>NC_068943.1:44908983-46360858 GCF_026419915.1 Harpia harpyja | reverse complement strand
ATGTGGGTGAAGAGGTGCTGGTCCTTGCTGAAGGAGGGCTCTGCGGGAGAGGAGCCATCAGGAAGGCTGCTGCAGAGAGGGGACCACAGTGGGGCCAGGACACTGTGGGGCAGGCTCACCTCTGCCGTGGGTCTTGGCTTCGATGATCTCGCTGATGCGGCCAGCCCCCACGCTATTCTTGGCTGCCAGCTTCACCTTGTACCAGGTGCCGCACTTGAGGCTCTCCAGCTTGAAGGAGCGCTCAGAGGAGCTGATGAACACGTCCTTCCACTCCTCGCTGTTGTCCACCGAGTACTGGAGCACGAAGCCTGTGGGTGCAAGGATGGGATGGTCGCCTCTGGGCACACAGGCGGCCGGGGCAGGCGAGCGGCACCCAGGCAGGGCGAGACAAGGGGTTACCGCTGGCACGCAGAGCCAGCGGGGTACCCTGCGCCCACCTCAGGGACATCCTGTGGCCATGTCCACTGCAGTGCCAGGGCAGCCATTACACACCGATTCCTGCCCGACGGTGACGGAAACGCAGCCCTCTACTCCTATGCTACCGACGTGGGTTATGGTTACCTCAAAACCGCTAGCAGGGATGAGCTGCTGCCCTGCTGGACCCTGCGTGCGGCCCGAACGGAGGCCGACTCGCCTGCTGGCACTGCCTGCCGCACAGACCCAGGCAGGAGCCACAGGCGAGAGGCACGTGGGCACCCCCAGCAGCTAGCCACCTCCCGAGTGCTCTGCCAGAGCCCCCCGGCCGCTCCCCCATCCGCTCCCCTGTCCGCGCACCGCCTGCCTCCAGTGCCGCCGGCACAGCCCCCGTCGCTCAGTTTCGCACGGGAGCGTGGGGAGTGCGAAACGTGATTGATTGGTGCGGGGCTATAAAGGGAAAGCCAGAATTAACTAGCTCCCTCAGGAAGCTGCTAGGAAGTTGCTTTTGCCGTTGCATGCCGCCTCCTCTCCCATGATTAAGAGTATTAGGAAGCACACTGTGTCCTAGATGAACAAACCTGTTACACTGCCGTCAACAAGATGCCTGAAGACGGCTCGCCAGGGTTTCCCAGGGAGAGGCACGCGCATACGCACGGAGCTTCAGGCGAGGGATACATCACCACGTACGTTGGTGGCCCTCAGGGCAGCGCGTCTTTGCTGCCCTGACTGTTGCAACCTTTTTGGCTATACAAAATGCCCAGCTTTCGCAGTGCGTTGATAGATTTGCCTATTTTTGCAGGTTATTTTGCCAACTCTCAAATAAAAATCACAGAGAAGAGTAGGCTTTCTGCCTTTGCGCATGTGTCATGAGCCACACGATGCAGACCTTGCAGGACCGCTCCAGGTGCCGAGGCCATCCGGGTACCAGCGTGGCGATGCCAAAGGACCTACATGAAGGCGCGCATCTGCCTCGCGTCAGCTCTGCGAACGCCCAGCTCCGGCTCGGGCAGAGCAGTGCCAAGGGAAGAGACGCTTCTCACACCTGCCCAGCACCAAGGCTTCCCTACAGCCAGAGGATGGGGGTACTGGGACCCTCCCGGGGCGGCGTGGGCCTGCCTGCGGGCACACGCTTTCCCGGCCGTATCGAAGCCAGCCCCGGCACCCCCGCACCGCCCACGGTGCCTGGCACCCTGGTGCCTGCCACCGGTTATTTATTTATTTTGTACATTCAGCATATTTTTAATATTTCTAATCCAATTATAACCAAATTTATCAACAGAGTCCGCTGGCGTGAAAGGCTGCTGGCTGGGGAGATTTGCTTGTAATTACTTTCATGCTTTTAATTAATTGTAAGCGAGGTCTCCTTCCTCGCTCCCCGCTCCCCCCTCCGTGTGCAGCTGTTTCAACGTATAATTCATGAGATGAATCAGAGCAGAAAGGAGGCTCTGGAAAGCAGGGATGCTCCTGGATCCCTGCTGAAGCCCCCAGCCTGCCAGGGACAGGGGACAAATCCTGCCCAGTCGGGTTCAGAGTCACACCAATGCCGGGAGATGCGGAGCAGCCACTGGGGCGGGCCCCGGCCACCAGCACCTGAGCAATTAACGACATGCCCTTCGTTAGCTACTTCAACCGCTGCTTCTTGTCCAAAACACCTTACAACCCCCTCATTAGGACTGGCAGCCCTCCCACAAGCTCAGAAGCATCAACCTTACTCTGGAGCGTTTCTGAGACGTTTTAGAGAGGGGGAAACTGAGGCGCAGAGACAAAAGCGCGTGCGCAGTGTGCAGGGGCATGCCCGAAAACATGTGCCACGAGTCCCATCCCCCAGCACTGGGGCCAGAGGCACCCATGGCTCAGGGACGGGGGCTGTGGTGCTGGTGCCGGCTTTGTCGCTCGCAGCAGCCGTACCTCGGATGGAGCTGCCCCCATTGTCCCCAGGAATCCACGCCAGTGTGATGGATGATGCCGAGGTCTTGGAGACAGTCAGGCGGGGCTGGTCAGGGGGCACTGGGGAGGAAGGAAAAGCCCATGAGCACCTTGCATGCACTGACTGAAAGTGCCCCGACCCATGCCCCCCCAAAAGGGGAAATGCCAGCAAGACCTCCCGCTCAGCCCTGGGCCAGCGAGAACCCCTCACACAGGAAAGCCCCCACGGTGCTTCACCCCACTGAGAACAGCGGACGAGTGAGAGCACAGGCTCGCTATGCTGCCTGCCGAGGCGGACCGTGTCCATGTGGGCCATTTGCTCCCAGACGCAGATTTGGGACTGCAGGCTGACCCCCCGCCAGCACCCCTCACCTTGCACCAGCAGGTTGATGATGATGGTGTCAAAGCCCCAGGTGTTGGTGGCGGTGCAGGTGTAGTAGCCAGAGTCCTCCGCTTTCACTGAGCGCAGCACCAGCGTGCCGTTGGCCTGGATCAGGCGATGGCCATCCACCGTCACGGGGATGGCAGAGTCCTCACTGCGAGGAGAGGAGAGAGGAGAGGGCACGTCAGCCGTGCGCAACGCAGCAAGGGCGATGCAGCCGGCACCGGCCCCCGCCTAGCCTCAGCTGCGGCACGGCTGGCAGCCCCCCTCAGTACCTGTCCTTGGTCCACTTGATGGCGGGGACTGGCTCCCCAACGGAGTTGCATGGCAGCCTCACGTCCTTCATCCATGGGGTGGTGACGGTGCCTCCAAAGGAGATGATCTTGGCGGGAGCTTGGGGGCAAGGAGGAGGTCAACCTGGCAGGCAGGCCCCGTGCGCGGACGCCCCCCCGACAGGTAATGAGAGCTGAGACTGCCCGTGCTGTCCCTCCTCTTCCCCGGGCACGAGTCACCCCAGCTGTCCCTTGCTGCAGGCTGATAGGGAGCAGCCGAAGCAACCCTAGGGACAGGGGACAGCAGAGCCAGGGTGTGCGTCCCCGCCGTGAGCCAGCAGCCCCCACCGTACCTTTCCCAGCAGGCTCGATGGTGACTTTCTCGCTGATGTTGCCGCGGCCGGCGGAGGTGACGGCGGCCACCCACAGCATGTACTGCTGCCCACGGTTCAGGTGGGCAATGCGGTAGAAGAGCTGGTCAGGGCTGGTCTCGTACTCGCTGGGGGCCTGCAGTGAGGGAGACGGGAGATGGTACAGCTTCCGTGAGACCCTCGCCCCCATCACCCTCAGCTCGGGTGCCCCAGCAGCGGGGGCCCAGAGGCCAGAGCAGCGCCTGAGCTGTCAGCACAGAAAAGCTGCCTCTGGGCCAGCTGCCTGCCCCTGGGCATCCCCCCAGCACCCCCAACCCAGGGCATATCCCTACTGTCCCACTGCCAGCAGGCTTGTGCCCTCGGTCCCATCCCCGGCCAGCTGGCAAAGGAGGTCCACGGGTCCCCATCGCCCCGCTCCACCAGGAGCGATCCCTGGGGAGCTCCCTTTGCTCTCCGAGGGCCCACGGCCGGCCTGGCAGCCACCTCCTCGAGGTGCTGTGGGTTTGCTCCCAAGCAGTCATTCGTCTCCTTGGCGTTTCTCAATGCCAGCGTAAACTGGATGGTGTCGTAATTTCCCCAGGGAGCCCGGGTCAGAGCCCGAGGAACAGATGGCTTCGAGGGCATGATTTGTTCCTGGGAAAGGACACTTCCCTGGCCGCCCGCCGAGCTGCAGAGGGGCCTGGGCATGGAGGCAAGCCCCGGCCGGGCTGCCAAAAACCCTCTGCGGTCCAGGCGGGTCCCTGAAACCCCGCGCGGGCTCACCTCCCGCATTGCCTGCAGTGACTGTCCCCGACCCCGCTGGCGCTCCTCCGGAGAGGTCTGGCTTGCAGCCTCGCGGCAAGGCTGAGCGCAAGCGCCGGTTTCCATCGCGTCAGGGCCAAAGCCACCCTGGCCCAAGCACACCGCGTGGGAAAGGGCTGGCCTGCACAGCACCCGGCTGCCCTGCCGTGCCAGCGCCGGAGAGGGGATGGGAGCTCAACAACCCCTGTTGCACGGGACGGATGTGGTATTCACGCGTGCAAATGCGGGACTGTGCGCAGGTATCTGCGTGTTCATGGGCTTCGAACCCACACCCTTGTGGGGCCTGCAGATGGAAATGTACCCCACAAGCAGACACCTATATGAATATTGTATAGTATACATAATTTTTTTTACCCAAATGACAGTTTTGACAAGATGCCAAGAAAACAATATCAGATCCCAGCGGTTTTACCAGTTGCTTTGATGAAAAGATTATGTTGCCCTGGAAACCAGAGGCTCAGATAGCGAAATGAGTTTGAGAAGGAGCTTTTGATAAGCACTAGTCTGCAGACCTCCCATCAACCTCTCCCTCATGAAGGAGGGATGGGGCCAGGTTTGATTTCCATTTTATTTTCGGTCAGCCACTGGCATATTTCCCATTCTGGAGCGAGCGCTGAGCAGGGTAGATGCCGGAGGAAGGGAACAGACAACAGGACTATGCCCTGATGCAGAGTGTCCACAGGTGCCCTTGCAACTCTGCAGTGTGTGGACCTGGCCCAAGGGACCTTTGCTGCTGCTGCTGCCACTGCCACCTGGCATCAGCCCTCCCTCCCGTTCCTGCTCAGCCAGCTCGGCGTTCCTCCGGCACGCCCTGGCGATTCCCCAGCCTCGCCCCTGTCCCTGTCCCGTACCGGCTGCCCCGAACCGGGGCTGGAGCAGAAGATGGTGTACTTCCGAATGATGCCGTTGGGCTTGGCCGGCGGCAGCCAGGACACCACCACGCTGCTGGCAGAAGACGGGACGGCCTTTATGCCAGCCGGGGGACCTGGAACTGAAGGAGGGAGAGCGTGGCAGAGCCGGCGCCAGGAGGTGTCCGAGGTCTCTGCCCAGCCCGGCGAGGCGGCAGCACCCTGCCGCAGGGCTGGCATCTCAACCTGGCACTGCGGAGGAGCTGCAATGGCGTTTCCACGCCAGCATTGGGCAGGTGCAAGTGGGGACGGGTCTGCAGGTGAGCGGTCACCCCGCTGCCTGTGGGACACCTCTCCACAGGTGGCTCTGTGCCGAGCCGGAGGCAGGAGGGTTAATTGCAGCCCAGGCTCTCGTTTAGAAACCATGATTGGCTTTTAAGGGCCGTCTCCTTAGTCTCCTTAATCCTCCAGAGCAGCTCAGCCTTACCCTGCCCAGCTGTGCCTCCCCAGCATCTGGCGCTTCCCAGGATGGGCGGGCAGCAACGCTGGCCCACAGGCCCAGGAAATGTTCCGCTACCGAGTTAATGGCATTAAAGTAGGGCAGGCAGGGGTCTAAATATTTAAATATCCACACTTAAGGAAAAGAAAAAAGAAAAAAAGAGGTAAATGCCCGGCCCGTGGCTGTACCCGGGGGGTTTCCTCCGTGCCCCTGCAGCCACTCCAGTCCTTCCCTCGCCAGTGCAGGAACGCAACACAACGTGCTGTGGCACAAGCGAGTGCTCCCATCTCCCGGCATCAGCCGGCTACGGCGCGCCGCAACCCTAAGTGATGGCAGCAAGACCTGAGCGGGCTGGGGCTGTGTCTGGGGCTGGCTGGCTCGGGCACTGCTACCACAGAGCAGTGGCCGAGGACCATGTGCATGCAGCAGGGCAGCGCCGGGTGCCTTCCTGCTCTCCCTTCCTCCTCGCCCAGCCAGGGGCGGCTCCGGGCACACAGCAGGCTGCAGGGCACAGGACCTGCCTGCAAGTTTGGCAAACCAAGCAGGGAGGAAACGAAAAGGAAGGAGAAGCCCTGCCCGGCCCTGACTGCCCGCTCTGGGGGCTGCGCAGCTGCCTTTCTTTATTCATTGCTAACGGCTCCTACTCAACGCTCCATCTTCTCACTTCTGATTAACCAGCATTGCCACAGTTCATCAGCCGGGGGTAAGAGGAGAGCGCACCCGCACACACCCACTGCCCCGGGGAGCGCGGCTTACTGTCCTCCTTGGTCTGGATGTAGAGCACGCTGCTGCGGACGCCGTCGCCAGCCTGGGTGTACGCCAGCACCTGCACACTGTAGTTCGTGAACTTCTCCATGCCCCGCAGCTCCACTCGCTCCCGCGTGGTCGTGATGTTCTGCATCTCACCCCACTCTGTGGGGAGATGGGGCCCGTCAGCCCCGCACCGCCACCTGCCCGGGTCCCCCGCGTCCCCTGCGCTCCACGAGCCCTCACCTCCATCCATGTAGAGGGACCAGAAGATGACCCGGTATCCCTTGAGCACCCCGTTGAGGGTGCTGCGCGGGGGCTCCGACCAGGAGATCACGGCCACGTCCGATGTGATGGAGATGGCCCGCACGTTCTCGGGGGGCTGGCTGGGAACTGAGGAGGGAACGGATGCGGAGGACGATCAGCAGGAGGACGGAGAGGTGGTACGTGCCTGGCAGATGCCAGGCTGAAGGAGCCATGTCCCACGGGTCAGCCGCCCCAACTGCACCCGCATGGTACCCCATGGTGCTGCTGGCCCCTCTCCCCCAGCCACTCGAGCACCTGGAGCCGGTCCTGCCCAGCACGCGGGGCACCAGGGCTGCGCAAACGCAGCAGTCTGCCTCTGATGTGCAGTTTTGCTCCTCCTGGACCACCGAGGCAGGTGCAACCCCCGTGCTCGTGGGGACGGGGAGGCCGCCGGGACACGCTGCGCTTCCCAGCAAGGGGAGAGCAGGAGAGCTGCCTGGATGTGAGGTAATTAGATCCCATTGCCCCGTAAGAGGTAACTCTAATTTTTATGAGCGTTTAAATGATAATACATCACCGTAATGATCCTCTTTGAAAATGATTATTGTTTCATATTACTTAGGTGCAAAAATATAAGCACCATGTAATTAGGGACAGAGTATAATAAACTAATACAGATAGTCCGTTTGAACAAAATGAAGGTAATATAATTATGGAAAAGACACTATTGCTAAAACAGGGGCCCTTGAATACCCCAGGAGGAGTGCTAATGTAGCCAGGAAATGATCACGGTTTGACAGGCTAACGAGAGCCTTAATTAAGTATGAAAAACTGCCGAGCAAATGCACTGCAAAACTTTGTTCTCGTCGGTTTTAAAATGAGGGAGGCCACCGGCGATCTTTCCCGGATGGAAACCTCTGTGGCACTTCAGCAACATCTAAATCCACCTCGACATCATTCTAATTGCACCAGAACCGCAGAGCCGTGGGTGTCCTGGCATCCTCGTGCTCACAACTCCTCCCCGGGGCAGCTGCGAGCATGCACGCACGTGCACACAGCCAAGAGCCAAATGCTGCCAGCGGGCAGCAACCACCCCACGACCCGCTCGGAACGGGGCCGGGAGCAGCTGAGGGTGGAAAGACTGGGAGTCCCCCAGGTGGGACTTGGCACCGGGGAGCAGGAAAACCGCCTGGCTTGGGGACGGGGCCAGCCTTACCGTCCTCCAGCGTGGTGGCGTTGATCTCGCTGGATGACGGTCCCGTCCCCGCGCGGTTAAATGCCTGCACCACGACCCCATACTGGGCAAACTTCTTCAGGTTGTCCAGCGTGTAGACCTCACTGTCTCCCGTGGCTTTCATCTCCACAATGCTGTACTGCCCGTTGCTGCCTGGGCTGTTCTCCCGGTACCCAATCTGGTAGCCACGGATCACCCCGTTCTGCAGCTCCTTCTTCGGGGCCTGAGGAACAAGGGGTGCAAGATGGAGCCGTGTCAGGCAGGTCTACATCCCAGGGCCGGGAGGCTTGCAGGGCTCCTTTGCCCCCGACCGCCTCTCCCTCATGGCTCTTCTCAATGCTTTGAAATTTTCTCTCCCCACAGCAGCACCGTGGAAAAGGTCAAGCCGGTCCGTGGAGGCCACCGGAGAGGAAGGTGCTGGCCGGGCAGTGGGATGTGTCTGGCCAGCGCCATTCCCCAACTGGAGCAGCTCAATGGGAGGAGGGAAAAACCCCAAGTCTGACAGCCTTAAAAATGCGTGAGGCCAGGCTGAGATCAATCTTAACAATATTTCTCTGAAGCGTTAAGAAATCAATAGGGTTGATTGCAAATTTATGTTATAAAGCCAGGGCGATCCATCTTACTAGAATACTCTTAAAACAAAGTGACTTATCTTTCAAGTGAATCTTATTTTCCCTTAATCTATTTTTCAGCGCTTAAGGGGAGGGGGGAGAAGCTGGAACCCTAAATTTATTGACTTACCAGTTCATTCCAAAGTCCTAACTTTATAATCAATTTTATTTTTCATTATGTACCTTTGGAAAAATAAATCCGATTCTAAGTTTTATTGATCTTTGCTCAAGCCCTTTGCAACCCAGCGTCTCGGTTTTTACATATTTATCCTCTCTCTCCCATGACCCCCCACGGACATCCTATGAGATAATGAGCTTGTTATAAAACATGATTAATAAGGACCCCACACGATGCAGCTGAGCTGTGCACCCAGCTGTCAGGTTTTCATTTTCCCTGGGAAGTTCTTCCTGGCACTCGGGCCGCTGATGGAATGCTGGGTCCCAGGACAAGCTGCCGCCACAGAGGCTCGGGACAGCGTTCGGCGCTGCCCAAGCCCCCGTGGCCAGGGAAAGCCCACGTGCCACCCTGGCCCCGCTCACCTTCCAGGTAACCTGGATGCTCTGGGATGTCATTGGCTGCAAGGTGACATCCATCGGAGGTCCATCAGGAGCTGCAGAGAAACAGACCCAAAAGAACACGTTGAGAAACATCAGGGAAAGGACCGCCTCATCGGGAAAATATGCGGCTTTAAGAGAGCTCTGTCGCAGCCAGCTTCACTCAAGGCGACAGCCCCCTGCTGCCTGTGGCTGGCCCTGCCCTCCAGCCCCAGCGCCTGTGCCACAAGCCGGGAGCGGCACCTGCTTCCTCCGTGCTGATGGTGAGCTCCTTGCTCGGCTCGCTGCGCCCGATCTTGTTGAAGGAGTACATGCGGATGCTGTACACGGAGGCTGGGTGGAGGTCCACAATGTTCGCCTGGTTGATGGTGGGAGAGATGTTGCGTGTAGACTGCTTAAAATCCCAGGAATCTGGAAAAGCGGTGGAGAGAGACAGGAGGGTCAGCACCTGAATCCCGTCCTGGGGCCTGCAGTACCAAAGGGGCCATGCTCAGGCAGGTGAAGTCCCCAAGCACCTCTGGCTTTCGTCCCTGGACCCCGTGAAGGGGTGCCACTTCCCCCCTCCTCGCTGTTGTGCCACCTGGGTTTGGCTTTTCGCAAATATTGTCTCTTTTAATATTCCCTTTCAAATGCACCCATCCAACAGAAATTAACATATTTCATTAACGCTCCTCTCTCCTTTCTTCATCAAAGGAACCGAGATGCAGAATATTCCCTTGGAGGCGCTGCCAGGGCAGCTCCGCACCTGCCCACACAGCCTGGCCCCGGGCCATGATGGCCACGGAGCAGCCCCCCAGCCCCGCCACTTGCCGGGGGCCATGGCGGCACGGGGAGGGGAGGGGAAGTCGGCCATCACCTACCCGACTTGTTCTTGTACTCGATATCGAAGCCGGTGATGATGCTGTTGCCGTCAAACCGCTGCGTCCATCGCAAATTCATACTCCGGGCTTTCACCTCACGGATCTCCAGCTCCGGCGGGTCAGGGGGCTCTTGGGGACACATGGGCAGGTTAGGGACGACAGGGAAAGAAGCCCCCCAGGAGCAGGGGGACCCTCGCAGCGAGGCTTTGTGCCCCAGGGCTCGTGTGCAGGGGAACGAGTACCTTGGACGGTGAGCTGGATCAAACCTCTGTCCTCGCCATAGGAGTTGATGGCGTGACAGGAGAAGAAGACCGAGTCCCCGCGGTCAGCCGGTTTCAGCTATGAACATGTCGGGGAGAGAAGAGGAGCCAGTTCAGACTGACCTACCCTGAGCACCATGCCCCTGCCTTCCCCCGGTATCGCAGCCTGCTCCCACCACCGGCCCCGGCGGGAGCTGTGCCCATGGAGGCAGGTCACCCCCCAAAGCCCCAGTCCCCCGGCTCAGGCCCGTGCTGAGAATTTGTTCTTTGAGGTGTCCCTGGTGCTGCAAAACACCTTCGCGACCAGAACTCATTGTACAGGCAGCTGAGATTTACTGCAAAATCCAGGGGCTTGTCACGGCAAGCAGACGGCGGCTGTTTTTTAATTGGTGTAATTAAAATTGGGAGCCTGGCTGCTCCTCGTGTGGGCCCAGGGCAGCGCTAACGCTTACACTGGTTGTAAAAGTCCAGGCGCCAGCCAGGTGCTTCGCCTGGCTGCACCGCAGCGTGCTGGGGCCGGGGCAGACGCAGCCGGCACACGGTGCTGCTGGCTGGAGGCGCGATCCCTCCGGCGGGTCTTCAGACATCCCTCCCTGCTGGACTCGATTTTGGCACCCTGGGAGCCCAGCCGCAGCACCAGCCTCCGCGATGCCCGCCAGGGACCACCGCCACCCTCCCCAGGCACCCCCTTGTACCGCCTGCCCGCCTTCGTCACCCGAGCGAGACACCCGGCAGCCCAGGTGGGTGCAAGACCCCTACCCCTCCTCACCTTGAGGGTGGAGATGACCTCGTCGCCGTTGTCCTTGGTGGTGATGGCATAGCGCATGTTGCGGTCAGGGTCAATGACAGTGTCGCCCTTCTCCCAGCGGATGATGATGGGCCGCTCGCCCCGGGCGGTGCAGTTCAGCTCCTTGGTCTGCCCCTTGATGGCGATCGTGGTGTTGGGGTGGGAGGTGATCATGGCTGGGACTGCAGGGAGGCAGGGGGTCACCCGTGCACCCGGGGGACGGCCAGGTGCCGCCTGTGGCTGCCCGGCCCCAGCACAGCCCCCAGACCCCACTGGGGAGGCGGCAGATGCGGGTCTCACCAAGAGGCCACGCAGCCTGAAGCGGAATCGTCTCGCTGCATTATACAGCTCGGGATCATAAAATAATGAAGCAGATAAATTTTATAATGCATAGCATTACACCGGGGTAGACAATAAAACGTGAAAGACAAATAACCAAGCGCACACTATAATGAAGAGAAAGCCTCCAGTCGGAGACGTGCGGGTATGAATTATTGACTAAGGTTTTACACTCCCGAGGATGAGAGGAAGAATGTTTTCCATCACAGATTTGCATAATTCACTCGTATAAACCTGGGCAGAATATAGAGTGCAATTTCACATCAGCAAGGCTGCCTTTGCATTGCAGATGCCAGAGATATTTTTTTTTTTCCATAGCCACCCCAATATGCAAACGAGGATGGTGGACAGGCCCCACGCCACACCCACTGCCCGACCAGGCTGCAGCACCCAGCGCAGGCACATCCTGGTGCTGCCCAAGCAGTGAGACAAGGGGAGTCAAAAGAATCTCAGTAGACATAATAAGGGGGATGAAGGATGATGTTTAGCGCTTATATTGTTGAAATTAGCTGAGGCAAAGACAGTCTTTGATAAGAAGAGCTAGTCCCAAGGACCAGCCAACGAGGTAAAGACAGCTCCTGATAAGAAGCAGGAGCAGGCCCCAAGAGCCAGCTAAGACTGGTCTTGCGGCTTGGGTGAATACCAAGAAATCACTGAGCCTGCGCAAGAAAAAAGGTTACTAGCGGTGACGAAGAGGAGTCATCTATCTTCATCTCTGCGACCACCAGACGACCACCATAAAGAGGCACTGCGCAAGCGCAGTTGAGAGGAGACTATGGAAATGACCTCTCGGAGCTAATTTTAATATGGAGCGGGGATAGGTCATGCATATGTATAGGCGTATTGTGAATATGTAACACTTGACTGTATAAACTTGAGACAAACTGCCGAGTGCGGCACGCACGACTTTGGTGGGACTACCCCCCGTGCGGCCCAGCGCTGAATAAACATACCTACTTTACAATCTCACTGATTGTGGAGTCTGTTTTCCGCACGTCAGCAGTGGCTGCAGCACAGTCAGGGATGGCCCTTGGGACAGCATGGCCGGTCCCTCTTGCTGCTAGTGAGCGCCCACAGCCCTGGCACGAAGCTGTTGCCTCCCGTCAGGGCGCTTGGGCCGCCGGCCTGGCAGCGGCACTGCTGCGGAGGAGGGCAGGCACGCCAGCCCGTCCCCGTGCGCTGCAGCAGCCTCTGCCGAAGCGCTTCTCCTTGCTGCAAGGGACTGCTGTAACAAGCCCTGTCGGGCTCCTTCCTCCGCAGCCTCGCCGCTCCAAGAGCCAAGCCCTCACGCCGCCCCGGTGCCGCCGTGCGGCAAGCCGGCCGTGACACACACCATGCACCACGCAGGAGAAGGGGGCTGGGGGGACGAGGGCAGCCTGGGTAAGCAGAAAAAAATGTAATGCATAAACAAACAGCACTGCTGAGTCCCGCAGTAATATATGATAATGACAATCCGCAAAGGCAACACACACTGTTATAATGGGACACAAGAGGATCTAATGAGCTACGACTTCTCGGCTTTCCGTGGCAATGTAATTCAATTAACAGCTAAGGAAACCTTTCCTCCTGAGCTGCCGGTATTCGCGGGGTGCAGGGCAGGCGCCCACACGGCTGGGATAGAGCGGTGCCAGCCTTGCACCCACTGGCAGTGCCCCATGGCAACCCTGCCCCGAGGAGAGCACGGCCACCGGGTGAGCCGGCGTGAGGATGCGGCAAAGAGCAGGGATGTTGGGGCCAGGCTGGGAGCTATGGTGCATTGCTGCGGGACCTGCAGTCCAGGGCAAGGGAAACCGAGAGCTACCAGAAACAGAGCAAGTCTTCTAGCTCTGCCCCGTCCCCAGCTGCACACCCGTCTTCATCCGGCCCCGATGCCAGGGCTATGCCGGGGAGAGGGGGAGGTGTGGGAAGGGCTGGCTGAGCCCCAGCCTCCTGCGTCCTGCCAGGGCAAAGGCAGAGCACACGGACGGCCGGGAGCTCTTACGCCTACCCCAGACCCGGGGCTGACCGCCACTCTGGCTCCGAGCGTGCACAGCACGGCATAAGGGCACCCACAGCCAGGTTAGGGGTTCGGCACTCAGTTTTGGCACAATGGCGGCCCTTGCCGGGCTCCTGCCTGCTGTCCCCAGTTCCTGCCATGGGAAAGCCATCGAGAGGCCACCCTGCCATTTGGCAGGCGGGGGCACAGGGAGCTGCTCCCCTGCGTTCAGCCTTTGTTAGCCCGGGCCGGAGGCCGGTGCCACACAGCGGGCACGTGTGGCCGCAGGGGCAGGACAGCCCCGCAGGGCTGCGGCAGCTGTGGAGGCACCAGTCCCCTTCCCGGCGAGCGGAGGCCCCGGGAGAGGAGCTCCGTTTCAGGCTCTGCTTCGCTGAAATGCACTTATTGATGTCTGATTAAGAGCAGCTCCTTGGATGTAAACATATCAACTTCTCTCAATTGCTGGGGTCCCAGGAGAGCGGCACGCAGTCCAGAGTTGGGGAAGCAGAAAAACAAACCAAAAGAAAACCCCAACCAGCCGTGCAGACAGCACAGACCAGGGCACGGAGACAGCACCACTTGCATGCCGGTACCCAACACCTGCCCTGCTGCCTGCAGGGGGACAGCATCGCTAGGGACTGGCCGTGGGACCCTCTGAGGGCTGCTGGGGGCAGCTCCCGGCTAGCCCACAGCCCCCTCCTCAGGTGCAGCAACCCCAGTAAGGCTGGTTCCTGCCCGCCAGAGCATCAGCCAGAGCCCCGGATCAGCGCTGCTGTGCGGACGGGCTTCCCTTGAGGAGAGCTTGCCTCCGACGCTTTCTGCGCCCACCCATCCTCCCTGCACTGCTGCTGCGCTCCGCTGGTGCCCATGGGCCTTGTTAACAAGGCCTCGACAAGAGGCTTGTCCTGCTTGCTGGGCAGAGATAAGACTGGCTACAAAGGGAGTCGACAGCCCCCGGCACGCTCTGGCATCCCGCGCCAGGCTGGGGCACGAGCCGCTTCGCGGCCCGCTGCTGACAACTGAATGACAAGGGTGACAAGGGTGACAAGGGCTGTGCCTGCCTCCCTCGCCCCCCTCTTTCTTGTTTGGAGCCAGCTCTGTGATGTTAATTTGATTGCACCCGTTTCAGCTTCCTTTCTCCACTGATTAGCTGAGTTTCACCTGAAGCATGAGATTAATTCAAATTGCATGGAAGCAATCAGTTACGCTCTTGCCGTGCGGCAGGGAACTTCCAAATGCGCCTGTGCCCACGACGTGCGGGCAGCTGCCCCTCTCCCAGCACCCCCCGCCGGACCCACTCTCCCCAGCATCATGATGCCAGGGAGGACTGAGCAGAGGAGCCGCCCCTCCAGCGAGCACTGCCCACCGTGCTGCCACCACTCCAGCAGCCCCGGTACAGCCCGCAGGACCCCCCTGAAGATGCGACCCCCTCCATCCCACACGCTCTGCTCTCAACACCCGCGGAGGCATGCAGCCATGTGCTAAATGGCATTTATCACAGGCTGGTGGTCTCCTCACCTGTGCTCAGCCCAGTGAGCTGTCCCCCCGGGTGCACGCTCCCGTCCTCCTGCATTCGCTGCCTTCCACTCTGCAGTACCCCTGAGCGGA
Organism: Harpia harpyja; assembly: GCF_026419915.1. Taxonomy (NCBI): domain Eukaryota; kingdom Metazoa; phylum Chordata; class Aves; order Accipitriformes; family Accipitridae; genus Harpia; species Harpia harpyja. The sequence continues at coordinate 46,346,120 of NC_068943.1, read as the reverse complement.
CGCTAATGAGCTTCTTTTCAAAGCAGGGAAGGACATGCCACCGTGGCAAGGCAGCAAGCTGCTGCCTGCATCCAGACACGCGCCTGCGCTGCGGGTTGAGCGGAGCAGCATGGCAGGGGCACCCCAGGACGGGAAAGCCCCAGCGCCACGGGCTGCACCGCTGGCAAGGGCCAGGCACGGCCAGGGCCCCAAGGGTTACACTCCCAGGCTGGTACAAGCAAAGCTGGGCGGCTTTCCTTGCCCACCACCTGCCAAAAGCAGCGGCCAGCTCCTTTTGGCACTGGCGGGTCTGCAGGCGCTTGTCTGATGCATTACCTGGCTGTCTCGGCTTGCCCCCCAGAGCCCATCGCTGTGGCATCGGGGAAGGGGATGTGTGGCTGCAGGCTGGCTGCCACGGCCGCTCCCCTCTCCCCTGCTGACCACCAGCACGCTTTGTTTGGGCTCTGATTAACTTTCATTTAACTTCGTCCGCGGTGGCCTGACTTTCAAGGAAAGCTGGCGCTGATCTCACTTTAATTGGCCTGACATTTCACTAAACAAACAAAAACCCCAAAATGAAACAAAACAAAGAGCCCCGCATAATGCTTAATTGGCTGTGGTACTCCGTCTACCTATTCATCCAAACCTTTTCAAAGGCTGTGAGGTCTCCGGGAAATGTAGAGGCACATGCATAATAAGGTTATGTGCTATTCAAGTCAGCAAGCAACCTGTCCTGGGATGCAATTACAGGAGATAGCAGGGACAAGGCAACAGTTCAGGCTCCGAGACTTCCGCATGCACACTCGGGATTAATCGCCTCAACTTTGTACCTGCGCCTTATTGAAGTGTGTTGTTTGAAGTCGCTCGTTTTGATTCATCAGTCAGCGGGAGAAATTAAACAGCTGACAGGGAGGGGAGCAGCAACCCAGGAAAGCAGAGGCTGGCTGTGGAGGGGAGAAGCCCCAAGAGAAACGCCTGACGATGTCAGAAAATAAAGCGCTTGGCTGGGGAGGGGAGGCAGCAAGGGGGCTGCCTGAGCCAGAGCCGCTCTCTCCTTGTCTCGTCCCGGGCGATTCCCCCAGCGCGAGACCCTCGCCAGGACACGGTGGTTCCCCGGGGAGGGCTGCGCATCCCCTCTGCCCGGCAGCACCCTGCCCAGCGCACAGCCAGGGTGGCGGTGGCTCCCGGGCTCTGCCTGCAACCTCCATCGCCACTGGCACGAGGCAGGCAGCCAGCGTCCTCACTGCCTCGTCCGCTTGGCGCAGGCAGGGCAGAGTTTAGCCCTGCTGAGCCAAGCCCTGCTCAGGAGACAGGCGGGAGCGGCCGCAGGAGCGAGCGTGATGGGGCTGGTCCCCCCTCCACCACCTCCTTTTTGAGACTTGAATGCTCACGGCAGCAACGATCAAAATAAATAAAGAGGAGCTGGAGATTCTGCATTCTGTTGATAGCAACAGGAGAGAAATCCAATAATAAGTGCAGTTCAAACACGGTGTCTAACAACACTTCCCGGCCCATCCCTGTCAAATTAGCTCAGCTATTTCCTTTCCTCCTGTATGATGTAGATCGATTGCTCAGTTTTATTAAGGACAAAGCGTGTTTAATAGCAAAAGGGAAGCGGGTCCCTGGAGCAAGGGAATCAACGCCCTCCCCGTGCCCCACGCATCGATCATGGGGATGCGCGGTGCCGAGGGCAGAGCCAGGCTGGCGCAGTGGGAACCCACCACATGGAGGAGGGGGCCGTGCCAGAGCAGGGTCTGCTGAGAAGCACCCACCCCACAGCCACAGCCGCCTTTACCGTCGCGCGGGGTGGGCGCCTGCCTCTGCTCCCCCCGGCCACCGCTGCAGCCGTGCTGGAAGCAGGTCCCCGGCCCCTCGCCACTGTCACGGCATGGCCCTGGCTACTTACTCTTCACGGTGAGAAACATGGACTTGCTGATGTCTGTGCCCACCCCGTTGCTGGCCTGGCAGAGGTAGTAGCCGATGTCCTCCTCCAGCACATGGCGGATGAGCAGGGAGCTGTTGGGCAGGATCTGGATGCGGCCCGTGAGGGGTATGGGGTGGTACTGCTGGGGGTTGCCACTTCCTACGAGGCAACACAGAGACACAGAGCTCAGCCAAGGCAGAGGAGCGCTTGTGAGGCTCGGTGCTGGGGCGGCCATGCCAAAAGGGAACTCGCCCCCGCCCACACGGAGGTCCCCACACGCTGCCGCGCCTCACCCCTACCTTTTGCGTGTTTCCACATGACTTTTGGAGGGGGGTACCCATCAACGGAGCAATTCAGCACCCCGGCTTTACCGTAAATGCCATCTTGGTTGTTGGGTTGGACCACAAAACGAGGAGGCACTGAGCAATCGGAGAGAAAAGACGGTCACTGTAGCAAAAACCCCATCACAGCTCCTTGCGACTCCTCCCTGCCTGCGGGCATGTGGGTGCCTGGGCTCAGCCCTGCTCCTCACCCTCCCTGCCTGCTTCTGCGCCACTCCCACAACCGGGGAAGAGCGTTATCTTCCTCCAGCCTCGTAACTTATCTCTGTTCCATGCCGTGCTACCCCTCCGTCACCGTGCACCCTCCCGAGCCCGACGCGGCAGTGGCATTGGGGACCAGGCTGGGCTGTGCGTGCTCACCCCGCACGATAAGCTGCCGCTCCCGGCTGACCGTGGCGGCATCGTTGCTGGCGATGCAGGTGTAGTTGCCGTTGTGCTTAAGGGAGACGCTGGAGATCTGCAGGGAACTCATGAACTCCTTGCTCTCAATGGTGACTCCAGAGCCGGAGAGGATGACGTGCCCGTCCTTCCTCCAGGTGATGTGGATCGGCATGTCCCCGGAGGAGACCACGCAGGGGATGTAGAGGAGCTGCCCGATGGAGGCTGGTGGGAACTCGAAGGGCTGGATCAGCGGAGGGACTGTCAAAGGGAGAGGCAGAGCATGCTGGAGAGCCCGTCCGGGAAAAGCCTTCCTCCAGCGGGGACGGGCCGCAGCAGGGCTCGGCAGAAATGCTGCCCCGGGAGGAAAAGCAGCCCAGAAACTAAGGCTGGCTTTTGCTCCCACCAGGAACACGGCCAGGAGAGAGTGGAAGGTGCTGCCAAGCAGAGAACAGCAGAAGACGTCTCCCACCTGGCAGGGCCACCAGGCTGAGAGCGGGACAGAGAAATGCCGACCTCCCAAGCAGAGCAGGCCCCGCTCTGGGGAAAGCCCCAGCCGCCCGCCCTGCACGTGCCAGCCAAAATTCTGCCTCAGCATTTATCTGCTCGCAGAAAAGCGATCATTAGATGGATGCTTTTCTTAAAGGCACTGGATTCAGAACCAGCCATTATCTTTCGGATAACTTAATTAGGCAACCACAGCAGCATCTCTAGCAATGTGGGAGGGGGGAAGAAAGCAGAGAGAGGGAGACAATTAGCTTAACAAGGCTCAGCACCTGGTAGATGAGATCCTCTTTCTGCAGCCTCCATAATTAAATTAGCAGGCTGCCAATCGTCCCCTCGGCAGAAATAAGCTGCCCTCTCGTACAGGCGCAGGAGCGGTTCCCCGCCCCACCACGCACCTCCCTGGGCTCCCACCTCTACCCCGTGCATCGCAAAGGTCTCTGCCCCTCTGCCTGCCCCGGCCCGGCAGCTCTGCAGAGCAGCGGGCAAGCGGGGGGCTGCTCACCACACCCCTAGGCTGCAAGCCGCTGCCAGCAGGCAGGCAGGCAGGCCGGCCGGCCGGCAGGTGCGGGCAGGGCTGGCCTGCCCCTTTGCCGGCTCCAGCGACGTGGCTCCAGCTGCCAGAGCCATGGAACCAGCACTGCCTGTTTTCCATAATTAATGAATAATTAATTGGGAATGCACCGCAGTCTATTGCAGAGCTGGGATGAGCTTGTGGATCCACGCCTCTCCAAACACGCCCCACCGGCCGCTTCCGAGCTGCCAGGAAAAGGACAGGCTCCCTCGACAGAAGAGGTCTCCCTGCTCCAGCTCCCCACAACCGGAACCTGCAACTCGCCTCTCCTTCCCAGTTCACTTCCCCCTGCAATTCTCCTTTCTCCAGGGATTCCAGGCTCTCATGCGCAGCTGCAGCAGGAGCCGGCCACGCGGCCGCAGCCCAGGGCACCGTGCGAGGGTCTCCCTGCCCACGGCACCCGCCGCAGAGCCCTGCCCAGCAGCTCAGCTCTGGAGGGGAGCCCCAGCGAACAGTCTCTGCCTTCCCGCGGGGTGAAGCGTAGCCCCGACGGTGCCCCGGCGCTGCTGGCTGTGGAGCGGGTGTAGCTGGTGTCAGCACCGCGCTCCCCGAATTGCCGCAGGCACCCAAGCAGAGCCCCAGGCCAGCACCAAACTTGCACGTGATGAATTAAAATGTTCCAAGATGTCTGCAGGATTAATGAGCTCTCGGGGCACCTTGGAGGAGGCCAGGTGCTCGGATTGCGCTGCCAGGGAAGCCCAGAGGAGAGGCCCTGGCAGCATCCCCAGGCAGCCGCAGCAGCCCTGAGGAGCTAAAGGGAGGTTTGAAGCTGGGACCTGGGGGAGCTGGGGTCCCCAGGCTAAGCAGCAGCAGCTAAACCCGGGCGGGAATTTCCCTCAACACAAGACGGGGAGCGTGGCTGGGGGCAATGCCTCGCAAGCAGGGCTGGGGGCTGCCCGCACATCCCTGCTTGCCAGGGGAGCGGCGCCGGAGGGGAACTGTAAAGCTTTTACTACCGCGTGCTCGGAAAGACCTGCATAACTCACTTGTGGCACTTAATGTGGGCGCCAGGCACTTGTGGCAATAAAAGCTTTACGGTGTTCCACGCCATCCTGTGCTCCTTGCTCTATGCAGTTATATTTATTCACTCCACTCCGCGGAGCTAGCTCTGACTGTCTCCTAGGGCCTTTGCAATTCTTTTCCGCAGACCTTTTATCTGATGGCCAGAGCAAGCAAGGAACCCAGCAAGCAGAGCCGGGCATAAATCTCCGGCAGCCGCGCTTGCAGGTGGAATGAAGACGTCTTGCCACGGCAGACCGGCGTGCCGCTGGCCCGCACAGCACTTCCACCCGCTCGCCTTCCTTGGCCTGTCACCGGCCACTAATCAAGGCAGTAAATTCAGATTCGGAAGGGTTCGCTAGCGGTTGCTTCCCAGAATATACGGATCTTCGGCTGAACTTCAGCATCCAGCATCCGCTGATGGCACGTCACAGCGACGGACAAAAAGCAAAGCCCGTTATTTAACTTCACATGCATACACCCCTACAGATGCTCTCTCCACACCAGCCCTGCCTGTCCCATTCGTCCCAGGAGAAGACCAGCGTTTACTCAACTCCAGCCTCTCTTCAAGCCCTGGGGCTCCCACACAGATGGGGATTTCATGTAAGGCGAGGAAAGCAGGGCTGGCCATGCCCTCCATTGCAGACCTGAGGGGAGAGAAGTCCTCCCCACGCCACCCTCCGATGGGTTATCCGCAGCCTACTCTTCCCTTTACAAAGCCTTGGAGAAGAGCATTTGCTAATCAAGCAGTAGCATCTATAATCAGCTTGGTGCACTCTCTTGCTAACCTGATTCCTAATAAGAAAATGGTGGATGGGAGGGGAGGGAGGTGGATCAGAGTAAAATCCAGTCCATAAATACCCTGCTGGGTGAGACAGAGAAAGACAATTGGCCAGCTCCGTCCCCAGCGTGGCTGTGTTTGTCTAAATGATTTACTGCAAACACCGAGCTGGCGACTGGCAGAGACGACCCGACAACTCTGAGGACGGGAGATACGGGAGCACTGCACGCTGGCAGCACAATCTCGGCGAGTCACTGGCAGGGAATGCATCCGGCTCAATTCATTAGGACTGATAGCTCCCTCAATGGGGCTGAATAATTGATGGCCTGGAGAAGCTTTTAAGATGTTCTGTGCGCTCGGAAGACTGAGAGTATTATTTTTTTAAAAGCTAACACACAGAGAAAAACATCGGTGAAGGCGATCCGAGCAAAGGTTAGATGGTTTAATACGTTATGTTTACACCGTAAATCCTTGCTCCATCGCTTGTAACGGGAAATGGATACGGTGTGGCTCGGGGCAGCGGCAGGCGCGCAGGCAGGACCAGGTAGCCACTCCAGCAGGAGCTGAGCCGACTCCCAAGGGCTGCTGTGGTGGGAGCTGAGCTCCCATCGGCACAGCGTTTGTGGAGCACGGCCACCGCCTGGCCGCGGAGACCCCTGCGCGATGCTGCTCCGCCTCTGTCCCGCAGGAGAAATGTCCCCAGTGCATCTGATCCGGGGAAAGCCTCTCCACCCGCTTACCTTTCACCGTGACATGGACGCTCTGGCTGATGGACAGCTGGGGCTGGATCAGCACGCTGCACAGATACTCTCCTTCATCCATGCCTTTCTGGACGTCCATCAGCTTAAGAGTCCCATTTTCAAAGACCACTTGACGGTGGTTATCGGGCAGCAGCAAAGAGTCCTTGTACCACTTGATGGAGTAATACGGGTACCCGATCACCCTGCAGTTGATGAAAGTGTCCCTACCGGCTACCGCCGTTATGTTCTTCATCGCTCGGATGCTCGGGGGACCTACATATTCAGGAGGAAGGAAGAGGCAGGCTAGGTTAATTCCGAAGTGCAGTTTGGTTGCATGGAGATCTGCTGCTATTTCAGAGTGAGCGAGCTTCACAGGCCAAGGAGGTAACCAGAGCAGTTGGGACCCAGCCCAGGTTTGGGCGAGGAGCAGGCACGGGCTCCTCTCTGAGCGTGTGTGGGGACAGCCACTCATCGGCTGCAACCTCCAGCTAGAGCTACTGGCACACACCCACAACAGCGCAGCTACCAACGGGGGCCGCGGTCCTCCATCACAGCCGCACTTCAGCAAATCCCACCCTGGTTTTGCAGGTGCAGCTTCAGTGCTGGGGAAGCTGAGCCCGCAGACACCGCTGCTGCTCATCAGAGGAGGTTGGATGGTGTTTGGAAGCACAGCATGTTTCTGTGATGGGAACCATGGCCGCCCAGCGCACCTCCACCACAGCTCCTCCAGCAGCGCCTGTGGCCGCAAGAGCTGTAGAAGAGATGGGGAGCGCTTCCCCATGGTCACAGCCGCTCTCCGCCTCTCTTAGGAGAAGGAAGCTGCCTGCGTTGTGCCAAATGTCCTCGACAAGACCTGCTACGGGAACCTGACTTCCATTGGCGAACGCATTTCACCTCCCCTAAAATACACCTTTCTGAGCCTCCTGCTGGCAACCTGAGTAGGGCTGAAAAGCCAGTCACCATTTTCTGGCTGGCTCTTGTGCCGGCTTAAGGACCGGGAGAACGCTGCAGGTGAGTATTTCAATGAGAGGTTTCATGCATCAATAATTACATTGTTCTCCTGGCCACTGCATAAAATAGCAAACTAATCTAAAGATTAACCCTATCTTGACTCCTCGTCCTAAGGGCGTAGCAGGATAACAGCTTAACAGACGCTCGGGATAAGCTCCGGCTTCTCATGGCTGAGGGATGAACTTGCTCCAAATGTAGCAGTAAGCGGCAGCAAAATTCAGACTCTCCTGGGATCCCAGCCAAAAAGCCACTAGATCCATTTCAAACCTGAGACACAGACAAACACAGCCCTTAAATCCTCTTTCTCAGCAGACAAATAAATGCTGCCTTGTCTCTATCTTGCTCCCACCTGGAAGCCTGTGAGCTTTAATTGGTGATTATTAACGGGCAGGGGCTTATACCGTACCCTGTGCCTGAAAGCGCTCCCTGTAACGCACCGAGCGACACGCTCCAGCCGTAATAACACGGCGATTAACGCGGCCATGGCTTTTAGCAGACAAAGAAAATACAGACGTGACAAATCAAAGCTCATTTTCCACAATTTCACATGCTGCCTCGTCGGCGTTTGCCACATAGGTCCCTGTGCCAGCAGGCGCGTTCGCTGCCAGGGAGCCGGGCTCCCACTGGGACCAGGGGGCGGCTGGGAGAGCACGGGGGGCCTGGGACGCTTCTGGGCCCGCCACCACCTTCCCCGTGCACAGAGTCCCTTGGGAAGGTGTTTGCCGATGCTCTGCAGACCCCAAGGCAGAGGCTTGGCAGGGTGAGGGCGGACCCTGATGGGGAGAGCGCTGCCCTTTTTCCCCTGCAAAGCCGAGCTCCAGCTCTCCAAGGCTACAGGACCGCTGTGCTGTTCGTTAAACTCCTTGCTTTAAATGGCAGGGAGGCTCAGCCCTGCAGGCAGGCGTGTGAGCGAGTGGGGCAGGAGCGGGGAGCTCGGGGAATGGGGTCAGGGCAGCCAGGGAGACCTGTACGGCTGGGAAGAGCACAGAGAGGCGAGCAGGAGCGATCGGCCGGGGAACAGAATAAAACCAAAAGCCCGGTAAAAGTCCTATTCTGATATTTAAAAGTAGACAGGCACCTCTTACGTTTATTCGCGCTTGGTATTCGGCGCTGCCCACCGAGTTCCGCGCGGTGCACCGGTACACGCCGCCGTCCTTGATCTGCGGGCTCGTCACGTTCATGTGGCTGACCGTGGTGCCGTCCGACATGGTGTACTGGTTGGTGCGGTGCCCACTGTCCCGTGGGATGGGCTCGTCGTCCAGTGCCCAGGTGACGGTTGGCGGGGGGGCCCCCTTGGCGGCACACATCAGGGAGAACTGCTCCCCGGGGTTGACCACCTTCTCGCTGAAGGAGGAGACGATGCGGGGGGTCCCATCTGGGGGGCACCCAGGGGAAGGGGGGTCAGGGAGCAGCAGCCACAGGCAGCAGCAGTCACCCGCTGGTGGGATGGCTTTGAGCTCCCACCTGGGTGGGAGCCCCAGCTCAGCCGGGAGAGGAGCCCTCGTCGGCAACATGCGCACAGCCATGCCTGCATCCCTGCAGCAGGGAGATGCCGAGAGGGGAGGAGGGGGCACACTGGTTGATACAGATGTTGGCTCAAGGGGACGCCTGGCTCGGCAGAGCCCATCCCTTGTCTAAACATCCAGCCATCTGGATCAGGGAGGGGACACCCGGTGAAAGGCGGTGCCTCAGCTCAGGGGCTGGGGACGGGCAAGTCAACCCTTATTTTGGTCCTTCCCCGTCCCGGTGGTGTAGTGTCCCCGAGCTGCTTGCAGAGGGCCCGCACAGCCCAGGAAGCGGGCTAGGAGAGGTCTGGCCCCAGGAGCCCCCAACCCCGGCAGGTCTTGCTGCCCTCCAGCCACGCGCAAAGCATCCCGGCACACCCCAGCAATGCGGCGGCTCAGAAAGGGGCAGAGGAAAGCCCCTGTCCCACGGAAGCCAGCTCACCCTCCAGCGTGATGATGGAGAAGTCCTGTGCCGTCTGGGACTTGCGGGTGGCAAAGCACTGGTAGGCCCCAGAGTGGCTCTTCTGCGCAGCTGTGATGAGGAGGGTCTCATTGCTGATCCCCCGGATGGAGATGTAGTCATCCACCACCACGAGGTCGGTGTTGCGGTACCAGCGAATGACGTACTCAGGGGACCCGCTGAGGGCACAAGAGAGGATGACGGTGCTGCCGATGCCTGTTTTGAGCTTCTTTGGTGTGAGGGTCACACGCAGAGGGTCTGTGTGAGAAAGGGCAAGAGCGGGCGAGGGGTTGGCGGTGCCAGGCAGTGCAGCGGGAGGCATCTCGTCGTTACTGCACTCTCGCTGCCTTTCCAGCCCTGGAAGTGCCAGCCCCACTACACGTAAAACGTCATCGCACAATAAGGCGGGTGGCCCCCACACCGTCCTCGCTGCTGACAGCCCCTGCTTTTAGTGTCAGCCCCGGGCCCCCGGCAGGGTGCCGGCAGAGCGGGCACTGTCAGGGAGGTGGCAGGACAGCTGGAAGAAGACGTGGTCAGCGTGATGGGGACAGTGCTGAGCTGGGGACGTGCCAGGGTGGCTCCCAGCAGGCTGCCCGTGCCCGGTCGGTGGTGTGCTCGCTGCAGTGCTGCTCCAGGTAAGGCAGGCATGGTGCATACTGGCCCTGGTGGCTCTGGTACCGCCGGGATCCCGGTGACAGGAGGAACCCCCAGGAACAAAGCATGCGATAAATACTAGGCCTGCCCAGATGGTATTTACTGTTTGGCTGGAACTTGTTTTATGTAAATCAACAAAACAAAGCACAGAGGCACCTAACGGAAAAGTGACATCGCCATCCAGCAATTTACATCCCCCAGTACTGCTCTGAATTTTCCCGAGGCCCCTCTCCCTGTCCCAATTGAAGCGGTAAATCAGGGGACGTCTGCAGATGCGCTGCTGCAGCATGATAAACCTCCTGCAAGCACTCTGAGCACCACATCGGACACGCTGTGTCGCAAGACGGTGGCTTCCAGCGTGCGACGCACCACACTGAAATACAAGCCTTGTAATTTATATGGCTGTACAAAACCTTTAAGGCTTTATATTTATAAAGGCTTTATGTTTAAGGCGGCAGCAGGACAGAAGCCTCCCCACCACTGTGCCCCGCTCCTCCCTGCCGGCTCTCACCTATGACTGTGAGGGTCCCCGTGACCTCTGCGGACCCGAAGGTGTTGGTCACCTCGCAGATGTAGGTCCCGCTGTCCTCCACGCGCAGGTCGCTGATGGTCAGGCCTGTGATGCGCTTGGTCCAGCGGCTGTCCGCGGGGAGCGGGCGCCCGTCCTTGATCCACCGGACGGCTGGGTTGGGGTAGCCTGAGGCGATGCAGGGCAGCTCCACCAGCCGGCCCGCCTTCACCTCCCTGGACTGGAAGCTGTCTAGCATCGTGGGGATGGACTCCGCTGGGTCTGGGTTTGGAGACGAAACAGGCTGATGCGGCGAGGAGGAGGAGACGAGGCTTCCCCCCACAGGGACACCAGGGACCACCGTGCCCCCTCAGCATCGGCCGGGAGAGAGCAGCTCTCCCTGTCCCTGTGAGCTGGTAGCTCTGCCAGGCAGGAGCACGGCAGGCCAGCCACATCCTCTGCTGCGCAGGGGGCCAGGGCAGGTGGGAGTGGCCCGTCCCAGCCGAGACGACAGGCACAGCCCTCGGTGACCGGGGCAGCAGGCTTGCGGGGAGGCAGGGGGGGAAACGCATCTTACTAGCCGATGGGACGAATAAACTCCGCACCAGAGGAATTACTCAAGGTGACACCTAACTGGTGCAAAATACACAAATTCTGTGGCACATTTCAAAATTTACAAGCAAAGGGGCCCATCAGGCAGCAGGAAGGGAGAAAATTAATCACTAAGTCTCAGGCGTGAAATTAAATTCCAGGGGAAAGAAACCTCTTTCATTACTCCCAAGCAGAAGTAAAACGCTGTGACGTGTAAATAATGACAGTGACCGGGAAGGGACCAGGCCAAATCGAACCCGCATGGAGAGGGGATAATCTACCCGGCGGCTGCCTGCGCTCCTCCGGGGCCGTGCGGCAGGACGGCCACAGGTGGGACATCGGACCCTCAGGTCTCTAAGAGGCTAGGGCAAGGTCAGGCAAGCCCCAGCCCAGCCGTCTCGGACCCCTTTCCTGCCCTCTGTGGGGTTAATTCGAGGAGCTAGCAAGGGAGAGCCAGAGCCTGCATGCCTGAGGACGGAAAAAGCGTATGGCAGAAAGCGGGCGTGCTGCAGCCGAGCGGTGGGAGCGGCGACGTGGCTGTGAGTCAGACGAACTCCCTCCCGAGCAGAGTAGTTTGGGCAGTCAGCAGAGCCGGGAGCGCCCCGAGACACCCGGCACTATGGACTGCACTGCCTCCGCTGCAGTATCGCTTGCATGTTCGTCACATCGCGTCAGGCTGCTCACATCGCGGGCTGTCACATCGCATCGCGGTGCACCCCATCGCCTCTCGCTCGGGGTGCCGCGCAGCACTGCCGCCTGCCGCGGACAGCACTGGGGGGCTGCCTGCTCAGGGGGCACACGCGAGGCGGCTCGAACCCCCCGCGCAGCCCTGACAGGCCCTCCTACCCCCCGACCGGGATGTCCTCTCGCTGCGGGGGTGGGAGGTAGCGATGCCATCGCTCCCCCCTGCACCCCAGGAAGACAGACACTGCAGTGGGCAGGCAGGGGAGCGGGCGTGCACGCAGGGCTGGACACCCTCACGGGTGCAGGAGCCACGCTGGGTCTGCGGGGCAGGGCTCCCCCTCGCCAACATCGCCAGCAGCCACATGCTCACCTGAGACCGAGAGCCTGGCTCCGTTGCTCTGCCGTGTCTCCCCACTGTACTTGTGCTTGGTGATACACCTGTAGGTGGACAAGGCATCTTCCTTCTGCACATCCGATATGTACAAACCTCCGTAAGAAGTAATAAAAAACCTATTTTCTGGAGACACAAAGAGAGGGGAAGGGTGAGCGAGCCAGCCCCGACCCAGCACGTCATCTCCCAGGCTCTTGGCACCTGGATCAGGCAGAGCCCCTGCGCTCTGGGCAGGCACCGGCACTGCGGGCAGGAGCCAGGCAGGCAAAGCAGGTCCCTCCGCCTCCCCGCGCCCCAATTGCACTGGGGTGCAGTCTCTGGCTTATCCTTCAGGGGCTGAAGTTTGAGGCAGGCTGGCAAAGTCAGGCCAAAACAGGTGAGCAGCAGCGTTTGCCATAGCAGCCTCGCGTGTGCAACAGCAGCACGTGAGTGTGCAACAGCAGGCCCCGTGTTTGTGGGCGCAGCCTGCCTCCCTCCAGCACTCATCCTGTGGCAAACACACCCGCCCAAGCACAAAGACAGGCTCGGGGTGTCCTTACACGAGCCCGTGCTCCCCAGCATTTAGGGGGAACCTGCCCGCAGCCCAGTGCGATGAGCTCTGGCTGCGGAGTCGCTGCAGAGGGCCAGGAGGGTGTGCAGCACAATGCTCCGCCGGCACGATGCTCCACCGCACCACCATGTTGCCCTGCGCTGCATAGCAACACGGCAATTTAAAGTGAAGCCGTCCCGCTGAGTTAATAATTAGTTTCACTTACTTCGAAGCATGTGAAAACAAATAAGGGCTTGAGCTGATATTCAAGCCCTGGGAGGATGGCAAGGCAGCACAGCCCTGGGCAGCACTGCTGGAGCAGCCGCCTCCAGCCAGCAGGCTTTGGAGCCTGGCACACGCCAGTGCACACGGGGAAAGAAGTCTTCGACTTGCTCGTGAAGGCAGCCTGACCCCTATAATTCGTCCTGAATAATAACAGTAACTAACGTGAATAGAAAGACCCGCACTGTAGCACAATTTAGTGGCTACACAGAGAGCAGGGTAAGCAGAGGCACTGGAGAGAAGCTCTCCTGTGCGCCCGGAAACCCCTTTCCCCTGCCCCACTGCCAGTGCTAACAGTGACAGCGAGCCTTTGACCCCAGTTTCTGTGGGGCCTTTGGGGTTTATTCCAGCACCAGGCGCCACCACGCCTCAGCTGGGACGCAGTGGTCCATCTGCTCGGCTGCACCATCTTGCCAGCCAAGCCACCCCCTACCGAACACAGCAAATGCAGAGAAGCAGAAGGTAATTAGTCAAGCTGAATGTTCAGAGCTGAAACCTTTAAACCTAGTCTTTAAATCAGCAACGGCTGCAAGTGGCTCCTTCAAGTCCTGCGCCGAGCCCGGTAACAAAACAGGAGCCAGTCGATGAGGCTAATCAACTATTTGTTCTTCCAGCACCTCTTGGATGCACCTGGATATTCTCAATTTAGGTGGAGGAAAGTGCCGTGGTCGAGCCAAGCACAGGAGAACCATGAGCGGAATACAGAACTAGAGGCGCACACTCCCAGAACAGCCCAGCTCCATGCTCCCAGGGCAGGACCGCAGAAGCCTTGCCCTGCAAGTGCTTGAGGCGACAGACTGGCAGGAAACAGGGCTCTTCGCTCAGGGGACCGGAGCACATCCCCAGCACGAGCCAAGGCAATGGCAGCCCCAAGCTCTGCTGGCGCTGTCCCGTTCCAGCTGCAGCTCAGCTAGATGTGTGTATTTGACTCAATTGCCTGATATGAGAGTATTAGGGACTCTACACAGATGGCAAAGAAATAGTGACCTTACTAAAAACTGAGCCTAGCTGCAGCTAACAGAGGCACAGGCAACCGCCGGGCTGGCAGCCCTGCGCAGATTCTCCCTGGAAGCAGTGGGAACGCCGTCCGGCAGCCCCACGGGGTGCCACAGTGGCCGTCCCCATACCTCCAGCAAGTCTCCTGCGCAGCTCCATGCTGCTGCGGCACCACGGGACCCGCATCTCTGTCCCTGCTTGGAGGGGTGCCCAGCCACAATCTCAGGCGCAGTCTTGCCTCTGCGCTGCAGCACGGCAACGCCAGCATGGCAGCACGTGCGCTGCACCAGTGTGCAACTGGGACCAGATGCGCAGTGGTGCGAGTCTCGTGCTCTGCGCCGCCGATTGGAGCCACCAAGGGATTTGTGCAAAGCTCCGTAAAAGGGAAGGGGGGAGCAGTCCCGCAAGTGCAGCTGAAATAACATGCAAATCAAATGTTAATTTTTCATCTCCCATCAAACCAGTAAGTGAAGAATATTGGCTGCGCTGGACTTTGAGACGGGGGGAGCCAGTTTCCATGGTAACAGGGGCTGTATTTTGCAAAGTGCTCAGCAGCCCCAACTGGCCTTCCCCTCCCCACGCACGCACTCACACGTCCGTGCACAGTTAACTGCAGCCCTGGCTGCGGACACGCTGCGCTCCTCCTCTGGAAACAAAGCTTTGCAGGAGCTGGAGTAACGTGCAAGGAGCCAGCGGAGGAGCAGAAAGCTGTGGTGCTGGGTGCCCCCCACCCCAGGACCTGGGGCAGGAGCAGCAGGGCCCACGAGAGCCAAACTCCCGCATATGGCGAGGCAAAGGGGAGCAGAGCCTCGGGCTCCTGCCTGGACAGCAGGAGATGACAAGGAGAGTGACGCAGGGCGAGAGCATTGCTGAGCAGGAGTGCAAACTAAGCCCTTCCTGGACCTAGTGCCCTCAGCCACTCCCAGCCTGCCGGAGCTCCCCAGCTTCTACAGCCCATGCGCCTGAAATCAAGGCTCCTGGATGGGGCTCGAGCCAGAGCATCAGGCCCAGAGAAAGGCATGGGCAGAAAACCTGCAGGTTTTAGTAGCCACACCTCTCTACCATGCAGCGGTGGGAGGTGTTTGTTCCTTTGCAAGCCATGGCTTTAAAGATGCCATTACATGAAACAGAAGGTCTATGCAAGCACAGCTTCCTTCTCCCCCCCCCCCAAAAAGGGGGCAAATAACTCTGTTGAGGAGCATTGCACTAGCTCAAGGGAGAGATGCAGGGCAATAATTGATGTAAACGGCTCCGACAGAGACCTAACCAAAGTGACTTATTGCTGAGTTTGCTAGCAAGATTAACGTCGAAGGTCGCCGAATAAAATCAGATCTTTGTGCCTGCCAGGAGGTGGAAAAGCTTTACGGGAAGCAGAGGATTAAGCACATCCGTGGCCAGATAGGAGCGATGTGCCTCTAATAACTCTTCCAGCTAGACTTGAGCCGCTGCCTTTGGAAACACCTCGCCAAATCCCTCACATGCCTCTTGCCCAGCCCTGCAAGAGCAGAGCAGGGCAGCCAAGAGTCCTGCCAGCCCCCAGGAGCTTGCCCCTCACCCAGGGAAAAGCACAAGGGCAAGAGGGGGGCTCTCCTGCACGGCTAATGTTGGGAGGGTCTCTCGCTGCCTATGTGCACGCGCACACACGCAGACACGTACTCGCTGTTACCGAAATCCTCTCCAGCATCCAGCTGCCTGTGGTGGCCCTGAAAGTCCAGCATCAGTCCCAAGGGCCTTCCAATTTCAAGAGAAAAATTACAGTCGATACAGATTACTAGCTACCGCTCTATCCAATATAGATTTATAAAAACAATGGGGTCAGGACTTCAGGAGAGAGCACATTTTATAGTTCATAAGACTAATGAGATAACTTTCCCTTGGTACTGCTAGAGAATCAATAGGTGCCAGCATTTATGAATTAGCCATACTTTGAGTGTATGCATCCCAAGGCATCCCGGACAAATCCAGTAGCTGTTTGGTGCCATTTCTGGCCACATTTAAAGTGACAAATGCCTCCCCAGGAGGAAGGCATGGAGGGGGAAGCCCCAAAGAACAAAGCCTGTGATTTTCCGCCGCTGCTGTAATGGTGCTTTTCTGCTGCGACTGCTGTTCCAGGATGCCACCGGCCCGGCATGGGGCTCGCCCGGGGACGAGGAGCCTCCCTGGGGCAGGCCAGCAAACCCAGGCAGAGGGGAACCTCCTGCCCACTCCCGTGGCATGGCACGGCATGGCATGGCACCGCTCGCCCCCGTCTCTGTGCCAGCTGCTGGATGGATTGCACGCACCCCCCTTTCCAAGAGGGCCCCAGCACTGGGACGCAGCGCCCAGCTGGGGCAGGGGATGCGGGGCAGAGGAGTGGGCTGGCAGGTGGTGGCCGCACACCAGAGCTGCCTTTCATGTCAGCAGGCTGAGCCCAGCTCTGTGCCACGGCAAATGCTGAAAGCAGAAGGGGCCCAGGTTGGGCGCCGAGATTAAAGAGCCAGCCAGCCATCCCAGAGATGTTAAAGAGGAACTGCGACTCAAGCCCAATGCAAATTTAATAAGAGCCGCACGATATCTGACAGATTTATTTACGTGTTTGCCTGCAGTCGGGATCCCAGGGGAGGTGTAAGGCAGTCGCCACTCCCCAGCCCTTTCAAAGGCAGTGCATCTCTCCCGCGTAGCCGAGCCAGCAGAGACGCCCAAATGTTCCCACCTTGAAGTTTCGTGGGCATCTGTAACGCGACTGACACCAGCGTGAGCCCTTTCCCGGCCGGCCGTGGGCAGGAGCGCGGGCAGGCCCAGGCAGGCAGGACAGCCACGGGCCTGCCTGCTGCTGCTGGGGGCTGCGGAGCCAGAGAGGGAGAAAGAGCAGAGGAGGGGTGGAAGTCAGGGAGTCGTGAAGGGCTTTCTGCCTCCCCTCCTTAATCTCCTTTATAAGCACGGCTCCATCTCCTCCCGTTACAGGATTAACACCCATCTCTCATTCTCCTCCTGCAACGAGATTTTATTTCTAATTACGCTGTAATAAAACCTGGCACGCTCCCAGGGCTTCTTCCCAATGACTCGTCGACACTCGGCGAGATTGGATCCTGCTCGGGCCCGTTTCCGGCACCTCTGCCCGATGTTCATTAGGCATGCATGAGGGAGAGGTTTTAAGAATGGAATTACAGTTAAATGGCTTTTCTAAGAGGGAGAGATGAAACAGAAAAGAGAGAGAGAGAGAAGCAAAAAGCCGGCAAGGTTTAAAAGGAGGATGTCATCGTCACGTCCCTGTCACGCTGCTGCCCGGCAGCCACAGTGCCAGGTCCCCACTCCCGGGCGCGGGTGCAGGGCAGGGACAAGCCCTCTGACAAGCCGGGGGACGGGACCTGCCCTTCCTCCGCTCGCTCGCCCCCTGGCAGAGCCCATCCAGCACACGGCAGAGCTGCCACTCAGCAGCGAGCAGCTCCTTTTCCAGCATGCTGGCTCCCAACGCACGACGGAATTACCTGCAGAAGCCCAGCCTGCCGCCGACAAGTCAACAAATACAAAAGGAAATGCCGCAGGAGTTTTCTGAGCATCGAGTTTGGCTCTGACCGCTGGATTTACGGCCCGGAGAGAGCCGGTGGTGTGGCGGTGTACAAACACCCTCCGCAAACAACCGGAGAGAGGAGTTAAAAGTGGCCTGCAGCTGGCAGCTGCTGGATTTCAGCTCCCAGCCACGACACAGCTCTGCAGCCGGCGTGCACGAAGGTGTGTGGCTCCCACGCCCTCTCCTCTCAGCCATGGCACAGGCAGCCTGCAAGAGGACAGTGGCCAGGGGCACACAGTGCCAAGCATCTCCACCCTGCCCCGCGGAGATGGGGTGCCCGGGACGCTGGGGTCCCCCTCTGCTGCAGAGGCTGTGGGCCGGGGCATCGCCACGGCCAAGGAGCACCGACGGCAGCTGCTGCGGTGGCAGCCAGGTTTCCTGGCAGCAACGGCCTCTGGAGCCAGGGATTTTCTTGGCGGGGCTTAGGAAAATGTGTACCAAAACAAATATGGAGTTGGTAAAATCAGATATTCACGTCAGCGATCCTACTCCCCAGAGCTGGGGCGGGAGCAGCCAGCACATGGCTTGCACGTGTGCCGAGCGGAGCACTGGGAGCACCGCAGCCAAACCCACCCTTTCCAGACCTCGCGGCTCTCACCAGCTGCTCGGGTGCAATCCCCACTGCAAAAATTAATCATCAGCAGCATGACAAATAGTTTCCAATGAAGCAGAGGAAGTTAATCTGTTCACGGACACTCACATCGCAGGGAGCGAAAGTCGGTGAATAAATTACTGCCTCCGCAAGGAATCTGCTGGGTGGGAATCACCTTGTTAAAGTTCCCCCCCTCCCTGCGGTGCCCCTGCTCTCCCCATCCTAAAGTATGCATTAGCTCCTGAAATCCTACAGTCCACGTAACAATTAGCATCTCTGCCACTTTACTCTCGGTGCGATGGCTTTACCACATGCATTTCTCTCTCTCTGGGCAATGAAGGTGTAAGAGAAGTCCCGATTTTGTGCATGGGAAGCTTTTTGGGAGGGTGAGCAAAGGGCCGCCTTTTAGAGCTGCGAACGCAATCCACGTAAGTGCTTAAGGAAATCACCAAAGTGACTTTCATTTCACCTGAGAAAATGAAAAACGTTGCTATTTACCATACCATTTCACACAGGTGGTGTTTCCACCACACTCGGAGCGGTGGCTCCAGGTGTTCTCCTTGCCCTCTTGGCTCGCTCACAGCGTGCAGTTGCCACTGCCTGGACGCCGTTTCCCAGATAAGGGCTCACAAGTCGGCAAACTTGGGAAAACAGATGTTAAGAAAGATCTCTTTCTATTAACTCCCTCGGAAACAAGGTATCCTGCAGGGCTGCTAGGAGTTATTCAATCAAGAGTAATTATTTACCAAAGGGCCAGTCTTGCAAGTCGTTTTCCTAGAAGTAAATCCAGAATTACGCTACCCACAGAATTGGAATCGCACAGGCACAAACGAGAGTGGAGTTCGCCTCCCCAGCTTTTAATCTGCCTCTGAGCCACTGGAGCTTTTCAGGGGTGCATGCTGCAAGAAGGACGAGTGTTTGGAGACACTCTCCTTTGTTTGTGTCCGTGACTCTGAGAACAACAAGGTTGCACTGAAACAACCTGAGGAGGAGGAATTCCCCCGGAGGGCGGGACAGCTCTGCAGTCTGGACCCAGGGCTAGGTCCGAGGCTTGACTGCGGAGCAGCGCCCGGCACCAGCTGCGCTGGCACTGTCAAAGGCAGTGGAGGACTTAATCTCCCGAGGTGGTCCGGAGCCATCTAATACCAGCAGAAAATTACAGAACAGGATGAAGAGCATTACAAAATGAATAGGAGGGGACTAGAGATTTCCATGGCTAATCCTGTTAACAAGACAATTTCTTATCAAACTCATTATGTGGCAGAAAGCGGGAGGGGAGGGAGGGGCTGGGAAGGGAGGCTGGGGAAGGGGGGAGGAAGGGCGACACCAGGCAAAAGGCATCCCCAGGCGCACCGGGACCCGGGGCTGGCAGGAGAGCCCCACGGCTACCCCAGCCCAGCCCGCGACGCTGCGTCTCCGTATCGCGCACGTCGCTTTAGCCAGAACTGTATTTCTATTTCCAGGGGGGAGAGCTAAGTATTACTAGAGTGACATTTACCACAAAACAGTGCCGTCTGCTTCAGATGTATTACCAGTCCTCTCCCAGCGCTGAGCTGCAGCGGGCAGAGATTACGGCAGGCGTAAAAAAAAAAAAAAAAAATCCATTGAGATAACACTCATTTCAAGAAATGATTTTTTGAGCATAGTTTTTTTTTAACCTCCTATGATGACGAGCCTCATTTTCCAGGAGGAAGCAAAAAGAAAGGCTTCCGAGTCCACAGGTTGAGTGTGCGTCTGTCATTGCTTCGGCGGCAGCAGCAGGGGCTTCGGCGTCGCTCGGGGAGCTGGGCAGGGTCTCTGCCCGCCACTCCCTGCCCACCAGCACCTTTGTGCCGCGGCTCTGCCCGCCTGGCACTCGCCAAGTGCCGCCCGTCTCCCGCTCAGCCGTGCAAGAGCGAAGCAGAGCAGCCTGGCACGGCGGAGTGCTGGTGCTGCGGCAGCTTAGCAATTCCTGAGAAACGACAGCACGTTCCCCACAGCCCCTCCACCTTCTGCGCCCGAGAGTCGCAGGGCCTTCACTGCGACTTTGTGCGCAGCGTTTGATTTTTTTTTTTAATTCACTATTTAAAAAACTGCGGAACTAGTCAGATTTCATGCTAATGAGAAGAGAATCTGGATCGAGGACTATGCAAAAATTTGCATCTCAAAGAGGAAAACAGGAAGTCGCTAAGAAAGGAAAATCCACCACCGAGGTAGCTGTATGGCCATAATTAGGCTAATGCTGCCTCTGTTCTGTCAGCTCATTTCCATCAGCCCCAGGGCAACGGGGGACAACAGACTCCTTCACCACCCTCGCTGCAGCACTGCGACGCGTTGCACCCAGCCCCGGTGCAGCCAGGCAGGGAGAGGGGCTGGCACGAGGGATGCCGAGAGCCAGGCCGGCGGCGTGGGATGAAGTACGGCACAGGGCGCATGGCGGACCCGCTCCCCCAGGAAGGAGGGTTTGCAAGAAAGGACGTGCGCCTGGAGAGTCTTCTCCAACAGTACCGGCAACGCCGTGGGCACACGTGCCCACCCAAAGGAAGAAAATATCGCAGCACCCTGGTGTTATCTCAGCCGTGACCTTCTTGTAACTATGCCCTCCCCCAGAACGGCCCTACGAGGTGCCCAGCCCCAGCCCGCCCTGGCCAAGGTCACGGTGAATACACACGGCTCTGCCTGGCTGCAAACACGGCGCCGGCTCCCACTGCCCGCCCAGCCACACGGCCGCCTCCAGCCCACCTGCCTTGGCACCGGCTGCCCAGCAGAAACTGGCGGCGCAGAACAAGCAATCGCTGCCCCCCATTTTGAGAGGGACTGATTTGCAGTTTTTCATCAATTTTCCCCCGATTTTTTAATGGGGTTTGGTCGCCGCTGCAGACGTTACTGTACCAACAATTCCGAATAGCTCTAACCAAGATATTTGCTCATAAAAATCCATCACGAACACCGAGAATGACAGAAATGGAAAACACCTAATGAAAACAAAGGGGAAAACAACAGGTGCTTCAGTCCTTTGCCATCCATCATCAACCTCGGGTTATTAAAAATACAGGAGGGAAAAAAATCCTCACGTCTGCAATCAAATCTTGAGCAATCTCAAAAAGACAAATACCCGCATAGGAGGAAATTCTTTGCCCCCACTTCAGTCTGCAGGAGTTTTGCCGTAATTATAATAAGAGTAAGGCTGCTGGATAACATGAGAATTGTTCTCCCCACTTACATTGTCAAATGATCGTTTTGCCCTGCAGTGAAATCTCAATAATTATAATGCTGAACCGCGAAAGAACAAAGAAATAAAAAAAGCGGTGTTTTCTTCCGGGGGGGGTGGGGGGGTGGGGACAATCGCGATCGCAGGACTGAAAGCGCGTCCTTTCTCTAATTATCTTCTCCAGGGCCACGCACCTCTCATCTGAGCGGTAAGAAACCCTCGACTGCCATTCTCTGCGGCACGAGCAGCCAGGCAAGCCCCCTGATAACCCTGTCAGATGGAGGGGACCGAGCGGATGGGAGCAGGCACCTCCACACCCAGTGTGGCAGAGTTTCCTTTCCTCTTTGGGAGGAGTGGGAGGCACGACTCCACCGCATCATCTGTCAGCCCCCAAGCCCCAGCCTGAGCCCCCAGCTCTGTGGGGACCTCGGCCACGGGACGGCGGGACCGCCAGCCGCAAAGCCGGCCATCACAAGCCAGGCCTTCGCACCCATTCTAACACCGACTGCCCATCGGCATGGGAAAAGCAAGGGGAAATAAAAGAGAAAGGGGACAGAAAGCCGGGGGAGGTGGGGGGTAAAGGAGGCGAACAAGAAAAACAAGACGACAGAACGCTTGCTCCACAGCCCTCGGCTAAATTACAAACCGGTTTACTGAGGTGGAAAGCTGCAGTGAGCTGAGGAGGAATATGTGGAAACCATCTGCAGATTTAAAAATAATCTATTTTACGATCACCCTCGAACATATTCTTTTGCAGAAACCAAATAGGATTTGTTGTTGTTGTTTTGTGCAAACTGTTAGGGAAAAATTACTAGAAACATGCAGGGGGTTTTGCCTTCTTGAGTACTGAGAGGCTAAATATGCCCTTCCTTATGTTTAGAATAGTAACAGTCATCTTAAAATTAACTTGGTCTGCATCAGAGCTTAAAAACAGTTGCAATTCAGAGCCTGCAGAAAGCAGGACGAACCTGCACTGGGATATCTAGTGCTTCTAACTGACAGATGTCTTCCTACATACAGTAAATATAGGTCGTCTTTTCCTACCCAGAGAACCGTAGATCTTAATTAACCAGGCCACTAGCAGCATATGTAATGATTTTTTGCAGCTTGCTCAGTAAACCTTCCCCTGATTAGATGGAGGGAAAATCAGATGCACATGCAAGGGAACCATCTCCTCCTGACCGACCCGACTTCCTCACTCCAGCCGCAGCAGTCCGTGCAAACCTTGCGTGGCAGCTCCAGTCATTATTTCACGCTACGAAATCTGTCTAACGAGACCAGAAGGGCGCGGAGTCACACATCCACCCGTACCGCTGAGCGCAGCCAACGGCCTTACCCCGGCCTAGCCCAAAGCTCGGCTTTACCGACAGCAGCCAGAGGGGGTTATTAAGCTTCGCAGACTAAACCACGCTTCTCCTTGTAAACCACTCCAGGATTAAATTACCTCCAGGCTCAGAGTGCCAGAGACAAATGAGCTAATGAAATTCATGCTGCATTATGATAAAGTCGTGCTGAGCCCTTGGCGGCGGGGCAGTCGGCGCTGGGATGGGCGAGGGCAGGCGGCAGCACCCATCACTCTCAGGCGCCGAGTCCCTACGAGAACACATCAGTAAGGGTGAGTGTGCTGCCGCCGGCACCTCCTCCAGCTGGTCTGTGCCGAGGGTGCTGAGCCCAGCCTGGCCACGTCTCAGCCCCACCGCCACCGTCCTCGGGGAAGGAGGAGGGGAAGAGCTGGGTGAAGTTTTATGAAACAGTGGCTGCCCGCCACCTGAACGAGGGCATCTGGCAAGCACTCAGCCTTCGCCCCCATTTTCACATAAAGGATGCTCTGAATCTGACAGCTGGTCCTTAAAGACCCCTTGAGTTAGAGGGAAGGGAGAGCAGAGCCCAAGCACACGGCTGGGATCCCCTTACAGACTGTATTTCTACAGCCAGAAACACACTTGGCCGTGCAAGAGCAGCGTAAACAGACCTATTTGCAAAGGCCAAACTGTTGATGCTGGGGATGCTCTGGCTCTCCAGAAAACGGAGCAGAAGCTTGCTAGAGCCTGCGAGGGGAAGGTGCAAGGCCAGAAAGCTCCCTCTGCAACGTGGAAGACTGCGAGAGTGCTGCAAATCGCTGCCCTGCACCAGGCTTAAGTGAATCCCTGCTAAAGACAAGACCTTGTTTTGATCTGACGAGAAAAACCAAAAGCCTCGCAAAAGGAACTCCCGTTGCCTAAAACTCAGGAGTAAAGCGGAATGATCCCACGCTGCCGTTCGCTGCCAGGGTCCCACGTGTCCCTGCAGACATGGGCGGTACATCCCCTCCTCCCCTCCCTACTACTCACCAGGGGAAAAAAAATCAGTGAAGGCGACTTGAACAAAGCGCAGAACTTCCTCCCCGCTCATTAGTGCTGGAAAAGCAACAGAAAAAAAAATCCCCAGGACATAACCTCCTCTTCAGCTCTGAAGTCTGAATGGCTTGCAGAGGGTGGTGGGGTTTATTCTTTCCACCTTGCTCAGAAAGCTGGCCTGCACGTTTTTATTCAGAAGGCACAGAGAGGAGCCCGTGCCAACGAAGGCACCCCCAAAACCACCGGGCCTGCATGCTGGGTCTGCAAAAGCCCGCCCTGGGGCAGAGAGATTCTCGCACACGAGTCCCTCCCATGGGCACAGCCCCATCGCTGCCCAGTTTTGGGGGCTGTCGGCAGCTCGAGGCGGCATGCAGCAACCCTCCCTGGCCCGTGGCACGCTCCTGCTCCTCCCTCCCTCTCATCAACCCCTCCGAAGCGGGTGACTCCAGAGGAAAACCACCTCTCCTGGCCTTCCCTGCCTGCCCCACAGCCAGGAGTGCTTGCGGGGACCGGTGCTGGGAGAGGAGGGGGCTGCTGGGTGTCACCTGCCCTCGCCTCCCGGCTGCTCCCTGAGGACCACTGCTCACTGCTAACAGCAAGCCCGGGGACTGCAATGCGGGTGAAATACACCTTCTCTTTGGGAGGAGGAGAGAAGGGAGAAACATCTCCGCAGCCACAAAAGCCACCGGCCCTTCTCCATTCACCCACATTCCAGTGCTGGGAAGGTTCAGAGAGCGACTGGGGAGCTGCATGCTTTCTCAGGGGGAACCAACCTGCGTGTCATGTTAGCATCGCTCCCCCCACCAGAGGTGCGGCACAAATTCACTGAAGAGCATCTTTGCCACATGCGGGGGCTGCAGCGACAGCAGCGCGGCTGGGAGGAGCGGCAGCCCCCTTCCCGCACAGCACACGATCCGCCACATCTTATCAATAATTATTAAGACAAGGCAAATGTACGCTGACCTAGTTAGAGGTCCGACAACAAAAACCAGCCACAGTGGCTTTGTTTAACAGCCCAGCAGTTCTGACAGAGCCAGGCCTGTCTGGTCGCTGGGGGAGCCTCAGCATTAACACCTGCACCCCGCAAGGACCAGCAGCACCCAAAGCACAGCGGGTCAGAGGAGACAGCGGCATGCAAAACGTGCAGCAGGCCTCCTGGCGCCTGCACCCAGCCCTGGTCCTGCCACAGACCCCAGGAGAGGGGTCTGCATGTCAGCGGACCAGCACGTTGCCAGGGGAGGCTGGAAGAATTCCGGTACCTGCTTACCTAGCGGATTTTATGCACGGATTTGGCACCTGGACCATAAATTACTGCTATGCCGAGCAGAGCGGGCTGACTTGGAGTGCTCGCTCAGCAGCATTCAGAGCAGGAGCAGAGGTGTCGGCTCTGCAAACCTGCAGTACCGCACAAGCAAGCTGCATCCGAGCTATAATCCCGCGGAAGAGTTCTCCACAGCAGAAGAGGATGAGTGCGTGCTACTGGGGCCACCTTATCATGATTATTGTCAGCATCTTTAGCTGTTCTCTGAAGGTAGCGGCTTTTATAAACGTACCCAAGCACCGCCCTGCCTCCTTCAGCAGGGCTGTGAGCACTGTCATGCTGGAGGGCTGCGTGCTTCCTCTCCCTGCAAGCAGGGATCCTCTTCGAGATGAAAGGTGGGCCACCGGCTGTTCTGCCACAACGTTGCGTGGGGCTGGTGACCGGGATGCTGAAAAGGGACCCCAGGAGCCAGGCACGTGGCAGGACCGTGCTGCTTTTTGGCAGAGCAGGATGGAGGGGATCCAACAGCCGGGGCAGGAGGAGCTGGGGTGCCCAGGCTCTGGGACCACGCTCGCTGCACAGCCGCCGACTTTGGTCGTCTTCCTCCTGCTGCTGCTCTCCAGGACTCAGCCTAGTCTGGTTGGAAATGGCAACGTGCCCACCAAGTCTTGGCCCCTGCTGTTGGCTCTTTATCTTATGTTGGCCCTCTTAAAATCCTTGCTGATAAATTTTGCCAGGTAGCACAGAGACCTACAGCAAGTAATGACCAGGGCAGGACAGCGCTGCTGTGATCCAATCCTGGCAGCTTGCCAACACCGTCACGCTCCACCATGAGGCATTTGATTCGGGGGGCTCGTGAGGATGCCAGTGGGCCCTCGGAAGGAAAGCAGTACCTCCAGGATCGAGGACCTCACCCAGAAAACCAGCGATGGAGAGGGGTGGCCCCAGCAGGCAGCTCCCTCAAGCCAGGGTGCCAAGGTAATGCTACAGCAAGGAAAGTGTCAGTGAGGAGAAGGGAAGCGGCCCCGCAGCCATATGCAGACCCAACGTGATTGCTGTACCAAATTATCTGAGAATCTAAGAAACGCCATAGTGGGTCCAAGCGATGCTCTGTCTGCCCAGTGCTCTGCCCCAGCAGCAGCAAGAGCAGACACTGCTCCAGGAGGGCACATGAGCACGGGCATTTCTGCAGTGTGCTTCCCTCTCGCTTGCTCAGCATCCCCCGTCACATCAGGGACACGAGTGGGGACATCCCTGCCTAGTTTTTTAGTAACTGCTTATAGATCCGCTGTCCATGGACAGATCTAATCAATCCCTCTCAACCCCAGTGACAGGATCTGTGTCCGCAGTCTTCTGCGGCTGCAAAGCTGACAACCTGGTGCCGGCATGGGCACTTTCTGTTAAAGCGATCCCCTCCCAGTGTCAGGGAGGCTTGCCGTGCGAGCACCAGGGGATTCGGTGACTAACAGTGTATGCTTCAAAGGCAGTGGGGAAATACTCCGGATAGTTCAAAACAGGATCACCAAAATGATTCAGGGCTGGAAGAATTAGTCAGATGTTGCGGGATGCAACACAATCCCTGCACCCACCTGCAAGTGGTGCCTTGGTCAGTGCAGACACAGAGAAGAGAGATCCTGTGTCCTCCTGACAGCAGCACAACAGTATCCCCGGCCTGAGAGCTCAACTTTGGCAAATTTACCCTTGAAATAAGATGCAATTTCCTAGCAACACCTAAGGAGCGGCTGGGGCAGCTTACCAGGAGAGCAAGTGGACTCCATGTGGCTCAAGTCCTTAAATGTGATGAGATTTTGTTATGACGTGCTTCCACCTGTCTTCCAAGTGTCCAGGGGCCAGAGCAGGCTGGGGGATGCCCTGGCCCCCGACACAGCTCTTAGCAGTCCACTCAGCTTTAGCCTGGGAGAAGCGGGGAGTGGCGTGCAAGGGCCTGGTGCCCCCAGGCATCGCCACTGGGTCACCCGTTATTTTCGGAAAGCATGCTCCCTCCGGGAGAGGAATGGCCATTTGTCACCACAACGGCATGGAGACACACGACGACCCCCCGCACCCATGCTGGGCTCCGCTCGGTTCAGGGCGCTCAGCTCCTGGGAGCTGGGACCCCATAATTCGCTAGTGACTCAGGTGTGACCTACTGTACCTCGCTCAGCTGCAGCACGCGTGCGCACACACATGCATGGTATTTCATCCAAGACCTGAGCTCATTCTGTCCCGCTCTTGCCTCCAACTTGCCTCCCTGCAGTGACATTCCGGATGAATCCCTTCTCTTCCAGGGTCTCGAGAGGTGCCCACCCCCACGCCTGCCAAGTCAGAGCATTGCTCAGGGCAAGGGACACGAGCACAGTGTGGACGCTGTCGTCACCAGCCTGGGGGGACACCTCCTCAGCCACTGGCCTTCTGCCCAAGGCTCCCTCCTGCTCTGCATGGTTCAGTGGTGCCTTTAGAGCATTCGCTGTGCCAGGACAGCTTGAGGCCTCAGTGCCAGCTTCAGCAGCCATGGCTGGCCATGCTGGGAAGTCACCACGGCTGGGTCACCCCAGGAGGGCAGGCACAGAAGGGAGCCGCGGACATGGGCACGCAAAGGGACAGCCTGTGGCACCAGGAGAGTGCCTCCCTGGATGGCACGCAGCATCCAGCCCCACATGTCCAGCTCCAAAGGGCAGTCCCGCCTAAAGGGCTTGGTGACAGACTCTGAATAGAGGACCTCCCCTGAACACAGCCCTTCTGTCTAGGACAGGGACCCAGATCTCCATCCCTCCCCGGACTGGGAACGCTCGCACTTCTCCCCCAGCCCTGGTCCGTCCCCTGCCCAGGTCCCTCTGAACCTGCAGCGCTGCAGCCAGATCTCACCTCCAAGAAGCCTTTCCAAACTGACGGCATACACGTTATTCATCCCTTTCAGCTGCTATTCAAGCCTTGCTGGCTACCATTCTCAGCAGCTGCTGCCTTGCACAAGCGCCTCTGACGCTGCGCTGCAAGGGTGGGCGAAGGGCAGCGGGGCGATTTTGGGAGCAAGGAGGGGCAAGCACAGCATCCATACGCAGCCACGCAAGGCGGCTCCTCATCCACAAGCGACACAGAAGGCAATGTGAGCTCAGCTTCCACGACGAGCAGAGCAGAGAGTTGTGCCACAGTCGGGCAGGATGAGCATGCTTTCGCTGCAAAAAGCTGAGCTCTCCCAGGGAAGGCGGCGGGGAGGGCAGCATGGGACAGGCTAGCGACACACGTTAGCCAGTGTGCAAGCTAAAGCAGCAGGGCCAATACCCAGCCAATTTGCAAATGTTTTATTCTTAAAACCACTGCAAAGTTCACGCACATTCAGTAATTACTCACCCTGCTCCTCTGTCAGATGAATAATGAGGGGAAAAATAATCAGCAATTTGTTGAAAACCACACAGAGAAATACACTGAATGCATTATTGCAGCACTCTGCTCTGCATACTGAAACTCGGAGACGACATGTCCTGCACAGCTGTGCTGTTGCACATATAAAAACCCACGGCACACACAAAAGAGCAGCCTGTACATAACTAGTGCCCGCCACCCGGCAGCGTTTTCAGCACGCGCGCCCACCCCTGCCAGCCGGTTGAGGCCCCGCTGTGACACAGCTACCCGCAGGGCGAGAGGCAGTCTCCGGACCTTACTCCCAGAGATGCTTCTTGCAGGGAAGTTTGCAGCCAGGGTTCAGGGCAATCAGATGAGAGACAAGAAAGCACTAAACTACCCTCTTGCAGCTTCTTTTGGCAGAGCGCGTGCCGTGCATGACAGCTGCAGCAGAGGAAAGCCCTGTACAGGACACCGAACGTTGAAACCCCTCCAACGGATCCCCTGGTAAAAGGCAACTCAACTCGCTTTCAGATACAATTTACATGCCTGCCCTTTACCACCTTCATCTTGATCCCCACACAACGAGGACAGGTGGCATGAGGCAACGGATCTGCGCCAAAGCCCCACTCTTGAGCAAGGCACGCTGGGCGAACACCCTGCTTTCCTCTGCTCCCTTTGTGCTTCTTTTTCTGCCGTACTTGCTCTGAAGCATGAACAAGAGCAGCACGGCTGGGCGAGCTGCCGCTGCTGTAACCCACCTCCTTCGGTGCCAAGCCCTGCCCTGACGCTGGCTGCCGGCACTCGCTCCCTGCCGGCTGCTCGGTGCTTGGGCCTGTGCTGGGAGAGCAGAGGCCTTAGCGGATGGCGTGGGGAAGGGAAACCATTTCCCAAACTTCTTCCCTTTCCTTAGGAATGGACCCTGGCAGCAGGGCAGAGCATGCCGCTGGAGAGCAGCGAGGAGCCTCCTCTGGGGATGCTGCTGTCAGCACACGCCCAAAGGGGGAAAGAAGGAACAAGGGAAAAACAGCTGGCACGAGAGGGCGGACAGGAAATCTCAGGATTTTTGGTTGAAGAGGCACTGAAGAGCCAGCACGTCTGTTCCTGAGGAGCTGCTTCAGCCAGGGGATTATTGCCTTTGCACACTAATTATTTTAAAAGAAAACCATCCACTAAAATGGTGTGAAAAAGCACCATGGACCATCAGAACTGAAAGCCCCTGCCTCGTGCACTCAAGCACCGTGACACACGGTGTCATCTTGTTGGTCTGTGGGGGAGGAGGTGGGTGTAAGGACAGGGTCACCGAGAGCCTTGGGGCCACCAAGACTCAGCTGCAGGGCCACCAAGAGCCCCAGGGTCACCAAGAGCCCCGGGGCCGGATCACAGGTCTCTGACCAACACCGACTTTGAAACACGGGCTCTGCAACTTCAGCAAAGTTGCAGACAAGTGTTAGTGTCTCTGTACCAGCAAACGGGAGTGCAGGTCTTCCGGAGCGTAATCACAGAGAGGGGAGGGGAGGATGGAAACAAAAGGCAGCAATAAATCACTTCCCTGCTGCTACCTGAGGAGATATAATTAAGTTTATGCCTAGAGTGGCGTTGCTGACAGTAGTCCTGGAATGAGATAAACATAACGCGTGAGGTTAGGCTGTGATAATACAAGTGCAGAGTGGCAGGTGATACATGTGCTCAGTAATGGTCCTCAATTAGGGAGCTGCAATCTCCAAATGCAAGCTACAGGGGAGAGTGCCATTAGACTTCTCAAAAGCTGCACATTGGACGGCGCAGGGCACCGGCGTGCATCCAGAAAGGGCTCTGCTACCTCTGGCAACCTGCCCAGTACTTCTACCAGTGGTACCCCAAGTGTCCCTGCCCAAAGGCATCCCCCTGTCCCAGGTCCCCGGCCCCCACCATCACCCAGCACAGCACAGAGAGTGGCACACAGAGGTCTGCCACAGTGCCGAGCTCACCAGCCCGCGCCCTGCTTGCACTTAAGTGCAGGCTTAACTTTAAGCACACGAAATGGTTGCTGATCTCCAAGGGATTATTTGCAGGCTCAGCTGCCTGCGCCGGTGCTCTGCAGGTGCGGGGCAGGGGTGCTTGGCGTCGCACCCCAGGGACAAAAAGCAGCAACAAAGCCCGCAAGTGGGGGGTGTAAGCAAAATGGCAGGGTGGGCCCCATCCAGCTGGCTTGGCATTGAGACCGCCACTAAGGTTTGAAACCCAGCTGGTCAAAACCTCCTTACAAAGGCCAAGAACTCTGTGGTCAGTGCAAACCACCTCATACTTGAACACATCTGCGCTTTTTCAAGTGCTTTGCTTGATTCTCTTAAAAAAAAAAAAATCAACCACCCTGTATTAATTCTGAGTCACTTACACAGAAGAGGTTGGTTTGGGTCTTTTGGTAGCATGCAATAATTGAAGATAATCCCAAAACGGGAGCAAAATTTCAAAGCAGCCTCGCCTTGCAATATTTTTCCAACCTTCTTATTTTAAAGTATCTGCAGAAGCCTCATTCTGCCCCTCCCCACAGTATTGTAAAGTTTGCAGGCAGCATCTTGAGTAACGCATTTCTGCCGAAAGTTATGCAGCTCTGCTGATGCCGCCTCCCCCTAGAAGTTGGACCTGGCCACCTGCAAAGCTCGGCTTTAGCAGCGCAGGCCAGAGGAGGACAGCCCAAGGCCAGGCGAGCATTGGCAGGGTGCTGTCTAAGCTAGAGCCTCTTCCTGCCCTCCAGCACCACGCCGCGAGGCGCAGACACTGTCCGATGCTACCGCAGCAGTCGGCATCCCATCTCCAGCCCCCTGTTCCCACCCTGGCCAGGAGGAGCCTCCGAAACACAGAGTAGGGCCCAGCTCAGCTGAGAGCACCCAGCTGCCATCTGGACAGATAACGGGATTTTTTCCAGGCATATATGAAAGAGGGGGTGGGGGAAGGCTGAGGAGAAACGAGGCTGCAAAATGAATTCGGCATCAATTATTCTAAAATATGCGTGTTAATATGGGAAGGGCTCCATGGCTGCATCCGTCTCCACTTCTGTTCATTTCAAGCATCAAAATGTGACCCGGGAAGATGACAGCATCTAGCGTCTCACCTACACAAACACGAGCCAGGAAAGGGGGGATATTAAAAAGGGAGACAATGCTGCATATTAAAATGCCACAGATGGAGCTTTCTGCAGCCTTTGCAGTCTGCCTCGGAGATTATTGCTGGGCCATATTGTATTAAAAATGGGGGGTGGGTGTGTTATTTATTTAATTTTTAAACAAATTCCATCTCCTACTCATGCCGGATGGATAAAGTGAGCTCTTGAGCTCCAGCCAGCTTTTCCGGCAAACCCACATGAAAAATGCATTTTCATTAATACAAACTGTTTGCAGTAGGTAAATTAATTCTGGAAATGGTTTTCATACATGGCAAATTATATGTTCGGTGAAAACACTAGACGACACTCTACAGTCATAATAAAAGCCCTGCATTCCCTTTAATGAAGTGGGATTGCCAGGTAAAGGCAGTGAGCTGGAACTGTTAAACAAACAAATAAGTAAACAGGCAAGTAAAACCCGAGGGGGTTTGGTGGTGCCGGGAGGCTGTTGGGCTCCTGTAGCGATCCCGGGATCACAGAGCAGGGTCCGGCCCTGCGGGCTCCAGTTCCCTGGTGAGGAGCAGGAGGTGAAGGAGGAGCCCGTGCCCCTTCCCGTCGCTGCAGTGTGCATCCCAAGGGTCCCGTCACAGAAAGGTGCACGAGGACGCTAAGTCGGAGAGCACAGCGGTGAAGAGCGCGCCGTGGCTGGCCAAGGAGCAACCAAAGGGACTGCCAACCCTCCGCCATCTCCCTGACGAGCAACAAGCCCGAATATTAAGCTCTCCCCTCGCAAGTTTCTCTTTTGCTCTCACATCTTTTTATGTATCCTTTAACAGTCCCGCTTCTTAGCGCCCGCTTATGGCAAGGGAAGCGATATATAATTGATGAAATGACGATGTGCTACAGCCCCAGCCCCAGCTAGAAGACATCTGTTCTGCACGTAGACTCGCTCAGGTGCTGTCACGCTGCATTTACCGCAGCGTATCAGAGCCTGACTGCGTATGCTAATGTCGGGCCAGCCCAGATCCCTAATACCATACGGCTCGGGGTGTCGGGAGCTAGCGAGAGACTGCTGTAGGTATTTACGCCCCTCTGCTGCGACTGTCCTGCCTTCTCTGCCCTGCATTTCAGGCTTATTTCCACAAATCACCTTCAGTTTCTTTCCCCCCGCCCTTCGGTGCCAGCGGCACCGCTGCACCAAGCCTGCGCCCAGTGACCCAAGCTGCCAGGCATTTGGGGTGATGGCACTGCTGCGCCCATCCAGCAGCAGTCCCCTGCACCTGCAGCCCCTCTCACACAAGTTGCCTACTAACCTCCTGCCTTTTCCTCAGCAGTTCTGACTTTCAAAAACCAGGGCCAAACAGAAAGCAGGTACGCTGCCTCGGAAGCAGAGGAACCATCTCAGAGTGATTTGAAGAGCAGAGCAAATATCAATCCCCGCATTTGTCATGGGGAACCGAGAGGCATGGAAGGAGGGGGCAGCATTTCCTAACAGCCTGCCGCATTAGAAAACAAAGAATGATAAAGAATCTTTTAGTCACCTCTTAATTACATATTCCGAGTACGTTAAGAAAGGAGAAATGCATCTCAGGTCACTGCCTGTCACCGTGACAAAGGCCCATGATGAGTTCCATATTCAAAATATTTGCGCTAATTATCAGCACAGTTCCCCTTTGAAAGCGCTTGGAGGGAAGGATGGTGTTTCACCCGAGGGAATCAGCTCTCAGCCTGCACTGGTTTCACTGCACTACAGATAAATATACTTTCTGTGCGTGTATATTTTTACCAACATGCCCGCATATGTATCCATGGAGAAAAACCTATAAATGCCTAACACTCATCTTGTGGGGCTGGGGAGCGGGAGCAGCAGAAAAGGGGCTCTCTTCCTCTCTCCTGCAGATGCCGGCAATGATACGGACTGAGACACGATGGCCTCCACTGGATTGGGAGTGGGTCCTCTCACCCCGGGGTGACCACTGCAGCCACAGCTCGGTCAAATGGAAAACAACCCTCTGCTGATGCAACCGCCCAGGAAAGGAGAGAAATGCCTTGAACGCAAATGGCGACTGACCTTTAATTAGTGCATAAGTAGGCACAAGGAGGGGAAAAAACCCACTAGAACTTCCCTAGGCACCTTCCCTTTCTCAAGAGCAGCAGGAATCACAGTGTCCCCACGTCAGTGACTCTGACTAATTTTCCAGGCAGGAGCTCCCACAAAACGTCGTCTCCCTCTCTGCCTGCACTGCCGCTGAGCCCACCTCCCAGGAAGGCCAAGAGGAGGGTGAGGGATGGGCAAACACAGTTCCCAGGTTCCCACCATGGCTGCTTGCAGGATCTTATTGTAAGTGAGGCAAGAAAAGGGCCAAAGGCATTCCGCACATGCTGCCTGCCACCCAGATTGCTCCTGCCACCCAGCAGGACACACAGCAGAACTCCTGCCTATGGATAGCCTCCTCATTTGATGCAAACTGACCCATGCCAAAAGCCAAGCACAGCAATCCCCAAGAGCCCTGGTGCTGCCTGGGGCCACCAGGACAGCATGCTGGCTGGTGCCTCTCAGTCACGTCTTGTTGTTGGTCTCGTTAGACTCATTATTTCCCCTATTTTTTGCTAGCCAATAACCCACACAGCCTTCCCAATGCACCAAATCTAACCCATCCGTACACTGCAGAGCAACCCCTTTTCCTCAGCAAGCATTTAATCTGAGAACAGGAGCAAAACCATGTAGATATAAATGGGGCAAGGAGAAAATAGTATGCTTCAGGTTCCTCAGAAAGGCACATGGGAACAGGAGACTTATTAATAAATTCTTCTTTGTTCTGTATTGTCTGTGATAAATAGCCACACTCAGCATCAATAACTGCAAACATCCTTGGGAAAGAGAGACATGCAGAAACCCATCATGCTGCTGAAAGCAGAGAATGGATTCAATTTCAGTTTTGAAGGCAAATTTCACAGTCCTAAACGAAATTATCTGAGGGGGCTCCTGTGGCCCCACATGCAATAAATGTAAGGTTATGGCTGCTAAACCAGGAGAACTTCTCCCAAGAGCTGTAATATCTTAAGCTAAAGGACAAGAAAGAATAGCCCCATTCAGGATGATGCCTTTGGAAAAATAACATTTATGTTTCCAAATAAAAAATGTTTTTATTAAGGGAACACAATGCTTCTGGAATGTTACGGCCCTAGAGATTACTCAAACTCCCACCCCTTTGCTGGCATCCAAAAGTAAATTTCCACGAGATTTTAAACACTACTGAGACTTCAATAATTTGGGGGTAGGAGGGAAAAGAGAGCAGTAGCAAGAGACATTCCTAATGGCGAAGACATGAAAAACGCAGCTTTATTTTTTGATGATTGCATTAGATTTTTTATCAGAGAGATGAAAAATGAGCAGCTACCACCTCCTAATTCGCTGCCTGGGGACTGGATTCCTCTCCACTGCTGTATGAGGAGAGGCACTGAAAGCAGCACTGTGCAGTTACATTCAAGAAGAGCCCACCCTATTGTGGAAAAATAGTAAGCTAGTGCAAAGCACGTGTACTGAGGGCACAAGAAAGCCCAGTCCCGTGCTTACAACATATAGCAAACTCTAGGTTTCCAGGTGAATGGCTTTAAAGGCAAGAAAAATAAAGACAACAAAGGGCAGAAACTGGAAACCACGTCACCTGGCATTGCCCGGGCTCGGTCAGCAGCCCTGCTGGCATCCCCCAGCAGTCGGGGGGAAAGCAGGAGGCACAGGGGCACGGTGCGTGGTGGGGAGCGCAGGGCTGGAGACAACTACACTCCGTGGGGTCGCAAAGAACGATGTAACCCAGTCACCTCAGCACGGGCAGGATCTACTGCAGACACCGAAGGGCCGCTACCCAACTACGAACTTCGCCCCCCCCCCCCGGGGTCGCTCAGCACCGTGGACAGCGCCCGAGCCCCGCTCAGCACCGCGGACAGCGCCTTCCACCCACCCCCCCGCTCAGCACCGCGGACAGCGGGAGGGGGTGTGTGTCAGCACCGCGGACAGCGCCTGGAGCCCCGCCGGGCGTTTTGCGGCCAAGCGATGAGAGAGGTTTTCCGTGCTCGGGGGGCTCTGAGAGGAAGAATTCAGCTGCTCATCTCTTGACCCCTGCAAAAACCTGTCAGCTGCCAGCATGTATTTCCACCTACGGACACCGTGACTTCCCTGGGAAGCTCCGAGGAGTAGGAAGTGCCATCCGAGACGGCCTGAAGGAGCGGTACAACCACACAGCACATGCACCACGGATGTAAGGAGTTACGATCAATAGTTTGTATTTTTCTGAATGGTTTCTGCCCTGACACATCACCTGGATATACGCAAGAATCCACCAATGGCCACAAGCCCTGGGCCAGCTTTGTACCTGCAGGTACATAAGAGCTTTCCTTCTGCCACTTGCTTGTGAGGCAAGATGAGTTTGTGTGAGCACCTGGGATTACTGGCCAAATCTGACCATAGCAGCTCTTTTCTAACACTAAAAGCTCAGCACTGCTGCTAACGCTCCCTTTGGGCAATGCAAGCAAGTTTCAGACTGTTGTCACAAAAGTGAACATGTCTTGCTGGAGTTTAACCGGACTGAAAGGCACAAGTGCTAAAGGAAGGTATTCGCACAGCAGCCTTGCAACGGGGCATCTCCCTTTTCTTTCTTGTTAATCCTCTGCTCTGTAACCACTTTTTTCTCACACTTTAACTTGGAGCACCATGAGTTTGAAAGGATAAAGTGCATGAAGAGTTTTAATGCTGAGGAAGAGATCAGCCTGACGTTTTAACAACACTAATGCTCTGGAATTTGCAGAATTATCACTGTAATGCATACCTCAAGAGCAGTCCCTCCACTGTGATTAGTATAAGCTCTATACCACATTAAACACCGTAGGCTTTCCTGTTGCTCAAGGTAAGGAAATCAGTCCCTTCTAGGGTGCCCGAGACAGACACTGATGTTCCAGTGCCACGTGCAGAGACATCCTAGGGATTACCATCTTACAACTGTTCCTCACCCTCTCCCTCCTGAAGAGCTCAGCTGCAGTGACAAATGAAGCAACGGTGTAAAGATACAAAGGCTGCTTCTAACAGGCTTTTTTGTCTGGGCACAAAACCAAGCACTCTTGAACACCGGTTTCCCAGCTGCATCTTGCAGAATCATTCCCAAGCCATTGCTCATACATCCTCCAGTTCGGTTTAATGTTACTTGAATTACTTGGTCCTTTGCCTGTGTCAAGCCTGAAATTCATCCTAAGCTAGTGCATGTAAATCAGCAAGGATAGGATGCAGTTTAGATGATGCAGTGAGGGACAGACGAATAGGAGGGACTCTCTTAAAAACAAAGAGGACCATTCCTGCCCACAGAAACAGGGTGGAAAGAGACAGACATCAATGAGCTCTACCCTGACAGCCACTCGAGCACCTGCCAGGGCTGCACAACAGGCCCTGGTTAGCTACAAGCCCCGGTTAGCTACAAGCCCCAACAGCCAGGATGGCTGCAGGAAATTTTGGGAGCTCAGGGAATGGCAGCAGCTGCCCCATCCCTGCGTGCAGGGGAGCTACGTGAGCCAGCAGCACCCACAGCTTCACCTTCCCCCCACCCTGCCCTCACACCTTCTGTCCAGCCAGAGGAGCAGCTAAAACCATATAAATACAGAAGCAGAGACAAGCAGCGAAGGGAAACACCCAGGTTCGGTACTGAAACGTGCCCCCACCTGCATCTTCTGGTGTCTCTGCTCCCAGACACCAGCAAAGCTCCAGCCATGAAACACCCACTCAAGCCCCTGGTTCTGCTTCCTCAGAGGAAGCTAAGTCCTTGCACTTTCTGCCCCCCTTCTTTTATGTCTGAGTAAAAAAACCCCAAACCTAAATGAGCTAAGAGCATCAACCAAATTTGATGTAAAAACATGGACATATTAAAAAGTTATAAGCCCACAAATCTGTAAAAAATACAGCTAAAATGCAGTCAAAGCCAAGGCATTTGGGGAAGTTAAGACCTAGGGATGGGAGAGGAGAAACTGCTTCCTTTTCTGTCTTTGAAACACACACACGCTGCTCTGCAAAGCCTAACAGCAATGGGCACCAAGGTAGTTTTTCGGCTTCCAAAGCCTTCTCCTGTGCATGTAGCCCACACACTGTGACTGGGCTTAACGAGCAAGAATTGGAAAGCAGAGTTCGACAGAGGCTAAAAATGAGCTTCGGTTTTGCATGCAAAGTCAAATGCAAAAGTAACTAAGTGGCAGGAAGCCCGAAGAGTAAATGAGACTGTTACATCTCATGTCTAATGAGTGACACTAGGTAACGCTGGCAAATTGCTCACCTAGAGACAACATCACTGAATTTCTGATGGATGAACAAGCCTTTTTCTTCCCCTCATCAGCACACATCACAGTGAATGATAGAGCGCGTTTTTCTGATAGTGCTGGAGATTGTCACAAGCGTTTGCTAAATCCAGTTCTGCTAGTAACATTTTGGTAGAAAAGCAAGTAGCGCTAAGTCAAATCCTCAGCTGACATAAGCTGGAAAAGCTCCCCAAGGGTCAGCTAAAACCAGCTGTGTGCCTCCCCCCCTTAGCTCCTCGCAGACACGATCCTGACTTAAAATAATCAACGCATGCGAGACAGGGAGATGGTGTGTTTGGTACAATGTTAATGGGCAATATTGAAACCACCGAAGTAGCTTAGAGAGAGAGATTGTTCAGTACACGAGAACAAGCGGGTCGTGGCTGATCTGCAGCCAGAGTTATGTAACAAGCCGCAACGTTTTGTGGGCGCTTCACCCCAAAGCGGCGTGTGCATGCGATGGGCCCCGACAGTGCCATCACATCCAATGTCAGTGGCTGCCCCTGCCTGGGCGCCGCTGCCAGTCTGGCACGGGCCGGGCAGTGAGTGCTGCCCGTCACGTGGGGAAGCCTCACGGCTGAGCTGTGATGCGTAAAAGGATTTACAGATGTAAAGCCACATCTCGATAACGCTTGGAACAAATCCCTGACATTCTTCACACAGCTCTGCACTAACAGGTTAGGCTCTAGCAGAGTGGAAACGGCAGCTCCCCGCTATCTCCACGTCTCCGTTCCCGTTAACCGTTTGAAGCCTTCTCCCCGCTGAAGCAAGGTGGAGCCAAGCGGAGGCAGGACTCTCCACGCTGACAATTATTCTCCATTCAGGACTAGCCATTTGCATGCAGTTCATTTGTGATGCAGAAAAGCTTGAACCTGTCATTATTGCTTGGCATCAGTACAGCACTGTGAAAAGACACCGCTCGGAACATGCGCACAGCACTGCACCCTATTTTCTTTAATCTAGGCTAAAATGACAATGAGAGAAAGCAGGAGGGAGGGAGGAAGAGCGAAATGGGGAAAGCATCTCTTCCCTAAACAAGAGTGTGATCCTCCGACAAGGCAGGCACAAGCGTTCTGCTCAGTGCTCCAAAGGTTTGTATGGGGGCAATGGCGGGCAGGCTGAAAGTGAGGGGGTGTCGCAGCGCATATCGGAAGTGCGCTCAAATGACGTTGGTCTGGTCCCCTCTGCACAGCCAGCATCCACTCAACAGAATTATCCACCAGAAAGGGCTCCAGGAGCCCCCATTTTGCTGTGCACATACAGTCCGGCCAAGCAGCAGATGCCCAGAGGTCCTCCCCGGCACAGGCACACGCCCAGCGCCTCCTCCCTCCCGTCTTCCCCAAGCACGGCAAGCTGGAGATGGCAGAAAAGTCAGGGGAGCAGATGGAAAGCAAAAGCCCCATGAAAGCTCTGCTTCCCATGGCTATTTTCTGTCTCCTCCCAACGAGCAGGGCTCACAAATGCCTCCTCGCCCAGGCCAGGCTGATGCAGCATGCAGGGAGGCGGCGTTGCCCTCCTTTGCCAAGGGGAGGGCTGCCAGGGAGCATGGCTGGGCTTATGGCCGACATCCTCGACAGGGCCCGGGGCACAGTGGGGGACCCTGCTGGGCAGCTCCAGCTCCCAACCCCTTCATCAGCAAACGCTCCCGGCACCCAGGCACCCCCCCCCCCATGCTGGTGATATCGGTGGCTGCCTGCATTTCAGATGGTGCCAGCACCCAGCCCCTCTAACACCTCTCCCCGTGTCCAGCACCAGACACTAGGCACGAAAGCACAAGAAATCCCAGCATGGGCAGATGTGGACTAACCCAAACAGTCAAAGATCAGCTCAAGCCCTCCCCGCAGCAAGGGCTTTAACAGCTCTGTCAGAACGTATGTCAGTAACTGTTCTCACTCTGCAGCATCTCCCTGTCATGTCAACATCCAATTGCTTTCGGCTAATAACTCGACCTCCGCGACTGCTCGTGGCAAGACGCTCCAGATCCTGACCACGAGTGGTGTGGAAAAGCACTTCCCAGTGCCAGCACTGACCTGGAAACCCTTTGGTCCGTGCCGAGCACCGTGCTGGCTCACCAAAGGAGACCTTGCCATCACCGTGCCTGTGGGGCGTCTGCCTCCAACCCAGCCCGCTTTGGGAAGAGGCAGCACCATGATGCGCAGGTGATTTAGGAGCCCGGATCCCATTACGATTCATTGCCAGCAGGGAATCTAACTCCCTTGTTACCCTTCAGATGAGTGGAGCTACGCATGAATATTAAACACCACCTCATTCCAGTCCCAGGGAAAAAAAGCTGGTCTTTGAGAATCCCTCATTAAGATGCACCGGACGCCTTGCACAGGGAGCCTGAGAGCCAATTAAGCAGGACTGTAACAACCCTAAAACAAAGCTGCGTGCCTAGTTCGGCTCCAAGCCGTTGGCAGAGCTGGCGCGGGTGTGCTCCCCGTGGTGCCCGGGCCCCGGCTGCTCCCAGACCCTCTCTCCCAGTCCATCCCAGCTCCCATGGCTCCCAGTGCTGTGCTACAACAGGACACACGCACCATTGCCACTACCAGAGCAAGGAGCTCCCCAGACAGGAGCCGCACGACACCTCCCTCCCAGGGATGGTTCTCTTCCCGAACCTGTTCTGCTCCCCGCCAGCCCCCTGCCTCCCCCCTCTGCTTCCAGCAGGGAAAAGGAAAGGACCTTCAGCAAAGTTTATCTGCTGACTTTCCAACACCATTATTTCCATGCTGGATCGCAGGTAACACGATCAGACAAGGCAGACATTTCTCCTGACTTTGGAAGGACTCTCTTCTCGTTCACAGCTCAGCCTCATCCTACCCATTACTATCTGCCCCCTCCCCGCCAGTGCCAGCAGCCCCTGCTTCAAAATCAATTTCTATATTTCAGATACAAAGGTTGTTTTACTTGAAAAATGAAGCTGCCCTTCACAGAGGTAATAGAGAGATCAATACTAGTTACATCAAGTTTCCCAGCGAAAACGGGGAGCTGCCTGCATTTTTATCCTCCTGACAGGGCTGTGCCTGTGCCCTGGCCCCAGGCGGGCGCTCGGCTGGAGAGCCCCGGCCCCCGCGGGACCTTGGGAGCGGCTCCACACTGTCCCCTCTCCTTGCCAGTGACAGGAGGGGGTGGCAGGAAATGGAAGAGAAAATTGTAGGTATAATTTATAATGCCTCATTAATTTGACAAATGCTGCTTCATGCGTGCTCTCCGTCAGCCCTTCGCTGTCCCAGAAGCCACTATATCACCAGCTACATCGGATGGAAAATCTACCTGCAAAATCCTGCTGTTTAAAGAACGGATTAATCACCACCAATTCTCACATTGGCTGCTCAAGCCGTCCCAGCCGGCAACCTCTGTTCCTGCCCCGGCTGGCTGGGACTGCTGCGTGGGGGAGAGCGATTCCAGCGAGGGATGCAAATAGAGATGGAGAAGGCAAATATCACAAATAGCTTTCAGAGAAAGCATTTGACCAGCTGTAATAGCTTCTTACCAAGGCTTTTGTATAGGAGCAATCCCATAGGAAATACTTCGTCACCAAAATGAAGCTTTTGTGGCAATTTCTCATTTCGGTCACAAACTGAATTCAATTTTGTCTTCATTTGAGAGAAAGTTTCCTTTCTCCCCATCTCTTCTCCTTTCTACAGACCATTTGTTTCTCTATTGGAAAAGCAGTAAGATGGAAAGGGGAAAAGACACCTTCTAATCTGGGCCAGAAGGCACCGGGAGTGGGCAGATCCTGCCCAGCACACCCCTTCAGCTCTCTCTTTTCCCTGAGGGGATTTGATTAGCTCTCACCTGAGCAATATTTCAGGCAGAGCCAACGCGAGAGGCAACGGGCACCTGGGAAGGGAAACGGCCAATCTTTCCGAAGCCGAGCGGCTCCAACCGAAATCCTACCGTGCCTGACTGAGTTTGGATCCACACTAACTGGCACCCAGGATTTTAATCTCATAAGGAAAACAAGAGGAGGAGGTTGGAGAAGATGTTCGGGCACAAGGCAGCATTAGCACAACTCTGCTCACTGCGCATTGAATAACTCTTCCAGGGCATGAGTTAAATGGCAGCACAGAGCAATCAGGGGACAATAAATCCCTGGCTATAAATTCTGGCACTAGACTGTAAGATTATAATCATCATCCCTGGCCAGCTGCAACTGGCCCCCAGTGCAGGGAGTGGGAGGATGCAGGAGGAACGTCTGCTCAGGCCCTCTCCCTCCACCGACAACCTTCCAGCCCCACTCATCTTCCCCAGAGACTTCTGTCCATTTCGCGCCCCTCTTCAGGAACTCACCCACATCATCGGGTGCTCTCTGGGG
Organism: Harpia harpyja; assembly: GCF_026419915.1. NCBI lineage: Eukaryota > Metazoa > Chordata > Aves > Accipitriformes > Accipitridae > Harpia > Harpia harpyja. The sequence continues at coordinate 46,304,285 of NC_068943.1, read as the reverse complement.
CGCTTTCAGCACAAATGGGGAGCGGGTTCCCACTTGGGTCCATAGCAAAGTGCCGGAGGCCGCTTCCCACGCCACAGAGCACTTCTCGGTGTCCCGCCAGCCACAGCCTTCTGCTCACACACCCGTACAAAGACCAAGCACGGGGCACACATGGTCTCCAGAGCTAAGGGGACAATGCGTTTCCAAACTGCTTTAAGGAGAGGGAAGAAGAGAGGGAGGATAGGTGTCACCAACTTACCTTGGTGCCTTTCAGCTCTGCCTGCTCGAGCTGTTATTTCCTGCAAATATATTGCACTGTGGGATGCCTGCAATATTTTATAAAGTTAATAACTTTTTTTTAATTGGATGAGTTTATAGAATCGTGTGAGCAATTAACAATAATTACGTTTAAGACACTTAAATTCCAGGATGCACCACAAACACTGGAATATTAAGCTATAAAAACCCTCGATTGTACATTCAAATTACATTAAGGGTCTGTTGGAAGGAACACGCTCGCGGTTTCAAGAGCCCCACTCTGCTCTGCTTATACAATGAGGTTACATCAAGACATTAAGATGTTGCAGCAGCGGCCCAGGCCCACTTCAGCGCCTGGGCACCGCACGGATGTCTGGCCCGGCTGGGCTTGGCTAGCCCTGCCCGGCAGCCCTGAGGGAGGCGGCCCAGCCTCTCTGGGCACGCGTGTGAGGGCAACCCGTTGGCTGTGAGGCCCAGGAGCCAGGGAAGGCGTCGCATCAGGTCTCGCCGCGGACGTGGCAGCACCGCTGCCGCTCCTGGGAAGGGAATTGGGCCAGTGCTTATTTCATTTTAATCACCAGGTGCCAAACTAAATTATTGATGTAGGTTCTCAGTGACAGGTAAGGCATTTTACCACCGCATCTTTAATAATGCAGGAGTCATGATCCTTCATGCTGAAATGTCAATTAATTCTCAGGTTACCCTCACCATGCAGAGAACTTTTTCCCCGTCCTACCCCTCCTTGTGGGAGCCGAGGGCTCACCACCAGCACCCATCTGCTCCACAGCAGACGGCACCGCCGGGCAGCACCCCAGAGCGCAGTCATGCTGCCTTCCCCAGGGGACCCATCTGACCCCCATGTGGCACCCAGGCCAGCAGCCTGGCCGGCAAGTGTTAGAGCAGCAACATGATCAGAGGAAAAAGAAGGGGTAACCAGAGCTTGCTGGTACCTTTGAGAACTAACCCCAAATGCCTCCCTCGCGCACACCCACACCGGTGCGTTGCTGCCTGTCTCTTTGGCACAGCCGTGCCAAAACACCCTCAACCTGGTAGCAGAGCTACCCAGTATTTCCTTTGGGTGGTGAGCTGCTGTGCTCTGCTTCCCCGTGGGGAAACACAAGCGGATGGTTCCGTCACCACTGAAAGACTGCATGACACTCACACCATCATCCCCTGGCACTGGGCATTTTCACCAGAGTGCCCCATTTCCGAAGCAATTGCAGAAGGCAAATACCTGCCAAGGAGCACAGGGGGCATGCAGCATCACGCCCAGATGCCCTACCACAAGGAGCTGCTGTGCCTGCGGCTGCGTGCCCGCTGCTCTGCCCCGGCTCCCAGCCCCGACCACCCCTCTGGACCACATGCAGCCGATGAGCAAGCAGCATGTGAGCCAGGCTGCAGATGCACGTCGCCATGCCGAAGAAAGACCCTCCCGCAAGCCCCCGGGGGTGCTGCCAGGGGCTGTGTGCTGCGCCTTGCTCCCCACGTGCCGTGCTGGAAACACACTGCTTATGGACCCATTTCACGCATCCCAGCCACAGAAAAGGAGGGTTTTAGAGCCACGAAGGCTTCAGGCTGAGGAACAATAGCAGGCTAATGTCTCCATTTTGAGCCGTGCACGCGCAGCTGGCGTGTGCCGCCGGCAGGGAAAGGGCCTCTCCAGGGCCGGCACGGGCTGCACGGGGGGAGCTCTGGGGGAAGCAGGGCCTGCTCATTCAGGGTAACGGCAAAGATCCGAACATCTCCAGGACCCCGGAGGGAGGCGAGCACTCTTTGGCAGGGGCAGCTTGGGAGCCACAAGCCCCAGGATGGGAAAGCCCACACCAGACAGGCTCTGATACAGCTGACGGGGTAAGTCGCCACGAAGCAGCAGAGCCAGTGACCAAGCCTGGGTGACACAGAGCAATGGGTAATGCAAAAGCCAGCCTTCCCGAGCACCAGGGATGAAGGAGCACTGCTGGCCGGACCTGTGAGGACCAGTCCCTGGCACCCCGCGGCCAGCTGAGTGGAGGTAGCCTGCACCCTGCCCTGCCTCCTGACTCTCGCTGCACCTGGCGCAGGGTTTGCACCAGCCTTTGTATTCCAACAGCACGGCCTGACGTTTATAGGGGGAAGTTTTATTCCTGCTGTAAATAACCTCTAATAGTGTAGGTCATTACACTAATTACAGAAGATAATTAATTTTCTGATTCTTGTTAGACTGCCGCATATTCCAAGAAGAGCGCAGTTCATTATTTTCCCGTGCAATTATGACCTCCCTTCTCCTTCTCCTGCCAGCCCCACCTTCGGGATTTTAACACTTTGTCAACTTGTTTATCATGCAGCCATCGAGCTGTTGCGAAGATGAGGAGGCGCAGGGGCTCCTCTCTTCCTCCCACCCCATTTACACAGAGCACGAGCGTGCCGTGCTGCAGAGGCCACCTCTCTGCCTTGCGCAGGCTCTTGTGGATGCTCTTTGGCCACCACGTGCCTAGTTTCCAGCCGGATTGCACACCCTTCCTTATGGCTCCAGCCACAAGCTGGGTGTGAGAGAGACGCGCCGAGCAGCATCACTACCGCCTGGGCACCCACAGCACAGGGAGCACCGTCGGGGCCGCAACACGTCTCCCAGAGCCACACGGGATTTTCCAGTGGCCGAGAACGGCATGGCCCCAGTAAAGGTAACAAAGCTCTCTGTTCAGCCGCTCGGAAAAAGTCCCCTCCAAGAGCCCGACCTGCTGGTGACTATTAATATGCAGCAGATTGATGATGGTTCTCTCGACGCAGCACTTGTTACTGAACGCAGCCTGCGAGCAAGAACATCTGCAGGATCTTATCCCACCACGGGGCTGAGTGTACAGGCATCTACCACCTCTTAGGCACAGATGGCAGAATAAAGACAACCTGGCACCCGGCAGCTCTCGCAACTTCATTGTCCTCGCCCTGTCCAGGACTGTAAACCACTGCAGCAAAACACTTTGCAATGCGAGAGCTGCAGTGCAGCGCTCGCTCTGCTCGCCCTGGGAGCCATGCCCCTGCATCTCAGCAGGCCACACCAGAGGCACATGGGTGAGAGAAACACAGAGGGAAGAGCAGCTCCGGGAGCTCTGCCGGGCAGCGCAGAAACGCCAGGCTGCAGCACCGGCACAGCCAAGGTGCAGCGGGGAGGCAGCTCCCGAGCCATCTCTTGTCTGTTACAGGAGGACGAAGCGTTTACCTTTTCTCCTTGGCCAAACGCCTGTGGAGAGATGGCTCTGGCTGGAAGAGTGTGCCAGATCCTGGCTGCTCGGGGCTGGAGACTGCGTGGCTGGCCAGCCACGCTGTAAATCTGGGTATCAGACGGGTTTTAGTGATAATCAATTGTAATAACGAACACGTATCCCTTGACCAGATAAGTGGAATATTATGTTTGAAGTCTAGCTGCAATTAGCAGGGGCAGATGGACGGGGGTTAAGGCAGCAGTAAGGGTGTTTTCCCATCCCACATGCCAGCGCGCGGTGCTGGGTGCACACAGTGCCTTTCCACTTGCCCCCAATAGACTCACCATCAAAAACACACGGTCAGCATGAACTGGCTCACCCCACCACCCTACCGGGGAAGTGCGTTTAAAACCAACAGAAGTGGGAGGCTGCTTTCACCCGGCACGCAGGTGACCCGCGGAACTCGCTGCAGCAGGACGCTCACTGGCTCCAAGAGCGCAGCCTGGCACCAGTGGCGCCTGGGCATGGCACCTGATAATGCACACACCTGCTGTTATAGCAGAGAGAATGAATTTTTAAAAGGCATATAAACCCCTGATGCTTCAAGGCATCAGCTGAGCGCTAAGGAGGATTAGGAGGAAATATCTCCTGTGGAAAGCTTATTCCACATGAATTCCACCAAAGGGATCCCTTCATCTCCCCCCGGAGCATCTCTTCCCCTGGCCTGATGTGCCTTGGCACTTGCTGAGTTCCTGTAATATATTTGCAGGCGGCAATCCGCCCGCAAAGGTTGACAGCTGTCTCCGTTAGGATGCCACCTCCTGACTGATGGCAATCTGACAGGCGGCGGGATGGCAGGACAGCTATCCCTCCCCAGCAGGACACGCAGCCACAGTGCCCGGCTTCGGGCAGGCGAGACGGGAACGCGCTCTGCTCCCGGGCTGGGCGGCATGAAGGGGCTGTGAGAGGCCCAGTCAGCACCTGCAGGTCAACATGCAGCTGCCGATGCAGCCCGGGGACCAGGGGCTCCCATGGGGCCCCCACTGCCCACTCAGAAAGCGCGGCTGCAGAGCGTGCCACACTTCGGAGCTGGCAACGGCCCCGGGGAATAAAAACCTGTCACGGGCATCCCCCCAGCAGCCTTCTCTGCCCAGCACTGCTCGGAGCACTCCACCTGCACCACTGCTCCTGCAGGAAAGCATCAGCCCGTACCCCAGAGTCAGAGGAAAGGGTTAAAACAAATGCCCTCTCCCCTCTCCTTTGCCTCAGAAAGGAGAGGCACCGAGTGCATTAAAAACTGGGTTAAAAATGGCTCTGCTCTACCTATCTTATCTTCTTTGTACTAAAAGCCCTCAAAGAGCGGCAGGTTTTCACGCAGAATTTTCCCGTCTAATCCCCTTTTGTTAGCTCTGATACTGGCATTGCAATACAAACCTCGTCCAGGCGATTTAGGAGGGATTACACGCCCTCAATCCTATAGCATGTGGGAGAAAAATGTTTCCTCAAATCAAATTTTACACAAACCGGTATTTGAAAATAATCAAAGCGCAAATCCCTGCTGCAGGGATTTCTGGAAGGAGGCGAGCAGGGGGTGGGAAGCGGCAGGAGCCGGTGCACCCAGCCCAGCGCCATGGCCCCAGCACCCTGCCCACTGGCTCCACCGCGCACCCAGGCACTCTCAAGCCCAGACCAACATGAAGTCAGAGCACGCCAAAAAATAACCCAGGCCGCAGCCCCGGACTGGGGTCCCATGGACAGGGGTAGGAGGATATGTGCAGAGACACGAACGAGGAAGGGCGGGGAGTGCTGCTCCTCACTCCTTTCCTGTGCCATGCTGGCTGCGAGCTGCAACGGGGCACAGAAAAACAGTGCTGCTAAAGCCAGTCAATAACTCTGTCTTTTACACAGCCAAATGTGCTCTACGGGGCTCTGCACGCGTGCATTTGGCTCGGCTTTCCCGATGAAATATTGCTGGTGCCGCTCCTGTAATATATATGTCACAGATGCAACCTCATTTTATTGATCTCTCCTAGCTGCCGGGATATCCATAGTGGAATTAATACGTCTGTATTGCCGCAAAAAAAAAGGTAAAGCCCATCTGACAGTTTCAATTAAGGAAGCGTGAAAAGCGATTTGCGTAAGAGACTCGGCCTTCACGGGGGAGAGGAGGGCAGCCCGCGGGCAGCGCGTCTGTACACTCGCATCTGGGTAAGTGAAGTGATTTCCTACAGGAAGTGATGGAGGCCAGACCGAAGCCGGGGCCGCGGCCGTCTCCGGCTGACGAGCCCCCCAGCCTGCCTCGCGCCAGCTGCCGCAGCCGGCATCCGAGCCGACAGCGGGGCCAGCACCCCGCGCCTGCCCGGGGAGTGGTGCGGCGACGGGGGCAGGAGCAAAGCGCCCAGGGGAGACGCCTGGAAGAGCGGCACTCGTGGCAGCCGTGGACCTGGGGCCAGCTACAACAACCACCAAGAAAGTTGCATCCAAACTAAGCGCCAGCAGGCAGGGGTGATACATTTCCCTGCAGAGCTGCCCGGGGTCCCATCGGGAATTCGCAGGGGCCCACCCTGCACAACCAAACTCCTTCCCTCCACTGCGCGGGAGCCCTCAAAGGGCCCAAGTGTCACCAGCGTGCAGCCGGGCTGAGCTTGGCAAAAGCCCGATGTGGAGCCGGAGGACACCCGGGCAGACACAGCTCACCCCTCCCCGGGGTCCTGCATTTCAGGAAGGGGCAGCGGGGAGCGGGAGGCCCCAGGAGCGTGGCACCTGTCAAGCAAAATTATAACTACATCCATCCGCTCCCACCAGGCCCATGGAGAGCTGTGAAATATTCATGCTTTCTTCCACTCAGAGGAGAAGGTCTCCTCAGTGCTTCCCCTCCTCTCCCCACCGCCCTGCGGTCGGTCGGCCGGCCAGCTCCGTGCCTGCCACTGCCCAGCTCTGGGGCAGGGTGGGAGCCCCAGAGGAGCAGGGCATTTGGGGCATCCCTGCCATACACAGGCCCATCTGAACCCAGATCGTCTGCGCCTATGGATGCGGAGACACCGCATCCCCTCATTTCTCTCCCCTTCCCCCTGATTTGGGGCAATGCTCTTAACTCCACCATAAAATTAAAAGTCATGTGTCCAGATAAATCAATTAAGATCTTGTTTGCAACACCTACAGATAAATCCCACCCAATCCAGGGTCTGGCCAGCTGTCTGAACATTTGGCTTATTCTCAGCAGGACTCACAACAACACACGAGTGCTCAAAAGCACTCATCTACTAGAAAAGTAAAGCCCCTTCCTAATCCACTCCCCCACGGAACGAGGGGCTGCTGGGCGGTCCGCAAAGCCACTCGCCCCCAGAAGGGGGGAGGACAGCCTGCTGCCTGCCCCGGCCCCGAGAAGAGAAGGACGAAGAGGAGGAGGAGTGTCGGGAGCTACTGGGAGTGCCTCTGTCCAGCTGGGCGCCTTTGAAACCCACGGTTCCTCCTGTCTGCCCCGAGCATCCCTTTGCCTCCAGCCACCTCCTGCCCGACAGCACATCCGACATGTCTGGCAGGCCAGACACTGCTCAGTGCGTCGCAAAGTGCCAAACTGGTCAGCCCCAGGTATCACGGAGCAGAAAACCAGCCCCACTCAGCCCCTGGAAGCCAAGCCGGCACAACAGGCTGCCAGCACGAGCTGCCCTGCGGTACCTGGGACCGTTCATCGTCACTGGCAGATGATGAGAAATAAAGATGTAGGTGAATGAGAAATAAAAACCCAGGTGGAGCTTGCTGGCTCTCTTCAGGCACAGCAAATGAAGTCCCCCCCGGCTACCCTCGACTTCTGCAAACGGGCAGCGGGCTGCCCCACTTACCAGCAGCCCCCGCCTCGCGCACTCGCTCCCAGTCATCCTGCATTCACAGCGGACGCGAGCCCGTGCTTACCCACAGCTGAGGCTTCCGGCTCCAACAACAGAATATCACCAGTCACAATTACACAATATCTTTTTCTTGGGGGTAATTACTTTTAAGTGCATGTATTCCAGTCGCACTCAGAGGCCCTACCCGGGACCGGGAGCCAACTGTGCCGGGCACAATGGAAACCCCGTACACAGCCACAGCCCTGCCCCGAGTTCCTCCTGCCCCAGGCAGAGCGCGAGACTGGGAGCTACTGGTCAGCAGACCCACACCCACACAGGCACAACAGATACCCTCATGTATACCCACCTTTCGGTGGGGTTTGGGAGCTGTACATTCAGGCGTGCAATTGCCAGCTCTGCCAGCCGCCTTTCACACCAGCACTGCCGTGGAAGAGCATGGAGCTTGCGGCACTTGGATACCTTTTGCTTTCACATCCCAAAACCAGGCACGGCTCTCATTCCTGCAGGCCATCCTCTCCAATACTCTCCCTTGTTACCACTTTTGGGTTGTATTAAAGCAGGACAAAAAGCCCCAGAATTAAACGGCGTTAGGTGCCCGTGCCAGCCAGGAGCAGCAATGCCTGCTGCCCATGGCCAGCTCCGCGCGTGGGCACTGTGGGAGCCAGGATCTCGGAGGCAGCCTCAAAGCCTTGACTCCAACGCAACCTGCCGGCTTGCGAGCTCCAGCGCTGCTCCCTCCCCTCCTTCCTTAAACCCCGCGATTAAAAAACAGCTTTATGGTTTTAACACTTCCAGAGAGCAAAGGCGATACCCCCTGCAGTCCACGGCCATTCCCTGTGCCCAGGCACATCTCCCCAGGGAGCCCAGCCACTCCAGCCCTCCCGGGGTGCTCCCCCGCACCGCCCCAGCAGCCCCTCCAACCCTCCAAGCCACTCCACCAACACAACTGACACTGAGAAGCCCTGCAAAGCAGGAGGGGGCCTCCTGCAAGAAAGTGGCCCAGGGCATCCGCACACTCCCCAGGCAGCCACACCAGGCTGGATGGCACCTCCTGGGGAGCTCTGCAAAGCTCTCCTTTCGGAAGGAGCACAGAGACAGACTGCCTACAAGCTCTCAGGGTTTGGCAGTGTTTATGGTAAAGGCTGACCTTGGCTCGATGGCCAACAGAAACAAGGCCGCAGCAGCATCAAGGCAGAGCACACAAATCCCATGACGCGCGGAGAGGGGTATCAGCCAAAACACGAAAGCCCTCATCGCTCAAACACTGGTCTCCCTGTGAAGGCACAAGGCACAGCAGTTGGCAGTGCTCCCAAGGGACATCAGCAGAGCACCTCGGACCACCTCTGCGAGCCCCTCACACCTGCGCAGGCACAAGCGCATGCCTCACCACCCTGGGGTGCTCTCTCTGTGCCGAGCAGGGCAGGCTCTGGGGCAGCAGCCCGGCTTTTGCCCCGGCATCCCCTCTTTCCCCCAGCTGCATCCCATCAGGAGGAGACAGACCCCACGCAAGTGCAGGCAATTCCTGCCCTCTGCACCCAGGCTTCGGCTCAGCTCCAGCAGCCAGGGCCTAACTTTCAGGGCTTTTTCTCTCTCTGGATGCAAGCGATGCAAAAAACCGCTTGCTAAAAGCCAAACCAAACCGAAACGGCTGCTGTGCATCTGGGAGGCTGCTCCTGTCCATGGGGAAGCATCGCTGCCATTTTCACAGCACTGCAAAGTACACCAACAAGAATTGATTTACTTAGTTTCAACAGTTTAATCTTATCCTTCCCTCAGAGCAGGGCTGCCTTCCCTCAAGTCCCCCGTGTGAAGCTATCTGTGTTGGACTCCAGAAAAAAAAGGGAGGGGGGGAAGCTGAAACACGAGCACAAAAAACCCCCAACAAAACAAAACAAAAAAACCCCTCGACAAACTACATACCTTCTGGCAAAACCCAGAGCACCACTTACACAACATCTTTACTTGCTCCATTATTTATAGTGCAACTGAAACATTTATTGCCACACGGAACTACCCAGACTACCGGTGTTCCGGTGAGCTGGAGCAAGCACTGCTGTGAATCCCCAGCAGCAACCTGTGCCTGGCCGCTCAGCCCCACGTGCCGGGGTGGACATGGCTCCCCGTGGGCAGCCCCAAGGTGGCACCAACCCAGCCAGCAGGCAAAGTCCAGCTCCGGGTGCCGCCGAGGCAGGGCCACCCCACCTCACAGTGCCCTGGGGCACCAGCTCAGACCCACAGGAGGCTCTGATGGGAATATTCCCGTAGCCAAACTGGACCTGGCTTTGTAGCACAGAGATGACAAAGTAACACCACGAATGTAACCGTGGAAATCCTCCTGGAAGAGGTAACTCCGCGATTAATCAATAAGCAGGGCAGCGAAATTGCTATTAATGATGCTTGCTGGGAACTCTGTCCCGCCCCGGCACTGCCTCTTTCTTCAATCAAGGAGAAGAAACGTCAGCTGCATAAAACAAGTCTCATCCCCGGCATCGGGATGAAATTACAGTTTCAAAGCAGAAGGGACCAGGTTCACGTCCAAAACTGGCTGATCCCAGACCCTCAGCACGCGTACGGCCACAACTTGGAGTTGGTTCACAGGGACAAGAGGTCCCTCACACCCAAGACTTTTCCTCCTTGACAGCTCAACCCTTTCCAAAGGCAGCAAGCAAGCCAGTGCAGCCCGACCCCACCACAGAGTGATCTGCGGCTCTGCTCCGCCAGAAACAAACACCACGCTATGCCCGAACCCACACCACAGGCACAGCTCTGCCCTGAAAGCCCCAAACCAAGGGCTGCAGCCGAACGGGTATCACTCTTCTCCAGCCCCTCTCCCAGCTACTTTTATGGGTGTATAAACAACCTCTGAGCGACTGGGAAGAGCAGCCAGCAGCTCTTGGCAAAGGCCGCCGGCACTGTCGCGGTCTCGTCAACAGAAACAGCTGGGTGCACCCCTAGCCCCACAAACATCTTTTCGATGGCAATGGATCTCACAGCAGGGTGAAGTAATTACTGATGGATTATGGGCAGGCTGAAGCCCGGCCATCTCAAAGCCACATAAGGCTAATCAATCGCAGTTCATCAATAGACCGATCAATCATCTCTGCTAGTAAATATATTTCAAGGAGGACCAAATCCCCTTACGTGTATCTTTAGTCCAAACCCAGTGCTGGGTCCCCGAACGCGCAGCCGGATTAAGGACAGTGTAATCTGCTATTCGGAGCACACAGCACACAAGCCTCGTGCCAAAGCTCGTGGCTGGGGCCACCCTGCCTGTAGGAGGGAGAGTTAAAAATGAAATTAAATTGATACAGGCCAGGAGCCAGCTCGGTGCAGGCTCGGCAAGGGTGTTTTATGTGAGGGACGTGTGGAGTGATGCACCTGCAAGAGACGGCAGCTCTCTCCCTGAAGGACACGGGGCTCTGCCACAGTGCCAGGCAGGGTCAGACCCACGTGCCCTCAAGGGATGGTCTCTGCTCCGCTCCCGGGACACGGGCAAAGGCATCCTGATGCCTGGGAACCATACTGCCTGCCCCCTCCTCCCTTCTGGGAGCCAGCGATGGCCAGCATCCCAGGACCAGCAGGACACACCGTGCTGGAGGTCTCCCCTCCTTTAATAGGATCTGTCGTCTGGCAATCTAATTTGATCGGGGAAAACTAATGAAAATAGTCCCTGGTCTGCAGCACGGATTAGCCCAATCAGTCCAGAGTGGCTACTTTATTGTTCAGCTCCCTGGCACCAGCTGTGCATGTGTGCAATCAGCCCCTAATCGCCATTAGGCTGCATCCGCCCCAGCTGCCCAGCCAGCAGCCCTCCATTTGCCAAGCTCTTCCCCCGGCCCAGCATTGCAGGGCTCTCCAGTTTGTGGGCTTTTACGCTCACGTGTACATTGGGCGGAAGGGCAAACAGAAAGATTGTACACGTAAGGAAGCAGTCTGCACTAATACGCGTTTTCATTAGCTTCAAGGGACATCTCCGGGTTAAAACCAAATCCCATTACTTAGGAGAACGGCATGCCTCGTGCTGACTGTCTGCATCCTTGAACAGGGCAGCTCTTCCCATGACAATGCTCATTTGTCCCTTTCAGCCCCGAGGGTTTGGTCCCCGGGCCTCAGAGGGCCAGAGCAGCACACCCCAGGCATTCCTGGCTCTGGGCAGCCCCTGCACACAGCAGCCCCCTGTCCCGGACAGCCAGACAGCAGCTCAGCAAAGCCAAAGCCCAGGGAAAGCCTTGCGACTCCGTGCTGCGGGCTTTTTCCCCTTCCTAATCCCCCCAAACCCCTTTTGCCCTCGCTAAAACAAACACAGCGTCGCTTCTCCCACTCTGCACGGAGCCCCCCGTGGGTGCTAGCGCTGCCCCGGCGCAGAGCCCAGCTGCAGGCTCCCAGCCCCATGATGGGGACAACATCGCCCGGCTTTTCCTCCGAGGTTGATGGTAACTCCACAACCCTCCCAACCAGCTGGGGAGGAGCCCAAGGGACGGCAGGGCTGAAGCACAGCCCCTGCCTGGGGACAGAGCAGTTTCCAGCAGCACAGGGCATGGCGTGGAGGAGTGGGGATGGAAGAGGAAAGGAGAGTGGGATAAAAGTGTGGAAAACACCCAGACTGTGAAAGCCTGTGTGAGGCTGTACCAAGATTGCTGGTCTGGGGCTGAGCTTGCTTTCCCTGCAGAGGAGACCTCCCCAGCAGGGAGGGACAGGTAACGTGCGGGCCCTCGATCAGCCTGGCAGGCAGGGAGGCGGAAAGAAGCTGGACAGGATGGGTAAATACCTGTATCGGCAGGGATTATCTCCTTCTGCCTGCAAATATTTGCTCACCAGAGCAGATACAGCAGATGCCAGTCAGACATTCAGCCTTACACATGCAATCACACGCACTCTGGCGGCTTCATAAATCGTGCAGTGACCAAAGGTTGCAGGATCCATTTATGGCTTCATCGCGCGGGCTCGGCAATCAAATGGGCGCTGCATGCCGGGGCTCAGGACCACAAGCCCAAGGCCCATTTTACACACAGGGGTGGAGCAGGAGGTAGCGATGCTGGAAACAACGCTGGCACCATGGGGGCTTCCCCAGGGCTGGGCAGGGCAGGACCTAGAGATGTTTCACCAGCCATGACACCGCGGGGCAGCCCTGGCACTGCCACCTCCAGCACCGTCCGAGACCGGGCAGCGTCAGGGCTCTGGGCTGGGCCGAGACCCACATCAAGGGCCAGCCGTGCTGGCAGTGCTCAGATGGGTTTCTCAGCCTCTACCCAGCCCCGGGTCAGTCCTCTCCCCACGTGCGAGATGAAAACCCAGGACAGCAAAGCGGTGGGAGGGTTTAAATGGCAGGGAGGAACCTCCGAGCAAAAAGTGCTGGCAAAGAACTGCGAAGCTTTAGGAATCACAGCACTGAGCCACCCGGGACACATGCATATTGACTTAGACCCAAGCCTTTAATAAGGCAGCTAACAGCAGTGCTTTTACATTCATCCCTGTTACAAGTTGAACATGCCCGGGATGAGTTCATGTTCCAGCTACAGCACTCGTCGGGCTCAACTGAGGGATTACCCAGCCTTGTAACTACAGCTCGCCTCTTTTCCCCTTTCTTCCCTTTTTCTGTTCTTCCTTGGTGTCAGGTCAAAGCAGCTCTTCCCTCTCCATGTTTTGTTTTGTGCTTTGCTTGCAGATCACACACTTGCCTCGGGGTCCCTCCTTCACTCCAGACTCACTGGAGCCGAGGCGAGATGCCTCCTGCCCTCTCCTTTTGTAGCTGCTGAGGAGCGGGGCATGGCAGCCCTACTTTTTTCAAGCCATGTTAAAGGATTCACCTAAACGTCTTTGTCACTGGCAGGCAGGTCTGGAAAGCTCTCTGAAATTCAAACGCCACCCGCCTGCACCCGTGCTCCCAGGGCCTCTCGCACCGACCGCTGTGAGCACAGCTTGGCAGATTAGGCTCACAGTCGCACCGCACAAACGTCCAGTGTCAGAGAAGCAATGGCAAAGGGCCGGAGGAGACTTAGCATAGACATTAACAGAGACCGGAGTACATTAATATTATTGACAGGCTGTCGGTTCAGCTGAAGAGGCTCCACCATCCCTAAGCGGGGGATCCAGGCTGGTTAAAGCCAGGCAGCGTGACACTGGGCTAGCTCGGTGCTGCCCTATGTACTGTGCCTATCTTCGGTCACTTTTTGCAGCATTGTGGCCAGCACCCAGAGCCACGGCAGGAGCTGTGCTGTGCACACACGGCGCGTGCCCAACAGTGGCACGGGGATGCAAGACACCGACTGCACTGGCCGTGGCTTGGGACCGCGGGCTGCGGGGCGGGAGGGGAGCTGCTGGCGGCACGCAAAGACGGCAGCCTCGGGAGCTGGGGCTGCAAGGCAAACAAAGGCCAGAGAAGAGGGAGGCAGCTGGCGAGTGCCCTGACCCGTGAAGGAGGGGCCCCAGGAAGGCCCCTCAGCCACCCACATGCTCGCTGTCAGCTCCACGCAGGCCGGTGCCCTGATGCCTTTGCCTCCCCCTGCGCTTCGCCAGCCTGCCCGTGGGCGACAGCCCAGCCCCGCACCGCAGCCGGCAAGGGGAAGGTGACGCTCGGGCATGCTGGCACGCACAGGAGAGCAAGTCCTCGTGCCCGTTGCCCCGCAAGCATGCAGCAGAAGGCGGCACCCTGTGGCAGCACGGGCTCCGGCGGCCCCGGCCGCCCCAGCTTTGGGCGACGGCTTCAGCGCTGGCGGCAGAGCACAGCCTCACGATCCTACGGCTGCGCTGAAATACAGCGGCAGGAAGTCCCCTACTGCTCCCTGTGTAGCATTTTATCTTAATAACATTTTATCTTGGATGACAAGCCTGTGTAATGTGGTTTAAAAGCCACGGCTACGCTGACACCATAACGGGGGAAAGGAAGAAAAGCTCTTTTCTCCCGTCTAATACATTTGCTAAGGTCACAACTTTAAAACCTCTCGCTGTATCTCGCTCGCCAAGCTGGGAGGCTGCTTTGTAGAGCAGCTCAGAGAGACCGGCAGGGAGCTCAATCCCTGCTCCTCCCTCCCGTTCAGGGTTCCTGCAATAAAGGCTCCAGCTCTCGCTTCTCCTTTGCAGTTTTGGCTGGGGGAGGTCTTTTTTTCTCCCCCTGCTTCGTGCAGTAAGTGCCAGAGGCTTTGAAGGGGTAACTGCGAGGCTTTGCTTTATCCCAAGGCTGGCAGGAGGCTGAGCCCCACCGAGCGACCTGCCTGTCCTACTGGTGGGGCGACAGCAGCCTTGCTCGGAGGAGCGGGTAAGCCACCCGCGCCGGTGGCACAGCCCTTGCACGGCCTGGATTGGCTCCAGTGAAGCCAGCTGCAGGAGGGCCAGTCCCTCCCAGCTGCCACCATCTCCACGGACGGTGTCACCATGCGTCCCAGTGTGACTGCTCGCTCTTTGCGAGTGACAGAGACCCCGCAGGCTCCCGCAAGGAGCAGCAGAGCGGCTGCAGGTGCTGCTGAGCACCTTAAGCCAGAAAGAGGACTCAAACCAAACCGTGCTCCGCATCCAACCCACCGGAGCAAGCCAGAACCGATCCCCTACAGCCATACAGAGGCCCCAAAGCTTCTGCAAAGGGCGAGGCAGAGCCGGGCTGTCCTGTACCACCCCACCCCGCCTGCCCTGGGGCCATCGGGGAACAGGCGGATTGAAACTCCCGCAGAAGTCCAGCCCTCCCCAGCCCAAGTCCTGCAGCACCCCACCTTCTGCTGCGGTAAGCACTGCAGCGATATTGCACAGTACGTTATCATTAGGGAGACAGCTATTCTGGTCTAATTGCCAGTGTTTCACGGAAAACATGGCAGGCTCTGCCTGCTCGGAACAGAACTGACCCTGTGTAATCACCGTAAAGACAAAGGATGCCCACAAGAAGGAATCAAAATAGGTGTTAAAAAGAGAAGGGAACATAAGCACGTAGCCAGGCTGACTCGGGGAGGGAGGAGACACTGACCCAGGAAGGGAGCAATGAGGGTTAAGCTCTTCCTGTGAGAGCTAATTTAAGGTCAGGCAAATCCTGCTGACAGATTGTTTTTCACCTAAAACATCCAGATCAGTGGCTTGGCCACGGCAGCCCAGCAGGACCCAGAAAGCAGCTGGTGGAGTTGCTGGCAGCCCCACAGCCCATGCTGGAGAACGGGGCAACCCTGCCCAAGACCAGGACCACGGCGAGCAGACAGAAGCCCTGCCCGACACCGGGCTCCCCTGCACGCCAGCACCAGCCGAAGGCAGCCCAACAGCCTTTGCCGAGATGCAGGCAAGAGCCCAGCCTGTGCATGCCAGTCCCTGGTGGTGCCCCCGGGAGGGACAGGAGTCTCCCCCCAACCCAGCCTGTCACTCTGTCGCCTCCGCTTTGCTGCGACAGACAGACAAGCCCCAGCTCGCAGGACCATCAATTATTTACATGCGCTATTTCTGAATATTGATGTTAAAAGCAAATTCCCGGCTTGCCCCTCGCCTGCATTTCAAATGAGATTTTCACGCCACAAGGACCCAAGTTCCCACGGAACCACCAGGCGCTGCCGTCGGGCACGCCACCACGTTGAGGGGAAGGAGGGACCTCTACTGCCACAGCAGCTCCGCTGACACTGGGTCTGGAGCGTGCAATGCAGGGTCAGCAGGAGAAGCACCCCACGTGCCTCGGGCAGCCGGGGCTGGGGAGCATCCCAGTGCCCGCCCTGCCGCCTTCCTGCTCCCAAGGGATTCAGCCCGGCACACGCCCATCGGCCCACCGGCGGGGTGCTGGCAGAGAAGAAGGCTCACGGAACGAAAGGATGTGTCTAACGGAGGCAAAAGGAGCTTGCTCTCCCCCTCTCTTTTTCACATGAAAATATTTGTAAATAAATGTTTCCTGCTTCTGTTTATACAACTTGAAAAGGCTTCAAATGGAAGCCTGCTCCCCCCACTCTAACGCTGCCCTCCGTTATTGCAATTTTCCAGACTTTAGGTGGCTGGAGAAGGAAAAGAGAGGATAACGCACCACTCTGAAAGCTGCAGGAAGAAAACCAGGGAGAGAAGCAAGGCCAACTTCCAGCCTTCTGGCCAAAGCATTTCAATAATCTCACCATCTGATTTCCTCCTCTCAGCACCCTGGCAGCCACCTGCAGCTTGCTGGACCCACACAGAAGGGCACCAGCAGCGCGGTGGCTCTTCACACTGCCTGCAACCGGCCGGCTTTTGCACCGGCCCTCAACAGCGCCCACCTGCGAGCACCAAGCCCAGCTTCAGCACACACCACAAGCTGTGGTACGCCGGGAGGGCTAGAGGGAGGGAGGGCAGATGCACAGTCCCCAGCTGCAGGCAGCATCCCCGGGGGACAGCCAGGTCCCACTAGCAGGGCAAGCCCACCAGCATGAGTGCAGCACGGTGTCAGGGCCATCGAGCCCAGGCGGCACTGCCCACCCCGACCCCGCACCAGTGACAACGGGCACACGGGCACGTGGGAGGCACTGGCTCTGCAGCTCCAGCACAGCATCCACACGGTAATTGGGGTCTGTGCTCATAAACAAACAAGGTAGATGTCAGCACATTTCTAATGTGCTCGCGCCCGCCGCTGGGCGAATTAAACCATTTCCAGCTCGGTCAACCTTCTCGGCAGCACAGGGAGCCCCATAAAGCAACGGCAGAAATCCCTGGGGTGTAGGGCTCGGCCAAGGCCCCCGCACCCATGTGCCAGTGCACGGCAGCAGGCAGAGCAGTGTGTGCCCCACGAGCTGGCACTCACCTCCGCGCTCCCGCGAGAACACCCGCCCCGGCACCGCAGCTCCCATCAGGAGGCGGCGCTGGATGCGAATCGCCCACTCGCTCCCGCACCCATCCACGCAGCTGCTGGAGGCAGGCAGCCCCAGCACAGCCCCTGCGGCCGGGTCAGAAGGCCCTTGTTTACTCTGCAAGAGCACCAAGACAGAGGTCAGCATGGAAGGGTAAACCAGATAACGAGGAGTTTGATAGTGCCAGTTTATTTAGCAACCGCAAACAACCCTCTGGAGGGACTAAGCCAGCCCTGTTATACCGCAAAGGCAAATTACCGCATCGGGATTCGGAGAAAGCGCACGATCCTGACCCTACACACTCAGAAAGAACAGCAAAGTACCGTAGCCACGTACACCTTGACGGAGGGAGGACTACCGGCCCAAAACGTGAGGGATCCTCCTGGCACCTGCTGTGCCTCACTGGGCAGGGGCACACCTTGCGACCCCCCTGGCTCTGCTCACCCCTGCCTGCAGGCAGCAATGGAGGCAGGGGGGAAGGAGCTGCGTGGAGCACACCCAGAGCACCGCATCCAAACCCAGGTCCCAGACCACGCATCCTCACTCAACAGACCCCTCTCTCCCTCCCTTGGCCTAACAGTCCTCTGGCGATGGACGGAGCATCCATCACGCGGGGACAGCTAAGGTTTCGTTGACTCGCTTTTCATCGTTGCTAGACGCTGAAACAAAGAACAGTGTTGCTGTGACCGCTGCCAACACAACAAATTGTTAAAAAGGCGGCTATTGTATTAGCCTAGATATCACACTGATGGGCAGATGACAAATGCCCGCAAGTAGGGACTGCTCTTGTTGTGACAGGGAAGGGCTTCAGAAAGGAATCTCATTTGTAGACCCTTGCTTTGACATCTCGGGCATTTTGTTATTTTGCATTTCTGTTCTGTATAGCCTTGTTTATTGCACTGATATTTCATCCTGCAGATTCATCTCGGATCATCGTTAAGGTTCCTCCCCAGCTTGCAGACATGCCTCTGCTTATCATAAAAATCTATGTTGAAATTTCAGATTAATTAAAAGCTGTAAATTGCACAGCCAGATGTGATAACTCACGTCTTCGCCTCCAAAAAAAAGGAAGACAAGGAGAACGTGAAGGCCTCTTGTTTTTAGAGCATGGCCTGTCCCCTCAAGATGTCGCATTCAGCCTGGAGCCATGTCGCTCCATCCTCGCTGCGACCCAGCGAGCTGAGCGACACTGCCTTCGAGAGCCCTGAGAGACGACTTACACGTGCCAGGGACTTATGCTCAAAAAACTAGAAGCGTCACCCTCCTTTCCCGGTAATGCTGACTTGCTACCCCAGCGAGGCCACTGACGATGCTGCTGCTTAGAGCACGCCTGCCTGCTCACACACAGGCACGTGCTCCAGCTCCACGTCCAACACGCAGGGAGAGACGATGCTGGGGAGGGCACCCTGCCACAGGCGGCCCTGTCCCTGGGGAGGAGAGGAGCCTTGCAGCCGCCCAAATCCATCTGACCGAGCTCTGCTTTCTCCAAGAGCCAGGGCAACGCCGGCGGGAGAGGATCCCACTGTGCTGCCCCGCGCAGCTGCGGCAGCCCCCCGCGCTGAAAGGGGACAGATACAATCCCCTGCCCAGGGCTGGGGCTACTGCCTTTTGTGCCCAAGGACAGTCACGCAGCCATGACTGCCATCTGCTCGCTGATGGAGCGCAAGCCAGCTCGGCTCCAGCGCGACTGCATTGCCTGGAGTTAAAGCAGGCATGAGGGTCACCCACTGCTCCCTGCACTTCCACAGGTCCACCCTAAATGAGATCTTCCCGGCACTCCGCTGACAGCCCTTAAGAAGACCCTGTTGAGGAGGAAAAGGTGCCTCCAATCCCTCCCAGTTCCCAGCTCCACTGCCTACAGCTGTCCTCCAGGCGCAATACCTGATTTGCCTCGTGCTCCCTCCCGTTGCCCTCTTCCCGTCACTTCACGGGCAGACTAACAGAAGAGGGGCAGGCAGCAGCATCCCTCAGTTCTTGAGCTCCTACTTGCCGCAGATCTCTTAATGCATTTCTTGGCCAAGGGTTAGGAGATTAAACACTCCATAGAAGGCGAGCTGACACAAGCTGACAGACCTGAATCTTCTGCACATGCATAAGTGCCAGTCCTCATCACAAGGATGCTTATTTGCCAGCCTCGTACCTATCACTTTGGCTGGGAGTCAATCTAAAGAAAGCATATTCCCTTGTTCTGATGGGGAGAGGGAGTCGCTGGGCTGTCATAAGGTTGAACTCAGCTGGCATCATTTTAAAGTGGAAGGTGCTGCAGCAACACAAAGCACAGTATTTCCAGCCTCCGAGGAGCAAGAGGAAGGGAGTTTTGCTTTGCTTCAAAGCAGCTGTGCCAGGGTACAGCAGTCAGCCCCAGACCCATGCCTGCGAGGAGCTGGGCTGCTGAATTCCTTCCTCTTTAGGGACAGGAGAGAACCCAGAAACTCCACACGAACACAGATTCTCCCACAGCGGTGAGGACCACAGGAGACGCCAGCCTTGCGCTGCTGCCTGCTGGGGCCCAGCCTCTTCCATCCCACCCCATCCGCAGGCCAGAGGAGAGAACGGAGCACTGCCTCACGCACAACTGACGCTCCTCCTGCCCCCCTGAACCAGCCCTGCCGGGCCTGCAAAATTTCGCAGCACTACCTGATGTCCGCTCAGACACACAGCCCAGCCTCCCCATCCCCTCTCCTTCCCTCCCACCCCTGCAGCGGTTGGCTGTAAGGATTAAGACTAATTTCAAATGAAGTTTTCATTATTTTCTGCTCTCCTTCTTTATTCCCAAACTCATTTGCATTACAAAAAAATTAAACAAAAGCTGCTTTTTGAATCTCTGCTCATTACTCCCATTACATTTGTTAACATCATTATCTTCAGCTGAAGATGGCAACTATTATCAAATGTTGCAGAGCTTTTGTAGACCTCTTGCTATATTACTCTGGAAAAATTGCTTTAATGCTTATGCTTTTAGTGGTTTTAAAAAACCAGCTATAGTGTTAGAAGCATAAAGAAGATAAAAAAGTGCCTCATTTGATAATATGTGCGTTTTTTCCCTTTACACTGAAACATAAATACATGGTGGTAATGCAAGATGCAAAAGCTTTTTCTACACTACAGCGATCCACCACGGATCCTCCGATTTGACCCTTAGATTCACCAGTCTCTCTCCTCGGCAGCTCCTCCCTTCCCCAAAACACTTTTCTTCAGGAAAAAGTATTTCAATAAAAGCTGGGATTAAAAGGAACGCCTTCCAAATACGGCACGGTTCGGTTTTTCCAGATTTCAGCAAAGCAGAGTTTGGTTGAAAAAGGAGAGATGCGGCTAATGGCTCGAGCTGTAGGTGCCGAATCCCTGTCTTTAGCGGGGGGAAGAAAAGCACCGAGCGAGAGAGCTGCTCAGGGAATAGTGCAGTCTGAAATGGCTCTTGCAGAGGGAGGGTGGTGAAAAGGGGTTCAACTACCGGCTTCAGAAGCCACGCAGTGCTGCTGCTGCAACGGAAGGTGTTGGAGCAGCTCAGGAGTCCCACGGGTACTCTGCGAGGGAAGATGCTTTAAGTGTCAGTAGTCTTTAGACAGGAGGGATCAGTGCTAGAACAAGAGAGGTTTTGCCTGATTTTAAACACAGATTACAGAATTGAAATTTTCATTATAATTAAATGCAAAACCCTGTAATTCAGAGCTCTAGCTACAACCTCAGGGACGCATCCAGCTCTCCAAATGCGAAATGGTGGGTTTCTGTGGGCCCTGTTTAAAGCCAAAGAACTCAGATAGCGAAAGCTGGTTCCCACAGCGAGCCCCAACACGGCACATTGCAAGGCACGTGCCCGTGCCAGCTGCATCCACCCTTGGCCCCCTTGCAAGGCACCTGGGGACAGAGGGCACAGCCATCCTCCAAGCACACCAGTGGCAGGAGCACAGGGAACCAGCCCCCTCCCTGCTGCTCCACCTGGGGCTAGTTCAGCATCTCCCAGAGCATCTCTTCACACGTGCAAATACGGCAGCTGGCAGGACAACTCTCAGGACCTGGTAGAGTGCTCGCAGCTTGAAGGAAGGAGACAAGACCTTGCTGCAGGTGCGGCAGGTCTCCAGGAAGAGATGATGGCATTGCATCCCAGTACCCAGCAGCACTGGCTCTCCCAACGGCTCCGCAGAGCAGTCCAGGAGAACCCTGTTATTTTTATGGGCGCGTCTCTCCTCCCTGCTAAAAATTCAGGGGGTCTAATTACAGAGGATGCATCTGCTGGTCCCAATGCCTCTCGCTTTCAACTGGAAACCAACACAGATAACCTTCAGAGTGCTGATAGCTGAGCCAAGCTGAGCAGAGATGTTATCATGAGGGATGTTTTAAAAAAGAAAAGAAGGGGGGAAAAAAAAGAGCAAGCTAGATACCAGCCTGGGGAAGCTGGAGATGCAAGATTTGGCAGGGCAAAAGGGAAGCAGGGTGGGGGCTTCCAAATCTCCCTTCCAAGGAAATTATGTGTCTCCAGGGTTGCCATGAAAACAAAGGCTTCTAGACACAATTGCTCAGGAGAAGAAGGGGCAGAGACCCTCATGGCAGAGGTGAAGAACAGGGAGAGGTGGAGGGGGAATAGCGAGAAGGTGGGAGTGAAGGATTCCTTGCAAAACGTGGAAGCTGCTCATACACCAGAGCATGAGCCAAGAGGCTTTAAACACTTGCCTAAGTGATGCAGAGACCAAGTACAAGAGACAGAGGAAAATAAAAGCCAGAGCCAGGACTGTGCTGCCACTTGCAGGGGCTCTGCCACTTGCCCAGGGCCTTTTCAGCCCCCCAAGGTGCAATCGCGCAGCTCGGCAGGCAGGACCGTGCCCAAGCCCCGCTCCACCGGCGGCAGGAGCTGATTTACGGCAGCAGCAAGAGAGGTCAGAGCTCGATAGGCTTTTATCGATCAGTTAATTAAACTGAAGCAAAACAAACATAACGAACGTAAAAATTTACAACCTCTGCCACGGGTTCAGGTGCATCTGGAGCTGGGACAGCTCCAGCTCAACCACTTGTCTTCTCTCCTAACACGCCAGGACGGGCTGGGCTTGGGTGGGAGACCCAGCCACCTCTCCGGAGCGGACAGGACATGCAGGGGCTGCAGTCCTATCTGCAGCACAAATAACAATAATAGTAATACCGAATTGCAAAGATAGAGGCGGCACAGAGGTGCTCAACCTGCCAGAATGAAGTTAAAAGCGCGGGTCTCCCTGAACATGGGCCCAGGCATGCTCTAAGGGTGGCACATGAAGCGTGATGCCAAAATGACCTGCTTTAACCATGCACGAAAGCAAAAATCATACAAGCCTATGATATAAGTTCACGCTTGGTCACACAGCCCATGAGACCCACACAGAGAGATTTAAATTATCGCTTTGTTTTCCATCAGGCTTTTGGTGTTGATTTAAGCTGCCCAAACAATTAATTACACTCTTATCTCCATCATGCAGCAGCATTAGCCGCAATTCATCATTTTTAGCTTCTTTGTTTCATACATTGTGTATATATGTATAAATAAAAAAGAAATTCAGCCATTCACATTTCAGAGGACACTGGCATCGCAAGATGCTCTTGCCAACACGGTGGAGACGGGCATTTGCTTACATCTGGTCTCAACTAGAACAAAAATATAATCTCCAAAGAACTCTTCCCTGCAGAAAAAAGAAACGCATGTGTGTTTTTAACAGCTTCTGGAAATGAGACTATCAGATCTGCAGTGCTCAAGGTACAGAAGTGATGCTCAACTAGAGAGCAGATGGACATGGAAAGGGCTGCCCCAAGATCACGCTGAAACACACCTACAGTGGCGTGGAGAAGGCAGCCCCGAGGCAGCTGAGCCCCCGGGACCCCAAAACCCCTGCTCCTGCGCAGGGCCGAGGCAAGGAGAAGCCGGGCGGCACCATGACAAGCAGCGCCTGGCCGGGCACCGGGACCAACGTCCTGCTAACAGCAGGCTGCACTCCCCGCAGCAGAGCTCCTGGCGCACCACACGGGCTAGGAAAGGGAGAGAAGGCTCCATGTCAGCACCAGAACTACAAATTATGGCATTCAGGCCTTTTTTGTGGGCTCCTTACCCGCACGCCCTTCCTACAGCCGCTCTCTTTAATGCAGTCCCACTGTTGAGGAAACAAAAAAACCCCAGAAACAAAAAAAAAAACAAAAAAAACCCAAAAATCACCAGGGGAGTCACAGGCTTAAATACCAAGACGATGCTGAGTGCCACGTGTGGAGCGCAGGGTGCAGGGCTGCCAAACAGGCCGGGGGCTTCAGCGTGGTGCTGCAGGGAGCCCTGCAGGACCCGCTCATGCCGGGAGCCTTCCTGGCAATTAGAAAAAGCGCCATTCTCCAGCAAGGTGGATGCCAAGGCCCACCTCTCGGGGAGGCAAGTGGGAACAGCTCGCCCTCAACTACCCCCTCTTGCTTCTCCCGCCACGCACATGGGAATGACACTCAGAGGAGCTGCTGAAGGCTCCCACAACTGGGCTGCTTAAGCAGCTCCCTTTGCACATGAAGATCCGATTCCATCCTGCCCTTGGGTGGCTGAAGGGCCAAGACAAAGAGGCAAACCGGTCTCCGGGCCACGCGCTTTGGCTCCTTCCCTTCCCCAGCCTTCAGGCAGGAGATCCCCCGCCAAGTTTCAAGCGGACATTGTGCAGCTGCAAACTGGAGCCAGTGCCCCCGGCATCCAGAGCACCAGAAGAGCCAAGCGGCTGCTCCAGGCTTTGCCGGATGGCAGGGAGGAAGCCTGACACAGGCATTATAAAACCTTGCCCGCCATCGATCTCATCCGGACAGCCGGGACGGAGGTAACTATAACTCACACACAATCGCTAGATAAGACACGACAGGTTATGCCAGAGCTCTGCCAAGAAAGATCACGGAGATGATTATGAAGTTAATTCTTGACACCATCACGCACGTGTTGTACATATATTGTATGCAATAGCCATAGCTCTTGTTTAAACAATGGGACGTGCCAGGATGTCTGATCGATTCTACAATAGCTGAGCTTGGGGAGCAGCACTAAGTATGTGGAAGCAGGCCAAGAGGCAGAGTGACTTCCCCTGCAGAAGCCAGCAATAATCTCCCTGGAAGGAGCCGCGCGTCTCGCACCCAGACCAGCGGCGGCGGGGGGAGCTCCAGGCTGGGCACATGCCACCCAGATGAGCACCAGCCCTCGCCCAGGGGTGCAGGGACGGCGAGTGTGTCATGGCAGGGACTGTGCCTGGCTGCCTCGGGGGTGACAGGAGCTCACGGGGTGCTGCGAGGGAGCTGCAAATTGCCCCCGCTGGGATGGCCTGCAGCCCCAGAGCAGATCCCTGGGCCTGGCAGCCGTTGCTCAGCCTGGCACACAGGGCAGACCGGCACCGCCTGTGTGAGCGGCAGCTGGGCTCTGCCCCCTTCCAGTACCCCCAGCCATTAAGTCCAGCTTCTTGTGAACGCTCACTTCTTTGCACAGCTTTTGTACTGGGGTACATACAAGTGTGGAAAACAAGATGTAGAAAGGTTAACGCTTCTATATGCTCAGGAAGCATTTATGAAAGCGCAGCGTTAACCAACACGCTACAATTACAGGCACCCATTGAGCGTATCACACCATTAAGTTCATAGTATAACACCGCAAACAAAACGCAAGAGATGCAAGTCAAATGGACATTAAATGACATACACCAAGCAATCTCCAGTGGTGTCACCAGCTTTCATTGCCTGCAGCATGCTGTTCCTCCAAGATGCAAATGAGATCTGGTTTGCAGGGAGAAGCAGCTACAAGCAATCAGTCAGGGTCTGAAGCAGGCTCTGGAGAAGGCAGTGCAATAACTAGCAGGAAGCTTCTCGTTTCAGCTGCGATCAAAATTCCCCAGCGATGGGGAAACAAAGACCCATGCTTCCCCTGGACCAGCCCATGAAAGGTCTCAGTGCCACCAGCCCAGGTCAGGCCAGTTCAATTTGCCAGCTTCCCCAGGACCCGATGACTTGACTGCTGCGCGAGGGGTCGATGCCAGACCGTGACTTCAAGCAGAACGAGAGATCTGACCGTTCTTTCCAGGCAGCCACGAGCTTGGGGAGCCCGTGGCCATCTGGGGGAAGGGATTGCCTGGTAGCAGCTGCACAGCCATTCCCTGCACAGGTATTTGCTTGCCTAGACCCACGGCAGCATTTACAGCCCTGCACACCTGGTGCCCGGCACCGAGCACCGGGCTGGCTGGGGCAAGAGAAACAGCTACTTGGCAAGCCCAAGCTGCACGCCAAGATGAGCGCTGCCTGTAACAGGTACCCTGCATGGGGACACCAGGCAGGGAGGGAAAAGCGGGCACAGGGAGAGGCCGGGGAGCGGCAGCCACGATGCAGGCAGGGAACCAGCTGGTTGTGACACGCAAACAACAGGTACAGCTTGGCCATGTCAATTTATAGCTTCAGAGCTGCTTTCGGTGGAAAGACCCAGAACAGGCAACGGAGGCTCTGGAAAGGAATATTAAACACTGCAGAAATAAAAGGTATTGCTCAAGAGAAAACATAACAAGGCTGAAACCCAGCATGGTGCAGCCTTCAGATGAAGTGGAGATGAGCTGCGAATGAATTGCTCCCTCTTAAGGGAATTTCTGGCTTTTTAAAGAGGGGGGGTACACACATCCTTCCCGGCCTCACCAAACAGCCAGCACCAGTGGGCGCCTGGGCAGGGTGGGACACGGTCCAGGGCTCCTCTCCTGCACCGGAGCAGGAGCATGCGGGAGCCCTCTACCTGACTGCACCACGGGCTACAGCACCTGCACAGACCCTGCCATCACCGCCGTCTCCGGGAGACCCACGCCGACCCGCAGTGCCCAGCTCAGCACCCACCACCACCCCGGGGAGAGTCTCCACGCACATCTGTGGCCCCACAACAGCAACGGCTTCTGGCGGAGGCAAGCCCCAGGGACAGACCATGCTCGGTGCCGAGGGCGCCAGGCTGGCAGGGCAGCAGAGCAGGGAGCCTGAGTGGGGCAGAAGGGTGTAAAGCAGAAGGACAGGAGCCTGGGCAGAGGCTGGAGCCCCAGGGAGAGCAGCCAGCCGGAGGGACCCTCCGCCTCTGCCCCAGCTGTGCACGGGGTCCTGCCGTACGCAGCCTTTTCGCACGTCCCATTTCTTAGTACCATGTGGTTATACGGGAATCTCAGTTTCCAGTTAAAAATAACAGCAGTTTCTAGCCCTCCAAGGTGCAGAAAAACGTGACCTCTAAAAATTCAGAAACTGAAAGGCAAAGCAAATGAGTCCCAAATTTGTCTACGCTATAAACGTCAATTTCTTTTTGAAAGAAATGAATGTTTTTGATGAATGTTTTCTTGAATGCCTGCTTTTGGCAGTGCTGCCATCTGTGAAAAATCTCTGCCACGCTTGCTATTAAGATTTCATTTCCAAGAAGAGTCCATAGCTGCTTTAATAAATGGCTAAAAGATTGTCAGGAGTCCAAAGGGCCAGCAGGTTGTTTACCACAAGTGGCTTCTGTCACCAAGTAAAGCACCTCTGACTGATAAGCTTATAGCCCGCCAGACCACATGCAGCTTCCTCCGCAACCCTCTAACAAGCAACATTTTCAGAAGCACTTTTCCTATGTCGGGCACTTAGGAACCTAATCCCTGTCGACTCTGAACGAGATTTATATTCCTGAATGGCTAGCTCGCTTGTGAAAGAGGTCCCTGGGTCATTTAGAGCCTTGCAGAGATTTCACCCAATGCCCCGAGTCATTTATTAGCCTTTTAATACCGGTCATCCACCAAAAGCACAAACTCTCACCCCAGCAAGCCCCCAGCCAAGCACCTAGAGCAGGCTTTTGGGTCTGCAGCAGCAGCCCCTCGCACCAGGGGCTCCCACCAGCCTTCAGAAGGGGCTGAGGAGACATCCAACAGCCCCAGCCCAGGCTGCGCCCACCAGCCTGCTACTCGAGAGGTGCGGAGCCCCTACAGACAGCCCTGGGGTGGGAGAAAGCACTCTACCAGTCTTTAAGGCCGCAAACTGCTGGGTGCGCAGCCCACAGCTCACCACATGCCTGTGTCACAGCACACACGGCAAAGGCTAGCGCTCCGAGGAGCCCTCCTCCAGCATGTTAGCACCAAGGCTTCATGGCTTACGAAATGGAGTCCTGAAATGGCTGGTGTATTTGTAGATCTTGTGCGTGACTAAATCAAGAGGAACAATAAGATCTTTTTCCAGATTCGGCAAACATCAGTATAATAAAAAAAATTAATTATATGCTTCAACACATGCACCAGAGCAATGCCCTGTATTTTCTCCTAATTGTTCTCCAAGCCTTACAGAGCCACATTTAAATAAAAATGAAGCAGTTATTTAAACCGCAATTAAAGATGGAGCAATTTATTTTTAAACTAGAACTATCGCCAGCAGAGCGGGCGAGGAGGAAGGGGAGCTGCACAGGGACCATGCCCAGAGCCGTGCAGGGCAGACACCCCAGCCCACTGGAGCCGCACAGCCAGGTACTCCACAAAGGTGGGCTTTTCAGCAGCAGCACTGCACCCAGCAGGTGCAGAACGCATGCTTCTACGAGCCAAGCCCCCCCCAAGGGGTGCAGGCTGCATCGCTCTCCATGCTCGATCCTGGCAGCTGCTCCTCGCTGGCACAGACCTCAACCGCAGCAGCCCCAGAGCCCTCTGACCAGCCCTCGCCCTGACGCAGCGACCCCAGGGCCTCGGCGCAGTTACAAGAAGGAAGAGGATTTGGGCTGTAAGCCCATGCCCCGGCTTAGCCCTCGCTCCGCCAGCTGACCTCAACTCCTCCCCAGCAAACGTGCAGTCTCGGTAGCATCTCAGAGCACACCGGGGCCAGGCACTGCAGGTGCGTTTCAGGGAGGCATCTCCACCACTGTGCTCATCTCCTTCTAACCAGGTGCCCACCACCACAACCCCGGGGTCCCCACCCAAACCCCAGCCCTGCTAGCCCCTGGGAAGTTCACCCAGGGACCTCAGCCCTCCCTGCCCCAGTGAGGCAACCATCAGACAGCGTCCCACATCAGGAGCAGGGAGCATCCTCTACAGAAAAGGCTGCCGCTGCGCTGCCAGGAGGGGGCTGGGGAGGGAGGAAGAGAAGCAACCACAACAAAAACCCACCCTCTCTTTTCATAAGACAGCAGGATTTATCAGCCTGCAGCCCTTCACATCTGTCTCCTCATACAAAATGAAAGAGGCTTTGAAAAACAGAGGAGATGAAATAAAGCCGTCTGTGTTAGGAAGCTGGCATCTCTGCCGCTGTCACTGTCACCATGGTAGGAATAATGACCGTGATTGTTTCTGCATCTGTGTATGTGCGCGGGTGCACGGGGAGGAGGGGGAAGGAAGACGCACACCCGCGCCACCGCCGCCACCACCACCACGGCCACCCTCCCCATGGGCAAGCACCCCGACCCTGCTCCCGCCCACTCAGGATGAGCTGGCCACGCACGTGCAAGCCTTCCCAATGGACACAGCCGTGGTGATGGCATGCAGCACCGGTTCCTCTCCCTCCGCAGCCCAGCACGAGGCCCCCAGGGCAGGTGGCTCAAGCTCATAAAAACGTGTGGTTTGAAAAGAAGTTGTGACCTGTACAGTTTTCACATCGCTTGGCTTTGCTGTAGCAATTACTGCCATGCTGCCCTGGTAGGCACAGCTCCCTGGGGAGACCTTGGGGTAGCAGGACCAGAGCCAGCACTGTCTGCACTCCATTAGATGACAATTAAAAAGGAGGTATAAAAGGAAAAAGGGTGGAGGGCAGGGTGGAGAACCTGAACATGCCAGCAAACAGCTGGTGACGCAAACCCTCTCCCTCCAAGCCCATTTCTCGGAGCTGGCTTGGGCGTTTTCAAAGGGATTTTGGTGCTTTCCAAGCCCATCAAGCTGGTAGCAGCCCTGCAGAGTGCTCCAGGCAAAGGGGGAGGCTCCCAAGGATCCCTTAGGCAAGGTGGCCCGTGGCTAAGCATGGGCTGCAGCCCCCGCACGGAGCCCTCCCTGCTGCTGTAGCACCCCTGAGCCCCAGCCGGCTGCCGCCCCTGCGCCCGGCGCACACACCATCCTGCCCGGCACATGGAGCGGTGATCACGGCGTTAGCTTGAGCTGCTCCAGTGCCTTACCGAAACTCATACCCCAGAGGATTTCAGCTCTCCTTCAGCAGGAAGGTCTTTAAAATGCACAAAAGCATTACCATTTAGCAAATGCCTTCTGAACAGGGAGACAAGACTGTAGCCCTTGTAATTCAGCAAGGCCCTGTATCCTCTAAGCTCAGTTACGCAGGCAGTAAGGAGCAGCAGCAGGTTCAGCAAGGTGCAGAAGGCACGTGTAGCACCAGATTTCATTATACAGCTCAGCTCCACTGCAAGCTGGGCCCCATAACCTTTTCCGAGGGCTGGCTCTCAGCAGAGAAGCCTCTCACAAGGATATGCAGCGCACGGTCCAAGGGTCTCTGAGCTCCTCCAGGCAAGCCCAGCCAACTCGTAAGGCAGAGAACACGTGTCACCACGGGAGGTTAATCAGCTGCCGGCTGCACCTCTGAACCCCTCCCGTCTACGTCGCTCCCCTTCCCTGCATGCCACCAGAGGGGTGCTCCAGAGGACTTTCCTCTAGTTCCTGACTGCTTGGCAATTTCCCACAAAATCACCATTTGCCATTCAGAGCATAACTGGAATGATCTAGCGCGGCGTGCAGAGTCACCCTGGGACTCAGGAGAGCCCACACGAAGCATCCTGCTGGCTGCCACTAGCAGACCATTCCTCTATGCATCTACTCCTGCTGATCTCTTCCTCCTCCTGCTCCCTGTGCTCCCGTGACTTCTTTCACATAAATCATCTCAATCCTCACACCAGAGCCATTGCTGAAGGTTTGTGCCCAGCGGGTATCATGGCTGTTGTCTCCAAAAAGGCACCCCCCTCCTACTCCTCGGGTAGCTCCCCTGCAAAGGAGCAAGTGGACCACAGAGAGGATGCTCACCACCCTTTGCTCTCGTGCTTCCCGGGGGTCTGCGCACGCTCCCCTCCTCGGCTGGGACCCTCTGCGCGCCCAGGCCAGGCAGCACTGATTTACTACGGGGATGCAGCAAGGCCTCCCTGGCGCTCATCGCCCCCCTCGCCTCCGTCACCGAGGAGCCTGACATGGATCCCAAGCCCTCAGCAGCTCAGGCAGATACAGGGCCAGCGGCGCAATGTAGGAAACGAACTTCTCGCTGGGTCTGGGTTGGGCATCAGGCAGAGCTTTACAGCCCCCCTACCTCCTGCAGCTGCTCCAAGCCCTCAGCCATCCATCCCACCCTCTACACGCCATTTGTCCCTTCCCCACGGCACAACTGCTCCTCAGTGTGGCCCAAGATTTACACTTACAGGTGCACAAAGAGATAGCAGCTCCAAGAGCTGCTGCTCCTCTCTCTGTCATGCCTCGGAGCTTGTCATGCTGTGTTTGGCTCATGCTCTATCACCCTGCGGGGCTTGGAGCAGGGGCAAGGACATCACATGGGACTGGGATGCCAAGTGCTAGATGAACACCTTTCCTTCTCCAAAACCCTCAGCATCCTTTCTTCTGCACCCTGCAGAGAAGGTAGTCAGAGGCTTCCTTGCTCTGCTCTTGGACGAAGCATTCCCCTCCTGCAGAAGCTGCAACAGCACAGCAAAAGCAGCAAACAGCTTTGGTTCAGGACAGCCCAAGCTCAGTTTCAGGCAATTCTTCATTTGGGATCTGCCGCACGGGCGACCAGGTTGGGAGCCTGCAAAATCAGGCCTCTCGCACCAGGGAAAAGGGGCCAAAGCTGTGCCCCCAGCTTTGGGGGCCCCTGGAAATCCACAGCTCCCTGACTTTTCATGGCAAGCGCTCGACTGCCCAGCGCTCCCAGGATCCAAGGACCTCATCCACCCAAAGAGCTGCCCATGAGCATCTCCCCAGCTGCGCAAGGGCCAGCACAGCGCACCCGGGCACCAGGAGCACGCGGCAGCTGGGAAGCGCCTGACGGTGCTCCGCCGCAGCGGCACATGGACCAGGGCAGCCAGACCTCGGCTAACCCCTGCCGGGCCCGCGACGCTTCCCGGGTGCCGCTCTGCGGGGCACCTGCAGCGACAGGGCGCTCGCGCCTCGCTGTTCACAAGCATTTTATTTACTTGTTGTGGTCCCTTCTTTCGGTGTGCGTGCAGGCGTGTGCGAGATTGTCTCCAACGTGACTCTGCATTATCAGAGCTGTAATGAGCCCTTGTTAAAGTGGATTTGATGGAATAATTACATTCCAAAAAAACCTGCAGGAAAGCTCTCTCCCCTCTTAAAGGGCAGGATCATCAAACGTTCTCGCCACATTATTTGCAGTCACACCTTCTGCTGCATCTGCTCCTTTTAAAATCTCTAACTCCAATCTGATCTGAATATATAAATCTGAATTATCACAGCAAAAGGAGATGTGCTCACACCTTTTTTTATCTGTTGCCATGGCAATTAGATAAAATTCACGCCAAGTCTCTGGGGAAGGATGAAATGATTTCAGACAGAATCTCACCCCACTTGGTGAGAAGAACGCCTGGAGCTACTTCCCTCTGTAACAGGTCTGGGCACATGTCGCAGCCAGAGAGGGTGGCAAGGGGTGGGGGAGAAGCCAGGACACCTTTAGAGATCTCGGGATCGACAGAGGAAAAGGTTTTGCAGCACCCCTAGACAGGGTAGGGTAGGACAATGCTCGTTTAAATCACATCAGGCTGCTCCACGCTGCGAGTCAAGCTGTCCCAGGCAGAAGCCACAAAATTTAACTGAAAAGGCCAATTCTTCGCCAGCCTTTTGCCCCATGGTCACAGCTTTCATCTCGGAGCTGTCGGCGTGGGTCGCTCCGTGCATGCGCCAGGAGGGAGCGGGGCAGGAGACGGCAGCAGCCCGGGCTCCCTCCTCTCCTGGGGGAGGCGGCGGGTCACAGGCAGCCACCAGCCCTGTGCTCCGCTGCAGGTGACACCAGGGACGGGGCAGCAGGGTGTCCTCGTGCCTGACGCGTTCAGACCTGCAGGCTGCTTGCTCCCAGGCACCTCGCTTTTAAACCAGCCGGGGTTATTCTGTCTTCAGGCAAAACCAAATAAAAATGCTAACAGCCGGTAACGATCCTCAGTAACTTATCTCCTGTCCCCGAGCCATCTCAATGAAGACAAACACATAAACAAGAAACGCCTTTCGCCTCGCTGTGTTTATTCTGTCCCAGCTTCCAGCTTTTCTCCAGTAACAGGAGATTGATGTCCCCCAGAACCAGCCTGTTGACATGAGGACAATGCTGAATTATCCAGGCCCTGGCACTTCTGCCCCTCGGATCGTCCCTCCACGCCTCCGCGCCCCGCCGGCACGCAGCATGCAGTGTTCTGGTGGGGAGGGAATGCTGCACCCATAAATCCTTGCTGGGTGTTTAATTGCCAGTAGCCTGATGCTGTGTCCCTAGACTCACCACGTCTCGAGATGGATTGCAGTGGAATTTGTGTACAGTTACCATTCTAATATTTTAGAGAAAAATGTAACAGGTGGCAGATGTTGCAAGGTACAGCAGAGGAGAGCATACACCTTCGGGGTGAACGGCCACATTTAACCACAAGAAAGCTGCTGCAGTTTTATTTCCCACATCACTAAACAGTTCCCTGAGACGAGTTTAAGAATCCTGTGCGCAGCCTTGGGCACTGCAGAAAGGGCTACTCAGGTCAAATTAAGCTCACACCTGAATCACCGCAAACAGATTAGCGTCAGTATTTTCGAAACTCCTAAAAGGCTACTGTTCAATCAAGAACATACACAAAGACCTACCTAAAAACTTCACAGAACTCAATTTTCTTTCAGTTCCATCCTTCTGGCAAGCTTTACGTTTTGCTTTCCAGAGAAAGGCCTTTGTGGATATCCAGTGACTAAGTAAGTACACGCGAGTACCTGCAGCCTGCAGAAGATATGTATTAGGGTTGCTGAGAAAAGCAGCACCCTTAGAAATGTCTGTACCTTGGGAAGTGCTGTATTTAGATTTTTTCCAACACAATCTATCAAGTGTATGACACCGAATCATCAAGTGGCAGCTCAGCTCTGGGCTTGCCAGTCCAGTAACACTTACTGCCTCCAAATCATTGCTCTTCCGTGCTGCCCTCTCGAGTCACAGGCTACTGACAGGCTAGGCACAGTAGGATGACAAACACCATCAGCTTTCCCTTGCAGCTGATGCGATGCCGTTACAGCTGTGAGGACACCACTTTTGCTCTTCAGGGACACCATGGAGAGCCACCCTTGGCAACGTTAGGCCCGCACGCCCAAGTGACACCCACGTCCCAGCCAAGCACAGAACCTCCCAAGGCAAATCCCGCCGCGCTCATGGGATGCGCCAGCGCAGGTGTGCACCGACGGCAGAAGGACCGGAGCCCAACGCCACCAGGAAACCATCCTCAGGGCCATCCCTCCCACCTGTGTGGTGCTCCTGGTAACACAATGGCCACAGCCTGGGCAGGTGACGTGTTTGTGCCAAGGAAGGCAAAGCCAGATACATCTGCGTCACCGAGGCAGCTGAGAAACGGCTTGGGTGTAAGCGTACAGGTGTGCATGTGCTCACTGGGTTACAAAAGCCAAGTAGCACTCAAACAAACACGTTGCAACAACAGGGGAGGGGCTGACAAGTGCTCAAAAATCCACTCTTTCTAGCGTCTGAAGTAGCTCCCCACATCACCACTTGCTTTTGTAAACTGCAGCTGGACACCCACTCCAAGAGTGCCCACGCACGTGGGATCTGCACTAGCACGACTGCCACGTGCCCAATTCTGCAGGGCCTGTGACTGCCAACATCCAGTTACAGCCGTGCAACGCACCTGAAGAGGGGACAAGTCAGTGCCATGAATTTCCATTTCTGCGCCACAACAGCCAGACCACAGTAACTAAAGCAGCTTCAGTCGCATAGACAACATGCTTCCTCCATGACAAATCAAAGTCCCACCTGTGCCTGTGAGACTCTTCATGTTACCCAGTCTGGTGATAGTGCTTTAAAAACGACAAAAAAGCTGTTTACCACATAGAGTTCTTAAACCAGTTTGCAGCAGGAGTTTCTCCCTCTTTCGCTATGGAAAAGGGAGCGGGGTCTGTAAAACATTCTGCTCGGCTGCGGTCCTCCCACCCTCCTCCCATTGCTCCCCCCCAAATACATTCCAAATTCAATGATAGCAACAGAGTTTGCAACCACAGCCTGGGTGTGAAGTGCAATCTTATACGCGGCCCCTGATTCCGTAAGCACTGCTGCTTTGCTCCCAGTGAGCACTAGCCTACATGAAATGCCCCAGTCCTGCGAGTGGTGCTGCATGTTTGCAACAAGGCTGAGAACGAAAGGCAAGATTGATTTTGATGTGAGCACCAGCAAAGCAAATGGGTTTTTGAAAACCCTATAATTTCTCTGCAACCCTTGACTTCACTAAACACACATTTTTAGACTACAGCACAGTTAGGTAGGCATTAAACAAAAATGAGCTGCACTAATGATGATTTATGTGCGGGATAACCTTCCATAAAGAATTTATCTGTGATTTCAGGGTAAGTTACACTGTTGCCAAGTTAACCAAAGAATGCCACTCGCCAGCAAACCCCCTACCGCAGCAGGGCCACGCAGACACAGAGCACTCCCCTGCAATCGCTTTGAGATCCCTTCCAACACAGACACAGTAGGTGCTCCTGAAATGACACGCTTGCCAGGGACTCGGATGGAAAAAAGCCTGGCAGAGGCACCCTCTGCAAGGGGAGCGCTCCTGGGCTGGTAAGAGCAGCAGCAGCCCGAGCACGCAGCCGGGGCTGGTAAGAGCAGCAGCAGCCTGAGCACGCAGCCAAGGCTCCCTGTGCCGTGCAGGATGCTGCCGCTGCCACCGTGCCCGCCCATGTGCCGGCAGCAGGGCACCACGGGACCCCCGCGGGGACGGAGGGTTTTGCCGAGGCACCTCCACGGTAGAGCAGAGGGCTCTCCAGCGGGGCTTTCTGCTGGCGAGGTGCCTCCGGCGAGCGCTGCCGACGCGAGCCTGTCCCCGCAGAGGTCCTTCACCCACCAGCAAACTTCCATTGAAAGAGCGGCAAGGCTTGTCTGAAAAGACATGCCTCAAAGGCCCAGCAGCAGAGGTTGGGAGCCCTGTAATCCCAATTAAGCACCAAAAGAACCCATGAAAGCTCGCAGAAGGGCCACCCGGCCCATGTTCAGAGCCGGTGGCCTGAGCCTGAGCTCGCGAGAACAGCCACCCCAGGGGAAACGCTTGCTCCCCCTGTTTGAGCCACACAAGGTTTGGTTTGGCAGGGGCAAAATCAGGGATGCTAAGGAAAGCAGACATTTACTGTGAAAACAGTCACTTAAAAAGAGTTTTCTGCCACAGAGGGATCTGGCTGGAGATTTTTCCTGCTCCTGCACATTAGGACGGCTCATCCCCTGCTGCACCAAGACTTGCTGGGAAGAAGCCCAGTCTGCCAGAGTAAGCACGAGAGGCAAGTTTCGGGAATAGCAGCAAGTTTGGCACACTAAAGTCAGGAAAGAACGCCATATTACACAGCCAGCTGTAAATACAGCTTGGATGTACCTCTGAAAGAGCTGCGGCACTTCCAAGTACCTTTTCTTTTTGTAGGCTGACTGGAGAAGAGCTGTGCAGTGCTGTGTCTACACAACTGCTTGATCTTACCATTCAGAAAGTGTATCCGTGACTGAGGGGAGCTATTAGGCCTCAGCACCACAGTTCAGCTTTTCTCAGCCTTTGTGCCGTTCACTCTGAATGGCAGGGACCTCCTCCTCCTCCTCTCCTCGTCTTCCTTGCTCAGAATTAGGACAGAAGCAGACGTTCGCCAGAGGTCAAGAAAAGACCATGGTTTTGGTAACAGCAAAGACAGTTTTAGCTCCAACACAAGAGCAATAAAAAAAATAAGCTTCAGGCAGATACTATATTTGTAATCCAACGGCAAAACATGTTTGCTTGTGTTGACTCTGCACTGTAACACAATTTGTATGTTCTGTCTTTAGGGTAATTATTGCTTTAGAATGTTAAAATCGTTCCACTCTAATTAAATCATCATATTAAAAAAATCCAGCACCACAGCAAACTTGAGAACAAGTCTGGTTAAGATCACGCAAGTGCATGGATGCTGGGTCGACAAACTTGCTGCCGAGCAAACCAGTCACACTCTGCAAACAAGGAGCATGGGCACCGCTCTGCTCCGTCCTGCAGAATCCCGAGGGGCGTGAGCAACCCCCGCCTTTCCAGAAAGCGCTGCCAGAGCCGGCATGGCACTGCCAGCTGCTGAGGAACGAACGCCGCAGGTTCTCGTGCTGGTGGACCTTGCTGTGCCCCACTCGTCAAATGGCACAAGCCTGGGGTGGGCAGAGCATCGCCACCCAAGCACCTCACTGGCCCAGGAGATGGGTGCCACGAACTCCTCCGTCCCATCCATCATACAGAAATCCACCCTGCACTCACTCGTGCACGCAGATGCAACCGTTTCCTGGAGTTGAGCAGGGAAGGGCTGGCAAGGCTGTGGTGCCAGTCTGCACCCTACCAAAGGGTGCCATGCCTTTTCCAAACACCAGCTGGCCTCCAGGGTAGGCCTCCCCAAACACACTTTTAAACAGGCCTCCTGGACCACCCCGAGGTTTCTCACCCACTGAACCGAAAGGGACATATCTACAGTATTCCAAAACACCCTGAAGTGCCAGAAGCTCCTTACACAGGCTCGTGCTCAAGGAGGCCATTTGTAAGCAAGAATCTCCCTTTCCAGGCAAAAGGCTGCTGTGGACATGGGCTGGCTGCCGATCAACGCAAGCTCATCACTCTGAAGGCCCATCTGGGGAAGACCACGTTCCCAAGGCAAAGAGTTTCACGTCATATTTCATCCCAAGACCATCACAAAGGGGTCAGTGCTGGGGAGGAGAGGCTCTGCGGACTCAGGTCCTGACTGTGGGAAGGCAGTTGGCTCCCAGCCCCAGCATTGCAAACCGTGACAGGCTCT
Organism: Harpia harpyja; assembly: GCF_026419915.1. NCBI lineage: Eukaryota > Metazoa > Chordata > Aves > Accipitriformes > Accipitridae > Harpia > Harpia harpyja. The sequence continues at coordinate 46,267,317 of NC_068943.1, read as the reverse complement.
GTACCAGCAAGGGCACAGCCTTGGTCGGGAGGGTCCCCGGTGCTCCCCCGTCAATCGGTCAGCCCGGTTCCCCTGCCGTGCAGGGGGCTGCACGCAGCCCCTGCCGATGCATCGCAGCCCCGGGGGCCATCACTCACCGGCACGAGCCCTGCAGCACTGCTTCCCTTTGCCTGCCTCCGAGCGCACGGGCTGTGCAGAGTCAGCCCATCAGCTGCACTCGGGAGGCACCACGGTCTAGCGGCAAGAGCCACCGCAGCCCTCAGGAGAACCTGTCACCCCCCTCCAGGTGAAGCGCCTCGCTCCTTAAGCTCCTTAAGAAAGAAAGATCCCTGCAGGAGGGATTAGAGCAAGTGGCCTCTCATGCTTGGTCAGCAGCTGCCCCAGCAGGCACTAGGCTCGCGGCCACTCCCCATGCCATCTGCCCTCCTGCATCTGCTCCCCACAGCGCTGCCAGCATGGCAACACCGGCCCCAGGAGGAGCATCTGGACTTGCTGACCTGTGAGCAAATATCAAGCTCAGAGCATTCACTTTGGGCAAAATCCTTTAATTCTCTCTGGATCCCCCTGGGGAAAGCAGTATTGATTGCTTTACTACTAGCTTACACATGCTGTGCCGGGCAGCCAGCGCTGCCATCAATACCGGCTCCGAGGAGGGAGCCAAAAGGTCACCCCGGTACACGGGGACAGGGGACTGGCCCCATGCTGCGCCCAGCACCTGCCCGCAGCCCCTGCGCTGCTTCAAAGCCTGCGACAAGCCAGGCAGAAGCACAGGAGCCAGAGCCCACAGTACTAGCATGGCTCAGCAAGAAGTTTGTCCAGTTACTTTCCCCCGCCGCAGAGCTGCACAGAGGTGCCTGGGAGGCCGTGTCCCATCAGTGCTCTGGCCACCTCTCCTCCCTGTTCCCCAGGGGACCAGCTGGCAGAAGACCCTGGGTTCAGAGGCTCTCTGCTCCCATGGGAACCTGGGGTGCTCTGCGCCTGCCAAAAAGTCACAGGGAACTACCCAGGGACAAAACAGCCAGAGCTGCAAAGTCCCTGCATAGAGACGGCCGCTGCTGTCTCTCCCACAGGCCCCTTCCCCGCAGATCAATGTCAGCACCGAGCAGGACACTTCCCAGGCTACGAGGCAGGCACATGGGACAGGGAGGCCAAGCTGTTTCCAGGCGCCAGCACGGGGAAGAGGTGCACGATGCCATTTTTACTGAATTCCTTTCCCCATGGCCGAAACAGTTGTGAAAACTTGCAAGAGAAGCTGGAATATTTACTTGTGCATCATGCTGACAACATGAAAACCAGCTCTCACTGCAGGAGTCGGGACATGGACAGCACGGGCAGGCTCTTTTCCTGTTGCCCAAGCCCCAGCTGCCAGGTACCCAAAGCGAGCTGGCTCGCAGGCATGCGGGAGAAGCCAGGATGGGGCACGCCTGCTGTCACACTTACATCAACCGTCCCCGAGCCCAGAGATACACAAAGTACCAACCACAGCACCAAGGAAAGCCTGAACACAACACGTCTGTTCACACCACCAGCATTTTCGAGTATGAAGCCGCAAGACGGTCATCAATAAAAGCCTTTGCTTGGGCAGCATGGGCACGGACGATAAGCCAAAAAAAGACCCTCCACGACAGCGAGTTTCACACATGGCAAAGCAGGTCAGATTTTCCAAGAGAACAGTGGCTCCTCTCTTACCTGGGATGATAGAAACGGTGTCTTTCTCCCAGGACACAACACTAACGTATTCCTGCACTGAAGAGGGGATGAGGCACTTGAAAACAGCCACGTTTCCACGCATCGACCTTTGGTCCTCCACCCGAACGGTGTACGGTTCCCTGAAAACTGTAGAGAAAAGCAGATGGTTGGTAGCATGACAGTGCTGGAGGAAAACACACTTCCTTTTGCTTTAATCCCATGTTTCCCAAACAAACCAACCCACCCAGCCACAAACTACTTCCACCCAAAATATTTGGCCCACCTTCCTGGGGAAGAAAGCGGCTCTCCTTTGGAGACCTCAGCCCCATGCTCAGCATGCAGAGGGGATGTCTGGCCCAGCTCCCGTGGCTGGGACCCTGCAACGGTCCCCAGCATCACCTGAGCTTGCCACTGAGGCAAGCAATTTAGGAGAGCAGATGACAATTTTCCAAGCCATGCCACAGTGGGAGCTGTGAGTTGTCCCCACCACATGCCCTATTCCTCAGGGAGAGGACCCTCTTTGACAGCTCCACACTGCTCCCTGGACCTGTGACAAAGAACTCCCCAGTGCCACAATCCTCCAGCGGCACTCGCTAGGTAAGGTGGATCCACCCCAGCCTCTTCGGAAAGACAAAAAGATGTCACCACGTCCAGTAACACATGCAGACACCATAAACTCCTAAAGTTTAAGTATAAAACACAGTGAGTGCAGGTGCCTCCTCAGGGGGACAATAATTGTGCCCTGCAGGACGTGGGCACCTGGGCATCACTATCACAAGAGACATGCGTTCACTTCACCATTTAATACCACCTCTTGGCCAGAACAAAAGCAGCCCAAGAAATGTCCTAAGATAGAGCTCCTCAGCAGCCCCAAAAGGAAGGCATTTTCCCTGAGTGGAAAGCACCCGCTGGCAACGCACGGCATACCTCGCACGAACAAGCAAGCAGCTGACAGTATTTCCACCTCGATTTTCCCAGGCTTTCAGGGCACCCTGCTCTGCTGCAAGAGGTCGGTACAGAAGCAGGGGCACATCCCAGGCTCCAGCCTGGGGTGCACAGTGACACTTGCCGGCTGGCTCTGCGCACCAGCTGCCTGGCAGAGGAGACCAGCAACAGCCATGAGACATTCAGTTCCAAGCTGCAGAGGGCTGGCCCACCTTCACCTCTCCTCCTGCACCCGCCTGCAGCTCAGCCGCCCGCCCGTGCCGGGGGAAAGCAGGGAAGAGGGTTCGGAACGGCCTCCGGCTCGCTCCGGTTATTTACCTGGTGCCCCAGCAGGGAGGACAAAGTTCTGTGCCGTGAGGGCACGGGGAGAAGCCCACCATGGAAAGGGACTCCAGACCCAAAGCAGACTAGCTAGCAAAAGCCCCCGTAATCACGTGGAGCAGGAGCTTTGTTCACAGGCTCTAACAGGGACCACGAGGAGCATCCAGCCCAGCCTCCCACATGCTCACCGCCGCCACAGCTGCCCCAGCCCGGAGCAGCCTCACGCAGGGGCACTGGCGGCTGCCCCAGCAGCTCTGCCCCGCACCAGCTGCCACCGGGGCTTCCGGCTTTTGGCTGCCTCTGGGAATAATTCCCACAAAGATAACGTGCCATGAAAGCCAGGACTCGGCTCTGCTACTGGCTTGCCATGATCCCAAGGAAGTCCTCAGCACATGGGAGAAGAGCGAAGCAAAGGCCGCCCACCCGGCAGGAAGGCAAGGACCAAGACAAGCTTTCTCCCCTGCAGCACATCCAGAGCACCAACTCTCTGGAGAGCCAGTGTTGCCATCCTTGCTGCTTGAGCCCGGGGCGCCCACAGCCCCCAGCACCATCGCCTTTGCACCCCCTGCAGAACTCTGCAGTTGCAAGCCACATCAAGCCTAGGGTCACCGGCACCAGAGGGGCTGTGATCGTCCACTCGGAAGCACAAGCCATCCCCGCAACGGTAATTGCCTGCTGCAGAGCACAGAGCCAGCCGGGGTGCTGCAGCGCGGGACGCAGTGCCACACGGGACACGGCCACGTCACCCCACGCCAAGGGGCTGCTTGCCCTGCTGTGCCCTGGGGTGCTGGCAGGCACCAGCTGGCCATGGCCCTTGCCGCTGCCCGGCTGCCCCATGGGAAGCCCAGCCTGTGGTGCCCGGCATGAGGAGGGCAACAGCTCCACGCTGCACGTCTGCCTTTACTACACCCCATCTGTTGCCGTCCCTCCTCCACCGAGCTGTGGTTTATAGGTAACCTGATAGTGTTGGTAAATAATTCACTCTGCGGAAGGGGGTTAATACCAATTTACTCTGCAGTACAAGGTATTAAAATAAAAAACCCTGTAGTCACTTCTGTCATGTTCCCTCTGCTAGCCTTGCTTTTAATAGGTTACATAATGAAGCCATTCCTGGGCTATTAGCCCTCCTCAGCCTGGTCAATAATTTACTATAATGGCTTTTGGAATCAGCTCTTTGCCATATTCCTCCTTTTTTCTTTGCTTAATAAGCCTTGGCATGCTGGGGCTGGATGCTACAGTGGGAACAGACAGGCTCGAGGAGGGCTGGGGGACACAGTGCGAGTCTCCCCGCTACGGACACACGTGGTCCGGCTCCTCCTGCAGCTGTGAAAAGCCCTCATGCGTGCTTGGGTGTGACAATATTGGTTCAAAGGAAGGGGACCTCTCCTGCCGCAAGGCTGCAGCCGCACCATGGCATCCAGGCACTCACTGGAGACCCCCAAGCTGTACATCCCTTCCCTGCTGGTCACCCTGATCCTCTCCCAGACAGTAATCAGCCCAAGTTTGTGCCAGCTCGTAGCTGGGGCAGGATGCCATTTTGCAAACATGTATTAGCAGGCCTGCTTACCCAGCACCCTGCCCTTCTCCCTGCCCTCGGTCCATGCAGCATCGATCAATCCCCTCGCAAGAGGCCAACGCAGCAGCCCTGGTTCCATGCTCTGCTCCCAGGGAGAGCAGCTGCAGAGCTCGCCTTGTGGCAGGGCTGCCAGAGCAGCCCAAGGTGCAGGCAGAGTGGCACAGCACGGCAGCCCTCACAAGGCAGCAGGCACTCGGTCCCACGGCTCCACGCAGGATGGTGATGACCCCAGTTGGCAGCAGGACTGCCTGCTCCCATACCCATTCAAAACAGCCTGGCTTCACGGGTGGGACAGCGGTGCTGCTGTCCCAACACCAGCACGCTGCCGGTCAGCAGTGTTACTGGCCCACGCCAGGGAGACAGAGGCGAGCGGGGTGTGCTCGCCAGGCCAACTGGCAGGCCATGGAGAAGACCAGCACCTCGTCCAAACCCCAGCACCCACAGAGAGCTCCTACCTGCTTTAACACGGATATTTGGGCTCCTGATTTTGCCAGCCGAGTTCTCCGCGGTGCAGAAGTAGTCGTTGTCGTGGATAAAGCTGTTGAAGGCTGATGGCGAGAAGGGGTAGAGCTGCAAAGTCCCATTGGCATGGACATGCCGGATGTGGGGCACATCGTAGATGTCGTCACCTGTGGCCAGGTACCACCGAAGGACGGCGCTGGGTGACCCTGCTGCCGGGCAGGGGATCACCACCCCCACTGTGCTGGAGAAGGTGACCTGCTGGATAGAGTCGTTCACAAAGTAGAGGCTGGTTCCAACATCTTCAGTGTGTGCTGGGGAGGAAGCAGAGGCCGCAATGGCAGGGGGTTACTGCAGAAATCACCAATCCCCACTAGCACAGCAAGCATCCCCCAGCACAGCTGCCCCGAGCCCAGCCCCAGGCCCCCGCGCGTGGCAGAGCAGGGGAGCGGAGGAGTGTCAGCACCTGGGCTGGAAGCATAAAGGCCACCTTCACAGGCCAGCGCTCTTGCTGGCAGCATGGATCAGGGATCACAGGCACCTAAGCAGGACAAGTAGGGGCTGTGCAAGCAAGGAAGGGTACCCAGGGTATCCCCCCCCAAGGCTTCCCCGGCTGGCCATAGGCACCCAGGTGGCTCTGAGCGCGTGGTCCGACCACGCCTCAGCGCCCACAGGCCTGAGGACACCCATGTGCAACACCGACGACAAAGCAAGCACTGCAAACCACCACCGTCTCTCCTGCAAACCCCGACGTCCCCCAGCCCGGAGCAGCAAGGAGCCCGCCAGCACCCCTGTGCCTCATCGGCTCCCCAGCATGGCCCCAGCCAGCCTGCAGCTGCAGCTGCCCATTGGCAATGCCGACACATCCAGCGCAAGCCTCTCCCAAGCAGGGTAGAGATCCTTCCCGTCACCCTACCACTGCCTCCAAACACTGCAGCAGCCCCCAGGAGAGGGGCAGGAAAACTGGGTGCAGTGCTGCTCCCCACTCCCAGAGTCAGAGGGAGGGGAAGCCCAGTCCCACGCAGCCTGGCACCAGGCATCCCTGCACCACCCAAGCAAAGACGGAGACATGCAGGGTTCAAGGGTACAGTCCAAAGCAGATCTTGCAGCCACCTGGACACCCAGGAGCAGCTTTCCAGGGCACCACAAGCGCTGCAGAGAAGCTCTTCCCTTCTTCAAAACGAGGGAAGGGATCTCTTCCCCCATCTCCTCCAGTCTCTCCTTCCTACTCTCCAGGACCACGAGCTCCCCCTTCTCAACCAAAGCAAGCAAGATTGCCTATAAATAAGGACAAGGAGGCCCCCAGTCACTTAGATCCGTTTTCTTTTTTTAGTCACACTCTTTCCAAGTGGGCGGAAGGACGGGGATATAGAAAGCGGCCCTCGGCGGGTGTATTAATAGCTCTGGCTGAGAACGCCACTTGTGGTGCCACAGAGCCAATAAGCGGATCACTACCGTGCCGCCAGTTCAAAACGAGTCATGGGGGGCCCTCCGTGACCTCAATTTCTTAACTTGGGGAGGAGGGGACAGGAGCAGGGGAGAAGGAAAGCCTCATCGGGACAGATAGCCTTGCCTCAGCTCTGAGGGCGAGTGCAGCACGGGTGCTCGCCTGAGGAAAGGCTGCTTGAGTGTCCCTGGCCACAGCCGCTCGCATCTCCCCACGAAGCTTCCTCCAGTGCCTGGTGGCGGCGAGCACGGGCCTCTCCTGCCTCAGTGTTGTACCACCAGCCCGCTCCATGCCGTCCTCGACCAGGTCAAGACAGGAAACTCCGAAACACCTCAGCTCTTCCCACAGCAGAGTCCTCTCCATCCTGCTCCCAGCTGGATGTCCAACCTCATGCCTCTTTCAGCACCCAGGAAATCAGAGGCGAGAGCATCTGGTTCTTGCTCTCCACCTACTCTGCACCGAATTGTCACCTAAATGACCCAGTTCCCTCCTTTGCCTGCTTGGAGCCCTATGGCCCCCCGTCAGGGGCACTGCACTGCCAGAGCTGCCCAGCAAAGCCATCCATGTACTGGATTAGCTGACTAGCAAGGTCCAGCGCTGCCACCACACAAGATAACAGATTTATAGGTCACGAAAGCATCTCCATACCTCCCCACGCACCAGCTCCCCGTGTCCACGCACAGGTAGAAGTAAAGAAAGCCATTTATTTTTTCCTCCCTCACTGACAAGCGCCCAAAGAGCAATGGACCAGAGGAGTAAAGCGCTCCAGCCCAGCCTCCCGTGCAGCAGTGCCAGGCTTTGCAGAGCTACGAGGCCACCGCATGGCCCTGCAGATGTCATTTTGTGACATCTCCAGGCTGGTTTGTCGTCATGAATCAGCATTTCCCTTCATCAGAACAGCGCGGTGCTTCTCCCAAATACATGACAGAGAAAAACCACATTTGCAGGCAGAGGAAGGAAAACAAAGCACGCACGAGCAGCAGCACGCTCTTTGTGGTAATGCCTGTCGCCTGAGCAAAGCAGAAGACGGCCGGAGCCAGGGCACACAGCGTGCCAGGCACGCAGCAAAAGCCACCCTTCGCCCACCCGCCGGCTTTGGACCAGGAACACCCCGCTGTGCTTAGCACCCCATCACCCAGCTGGCTCTGCCCCAGGATCCGTCCAACATCTCCACCCCAGATCCCTGACCACAGTTTGAGAAGGCTCCTGCCGTAAGAGAGATCGGAGAGCATCCACAGCCTGACAGGGAAATCTCTGCTTCCCAGGCAGCGCCCAGGAAGCTTTAGAGATGGACGGGTGAGGGGCTGGGGCGAAGAGTGGAAAAATACCTCGTAAACAGAGAAATTCAGATTACCCGTAAAGCTTTTTCAGGTCAAAGGGGGAAACGGATTTTTAATAGAAAATGGAAGTTATGGGATTGGCAATAGTTATGTGACAGACGCATAGAGTTAAATCCATATAATCTCCTTTACCATTTAGCATTGAGCACCATCCTAATTCCACGTTTCATAAAACTGTCTCCAAATCACTGAGAGAGATTAAAAATTTAGAAATAGCACTGCAATATTTTTAAACCAGAAATCAATGCTCACATCTGGTCAGATGTGCTGACCCTAACCTAAATATCGAGGGCATTAATTCACATGAACCTGAAAAGAGGAGGCTACGGTAGCCAAAACAGAACAGTTTCTAATGGGGAAAACGCAGCAACGCAGGCGCGCAGCACTGACACTGGAGATCAGTCTGCTGGTAGCTGGAAGCTACATGAAGCCCAGTGCGTAGCCAGGCACCGTCTAGCTTGCTCTGAAAGGCATGTATTTTAAGTTATCAGAGTGCAATCTTCTTAAATTGTAGTAAATTACAACCTAGAGGTATTGAAATATTAATATCTCTATCAGAGCTGGGAGAAGCAAGTCATTTTGCTATCATCCCTTTGGAATATTTACTAGCCTAAATCGCTGGACTTCCCAAACTCCAATACCTTCAGCGGCACAGCCAACCTCGGCACTGCAAAGCGCTGCGCCGTGCAGAAAGCACTCATTTGCTCGAGCGAGTGGCTAAGGCAGAGCGGCCGTAAACTAACCCCAGGATCTGTCACCAAGCCACGGATCTCTGGAAGAGGCAGCCAAGATGTAGGTGCGAGTCCTGCACGAGGAGCGGCACAGGCTGACCTCAGCCTGTGTAAGCACAGAAACACCGTCACCTCCCAGGCAAGTGCCCAGTAAGGCAACCCCTCCTCTCCTCCAAACCTCACGGGAAGAGCCCTTCCTTTGCTAGGAAATGGATCTAGGACTGGTCTGAGACAACGACCAACTTCATGCCAGCACAATTAGAGAGGCGTTTCCCCTGCGTTAAGGAGCTTGTTCTGTCTGTGGTGTACGTACATCATCTGTGTTGGCACACTACTTGCTCAGCACCCCCAGCCAGTCCCATGCCCACCCAAACCCAGCAAGCCTCTCAAGGCTGAGCAAGGTCTTTTGAACATCAGCAACTGGGCGGAAACCCGACAGAGATGGGAAAAGGCTAAACAAGTTGTGTTTCAAGGGTGTACATGCAATCCTCTGGGCATGGGCAATCCAGTCTGGGCTGACACCGTTCCTCTCAAGGGGTGGCAGAGGCCTGTGACTGCCCGAGTACTTCTTTACAAAAGAGCGGCCACTGGAAGCTTGACCGTTTGCTGTCATTAAGCGTGTTGCTGGCATTCCAAAGGAGGTTTAGCAGCACCTCAGAAAGGGCAGGCGCTAGGCTCGAGTTCACTTTATCCCACTGGCAGCACCTTTCCCGGGGCCTCCCTCTTGGGCCTGGTGGTCTGACCACCCAGGTGCCCAGCCCAGCCCTCCTCCAAGGCCAGGTGAGATGCTGCCGAGGCAGCACCAGAGCAGAAAGCCCACCCGCAGACCAGCCAAGGGACTGTAGGAGCCACTGGGGCTTCTCCAGCCACCAGCTGTAACGGCTGCAGGGATGCCGTGAAGAACACCAGGCTAATCGCCACCTTGCCACTCATTTATTATCCTCATTAAGGGTGCTTGACACCTGCCCTGTTCAAGGAGAAAGTGAACCCAAGCTTGGCACGCACTGCTGGGTGGGAATTACAGGTAGGTGGCAAGTCCTAATCTTTCCTCTCTACGGCTTTAAACTACGACAGTAATTCCATCACATACCGCCCGCACATTTGTAATGCTGGAGCAGTCTTTGGCCCGCCCTGGCATGAGCTTCCTTCAAGCCCTCATCTTCAGGACACTTTTAATAGCCTTTCTCCTAATGAATGGAGCGACCTTGGAGCTGACAGAGCGAGAAGTGGCATCTCTGAGCATCACTGAAGGGATGGGGAGAGAGGCAGCGAGACGAGGTGAGAAAGAGGAGGCTGGTACCCTCTCAAGTGGAGCACAAGAGGTGCACGCACCCCGCCAGGGGCGCAGCATGGCCCCACAGGATGCCACCCCTCTGCAGTGGCTTTCCAGCCCAAAGGGTTAAAGCCACAACTCCAGCTGAGTGGCCCCCCCCACGCTGCACCCCTCGGGGACCAGTCTCCGGGGGGTGGAAACTGTGCCACGAAATGCCGAGCAACAGCCTGGGGCATTCAGCTGGCGCCCAGCACTACGGCAAGTACCTGCCGCAGCACCTTCCGTGCCCCGGCCTTGCATTTTGGCCGCCGCAGGAGTCCCACCCTTGTGGCACAGCCCCTCTGGCCCGAGCACCGCGGTCGGTCCCGACTGGCGGCTGCTGTCACCACGAACTGAAGCAGGAGCAAAGGGGAACGCTGCCTCTGGTGCTCTGCGGGTAAGGGCACCGCTCAAACAGGCTGGGAGCGCAAGCCGCCTGCTCCTTAATGCATCTGCACGGAAATTAAGGCCTGAACCACCTCCAGCTATTACAACAGCACCCAGGCTGAGGCTGTAACCCTTGCCTGGAAAAAAAAAAAAAAACCCAAACACCTCTCCCCCCTGCTTTGCCTGGCCCCTGAACCTCCCCCATCGGCTTGCTGGAGGCACCAGTCTCACCACCCCATCTGCACGAGGGGCTGACCCAGAGCTGGACATCCCCCAGCTCCGCACCACCTCCCGAGCTCCCCAACCTGCCCGAGCTCCCCCCAGGGGCCCTCTGCTCTGAGGGGTGAGGAACGAGCCCGGGGACCACAGGTGATGGCCTCTCCCTCCCCTTCCACAGCCCACCTCCACGTCTCAGCCCCAATACGAAGCCTGAGGAGCTGCAGCTGAGTCCTAAGGGACACGTGGTGACATTGCCAAGCCAGGGTGACAGCAAGGTCCCCCCTGGGGAAGCCGGGGCCGAGCCCAGCAGCCTCGAGGGGCAAGCAAGGGGACGCGCCAGAGGCCACGCACGCCTGCTGCCAGGCTTCCTCCAGAGCCGCCGGTCCCCGCTGTCCGGCACACCGCAGCCTGCACGCTCGCTTGACAAGGCGGAGATGAGGATTTCCACCATGCGGCCGACAGGTATGAGAAACGAGGGGAAGGGATCAATAGAGCAAGCTCTGAAACCTCACTCACCTTCTCCTTTCCCCCTCTCAGTTGTGCTCGCTCCCTTCTCTCAGGGAGAGGAGCCGCCGACACAGCCCTTTCCAAGAGGCGGCAGCTGGGGCCGGCAGCAAGCGTTAGCAAGAGTCGGGAAATGGATTTCCTAAATATTTGGTACAGCTCTGCTGGCAGATGATGGCGGCAACATGCAGATTGCATGTGGTGGGGCTTATTTCTTACGGATCTACGAGCAGGGAAAGGGTAGCTCACAAAGTCATGGTTATGTAAAAATACGTAGCTGGCTACAATCGAGATTTCAAAGACAAGAAACACTCTGCACCCAAACCTGCCGCCGCAGAAGCCTCCCGGTAAAGCACGCGTTGTAACAACTGCAACAACCAGACACCTTCCTCCTTCGTGCCCTCCTAGGAAGATACGCTTGCTACCAGCCTGCTTATTTGGGTGCGAGATGCCTTCATGCTACCCAAGGCACAGCTCAGAACCCGCGTGCTGCCACGGCAGGAGAATTCCTGCCCCAGAGAAAGGCTTCCAGTTTGATTCTCGCACCCGGCTCATCAGCTGCTTCGAAGGACAGAGCGCTCCCCATCCCTCCACCTCAGGACCATATGGGCAGAGACCGGAGCGGTGTAGTGGAAAGGCGCCCTGTGCCACAGCTGCCCAAAGCTAAGCCTACAGCTCCCACGCAGCCCCCATCTCCGGGCAGGGCTGCTCGATAGCGCATCCCTGGCGCGAGGCACTCACGCGAGGCACAGCGTATTGCTCCGGAGAGCAAATGCAACACGAAACGTGAGGCTTGCCTATATCGATTTTCTGGTCCAAAGGCAGGAGCAGCCCTAAGCCCACGGCAGGTGCAGGTAAGGGCTCTGGGCAAGTTGCCATCGTGGCTCCTTGTGCTGGGAAATTTTGGCTCTCCGCAGGATAAACAAACACCGGGCACGGCACGGCAAGGAGTTCAGCACTGCAGGCTTCTCCTCCATGCAGTTAATGAGGTTTCCATGTTTCATTTCAGAGACAAACGAGTGCTGTGCCACACTGGGGGGCTGAGATGGGGAGAGATTAAAGAACGCAAGCTGCATAGTTCACTGCACCCAATACAGGAACATAATGTAAATATAATGCCAATATAAATCAGGCGGCAGAGAGATCCAGCAAGAGCACACAGGGAGATGCTTTCCCGGCTCCAAGCCGCTCAATTTTGCCCAGTCTGCTCTTCATCACACTGCTTGCCACTCACCTCCCCTCCTCCTCTGCCCGCCTGCTCTCACTCACACTGCCAGACTGTCTTTCTGCTCAACTCCCCGTTTGCTTGCCTGCCCACCACCCATTTTTGTGTTTTTTCAAAGTGGGGAAGAAATAAGCCGCTACAGCCCATCGAGGGATTTCTGAACTTCAGCGGTCCCCCGCATCAAATGTTTATTTGCTTTCAGTTTCTACTTGAGCTCTTGTTCTACAGCAGGAACACGTTAAAAGGATGTGCTTCAATGCCCAGAAATATGAAGTATCTGAAAGGTTTATCGTGCATTAAGCAATTCATTTGGTTTTATCCTATTATTCTAATGAAACTTCCATTGTATTGCTGTCCTCTCTCTGGAACCGTTTCACTTTAACACTTTCCATCACCAGGACTGTTCCATACTGAAGACACCTTTTAGTTCTCAAAAAAGAGAAAATGAGGCCAGGAGGAGTTGTGCTAATGGAGGCTTTTAATTTGCTCTTCTCTGAAGAGATAGCTCTGTGGGAAGAGATCCATTTTCCAAGAAGCTGGGGCTGAAAACACGCAAAAGCGCTAAGCCCAGTGCAGCTCTTTATTATTTTGACTGCTGGGGTGGGGGGGGGGAATCGCAGCATCCTCGACGGTTATTTGGTTTTGGTTTTGGTTTTTCCTGTTAGCACAGTAAAAAATGCAAATGGAAGCAAAGCAGATGCTGGCACGTTCGGCTCAGCAGACCCTAAACACAATAGCGATTTTGGGTAAAGCCCCCAAACGCAGCTTTCCTCCAGCTCGAATAAAGCAGCTATTCCATAATTAATAATTGATGGAATAATTGATCATCACCACCACACAACCGGACAGGATGCCCTATTAAACCTCAGTAAATATTTTTCATTGGATCAACATTCGGAGAAAGGGGTAACGTACTAGGTGGCAAGCAAAGTAAGGAGGCAGCTCCGTCCCCTTTCTTTCACTTTCCTCCTTCCCTAAAATTTCCCCCTTGCCGTTGTCAAACGTCAAAAAAGGTAATTAGGGCAAATGTCATTTCACGTCCTGCAAGCAGACAATTTTCCAAGAGGTGGGCGCTTCCATCGCTGCATCTGCAGGTCGGGTCATGTGCAAAGAGGCAATTTATTACCGGAACGCAATTAAAAATTCCCACAGATTCGGAAACGGGCAATTCCTTTATGTAACATCGATTGATTGTTGTAACAAACGCGCTGAGATTTAACTACCCGTGTTACGCGCGGCTCCTCGCCTGCCTTTTTTAACTGCATCTATAGCAGAGACTGGGTTTGGAGTGTTCCTTCGATAGATTTGCACAGCGTTCCCTTAATCTCCAACTTTAATTCAATCTCTAAGCTTTGAGGGTGCATCTCCTCGACACGCTGGTTCCATAGATCCCCCCCCCCGCCCCCGGTTTTTAGCAAGCCGCTGGGTTCCCCTTGATCCAGCCTGCCCGGAGGGCAGGATGCGATTTGGAAAGCACGGCTGGATTCCTCCTGCCTGACGGGCTCAGGCTTTTTGCTCCAAGCGCTCCGGGAGAGCGGGAACCCGGAGCGCCCGAACGCCGGCCCCGCCGGGGGATGCTGCGTGCGGCCGCCGGCACCGGGACCCCGCTCCGCCCGGGGCGAGCACTCCCCCAGCCCCAGGAGTACCCCCGCCCGCCCCTGCCCGCCCGCCCCAGGGCCGACGTACCTTTCCGCAAAGAGTACAGCAGGAAAAAAGTTACCAGCCACATGCCATAAAGAGCAGCGCTGGCCCCGGGCTGCGGCGCAATAGCGGGCGGTGCGGTGCCCCCGGCGTGCCGCGCTCCCGGCCGCCGCGCTGCCAGCCAGGCTGAGGTGCCCAGCGCCGAGCTCGCAGCCGCTCCTGCTCCTCCTCCTCCTCCTCCTCCTCCTCCTCCTCCTCCCCCCCCCTCCCCCTCCTCCTCCTCCTTCTCCCCCCCCCCCTCTCTCCCGGCGAGTGGCGTCGGGAGGGCGGGCCGGGCTCCCGCGCTCTCCCCGCCCCCGTCGGGCCGCTCCCCGCCGCCGAGGCTGAGCTCTCGGCCGGGCTCCCTCCGGCCCCCGCACCTGGCCGGCTTTTCCCGGGCTGCCCCGCCGGCAGCTCTCCTCGCCGGAGGAGAGAAATGCGGCTTTTGCACCGGCCCCGGCTGCTCCCGCGACAGGGGACCCAAGCACGGTGGGGCCTGGCAGACTTCGCTACCCCCTCATCCCTCCAGCCAGCAAGTAACAAACCAACTCCACTTAATGCTTCGCTTTGGGGTGTACTTATCGAAGGCTTAATTCAAGCCTAGGATCTTACTCCCGTAGACTTAGTCGCACCACAGCCAATTTGTCTGGACCACTAGAGCGGTTCAGAACGTCTCTTCCGGAAGCGATTATAGCAGGTTTTCTTGGCTTTCCAAAGCAGGCTTTCCAATCCCGATTTGTTGGAAAATAGAAAGAAAGACTGAAGCATTCCGACTTCAAACAAAACGACAACGCATGACGGACCAATTTTGAAAAAAGCACTGTTTAGATTCAGTTGAAAACCCAACCATCATCACCCAGTCAAAGAAGCAGAAAACACAACAGCTCCTCAGCCACCTTCAACCCGCACCCGTTCACTGCAATTCCTCATGCTTGGGAGGGAGTCCCTTGGAAGAGCCAGGGAGCTCACCCACGCTGCCGAGGTGGTACGTGCACAGCGTGGGCGAGCGATTCCCACTTCACAGAGGAGGGACACAGCTGAAGGACAGGGAGAAGCCGGCAGGGCTAAGGCTCCCGCACACCTGCCCCGCATCCCCCTGCCCCTCCCTACTCCAGGCCACCCACGCCAGAGACACCCACGTTTTAGCAATGGGCGCCATGAGGCCAGCTGTCACCTCACCCACGTACACACACACCTGCCCAGACCTCAGTGCCGAAAAGCCAACAGCAGAGGCGGGAGCAAATGCAGTGCCCGTGCTGCACAGGTCTGACACCACAGCCTTTCCTCCTCCTCCTCCTCCTTCTCCCTCCCCTGCCCGGAGGACATGCTTCCCCTTCCTCGGTGCTGCCAAGCTCTGTAGCTCCATCACCACCCCCTACTCAGCCCATTCCCAGGCCACCTCAGCAGCTTTGTCACGGTGCGTGGGTGTCCCCAGCACACAGCCCTCCCACGCATGCACGTGCTCCTCCCCGGCCCCATGCCGCCTGCTGCTGCCTCACTCGTACCCCTGGCCGTGCCATCAGCGTCCCGAGAGGCGATGAAGCAGCAGCTGATGCACGCCCGGTGCCCACACATCCCTCTAGGAATCGAGGTGCATTTCAATCACCACCTACATCTGTATACAGATGTTAGCCGATATGTAGTGAGGAAATCAGTATTCAGGCCCATACCCAAGGCAACGAGCATTCCCAGGCTCTGGGGAGCCCCAGCCACATGCCAGGCATCTGCCCTCTTTCCTCCCCGGCAGCTGCTGCAGGATGGCAGCACAGGCCAGGCTGTCGACGGGAATCTTCCAGCCGTAAAACCCGCTACAGCATTTTGCTATCCAGCACGCGAGGTGTTGGACTTGCGTGCCGTTTCTACCCTCCTACACCCAGAAGCGAACGAAACAGGGGCACGTGGGCTGGCAGGGCACTTGCTGGCACAGCGCCCGCAGGGCCTCACAGATCTCCACTTGAGGCACCTGTGCAGGGGAGCATATTTAGCTCACCGGTTCATATTTAGCTCCCTTGGCTGTTCAGCATCTCCAGCGAGTTTCCTCATCATCCCTAGCTCCAAGAGCCAGCCTCTACCCAGAGCACCAACATCCCCCTGCCAAGAGCTCCTTCCTCCAGGACAGGCCAGCATCTGCTGGCAAGATGGGATGCAGCCCAAGAAGAGACAACAACTAAAGGCTGACAACCTTGGTGAACAACCGGCCCTGGGTCATGCTCAAGGAGCCGTGGTGAGTCCTTGAGCTGTCTGTGCCATTCATTATGGCCCCGTTTGCTCCTCCATTGATTGTTCAGCCCAGGCTGTGTGTCAGCCTCCCGCACCCAGGTGCACATGCGTGTCTGGCAGCCAGGTGCTCCCCAGAGCTGGCTCCTGTGAGCCCACACCTGGGATTCAGCTCCTGCCCAGCAGCCACCGTTTAGGGCTGTCAGCCTTCCCGTGGCTGAATACGCGCAGGAAGCGTTTGTGCATCACCTTTGCACGAGCATTCAGACCAGAAAGCTGGTATCCTGCTAACATCCACCCCATCAGCAGGCTGGTGTGGTGTCACGTGCTTCACACAGCTGTGATCAGGAAGGGCTGAAAGTCATCACGTTAATTATTTGGGCAGCGCTGACCTGCCCTTTGGCAGCACATAGGAGCCTCCCAGGAAGCAAGGCTAGCACTAACACGCTGGGAAAAGTGTGTCTCACGGAGCCGCTGACCTGCTAACAGGGAGCAAGCAACCTGCCGGAGCCAGCAGCAAGCCCAGCTGCACAGCTAGCTCAAGGGTAAAGCTCCTACTAAGGAATTCCTTCCCTGGCCCAAGCTCCACCCGAGACACAGGAGAATTTACAGCAACACGTGCCCGCGTGTGGTTCTGAGCCCCAGCAGGCTTGCCCCTTCGGGACTAGGGACCCTCCGAGCTTCACCGCAGTGGGACACGTACAGCAGGGTCTTTCCCACAAAAGACGTGCGTCTGCCTCTCCCCCAGGGCAAGGGGGGCTGTAGCCACAACCCCTCTAAGCCACCCAGCCTCCTCTAACCTCCCCCTCTCCAGCGTTTGTTCCAGCTCTGGGTGGCCTGTACGCTCAGCTCTGGGCTCCCCCGGGCCCCAGAGCTCTGGGGGTCACAGGGGTGCCTCGGGCTCACCCGCCCTGTCGGGCAGCCAGGTGCCTTCTCCTAAGGCTAGTTCTTCCACCCATACGCAAAAATACCACCCTCCATGCCCACCCGCAGAGGGTCACTGGGGAAAAAAGGTCCTGACGGGCACCCCTGCAGCCCCCGGGGCCAGCTGCAGGCCAAGGCTTTGCCCCGTGCCAGGGACAGGGTGCTGTGGAGGGGCGCAGAATGTCCCTCGCCCCAGCGGCCCTCCCGCCGTGGGTCCCCAGCGCCGTGCCCTCAGCCGCCCTCCCAGACAAATCCCCCGGGAAAGGAAGCAGTCATTAAAACAACAGGGCTACTTATCTGGTCCTAGCCGATTTCCACAAAGCGCTTCCCACGCAGGCACCAACTTAGCCTGGCAGCACCCCTCCGGCGAGCAGAGCCGGCCTGCTGCGACCCCTCGGCGGCCCCGGCCCAGGCCCAGGCCCAGGCCTCGCCCCGCACGGCCGCCCCCCCGCCAGCCCGCTCCCACCGGCGACCCCGGCGAAGGGAGGAGAGCCGCCCCCCTGCGGCCACGTGGCGGCCCGCTCCGTGCCTCAGTTTCCCCAGCCGGCGGAGGGGAGGGAGGGAGCGAGCGAGCGAGCGAGCTGCTGCCGCGGGAGGATCGACGGCCCGGAGGCAGCGAGGGGCTTGCCGCCGGGCGGAGGGGGCCGGCAGCCCGGCGTGCCTGGAAACGGGATCCCTCCCCGAGCCCCTCGGCTCCCTGGCGCTGCCGCTCCGGAAGGCTCCCTACCCCCGCCCCGTGGCTTGTGAACGGCGCCGGGTCCCGTCCCACCCGGGGCCGGACGGGGCTCCCGCTTCGCCGGGAAGCCGCTTTCCAGGACAGAAGCTTGATTTTTGCTTCCCCCTAGTGTTGTCGCGGCGCGGAGCGGAGAAGCGCGGCCCCGCTTCTCCCGGGGACCGCGGCGGCAGCCTGGCCGCGGTGCCCGGGGCTTGAGGCAGGGCTTGTGCTCCGCTCCCTGGGCGGTAGTTCAGAGGTGAGGGTGCGGGAGGTGCAGCTCAGGCCCGGCGGAGGGAAGCCCCCCTACAAGGAGGGGGTGAGCGGGGTTCCGGTCCTAGGGCGAGCCTGGACAGTCACCAGTGGCTCAGCAAAGTTTGAGCAGGGCCAAGGCACCAGCTTCACGAGGACCTTTCTTCACTTCGCAGCTTCAGCCCGCCACGAAAGCGGCCGCAAGGAGCTGGCCCATCCGTTGCCGGGCTCACGCCGCTGAAGCCGAGCTGTGGGGCTGCGTTCGCACGGCATCGCTGCCGCAGGGCTGCTCTGCGGGCCCGGCTTGGCGTGAGCAGGTGTTTTCTGAAAACCACCGCTTTGGGGCACCTGCAACCTGGAAACGAGGGCTGAAATGTTATTTACTTTGGTCGGGGAGATAATTTCAGACCGCAGAACGCTGCTGTTTTGGCAGACGCGTTGCTGTTGATGGATGCGCTGCCTTTTCAGGAGCAGAACAAAGGGAGAACAAGGCGTGTGGCTGGCTCCCTGCCAGCCCAGCCCCGTCTCTCGTGTTGTCAAGTGTTCCTCTTTGGCTCCATTAGTCACCATTTGCTGCTCTCCTGTTTTAACTAATGATGAGGAGACATTTTGCATTCACGTTTCCTCGCGGGCCCAATGCATCCGGGGCATGACGGAGATGGCGGAGCAGTACTGGTGGGCTCCAGGCTGGGTGAGCTGAGCAGCCGGCCTCCCTGGCCGCTGCTCCTCCTGTTCCTGCCCCAGTGCCTCATCTCCTCACATTCAGCCATGGATTAAGCACAGAAGCTGGCCGAGCCACAGCCGGTCAGAGCCCCTCTCCCTTGTACCTGTCCGTCCAGGCACTGGCAAAGCAAACAGGGAATAGCCAGTGCCAGGGGGAAGCTGTTCAGAACTGGAAGGCTTCCCAGAGGAACAGGACACTCCAGTTGTCCGCTGTATTACTTACTCAATCCCCTTTGTGTCACCAAAAAGATTTACTTTGAGAAGATTAATGGCTCAAGGGACTGTGAGAGAAATCCTCCAAGATTGCCTGCTTCAGGGGAGAAGGCGAACATGTCCTCGCCAAGGCCGCAGCTCCCAGCTGACCCGCAGGGCTGTGGGTGCAGGGAAAGGGCTGTGGGGCTGGGGCTCATCCCGTGGGGCACCGTCCGACGGGGCCCACAACTCCCCCTGCCCAAGCCCTGGGGAGAGCAGGAGCCTCTCACCGGGGCAGCGGCAGGAGAAAGGCAGCCGAGCAGAGACATGGCGGCCTTTTCCTGTGGTCTTCCCGCTCCCATAGCTCCTGGGCTCAACCTCCAAAGCCGAGGACCGCGAAGACACAGAGAGGAGCAGAGAGCCCTGCCTCAGAGGCAGCTCACGCCCGTGTGCCGGCCTGGCGAGCAGGGGCCGCTGGCAGCACCCCCGCTCCTGGCCCAGGGAGGCCACATTTACCATGCATCATATACTTTGCTTATGCCTTTCCCCCGGCCCTGGTTCCCCGCCTCCATCCTGGAGGGGCACAGAGCCAGGCTGCTCGCAGTTTAGCTCTGATAATAGCCTGCCTTCCAAATGTAACCCCCGGTGCAAGCCTTGAGGTGCCAGCAGTGCCTCCCGCTCTGCCGCCGCACACCCCGTCAGCGTCTCCGACCCGTGGCATGGCCCCCAAGCCCCAGCCATGGGTGCAAAGGGCTGCGCAAGCGTGCGTGCACACGCGGGTGTCCGCGAGCTGTGCAGAATAATGCTATTAATGCCATCTGGTGCCGAGACAGAGATCCCCCTGCGCAGGGAGCCAGACATGGCTTTTCGCTCCCCTTAATCTCCTGCCTTCGAGCTGCAGGGGTTCTGTCTGCAGGGCTCTGTGGGGGGCCAGTGCCAGGGGACGTGCACCCTGAAGGGCACGCATGTGCCCTGAGCCCTGGCACGGCCGGGCGCTGGGGAGGACAGGGAGCCCCAGGAGCCCTGGGCCTCAAGGATGTGGGACCCTGCTGAGGATGGGCTCGTCTCATACGCCAGCTGCCTTCCCGGCTGCTGGGCCCTTTAGCTCCTTCTTTAGGGGACCACAACCATGCCGCACGCCTCGCCGGCGAGGATCGGGAGGTTGGGGCAGGGGGAGGGCAGGGTCAGCTCTGCTGCGAGCAAACCCTTCGGCTTGTCTATGCTGCTAAACAGGTACTCTTCTCCCTCCACTGAAGGCCTCTGGTTCCCATTTGAGCTGTGCAAAGCTGCCACGAGGCTTTATTAGTGGGTCAGTGTCAAGTAAAAATTCTATTTCAAAATAATCTCCTTACCGTGTTAAATAAGCACCTCCGATTAGACAAATTGCATGGATTTTGTCTAATAACCTTCCCTCAGCTAATCCTATTTCACTGTCAATGTCTGACCTCAATTGAGGCCCAAACAGAGCAGGCGAGCTGGTTTCTCCTCCGCCAGCAGTGCCGGGACGCTCGGGCTTCCAGAAGGCAACGCGGCGCGTGCCCGAACCCTGCAGGGCTGCAGGTGATGAGGGGAACCAGCCCGAGCTCGGCAAGGACACTTACTGGCCCCTCCGCCGCCACCGGCCGGGCCCCCACGGACTCCCTGCTCCCATGGCATTGCCAGCAGAACGGGTGCCCATGCAGGACTGCGGGCACAGAGGAGCAAAGGCTCCTGCCCCGCTGCCCGCAGAGCACCGCATTCTGCTGGTCCTCGCCTCCAGCGTTCCCCACCTGCAGCGTTACCCGGCAAAGCACCCCCCACATACTGCTGGAGCTGGGACCGAGCTCCCCGCTGCCTCCGTCGCTGCAAGCTCTACTTCTCTGCTTGCTTAGGGTGACCCGAGGCACACCTTGAGCCCCAGAGCCTGCAAGGGAAGGGCTCGTGGGTGCTGGGGGGCAGTGGTTTGGGGGGCTGGCAGCAGAGCCATCAGTGGGGCCACTGCCTGGTCGCTAGACGTCTGTGTCGGTCCAACTCACCCGCAGGCAGGCACTGGGAGCAAAGCTCCCTCCTCACTCACTGCCCACTTGCGGGAGAGTTTTCTTCCTTTTTGCTGCCGTCTGTATCCAAAGAGGAGAGAGGCAGCAAAACCGAGGAGCTGGATGCACCATCCCAGCCCCGTCCTTGCCCAGGAAGGATGCCCAGATCAAGCACTCCCAGAAAGCAGGCATGCAAATGGCCCCCTGCAAACAGCACACGCTCGCTTCTGCATCTGACCTGGCCTGCAGCCTGCACAGTATGGGGTAGCGCTCCAAACCCCTCACCCTGTAGCCCAGGGGAAGGGCATTTGCCTCAGGATTCGGGCAGCCACAGCCAGCATTTGTGCCGGCCGAGAAGGATGTTTCCTCAAAGCAGCCAGGGTGGCTGAGAGCACGAACGTCCCTCCCTCTGCAGGCCCTGGTGCAAACCCAGAGCGGAGGCAGCCAGCTGCTCCGTGCAGCGGGTGTGCGGAGGAGCCAGCAGAAACCCTTCCTGGGTCTGTGTTGGAAGATGTCTGCAGGGCAGAAAGGTCATTGGTGCTGGGCCAGGAGAGTGGGCGATTCAGATGCCTCGGGCACAAAGTTTAACCTCTCTCAGCTTGAACTTTATTAGCCAAGAAACTCTTGCTGCATCTAACAGAGGGAAAAGCACGAGGGCAATTTGCGTCCTGGCCTTGTCTGGGGTGAGCAGGGTAATGGATCCACTGGAGCGGGGTAAGGGGTGGCCCTTGGCAAGGACTTCGCTGCTTTGGAGGAAGCTCTGCTTCCATGGCAGCATGGCAGCTCTGAAACCAGAGAGAAAGGGAGGGTTACATGGCCGCAGAGGTCAGCATGCCCTAGCCCCTCTCCTCCCCAGACAGACCCCCATGTAGGTACTTCCCTGAAGCATGGGTGCCTCGAAGCATCGCTGCCCAGCCCAGGCAGACCCAGGGAGCCTGGCTGCCAGCTGAGTGCGTCCTCCTGCAACTTACCTGCAGCTACAGGTCTTCCTCGTTTCCTTGTCTGTGGAGTGAAAAGCAAGGGGACATGTATTACGCTAGGCAATGTGGCTGAGCTGGGAGGGAGTACGAGCCAAGACCCCAGCCCTTTCCGCTGGCAGGACTAGGATGGGGAGGAGAGAGGAGGCTGCCTTAAAACCATGCAATACCCACCTCCTCTTCTTCTTCCCTCCGCAGTGGAACCGCTGGCCTGGGGGCAAGAGGAGCGACTGAGGCCTCTTGTGGCTAGAGCCTTCCCCCCCCCGCCCCCGTCCAATCTCACCCGCCCCTCTCTGCTTGGCGGGCTTGTCCCCCGCTGGGGACCACTGGGTTTGGCTCCTGAGGGAAGCCCCGAGCCCCCCTGCCTCCACGCTGGGGCTGGCCTCCTGCCCGGCTCCCACTGGTGTGGGGAGACACCGACCCCACCTGCTGCCTCCCAGCCCCCGGCTCAGCCGCGCTGCCCGGCCAGCCCCCCTGCACTGCCCTGGACCCCAAGCCACAGTCCCTGGCGCTGCCCAGCAAGGCGCCAGCCACGAGAGCCCGCTTAGATGTCTGCCTTTCTCCCTCAGCTGCCCCCGGGATTGCAAATGCAGGTGATTTTCTTATCTTGCCCCCTAAAACCGCTGGGCAATGTCACAGCATGCAGCTGAGATGCTGCGGCCACCCCCACCGTGCGGAGCGAGGCAGACAGTCCCTGTATGCATAGGCAGGGTCTGCAGGGTGCCCTGCATGCTCAGCACCGAGTCTCCCTGGGAGCCGCCGAGGTCTGAGGGCTCTGGGAAAGCTGGTTTCTCACTCTGGAAATGCCAGAGTTTTCTCTGCTATTTTTAATTAGTGACCTTCCCTCCGAAGCCTTGACACTGGCAGGGAAACGCGAACCTTGTCTCCTTCCCAACTCGCTTTCTGTTGGGAGCTTGCCTAGATGGAAAATTCCCAGGCAGCCCCGGCTGCAGGCGATGCCCACCCCTCACACAGTGGGGCAGGGTCAGTGGCCCCCCTACCCTGGCACCTAGCCAGTGCCTGGCACGGGGCAAGGTGGGAGGTGAGCGGAGAAAGGGCCACGTGTGGGGGAACAGAGCCAGGGCAGGCATCCAGCCCGCCTGAGGCACTTACTGAGGATGATGAGGAGCCCGACGACAAAAGCCACAACGGCGAAGATCAGCCCCCCGTTGCGGATGGTCTCATAGTCTGGGGAGGAGGAGAGCCGAGCCGGTGTCAGCCCAGCCGAGGCGCGGGGCTGAGCCCACGGCGCAGAGCCCACGGGCAGGTGTGGGAGCGGGTTGCCCATAGCCCCCGGACTACCTGCGGCACGCACTCACCGTAGCTGAACCTGTCCAGGCCCTGCTCGGGCGCTTGCTCTGGAAAAGAGGAGAAACCCAAGTGAGAGCCAAGGCCTGGGCGCTGGGCTCACGGTGGGCACCTGGATGGGGAGGCGAGGTGGGAAAGATCAGGAATGAAGATTGCAAGCAAGAGTGCTCTGAATTCCTTAAGGTCTAGCTGAGAAAATAAAGGATTCCCAAATTCCTGTTTTTCACTCCAGGAAGTTTAACGTTCATGGGGCATTTGCAGGATGCACAGGAGTCTTCGAGCTCCAGGGGAAGCTACAGACAGACTCGTCTCGATTGTTTGCAGCAGCCGGTTGCTATTTGTGAAGGCGGCGCTGTCAGCAGAGCAGCCCACACGGTGCCCTCGGGAAGTGCCGCTGCCCACAGGAGTCGGTGGAGCAGTGATGGCTCTGCTCCTGCAGCACGGAGCACTGAACAAACCCTCAGGCTGACACCTTGCACTGGGGTGCGTCCTGGCAGCCTCTCTCCATGCTGGGAGGCTTGTCCGTCTGACGGCTGCGTGTCACCACTCGAGCCCCCTTACCTGACTGTGCGTCCCTCTGCCAGGAGCCATGTGGAAGGAGAAATCCCCCCGAGAAGCCAAACACCAGCCGGCACTGAAGCGCCTGCAGGCTGCAGAGCTCTGGGGATTCATCCCCACGTCTCCCCCGAATTCTCCGCAAGAACTGCCCCCACGCAAGCTCCCACACGGCAGGAGGGAACAGCCCTGCTCCTCGCACAGAGATGCCCCCGTGAAGGCGACTGCCCTCCCAGGGAAGCCCCTCTGGGGTGAGCTCAGCAGGGTGCTAGCTGCTGGTGCCTGCTGCTCACCCTTACCGTCACCCATCGTGTCGGCGTGTCGTCCGGCGGGTGTCTCGCTCTGGGAGCGGGCGCCCCTGGGAAAGCACATTAATTGGGAGGCAAACCTCATTAAACATTAACGGCCTTGCTGTAATGTTTATCGCAGTCACGAGGGGAGGCACAGGGCTCCCACCCACCTTTGGGAAGGAGGCCCGGGAGGGGAGGGGAGGGCAGGGCGCACACCCACCGTGCCAGCCAGCAGGGAGGGCTGGGCACCCCGGAGCCGCGGGTGTCCCTACCCCAGCCGGGAGCAGGGTGGCATGCCCTCCCTCGCTTTCTGAATGTCAGGCCAGCTGGGCTTCACCTCCCGCTGTGGAGGCGAGCCCGAGGTGGGGGGCAGAGGGATGGGCTTGGGTACGGGCTGCGACTGCCTTCTGCTAGAGAGAAGCGGGCAGCATGCCCCGTCCCCGCAGCCTGGTGCCGTGGGTCCCCGCAACGGCGGGGTCAGTGCCTCCCAGCCCTGCGTCGAGCCGTCCCGGGGGGGCCCTGCAGCACCCCGGCACAGCCACGTCCGCGGTGCATCCCTGCCCGGCCGAGGGTACCAGGATGCTGTGCCCCTCGAGGCTGTGCCAGCCCGGGGCGGCAAGGCCAGCTGCCAGGCAGGCTGTTCAATCCAGTTTGCTCTAATCTCGCAATCAGCGAGCGGGAGTCACGCGCCCAAGCCGATTAGCGCCACAGTGGCCGGCCCCAAGGGAGCGCTCCCCTCGCTGTGCCCAGGGCTGGGCCCAGGCTGAGGCCCCCCGGAGCCCCCCACGGCAGCTTGGCGCCGTGGGGCGAAGCCAAGCCCCGGGAGGGCGGTGCATGGGGCCGTCCGGGCGGCCCCGCTGTCACAGAGCCGAGGCGGCACCCAGCATCACCCTCGATCGGCGCGCCAGCGGCCGCGACGCCAAAGCTCCCGAAAGGCCTAGGGACAAGGGGGCTCTGTGCCGGCCTCCCCTGGGGCCGCGCAGCCGGGCTCGCCGCTCACATGCTCCCTTCACACGGCCTCTGCATATTGAAACTGCTGCTGGCTGCAGGAAAGAGCGTGGCAGGGAGGGGGCTCGGACAGCCCACCGCTGTTAGCACAAAGCTCCTCTGTGCTGCCTGGGGGATGAGCCACCATCGCTCCCCTCCGCCCCAGCCCGGCGCCCGGCGCGGAGGGACAGCGTGGGAAGTTGCCCGCCGGCTTGCCCAGCCAGCCTCCCCGGCAGCGCTGGAGCCCTCGGCCCCTGTCCCACTCCCCACAGCCTTTCCCCCAAGCCCTGGCAACGCCATGGCCCTTGAGACGACACAGCCAGGCACCAATAGAAATGATATTTTATTCCTTTCCCCCTTATGTCACAGCACAGAACACACCAGTCCTTTACCACAGCAGCACACTCGCCTATTTAAAAGGAAACACAATAGGTCAGTTTATTTTACAACAGTCAGGATTTTGCCATTTCTACACACCACAGGGATTTCTTTGTTTCAAGTTAACACCGACGGCACGCTACAGACACCACGGGCACTCTGACGCAGGACATGCACACAGCTGACGCTCAGGGGCTGGGCTGCGCGGGGTCTGCTCTGCCCAAGGCTGCAGGGCAGCAAGGAGGCCGGAGGCGAGCAGAGCTCTCTGCAACGGCCAGGAGGAAGGGGAGAGGGTACTGGAGACAGGGTCTCTGCCTCGCGCAGATGGGACGGAGCATGCTTCCCGGCACCGCCGCAGGACGCAAACCACGCAGGGACACAGCCCACCCTGGAGGCAGGGCCACCGTGGCGGGATGGACACAGCAGAAACCCCTCTCAAAACCATTCTGGAGGAGAAGAACCTCTTCCCGCTGTGTGGACATGCTCCGACACATTTCAGTGCACCCTGGGGACCCCCGCTGCTGCCCAGGCTGACCTGCCTTGGCAAGCGCCCATGACCAAGCCGGCAGTCCCCAGGCCCAGCTGAGGCCACAGTTTTGCATGCCCACGGGCGTGGGGAAGGGGCCAGATTCACAGGTTTGCCTCCAACCCATGAGCGGACACAAGGTGACGATAGCCTCTGGGCTCAGCCCCGCTGTGCGAGCTCAGGCGTGCAAAGCCCTGGAGCACCGCTCGCCGCTGCTAGCTGCTGCTCCGCAGGGAGAAGGGGCAGCTGGCATCGGGGGGGCTGACAACACATAACCACCACAGGATGATACACAGCACTGACGCAGGGGGCCATGTCGCGGGCCACGGCGCAGGGAGCGACAAGGCATCGGGAAGGGCAGGGAGCACCGGGAGGAAACGCCGCTGCCCCTTCCCTGCTGGAGACAAGCAAGGACAGGATCTTTATTTCAGTCCATGTTTCTCTTTAGCCCTCAGAGACTGTTTAACCTGCCCACCTCCGTCTCACGGGCAGGCAGAGCGTTGGCAAGGAGCTGGTTTGCGCTGGCTAGCATGGTCACCGCTGCGCAGCCACCCTCTTTCACAGTGTCACCGTGCCAGGGGATTTCATGGGCTTCTCTGCCACCACAGCATCTCCTCACCTTTAAAGCAGCAACCCACACCGATGGCTTGGTTGTAGCCAGGGACAGAAACAGGGAGTGGCAAGCAGGCAAGAAAGGGGAGCTCCTTTCAGCCTTAAATCCAGCACCCAGGTGCCTCCACCGAGGGAAGCGGAGCCGCGGGATGTCCCCACCTGGCTCGCCCCCTACCACAGCTGCCTTCGGGCCGGGGGTGCGCACAGGAGGGTTATTGCTGAAACTGCAATGCGCGGTCCAGGCTTAGGCTGGGCAGGCCCCCAGAGCACTGCGGGACTGGTCCCCGAGCCCTGCCCGAAGCCAGCCGGGGTGGACCACGAGCCCCCACCAGTGACACTGCCCAGCACACAGACGGTACCGTGCAGGCCGTGCCGAGCGCCTCTGACTGTGGGTGGGGGGGGACATGGGGCTTCCCCAGGCCCACGCCGCCCTACCCTGCGGCTCCCGTTCCAGGGAGCACTTGCCAGTTGTACACAGCCCGAATCACACGCACAGCACGAGAAAGGTGAAGAGAAAGTCACTATTACAACATCAGCAATGACTAGCCCTAGAGGTAACGATCATCTCACATCAACATTACACACCACTGGAGGCAGAGAGGATGGTGAGTGGAGTTTAGTCGGGTTAGTAAACAGAGAACCGGTGCTGAAGTACAGAGGGTAACACAGACACAGCAGCTTCGCATCTCCTTAGAGGGACCTGTTGCTGTGATTTCAGTTTCCTCGCAGGCCACTGGCATCTGCGGTCCGAGCATCTGTCCTCGGGTCTCTGGGTCTGCGTGCAAAGGAGAGCAGTGAGTCAGGCTGGGAGCACCGCCACCCGCCTTTCCCTGCACAGGGCTCGTCCTCCAGCAGCGCAAACCACCTGCCCGCCAGCATGGGCTCCGGGCTTCCGCTCTCTCTGAACGCAGAGCTCGGGGCAACTCTGACTGTGGGCGAGAGGTGAGATGCCCCAGGGGGCTTGCACTCAGGTCTCTAGAGGCCCTAAAAATAAAACCCCCTTGGGGTGGAGGAGCACAAGGAGAGGAAGTGTAATAATGCAAGGGAAAATCCAGACAGATGCTTCCTTTTCTCGCTGGGTTGCCTGGGGCTTGCCGAGCACAGGACACCCGGGACCCCGCCAGCACCGCATGTTTCCCTGCCATGGCTTCGACCAGCACTCGCCCCTGCGCCATGCTGGGGATGAAGGGCTGCCCAGTCCCAGCAGAGTGGTCTACTCGGAGCCCCGCCATTGCCCCTGTACACAGCCCCGGCTGCCCCTCCCTTCCTTTCCAGCACTGCAGCCGCGACAGCCCTAGTGCCACCACACACGCTGGCCTGGGCTGGTCCGCAGCAGCCCCGGGACTCACCGCAAGGCTCTTGTTCAGTTCTCTGCTTTCTGTGCTCCCGTTGCTGCAAAGGGAAGACCAGAGCAGTTTGCAGCGCCTGCCCGGAGCTGCATGCTCCGCGGGCAGGCAGGGGTAACGCAGAAGCGGCGGCAGAGCACGCGCGGGACAGGGCAGGTGACCTTACCATTCGAGGTGATCAGGTTCTCTGCCTGGGCCTCCTCGTCCCCTGGAGCTCTGCAAGAAGAGGGGCACGGTGAGAGTGGCCAGGACCTGCACCCTGTCCCTGGGGGTGGGATGCCCGACAGCGCGGGGGCATGCTGAGGAAGGTGCCCTGGGAGCGTGCAGAGCTGCTCTGCCACCCAGGAGCTCTGCAGCGGAGCTTTGGGCACCAGGCACCCGAACGGGATGCTCGGGGAGTGCAGCCACTCCGCCAGCTGCAGGAGGTAGCCCAGGAAGAGCTGAGCGCTGGGCAGAGAGGCTCACCAAGGGAGATGTTCCCCACCAGGCTGCCCTCACTCACCTGGGCTTCTGGTTGAAACTGCACCTGCACCTCCTGCCTGCAAGGGGAGAGAAACACCGTCAGCGCGGCCAAAGTGGGAATGGGCCACGGCCTTTCCCAATGGCTGCCCCCCCACGAGAATGGTCCCCACTGCCCTGGCCCACAAGCCCAGCATCCGCCTGGTCCCCAACTTACTGAGTATAAGGAGAATGCCAACGGTGAACAGGACCACGGCAAACACCAGCCCCCCGATCCTCAGGCTCTGGTAATCTGGGGGGAGGAGACACAGGGGCTTGTTCCCACTGGCTTCAGGGAAGGGGGCGGCCTCTTTCACTCCCCATCATACATGCACGCATGTCCCCCACCAGCACGCCCATCCTCATGCACGGCGATGCTCACCATAGTTAAAGGGGTCCTCCTCCTTCTCTGGCGTGGCCACTGGAAATAAGCGGACAAGGGGTGCAAGGTGAGCGAACCTGCCGGTGGAGCCCCTGCGGCCCCCCGCAGCCCCCCTGCCAGCACGGGCACTGCTGCTGCCCCACGGCCCGCTCCAGCCCCCCCTGGATCAGAGGGGCAGCTGTCTGCCGGGACCCTGCAACCTTTTCCCGTGGCCCTGCGACCCACCTTGCATGCGGAAAGCACTTGGCACCTACCATCTGCCACAGCCGCCGGCACCAGCAGAGAGCACAGGAAGATCAGCACTGCCTCCATGGCCACTGTGAGAGAGGGGAAAAGTGGGCTTCAGCACCCAGATGGCTGATGGAGGGCACCGTGATGGGGCTGGGGTGCACGGGGAGGGGGGGCGCGACTATGGGCAACCCGCGCCTGACTGTGCGGGCAGGCAGGACTGCACAGCCCTTGCAGCCCACGCTGCGGGAGAAGGAGCCAGACCAGCCCCGGGAAACACCTGGGGGCCTGGCCATGATACCTGGGGCCATAGCTGTGCCCAGCCCAGTGGGGACATGGCGGCTCGCAGGCGGAAAAGAGGGGAAAGGTTTGAGCAGACAGACAGATGGACTTTTTGTGGGGTTCTGCAGTACATTTTCAGGCACCTCTGCACCACTGGCTCTGCTCCTGGCATGGATCGCTGTGCAGTCGCAAGGCTGCACTGCAGGCAATGGGGCCAGCACGAGGGCTGTGATCCCTCTATCAAGGTCAATACCGTGTCCTTCACCCAGAGCATACTTTAATTTGTCCCAATTAGCATAGCAATTATGGCACATTCCTACAATGAGGCCAGCAGCCCTGGTGGGACATGAGCTCACAGCCATGCTTGCCCCCGCCGGCTCCCCACGCGCACCTACAGCAGTGAGGAGAGACCTTAAATACCCCCTCAGTCCCCTCTCACAGCTGAGCCTGTCCCCGTCCCTTCACAAGCACCGACACGTCCTTGTGCGGAGGCACTCAGCCAGAGCATGGACCCTTCTCCAAGGGATGCCAGCCTGGGTGTAACAATGCTGTGGCCGGGCTGTGACGCTCCCTGCCAGCTCAGGCAGGGGTGCACATCTCCATGCCCCAAGCTGCTGCACCCATTTGGGATGGGCACCCTGGCTGCTGGGACCAGCCAGCGCCAGGCACCGCTGCTCTGCCAGCACACACGGTACCTATTAACTGGCCCCGAAGTGTCGCGATGGGCAGGGGCCGGGGGAGCAGCTGCTCTCCATCCTGCCAGCTGGCACAGGGCACCGCACGCACCCGGCCACCCCTTCCCGCTGGCTGCGATGCCTCTTGCCAGGACGGAGCAGGCTTGGCGGACGCGCTTCCTTCGAGGGAGCAAGCCGGGAGCTCCGGAGTGCAGGGGCAGGTTGGGCGCTGCCTTGCCAGCCGCCCGTGGCTTGCCCGCGCACAGGGCTCTGCTTCTTTGTGTTTTGCTGCTGTCAGGCAGTCACTAGGCGCCCGGGCGATAGGGCTCGGTGGCCATACATGGTGCGGGAATGCAAAGAGGGCTTGCTGCTGGCACAGGAGAGGAAGGGGGGTTATCGGGCACGCTGCACAGCACTGATAGCACCAAGCACTACAGAGCTGCTGCAGCTGCTGCGCTGGATTAGTGCCGATAAGAAAGGGGCCCTCAACAGAGCAGGAATTCAGCTAGTTGACGGATGCAGATCCCCGGCGTGCTGCTATTCAGCCCCTCCAGAGCTTGACCTGATTCAGATGCAACCTCCGCCCCAGCCCACCCGGGCGGCCAGTGACGGGGGCGGGGAGGTAGCTCAGCTGCCCCAGGCCGGCTCCTCGGGGCATCAGGGTCCCCCAGCTCCTGCCTCGGGCTCACTTCCCAGTTTGTGCTGCGAAGGTGCCCGGGAACAGCACGCATGGAGCGGGCTCGGCAGCGCCCACCAGCCTGCCAAAGCCAGCCCCAGCAGCATTCTGCTCAGCGGCCGGTCTCCAGCGCTGCCTTTGGGAGCCAGCTCCTGTCGCGTCTGCGGAGGAAGCAGCCTCCAGCACCGTGCTTGGCCCCGCCAACACGGGGAGCATGTTTCCAGAGCCCCATTTATTCATCGGAACAAGTTGCCTCCCATGATAACTCACGTCCTTCCCTTCCCTTCCACATCTTGTCATTTTGAAATCAACGCGTTTCATCCGAACGCCAGAGGGTTTAATGTCCCTGGCCCACAGCTGCTGCCACCATTGTGTAGCATGGGGCTGCGCTGCCATGCCGCGCTGGAGCGTGCCGCTGGCTGCCTGCGCCCAGACAAGCCCCCTCGTTTGCTGAGGCACGTAATTCTGGATAATTACCAGGTCTCAGAAACAGGTACAAAGAACCCAACAGCTGGTGAAACAGTAACTTCTAGTTGCCGATTTTCCTATGTCCTTTACCTCACATCCTTTATCTCTTTACTGCTGAGGCTGCCAGCACAAAATCAGTGTCATTACCCAATACGAGGGTGTTGTATGCGCACAAGGAGAGGCAATACAGTGCATGCCACTGCTAGATGAACAGTATGAATTGGCTCTTGTAGGGTATTAATGATGCCTTCATTTTTTGAACAAATCATTAGATTTCTATTGTTTCTTTTGCTGTTATTCAACTACTATTGCAGCAGCAGCAGCAGTGACATCCCCTGGAGAACCTACTTGGGGAATTTCGCATTATTCACAACCGTCCCTGCCCTGCCCTGAGCCCCGCCACCCCAGCCAAGGTGCGTGGGAACCCTCTCGCTTTCCTGCTCGCCCCACGCACGCTCCTGTCCTGCAGCAGGCAGCCCTGGGACTCCCGAGGGCAGCGTTTCTCACCCACACCCCACAGCCCTCGGTTGCAGCCCCAGTCCCCCGTCACACGCGAGCCGTCCCACTGATGCCTGGCAAGGTGCTTTACAGCACGGGCAGCCCTGCCTGCAACGGCGAGAGGGTCCGACCCGCCGGCCACGGTTCCCAGAGCAGTTTCGAAAACACCGGAGCCATGCTGCTGGCTGCCTGGGTGTGTTTTGCCAGCACTAACAGAAGCGAACATCTCGCAGCTCCGGCACCCGCCGAAGGCTTCGCTCCCCACTCTCCTGCAGTTCCCTCCAGCCCTCCACAGCCACCTGAGGAAGCGGGCCAGCGCCGGGGCCCCACTTGGCCACAGACGTTTCCAGTCCTCTGCTCAGCTTTTGGCTTCTCACGCTTAGTGCAGCAGAGGTCGCTTTTTCGCCAAGCCAAGCACACAGCACACGTATGTATGTTCTTTGTTTTTCTAACTCAATCCCCCAAATTCACACACTTCCACACGCTCAAACTTATCTCCGCATGAGTTAACCATCAGGATTGGCAGTGTCCTTGCTCGAAAAACAAACACAGCATTCCAGAGTGCAAATGAGCTCAGGTCTCCTCCAAGGAAGCATATGCTTTGCGAAGCGCCACAGGTTTTTTGGGTTGTTTCGAGCTGGCCCACCCACTTTTTCAAGAAGCTGAAATAAAGCGAGAAGAGCAAACATTGCAAAGGGTTTGCCGTTTTCCCCGCTTACGCCTTCAGACCACAGTGTTCAAGGCATGAAGGCGCCGCTCCCTGCCCTCCGCTCACGCTGAATCCAGCTGTGCCTTTGCACAAAGGCAGCAGAAAAACAACAGCTGCCCGAGGAGCGACAGCAGCCCCGCGCCCGGCCACGTCTGCACAGCCCGCTCCTCGCCCGCCCCGCGCCGCCGGGCTCAGACCTCCCTGTTTTCTCCCCGTTAGTGACACAAAGTTTGCTGCCACCAAATCGAGCAGCCACGCACCCATGCAAACCACGGGGAATGGGCTGCGCAGAGCGCTTCGCGTGCCACTCAAATCAAAACATGTTTTTTTTCCCTGTTGAAACTGCGAGATCTGCCTGCATACGGAGAGAGGCAGAGCGGCACAGGACGCAGGGCAGTGGTATCCAGAGCTCTCCTTCCCTTTCGCCTCGACCCAACTGGCAGTTTTAAGAGGGCAAACCAAATATTTACCCCCCCATCCCTGTCTGCATGGCTGAGCGGGTGCCAGGAGGAGGACATCGGGCTTTTGGCAGAGGCTCCTGGGGGAAGGAAGGAAGGAACGACGCAGACTGAGGGAGTACATGGTGTTTGCTGTTTAGGGGCTTACCAGAGCTTTCGTTGAACCCCTCTCTGGCAGGATGGGGCTGAGCCACGGCTGGACCTGCCCCACGGTGAGGGTTTGCAGGTGGTGCCCACACCGCTGCCCTCGGCTCTGCACACTGGCACGGCCCTCCGCCCAGGGATGCCCTCCCTGCCCTGGGAAAGCGCTGCTGGGCACCGGGCCAGCCCATGCAGCCATGGCCGCCCCCTCGGCGCAGCCTTGTCCCTGCGGCCACCAGCCGGGGCTGGCAGCCCCCAGAGCAGCACCTCGGGGTGGGTGGCAACCCCGCTGGGGCTCGGTCCCATCCCGCCCAGCACAGCCCCACCGTGATTCAGTGCCCTGCTGCCTTCCCACCAAGCTCAGAGCTGACATGCTTCGCTCCACACTTCACCACAGCTCTCCCTCCGCCTCTTGCTCCTGGATAATCCCTCCTTGCGATTCCGCATGTCATTGGGCGTAGCGTGTGTGCGCACATGGAGGCTGTGTGTGTGTGAGACAGAGAAGTGGGGGGAAGTCCGGGCAGACAGACCCAGTCTCTCCTGCCCACCAGTTAGCTCTCCATAGCATGGCAAATCATGCCAGAGCAAGGCAGGTAAATTTGTAACAGCATTGAATCTTGAAGTCCCCTTTTCCTTTTCATTGTTTTGCGTAGATCTGCCCTGTCAAGTCTCGGCTGTCACGGCATAATGCCGGGCAGCCTCCTCCTTCCGTCAGGAGTCCTCAGGGCATCTCCCAAAGATCAGACCTAGTTAAAATCTCTAGTTTGTGTGCAAAGCCCCCAAGACCGTGACAGCAGCGCTCAGTTGCCTGGAGCGTTTAGGAGCGTGCATGTGTGAATGGACATTTCCAGCTATGCATAGATGTGCTCTTCTGCCATTTCACGTCAGCATCAATCGGGCTATTAATGTGCCTGTTGTTGTGCCTAGTTCCTAAATGAGAGGGGAGATTTCCAGCCCTCGCCGTTCTGATATGGACGGCACTTCCCAAATGTGGTGCCGAGTCAAAGGCTGACTGGATGGAAGACAGAAAACTGACTTTACTAAGATCTAATCGTCTCTTGCAGGTTCAGGCTATCTCCCCAAAGCAGAAGCTATTCAAAGGAAACCCTCTCCAGGAGTCCCAGGAACCCAAACTTCAGCCCTGCTCCTGCAGAACAAGACTCACACGCTGACCCCCATGGACCAGCCCTGGCCAGGTCGATGCTCGCGAGAGCACGCGATCACAGGGAATCGCTGGACGTGGCTAAACGAGGTCAGAGGGACCCTGACCTCAGCACCCTGTGCTGCGTCCCTCACCTGTAGCCTGGCATTAAGCCTGCCTCCAGCAGGGCTTCTTTCAGGCAACCAGCCCGAAAACATCGAGGAGCCTCAGCCAAAGCTGCCTGGCCACACCTGGCTCACGGGCGGTCCCTGGCCCACCCCAAGGACACACATCTCCCCAAATGAGAAGGGGCAGACACAAAAGAGCGAGGCCGGCCCTTCCTTTGAGGCAAACCTCTGGCGCAATGATTGCTGAGCTCATGGCCGCCTGGCATCGGGAGAGCAGGCAGAGAACCCAGCCCTTGGCTCCAGGGAAGCAGTAAACGCCACCACCTCCCATCAGGAGTCTGCTGCTCCTGTTTTCTCCTCGTTTGCTTAACAGATAATCAGGTGCTGTAAACCTAACCAGCGCACTGGCTTGAACCATCCCACCACACCCTGCTCCGCCCAGCCCTCGCCAGCATGGCCAGGCATCAGCACAACGGGAATCAAACAGGTCAGTCAAAAGCAGAGGTTACCTGCCAGGTCCTGGTGGTGAGAGGAATCCAGATCACCAGGAAACACCGGACCAGCAGTGTAAGAGAAGCTGTTTCACGCTCCCCTGTGTCCTGGGGTACCACAATACAGCCAAGCATCAAAGGGCGGACATTTTCTCCCTCTCTCCTTTGCTGTTGCCATCAGTCACAACCACCGCCGAGCGCGAGGCGAACCGAAGTCCCCAGCAGGCGCGGCCATCGTCCTTGCCAGCACCGCTGCGGCTGCATGCCGCGAGGAGGGACAGCCAGCCGGCACGACCCCTCGGCAGGACATCTCCTCGCTGCCTGCCGCAAGCGGTGCCTTCCCCGTGCTCGGGCGGCACGGCAAGGCGACAGCTGCAGAGCTCAGCGGCCTCTCAATGCTTTGGAAACACGCAGACAGCCCAGAAGGCAAACACAGGGAAAGAACCGGACACAAAGCTGCCGTGCTGGGGAGTTGTCTTCAACACCAAAGTCTAAACTGCTGGCAAAACTGTGGCTCTCTATGACATTTGACCTGAACGGGTACATTTCAAGGAGGTGGCTAAAATGCCAAGGCGAGCTGTCGGAGGCACGGGGGTATTCTCCGGCAGGCCGGTGAGCATGCTCTAACAGGTGGCCTGGCTCTGCAGCGACCACGCTTGACGCCAGCAGCTATCCCTGGCATGCTCCCCGTCACTCTGCCTCAGAACCATGCTCCTACCGCGCACGGGCAGGGACTCTGGGCTCGTCTTCGTTTCAGACTGAGAGCGAAACCGCCCCTTGCGACTAGGGGTCGCAGAGTGACCCAACAGTGCCTTGGGGCACCGTGGGCTCACTGAAAGGGGTGCAGGGGACTGCTTCAGGTCTGAATCCGTGGGCAGCTTTTCCCGAGAGGCCGCTCTTTCCTTCTGCAAAGCTTACGCACGTCCACACAAACCACCTGTCACTCTCCCTCCTACAGAAATATTCCTGCAAGAGCCACGTTCCACCACATGGCCTCTGATATCTGCTTCTTCAGGAAGCATGAATTGCACACCCCGAGCGACACGCTCTTCCTTCCCTCTGGTATGCCTTCCCGGGATAAAGCACTCAACCGTTGCCATGTTGCTTCGGCATTACTAAAATATTTAGCAAGAGAAGGCAGAACACTGCCAAATCCTCACCGAGGCAGGGGGGTTACCTCCCTGTTTCCCCAGAGCCTGCACACCACAGACCCCAGTCAGCCCGGGGAGGGCTGGGGCAGGCAGGGCGTGCAGAAGGTCTCTGCGGAGGGGGGGTGTCCCGGTCCACTGGGGCATCCTTCCTAGCACGGGGGGGGGCTGGTAACCAGGCAACGCTGGGATGCAGAAGACCACGGTCACCCCGGTGTTGCCATGGCAGCCACCCGGCCCGGGGATACGGGCGGCCCGGGGATACGGGCGGCCCGGGGATACGGGCGGCCCGGGGATACGGGCGGCCCGGGGATACGGGCGGCCCGAGGCGCAGGGCGATGCCCCGGGGCTCCGGACCGGGCCGCGCCCCGACGGTCTCCGCAGCAGAAGCGGGCAGCAGCACGGCGAACCGACGTCCCCCGCAGTACACGGACCGCCGGGCGGTGCCGGGCGCGCCGCGGCAGGACACCCGAAGCCCCCCCCGCCTCGCCTCCCCTCCCCGGCCCGTCCGGACCCACCTGAGCTCGCCGGGCCGGGCCGGGCCGGGCTGGGCTGGGCTGTCGTGCCCCGCTGCTCCGGGCGGTACCAGGGGGTGGGAGTGGAACGGAGCGGAGCGGGGCTGCCGCACAAAGGGGAGCGGGGCGGGGCGGGGCGGGGCGGGGCGAGGTGGGGCGGGGAGGGGGCGGGGCTTGTCGGCGGGGGCGGGGTCTGCCGGCGGCGGGGTCGCGCGGGAAGCGGCCGCGGAAAGTGCGGCCCCCGGCGGGGGGGGGGGGGGGGGAGAGGAGGTGGCGAAGCGATTTTTGGGGAGCTTTGCGCCGCTTTGGGTGCTCCGAGATCCTCCGCAGCCAGTCAGGCGGGGTGCAGGGCGCGGCCGCGAAGGGGGGGGACGCTTACCCGGGTTTGAAACCTCCTCCCTTGCCGCACCGGAGAGCACCCGGTGTGGGGGCAGCGGGGAAAGCGGGGAGCGAGCAGCAGGCCGCCGGAGCTCACCGAGGCCAACAGAAGCCGGAGGCTTTTCTGTCTTGCTCGCCGCCCTCCCGCCCCAAGAGCAGAAGGGTGTACCTGGGGAAGGGGATGCTGCGCTGCCAGGCCAGGTGGCCGCTTCTCAGGGCTTCGGTGGGATCTTGGGGGGCCGCCCAGGACAGGGGTGCTGGGGAGGGGGCAGCAGGGATGCTTCCCGCCTGGCCGGGCTCAGTGGTGGTTGCACCAGCTTCGGTTTCAGGCGTGCTCGGGACCTGCTGCCTGCATTGACTCCCCCAGATCCACCAGCATTTAGCAGGTGCAGAAAACCAGACCCTTGGGGGGGTCAGAAACCAGCACATACTTCAGACAGCCAAGGCAAAATGCAGTCTAACCGAACAAGAAGGGCTGGACCCACTGCTGCTGGGAACGCATGCCCCGTTGCAGAGCTTTGTAGCAACCAACCAGTTTAGTCCCACCGGTCAGCCTGGCACGTTGGGAGGTGCAAGGTCCGGGAGGGAGATACGTGTTTAATACAGCACGGCACAGTCCCCGGAGGGAGCGACCGTGCCTGGCGAGCCGCTCGTGGCCAGGGAGCAGCCCAGTTGCAGCCACAGCGGGGAGGGAAGCTGCGGTCCTGGCTGGGCTTGGAGCTCTGGCCAGAGCCACTGCCCCGGGGCTGTGGGCATCCGCAGGAGGAGCGCAGGGAGCCGAGGGCCTGCCCTGAGCTCCTGAGAGCTCTGCAAACCACAGCGCCAAAACTGCTCAGTGGTATCCACGCAAAGCCAGAGCTTCCCACAGGCTGGGCGCCGTGGGAGATGGGCAGCAGGGTGCTGAGAGCACCGCTGGGCAGTGGCTGAGTGCACCGCTCCCTTTCAGGCCAGGCTGGCACACCTGGGTCCACTTGGCTCCTGCGGCTGCCCTGGAGAGCCGTTTCTTCTTGGAAAAAAAACCCTTAGCAATGCTGTCGCCACTGAGCCGGTTCATCACCTAATAGCTCAAATGCATCTTCGCTAGAAATTGGACAATAATGGCACATAGTCCATCCTGCATTCATTTCCCAGTTTCCAGTAAAATATAAGAAGAAAATAAACCAGCCCTGGCATTTCAAGGCAATTATTCAGAAGGGTCAAGAGACACAGACCAACAGAGAGGGGCTGGACAACGTCAAGTCTCTTTAATGCGTAGGGATAACGTGATAAGGCTGTCAGTTACCCTGCAGTGAGTGAGGCAGGGATCAAGCAGTTATAATCAAGTTTCAGACTTCTCTGACCTTACCTGCTCCTCAGCAGTTATTATCCACTGCATGCAGTAAAAGATTCTGATGCCGTGATCATGCCCTGGGGACTGCAGCGAGCGTGCTGGGCCCCTGCAGAGCCACAGACACAGAGCCGCCACGCAGGCAGTGGCCCGGACACACGGCTGGCTGCAGCTGGATGTGCTACGTGCTCTCCTTCCTTTAGTTCTTTATTTACCGATTTGCAAGGCGCTGCCCAACGCAAGTAGAATCTAAAAAATTGGCAGCATAGATTGTTTTTCTGTAGAAACTCAGGTAAACTAGCGACTCTGCTGTGAAGGGAGGAAGGGAAGGGTCCCCTACGCTATTCCCACAGAGGGAAAGCCGCTCCGGCAGTTGCTAATGGGAAACGTTGGCTCCACAGAGCTGCGCTGCCGGAGAGAACTGTGGTGAGCAATGGCTTCTTTTCTGGTGAAATTGGGGCAAATCTTTTGCTGGTGTAACACGGGCTAGCAGCACCCAGGCCAGGCAGGCAATGCTGATTTATGCTAATGAAGGGGCTGGGCCAATCTCCTCACACTATTTGAGTCAATAGGAGCATTGCCAGTAGCTTCAACAAGGGCATGATTTCATCCCAGCGTGTGTCGCCTTAGAGCGGAGCAGCCACGGAGCAGGTGTCTCCTCCCTGCACTCTCAGGGAGGGAGTACAGGAAGGAGCCACTTGCCCTCCAGAACTTTCCCCTCCAATTTTAAGGTCTTTCCCTTCTCTGTAACACCAAGCTTGCGAATGTTTGCAAACTGCCCGTTTGGTGATAACGCAGCCCTCAGCCTGGTCAGGGGCCCGGTAGAAGCAAGCAGTGACAAAAGTTGTGCACAGCCATATGGCTGCGTTTAACCCAGCAACATTGTCTTGCATCAGGCCAAAGTCATTCCTTGTGCTCTGAAGGCCCCTGGGAGCAAACGACAAAGCAGCGGATTGTACTGAAGCTGCTGAGGGCCATATTCACTGGTTGAGCACAGCCAGCGTGGGTATTGCGCAAGCTGAAGTTCAGTGACTCTGTGCCAAGTGATGATGTTACTGGCCGTGGAAGGGAGCCAATCTGAAACGATGGAAAAAACATTTTTGTAGAGAAACATCATCTCTGAAACCATATAAACAAATCAGTTTGGGCACAACGGAACAAAGAGCTATAAAAGGAGAGTGTGGGAAAAACACCACCAACGGGTGGTAATTCACATGGTGCCCGCCAGATTGTATTTTTGTAATTTCTATTCCTTGGGGACACTGGCCTATGGTTTCCAAAGCACAGAGGAACACAGAAACAGCCCAGCCAGATGTGGGGCCACACTCGGCACCCCTTGTCTGGGAAGATGCTCCGGAGCAGGATGCAGCCGAGCAAGCAGGGGGCTAAGCACAGGGGGCTTTGCAAGAGCTGCAGGCGATGGCCTAGGCTGCTCCCCCGGGGCCACGGCCAGCAGGACCTTTGCACTCAAAGACTCCGGGAGCAGAGGCGAAGCGTTGTCCGAGATGTCTGCTTCATCTGTGCGGCCTTGTCTTCGGGAACAGCAGAGCACAACAGCCGTGGCCAGGCAGCTTCACAAGAAACTAATCGCTTCTAATCCGGTTAAAGAACTTCAGCCCTTGGGAAAACACAGCGTACCTTTCTGTGGGCCTGGGAGGAGAGACTACTGGAAGTCAGGTTTAGAAGAAAGAAATTAAATTTGTATTAGCAGCTGAAATCCTTTCTCTGCTTTGAGAGACTATTTCAGAGAGCAGAAGAGCAATAACCTCTGAGGAGGTGAAATCCACAGCAGAGGAGCAGGTCCTCCACACACTGCAATGGCACTGCTACTGGGGACATGGTTCCAGCAAGATCAGCTGTTATTAGGTTCCAATTTTTGTTTTGTTCTTTCTCAAAAGATCTGTTTCTCTAGCATGCCATCTCAGACAGCAATAAAATGTTATGAGCTGCTGCTCTATGGGGCACACCAAGGCTTTTATGAGCAGAAACCCCGAGACCCCAGAGAGCCTTTGGACAAACGTAAGCTGGGTCTGGAACTCAAGACCCGTTGAATTCACAATTTGATCAGACCAACATAAACCAGGGAAGTCACACGGGGCCCCTACTCCTACCCCATCTCAACTGCTTTTGTTTGTCAAAAACCCCATTGCCTTCGCCACTGCACGTGCCGGGCCGTTGGCTGTAACATGGTCAGCCAAGACGCGGTGCTTCTGTGTGCCAGGGAGCAAGAACCCCCGTTCCCCCTGCCGTCTCTCCTGTGACCGGGGGCAGAGGTGGCCCTTGGCCCCTAACGGGCCTCGCACCCCGCACAGATCGCACCCGGGTCCCCCAACCGCATGACTGTGTCGGCGGGTCTGCCCCAGGCCCTTTTCACACTTCCATTTTCAGGCATGGTTTTCGGTGTTATTCTAGCAGCACCAGCTGCATCAGGACCCAGCAACACTTCTTGGTCCGGCTCAGCATTTTCCCAGCTGAGCAGCACCCCATTCACCCCAACCCAGGGCAGAGCTGCAGGGCATCACCCACACCCCTGCACGGCTCTCCGGCTGCACGTGCCCGATGAGCTCAGCACGTACATCCCCCCCACCGCCCCGGGCTCTGCTCACTCTCCCGCTACCACCGTTAGTCCTGCAGCTCTGCACTGGCTAGCAGGGCATTGCCCCGTTACAACAGGACCCCGAGCAAGCTGGGTTTTGCACCACAGCTACAAAGTCGCTCTCTGCCCTAAGCCCCAGACAGCTCGCTGCCAGCCGCGGGTTATTCCCCCCTGAACTCACTGAGCGGCAAAGACGTTATAAAGTGAAAACAGCCCCTTGGCCTCTGCACACCCCCTTCACGGGAGGCTCGTACACACCGTGAGAGGTTTCTGGGTTGCTTCTTTGAAAAGCCATTTGAGGTCAGGCTGACTCAGTGTTTCCCAAAAGGCAACAATTCTTACTGCTTTGGTGCAGGTCTAGAGCAGCCGCCAAGCACCGCCCTGCATGCTGGGGCCTGCTCTGAGTCCCACGGAGAGGTGGCTGCTTTCTGTGCACATAGAGCCAGACTAGACCTGCTATTCCAAATGCAAATGCAAACTGCAGCTCTCTGCCTGCAGATAACCTTTTCCACAGCAGGCGGCCAGTTCTGGGAACCCGGGGGGATGCTCCCAGGAGGTGAGGCGGGGACGTGCCTGTGGCAGCCTGCGCACCCTGAGAATTTTGCATCTTCACTTTGCAGGTAGCCTCTGCAGCTCCAGAGCCCGTGCACGGCTGGAGACAGCAGTCTCCAGCACACCTATGGGAAACGAGCCTTCCCAGTCCACAGAGCCAGGTGGCCCCGCTGCAAGCAATGTGGGTCAGAAACCAGGCTGCCTGGCCCATGCAAAGTCCAGTACTCGCATCGTCGGGGGAACTGATGTTTCCAGTTCCTCTGCAGGACGCACTGGACACCACAGCACACAGCCTTCTGCTTGGGGTTTGCCCCCCCACGCCACACCAACCTTCTTCCCAAGGAGGGAGAGGCAGGCTGCAGCGGGTGGCCATCGTACTCCCGTGCTGGGGAGAGACAGGGCCACCGCAGCCAGAGCTAGCGGCAACAGACCCGTGAGGCAGATTCAGACTATTTCAAAGAGAGCAAGTGAGCTCCCCAAAGCACCAGTCTCTCCTTTAATGTTTCCAGCTGCAAGAAGACAGGTTACAAAGAACCACTGCAAGTAACCTTTCCTTCTGAGGAAAATTCAAGCCTAAATGCTCGTTACTGCCATTTCTTTAACATGGGGCAATTGCACAGGCTGTGCAGCCTTCCCAGGAAAGTGTTTTATTCCGGTCCACAGCATTCACAAGCTGAATTCTGATACGGCTCTCCTCCGGGCTCATGCCCATGGATCCGCTCCCCCCCCCAGAGGCTTCACCCCCACACAGCTCCATGCCTACATTACCTCCGTACCTGAGCACCTACTGCCAAGCCCCTGTAACACCCCCTTTCTCCCAGCAGTCTCTTTGAGCAGTAACCTGGAGGGTGAAGGGCAGGAAGGGCTTTTGCAAAAAGCCGCTCCATCACATGCACCCACATGAATGGCAACAGCCACGAGGCAGGTCAGGAGCGGGTGTGCATTGGAGTGCTGAGCACATCCCCACAGACCTGTGGGGCTGCACACAGCTGCAACCCCCCCATGCACTTGCTGCACTCCAGTCCCATGGGCCCACCGCAGTGTGCGTGGCCTTGCCACTGGGGCCCAAAGAGCCATGAGGAGAGGGGCAGCCCTGGAGCATCACGGCGTGGTCTCCAGCCAGGGCCAAGCCCTCCCCGTTCCCTGCAGCTCCCTTGGTACCTGGGTGCTGGGGCTCACCAGCTTCCTTTCCAGCCTGTCCCAAAGAGCTGTCTCCACGCGGAGCACTACCAAAACATTTATTGAGAAGAGTGCGAGGTGGCCAGGCTCCCCAAGACCCCTCTGCAACTGACCACACGTCTGGGGAGAGGAGCGTGGCCTCGGCAAGTGGCAGCCAGCCTCTGCCTAGCCAATGGGCACTGCCACACTGGGGATCTCCCGTAGTGCCTTGTGTGCCTCAAAGCATCCACAGGGAGACGCGGGCACTTGTTTCCTTGAGAGGAAACGTGTCCCTGCTCTGGCGTGGGCAGGGAGGTGAGGCTGGGTACGCGATCCCTGCGTGCTCAGCAGCCGGAGGGAGGAGGCAGCAATCCAGCATGGTCACTGAACAACGAGCCGTGAGATCTGGGGGCTGGCTCACGCTGGAGAAGGGCTGGGCACTGCCCGGGAGGGTTGGCTGGTCTGCATCACGCTCCACCTCGGACCTTTGGCTGCTGCTGGCTTCTGTCGCACCTCCCACGGCCATCCCAGGAGAGCAGACCTGCCCCACACCGCTGCCGAAATCCTCATGGCAGCAGGCGGGGGATGGAGACCGGCTGCATGCAGTCCTGGGAGCGAGTGCTTGCTCGGACCATATCCGCGGCATGGAAAAATAAACAAACAGGTATTTCTCTCACAGGGAGGAACATCATTTCAAAGGCGCTTCCTAAACCTATCTGCAAACATGAGAGCAACTACTGCTCCTCCCAGAAGGTGGTGTAACTGCACCACGGGGCTCCCCTTTGCTCAGCCCTCCGTGGAGAAAACAGGGAACTTGGCCTCGCGGGTGCGGGCAGCTGCTGCCCACCAGGGCAGCATGGCACACAGCTGCACCCTGCCAGCTGAGCCCCATCCCACACCCCAAGGCGGCACAGCTGCGACATGGCAGCGGCATGCGAAGGAGAGCGCTCGCTCGCCACAGGCGGCCCGCTGCTCTCCTGTGCCCCACGGCTCTCCTGCTCCCCACTTCCATCTGCAACCTCCACTGGATTGACGGGCAGCGCTAGCAGCCCTTTGCCTGCCGAGCGTGCCACGGTCCTGCCAGGAAGCACTCGCAACAGTCCCATCCGGACACGTCTATTTACACGAGAAGAACCACAGACCCAGGGTGAGGAGGTGCCTCCCAGCTGGCACAGGCTGCTGTCCCCTGCGTGCTGCCGGCCCAGGGCTGGCTGGGTGCTTTGCCCAGCCGCTGCCAGGCTACCTCCTCCCTTGCACTGGGCGAGGGCAGAGTCACTTTGCAGGTGCCATATTTTCAGAGGTTGGGGGCAGCGACAGGTCCCTGGCTCCACGGACAGTCCAGAGACAGGCAGGGGGATCTGCTGGTAGCATCATGCCTTGGCAGCAAGCAAGGGCAGGGGCCCATGCCAGCCGGAGAGGCATGGCCCAGGCAAGTGTCTGCCCCGGTCTTAGTCGTTCTCGCTCTGCAAGGGAGAGAGGGGAGAGCAAGGGTGAGATGCTGAGGGCTGGGGGGGGGGGGGCAGGGGGGGATACAGCCCCTCTCAATGCACCCCGGGGCCACCTGGTAAGTCTGCCTGCCCAAGCACAGCCCTGCCATGCCACCTCACCTCCATTTTGCTGTATATCCAGCTGAGAAGCTTTGTCACACGCGTGTAAACACCGGGCTTGTTCTTCTGGCCACATCCTGTCCCCCAGCTCGTGACCCCGGCCACATACCAGTGGCCGTTGTCCTCACAGACCAGGGGCCCTCCACTGTCACCCTAGCACAGAGGGGCAGAGCAGTGAGGAGAGGACACAGGAGATGCCCCTCTGCCGGTACCCAGCCAGTGGACACCGGCACACAGGAAAAGCGGGCAGCCCTGCCCGTCCTGTATCACCTTGCCTCGTGGGACCGTGTGCCCCTGGCTCACCTGGCACGCATCTTTCCCCCCCTGCAGGTACCCGGCACACATCATCCGTGGGGTCAGGTAGCCCTCATACACCTTGTCGCTGTTGCAGACCTTGTAGTCAATCAGCTTCACCTCGGCCTCCCGCAGCTTCGGGGACATGTTATC
Organism: Harpia harpyja; assembly: GCF_026419915.1. NCBI lineage: Eukaryota > Metazoa > Chordata > Aves > Accipitriformes > Accipitridae > Harpia > Harpia harpyja. The sequence goes on along the minus strand of NC_068943.1, from coordinate 46,222,966 downwards.
TGCAAGGCAGGAGCAGCCATGGGGCAGGGTGGGCCTCGTCCCCCCGCCACCCCCTGGGCCCCTCCGCAGCACCAGACATTTCCGTGGCAGCGAGGGAGGAAGGTGGTATTTCTTGCAGGCCTTATTTCTGTGGAGCTGCATGGCCGGGACGAGTCACCCCTGCGGGAACGGCCCTCGAACACAGCAGCAGAGCCACGCTCGCTCCTCTCGCGCGCTGCCTTCGCAGGTCAGGCTGCGGCACACAGGAGCTGCCTGCGGAGAGCCGGCATCCTCCCTCACCTTCGTTCTCCCTGGTCTTCCCAAAGCCAGTGATGAAGCAGGACCTGCCGGTCTGGAATTGCTGGCCGTACATGGGGAGGCAGGCTGGGCGAACCTGAGCTGGAGGGAGACATGATGAAAACCAGGCGAGGAGAGAGGGATGAGTCACCCAGGAGCAAAATAGCCATTGTAGTCACTAGCCCTGTGGCTAGGGAGGAGCGTGGTGTGCAGGAAGCACTCCCCTCTGCACCCACCCAGGCAGGGTCTCTGCCGGGCCCCCCGCCGCACTGCCTGTGTGGGGCACGGTGAGCGGCACGATGCCGGCTGCGCAGCTGAGCCCACGGCTGCGTGTGTGTTGGGCCCTGCCAGGGGAGGACGGGCCAGTTCCTGACCACGGGCCAGGCAGGGGAAAGCAGTGTGGCCACAGCAGAGCGGGATGCTCCAGCTGGCAGCAGCCCCATGCAGCCCGGGGACGGCTCCAAGGGGACCCGAGCTGCCTCTTGCTCCTGCCCGTCCCCCGCAGCCTCTCTCTGTCCCCCAAACACCAGCCCCTGCCAAGCCCAGCCCTGCGGCATGGCAAGATGAGAGCCCTGACCTGAGAGCGTCAGTGGCCTGGAGAGCTTCATGAGTGCAATGTCATAGTCGTCGTGATCGTCGCTGTAGTTGGAGTTAATGATGACCTGGGAGACGGGGATGCCCTCCGCGTGCTGCTTCAGGTCCGAGACCCCGCCGTACACCTTCCAGTCGTCAAGGATCTTCATGCTGTTCCTGGGCAGGGAGAGAGGTGGGGGCAGCAAGGAGTGAGACGCTGGGCAGAGCGCCAGCGCAAGGGCTGCCGGCCGCAGCCGGTGCCCCGGGCTGGACAGCAGCACTGTGGGCAGCTGCCTGTGGCAGCACTCACATGAAGAAGCAGTGGGCTGCGGTGAGGACCCACTGCGTGTCGATGATGGTGCCGCCACAGATGTGGATGGGCCCATACTGCACACTGACTTGCCAGGGCCACTTGGTCACGGAGGTTTCCTTTCCTCCAATGATCCGGCCAGAAATCCTCTGCCCGCAGGCTGGAGGGGAGAGCAGAGCTGAGAGAAGGGCTCAGAGAGAAGGCAAGGCTGAAGGGGAATGCGCACAACATCCCCACCACCCGCAGGCACCAGCGGTGCTCGGTACGTTCGCAGGGGCCAACGGAGACCATGGGAATGCAATCTTCATAGTTTTCTGTTACCCAGAAAGTTTGCTGGAAAACACCCCCTTTGCCCAGCCCTGTTCAAAGAGGGGAGGAAAGCACTCCCAAGCCTGTGTTTGGCCTTGCCCGCCCTTGGCCATGTGCCCTGCCAGCCAGCCCCCTTACTTGTGCATCGGAGGGAGACGTACTTTCCCGTCAGACAGTGGGAGCTGCAGCAGAGAAGAGGGAGATGCGGCCTCAGCCCCTGCCCTGCGGCACCAGGGCAGGGGCAGGGCCAGGAGGTGACACTGCCTGGTACCTGTTGAGGCTCTGCTGGATGGTCTCTCGCTCATCAGTCACAGTGAGGCTCTTGCCAGAGACGTGCAGGGGAATGTATTCAGTCTGCGATGCACTGGGAGGGGAGAGGAGAGAGGAAGTGAGTCCCCCCCACCAGCTAGGCACTGACTGCCTGGTCCCTGCCTTCTCAGAGAGGCTCTGCACGCTAAACCTGGGGGGGACAGACTGAAACGCCCAGAGCAGTGCTGGACGCACAGCCTCCCAGAGGAAAAGCACAATGCTGGGGGAAAGAGCACAGCCGACAGTGTACGCAGGCAGGGCAGGAAGGTCAGAGCAATGCCCAGGAGGCTGGGCAGGGCCCCAGCGCCCGAGCAGGACGACCCAACCTCGGGGAATTACTTCTGAAATCCCAGCTGCTGGCAGGTCTTTCTGGAGAAGGAGTCGTCCCAGGCGCTGCTGCACACTGGCAGCCACTGGCTCTCAGCGCTGGAGTAGATGTGGAGCAAGGACTCGTCAGACGCGAAGCGCACTGCAGGGATGGAGAGGGCACGTCAGTGGTACCCAGCGCCCCAGGGGCTCCCCTCACTCCCACCGCCCCTGGCTCCCAGCGCCTCACCGCAGCCCAGCTCGTCACTCCTCTGGGAGCAGTCGATGATGCCGTCGCAGCGCACGGGGCTGTCCTTGCAGCTCTCAGCAGGCTCCTTGTACACGATGCCGGTCTGCGACCGCCAGAACATAACTAGAAGCAAGCGAACACCGTGGTGAGGCTGGGGCTACCAGCAGGGGCTCGCTGCGGGCGAGGGTGCTGTGACCCACCCGGACGGGAGTCCAGAGGAGGTCTGCCGTGCACAGGGACATTCCCAAACACCAGGCATGAGCTGGGTTGCAGGGCTGCCGTTTGAGCCAAGGCTGAAGAGCTGCAGGATGCAGGGCTGAAGGAGGACTGGCCAGCCCTGAGCATCCCCCCATGCCAGCCCAGCAGCGTGCTGCTCAGCTGCTGCTGCAATCCCCTCTCCCCTAACCCACTTCTAGCTCGCGTCTGCAGAAAGGTGCATCCAGCCTGCCGAGTGCTTCAAGCCCACCAGCTACAGCAGCTGGAGAACAGGCAGCTAGACATTACGAGGATTAAAGCGATTGCCCTGGTGTCTGTGCCTGTTCCACCGATGGAACGCACTTTGTTTGACAGGTCCTGCCTGCTAACACTGCTCCTCAGGGAGGGCGAGCGTGGGTGCTGCTGGGGGAGCGTGGGTGCTGCTGGGGGTGCCCCGCCGCCCGCCAAAGCAAGCCCAGGAGAAGGAAAGCACGGTGCAGCACATCTCCTCTCCCCAGCGATCCTGCTCCTGCCTGTCCACCAGATGTCAGGAACACTCAGGAAACGGGAAGACGACATCTCTGCCTGCTCCCTCCGGGCCTGCAGGTCTCCCCAGCCTCTGCTGACCCCCAGCCCCTCTGAGGTCTTCCCCCCTGGAAAGCCCCAAGCCGGGATCCCACTCACACAGCAGGATGAGAGCGATGAGCAGCACGATGAGGACGGAGATGCAGAAGATGAGCGCAAGCCGTCGCTGGCTCATGCAGGGAGCTCTGAACATGGAGGATCCTGGCAGCAGGGCGGAGGCAGGGTCAGGGGGAGCTGCTGTCTCCCCAGGGTGCCCGCATCCCGCTGCCCACCAGCGTGTGCCAAGAGCTCCCTGGCTCCCCATGCACCTGGCTCCCCAGAGGACCCACGAGATGTGGGAGAGGAGCACACACACCGCACCACCCTGTGGCGTCCCCCCATCCTGCCACGGTCACTGTCCTCCCCCTTGCCCCCGGCACCCCTCACACCCCCAGGGAAACACCAGCCTGTGGCTGAGGCTTGTGCCAGCTGTGGGCACAGGCACCCATTCCCTGCCTCTCTCCATCCCTCCCCACCCTCGGTGGGACCGGGGCCAGGGTGGCCAGAGACCACCCTCGGCACCATCCTCTTACGTGCGCTCTCACAGGTCGTGCAGGGAGCCGGGGCTGGGCTGGACTCCGGGCTGTAGGGCTTGAAGCTAATGCCGAGGACGCTTTCTCGAGGCTGCGGCGGTCGGGCACTGAAGATGTTGCTGACTGTGGAGGCATGGAGGCTGGGAGGGACACTGCTGGGCGATGCCGTGGTCTATGAGCAGAGGAGACTGTTACTGGCAATGACCGATGCCCACCAGAGAGTCCCTGCAGAGTCCCCAGGTGGCCGTGAAGGCAAAGGCGACAGGGAGCCGAGCTCCCCAGCAGGGCCAGCCGTTGCCACTGGTGGCTATTCTTCCACAGTACCAGGAAACGCATGGAGAGTTACTGCCACGGTGCCTCTTTCTGTACCACGGAGCCCGAGCCATACCCCCTCCATGACGGCTGAAAACCTCTTTGTCACAGAGCTTTTCCCCTTTAGGTGGCTGCTGGCCAAATTTCCCAAACCGATCTCTGATCAGAGCAATCAGCCGGGTATTTGGCATCGGGTCAGTCATGCTGTGGCCCAGTTCCACGGGGCTAGTGCCCCAATTTATGCATCTATCTTTAATTAGCCATTTGAAAAATACAGTGCAATTTCCAGCTGTTATTTAGTAATACTTAATAATCAGTGTTTTCCAAGCCCTGAAACGTCCTGCACCCTGGAATGCTGTTCTGCAGTTGCGTCACTCCTGATCCATGAATTTGCAAAAGAACATGCATTTGTTTCCTTTCCTCAAGATACACTCTTCCCAGCGCTCCATCAGCTTTGATCAGCTACAGAAGCGAGAGCCTCTCATTTGCCTTCAGAGAGGATCTGTGCACAAAGCCCACAATAAATGCCATTCTCGCTGCCATTCGTAAAATCTTATACACATCTTTGGCAGTAAGAAATGGCTGTGTGCCTTGCAGAAACTGCAAGGGCATCGCCAGCCAGCCCACAGCACTGAGAGCCCGGCCTGGGCTTCGTTCTCGACAGGTGCTTCCCACACTGCCTCGCTCCTCCTGCCCGCCGTCTCCTGGCACTGCTCCCAGTGGCACGCAGCCACGACCGACCGCGTTTGCACTGGGCTGTTCAAGGGAAGCCAGTCAAATTTGGACTACGTCTGTCTCTACAGACAACCTCGCTGCTGTCCCGCAGAAGGGGCACCCAAGGGAGAAACGGAGCTGCCATCCTTTGGCAGCAGAGTGCAGCCAGCTTGGCACTCACACCCCAGCCCACCTCCCAGGAGGTGGGCTCAAACACACCCCTCTGGAAACCTGTCTCTGATTTTTGGCCCTGCAGCTGCTAGAGATCATGTTTCCCCACAACCAGAAAAGATCCCTTTCCCTGCCAAGCTGGCGAGCAGCACCTGGGCTGGTGCACGGCTCTGGAACGGGCAGAGAGGACGGGGACCTTGGGCAGAGCAGGCTGCCACTACCGAGTCATCCCCTTCCAGCTGGATTTTCTCTGCCCTCCTGTTTCCTGCTGGGAACCGAGGGCCGTAACGAGCACGTCGGGAGCCTGCTCAGGCTCATGCTTTGTAAATACGGCTGTGCCCTTTCTTGCAATGCGGTGGTGTAACTTCCTGGGCATTATCCCATGAGTCACAAACCCTGGCGTGGCCACGCGTGCTGCCCGCGCAGGGTCTGCCTCAGCCCCCGACCAAACATCGCGGGGGGACACGCACCACCTCTCGAGCTGTGCCTCCGTAACCGCTCGCAGCCCCGGAGCACCAGCCGCAGAGCCGGCAGGCACAGCACCCCGGGCTCCCAGGGAGGCTGCCTGGCCACCCGCCCTGGCCAGCGGCGGGGTGCGCAGGGCCACCCCCCCGGCACAGACCTCCTCCCGCCGCCCGCGGGGCCCTTGGCACGGGCACCGCTAAGGTCTCCCGGCCATTGAGAGCCACCTTCCCGCTCACGGCCAGCGGCTCCCCAGCCTCCTGCACGTACCGGGAGGAGCAGAGGCAGTTTCACAGCATCGCCCATCCCTTCTCGCCCCTTCCCCGTGTGACAGTGATAACAAGCCTGAATTTGCTCAGCCTGCAGCCGAAGGCCGGCTTCCCCTGTGCCTGAATTTCACAGCATCCGTGCGGGCAAGCCCGGGACAGCCATGCTGCAGGCTCGCCTTCTCCTGGGCTCTCCCAAAGGTGCCGGGGAGCCCAGGGGAGCCCCTCGGTGTGCTCTGCGGGGCTGGGCTGGCACGGCAGCCAGGAGGGCTGGGGAGTGCCCCGGCAGCGTCCTCCCCTGATGAGTCTGAGCAGTCATGCCGGTGGGATTCAAGTTCTTGCAGCAAGTATCACACGTGCACACCGTGAAACATCCCTGGGTACCTTTGGTGCCCATTGTTAGAAAGCGTACGGGATCAGCAAGAGAGCCAGAGCTGCTGCAGGTCCTGCGCCACTGCTTTGCAGAAACAAAGCAAGGCAGAGATGCCAGGAACCCTTCCTAGGAAAAGAATTTCTCTGGTCTATGTGTAAACGAGGTGTTTGTAAATACCCAGACAGTATCATTTACATTGGCATTTGTATGCTATCTCCACATGTCTGATATTTCACCTGCCTCATCCTGCAGCAAGGGCAACCCTTCGGTTATCAGATCAGCAGAATTACAATGCTGTTAAGGACAAACCTCCCCATCATACTAGAAAACGCAGCCCAGCTTCACCAGTAAGCCAGTGATGCTGGATGCTAAAGCATTTCCATCTCCAGCGTGCAAACGTTTCAAATTAACACGTAAGTATTCTATAGTTTAAATTGCTCTTACTATTCTTTAGCAGGAAACACATGCCCTTTCTTACTCTCGGGTGAACTATTAGCTACTTATTTCTTTAAAAGTCTAAAGTCCAAGTAATTTTTTTCTGTCTATCGCAGAAGCTAACAAAACTTTTACCACAGGCTCCCGGTAACCAGCATAACTGGTTGCTGTTCGTATAACCACTGGAGCAGAGAACAAACAGCAGCGGCTTTACAAAGATATTTCTGTTAAGGAGCGTACATTACCCTGGTGAGTGAGCTGTGACTTCTGCCCACAAAACCTTTACTCACCCTTTGCTGGCTTTTGAATAAAAGTCAGACCCGGAGCCGTGCCTATCTCACACGTGCGGCTGCGGTTTGAGCCCCTTTTTCTGACGTCCTCTCTGTAAGTGTTCCACCAGCCACGACAGTGTTAAGCACTGCTGTGGGCTGGCATCTGAAAGTCGGGCGTGGGGAAGGGGAGAACAACCGGCTCCTTTCGGTGGCAGGCCTGACTTTCAGACAACTGGGGAGGAGGGATGCTGGGGATGTGCGGGGGACTGCTGCCCAGCTCTGCTCACGTCATGCCTGGCCCAGGCTGCCTGGGGGATGAGCAGACAGTGCCAGTCTGCAGCACGAGCCCTTTGCTAAACCTGTCACAAGCGTAAACACCGCCTCGCTCTGCTCTGAGGCTTTAAGCAGAGCTGGGAAAAGCACCTAACCCGCAGACAGCAGCGCTGGGGAAGCCCATCCCCTTTGCACCGTGAGCTACCATGTGCACTGACCTCCAGCTCGACTCGCTGCTGCAGAGGGCAATCACCGGGTGAAAGACCCAGTCCAGGCTGGGTTCAAGGCTCAGGATCCACGCGTGATGGGGATGGAAGGCCGGGAAACCAGCCAGCAGTCACCCATAGTTTCGGAGTGGGAGGGAGAGCAGAAGCAAGGCAACACCTGGGGTGTTGCAACCAGACCCAGGTCCCAGCCATGTCTCAGAGGAGCAAAAGGGCACAGGGACTACCAAAAATGTGGAGCATCAAGAGTGGAGGGAGGCAGCCTGGCTTAAATAAGCTGGAAGGAGCTGCCTAAAGAGGTGATCATCTTTCCCAGCTGAGCTCAGCAGCCTGCCCCTCACCATCGCTCTCTGCGGCTCACAGCCCCCTTGTTCGGGGCAGGGAACTGGCTCCTTCACCTGGCTGCGGAGCCCTGATTGTCCAGGGCGGATTAGCTCAGCAAGCACACAACAGCGACATTGTCCTCGTGCTCCCCTGGGACAAAACCCTCCCGAGTCTGTGAAAGGCCCCGTTCCCTCCCAGTGACACCCATCCCACTCGAGTGCCGCAGCTGAGCGATGCCTCAGCGGTGCCTCCCTGGGAGGGGGCAGACCCCCCAGTCCCAGGGACAAACCGAGCAGGAGCTGCAAGAGGACGCTGCCGAGACCCGGATGCCGTAAAGCGGCAACGCACGGGGAAGTGAAATCTCAGAGCACAGAAGGGCCATTCTGCAAGTGCAGATGACAAGCCGTGTTGATTGAGTCAGCCCAATCTGGCCAGGGACAGGCTGCCGTATGCCAGTGTGAGCAGCCCTTCAGGCAGGGATCAGAAAATGTTCCAGGGGGTGAATAATCGCTGCTCACCCCGTTCCACGGAGGGGCAAACAGAGGCACAGAAAGATGAAGTGACTCTCCTGCAGTTGCAGAGCCAAGGGTGGCACCCAGGAATCCTAATGGCCCATTTAATGCAAGTGACAAAGCCAAGGTGGCCCGGTGGGGATGCCCAATACTGGGTAATTGTCTCCATATGTGGGCATCCCAATTCCTGCCCTGCTTTCAGCAAGACGTGGTGCTGCTGCCCACTTTCAGGGCCACCCAGAGCCGGGATCACACTGCAAGGCAGTGCTGGGGGCAAGCTGCCCCTCCCTCAGGACACAGCCAGGATCTGGTACGAGCCCACTCTGCCCCTGCTCCTGGCTGCCTCTGAGGCACCTGCACGCCAAGGGGCAGGAAGAGGGTGGCTTTTACAGCTGGCCCTGCCTCCCCTCGAGCCCCATCCACCCCGTCACTGCCGCCTTTGCATGTTCCGGATGTTGCTGGCACAGCCAGCAGCGCTCTGCGCGGTAATTACCTGCTGCCTCACCCGGGCAGGCTGAGCCCACTGCCCAGCCGGGGATGGATGTTTTCCTCATGACAGGATGCTCAGCAAGGCCCCATGGCCGAGACCGAGCAGGACCCAGTCAACCCAGCCCGAAAAGAGCATGAGGAAAACTGCCAGGAGAGCGGGCGAGGGAGAGCAGCGGGGGCCAAGGCCACCAGCGTGCTGCCGCTGCTACTGATGTGCTGGCGGGAGGTGCCAGAGGGCTCAGGATTGCACAGCTTCCGTGGGCGCCAAGCGGCACCAGCAGCGCCAGCCCGCTCCACCAGCCTGTACCCCCCCAGTTCACAAATTTGCTCCAGTGTGGAAAAGCAGTGGTGCCAGGGGCCCCCGACGCCTCCTCTGCCGGCATGGGGCTGACACCAGGGATGCTGGTGGCAGTCCTCCTCCCTCCGTGTGCCGAGGGGGTGCCAGAGGCAGCAGCCCCACAGGCAGCTCGCCCCGGGTCCTCCTCTGCGAAGGCAATGCCCCAGAGAGCAAGAGGCAGAAACTGGGCGCTCCACCAAACCCCGAGGAAAGCAGGTCCGTACGGCCACAGAACAACCCCCGGTACTTCTAGCTGGGTCGGAGCTGGGGGAGCTGCCCACGCCTTACCGGAGAGGTTTTCCCGTCCATCGGCCGCTGCAGGGCTGGGCTGGGATCACAGCTCCGGCACAGCCATCCTTCGCTGCGCAGCGCGGTGCAGAACAAAGTCAGGTCCGCGGGGACGGGGCAGAATCTGTTTGGCGAGCGGGCTCGTACGTCAGTGCCAGCGCCGGGTGCGGAGGGAAACCAGTCTGACCTGCCGCCCGGCTCTACCGCTGCCTGTTTCCCAACTGCTCCAGGCACAGCGTGCAAAATACCTGCCTCTGCTGCCGGTCACCCCAGCCAGGCCCTGAGGAACGCTGGGCAGGGGCAGCAGGAGCCTCAGCTGCTGCCAAATGTCTGGGAGTCTGGGAGCAGGTGGGGTCTGGCCCTGGGAGAGAGCAGCATCCCAGGCACCCGGGGCTCCTCACCACTCTCCCAGCTGCTTGCCCACCCAAGGCCGCCCTTCTCCACTGTGTGCCTGCCCCACACTCGCCTGCACCTCTCCTGCCCCGGGCCGAGGGCTGCACGCGCCAGCAGAGGATGGGAGAGGAGGGGATGCGCAGCCATGTCCAACCTCAGTAAAAACCCTCTCATGCGCCCCGGGTGACCGAGAAGTCCAGAATGCCCTGTTTCAAGGGAAAAGAAATGCCGTTTCCCTCTAGTTTCTCTAGAGGCTTTTTCACTCCTTTGCTAATGGAGCAATGCTCTCGCATTGTGCAAGGAGAAAGCAGCGGTCTCCCACTTCCTTCTGTGGGCATGAGCCAGGGGATGCTTTGCTTAACCCAGAACTCACATTTGGGCGAAACAGGTAAAAATATCCAGACTAAAAGGAAAAAGGCCCAGCTCCACTGTGCGCTTTCTGATGTCCAGACCCCGGACCCATGACCCTCAGTGCCACACGCCCCGCTCGCCCCAGCCCCTGGCTGCCAGAGGAGCGGCTGCAGGGCGGATGAACAAGGCTGGTGGGGAGCCTGTGCCCGCACTCCTTATCGGCCGGGGCTGCACCGCGGTCTCTGCTCTGCACTGCGCAGCAGAGAGGCGGGATGGTGCTTCATGTGATCCAGGCTGCTCCCAGCTTCGGCCAGTGTGTGGATGAGCAGCCTCTGGGATAAGAGGTCATTGCAAGAAATGGCCCCCGTCCTGCCTGCCCGCTTGTGAGGGCTGGCACTGGGCAGTGTGAGGGCAGTGCATGGCTCGACCGGGAGGAGGGCAACCTCTTCGATGGCTCAGTCCTGGGAGGCTCTGTCCGACAGCGTGGTGCCTCCCGTGAGCCCCATCCCAACACTCTATTTTCCAGGCACATTTCTCCTGGCATTATTCATAGCGTAAGTCCCTTATTCATCCGGCTCCCCACCCACACCTGCTCATCGGAAGCGTAGGAGACAAGCAGGGCCGTCCAAGCTTGAAGGAAACCTGCTTTGAAGCCCCCTTGATTTCAAGGCTGAAAAGCCCAGGATGGATCCCGCTGTCCCCTCCACCCTGCCCCAGGGCTCCCCATCCCGTCCCTTCCCAGAGGGGTCAATTCCTGTCCTTCTCCTGCACACAGCCTGGGGCCAAACCCCGGTGGCCAGAGAGGGGGATCAGGGAGCTTGGTGGAGAAGACCGACACCCGAGTCCATCCTGATCTTGGTGTTTACCCCTCTTCTCTTCTGGCGAGCTCATTGTCAAGCCCTTTGCCTGCCTCTTTCCAATGAGCCCACCCAGGGCCTCGCTGCCCTGGCAGGTCCAGCACGTGCGCTTCAGCGCACGGGGCAAACACTTGCCCGGTGGTGGCCACGAGCCAGGCCACCTGCTCTGGGGATCCCCTGCTTCCAGGGTGGTTTCTGAGCCAGCCCTCGTCCTGCAGCGCACTCCTCCCTAGTTTCCACGTGTAGGACTAACAGCATTTTGTTTGCTTTTTGCAGCTACCCCATGCCGCTGAGGGCTCTGCCCTGCTGGGGTGCAGGGACGGAGGGAGGCATGGGCTGCCAAGCAGGGAGCTATGTCCCCTGAGCTGGCCTTGCCTGCATGCCTGTGCAAGCTGCCACGTCCTCTTCTGAAAAGGGATTCTCAGAAAGTAGCTCCAGGAATGATTGCTTGCTGGTGTTTCTACAAAGCCACCTACGGAAAGCAAGTTACAGAGAACTGTTGTGTCTGGGCTTGACCCCATCAACCTGATGTTAAATGTCAGGCATGTGCAACACCTCCCAGGTGAAATCCTCACAGTTTCTTGCTGGTAACCGTTCCTATGAGCCCTGCTGTACCCTCCCACCCTCCCAGCTTGCAGACCGAGGCACAGCCGGAGCCAGAGCCGGCACTGCCAGCCCAGGAGAGCCCGGCGGCACCTCTGCTCTCTGCTCTGACCTCCAGGCATGAGAGAACTGGGAAGGGAAGAGGATAACTCTGCTCTTCCAGGCAAGGTGCTTTGTCCCACGGCAGGGCTGTGCCCGCGCAGAACCAGCCCTCGGGCCCCAGCCCTGCGCCGCGGGGTGCAGCGTCGCTGCCAGAGCCTGCCCCTCCGGGGCTGTACGACCCCCCTGCCGCCCTGGGCAAAACTCCGCGAGGTCTGCAGTAGTGGAGGGCAGGGAAAAGCAGAGACCAGCTCACCCAGGGGTTCTATGGGCTAGGTTTCTCTGTGGTGGTGTCCAAGAGGAGCTGCAGAGGCTCTGGGGAAAGACCTGCTGTGCAGTTCTGACTCAGGTGATTTCCAGGTTATTAAAACCAGGGCTATTCCTATTCAAAGATTAGTCAATTATTTTGAAGATGAAAAGGAAACTCAGCAGCGTTCTCGAGGGCTGGTTTGACCCGTGAACTCAAAACCTCTCCTGCTGACATCGAAAAAGTGGGGCTGCTCTTTTCTGCAACACCCTGGTTTTAATGCAGTGCTTCGGGTGGTCAGCAACGCCTGCTGCAAAGCTTGTCTGCGATTATCGCTGGCTCCCCTGCCTGTGCTGGGGCTGCAGGGGCTGGGGGTGCCTCAGCACAGTGCATGCCCACGGGACAGGGCTGCATGCTGGGCAGGGGCTTCTGTGCCCACCTGCCTCAGGCTGGGAAGACAGGTCTGCCCTTCTTTCCCTGCGAGACAGCGGCTCCCTCCCTGGGGCCCCTCACAGCAGAGCTGGTGCCAGCAAAGGTAGCAGGGAGATGAGAATTCTGCTGCCTCAAGGATGCCAAGTGGCATTTCATGGAGGATGAGGGGAAAGCACTGACAAGACAGGGAAGCTGGGCAGCATCTGCGCTGCGAGCCACAGAGCGGGCAGCGTGTGGGGACACCGCTGCGCCATCCCGCCGCCAGCTCCTCCTGTGGCACCTGGCAGTGCCCGCACCTGCACAGCAGCTCAGGTGCCAGCACGAGCACTGCGGGGTAACTGTGCTGCTCACGATCTGAGGGTTCTGCAGAACTGTCATTTCTGCTCAGCCCATTTCATTTTCCCCGAAATTGCCAACCATTTCTCCCAAGCCTCTGAACCGCCTCACCTCTGAACCGCCTCACCCACCGGACCAGTCCCACGATGTCTTTTCCACACAGCTCCCTCCTTCCACATTTTTGGTCCCATTGCTTTTGATTTTCATTCCTTTACATGAAACACGAGCTGTGGTTTTGTGTGGGATGGGCTGTGCTTCACCTCAGGACTCCTAAATTCAGTGGATGCCAGATCTGACTCATGAGCTGACAGCAGAGTGACAGGACATCAGCTGGTCTCCCAAAGAGGGGAGAATAAAGTCAAGCTGGGGTGAAGCCAGGGAGGGGATCTGCTGCTGGAGTCCTCATTCCCTGCCCATTCCTATGGCTAGCCCTCAGCAGAGGAATGGCTGTTGGCGAGGGAGAGACTCTCCCCACTGCTGGGCACCCAGCACCACCACCCCGTGCCTGTATTCCCCGTGGCCCTGGCACAGCGGAGCCGAAGCCGGCGTATCCCCAGGTGCCACAAGAGCCAGGCAAGCCATGGTCCCGTACCCGAGGTCCTGCCGCCAGGTACCGGAGGACAGCTCGGCGGCACCGCTGGACCCAGCCTGCAGCTGATGAATTTGCTGGTGCTCTAGCAAGGCTGTGAGTTCATGGAAGCCTGTGGGCTTTAGCAGGAAGGATGAGTCAGGGGACAGACTCTGTTTAGAGTCAGGGGAAAAAGCAGAAATCTCCCACTTTGGGCATTTAAGGTGGCTCTTTGAGGAGCCATTCTGCTGTGGCAAAAGGCACCTGGGGTTCTGCACCTCTGCACCCACCGAGCCAGGGACTGCTCTGAAGCTTTCTGAGGCTGTCCAGAGCACTCTTGGTTTTGCTTGCTCTTTTTATCTGTGTCTTTTCCACTAATTCCCCAGTGGGAAATCCCTCTTCTCAAGACAAATCGCTCTCCATCACATGAGGGCTCCTGGGTTTGCACAGGCCCCAGGAAAGCCCTCGAGCAAGCTCTATTGTAATTCTGCCTGCCAGAAGGCAAAGCAGAGGACCCGCAGTCCACTCGGTGGTAATTCAGGTCCTAGCACCTGAGGCCAGCGTCACCAGACCGGCAGGACATTGCTGTGAGGCCAGACCCCCGCAGCCACGTGCATTGTGGCCGTCTTGGGGCCCCGGGTCGAGCCGACAGCTGCCGGAGCCCCGGGGACAGCTTACAGCCCCCTCCGCCGCACCCGACGTCAGAGCTTGCGCTGTCACGCACACGCGTAGGCGCTCGCAGGACACATAACAGCCCAGAGGCTGTCACTCAGCCCCGGAAGTGGGGAAAGGCGAACTGCGGACTGAAGCAGCAGGGTACGGGCTGAGCCCAAAGGAAGGGAAAGCAAGAACCCCCTCCCGGGGCTGCCGGGCTCCCCAGGGCTGGCTAGGACCCGACCGGCTTTAGCCGCTGGCAGGACAGGACACTGGCCCGAGGGGACACTGCTGAGCGGGTGCTGTGCTCGGTAAAATCCCGGTGACAGGTCAGCCTAGGTACTTACGCTCAGCCCCTGTGCTCTGCTTTTAACATCTCATTTAATAATGAAGCAGCAGACGCACGATTTACTCTTATTTTCCCTTTCTCAGCGGTATACCATTTTGTTTAGAAAAGCCCCCAAAGTTCTTCCTTGAAGGCTGCCTGTAGGAAATGCCCAGCCTGGGCTGAGAGATTAGCTGTGGGTGAGTGGGTGGACAGTAAAGAAAAGTGGAAGTCGCGACACAGCTACTTTCCTCCCACTGCGCTAACGCCTCCGAGACGTCACTGAGCCAGCCTCTGGGGAAAAACAAGTGTTCAGCAACCCGCCAGAGCAGAGCTCGGCACCCTGCTCGCCCAGCCCAGCGCCCGGAGAGGATGCTAAGCCGGCATGGCCCCCTCCACCACAGCCCTGGCACTGTTTGTGGCACTGCTCCTTGCCTGGCGGACGGACGGTAAGTCTCTTTTGCCCACACCGCCCTGGTCTTTAGCTCCCCGCTCACTGTGCCCAAGCCCCACGGCTTCTGGCAGGCTGCTCCGCTGCCCTCCGCGCCTAAGGTCGCAGCACGGGGCTGGGGACCAAAACGGGGGAAGGCACGCAGGGCAGGCAGCGGGTGGAGCCGCTGCGGTTTGGAGCTGCAGGTCGGACGCCTTTGCTGGCTGGCCGGTGCTCAGGCTGGTGGTGCCCACAGGCTCCTGCCTGCTTGGAGCAGTACACAGTCAAGGTTCCTTGCTCACCGCTCACTTTTCTTTGCTGGTTGGGAGCCTAAAGGCTGTGTTTGTTAGTCCTCAGGCATCAGCCTTGCTGATCTCCACCAGTGCGGACCACGGTGCCTTGTATTGTGGTGAAATGCCCTGGTTGCTAGCGCGGTGCTCTGCTGCCAGCCATCCTCCCGGGGCACCGGTGCAGCTTAGTGTTTTCTGGCAGACAGCGGCTGCTGAGGAAACCAGCGCAGAAAGGGTGAACAGATGTTATTGAGTGATGCTTTGCTGCCAGGTGACAATACCGAAATTCAGGCAGGAGGTGTGAAAAAGTCTCTTTGTTCAGACAGCAGACAAGCAAAACAGGAAAGCTGAATCCAAACAGAGCTGCTAGCAAATGACAGGCGTGGTCACGGGTGCAAATACAGCAGGCTCCCTTCTCAGGCCAGAAAAGCACCGAGATCCTCTTGGCTGGGCTGAGCTGGGCTCTCCCCAGAAGAGAGAGGAAGGGAAAGAAGGGGTTGAGCAAACACTGAAACTTGGAAGTGGGACAGGCCTGGGCCAATCCTTGTGCTTTTTGGGTGGGTGGTCACTGCTGAACGCAGTGATCAAGCTCCAGGCGAGCCATCGAGGGGGCAATCACAAGGAGCTCTGCCCAACTCTTGCGGGCACCAGCAGGACGGGATGATGTGCAGCCTCACCTAACGCTTGCCTTCGGTCCCGCAGGTGAGAAGCTGGCGAGCCCCACGCACGTGCGCTTTGCTGCAAAGATAGCGCATCACCTGCTGCGGTGGGAGCCAGGACACAACCCTCCCAGCAATGTCCGCTACGAAGTGGAGTACAAAGTGTGAGTACAGCAACAGGGGCACAAGGGGGTTCGGCCCCTGCCTGAGATCTGATATTGAGTGCGGTGATACCTGAGTCACTGGTGCCTGCCCACACTGCTCTCACTCCAGGCGCTTCTCCCTGCAGCTACGGCACGAATTTCTCCTGGACAGCCATCCCAAACTGCATGAAGATCTTGGGGCACTCGTGCGACCTCACATACTACACCCTGGATCCTGCCCTGCGCTACTATGCACGGGTCAGGGCCGTGTCCAGAAACCACACGTCCCCGTGGCAAAGGACCAACTCTTTCTCCCCGCAAGAAGGTAGGTCGGGTGTCTGCCTCCACTCTTCGGCAGGGGGCAGGAGGCTTTGAGGATGACACAGGTCAGGGTGCCAAACTGCTTGGGAGGAACTTTGGGACACATGAGAGCAGGGATATCTCTCTCTTCCTACTGTCCCGGAGGGCAGCCAGGCTGCGGGATGGGATGGGACAAACCTAGGACGGGCGGCACCGGCTGCAAGGAACCGTCAACAGCTCCATCCGCTGCTGCAAAGGCTCTTAGAGCTGCAGACAGGAGAAAACCCTAACGCACTCTCCCAACTGACTCGTTTCCAGCCAGCCTGCGCCTGTCAGGCCAGAGCCTCTCTGTGACAGGCAACACCATCCACGTGCAGCTGCAGCTGCTCTTCAGGGCGGGCAACCTCACTGTGAAATACGACGACATACAGAAGCACACGAGGCGATACCGGGTGTATGTCAGGAGGGCACAGGACAATCGGACGGTGAGATGAGTTGCTGGTCCAGTGCTATCCCCATCTGTCATGCGCAGTGCTGCTCAAGTTGAAAAACATGGTTTTAAAGTACAGTCTTCTGTAAAACTTAATATTGAGCTTTCTCACAGCCACGACATGGCAGAGAGATTTCTCTGCACGTTTTATTGCAGTACGTTCCCCAACTCTTGTTGGGATTTTGGGTCTAGTTACTGTCAGCCGTATTGCTAAGCACCCTGGGGACTTTCCCCAGGGGACAGTGGAGGAGGAGGGAGGAAAACACGGGGCCCAGCACTCCCGCAGGAGCTGGGGGCTCTCAGGTACCAGCCCTGTGCTCTCGTCATTGCAGTACGAAGTGGTGGAGACCACCCCAGAGTTCAACGTCAGCAATCTCTTCTGGCACACGGAGTACTGCATCAGCGTGGAGCCCGACGTGGCCAGCCGGCACACCCGCACCACGCGCACCAACGAGCAGTGTGTCACCATCGGCGAGAGAGACAGTAAGTGGTGGGGGAGCCAGGGAAGGGGGGACCTTGCGGGATGCGGCTCCTCCTCAGCCTCCTGGCCCTGGGGCTGCGGGAGTCCGCACCAGGACGGCCGCTCCACGCCCCTGCTGCAGGGCCTTCGTGCTACCTGCACCAAGGACTCTGCCCTTCCTGCCTCACCTGGGCATGTCCTCTCTTGCAGGGAGCGCAGAGCTTGTCCTGAGCACCGTCAGCTCCTCCTTCATCACCCTGTTGCTCTTGGGTCTCCTGGGGGCTCTGCTGGTGTGCACCTACATAAAGAAACCCATGAGGCCACCGTCCGTCCTGGTAAGGCAGCCAGGCATGCGGCACCCTTTGCGGCCGGCGTGAGGATGCAGGCTTTGATAGCTCTTGGGAGAGGCAGGCAACAAACAGGGACGAAGCACGGCTCACTCCCCTCTTTTCTCTCCCTCCCAGAAGTCTTTCATAAAACAGAGCTCGCTCTGGGTGGAGCAGGAATCCTCATCCTCAGGCAGCCCGGACGCAGATCCTGTCCAGCAGCTGTTCCTGTGCCAGAAGGAGCCCCAGCAGGACAGTGGCCCTGACGGCAGCACCGGCACAGCCCAGCTGCCCGTGGAGAAGGGCTGGAGGCTCCCAGCATGGCCCGAGGACTGGGTATGCCTGCTGGGGCTGGAGGCCAGGGGGAGCGGAGACAGCAGCTGCACCAGCACTGACAGTGGCATCTGCCTGCACACCTCCTCCTCCGAACTGAGCTGCTCCTCAGGCCCTGAGCCCCAGGGCTACAAGCGGCAGCTGCCCACTGGCGACGACAGCGGCATGGGCTTGGAGAGCGCCTGCCCTCGCCCCACGTGCTCCTCCGGCAGCAGGAACGCCAGCCCTGCGGAGGCCAGGCAGCCCTGCAGAGGGGAGCTCAGCCTCTCCCCTGCCGCCGGCCAGGACGGCCAGCAAGTCGTGGAGTTCCGCGGGTACCTGCAGCAGTCCAAGGGCATGGTGGAGCCGAGGCAGGACCCAGCCAAGGGGCTACCCTTCTCAGGCTGTGCAGGATCCCCGCAGGACCCTGGCAGCACTGACGTCGTGCTGGATGTAGAGTGCTCCGAGCTGGCTGTGGCCAAAGGGTACTTGAAGCAGTTCTCTCCCGAGCATCCCCGCAGCCACGCACAGGACCTTGCTCCATGGGGCACCCCTCGGGAGCCCACTGCCTGGGACTTTTCCAGCCAGGTGGGGCCCCAAGCCCCGACTCTGCTGAGCTATGGGGCTCCAGGTGCTCCCTCGGCCTCCAAAGCCAGCCCCGAGCTCCTGAAAGCTCCCTTTGACCTGAGCATCTTCAACACTGACCTCCTGGGGACGCTGCCCCTCACCTCCAGCCTCAGCACCAACAAGTGGCTCACGCTGCAAATCAACCCCCTGAGCCTGCTCAACGGGGACAGCAAGGACAGCCGCCTGTGAGCCATCCCCGTGCTGGGGAGCGGGTGCCTGCCAGCCCCACACGCTGTCCCAACTACCTCTTCTAGCCACTGCCCACGGGGAGCAGCTACTCCGATAAGCTACCGCCGACCCCTGAATGTTAACGCATCAAACTGAGCAGTGCCCCAGCCGATATTTGCCCGAGAAGCACCAGCTCAGCTACTTATGGGGCTGCTTTGGCCCCGGTACTGCTGTGGCCAGCCTCCAGCGTGCCCTGCACCTTCCCTCCAGCCAGTCTCTGGTGTAAAGCTGATGATACACAGGGATGGACTGCACTGGAGGGCCTCGCCCCCGCCTCCTCTGACCACCAAGGATACACACCAGGATGTTGCCAAAGGGCGATCCTGCCTTGTCTGCCCTCCCCAGCAGCCCAGCGTGGGCCATGCAGCCCCTGGGCTCAAGGCCACTCTTGGGGCCGGAGCCGGGGCCAGCCCTGTGCTTCCCCTCCCCGCTTCCCCTCCCCACTTCCCCCTTTCATAGGCAAGTGCCGGGCTCCTCCAGCTGACGTCCGTGCTGCTGATCCCATCCAACCTTTCGCAACATGGATACCAAAAGCAAAGAGCAGCCTGACGTCAGCCATCCTGCTGCTGGGAGCATGGAGCTCCCACCCTGGCTGGCCTCACTGGGAGGGAGCAAGGGACTAACCTGACTGTACAGAGACCCTTCAGCATTCAGCCCCCATGGCAGAGACCCAGGGCGCTGGCTACCTCTGACGGGGTGCAGGATGCATGCAGCAGCTGCCGTATGAGCCCAGCATGAGCCAGGGCAGCCCTGCCCACACTATAGTCCACGTTCTGCCACTATTGCATACAGACGTTATTTATTCTATTTAATTTGTAAATACAGAAAGGATGTGGTGTTATTTATTTGGTCCATTCATCTGTGCATCCTCTTCTAAGGTCAAGCTGCGCTTTCCGTTTTCAGCCATGGACTCTGCCCTGCAGCAAAGGGCAACGTGCCTTTACCTCACACAGGGAAGAGTGTTTCCACCTCTCAACTGGCAAAACAGGAGAACAAAGCCAGCCCACTGAGAGCTTCACACTCATCTGAGGACCAGGGTAGTTGTCCCAGGTGAGTGTTGTGTTGTGGGAGTGTGCACTAGAGGAGCAGCAGGGAAAAAGACCCAGGCAGCTTGCGGTGATTTCACAGGGACGTGCTGTGCGTGCGGCACGTCCCGTGGGTGGACCACGCACCAGGGAAGGACAGGAGCACTTCCAGGGCACAGCAGAACAAGTCGAAACCAGGGGGTGGGGGAATAGTTTCTGTCAGAACAGGAACGACTTACCGTGGGCTACATTTGACTACTACCAGGTCACTGGAGAGTTTTTCCAAAAGCCGCTTAGTTTCCAAGAACCTTCACGGCAGGATAGTCCCATTAAAACTGTTGGTGGAAACCCAGCTCGGAGAGTACTTTTTTCCAGGTGAAAACATGAATCACTGCAGTCAGGAGAAGGGTTGTTGATGCATTGCTACATTTCCTTCTGTTACATCTGACGTTGCACTACTTGCACTTAAGATAAGCTCCCTGCATCATGCAGAGGGCCCGGCTGCGACAGGCGCCCCGCTGCACCGGCGCTGCCAATGCCAGCTGTGTGCATCCTCCTGCCTTTCCATTTCCACCATCTCTTCTGCCTCTGGGTATTTTGGGGGTTGGGGCTTTTTGCTTTCTTTTTTTCCAACTTCCTCTGAAAAACAGAATCATCAAAACTAAGCATGACTTTTTTTTTTTTCTTTTTTAAATGCTCCTGACGTCAAGCTCTGCGGCCGGATCCCGTGCAGTGCTGAGTGCTGCCAGTTCCTGCCCACCACGAAAGGCTCCAGCCGGCAGCATCCAGGGGCAGCACCTGGGGCCGAGAGAGACGGCATTACCCTCCCCCTCCACAAGCAGCCAGGGGTCTCCTTTCAATGAAACCCAGATGAGTTTGCCAGAAAGCCACAGACCATGTGCTTTGGCTTCAATAGCCGAGAGCACGGACGGTCCCTCCGACTCTCTGGAAATCCCGGATGCTCACATTTTCCTGAACTAAGTCACAGCCTAACACACAGAGGACATTCAGCTCTAACTCCTCTGCGAGCGGCTCTCCTTCTCCTGCTCTTGCAGCGGGGAGCACCGCACCTCGGCCACCCCAGCAAGGGGCTGCACCCGTTCAAACACCTTTCCTCCCCCAGCACCCTGCGAGGAGCAGCACAGCGGGCACGGGGAAGGAGAAGGGAGGGGGCTTGTGGCCAGCCACCAGCTGCCTTGCAAGCCAGGGTGCAGGCTGAGGCTCTCCGCTCCATCCTCACCGGTTTCCCTAGACGCAACCGCACGGTCTCCCAAGCTTCTCTTTGTTTTCCTTCTGAGAAAACAGTTTGCAAAGAAATGGTCCCAAAGCCCCCGTGCCTCACCAGCCCTCACCTGCCAGGCAGGGATCCCTCTCTGAGGGCCGCAGCAGCTTTGCCAGGGCTGCTCTTGTGCTCCAGGCGCTTCCACGGCTGCTTGCTCTGCCGAGGCTGAAGGCGGCTGGCATGAGAAAGCCCACAGGGGCTTTCTGAGGTGTTTGCTTGCACCATCAGTGCGGAGGGCAAATTTCCACATTGGTCTAGATATTCAACCGAGGAGGGAAGTCTGAAGCAGTCTCATTTCCCTATGGCATTTTCCCCTGTTGCACAAGACCAGCTGTCCAGTTCTGTGGCTCATTGCTGTCCTTTTTAGCTGGTTTCCTGCACTCCCACTGCCCTGTTCACCAACAGCCTGGGCATGCAGCTGGCTGGTCCTGAGGACTGGGGTCTCTCTGAGCTGTGGGGGTCCGTGGGGAAGGTGTCTTTTCTCTCCAGGATGTGTGCTGAGGAAGTGTGGGATAAGGCAGCTCCCTCCTCCTCCATCTCAAGCAAGGGGAGGCTGGGCCAGTGCACCAGCCTGGGGATGGCAGCCAACCTCCGGCACCTACCTGTGCTGCCTGTGGCAGGGGAGGGCCAGCAAGAGAAATGCACCTGCAGGGAGCAGCTGGAGAAGCTCTTTTGAAAACAGAAACTGCACCGTTACAATTTCAGTAGAAATCCAGCACATTCAGGGGCTGTTTTTTAAAGAAGCAAGAACAGAGGAATTCCCCCATGGCCAGTTTTGGTTGCTCTTTCTGTTGATGCTAGAAGGTGGGTGTGAGGCAGCATGGGGAAGCGGTGCAGGGAGCACACGCGCTCCAGCCCCAGCCCCCAGCTGCCTTCGCCCCCAGCCACATGTCCAGTCCCAGGGCAAGGACAGTGGGGCATGAGGAAGGAAATGTAAACCAAAGCCTGCACTGGGGGAGTGAAACAAAAGCAGAGCCCAGGGAAAGCCCCTGATGCCCCACAGGCATGGGGAGGACTTTTGCAGGAAAAACCTTGGGACTATCCCAGGGAAAGCTGCAATGACCAGGGGCTACGAGGAGGCATGGAGGCTCTGGGGCACAGCACTCCCACCCAGCGCCTCAGCTCCCCGCAGAGGCACCCACTGCTGCAGCTGCCCCAAGCACCAGCTGCTCCCAGGCACCTCGGGGCAGCCGCACAGCGCTGCTGCTGCGGTGGGCTGCGCTGGGGGATGTACACGGCTGGGGACCCGCTCATCCATCACCCGCACACCAGCCTGGCTTCCGCCTCATGGCCCCCGGTCCTGGAAAGGCACATAGCTGCTTCCCGTCCTGCTCAGCAAGCCACTGATGCTGAATGGCGGCACCAGCTCCACCGCCACTGACCCCAGCCCGCTGCAGGGAAGGCAGAGATGTCAGTGAGCTGCCTGTCCCCCCGCCAGCCCACAGTGTGGGGACTGTCCCTGAACAGCCGGGACTCCCCAGGGCATGTCCCAGAGGGGCAGCACCTGCAAACAGCAGAGCTCAGTGGGTTTAGGGACTGGTGAGGGTTTGCGACACCTTGGCACCATGCAAAGGGAGCACCCAGCCCGACCCAGGTACCCTGCACAGCCTCACTTACCAGGTATGGTAGAGGTTGAAGACCAAGTCAGGCCCGTGGGAAGTAGGAAGGAGAGGTGTCAGAGCCGTGTGGTGCCTTTGCTTTGCTGCAAGTCTGTGCGGCAGCATAGGGATGGGCTGGACAGCCAGCGGGACAGCCAGCTGCACTGGGACATCACTGTGCATCCCCCTCCTTGGCCTCTGCATGCCTCCAGCTTGCCCCAGAGCCACCCTGCACGCCAGTTTCCCTAGCCCCCAGCAAATGTCAGGCATGCTCCCCACGCCCCAGGCCCTGCAGCCCTTTTCTTCTGAGCCCTCCCTGCCCTGCTGCTGCCTGTCCCCCTGCTCTGCCAGTACTCACGGTGCCAGCACTGGCCCCTCTGGTACCACTGGATGAAGGTGTAGCCAAAAAGCACCAGGATCAGCAAGGCCAGCCCGACACCTAAGACAACCCCAAGCACGTTGATGGGTTCTTGCCCTGTAAAGCAGAGGGAGAACGGGCTCTGCAGTCAAATGGTTCCGGGAAGCTGTGGGTTCTGATCATCCCCCAGGGGCAACAGGACAGCTGTAGGGCTGGGATACGTCCCTCCACCCCGTGCTGTCCCTATGGCATGGAGGGACTGCACTCCGTGAGGCTGTTGAGCGTTGTGGCACAGAGATTTTTGCTACCCCCAAAGCCCCGTGCTGGAGACTTGTGATCTTGGTTGCACAGCCACCGCCTCTGCTGTCCCCCAGTGAGCCAGTGGGCAGGATGGTGACCCGAGAAGGGAGCCCAGAGGGGAGTGGGGGTGACCCACTGCCCTCAGCCTAAACAGGAGGGGAATGGCTGTAAACAGGAGTCCACATTCCCCATAAGCAGGATCCCCTGCTATTCCCGCTCCCAGCCCTGCCGGGAGCTCAGCCGGACCCCAGGCAGCTTTTGGCTGTGCCCAGGGCCCATCGCATTGCACTGTGGGTGGGGAGCTGGCCACCCTGACGATGCCTGTACCCCCACTCCTGGTCCCGTGCCCACTCCTCCTCGGCTGCACAGGGAGCTGTTGGCAGTCAGCAGGGTTTAGCCATGCCATGTAGCTGGAATTTTGGCAGCAAAAGTGCAGGCAGAGCGGGGAGGTAGCAGAGCAGGGCTGGGGCTGAGGAGACACTTGCTGGCTGCCACCTCCCGCAGCCGGGCTGCCCTGTGGCTCTGGCGCATCTTGCCAGCCGTGCCCTGGCAGCACCCGGCTGAGTGGAGAAGACCCAGAAGAGCAGAAAGGTGCCACAGCTGCAGCACTGGTGCTGGCTGTCCCAGTGCTCCCGCAGCCGTGCAGTGCCATAACCCACTCTGTCCCCACGGCCATCCCTGCGCAGCTGTGCAGGCCCATTTCTGGACAGGCAGTTCCCTCTAGAGGATGCATTTCTCAGGGCAAGCAGGTCCTGCTACAGGATGACGATGATATGCAGGAGCTCCGCACCCCCTCCATCCCTCCTGTCCACACCGCAGGGTCTGGCAAAAGCAAGCGCCAGCCAACACTCCCGACATTGTCAAGGGGACACCAAGGTGCCCAGGCACAGCCCAGCTGACGAGCAGCTGTTTCTCTGCTGACCACAGGTTGCATGCTGCACAGAGGAAATCTCATGCAGTGTACAGCACAGGGCTGCAAATCACACCTCTCTGGCTGCTGCCAGCTCCTGCTCTCCCAGACCGCTGTGCAAACGCCGTCCTGGACCCTTCTCCATTGTCACAGTCGGCTCCTGCACACCTGCCTGCACCCCAGCATCCCCCCCGACCCCGCCACGGGGCCTCCCTGACCAGCAAGCTGCCCACTCAGTCCCAGTATGGCCCATTAGCAAAACACAGGCAGGGGTGGTGGTGGGGACAGCTCTGGGAGCTGCTGTGCCCAGGAGGGGACAGCAGGGTTTGGCCACTGCCCCGGCACATGGTCAGCCCCACAGCGCTCCCCTGCCCACACAGAGGGCTTGGGGCAGGCACCCGGTACAGAGACTGGGTGCTGTGCCTTGCAGCATCAGGAGTGAGGTGGCAGCGGAAAAGAATGACCTAACAGCAGCTAAATTTAGACAGATGCCGGTGGAGTGAGAACATTTCCCCTGTGGTCACAGTGTTTACATAGTGAGCAAGGTCCCAGGTCATCCTGCAACCCACAGCACTTGCTCTACCTGATGGAATCCCGCAATCAACCCAGGGAGCTGCAGAGCATCTCGCTGCCAGCTTCCAAGTTGTGCTTGGAAGACGAGCAGGACCAGCCTGCCCTTCCCTTCTGCTGGGCCCTCACGGCAGGGCTCAGGAGGCCAGGATACGTGGGCAGCCAACGCGCCCTGCTTCTGCTGGGCCAGGGGTGAGCTGGGAGCCCTGGGACCCCAGGCCCTGGCATGGACCGATGCGGGTGAGGTCAGGGAATCTGCTGCAGGAGTGACTCATGCAGCAGGAGCTGCAGGACAGGAGGAGCATGGTGCAATAGCCTCCCTGAATCAGCCAGCTGCCGAAACTGCCCTCTCACTGTGCCTACAGCTGGTGGGAGGGTGACAGCTTCATGACCGGCCCCTGCCCTGTGCCGTGCATGGGAGGTGCTCCCTGCCCCGACACCCTCCGGAGCAGATGTCTTCACATCCCAGTGAGATGCCTCTGAGCAGCACTGCTCGAGGTAGAGCCACACCAGCAGCTGAGCCCCGAGCCCCAGCTCCACAGACAGCAGAGGGGAGGGGAAGGTTACCAAGCCACTGCCCGTGCCATAAAACATCCCCACCTCTGCCCCACAAGGGAAGAAAAAAGGCCATCTGCTCACCTGCCCGGAGGTCCATCGCCCAGTGCCGTGCAACAGGAGCTGCTCACGGCTAGCCCCAGCTGGGAGCTGCTGCAGCAGCGGTGAGCACTGCGCCTGGCACGTCCTGCCTGTCCCCTCCTCTCCCTGTGACACAGCCTCCTCACCGCCTGTCCTGCAGCAAGGCCGGGCACCGCTCCTCTCCCGCCGGTTCAACTGGTTCCCAGGGGAGAAAGCAGAGGAGCTCCAGCAGACGTAACTGCTCGTGCGATGGACGGCACATCGCCTGAGCCCCAACCCACAACGGCTGCTCCCGGCCCAGCCCAGCCTCCCCACCCGCTTGGGGAAGGCATGATGCCCGACCATGAGGGCAGCTCTGCCCTCCCACTGCTGGCAGGGACAGGCAGCCAGGCAGAGGTTGAACTGGTAGCGCTGGAAGCCCAAGGGGCAGGGATGCCCTGGACACAGGGGTGTCCAGCCCTGGCAAGGTGCCCAAGTGGCTGTGTCCTCCTCCTGGCAAAGAGCAGCAGCCGGGAGGGTGGCAGGGAGGGTCCCACACAGAGCCCGGGCTTGGGTGTTTGGGGACACCTGCAAAGGTTAGGGCCCTGTGCAGGGCGAGGGCACCCACAGGGAGGGCAGGACCCCAGAGTGACAGGGCGTCCCCCACCAGCTGCCCCCAGTCACAGACACCTCCTGGTATGGCACACTTACGGCTGCATTCGATGATCTTCTCAAAGCCCCGAGCCCCAGGGTTCAGTGGCAATCACCGCCTGCTTGCAGAAAGGGGGGGAAACCATCTCCCGTGGCTGCAGGTAGAAGGTAACAAACAGGGATAACAATTAACAGCTTGGAAACTTGGGCAGCCAGGGCAAAATCCCTCCCCGCTTTGCGTGCGCTTTGCCAGGCGCAGCCTCTGACTACGCCAAGCCCCAGTGCAAGCAGCGCAGGGCGGCCAGGGCAGGAGCCAAGCCCCTGAGCAGCCCTCCCCAAGAGCGAGCACCAAGACCCAGGGGCGATGCCTCGGACCGGTGGGGATGCTGGCCTGGATGCAGAGGGGATGATGTGCATTGCAGACCCCGAGGCCCTGGCAGCGTCCGGCTCGGACAGAAGGGCCGGGACTGCTCCTCGCCAGGCAGCGGAGAGGAAAGGGTCAGGGTGCGTGTTCATGTGGCTCAGGGAGGCTGGCGGCTGTGCAGGGCCCTGGGCCAGCCCTGCCTGGCCTCTGCCTGACCCCAGATGGAGCCGGGGTGCCCGGAAGCTGGCGTCATGCCAGGGCTCCATGCGCAAGAGGCCAGGGAAGGGTGATGGGCTGGAAATGCAGCTGCACTCCAGGAAGCAAAGCCCCGAAGGCACGTGGAACTGTGACATAACATCTGCAAACCTCAGCTGCTTCCTCAAAACCCTCGCTCAAGCTCGAAGGAGGAAGAGCTGCTCCCCACCTTGCCACCTCCCACCCCACAGATGCTCCCAGGCTGCTCTCCCTTCCATGGCAGCAGGTCCAGGCCGTGGGGTGCGTGGGGCTTGCACTGGGATGGTCTGGGAAGGCTGCCCACATGTCGAGGAGGTCTCTGTGGCACAGCACAGGGCTGCAGCTGCGCTGGTGGTGCTGGATGCATGGGACCGCTCCAGAGCCTCTGCCTAGCAGCACCCATCTCTTGAGCTGCTTCTGCTTTTAAGCCACAGTTTGTTCCCTGACAAGGGACAGGCATGCCCAGACTGGACAGGAGAGCTTGCTCCACCATGCTGCAGTTCACGCTGCATCAGGTGCCCACGCAGCCATTTGCCTGTGCTGCCCCAGCCAGGGCCCACGGTGGCACATCAGGGACGCAAGCCCTCTGCCCAGCTCCCCGCTGTCGCGTGCAGCCCCTTAAACCAGTTTGCAAGCTGAAAGTTCCCGCAGTAGCGCAGGGCACCCTCCTGCACAAAGCGTGCGGCTGGACCCGCCGGCTGCCGCTGTCTACCCTCCATCCCACAGTCTCTGGGCATTGCATGGACCGTGCGGGCAGGAGCCAAGACCCCCCACACCTCCCGAGGGGACTGGATCCTCACTAGTGAGTGTGGGGAGTGCCCTTACCTGCAGAGCCACATGCAGATGCCAGGATCCCTGGTCAGGCCCTCCCCAGTGCAGGCAGGGTCCCTGCTGCAGCAGGGGCGAGCTGGCACAGCGATGGCACGGCTCCCCGGCCAAGGAGCTGCAGGTCCGGGACACTCTGCTGTCTCCCCGCTGGCATGGTGCACACATCTGGCAGCAGCAGCTCTCCCTGACCGTTGGGAAAGCTTGATTACAAAAGGAGGAGAGGGTAATTAGCTGCTTGGCAAATCCTGCACACCCACCACTTCCAGCATGAGTCTGCACAAGGCCAGGCTTTCCAGCCAGCTGCCAGCGGGGCCAACCGCAGCCTGCAGACTCCCTGACCCCAGCCAGCTCCCCGCACCAGCCTTCACCCAGCTGGAGCAAGCGGCTCCCACACGCCAAAACCTAAATGCCCATCCTGCCTGGCAGTGCTGCCAGCAGCAGGCTAAAGCAAGCCGCTCTGCCTCCCAGAGTGGTTATTCCTGGTAACCAGAGGTAACCTGTCATGGGCATCCGCTCGCTTTCCTTTTAACTTCGCTCTGGCCCTGCCAGCCGTGACCTGGGACTGCGCAGGGACACACAGACCAAGTGACCCGAGAGACAGGACCATATAATGGCCTGGTATCCTCATGCGTAAACTCTTCTCCTTTCCTCCTCCACCTACTAAAACCTCTGTTTGAAAACAACTCAGTGCAACGCGGAAGAGACAGACAAAGAGCGGGATGGCTGTGGCTCCTCTTATCATGAGGAGAGGAGCAGGAAAAATCCTGCTCTGTCAGTCAGTTGGCTCTTGATAAGCTATTTTGTGACAGCAGCTCTGCAGGTGAGTCACCCTCCAGTGGCAGATGCTCAGATTATTGCAGGTGATGGTGCTGCTGATAGACCGGTGTTATATTACAATACAAATCACAATTCCTGTTTCACAACTCCTGTTGTGGGTTTTAAGGAGTGCTTGGGCAGTCCTGCCCCAGTGTTAGTACGGCGCGGGCAGAGCAGCTCAGGCACAGGGGTGGCGGGAGCATCGCCAGCCCGGGCTCCTGGGGCATCGGGGCACCCACAGCCTCCCTGCGTCCCAGACTGGAGGATCTTTGCCGGGTTTCTGCAGGTGGAAGACCACGTCAGAGCTGGATGAACATGGTGAGTTACCGACAGCTTTGCCCACCGCTTTGCCCACTCCCTGCATGTCAGCCTCCAGCCCCTCGCCCCAGGAGCGAGCAGCCGGCACCCTGCACACCCCGCAGCTGGCTGCACTCGCAGCCCAGGTCTGCCAGGAGTGGTTTACCAGCGACGAGGCGGCCCAGGCTCAAAAGAGCTGCTGCTCCCTGACCCTAGTCCCCCACGGCATCCAGGCAGGGAATGATTTTACCCATCTCTCTCAACACCCTGCCGTGGCTGTTGGATACGGCGCTTGGCTATCCCCACAAGGTCTCACTCCCACATTTCTCTGTGGCTTGCCTTGGCCATCTCCCAGACTGGGAAGCAGACAAGGCAGGCAGGGCATCTCACAAGTCTGCTCACCAAGGGCACGTGCCCTTCTGGAGCATCTTGTCCCGTCCCTGTCCCCTGGAGAAGGCGCTGGTTCTTAGGCAATGCCTGGGCAAGAGCCTGACACCCCTGCCCCTCTACACAGCTCATACCATGGGACTGCCCAGTCCCTCTGCTCAGCACAAGGGACGTGCTCAGCTCAGCTTCCTTCATTCAGTGCCTTTTGCAAGCAAAGCCATGGCCACCAAACCCCAGCCTGGCATGCAGTCCCTCCCTAGGAGGAAAAGGCTTCTGTAACAGAGGGCAGCCACGTATTGCCCAGCTCGCTGTAAAACCCTCCACCAGCAATACACTGGGACATCATCCCCTCTGGGGTGGGGAACTCACCCACCTGCTACACACACCCATGGGTTAAACCCCCTGCAGCCAAGGAGTTAGCCCCAGATCCGAGCACCCTTTGAAGGTGGGGTCTGCACAGGAACATCCTACCTTCCCTCATTCAGGAGCAGCTGGCACAGCTACTCGGCGCGCAACAGAGCCTTTCAGCCACACACTGCGGAGGGCAAACGGCAAGAGTTCGCCTGCACCCCAGCTGCCTGAGCCTGCTCAGATGGTGCAGGTGCAGAAGTTCATCGGGAGTCCACGGTTCGTGGGCTGGCATTTGCACAGCTGGAGTGCAGACTGGCCAGAGCGGCATTAGTGTGCTTCCAGAGAATACGGCAAGGGAGTTCAATTAGTTACAGTAGCCTTGAGTTCTCCAGGAAATCATGTGCTTCCACTCCACAAAGGAGCTGGCACAGCTCTTGCCTTGCTTTGAGCTTAACCAGTGCAGCTCTTGCTTATAGTGTGGTTTTGAAAGCAAGTGGGCAGTCATGGAGAGGCAGCCCCTGGGGCAGCTCCAAGCTGTGAATCTGTTTGAAACGGAGGAAGTTCGTGGACTGAAGAATATGAAAAAAAAACCCAAAACCCAACAATGGGCAATACCTTCTCTGTGTGGGAAAGTGGCCAGCACCACAGCATCATCCCTTCCACCTGCGTCTGCACAAGACCTGCCCAGGGTTGTCAGAAAGGAGCCCGACACCAGACGACATGATGGGCACAAGTATGGGCAGCTTACCGGCAGGCAGGGGCAGCTGCGGTGCCCCCCAGCTGCAGAGCCCTGGCCATGCCGCAGAGCCTGGAGGAGCCGACGGGGCCCTGGGACCGTTCCTGCAGGGAACCGTTAGGATCCCATTATCCGGGTCATGCCCGGCCCAGGCCCACGATGACACAAGAGGTCAGCATGAGGAAGGACTGGCCCCACGTGCCCTCGACTGGCAGCGTTTGGGAGCAAGCCGAGCCGGCATTACAAAATTCCCAGGGCTCCTGCAGGCACCGGATGCTGCAGATAAGCGGCTCCAAAAGGGTGGCCAAGATGGGAAGTCCAAGAGGTATGCTCCTCTTCCCACCCTGCCCTCCTGCTCCCAGCAGGTCCCCGACTCCCTGCCACCAGGAGCCAGGCCCCGGGCCCCCAGGAGCTGAGCTGGGATCCTCCGGTAGCACTGCAGTGCCCTTGTGGGAGCCAAAAAGACCTGACGGGCTACTTAGAGGCCATCCAGGAGGCAGGCGCTCGCCACGACTTGCCCATGCTCAGCATCTGTGCCAGACGAGCTCAGCTATTCAGAGAAAGGCCCCTGGCATTCCCTCAAAAGAGCCAGACAGCTGCATGCTGGGGCACAGCCACATGCCCACAGCACTGGGCAGGATCTGGTCCTCCCCCGCACAGGTCACTTCTTGTTCCCGGGCAGGCGAGCAACCAAAACTGGCAGCCCAAGCCATGCGGCAGGGCTGCGATGGGGAGGCAACGTTTCCTGGCTGGGCGAGGGGCAGCGATGGCTGAGCTAGCAGCACATTAAATCCAAGCTATCTTTGTGTATTAACCCACGAATAATGGCTTGGCACTCGCCTGTAAAGTCCTGCTGGTAGAGTCTTTGTGCATAGCTAAACATGCCCAAACACAGTGACCCAGAGAGGGAGATCTCCGCCCCTCCCTCCTACCAGCCTCGGGCTGGAGCACAGCCCCTTTACAGCCTTACCGCATCCCCCGGTCTCACTGCACCGCTGTTCTTCAAAGCCCCAACCTCCGAGCTCTGAGGTTGCCCAGGGGCCTCTGCTCTCGTTTGAGACAACGAATGCAATCATCTCCAGCTCTCTGCTGCCCAGGAAAAGTGTGCTGCTCCTGACGCTCAGCAGCCAAATGAGCAAAGGCTTCTAAATCCCAAACTCTCCTGGATCTATGGGTTTATTGCAGTGTTTTTAATCTTCCTTACCTCTGTTCGTGCTGGGTACGGGCCCTGCAAAAAAGCTCGTCTTACCTGTCGTGGTAGGGTCCAGAAGCAACAGCAAAGGAAAAGCGCTCGCCTGGGGCTGGAAAGGCATTCAAGGGAAAAGCAAGTGTGCTGCTTTCCACAGCCTCAGCAGGGCAGGAGCACGCTTTCAAACCGCAAGCTGCCAGGAAGCAGCTCTCAACAGCGTGGCAAAAGCAGGGCCACAGAACAGGGCAAGAGAAAGATACGGTCTCCACCTGAACCCCCCCCGCAAAGGGGCTCTGATCTTTACCCAGCACCAACCCGCCCACCTAGGACAGGAGCGGCTCCTTCAGCAACGGCTGCCTGGTGCCGCTGACAGGACCCTTCCTACTGCAGTTGGGCGCCTCTCGTATGAGAGGCTATTACGGGAAAATAATTTCGAGGAGATCAAGTGGAATCAATGCCTTATTCATCACTCACTCCATTGCTGACTGCAGCCAGGGCTGTGTTTACGTGTGTCCTAGCAGCGGCAGAGCCCTCCCTCCCCGCCCCGAGAGCACCCGTTCCCATGGGCCGGGCTGGTTTCTCCAGCCGCTCCAGCAGTCTGTTGGGGAGGACTCGGGCTGTGCTGCTCGGTTTCTGACCCCACGCTGGGCCAGCCAAAGAATAACCCCCATCGTGACATGTCTGGGTGGCACAGCCCTGCAGGCACATGTATTTTGACTCAGGGTTTCTTGGCACATCAGAAAGTGCCTCTTTCATAACACCTATGACTTCTTAAGCCTCCAGTGCATTAAAGGCAGTATCTCTGTAACATTAATAGCCAGTTACTGGAATTGCACAAGTGGCATCCATGGGAACACCGCAGCCAGAGATCCCCGGTGACAGCAGAGCCAAGCGCTGTTGCACCAGGACATGCTGCCCCCGTCCCCAGCAGCTCTAAAGCAACCTCAGCTGTGGGTTTGGGCAGTTTCCCTGCCCATCGTCCTGGTGGGCCTCGAGCAAGCCCAAGAGACAGCAGCCTCTGTGCCTGCCCATGCTTAGCTGATCCTCTGCTTTCTCTGGGCTGCCCTCCCCAGGGCTGCTGATCACATTAGGGATCCCACGTTAGGCGTGGGGATCGCCAGCTGGCCAAGCTGCTACGGACCCTTTCCGCCTGCCGACTTGCTTTTTGGCCGAAGGTTCGGCTTGGTGACTGGTTTTCCCCTCTGGTTTGCAGGATTTAGCCTCCGAGCGACTGAATGGCAGAGGTAATGCCCACAGGAGCTGGGGATGTGGGTGCTGCCAGGCTGGGCCTGGCGATGCGGGGCCACGCTCCTCTGTGTCACAGGTCCCAGCACAAGACGCAAAGCCTCCACGGCGCTGGAGTCCTTCAAGCGGATTGGCATCCCCATCCTGGCAGCAGTGTTCAGCCTCGCCTGCCTGGTTATGGTCGGGTTCTTGAGTATGGCTCCCGCCCTCCTCTCCCCCTTCCTCCTGCCACTGCTGGGCACGGCCGCGGCTTGGCAAACGCAGCTTTGGACGCAGGGCTCAGCTGGGACTGGCTCTGCCACCTTCTTGCTGAGCCCCCAAAGGCAAGCCCTGAGCCTGCCCAGCAGCACGAGCTCAGCACTAAGCTCCCCCTTTCCCTCTAGTCAAGGTTTACCTGGACTACCACTACTTCTTCTGCAAACAGCCCCTGAAGCTGGTGCTGCTGCGGCAGGTGTGTGACGGGCACATGGATTGTCTGCAGGGTGAGGACGAGGCCAGCTGTCCCCAGTGGGTCCGTGAGGGGCCACCAGCTGGGGGTGAGTCCAAGACACCCTGCCAAGCGCTCTGGAGGGGCTGGGCTGCTGCAGCAAGCCTCCACCTGCTGAAGTCACCTGCGACAAAGCTGACTCTGTGTCTGTCTCCAGCCCGTGTTTCCAAAGACAGATCCATCCTGCAGGTGCTTAACAGAAACACTGGAGCCTGGTCCTGCATCTGCCACGACCACTTCAACCTGGTGCTGGCAAAAGCAGCCTGTGAGCAAATGGGCTACAGGAGGTACAAGGCTGCTTTTTCCACAGCTCTCTTGCCCATTTTATCTATCCCTCTCCCACAAAACCTCTTTTTGAGTGGGGCTCTTTACTTACAAACCACTCAAAGCTCTCCACTAATGGTTTTGGTCCATCCCCGCCACGCAGAGCCCTTTGTGCGTCCCTAGGAGCCAGCTAGTCTCTGTGCTAGAAGCCCTGGCAGCTTCTCACATAAGCACAGTACCATGCCCAGCGTCCTCTGCTCTATCCCCAGCCCACGGGCACCCTGCCTGGCTCCTACCCCTCACCTCACCCCCACCTACTCACAGGCACCCATGCAGCAGGACTGCCCTGCAGCTCGCAACAGCATGCACTCTCCTCACCAGAGCACTGCACTCCCCCTTCAAAGGCCCAGGAGAGCAGCGGTTGGGTGGGTGGTGTGGGTGCTGGGTGCTGGGTGTGGGTGCTGCACAGCTGTGGGCAGGGCTGGGTCCTTGCAGCTGGGATGAAGCTCCACGTCACCCACCTGTGTCCACCTCGTGCACTGCCCTGAGCTACCAGCAAGTTTATAGTTCTGCATTCAGCTACAGCTGGTTAAAGCTGAGATTTGGGGAAATAGCACGCTAGCCCTGTGTGTTTGGTGTCAGCCCTGGATTAAGGGAGAATTTGAGTTAAGTTAGGGGTATACTAGGGAGAAGATGGGTTCTGGTGTTTGAGCCCCTCTAGGAGCCTAGAGTGAGCCCAAGATGGTATTTCCAGTTCCAAAAAATCAGGGACAGATGCTTTGAGTCCCAGGCCACAAATATCACAAGAGGTAACCGCAGGGACACCCCTGAGGTCCCCCGGGAGCTACCTGCCCCATGCCTCCCTGAACAGCAGGGAGTAGCCTCCCTTCCTTCAATACGCTCCTGTCCCTGGTCCTGGGCTCAGCGGCCAGTGCCCCCTTTCTGCACCCAGCCCTCAGGGCTGTGGCGCTTCTGGCATCCCTGTGTCCCTGTCCCAGGGAACCCCCTTTTTCCTATGGGGTCTTTCTCTTGCTCACTGGCGCAGGGTTGATGTTCCCTTCCTAAACTCCTGCTTCCTCCCTATCTCAGCAGCTCTTTGTCAGGGCTGCGGGCAAACATTTAAGACCTACTTGTAAAGCTTCAGTCCCTCAAGTTTTGGAACCGGGTTATACCATCCTTGGCTCAGTCTGAGCCAGAACCGCCGAGTTTCCTGGCTTCTGGAGATGCTCGGGCACCAATGCCTGTCCTCTCCCAGCACCTGTGCCCCACTGGTAGCATGCCTGGGACTTGCTGACCTGTGTCTCCCCGTGTCTTTCAGCACCCCCACTTTCTGGCCAGTGGAGGCGGACGCAGGGCAGCCCCTGCCTCCCCACGAACTTGTGCTGAGCAACGGCAGCCTCCAGATGCCCGAGCCTGGCAGGTGAGCAGTGGGGGCTGTGCAGAGGCGGCCACCGTGCCCCTCGCCCTGCGTGGGCACCTGCCGTGCCTGGCTCCAGAGCCAGAGCCTCTCCTCTGCCAAATCCAGCCCTTTCCCTCCCTCTTCCAGGAAATGCTTCTCTGGATCGGTTGTTTCGCTCTTTTGTTCCAGTAAGTATCAAGATGCTGTTTGCACCTTGCAGGCCTCATGCCGCTCCAGGTCCTCGTTCCTGGCATGGCCCCATGTGCTGCTGCGCTGCGGCTGCAAGAGCTCAGCTCTGGCCCAAGCCCTGGCCCTCCCTGGTTCCCGCACTGTTTGCATGAGAAAAGTTGGACTTAATTAGTACTAGCCTTATTCCCAAGCCAGTATACACCTCCCAGAAACGAAACACCTACAAGAGGCTTAACCAGCTGCCTGGATGGGTTTACTTTTACTGATGAATTACCCTGATTAAACTAATCTGCTTGGTGGGCTGGAGAAGGCAAGGAATGGACGAACCAATTTCAGCAAGCCTGGGGATGATGTGCGAACAGAGAACAAAAGGGGGGTGTGCCAAGTGTCCCACAAAGGGGTGACCCAGGCAGTGTCACGGGGTGAGGGGGAGGCACCTGGGCCACACTCCCTTCCCGGGGAGGCACGGGAGCCTCCGTCCCCGCTCACCCCCGAGGATGGAGGAGGGCAGAGCGGGTGCTTTTTCTCTCCCGCCGCCACAGCTAACGTGTTGCTTTGTCGCTGCTCCGCCATCGCCGCCGGGCAAAAGACTGCGGGGAGAGCATCAGGACTCCGCGTGTGCTGGGTGGGAGTCCGGCCGCCATTGAGGCTTGGCCATGGCAGGTCAGCTTGCAGTACAGGAAGGAGCACATCTGCGGGGGCAGCATTATCGACCCCAGCTGGGTCCTGACGGCAGCGCACTGCTTCAAGTGAGTCAGCGACCTCCCCGCCGCGGCACACCGGTCAGCCGGCACCGACGTGCCAGGGCTGGGCCGGCTCCTCGAGGCCAGGCTGGGTCCCTCGGGGTTTAAGCTACGTGTTGCTTAAATGTCCCGTAATTAACACATCTGCGCAGGGCTTTGCGCAGGTCTTTGCGCCCCTTGGGCCAACGCAGCTGACTGATGCTGAGCGGGGCAGCGTGCAGGCAGGGCTTTGCAACCTGTCCCCACAGCAGGCTCACGGAGGGGAAAGAAGGGAGCAGTAAGAGGCATGTCTGTGCACAGGAACAACCCCGTCATTCAGAGTTGGCGCGTGAAGGCCGGCTCCGACCTCCTCTCGGGCACTGCCACCCTCCCTGTGGAGAAGGTCTTCCTAGCTGAGGTGACACCTGCATCTCCCAAGGACAATGACATTGCCCTGGTGAAGCTGCAGTCTCCCCTGCATGTCTCAGGTGAGATGTGGCACATACCTCCTCACAGCGAGAGTCCCAAGTGTCTTCTGACGGCACCGAGAAGCGGGCTAGGAGGGCGATGCCCCCCCGTGTGGCAGTGCTCAGTGAGCACTGAGCAGCGGCGCGGAGTGGGCTGCGTGCAAGCGGTGCCTTACCGAGAGCGCAGCAGGGAGCCGGGTGCCCGGCTGGTGCATGGGCCCGGCCAGTCCGGGCACGGGCACCTTCCCCGCAAACCTCCCCAGACATCTCCTGCACCTCACTTCTCCCTCCCAGGCAGCAGCAAGCCCATCTGCCTGCCCTATTTCGACGAGGAGCTGGTGCCGGGCACGTCCCTGTGGGTGATAGGCTGGGGCTACACGCAGGAGCACGGTGAGCGGGACAGCGTGAAGGCGAGCAGGAGGAGCCGGGCCGGTGGGGTCCCTGCTCACCCGGAGCTGCTGGGGGGGCCCCTCTGAGCGGCCACGTTTGGTGCAGGCAAACTGTCGGAGACCCTGCAGCAGGCGGAGGTGAAACTCATAGACGCAGAGAGCTGCAACCTGGTCGCCTACCACGGGGAGGTCACCGAGAAGATGCTATGTGCCGGCTTGCCCCAAGGCGGGGTGGACACCTGCCAGGTGGGGGGTGCCGGGTCCAGAAAGAGGGGGTGGGTTGGTCTGCAGCTATCGATGAAACAGCCCCTTTCAGGGAAGAGCTGTGCTCCTGGGAAACGGCTGCGAGCTGCAGCTGTGACCACCGGTGCCCACCACGCTGGGGGCTGGGGGAGTCCTCAGCACCCACTCAGCCAGTTTGTCCTTCACAGGGGGACAGCGGCGGGCCCCTGCTGTACTCGGGCAGGCACTGGCAGGTGGTGGGCATCGTCAGCTGGGGCCAGGGCTGCGGGACCCCCAGCACGCCCGGCGTCTACACCAGCGTCCGTGCCTACCTCAACTGGATCTACGCCGTCCGGAGGGTCAGTGCCGTACTGCCGACACTGCTGCAGCAACACCCATGGCTGCTCTGTTGCGCAGGTTTTGGGGGGCGGTGGGGAAGGCCCAGGGCCCCCTTGGCGGTTCTGCACAGCGGGGAACCGCACTGTCGCTGCAGGACAGGCTGTGGGCAACCAGCCCCCTTCAGCTCTGCGCGGGAGCCCAGCCAGCTCCTTAAGGATGCGACTCTGTTTGCCTCCTGGTTGCTGCTGCCCTTCAAAGCTTGCAGTTTCTTCTCTCCCTCCCTCTGTCCTTCCAGTCAGAGCTCTGAGACCAGCCGGGACAGGTCCCTCCTCTCTCCCCAAGCCTCCCTCCCCACGCACTTGGCTGTCTTGGCTCCAGCAGTAGCTGGGAAATGGATCTCCAGCCACGGAAGGTGAGCGGTGCCTCCCAAACCCTCGCTGGCAGGCTGTGATTTAGCGCGCCAGAGGCCAGCCAAGGAGGCAAAGGGCAGCTCGGAACAACGGCCACCGATACCACAAAGGAATCTGACCGGCTCCAGCTCCCTTCCGGAGAAAGATTAATTTATTGCCCTGTGCTGACCCTGCTGTGGCAGGAAGGCTCCTGTGGGGCTAAGCTGCTGTTTGCTCACTACTGTTACACAGAGGGGAAAGGACGTTTGTGCCGTAGAGTATCCCCATTAAAAGAAAGTATTTGTTTTTTTCAGGCAGCCTCTGAAGGCTTTGTCCCTTTTGCTTGCAGGGGTATTTTTCACAATACCCTGCACTGTACCGGAGCTGCTTTCCCAGCGCAAAGCAGGGTTTATTTGCTGGCTCTTGTGAACAAGCTGTTCCTGCACACAAGAAAGAAAGGGCTGCGTGGACCTTGGCCACTCAGTCAGACAAGCTGAGCAGAATGCAGTCAGTTTAAATTGTTGTAAACAAACAGGGACATTAGGCATGCTTTTAAATCAACTTCTTCTAGCGTAGCTTCAGCCCCGGTAGAAATCGGGGCCATTCCCGTGCAACGTGGCAGGGAGGGATCCTGCTTTTCAGGCGCTCAGAGCACCTTTTGCGCTGGGAAATACCCCCAAGCACCCTGCAAACACTGTCCCTCCAAAAGAAGCACTGCAGCCCCCATCCTGTCCTGCGCCCCACGCCAGGCTGGCTCCCCAGCTCCAGGCACCCACAGCCCCTGGGCTTGAGTGGGCAGTGCTCACCCATGGGTGCTGGGAAGCAGCACCCAGCCCTTGCCCCAGCGTGTCCAGGATGCAGCCAGAGCACTGGCAGTCATCCACCCAGGACAAGCAGTTGCAGAGAATGGGCACAGCCCACGCTCGGCACACAAGGGAAATGCTGCTGCTCTTTGCCTCAGTGCAGGGCTTGCAATGCAGCGTGCATGCCCGGGGGTTCATGGTAAGGCTAGACAGGCACCCACAGCAACCCAAACCAGAGCAAGTTTCTCTAGTAAACATAAACTTTATTTCATTCAAGGCAAAGCTAACTAGACCTCTACAGTGCAAAAATGTGCTGTAAGTCATCACACAGCATGTTGTACACATCCTGTGTTTATTTGCAGGTATCTCCTACATGTGTTTATATATGCTTATACACATACGGGTCGGCCGCAGCACATACCTCTGGCAGGCCCTTCTCCCCTGCATGCCCCGGAAAGCCTCTGCAGACCCCCCAAAGCCCTTGGGACAGCAGGGATGCTGCCGGAGCCGGCACAAGCCCCCAGGCCAGCCCGCTCCCCTGGAGCCCCCTGCGTGTCCGTACAGCACCCACACACATATGCGTATAGAGTTATCTTTCAAAAACTAGTTATGTTGACTTTTCCCATCAAGCCAGAGGAGTAATCCATGCATAGTACAGCATTGCATATCCTGTGGTAGGTGGAACTGTGTCCAGATACTGTCTAAAAAAGGCCAACAGGTTAGGACAGCTAAAAATAGTTCTTTAAAAAAATCCCTTCCTCCCTTCACTGTCCTCTCCCACGGAAGTTCTCCTCCAAGCATGGGCTGGGGGGTCTCTTGGGGCAACTGGGAGGTCTCACGCCTTCCTGCCCAGACTGTCATGCGTGACAATGGTACAGTAACGATACTTTGCATTTACGGAGTGCCTTTTGCCCCAGGGTCTTGGAGCACTTTGCAAAGCGATGCAGGGAGCCTCACACCTCCTGTGAGGTAGGTCCGATTTACTGTCCCCGTTCTACAGATGGGGAAACTGAAGCGCAGACAAGTCAAGTGATTTGCCTGAGGGTCCCACGGATCCTCAGAGAGAGGACCGGGATCCCGGGGACCTGACTCCCACTTGCCCGTCTAACTGGCCGCCAAGGAAACCTGCCTGGGGCCAGGTGCCTGTACCTGTCCCCTGTCCCAAATGCTCAGCCCGGGCAAAGGCTGGAAGGTGCTCTCCGTACCACCACCCCCATGAGCGAGCAGGTGGGCTCTGACCTCTGCCACAGTAGTCTTGGCAGAAGGCAGTGCCTGACCTTTCCTTGTTCACCTTGCCCACCAACTCTTTGCCTACCTTCCACTCCAGCACCTCTGTTGGGGTGCAAGCCCCTGTAGCCGGGGAAGTCAGGGCTCAGCTTTGATTCCCGATTTCGAGTGGGGACAGGGGAGCTGCCTGTCCTGCAGCTTCACTGACAGACACCCACAAATAAAGGAGGACTAGGGAACAAATCACACTGTAAAGGACATTGTCAAGTTCAGTTGTAGGATCAGCTCGTTCCCTTCATGTCTCACGTCCTGCTACAGCCCTTGGGAAGGGGGCTGGGTTGCCCAAATCCCCACTGCAGGTACCCTTCGCAAAGACCCTCTGGCTTTCTGTGGCACCCCTCATCCAAGGATCTCGAAGCACTTTGCAAATGTTAGCCAAGGAAGCCTCACAACAACCCCTGTGAGGTAGAGCAGTATTACAGATGGGGAAACTGAGGCATGGAGAGGCAGAGCGACTTGCCCAAGGTCACCCAGCGGCTGATGGCAGGCCCGGGAGCAGGCTGGTGCAGCCCTAGCCCAGCTCCCCTCGCCAGGGCTTGACCGTGCTCCCTCCCTGCATCGCAGATGGAGTGCCACAGTTTTCCTCAGGTGAAAGGGAAATGCAATCAGCCATTTTCCCACTGGAGTCTAATATAAAAAATATCCGCCTAACGAGTTAAGCCTTGGCGAGTCAGCATCAAAAGCATTGCTGCTCTGAGTGATGAGCTTTAAAAAGAGGGGAGGAGGAGCAGGAGCAGCAGCAGCACAAACCCAGGGAGTGCCTCCCGAGAAGGCTGGCTGGGGGAGAAGCCCCCCCGCTGCCCCCGGTGGGGGTGGCCCTGCACAGGGGCCAAGCGAGTGTGAAACATGGGAGCTTCACCCCACCGCAGGCCAGCGGTGACCCCAGGACACAGCCAGCCCCAGTTGCTGGTCCCCCCAGCCCTTGGAGGAACGGAGGCACCTCGGGGCCCGGAGCGTGGCTGGGAAGAGATGACAGCCCCGACAGCAACGGATCTTCCACCGATTTGGTTCTTGAGTGTGCTTAACAGGAGAGCTGAAGCAGGAGCCTCTATCTCTACAGCGAGTTCCGTGCACCCTCGCTCTGCTCCACATACCTGCTGCGTGATGCAAGCAGCTCCTGCCCGCCCCAGCTCAGCATCGCCGCAGTCAGACGAGCCGCCCTAAGCTCCTTGCAGCCTCTACCCACCTCAGGCACGCCGGGACCCCCGGCCGCCCACCAGCCCTGGGAGCGCAGCGCACCCGGCCGCAGACCAGGGCACTCCCCAGCACCCGGCCCCTTCGCCGCCCGCCCGGCACCCTCTTGCCTTCCCTCAGAGCGGAGCAGGTGGCTCTCCCTGTCCCAGGCACGTCCCAGTCAGAGTCTGCAAGAAGCTCCCAGTCCCGCTGCAGCTGAAGCCTTTTTCTGAGAAGCAGTGCAGGTTGCAGGCACGTGTGTAATAGAAACATGTCTCAAGCGTTGGCAGTTTGGAAAGAAAACAAAAGGGAAAGGCTTGTCCCCCTGCCCAGCCTCCCTGCTGCCAGGCGGGCCGGGGCTTGGGGCGCCGCTGCTTCATGCCTTTGGTGGTGCTTTTTGTTCCGCCTTGGAGCCGGCCAAGCCGTTCTCGGTGTTGTCGTTCCCCGATGAGCTCACGAGACACTCCTTCCTGGGGGAGAGCACATGGCCAGCTGACAGCCCCCAGCCCCCCCCGGCCCCTCTCGACATGACCCCAGCCCTGGGCAGCCCTGGCCCAGGGCAGCACCCGCCGAAAGGTGCCGGGACCAGCACCCGCACTCACTTCCCATCCTGGGTCTTCTTGATGATGAACAGGACAACCCTCTTGACGAGCATGAAGAGGATGAGGAGGCCGATGAGCCCCCCAACAACGCCCACGATGATGAGTGTCACAGTGTTGTCTGCCTCCACCACTGCAGGAGAGAAGGTGCTGAGGGGTCTCAGGAGGGAAGCAGGGAGCTCCCAGCTGCACAGCCCCCCCAGCAAAGCAGCAACCCCCTCCACCAGCCGCCGGCCCACGGCACAGAGGGCCACAAGGCCAAGCCTTGCCCTTCGGGGATGCCAACCACCTCCAAGAAGCCAGGACACCCAATGAAGCATCACAACTGTGAGCTGAGGTGGAGTCAGTGTGGGTTTGCATCCCCACCGCCCCAGTGCTGCTTGCGGGGCAAGGGAGCCCTGGCTGGCACTTACTCTTCTGGACCACCGTGAGGAAGATGGTGGCATTGTGCTGTGCATCCTTCTCCTTGGGGTTCTTGACATGGCAGGTGTATTTGCCAGCATCGCTGAACTCCACGTTCTTCAGGACGATGGAGATGTTGTTGTCCTTCCCAGTCGTCGAGCCAACAAACTCGACCCGGGGGTTGCGTCCCACAAGGAAGGGCTCCGAGGCTTTGCTCTTTATCTTGCCGTGGTAAATCTGCAGAGGCAGGGATGTGGGACGTGGGGTCAGCTGGGCTCCCAACTACCCCAGGGGAGGGAAAGACTCAAGCTCTCCTGCCTGTGCCCTGCCCTACCTCTGCACACACAGACACGCACAGCCAAGGGTCCTGGCACAGCCCGCTAAAGCAGGAATGGCTGTGGAGGGGGACCTGACGTGCAGCCCACCCAGGAAGCAACAGATCAATCTGACTTGCTCTGCAGTAATGTTACAGATGACACAAAAGACAGGAGAACCCCAGGGCACGGAGAGTCTCTTTGCTCTAGGGCCATGCAGGGCTGGCCAGCCTGCGAGGATGGACCTGCTCTAAACCAGCCCTCCTGCTAAAGGAGTTGAAGAGCAGAATCTTCCCAGCAGGAAACAAATCTATACAGAACCTTTAGTATTTCAGGGCAAGCGCAGGAGGAGAAAATTCACTGCATTTTGCCCAAAGCACAGACTTGCGCCTGACCACCCAGTTTATGGCCAATTTATGAACAGAAACGAGCCTGCGGGCAGCAGAAAATCCAGAACAGCCCTGTGCCAAAAGCACGGATGTGCCAGGATATTTGAGTCACCCTGTTTGCACAGCCCTGTCCCCCCAGAGCTGGAGACACTCGGAGGGACGGGCATCCTGCAAGAGGAGAAAGGGAACTCTGTGCAAACTGCAGTGCTGGTCTGCACTGGGAAAGTAGAAAAGGACCTGCCAGGAAAAGAGAGGCAAAGCCCAGAGAGCCACCCACCATCTCTGTCGAGTTGAAATACCACGTGAAGACCAGGTCCTGAAAGCCTATGCAGGTGGTGAAGGTGCAGGGCAGCAGGACATTGGAGTTATTCAGAGCCATCACAGTGTTGGTCTTCCCCACGGACACCTCCAAGGCAAAGGCGATGGCGAAGATGTGCAAACCTGGCAGGGAGAGGGGAGGAGAGAGTGAGGACACGGTGCCAGGATGCAGAGAACGGTGTGGTGCATGGGAGGGACCACTTCTCCCCCGCTGCAGCCCAGCCTCTGGCTGGAGCATCAGCCACTGTGGGGATCCCCTTCCAGGGAACACGTGGGGGGCAGCGGGGCTCAGCCCTCACCCCCCGAGGTCCTGCTCCCGGCTCCACCAGGGACCCACAGCATCCTCCTTCTCCTCCCCGCAGCCTCAGCACGGGGGCATGAGCCCAGCTCTCCTCCCCTCCCAGAGCCCAGGGATGGGTCTGTTACTCCTCATCCCCTTCAGCACAGCAGGCTGCCGTGGCAGGAGCAAACGCGCCTGTTCCCGGCCAGCTCGGCAGAGATAGGGGACGTGCTCCCGCAGGAACGGTGGGGGCTGGCTGGCACCCACAGAGGCAGCGGGGATTCAAAGGGAACCATAGCATCACCACGAATAAAGCGTGCGAATGAAAGCCCCGATTTGCATGTTATCCGCAAGGCCTTCAGCTAAACCTTAAAGGGGGAAAAAAGAAGCCCAAAGCAAAGCAGAGCTCTCTGTTCTTCAAGCGGGGAGTCTGAGCACTAATTAGCATTGCTGTCCTGGACGCCTGCTACTTGGCCCGTCCGCCGCCCCAGCCAAGGGCTCTGGCAGCGAGGCAGCACAGCAGGCTCCTTGCAGCGCCTGTGCGGACCCCCGGAGCGGCACCCTCTCACGCCTGCCTTGCGGAGAGCTTCATCTCCTGCTGTAGCTGACAGATGACCTTCAAACTGCAGAATGCAGCTCTCCCACTCCTCTCCTCCCCGTTAGCAGGGAGGAAGGCATGGAGGAGCAGGTACGAGTCCAGCCACATGAGCTGAGAGCACGCCTGAAAGCTCCTGGGGTGCCATGCAGGGGACTGGCACTTCACCCCTGGGCACCAGGCTGGGCCAGCCGTGTCCACAGGAACCCTTGCCGGGGGGGCACAGGAATGCTTTGCTCCGGGCCAGGGGAGCAGCCCTGTTCCCCATCCCCATCCCACTGGGGCCCAGTCCCGCTTGTGTGATGTGCTATGGCCAAGATGCGAGAGAACGCAGCAAAGCCTTGTCCTCCCCATTCCCAGACCTCAGCCACCAAAGGGACCCTGCCATCCCTACAAAGCTTTCCCTGGGCACTCAGACAACCAAAATACAGGGGACGCAGCCCTTCCCACAGCTGCAAGCTGCTCCCCAGCTCCACTGACACCTTAACTCGGATACACTGCCCTCAGCTTCAGATTTGCGTCTCTCTGCAGCCGCTTCAGCTGCTGATTTATTCTCCCACACACGCCCGTGCTAACAACTCCCCAGGCACGTCGCAGCCTGAGCCAAGCCCGAGAGCCCTGCATCCTGGGCTTCGGGCCCTGCTGCAGTGCTGCATTGCAAGCACTGCAGGGAAGGAGTTACTTAACTTTACAAAGAAAGACTTTTCATTTTGCTTGAGAGGCTTTAGCTAACGTCAGGGAGTGGCTCCCACCAGATGGAGGTCTCCTGCAATTGTCAGGCTCAAAGACCAGCCCTGGCGATGCTACAGAGGGGACTTCACATTCAGGAGCGTCCCGCGGGAATCGCACTGCTCCCTGGAGTAAGACTTTGCAGACGGATGCCTGGCTCTGCAGGTATGCCTGAGTAGGCGGGGTGCTGCAAGCGGACAGTTACTTGCAGG
Organism: Harpia harpyja; assembly: GCF_026419915.1. Classification (NCBI taxonomy): domain Eukaryota; kingdom Metazoa; phylum Chordata; class Aves; order Accipitriformes; family Accipitridae; genus Harpia; species Harpia harpyja. The sequence goes on along the minus strand of NC_068943.1, from coordinate 46,178,975 downwards.
AAAGACGATTCTGTGCAGCTTGTAACACTTTTAATCCTGTCTGCCACTGTTATAACATCATGAACATAACCTGAATTGAATGTGTGGGGTAAACGGAGGCTGATCTTGTTCCTGTCATGCTGTGGTCTCAGGAAGACAGAATTGATACGCTACCGCTAAATAAAGTGCAGTGGAAAACACATTGGGAGGCTGGGAGATTACTGACTCAACCTGCCACACCAGCTGCCACCATTACTTTTCCATGTGCCCGAAGCTGCTGCACTTTGCACCACCAGAGCCCCAACCTTCAGCGTGCAGGTCAAGCCCCACCGAGGGCTCTAGGCTAACTGTCGTGCACGCAGGCACAAGCTTTCCTCAGGAGACAGGGAAGGGGAACCGCGGAGCAGCTGCTCCTGCTGCTGCCAGAGCCCTGGCTGCCTGCTCTTGCTGAGGCTGAGTCCCTGGGGCAAGCCCCCCCGTGACAAGGGGTCCCAGAGCCACTGAGCTATGTGCAGCGGTGCTGGGTGTGCAGCCTGGGACCCAGCCCCAGTGACAGCAGCGATAGCCCTCCAACCTGGGCCAGGGCCCAGAGCAAGACTTTCCCCCCACGGGCTGCTGGCAGCCCGCCAGTTTTCCCGCGGCCAGTCAGGAACCCGGTCTGGGAACCACTGCCCTAATGGAAAGGGCACATGGGATTCACCTGAAAAGGCATGGGACACTTCCACCATCTGTGAGAAAGCTTGCCTTGCCCATAAAAATCAACGTGACCTCCTGGCACAGACAGCAAGCCGTGCCCAGTGGGCTGGGCAGGCTCCCCTTGGCCAGCCCGAGCTCAGGCACGGTGTGCTCCGGGACAGGACCCATGGGCCTCACCCCTCCTGCGGGCACCGATGAAAGACACCATGGTGTGGCTCCCCGGCGCAGCCGGGAGCCCACTGCCACTCCCTGGAGAACACGGCATCCCCGAAACACACAGACAGAGAGAGCCCTGCCCAGATGCTCTCCCCTTCCCACCTCTTCCTCCAGGGTCCCAGCCCACCTGGGCGACCTGCGGGACAAGGATCCCACCTGCCCGCCCTGGACCCCAGCCCCCCGCGTGCCCTGGGCTCCAGCGCCTTGGATTCTCTCCGACCACCCTGCTGCCAGCCCCGTGCCGAAAGCAGCTTGTGCTGCATCTGTCCAAGGTGGCACTTTCCACCAGGTACCAGCAGCCGAATCCTGCAGGGAGTCAGGTACTTACATGTCTTCTCATCTCTCCAGCTCGCTTAAAACAAACTTACGGACTACGCCCTCTGAAATGCCTCTCGAGGCAGTTTCCCAACAGCAAGCGCTGCCAAGGCAGCCCTTGGTTTCAGGCTCTCTGTGCCCCTGGACACAAGGATGACCTACACGAGCAGAAGTGCAGCTGGTGCGTGAGGGCGGATGCAGGCAGCTTGGAACCAGCCCGGGGGGCTGCAGCGCAGAGGGGACGGCTGCAAACTCCTTCCTCCACCCTGCAGCTGGGGAACTCGGGCATCCCCGCACACAGGTCTGCGCATCACGCTCCAAGCAGCGGCCCTGCGGTACGGGTTTGGGGAGAAGCGCATGCAACCAGCTGGTTTACAAAACCGAACTGTAAAAAGAATGACCTGTCGGCGGGCGTGCTGGCGGCCGCGTTGAAGCAGTGCATGGCTTCCCTACGGCTACTCCCCCGGCTCCCATTAGCAGGCAGGTAGCCGCCCGCCGTCCCTGCTCAGAGAGCGGCCGAGCGGAGCAGGGCAAAGCGGGATGCAGCCGCAGTGCTCGCAGGAGGAAAGCTCTGGCGATGTTAGCGACTGATGCAGGCAGGGCAGGGGGCCGGAGCCAGGACTTCGGAGTCGGCTCTCGGACTCGGCTGCGAAGTCACCTTGGACAAGTCACTTATCCTCAGTGCTTCGGGCTCTCCGTCTGCAGAGCAGAGAGAACCGCGTTAGCGCCTGCGGACGGCAGATTCAGCTGAGCGGCGGCGGCGGCAGCGTCCGACTCCTTGCGGTGCGGGAGGGGGCCAGATGCAAAGCAGCCGAGTGCGAAGCGAGGGTCACCCCGTCTCGGGAGGACGAGGGGGGGCGGCCCGCAGTGCCCCCCCCCCCCCCGCCCCGGGCTGTCGGAGGAGCCCGCGGGGTCCCCAGGGAGCACCCCGGCGCGAGGGGCTCTCCTCTCCCGGGGTGGGGCCGGGGTGTGTGTAGGGGGGGCGGCAGGACGCCGGCGGTACCCGGGGAGGAGCGGGTCCCCGGTGCCCCCCCCCCGCGCCCCTTACCCAGGAGCGCTGGCAGCAGGCGCGGCGCGGCGCGGCGGCGGGCGGCGGGCGAGCCCGGGGCCATGGCTGCGGAGCGGGGCCGTTCGCTCCGTGCTGGCCCGCAGCGGCCCGGCTCTGGCCGCCCCCGCGGAGGGCGAACGGCGCCGGGCGGGGCCGAGCCGAACCGGGCCGGGCGGGGCCGCGCTGCGCCCTCCTCCCCCCGCGCCCCCCCGCGCCGCGCATCCGCCCCGCCTGCGGGAGGTGGGGGGGGCTCGGCCCGGGCTGCCCCCTCGCGTCCCTTGCACACCCCGGTCTGTATCCCCGGGTGTTGCCCTCGCCCGCCCCCAGGGCAGCCCAGCTCGCCGGCCCCGGAGGTTGCCCCTTTTACCGCCACTCCCACCCCCCCCCGGCGGGGTTCGGCCCCGACATCTGCGAGAGCCGCAGCAGGGACCGCAGGGTGGGCGCAGGGTGGGCGCAGGGCGGGGGGGGGGGGCACCGGCAACGCTGGGCTGGTGCTGCCCTGCAACCCCTTAGGAAAGGGGCAAAGCGCCACGAAGGCCGGTGGCTTCTCCGGGGGGGAGGACAAAAAAAGGGGCCGAGGCTGAGGCCCGGCTCTGGTTCGGTGCACGTCAGTGGGGTGACACCACCAGTGTCCCGGCCCCCAGCCCCATGTAGCTACCAGCAACCCTCTAGCCCTAAGGCTGACAGCAGAGAGTTCTGCAACCCCAGATGGGGACGCGGAGCTGGACACTGATGGGCAAGGCTGCGGGGGGAATCTGCTTGGCGCCAAAGGGGACGCGCTGAAAACTTGTTTTTGTCACTGTGAGCTCGTTCCAGGATAATTGCCTGCACATAAGTTCACGTCTCCACGACCTTTTCCTCACCATCACGTCCATTAGACCTAACCCTCAGCAGCCCACATCCAAAAGGGCAGTGGTGGGGGCCCTCCTAATGGAGGCCTCTGATGATGTGATGGGCAGAGACTGAGCTTCACCAGGTCCATTAGACAACCAGACCCCGGTGCAGAGCAGCAATTTGCGGGAGGTGACGCACCCTCAGAACAGGCATGGCGGGAAGCGGGGGGAGGAGGTTCAAGGAGCAGCACTGACCGTTTCTCCAGGCTGTAGTCCTTGCTGGCACAGGGCACATGTCTCGGCAAAGCTCATCCCGGGGGGGGGAGCAAGGCTGTACCTCCCTTGCTGGACACAGCACTACAGCATGGCTTCCCCAAACAGGATTGCTGCTTTTCGGGTGTGAGAGCAGCTCACCTACAGGGATGCTGCCTAGGGCCCTGCCTGCATGTCTGGAGTGCTGTGGCCTGCCAGCTCCAGAGACTCCTCAGTCCTGCTCCAGCCCCCTTCGCAGCTCGCTCTCCTTCCCACCTGGCCAGGAGCGCAAAGCAGGAGGGAAGAGGGAAAGCAGGAGGTTTTGCAGGGCATGGGGGCATCCCAGGTCACCCTGAGAGGATGCCAGCTGTGCCTGTGCGTTGAGGAGTTAGGGCTGCAGAACTGGCAACAGAGGCAGGAAAAGTACAGGCAGAGCAGGCTGGGCAGCGCTGGCAGCCGGCGCTGCGGGAGCAGCGTGGTGAGTACTGCTGACGCAGCAGAAAGTGTCTCGGCGGGCGGCTGCGATGGATACGGCTAGGTGGTGGATATGGCTTGGTGAGGGGAGCAGCAGCAGCCGCTGGCGAGCAAGCGGTGTGCTGAGACAGGAGGAGGAGGAGCGCTGCATCTGCTGGAGCCTTGCTAATTGTGAGGGGGGTGGCACGCCTCTGAGGAGCAGCTCGGCAGAGAGGTCTGAAAGGGCGGAGGGATGCCTGTCATCCCTGCAAGGGTGCATGATGGCTGCTAGGGCCACAGTCACAGGTGCTGAAAGGGGGGGGGGGGGCAGACGAGGCTGAGGCTGGACCCTCCAGCATCCGGTAAGCAGGACCACAGAGACCTGCAGCACTGGGGACCTGAAAGAGTAGTACCCGTACCCTGGTGCAGGGAAAGGCCGTTACGCGTGGAGGACTCCTTCCTGGCATGCTCAGGTGTCTGCCAAGTTTGCTTCCAAAAAGGTGGGTAAAGTTGGGATGGGTTTGGCCAAACTGCCATCGGGAATCCCCCCAGCAGAGCCCTAAATCCTTTTGGAGGCAGGGGGGTTGGGAATAGCAGCACTACCCAGCTGGGAGGGTCAGCCAGGAAAAACAAAAGGGCTCCAGTGGGCAGCGGCACAAACCGGGTGTGCAGGGCAGGCGGGTACCCAGCTACTTCTGCAATGACATGCCCCTGTGGGCACTGTCTCCCTGCTGAGCATCTCTGCCGAGGCAGGGCTCCGCGTGCCCCGCTGGGGCCAGCCGGCAAGCCTGGTGCCATGCTGCCCGCTCCTGCTGCATGCCCAGGGCCAGCCGTGCCCTCCCGGCCGCACGGCCCCACAGCTCGGAGCAGGACGCTGCCCGTCACAGGAACCTGATGGAGCTGTCACGCTTGGCAGCTCTGGCCAGTCTCCTCGGCCGACTGATCTCGTGAGACATCTGCCGCGGGCCTGGGAAAGGCTCGGATCTCCCACAGCCCGACCTTGGCGAGCGGTGCGTGCCGCAGCCAGGAAAGGCACTCGCAGCAGCTGGCCCTGGGATTTTGGCACAATGCTGGGATGTCCGGCATGGGACCTGGAGATACTGCGGCTCAGCGGAAACTTGTTTTGCTGAGTCCAGCACAAGGCTGCTGTGTCTGGTTTCAGGAAAGGCGAGCACCCTCTGCTCGGACACTGTCACCTCCCCGGGGGGACAGGAAGAAGGGCGCAGGGGTCCTGCCAGCTGGCTTGCAGTCTGCCGGGGGTGGTCACAGTGGCTGCCAGGCCCCTGTGTACCCCTCGCTCCCTCTCACCTTGCACTAATGGAGCTGGGAGGGTTAAAATGCCAGGCTGCTCTCCGAGGAAGGCTCCTGCTTCCCTCCACGTGGGTACCGGGGTAGAGCTGAGCAGAGCAGTTGGGCTGCAGCCTCCCAGCTCAATGCAGCAGGCGCAGCGCTGGCCCCGGCTGCCCTGGAGCATCCTGCCGGGGCAGCCCTGGCCCCACTCCCGGCAGCAACGGGAGGACAGCCCCAGCCCCCTCCCAAACCTCCCCGAGCCAGGGGATGCTGGGCTCCGGGACCAGGAGCAGGCAGAGCCCTACTGCCGATGGAGGAGATGGCGATGCTGGAACAGAGCTTCCCATCAGCACCTTATATTTACTGCAAGGTCCTCTGGCTGTGACCTTTAAAAGACAAGGTGGCCTGGCAGCCCGGGAGCTGGCAGCAGGCAGGAGGTGCTCGCAGTGATCAGACGCTGCAGGACCGTCCCAGCTGGGCCAGGCACGCCAGGCTGGGAGCAGAGCGAGAGCAAGAGGTCCCAGGCACGCAGACTGCGGGTGAGTGCTTGGCTGCCTTTGTCATTCTCAGCCTTCCCTTGCCTGCAGCTCTCCCTCGGAGCAATGCTTTCCCCTCTCCCTGCCTCCTTCTCCCTGTGCAGGGCCGCCCTGCCTGCTGCCTCCTCGACACCCGCCAGTAGAGCCGCTAGCCCTCCGGGGTGGGCAGGTTCCTCGCCCCCTGTTCCTCGCCCCCTTTCACGGGCCCTTTAATACAAGAGGGGAAAGAGGAGCAGTGTCCCCAGGCAGCCACTGCAGAGGCATCTGCAAGAAACACTGAGCAAGGCCACCGTCCTGAGTCCCAGGAGAAAGTTTCTTCCTGACCCGGCACAGCCCAAGGCCACCTCTGCCGGACCCTCCCCAGCTCCGGCTCCGGCTCTTCAGTGCTGCCCTTGACACCCCTCAGCTCCCTGGAGTTCACTGCCCCAGGCTGTCCCCTTTTCCAGGTCCCCCCCTCATTACTTCCCAGCCTCATGAGCAGGGGGGCCAGGGTGCAGGCAGCATCGCAGGGATGGCGGCTCCGGGCTCCCCCCTCGCAGCAGTCCCCCGTGGCTCTCTGTACGGCACTGAGCAGAGGTCCCTGCCATCTCCCCACCTGCTCTCTTGCTCTTCAACACCTCGAATCCTACCTAGTCCAAGGAAATTTAAGTGCTCTGTAAAAGGGACTGTCCCTGGCTCTGGAGAGTCTGCAAAGCCCCAGCGCTGGGGGGGGTCGCAGTCACTGTCCTTAGTCCTTTGCGGTGCTGAAAACTCACCCTTGTCTTGTCCCGCGGGGCTCTCCTCCATCATCCCACACTGCCTGCCTTCCTCATGGGTTTCTTGCCAGCGACTCTCCCAGAGGTGACCCCATGCTGCCAACCTGTGGGTCCCCCGTCCCCTTTGCCTACGGGTGTATTCACCCTTCCGTCAGGCTGATTCCCCCTAAAGCTGGGTGGGTAGATAGCCGCATGCCCTCCTCCAGCAAGTTGCTCCTTTCTGCAACGGCGAAGCCGTTCCCTGCTACGGGCCGGGTACCAATTGCGGCCTGGCTGGGCTGTACCCCCCAGCAGCAGCCCAGCACACTGTGTCAGCGGAGGGCATTGGAGGTGATTTTGGTGCCCTTCCTCCAGGGAGGGAGAGCTGCCTGCGGGAGGTGCAGGGTTAAGCCCGCGGGCACACAGTGAGGCGTGCAGGGCAGCACTGGGAAGAGCTGAAACTGCTGGCGCTGCTCACTGTCACCCCGCTGCTCGGAGCAGCAGCAGGCTGAGCGAGGTGGGCTGCTGGGCAGCGGGTAGGGCAGGGCAGGCAGAAAGAGGTAGTCGTAGGTGCTGGTGACTTTGCGTGTGTGCGGACTTGGGATGCGCAGGCATTCGGCAGCCAGGGTTGAAGGGCAGTTGGGAGAGGCACGACTGACTGTCACCCTCGTGCCTCCCACTCCTTGCAGGTGGGTAAATGGATGGAGGTGCCTATTAACTGTGCCCCAGTTGTGCCGCACCACTCTGGCGCGTCCACGCGGCATTGCCGGATGGCTAAATTGGACAGCGGCCTGGTTACAGGTGTTGATCACCTGGTGTGTGCCCTGGGCTCCGCTGGAGCCTGCTGAGCCTTACCTGCCGTGCCCTGAGCAGCTGCCGTCCCCGGCTCTCTGCGGAGCAGAGGTGGGGAAGTCAGCAGGGCGCAGCTCCCTGTAGCACAGCTGGAGCCCCGCAGTGCATGCGGAGCACCCCTGAAATCTGGGTGCGTGGAGACTTGGGCAGCACCGGCCGCTCTCCCGCCCCAGCACCATCCTGCCTGCACCTGGCTCTGCGGCAGCTCCTGGGGACTGAGCTGTGGAAGCGGAGGCTGCCCTGGGCTCCCTCGGCACCCAAAGCAAACCTGCTGCCACAGCGGGACTGAGCTCTGAGCACGCAGGAGCCTCGTCATCCCCCCAGACAGACACACAGGCAGAGCAGAGCCGCAGGACCCTGTCCTACCCCTCCAGCAGGCAGCAGCACAAAAGCATCGAGTGCAAAGTTGTGTTTTGTTGTTCTTTTGTTTGTTTAACTGTACAAAGAGCAATAAAAACATCCTACACTCAGCAGAGTGTTTGGCAAAAGAAACCCATCAGAAGGCGCAAACCCAAAACTATAATCGTGACTGATACCAGCGCCTCCTGTGTATATATATATATTTGTAGAGATTCTCTCTGTTGTGTACAGCTATGTACATACAGATGCATTGGCAAGTTGCAATCCACGGATAGTGCATGAAAGAAATGGAAGGCAGATGCAAGACCAGTCATGTGTAACAGTCAGAGGCCTTTGGCCGCAACGTTGCCAGCTCAGTCCCCTGTGGAGCCGCACGCAGCCCAGCTTCGAGCAGCAGGCAGGCCGGGGAACCAGCCTCACGGCCGGCTCCCCACCGGCACTGTACGGGGAAAGCCATCTGGCGTGGGCGTGGGGGTGCGCAGGGGCAGGCAGCCTCAGCCCAGCCCTCCCCAGGCAGGAAAGCCGCCGGGAGAGGGGGAAGCCACATGGCAAGACAAGGCGCATTCCTGCTGCAGATGGGAAGGGGAGCAGCGCGGAGCCCAGCAAGGTCGAGCAGGGTGGAGAGGGCACGCGGGACCAGGGCAGAAAGCGATGGGGGCAGAGCAGGGAGCGCACGGCCATCCCTTCATCCCCGGGGCCTGATGGCATTGCCTGCAGCGCTGCCGGCGTGGCACCTGCGCGGGGACACGGCAGCGCTGGGCGGCAGGTGGTGCAGCGAAGGTCTCCCTTCTCCCCGACAGTGCTGCTCATGGGTGACAGGGGACCTCCGTCACCGGGCCCTAGGCAGCGTCCCCTGGGGCTCCGTGCACTGGCCCTCTCCTGCCCCGTGTCCCACCTGCCGTGGGAGAAGAAAAGCCCGGGCACAGTGCGGCAGGGGACACTTCCCCAGGTCATTTTCCTTGTCTGACCCGCGAGAGGCCCCAAGGCGAGCTCCTCGTGCACTCCAGCCAGCACAGCTCACCTGCCAGGTCTGACGCAGGAGGCAAGGGGCTTGCCCAAGGCCAGGCGGCGAGCCCGAGGCAGGCAGGACCACCGGTTCCCAACCCTGGGGCTCACCACATCCCCCTGCACCACAACGGGGTGGGACCAGCCGGGATCACCGCTCACTCGCCCCCGAGCTGCCTGGGGCCACTGCTTATAACGAACTGCAGAGCAGGCAGGGCAGCTCCCGGGGCGTGCTGAGGGAGCTGCCGCAAGCAGGGCAGGTGCTGGACTGTGGACGGGGCTGAGGCAGGCGGCAGCCGGCACTGCGGGGCCGGCGGCTGGGCGGCCTGGCAGTGCATTGCCATGGCAGTTACGGTTTGTGCAGCGCTCTGCAAGGGAGGCTGGAGGAGGCAGTCTCAGCATCTCAGGGTTGCTCGGGGGTTACAGAACTGTCCTGCCTCTGGGCCCCCGGTTGTGCCCAGTCCTTCCCAGCAAGCACCCAAAAACTCCTCTTCCTCCCAGCAGCTCTTCGTCCCTAGCAGCCGCACCCCGCCACTCCCCACCACCTTGGTTTGGCACATCAGTGGAACATTTTCCATTAGAATTACCCTCCCCAAGAAGAAAACGAGCACAAAAAAGTCAGCCCGGCACCTTTGGCTGAGATGCTCAGGCCCAAAAATAGCCCAACAGGCAGGCGGGTACATCCATTACACACCAGGAGCCATTAGCGGCTCCAAAAACCAGCAAAGCTCAGAGCCGACATGTGGGCTGATGGTCATTACCCAGCCATCGGCTTCTGAGCAGGCCGGGACAGTCCCCGAGGAGCACGAGCTTCTTGTCACAGCACCCTCAGCACTGGCACACAGGACTTGCAAGGAGGAGACAGGCAGCTAGCGGGGATCCCTTGGGGACGAGTACGCCGGTGCCCATGCCCTGGGCACAGCAGGAGCGCCTCGGGGGGTGAGACGTGGCCCCGAAGGCAGACAGCTGCTTGCCATTGGCCCCTGCTCTTTTTCTAGCGGGACAGGGCGCAGACATCTGGGCATGGGGCTGCCCGGCCCTCTCTCTGCCCCTCCTGGCACCCCCAGCTCCAGCCCCGCCACGTGTGGGGACCGCGCTCTTCCCCCCCTCTCCCGCACCACCCTGTCCCCAACACCTCCCCATGGCCCCACGCAGTGCTCCAGCACGCAGAGCGTGCCCAGCGGGAGCGGGGGGACAAGGCGGTCCCAGCTCAGGGGGAGCCTGGCTGCACTTCAGCCACCCTCCGCAGCCCTGCCTGCTGCGGCCAGCCTCCAGGGACCACCTTCTCTCCGTGCCTTGCTCCAGGCTGGGTGGGGTAGATAGATGGAGGGAGGGATGCTCAGGGGAGACAGAAATCCTTGCTCTGGGAAGCACATCGAGGGGGTCACGCTGTACAGGGGTGAAGAGGGAGGGGCGGGCGGGGGGGCATTACTTGGTGCCCTCGTCCGGGTTGCCTTCGCCGTCTGTCTTCCCTTCCTCCTCCGTCTTCTGGTCGTCCGTGTTCAGCCTCTGCTGCTTTTTCCGGCGCACGCATTTCACCACCATCAGCACCAGGATGACCACGGCCAAGAAGCCACCTACAGAGGCGCCCACGATGACAGCCACTGTTGAGTCGTGCTTCGGGGGCTCTGGGGAGACAGGGCATGGGCTCAGGGCACACAGCCCCCACCTGGGGCAGCCAGCAGGAGCAACAGGGAAGTGGCAGGGCTTGCTCCCCCCCGCCGGGGAGCAAGCCCTGCATGTGCAATGCAGGGTGAAGGCAGGGTACGGGGCGGAGCAGAGAGCCAGCTGGCACCCATAGGTGCCTGACAGCAGAGGGGACCGCTCCACCGCTTACCTTTGGTGAGCACCTTCAGGCTGATGCTGGCGTGGCCCCGGTGCCGGTCTGGGGGGTTCAGGACATAGCAATTGTAGGTGCCCTCATCCTCCAGCTGCACGTTTTTGAGGGTGAAGGACACGTCATACTTGGTGGGGTTCCCGGTGAACTCCACCCGGTTCCCAAAGCGGTCCAGCTGCTTGTTCATGATCTTCATCCGGAACTGCAGAAACTAGACATCCCACGCGGGAGAGGAGGTGAGACAGCGTTTGGCAGCCCTCCTGCTCGCCTTCCCTGGCCAGGCATCCCCCTCCCCTGCACGTACTGCCCTGGGCATGCACCCACGCTGCACGCTTGCCCCTGAGCCGGCCAGCACCCGCTCAGCTCTTGCCCCCACAGCGGCCAGGGACAGGGTCTCCTCGCGGCGCCTCTCCCCACTCACACCTGCCTGTCCTGCCACATCAGGGCAGCTGCCCTGACCGCTTGTTCTTCACACAGTCAGTTGCTGATTTTCCCTGCGGTGGAGGAGGGCCAGAGCAGGAGCAGACATAAGGAGAAGGCTCAGGACCCCAGGGAACACACACGACTACTCCAAGCTGGTCCCAGGACCTCTCAGCCGATCCCCAGCCCCGGCGAGACTCACCAGCTCCTCAGAGCAGTTCCTGCACTCCTGGTATGTCCAGTTGAGGGAGAACTGCTTGTTCTCCACCTTGTAGCAGGAGTTGAAGGTGCAGGAGAGCTTCACGGAGGAGCCATTCAAGGCATTGATGGTGGCGGGAGCCATGACCTCCATGCCCAATCCCATGGGTGCTGCTGCAAGCACGGAGAGCAAGAGCAGAGATGCAGATGAGTTAGAAATGGACACAAGCAGCCATCCTACTGGCAAGGCCAGTCTCCCCATCCCACCCTGCACACTGGCTGGTTGCACAGAGCTCACCCTGGGGCCTGGGATTGCCTTTCAGGCACATCCATGCACAGACCACGCTGAGGCCAGCCAGGACCGGGGTTCCCCTGCACAGCAGTGACAGGGGAAAAGGGGGGAGCAGCCCCAGCCCTGGCACTGTCCCTTGGCAGTGCTCTGCAAGGGCTGATGACCCCTCTCTGCCATGCCTGCCCTGATTGTGCCCAGGGCTAAATTCTGCTGACTCCAGGCAAGCCCTGCTCCTTGTCACTTAAACGAGGCTTTCCTGCTGCAGAATCGATAACGCTATGCAAAGGGCTGAATGCAGCATCAGCATGCCGGGCTCAGCGCCACATCCGCGGAGAAATTTATGGCTGCACTCATCAGATTCCATTCCCAGCAGGACCCACTACAGCGGCGAGGGCTGGGATCTGCCAGGGCCAGCCCCTGGGGGCTGCGGGGGAAATGCAGATGCTCCCCTTCCCGGGGGTGTTCACGCAAGGATTCTCTAGCTGGGAATGACTGGGCCAAGATCTCAGTCGCTCCTGGGGGGACAAGGCCAGTCCCTGCACCTTGGCCTTGCTGTGTCAGAGAAACAGGGGCATTACCCGGTGCAGCTCACGGGGCAGAATGGCTCACCCGGGGCATGGGCAGGGATGGGGTGTCCGTGCCCTGCTCCCTCTTCCACTCCTTTCCTGCAGCTCCCCTGGTCCAATGGCTGCCCCAGCAGCACCTGAAACCCAGCACCTGCATCCAGCATGTTCTCCCCAGCCTGCAAAGGGGAGGGCGCACATGCCGAGACAGGCTCCCGTGCAGCCAGCTAGCTGCAAACTCTAAGGCTAAGCCCCAAGAAGCACAGGGACGGAGAGCCCTGGAGGAACTGCTGGGAAGGCCGAGACTGTAAAGGGGGGCTGTGGCACCCCGCAGGGCAGGGACAGCGACACTGGCAGCAGGGGCTATTCCGACCACCTCACCTCTCCCCTTTGGCTGCTGCTCTTTGCTCTCAAACCTCCTTCCTGAGGTGCTCCTGAGTTGAGCCCCGTGGCCAAGCTGGATGCATGTCAAGGCTGCTCTGCTGGCTAATCCACTCCGTCTGCAAGCAGGGCAGGAAAGGGGCCAGGCTCTGCAGCCAGGAAAAAGAGGCTTTTCCGAGTTGCAGATATGGCTGTTTCGAGCCACAGGTCTTGCTGCGAGGTGTGAACCAGCAGCATCCTGAAGCCAGCTCTCTGGAGGCAGAGGGGTGCCCGCCAAGCATGGCCAAGCCCCTGGAGACGGCTCCCTGCTCATGCTGGCAGCCCAGCAGCTGTGGTGGGCACCCTCCATCCAGCCCCAGTGCAGGGAGGGCTCCCCACAGGGTGCTGGGAGGCAGGGATGGGGAGAGCTGGTGCACGGGGACAACTCGCAGCATCCAAGGAAGCAAAAAGTGTCCAGGCCCGAGCCGGCCAGTCTCCCAGCCTTGCTGCCCCATCACAGCCCACCCCCTTAGACGCTTTCAAGAAAAACCTCTTAGGGGTGGGAGAGAAGAGCCGGGAGCCTGCCCATCTCAGGAGGCCCTTTCAGAGACCCAGCCCAGCAGGCCTGCTTGGAGGGGCCCCGGCACAGACGTGCAGGCTCGAGTGCCCGGCAGCCCTCGTGCTATGCCTACAGTTGGGCGGCATGGCTTTGCGCCATGTCCCAGGGCACCCCAGGGCTCTGCAGAGGGCAGAGGTGCCACCGGGAGCTCTCCCAGGCTCTGCAGTGACAAGGCAGCCCTGGCCAGGGCTTTGCCGTGCCACCTGGTACGGCAGGACCGTACCGCAGCCAGAGGGTCCTCACGGGCAGCCAGCACGCGATAGACATGTGCCCTGGGAGCACCTATGTGCTCAGGTCCAAACTCTGCCACTGCCCTGGCCGCCCAGCACCAGGGGACAACAGAGGTGGGGAAAGAAACCCGCTAAAATCCCTGGGACCGACCGTCCAGGCTGCGTCCTTCGGTGCTGCGCACGCTCCCAAACGCTCTGTCACACTACACCCTGCACCCAGGGCTTGGGGGGGGTAAAATTGCAGCCAGCCTCTAAAGCCGACTTTGCTGGGCTTTTTATCCGCCATTTCCCAGCCTCTCCCCTAAAGCAAAGGCAGCCCACCAGCAGCTCTGGGACCGGGTGAAGAGCACTTCACAGAAGTGATGCGTTTCTGTTTCCAATCAATATAGACCCAAACCTGCTGACACACACCACTGCCTCCGGGGCAGGGCAGAAATGCAGAGGCTATGGTTCCCCCCCAACCCATGCAGCACCGTCAGCCCAGAGCCCACCGCCCCAGCAGCCAGCCACAAAGCAAAGGGCACTCGCGAGCCACCCGCAGCCCACCAGCCACCGCCTTCCCAGCAAGGCAAAGCCAGAGCTGCCCCCTCTCCCTGCTGCAGCCCACATCCCTTGCCTGTCATGCAAACAGCCTTGCACTTAGCCAAAACCTCCAGTGAGCAGGATGCACAGCTTTTTTAAGAGAAGCTGCAGTTGCAACGTACCCCCCATCCTGCCTAAAAGCAGGTCACCCTGGCTGGCGGATTGCAGCAAGGGTGCATTTCGGACCACCTCCGTCCCCATCCCTGCGGCACAGCATCTCTCGCTGGCTCGCTGCTACCCCGGCGACAGGAGGGGCTTCTCGGGGCTGGGATGTGGGGAGGGGTCTCCTGGCCAGAGAGGGTGTTTCTCCCCAGCCTGGGTGCTCTCCCCTGGCAGCCGTGTGCATGCAAGGGGTCAAGTCGACACTTACCCAGCGAGAGGAGCAAGCTGAGGCCAGTGAGGAACAAGGTGGGCTGCGGGAGCCAAGCTTCCGGGCTCATTTTGAAGGACTTTTGTGTGTGGAGAGGACCTGGTATTGGTGTGGATTTTGGTGGTGGTGGTTTGCTTTTTTCGAACGCCCGGGTTATTTGCAGGTGACATATAACATTAGAGCTGCTTTATTTCCACAGCCCAATATGGCTGGCTTGGAGTGGTGCTGGATCGAAGAATTCAGTAAATGCTATGGTTGGTGGATTTCAGCAGGGGAAGTGGGAGGGCAGAAAAATTTTCCCCTGAACAGAAGGCGAACGCTCCTGGTGCTTAAACGCTCCTGCTCCGTGCTCTGGGGTCTGGTCGTGGGCTGTCACAGCGCTTCTCCTGCCTGCAGCATGCTGAGCCCAGGGCAGCTGAGGAGCAGGTTGCTGCTGGGATTCCCTCTGGCCCTGCAAACTTGCCGTTGGAGCAAGTGGCACTCAGGGCTCCTCTTCCCCCCAGGGAGGCCAGGAGCGCAGGGAGGGACTCGGCCGGTGCCCCACAGCGCAGGCCTGACCTTGAGGGTTCCCACGGCCCCTGCAGCCCCCTGATTTCAGTGGGGACATGCAGATGTGTCACCTCTGCCCTGTCAAAGGCTGGCGACCCAGCCCGGCTCACACCGCTCACAGCAGCAATTCCCACTCTCGAGGGCCCAGGAACATCAGAAATGCCCTCCCAAAGCCAGGTAGAGAGCAGAGGGACTGATCGGGCCTGGGAAGGGCAGAAGCTCCCAAGGAGGCAGCCCGCACAGCAGCCCGGTCAGCGTGCCCAGGAGGAGGCACACAACCGCAGGCCAGCAGCGGGTAGAAGCACTCCTGGTGTGCCTGCCTGCTCCCATGCTGATGCGAGGGCAGCCTCCTCGCTTCCCAGGGATGCCAGACTCTGCCAGCACCTTTCCTCTTCCCCAGCAGCATGCTATCCCAGGGCAATGCCCTCTCTTCATCCAGCCCTCGGGATGGGGAAGCTGGAGGTCTTTGGTCCCCTTCACACCATTGGTGAAGAAAGCTTTCAGGCCATGGACTCCAAGTCTGGATTCAGGCTGCAGAGACCGGTGCAGGAAGGAGACAACATATGACCTCATGGAGACCAGAAAGCGAGCGACAGCAGCTGCTCGGCCACCTAGTTCTTGCGCTGCGGGACGCAGGGTGGTGGGGTTTGCTGCAGCAGCATCACTGAGGAGAAAGGCAAGGGGTGCCCTGGAGCCAGAGCACATCTCAGCGCCTGTGCACCAGAGCCCTAGGGAGGAAGGGATGGGGCCATGGGGCGGCAGGAGGGACGCAGAGGTGCTCTGCTCCCTGACCAGCTCCAGGAGGGGAAAGGGGGCAGCTGGGAGAGAAGGCATCAGAGAAGTGAAAGGGTGAACACAGGCAACCCGCTTCGCAAACACACTTGCTGCACACGCAGCACGGTTTCCCAACCACGCTGGGCAGGCAGAGCACGCTCTGCTCCGCTCGAAAGGGTCCCCCAACCCCACAAAGGCAGCAGAGGTCACCTGTAACCCCCGACACCCCAAAACCAGTGCTGGTTGCCGATTCCTCCCATAATCCCGTTAATTCGGCTTCATCCAGGAAAAGAGAGTAGGGTGTCAACGTGAAACCAAGGACTGCAGCCCGGCGCAGCCCGCTGCAGTCTCCCAGCGCGCAGAGCCGGGTGGGAGGTGGGCCCCGGCCCCCCCTGCACCTGGATGTGTCAAACATCTATCTATAGAACCGGAGAAGAGTCGTCTTGCTGGCCTCCCCCCAGGCCCAGGCAGCGAGCCCCGGGTATAGGGTGCACGGGGACGTGGTCACCCATAGCGAGCGGCTGGTGTGGGGGAGACACCTGTGAGCGAGCACACATGGGGTACCCTGCTGCCCATGGGGGACCCCGCTGCCCAGGGGGCCTGCCCCGCTCCCCTCCATCCCGGCAGAGCCAGGGCAGCGGGGTGGCTCGGTACAGCCCAGGTGCTGCAAAGGGACCCCCTTCACAGCCCATTGGGTTTTACTGTTCCCGGGAGCCAACGGGGCAGGTGTGGGCACCCTGTGCGAGGCTGCACATAGGTGCAGAGGCTCCCAGGTCCTGGGCCAGGCAGGTTTTGGCACGCTTGGCACTTAAGCAGGAGGTAAAAGGAAGCCAGGAACAGGGAAGACTCCCTGAGCTTTATTATCTTCAGAAGATACCACTGGCACAGCTCCCGCTGCATCTCCCCCCGCCTGCCAGGCTCTCCATGGAGATCGTTATCTCGGGACCTGGAGCAGCACGGACCAGGATCAAAGCTAGAGTGTGGAGGCTGTGCCCGCTTTGCCCCACTCCAGAGACCAGGAGGCAAGAACCAGAGGGATGTCTCTCCCCTGGTCCCCCAGCAAACAACTGGGGTGGGACATGCCCAAGCAGTGGCTCTGGCACGGAGCACGTGGTAAAGTGGGACTGCTTCTTAGAGGAAGGGCTGACAGTAGCAGAACGCTGGCCTGCCCGAAGGAACAAAGATGTCTTGCACAGACCTGCTGGCTAAGGGGCTTACATGCCTCAGCACGGCTATTTCTGCCCCTCTGGAGCCCAGGGAAGTGCCGCCTCTGGTCTGCCATAGTGTTCCTCGCTTTGCCCATCACCCTGTCTCCCTTCTGCCATCCATTCTGCCGGGATCACCCTCTTGGCCAGCTCCACGTAGATGCTGTTCTCCTGGAAGTGAGAGGGGTGCTGCAAGGAGCAAGGGACGGGGCGTGAGTCTCACTGCAGGTATTGGGGCCCATTTGAAGTGGGCATGAGGCAAGGGATGCTGCTGCCTGGCATGGGGAGCAAGGGGTCAGGCCCTGGATGCTGTCACCCTGGGGAGGGGGGCAGTCATGTAGGGGGTCACACCAGCCCTACAGCTGCACGCCCTGCCCACGCCTGCCATGGCTTGGCTCCTCACCATGGTTATGTAGGTCTCCTCAGCTCTCCTCTTCTTCCCTGCATCCTGTTCAGCCTTCGGTATCTCAGCTCCCGGAATTGAGGAGTAAAGCGCTTCCTATGAGGGGGAGACCAGGACACTCAGAACTAAGCAGTCCCCAAAAACACGAGGGCTGCCTTAGCCCAGTCATAGGACTGGCACCAAGAGCCATGGCCCTGGCTGGCCAGCAAACAGCACCTCATGCTTGGCCAGTGTGGAATTCCCTCCCTCAGTGTCCCCAGCCCTGTGCCCATACACCCCAAGCCAGTGATCCCTCCATGTCCTGAGGACACGCAGCCTTAGCTAGGGACGAGGCAGCAACCATCCTGCGTGAGGATGACCCCGGCTTCAGCCTCAGCAGGAGGCTGTGGCCCAGGACCCCATCTCACCTTGCCAAGCCTCTCGGCTCCCAGGCATTCGGCTGCTGCGGGAGCATTTGCTCCATCAGTGCCTTCTCTTAACTGCAAGCCAAATGAAATGGCAGGACCTGGGGCTTGTTCCAACCGCAACGCACACACGCAGCCGGCAGCAGAGCAAGGAGCCCACAGGTCTCCTGTGTGCTCGCAGGGCGTGGCTGGCCATGCGAGGGCACAGCCCAGTGTGCGCACAGGCATGGGTGCTCTGCACCTGCCCTGTGTGCCCCATCCCTCCCCTGCTCCTGCCTCTCCTCCCTCTCTTCGGTTCCTGCAGGTTGTGGCCGTGTCCCAGGGCAGGCACACAGTCCCCTCCACACAGCTCAGCCTCAGCAATCACCTCTGCTTTGCTCTTGCTGCTGCCGTTTCCAGTCCTCCCCAGAGCCGTGTTGGCTGCAGACCTTGAGGGAAGGCAACGGTAGTGTCATCTCTGGCAAGAAGCATTGCCTACTTCTCCTGTCCCTGCCCTCCCTCTCCTGGGACGCCGGGATCCCTTTGCACATGCCTCGGTCAGGCCATCCCCACTGCAGGCACGCCGGGAGCCCAGGAGGTTTGGGAGCAAAGGGGGGACTGGCCAGGGCAGCATGACACTAGAGGGCAGCAGGAACCGGCACCCCACTGCGGGCAGCGGCATTGCCCGGGATGATGAACCCCCGGGTTTCAGCAGCTCCAGCCCTGCTTGGGGCACGTCAGGCTAGCGCTTGGCCAGGGAGAACAGTGCAGGAAGGCTGCAAGGAGGTGTTTTGCTCAGCCCCATAAACCCACAGCTAGCATTGGTACCTCTTCCTCAGGCTGAGTCCGGCCAGGAAAGCCAGCACAACGGCCGCGCAGCCACAGCCCACAGTCACAGGCCAAAACCCAGAGTCTCCCGGGGCTGCAGAGTCCTGGGTGCCTGCCGCTCCTCGTCCTGCTGGGGAGACACCAAGGCAGGGGATGGTACACACAGGGTCCCCAGCCCTACCCCAGGAGAATTGTGGTGGCAGGTCTGAGAGCCTGCCAGAGCCTCTGCAGCCCCTCCACATGGGGCTGAACAGGGCGACGGGAGAGGGGAGCAGTCATAGGGCACGTACCTCTCTGTCCTGTGGGGCTGACGTGCAGCACTGTGTGGTTCTTGAAGATGCTGCTGTGCTGGAGCAGCCGGATCTCACACACATATGTGCCACTGTCGTTCACCTGTACATCCTGCAGCTGGATAGAGCCATCCCAGAGGGAAGGGTCCCCTTGCCACTGTGCCCGGTCCCGGAAACGGCCCACAGGGATGCTATGGTTGTTGTAGTAATAAAACACCATCTCCTCCTGCCAGGGCACAGAAAGCATCAGGTGAAAGGAGCCCAGCGGAAGGGCACTTCCCTGTGTGCCTTCCCTGCTCAAGAGCCCTCAGATCGGGGCTCGCTCCCTCTCCCCGTGGAGGGCTCGCTGCGCACGAGAGCCCAGCTAGCTGCCACGCTCTCTTGGAAAGCCCCAGGACACAGCACCCAGCGCTGTGGTTCCCCTGCGGTACAGGGCCATGGGGAGCAGTGGAGGTGCCCTGCCACCACATGGGGGAACCTTCCTCCTCTTGTGACCTGGGCCAGGCAGACAGGCTTCCCCACAGGCTCCCGAGAGCAGCAGGGCTGCCTCGCTCACCCTCCCCTGACATCTGCCCCCACGCACTGCTCCACCGCCCACCCCCTGGTCCCAACCCACCTTCTGCATGCCGGCTCCTGCCATGCACAGCCAGTCCACTTTGGTCATCATCCAGCCCTTGGCCACTGGGTCTAGGAAGAGGCACTGCAGCAGGACAGAGTCCCCAGCGCTGGCTCGAAGCTGAGGCTCCGTGAACACCCAGCCAGCCAACCCACTGCACCGCTCTGCCAGGGACAAGGACAGCAGGATGAGTCCAGGGAGGACAGCCAGATGCAGCCTGCCTGTCCCCATAGATATCTCCTCTCCAGATAAGCCTGGGGCTAACGGCACTGACCAGTCCAGAGCGCAACGGGGAGGCCCTGCTCCTTGTGCAGGCAAAGCCTCTCCCCGACCCCTGCTTTTGGTGTGCCTGGGATGCGGGGCAGCACATCCTCCCAGTCGCCAGACCAAGGGCTGCTGTGCTCGCTGAACAAGCCACGCAGAAGGGAAGTAGGGAAGCACAACCCCAGCCCTCTGCGTCTGCAAGCCAAAGCCCATAGCTCCTGCAGGGTTGTTCCTGTGAGTCACTGGCTGGGAGAACCAGTGCTGCTCTCATCTACACCAGGCCAGGGGCAATTCAACCGCTTCACATGCATTTCAGTTCCTCTTTCACAACCTGCCCATTTGGCTTCCTTACCCCTTGCTCACAGGCTCCTGACCTGGGCTTGGCCTTGTCTGACCACATAACTACTGCTTAGGGTTTCCAGAGAAGCTGGACAGTGGGGAAAAAAGACAAACCAGAGGAACATCAAAGACCACAGAGCTGACATAACTAGCACAAAGCAGCTGCCGACACTGTGGGCCGCAATGCACGCAGCAGGAAGGGGAAAGAAGTGGGGCAGAAAACATCCCTGGTGCTCGTCAAGAGAAACCCTGCTTGCCCCAGAGTCTGCGCTAGCAAAACCTAGCAAGAAAAACGGCTGAGACTCTGGCACTTGTTTGTCAAGAATTAGGTGAGCTGCTTCAGCAGGGAGCTGCTCAGACAGGTAGACTTTTCCTGGCGTCTTAGCCATTCTGCTCACTCTGTCCACAAGACACTGAGGGCTGAGCCCTGGCGAAGCACCAAGTACTTGTCTGATGCCCTGTAAATAACAAATGCAAAGTGCCACAGCTTCCCAAACAGGTTTCTTCTGGTCTTGACCAGCTGTGGAGCTGAAGATGACAAATATTTGCCAGCGGAGAAGACCAAGGGAGCCAGTTGCCTCAAGCGGGGCCAAAATCAATACCTTGGAAACCTTTCCCTGTATTTAGACTTGGCAAAGCAGTTCTGCTTCTTTCAAAGCCTTGGAGCCTGGCAAAATAAGTACAGGACTCCATCCAGGGATGCTGTTGCAATTTGAAGCCTATATATATGTGAGCTCTGCAGGAAGGGAGTAGCAGCACATGGAGACCAGAGGAGTTACCAGGAGCCCCCTTATTTTTGCCAGCTCCAGGCACCTGTGAAACCCCAAGGGGTTCTCACTGCAGGAAGAGAGGAACTGATGGGTCTTTTGGCAAAGGCAGAGGGGAAAGCAGGCAAGGTACGTAAAACCACCAGAATGACTTACAGCTTACCCAGCCATGTCAGCACCAGAGTCAGGCTCAGCAACGCCTTCATCTTACTCTAAAATGAACAGCAAAGGCGACGCATGCATCAGTTTCCCCTGGGGCAGGACACCAACAGCTTGCAACTGAACTGAACCCCGAGGTCAGAAAATGACTTCTTCAGCTCTTCGGAGACGGACACAGTCTTTGCTGCCTGGATGTTCAGCCTCTCAGGTTAGCCCCTATCAGAGCTGGGAGCCTGAAACTCTGTGAAACACAGATGTCAGATACGTCTCTAGTTTGAGACTGCTCTGAGCCCTGAAAAGGAAGGGAGAGACACGGGGGCAGGAAGCTTAGCCTGAAACACCTTTGCATGTTCCCCTAAGTAATGAATCTTTCTGGTGGTTTGGGGGTCGACTCTTTAGCATCTGAACTGAGATGTTCTTAGATGCTAACTCTGCTCAAAAAGCAACGGGACTTTTTTTCTACTACATACTCAGAGAAGTTTTGTCCTAAAAACACAGACCCCTTACTCTAGCAATAACCCCCTTGCTCCAGGGTGCTGCACATGGTGAGAACTTCTGCTTGGAACCCTTCAGGGTCTGTTCAGACAGGGCCATGTTTGGTCACTGTATTCAGTTTGACCTGCTGCACATCTCTCAAAATAAAGCCAACGTCTCCTTTCTACGTGTTGTAGACACATCCTGTGGCCTGAGGAAGGACCGGCTGTCATCATCAGGAATACGCCAGCCAGTGTTCACACATGGATCACAAGAAGGCAAAACTCAGTACCCTGCTTGCTGTGTCTCTGCTCCATGATTCAAAGCTATGCCCATTCATAAGTGATAAACACATTTAAGGACAAAAAGTTACTGAGAGAAGCCCTCCTGCTTGGAGAACCTGGACATTACAGTTGAATTTGAGGCTGCCATTACCAGCACATGTTTTCCAATACATGCATTTTTGCTGCAGAAATAGAAAGACAACAAGAGCTGAATCATCTCTGAAATCTTGCTAGCTTCTCTCATTTTTCCTCCATTGTGCAAGTCAGAGGATCTCTAGACCAGCTTCAGTAAAGCCTCGGGAGGGGAAAAGATCCCAGATATTTCTCCCCAAGAAACAGCCATGAAAGGAGTTAGAGTAAATACATAAGGTAAACTTCTGCCATTATTCCTACTGCTCTCAGAGATCAACGGTTCCCTTCAGTGCTGTGGAGCAGAAAGCCACAGCACCAGATCTGCGGTGCTGGGGTACCAAGTTTCCTGGGGCAGCGCCTATGTCCCTGGCACTACGTGCAGAACCAACGGTGACAATAACACCAGGTGCAAAGGGCAGCAGGGAGGTGAGAGGGGACGTGCCAGCTCCATGCACGCACCATGGAGCAGCAGGAACAGCTACTGTGGCTCCACAGGGCACAAGCAGGGAGCGGGAAAGGCCTCCTCCCTGCTGCTGCTCGTTCCCTAAGAACGTTTCCATCTCTTTCCAGGGCCAGACATGCTTGCTAATTCCTTTTTCTTTCCAAATGCATTTTTCTCAGCGAAGGAAGCTCAGAGACCCCCTGAGACAGGCTCAGACAGGGATTACGGGCCTAGAAGCAGCTGCTGGGGGACCCACGGATCTGTTCTAGGCTGAGAAACAGTCACTACAGCTTTCCAGTCAGTGCATTGTGTTCTTGCCTGTAGTCAGTGATGGAAAACCACCTCTGCCCTTCATTGCCCTCCCCTTTCCACAGACAAAATCCTGAAAAGTGGCAGCAAGCCTTCTGGAATTCTCTCAAATCTGCCTTTCAAAACACACGACCCGTTTGGGGGTTGGGTTTTTTGGAGGTGGAGGGGAGAGCTGTGCGGTTTGACTGCACCATTTGCAGCTCTGCCATGACACAGTTGCTGTACAACCCGCACTTGTGCACACATGACCTACAAACACAGCAAAATTCATGCTCAGCTCCAAAGCTCTCAGCTGGTGCAGCATATCTCAATGCAGCAGGCCAAAGCCTCCTACTTTCCAGCTATATTGCCAAAAGCCATAGAACTTGAGCAGAGCTACACCCTCCCAGGACCACCCCCATGCAGGACCCAAAATAGGAGCCAGCTTGAAAAAAAGTTCTCAGCACACAGAAGCCTGCATACTGGGATATCTACACTCAGAACTTCAAAAGTTCTCTGTAGCTGAGCTACTGAGGCTCTGGTCCTTATTTGCCATCAAGTCCTTCCTGGACTTATTACTGTGTTTCTCAGCATAAATTCTGGTCCTGTCTGGGAACACATTTTTGCAGGGTCTCCCTCTGTGACACGCACCAGCAAGTGGGTGCTGTGCATGCACTAGCTGAAGACAGCACCCACTTGCTGAGGCTGTTATGTATATTATGGTGCTGACATATCCAAATCCTTCCACAGGGTAATTGCCTTCACTAAACAGATTAGGGAAAAAAAAAATATGTAGATACCACACTGCCTTTGCATTTTCCTACTTTTGCACATGGTATCTGAATCCTCAGCACTTCTGTGTTTCCCTAGTTCTCTTTTCAGGAAAAAGAAAGAAAAAAAAGTAAATGTTATGGCAAAAAATACTCACCTAGCATAGCTTGGGGCAGCCAACGTGTCTCTCGCATGAAGGGTTCTTCAGTGACTAATTTGGTGTATCTGAAAGAATCGGTTGCTGAATCGTCTTGAGGTTGTATGTGCGAGGCATTTGTCTTTCTTACCAGTCTTTGGTTTCGAGTCTGTTATTTCAGGTTCAGTTTGGTGGTCGCTTTCAACTTGCAAGAGGAAGTCAAGAGCTAGACTGAGGTACTGACAAATCAGAATGCAGAAGGGACTCTTATGGAGAGGTGAGAAGAATTACAGATGCATATGCCCAAGAGGAGGTGATGGGTTATGCAGCTTCGTAAGACGACACTTCACAGGTACACGATGCAGCTCAGTGCCAGTCCTTCCATCACAGCAGGCTGATCAGATCAGTCATTATGCGAGAAGTCAAGAATGGAGAGATCCTTGGCAAGCAACCCTTTTGCAGCCTGTGCTCCCTCCTGGTTTGTTTTGGGGGATCAGAGCTGCTTCAAGAACCGCCACTCCTGCAGACTAGATCTCGTCCTGATGAGGTATCAGCAGCAAGTGACACTGAGTAACATCAGCAGTAAGGCTCAGCAAAGTTATCAGGGGCTACGGGTTAGCAGGTATCCTATGGTCAATACAACTTGACATACTTGGCATAACATAGTCAGTCAGCTGTTACCCTTTTGGAACACAAGATAATGCTGCATGGAATTGGCACACTGCCTCCTCTCCAGTCACTTTGAAAGTCTATTTTCATCCTTCCTCTTCCTCTGGAGTACCACAGCAATCACTGTTCTCTACCCTAATATCAGCGGTTTTAATGGTACACAGAGCAACTTCTATACAGCTAGCAAAGGAAGAGAAAGTTAAGTCTTACTCATGCCCAACACCATTCACAATCTAGAATACTATAGCTTCAAGGTGGCAATTTAGCTTTGCACCAGAAAGAGATTTGCCCAGGATCTAGCCCACTGTTTGCAAAGGAGTCGTAGTTGAAGGCAAGTATTTTGCGGAAAACAAGAGTCATTTATTTCCACAAAGAACTTGAGTGATGTATTATTGCTGAAAGTGGAACAACAAAGCTACTTCCTCTAGGCTGCATATCCCACCAACACTCATTCTCTGGCAAGTTTGGGTTGGGAGAGACATTGCGTCCTCAGGAAGCACAGACTGTTTAAGTATTACTTTATAGTAGGCAGGAGAAAAATATATTTCTTTATCTGGAGACACAGACCTACAGCTAACCTGCTTTGCGGTCAGGTGTTGCGGACACATATTTAGCTAACGGTCGCAAAAGTATTCCAGACGCCTTTAGAAGGCCTTGAACAGAATAAACAAGAAGACAAAAAAAGAAAGATGCCAATTAGAAGAACACAGGTGCACATTCCAAGATAAAGGGAACTTGGCATGAAGAACCTCAATTCGGCAGTTTATCTTAACCAATTAGGCTGAGACAAGTTTTGCATGTTTTAGTTAATATAACCAATTGTGTCCTATGTTTAGGCGCGTGTACAGAGTTAGTATAACCAATTGTGTCCTATGTTTATGCGCGTGGACAGAGATAGTATAACCAATTATATTTTAGCTTTTGGCGCGTGGACAGCTGATGTTTAGCTTGACAAGGTATATAAGCACGCTATTTGGGCAATAAAGGGAGAACAACTTTAACCGTATCGGTGTCCGGTTGTTACTCGGCTCACGTCTCCAGATGGTTCCCTGCTACAGTCAGGAATTTCAACATATCTGTAATTGGCAGCCATCACAGAGCTGCTGAAGGGGGACTCAGTACGTGTTCCCTTTTGAGTTAAATCTGTTCCCTAAACCCCTTTACCCATCATCATATGACAATTTCTATCGCTAAGCAACAACTCAGGATGGCAGTTTTATGAGTTCAACTCTATTTAGCCATATTTAGCCAAATAAGGAAATCCACAGCCCAGAATGAAACAAAACAATTTATTGGTAATGGCATATCAAAGTCAACAGTAAACTTACAACACATATGTAAAAGGAGACTATTTGACCAATGCCGCATACAGAAAGGAAGCAGAAAACAGCAACTGTTTAGGTATTGAGCAGACATGAATTCCACTGCTCTCTGCCATCCATTATTGGACAATGTCCAGGCAGTAACGATGCATGTTTAGCTGTTTCCCTAAAATGGTACCTAAAAGAAGAGAGGAGGAACATGACTGTTCTTCAACATGGAACATTCCTTTGGACACTGCTTGAGTCAATGGTTGAGGTAGATGGGGTTATGTTTCCCCAGATACAGAGTCCCCATTTACACTTCTGATTTTAAAAAAATAGTTTTATATGAATTGTGCTTCACTTCTACAAGTAGAAAGGAAATGTACCTAGTGATGCAGCTGTTGGACAAATAATAAAAAAAAAAAGGAAAGATAAAACTCAATGATGTAAGGTAACACTACTGGTGACTTAAAAATAGAATCAGAAAACAGTAGGAACAAAATGGTAATCCTGTAGCTAAGTGGCAGATTAAACCAAGAAATAGTTGAAAAGCAGTAGGTTCTCTTTGCTCCAAGACAAAGGATGCCATATACCACCTTAATCAAACTGTTTTAAGTCCATAGCAAATATGTTCCAAAAAAATTGAGAAGAAAACATCATCAATGCCCAATGATGATCACCTTAGAGAGCTGACATCACTCTGGAGTAGCCTGTGCTTCAGGCAATTCAAATTCAAGGGCACAAGAAAGCAGGGATGTCACCAATAATAAAGGAAACAAATTTGCAAGCAAACTAAGAAACATGCATTGTCAGACTGCTGGTAGGAAATGGGCTGTACAGCTGTAGGCACTGAGGTTTCTGTAGGCACTGGAGAAGTGAAGTTAAGAGATTTTTTTTTTTTTCCCCCAATAAATTAGAAATATTTCAAAAATCATTATTTTGTGCTTAAATGAAAGTGAATTATCCCATCGGCAGTATTCTTCCAATCTACCAAGATTAGAGCAGGTCCCTCAGTCTGCACTGGTTATCCAGCAGCCTTCATACCTATCTAGCCACGATTTTCAGTGCTGTAATTTTGTTCTTTATCCACAGCTTTAGTCTTTCATCAGTATGGGTCTTCCTCATCCGTGTCCTAAACGGGAAGTATGGAGAGAGAAATTGAGACTATGTCTGAAGAGATGAACCAAGTTATGAGTTCAACAAAATTTTGAGTCTGCTAGGCTTCTGACAAGAGCTTAAATGCTCTCCAAAATGCTGCTGTGCTTGAATAAGCCATAGGACTTGTAGTCATATAAGCACTTGCAGCTAAATCTGTTTGACTTGGCACAGATACACAGACAAACTGCCACTGTATAACCAACACATGGAAGTGTGTTTTAAGAGAAGTAGCAGCTAAAGCTCAAGCAAAAGACAAACCATAAAGTGCAGACAGCCATCTTAAAAAGCACCACCAATCCCTACGGTGAAGGTTCAGAGCAGCACAAGTCATTGTTTTTCAGCTACAACCAACCACCTACTTTTGGATCTCCATTGTCTATTGTTTTAACCACAGTAATCATTTGATAGCATCCCCACAATCCAGCTCTGCAGCTCTCAACTTGAAAGAAACTCAAACATAGCAGCTCTATAAGGGAAATCTCACTAACTTTCCAGCCATTTTAAGTCCAAAGATTTTCACTGGCTTTGCAATTTTAATTATTTGGTAACCTATTAAGCATGAAAAAAATACATCACAGAAACCTCAAAAATGTAGAATCATTAAAGTGAGCGAGCCAGGACGTTCAGAGACTTGGTAAGCTAAATATTCCGATATCAGAGAGCAAAGTATCAAACAGATGACAAAATACTCAATATGAAAGCAGCAGGATTATAGCATTCAAATTTGCCTTCTCTCAAAGGATGAGAAGAAGTTTTTCATTTTTTAAAATCTCCAACTGCCTGGCAGCATTTGTCTCGCCGAACTGGGGCTCCCCTCCTTTCCCATCTCTCCACCTGCAGGAAAGCAATGGTGCCTCCCTGCTCCCCACCATGTCACTTGCAACAGCCATACCACCTCCCATGGCAACTCTCCCTTTTGCATAAAGCATCTTCTGCTTTCTGCACCTCTCACTCTTGTTCCCGATACTGCTGCATTGTAACTGCTGTGTCTTATGTAGAACTGTAAATATTTCATATGTAACTTGCATAATTGTTCAGTTTTCATTCTGTATCTAATAAAGCGTAGAAACCATCAGCACACACCTGTCTGAAGGCTCATGCATTTAGTACATTTTAAATCACTGGCATTAGAATAGTGAAGCAAGCAACACGTATTTAAATCCTCCTTAACATACTTCCTGACCCTGTGTAAAAGATGTAAAGGTGCATCTGAGGTAAGCTTGCTCTGGAGGACATTGGGGAAAAAATGAAAACACTCTCAAATTAAGCATATTAGTGAGCTTACTCTGGAATGCGCCACACTTCAGGCTGTGGCTGCTAACACCAGCACACAGAACTTAGAGGCACATTTTACAAAACAAGTACAGCAGGTTGCAAAAACATTCAGTAGTTTCAGCACAACACATCTGACTAACAGAAGCTTGCTGATAGGGTAGCAAGCGAACAAGCAGAATTAGAAGACAACTGCCACTTCACAAAACAAAACAAACAAAAAGCCAGAAAGAAACAAACCACAAGAGTTTAGCAGGATTCTGTTGTGATGACAACAGTGTAAGTAGGAAGATCTCCAAAAAAGAGGCAAGACTGCACACTACCATCTTTGCACAAAACACAGTGGATTGAGGTATCACTGTCTCCGTTCCCCACCATAGCACTGTCAAACCCCAAACTGGTTTTGCAGGGCCTTTCAGGAAACTACACAGCACAGTAGCTAGCACTTAAAATTCTGGATTTTCATCTTAAAATATCAGCTTAGATTTCAATAACGTCAAATGAAAAATCATTTTGGTGGATCTCAAGACAACTTCCCCTACCGGCAATGCAGCATGACCAGCAGTTCTCACCCCCTATAGCCCATATGTGGAAAACACCAAGGAGCATAAGCCTAGCCATTTGGGACACTTCTTTGACATCCAGCGGTGTTACAACAAGCTCTACCTGCTGCTCTTAGCACCTCCTCTGAGCACCAAAGTTGACAAAACCACTTATGAAAACACCAGCTTTCACTTACCACACAGTTCAGAAACCAGTCTCTGAGTTTACCCAAGCAGCTGTCTGTCTCCATATGTTCAGGCCTGCAGAAAAAAAAAAAAAACAAAACAAACCAGGATTAGGTTGGACTTTTCCCCCAACACATGTACTAATACCTCCTATGGACTGTGATTTCTGGTTCTACCACACTCAATTGATGGCTTTTGAACGTGATGAAAAGCCTTTGACTCTACACAGCAAAACCAAAAGAATAAAGAATGTCAGGTCCCACATTTTGAAGGCAGACGTTTCACTTAAGTGCCATGAAGAATACAACGAGAGTTGCTATTTGGTTGGCAAATCTTACAACACTAACCAGAACATTGTATTAAGAACCCATTCTGCAAGAAACTGTAGTACTGAATTCATTACAAAACCAGGTGCAGCTCCAGCAGTAGCAGCGTTACCTTACCATTCTCCCTATTGAACCTTTTCAGAATAGAATCCTCTCACGTTCAGAAGGGAATTCAGTGTCCAAGTCTTGTTCAGTACCTCGCATCTCTGCTCAGGCCATCATCACAGGGGAACCAGTTAGCATTATTCAGTTTGTTTTGTTGTTATGGATACTTCATACCAAAAATGCAACACATAAAGCCCACATAAGCAAAATATCTTGCTGATTTAGGCTGAAATAAATCCGATTACAGAAGTGAAAGACTGTCTAAACCTAAAGTGCTTCAGTTCCATGGCCTCACAAGAATGACAGAAAAAGGGGATGGAGCACAAACCGAGTGCTATACAACGTGGGGATTTTCCGAAGCTTTCTGATTGCTGGCTAAGTTATGCTCATGGAGAAGCAGATTTCAGTGACTGAACTGCAGATGCTGAGAGCTATATAATGAAGGACAGTGGAGAAACTGTCCTTTGGCCTGTGTCAACAGGCCAAATTAGAAATACAGGCTTTAAGTTCCAGTCAGAACTTACTCATCAGACACTTCAATGGAGGATTTCTTACAGCCAGACTTTTTTTTCTCCTTTAGTACTCCAAATTTCCTTCCCATCCTTACCAACAGCAGAATGACCACGACGACGGAGGGGAGAAATACTAAAATGGACAGCAGCACCGCTGAAGTTAGCTGGAAGGAAAGGCCTGCAGGAAAGACAAAGAGCAGCCCAGCTGTACCAGTAGTAAAATATGGCTTTCGTAAGTCTCTGTGACAAACATTCATCCAGGACACAGGTTGCTAGCCTTTCCATATAAAGCACATTGCTGGCAGATTTGAAACAGCTTGTCACTGAATCTGTAGGACTCCTATCACATATCCAACACAGTAGGGTGATTTGTATGCAAAAAACTACAAAGGAAGGAAGGTCACGCCATAGTTCTATCAGCACGTCTAAGCTGCAAATTTGGGGCAGGTCTCACATGCAGGGCAGATGAGGAAATTAAGTATTACTGAGAATCAGTGTTTGTGATGTGACAGTTATTTTTAGACCAGTATTTCCTAAATGTTTACCTTGTTCTACTGCTGCAATATGTAGAGACAGGAACTCCTAAACTAATGCACACTTCTGATTTCCGTTATCACCACAGCTTCCTCTCTGCCTTCCTGCCCCCAATAAATTCAATTGTTCTCAATGTATTTAACTCCAAAAGAAGGGCTGAGGTAACTCTTGCTGAAATTCTAATGTGGGACCCCACGGAACCCATTTCACTTGTGATGCTCAGACTTCTAAGATTCTGACAAAGCTGCAATGCAGCTGTGTCACATAGACAAGGACATGCTATTGAAATGGAGGCTTACCCCTCTCCGTAACTATCAGCATTGTCTGGGGAATGTTATGGTACACATCTGGAGGATTCTTCACGCTGCA
Organism: Harpia harpyja; assembly: GCF_026419915.1. Lineage (NCBI taxonomy): Eukaryota > Metazoa > Chordata > Aves > Accipitriformes > Accipitridae > Harpia > Harpia harpyja. The sequence continues at coordinate 46,148,854 of NC_068943.1, read as the reverse complement.
GATGAACGTCCCATTGTCACTCATCACTGGGCTTTGGATAGCAATGGAAGCATCACCCTTGGCAACATTCCCAACCCAGGATATCCTGTCTTTGAACTTTCCCACTGTTGTTGGGTATGGAACAGACTGATAATGAAAAATCTAAAAGGAGGCAAAGACAATAATTGCGCCAATAAAACACTCATCTAAGCAAGCAAACTAAACTACTTTTTGGATTGTAAACATAAAGGAATACACATTAAGAAGTCAGAAAGAATACTTCTTATACAGAAGACCTTTTCAAGTTACAATTTTAAAATTCTGAGTCAGTCCCATTTTGTTACATCTCCAACGCTTTTATCTACCAGCCTCAGCTCTCAGATGTCACCATCACCATTCTGACCAACTTGTTCCCTTCTGCAGATCTTCAGTTGAGAAGCAGAGCAGGCTTCTTGCCTCGTGCAAGACAGAACATTGCAGTTCTTCAGCTTTTGCTTCTTGCACTTTTGCTCTTGCTGTTCTATGAGTAGAGACTTAGCAGACCTCACTTCATACAAGCAGCACCCCTTTGTTCCAGATACAAGGACACTCCTAAGAGTTCAAACCCTTCAAGCAGCAGAAGTCACTGATAATCCATAAAGATGTGCGTTTTCTGTTTCCACCTTGAATGAGAGATTTCCACTGGGCTTTCAGACTTACGTATTTATGCTTAGATTTCAAAATGCTGCCAACAAGACAGCAAGTAGCAGCCCATAAACCTTAGAGGCTGTCATCATCACTGTCTTCAGACTGTCAATGCACACATGTTCTTACCACTCCAAGATACAGCAGCAGTAGACTGCATGACAGAACTACTAGGGTGCAGCTGCCTTCAAGAAAGCTACCAAGCAAATGCTTTACAGTTGTTCTATATGTAGCTACAGCATCCAATGCAGCACTTGTGCCAAAACCCAAAGTTTATCTACTTTATCATCATTACGCTATTATGCATTTACATATTTTTTGCCCAAAGAACACTAAAGCAATTTCACATGGGAAAGAAGGTGACAATGAGAGTCCCAAATCCCAAAGTGATGAAGCAGCACAGCAAGGCAAACAGAAAAAATATAATCAGATTTTCAGCATGCATAGAGGCCTGGTCAGTCTCCACTAGAAAAAGACTCCCTGTTACACTTACAGACTCCATCTGACCACCTGTGAGGGGCCGGTATGTCCAGTCTACCGTCAGGCTCTCAGTGATGGGAGAACTGGATTTGAATGAGCATTGCAGCGATACTTGTTCACCAAGGAAAGCTCGCACTTTAGGACTGGCTTTAATTTCCAGGGAAAGAGCTTTGCAGACACCTGATGGAACAAGCACAAAAGACAAGGATTACATTCCTGTTATCTGTGAGGGGCAGGAGTGATGATGTCCCAAGGGTATTGAAGCATGTGCAGCTCAACCACAGTCCAAGACTGAAGCACGTTAGTGACTACCTCCCCCATAATGAAATATAAAGAAAAGCAGAAAACCTCCCTGACCTATTCTCTATGGGATTTAACTAGCCCCAGTTAAAAGTATTTATCTGGAAAATACCCCTGAGATCCTACAGATATTTGGATGTGGAGATAAAGAGCTGAGAAACCAAACCAGCTGGCACTCTGATGAGTTGCAAAGTGCCACCTTTAGACTACTTCAAGGCAGTTCTGGCTCTGCCTGTCTTGCCCCAGAGTGATACAGCCACCAACTTGCACATGTACCAGGTCGCTAGTCACCCCGCAGCAGCAAGTACTCTCGCTTCTTGTTCTCCGCGTGTGTGTGCAACAACTTCTGCCTCGCTGGCCTACTGGGATGCTCCAGCCAGGGATGAGGTCAGCGTGCCCAGCATTCAGCAGGAGCATCGCTGGAATCCTCCTTTTCATGAATCCCCCGCTCCTGGCTTGGAAAAATTTATTATGGTGATACTCTGTGCAAAGTTCTACTCAAATTGTTACAGCTGCCTCCTCTGCCGTTTCTATTCAGATTTGCCAGTTCCCGTGCGAGTTGCTGCCGTTGCACAACTGTTCCACAGCCACCGATATAAAATGTAGGGGTCTCAACAACACATTCCCTTTTGCTACCAACTCAAAGCCCTAACACCTCGAGTGCAGCTAGCCGGACCCTAGCAAAGCACACCAAGATGGGACAAAGGTACCCAGCAGCGGGCTGAGTGCAAGGTGAGTGGACGAACGCTGCCAGCTGCCCACCGGGCCCTGCCGAAGGGCCTTCCTTCACCCCGCACCACACCACCCGTTCTCCTGCCGGTTCCAGCACCCCCCCCCGCCCACAGACCCGCTCCGCGCCACGGACTCGCCGCGGGAACCGCCCAGCGAAGCCGGGGCCCAGAGCAGTCCGCGGCCGGCCGCCCCCCTCCCACCCCGCTCCGGAACGGCCCATCCCAGAGCCTGCGAACCCGCCACCTCCCCGCGGACCATCGGGGCCACCGCCCCCGGGCGCCCACAGCCCGGCTCCCGTGCGGGGCTCCCAGCCGGACCCGCCGCCGGCAGGGCCGGGCCGGGCCGGGCCGGGCCCGTCCCGTCCCACCCCGCCCCTTCCCGCCACCGCGGCGGCCCCCGCAGGCGGCAGGCCCCGCACCCGGAGCGCCCCCGTTACCGAACAGAAGCAGGAGCCCCCGCGGAAGGAGGAGGAAGAGGAGGCGGCAGCCGCCGCCGGCTACCACCGCCTCGCCGCACTGCATCCCGTGCTCCGCTCAGGGCCGCAACATGGCGGCTCACCTGCGGGCAGCGCAGGTGAGGGCGGGGGCAGCCCCAAGATGGCCGCCCCGCGTCGCCATGGCGACGGGTCGCCTCACCCTCTGGGGCGGCCGCGGAGGCCTCGGTGGGTCGGACGGGGCCTCCGGCCCGCCTGGGGCCCGGGCTCTCGGCCAGCAGGCCTCCCCGAAAACCGCGGGCGGTCCGTCCCTGGGTTAGCCGGGTGGCTGCTTCTCTGGGACTTTTCAGGGCAGAACCTGCCCTCATTCGAGGCACCAAGGGCGCGTGGAACCGCGCGTCGCCCATGACACCACCAGTGCTCTCCACGAGGCGCCTTTATTTACGACACGCGCGATTGGAAATGAACGTGTACAAACAGATAATGTGGCCAGCACATTACAGGTGGGGTAATAAAGTCATAAAGCTACTCTTTCGACAAACGGGCTGATGTTTTGATTTGGTGCTGGTTCAATACCGTAACAGCTCTGCCGTTCCAATGAGCTGGGCTTTGTTTGCCTTAGAGAGAATATGTCTGTGGAGGTACAGGGTACATGCTAAGGGAGCCTGTCAAACGCAGGGGTGAGACGTGCTGGCGGTCACCTGGGCAATAAACAGCACCCAGAGAAAGTGGGATATTGCTGTTGTCGCTGGCAGCCCGATACTGTGCTGGCAGCCATGGACTGCTGCTACCCCACCAGACGGCAGCGGGACAGCACACCGCTGGAGCATCGCTTGCCCAGGGCAGTCTCTGAACTTGAACCGCAGCAGCCGCTGCCAGCCACAATTTTGGGGCGCCTACAACGGTGCGTGTACAGCTGCTGAGTGGGGGACAGAAGCGTCCCGCCTGGTGCTGGTGTGCTCCTTCAGAGGGAAGGGGGCGAGCGGGGATAGAAGGCCAATGTTGGGACATACCAGCAGAGCGGGAGAGGGAAGAGGAGGGGAGCTGCTGAAGCGCATGGCCGCGTGCCATGCAGCAGGAGACACTCTCCTCAGCTACCATAGTTACAAAGCCTACTGAAGCGGCAAGAGATCAATATAAAAAGCACACCCACTGGTGAACGTTATCACTAATAAGAAACTGCATACATTCCCAAACTATAATACTTGCCACTTAAAGTAGCAGAGATTTAAAGTACGTTGTAGTAACTGGCTGCTTCTCTGATCCCTCATGTAGTCAGTCTTCCTTTTCCTGATGTCAAAGAGGATTCTGAGGGAGGAACAATTGGGCAACACCTATGCACCTTGTGATTTTTAAGGTGCAAGAGTGTGTCTGCTCAGATGCTTTGAAAGTCTCTGTTCAGTCAGCTATATTGGCATTTTGTTCAAATCTTTTGGCATGTTTTCATCTTCAGAGCAGCTTTCTTCACATTCTGCAGGTGTGAAGATTAAGGAAAATTCCTTGTTCATGGGGCAAGCTCCTCCTGCTTTGCTTCAATGAAGGAAATCTACAACTTATGTTAATGTCATCCTCTTTCCTTGCAAGAATTTCAGGTTGAGCAGGGATACCACACTCGCAGCATGAGGCGTCTGTAATTCAGCTTTGTTCTAACATCCAAAATTACAAGCTTTCAACATCTGCTTTAGAAGTACCTAAGAAGAAAGATTATAAGAAAAACAAAACAGATTCATTAGTCAGGGTTACTGTTGAAAAAAAACAGTAGAGGCAACTGCTGACCTCAGAAATTGAGTGGGTAAAAATTATGCTGAACTGTTTCAGCAAAGCCAGCAGATCTGGAAACAGTTTTAGTCTTCCTGTAGCAATTTTAAAACAATAAAGATTAAATGAATCAAAAAGCAGATTCAAAACTGGCGAAAGGAAATTAATTCAATCCTCTACCCACAAAGCAGGCATGTCGCAGAAAGCAGCAACAACGGCTTTCCTACCAACGATCCTCAACACTGTTCTGTCTCCATTGCCTGTTCAGTTTTCAGTCTCTCTGAAGGTCCCTCAAGAGCAAACTGCAACTGTGGTTTCAGTTGTTGCTGTTTACGGCTACCATGGCCATAGAAGTGAAATACCTAAGTAAAACTGTCTTAGAAAGTCTGCAGTAACACTGAGACATTAATTAGAGAATGTTTGAATGGATACCTGCGTTGTGTATACCATCAAAGATCTCTAGTCTTCCAGTGGACTGGCTTCCTTTTCTTCTCTAATCTTCAGATTCTCCTTTTCTCTACTGTTATAGAAAAAGGAAAAAAAAGAAGAAAAAAACCCAAATCAGCATCAGACATTCTGAGCAGCAGAGTCACCTTCTGAGTTACTTGTAGCATACATAACATATAAAAAGAAGTGCTATGATAAGAGAACAAGCATGCTAGATGCGTGGTGACCACAGTGTCAGGGTCGCGGAGGAAAGAACAGAGTGATCATCTGCCAGCTACCACCACAACAGCTGGATCCTTCTCTGAGTGAGGAGCCACTGTGAAGGGCAAGAATGAAATAAGGACTCCAAAGCTTGTTCATCCTGGGGCTCTGTTCTGACTGCAAGTAAGCAGCCAATTCTTGCTAATTGTGCTGGCGGTTTTGCATTGTAGATGCTTAGTGTAGGGTCCAAGTCAATGGTTCAGAATAGCTATAGAGGTACATTTGACAAGCTTTCCCAGAAGCCTTTCTCTCTCTCTCTCCTCTGTCCTTACAGTTCAGTGTCTGCCACCTTGATCCTCTTCTCTTGTGCTTTCTTCTGATGGTGTCGACAGATAATCACAACTGTCACCACAATGATCATCAGAACACAAGCAGACCCAATGGCCACCGCCAGGAAGTGGATTTCTGAGAAATGCACTGCACAGAGAGAAACAGATAAATGAACAAGAAGGACACACAGAGGGCTCTTGATATGTGGCTGAGAACATGTATTCGTGACTATAACCTTCTCTCAGGCTCCTTTTTTCCTTGTATCCATTAACTACCCTCATGCTTTCTCTTTATAATGCCTTTTCTTCTGTGTATTTTCCCAAATGTGGAGGAAGACCTGCCAATGCTTCGCACTGGCTAAATTCACATGACCTCTGGTGGGGTTCTTGGCCTCTCACCTTTCTGCACAACTCTGAGTCGCACTTCACCAATTGTGCCATCAACATCTGGTGGGTTCTTCACCTGGCAGGTGAATGTCCCGTTGTCAGTGGGCTGCAAGTTCCAGATAACAATGGAAACATCATTACGCTCAATATTCCCATCCCAGGTGACTCGTTCTTTAAACCGCCCAGCAGACAGCTTGTAGGGCTCCTTCAAGTAATAAAATACCTACAAGAAAGAAAGGAAGCTGTCATTCCTACGCACTGTTCAGTGTTTGTAATAGGAGCAGCATGTGGAAGTGGAGTGGCACCGGCTGAGGCACATGGCCGAAGCTGAAGAGAGCTGTGTTGGCCCAGTCACTCTCAGATGAACTCTGAGGCCATTTCAAAAGAAGGTGTCTTGTGCATTTCAGCTGTGCTTGCCCATTCATACCCGCACCTGGAATTTTTGCAGTCACCGGGCTTACCCAGTGCTGGGCCTTGGGACTGGTTTGTTTGGGCAAGTGTGCATCAATGAAATGGAGCGTAAAGGTCTCACTCACTGGCTCATGAGAGCTCAGGTCCTCAGGCTGGAAGTTCCACGTCACTGACAGGTGCTGGCTAATAGGGCTGCTGCTGGAAAAGGTGCATTTTAACCGCAGGTTAGTGCCGTTCACAGCATCCACCTCCTTGGAAGTGTAAACTTCCACGGCTGCCGCAGGCCACAGTGCTGCAGGGAAAACAGGAGGGGTTAGAGGTGAAGAAAGCTGCTGTCTAGGAGTAAGCTCATCACTTTTCCTTATCTGCATTTAGTCTATGCAGGAACCTGCCTTATCTATCCCTGTCAATGTTTAACCTGACAGTCACAAGCACACAGATGTAATTACACTGAGGGAGGTGATCCTGTGTATGCAGAGATTGCCTGCGCTTCATGGATTTTGTCAGCTGATGTGCAAGCTGCGCAGTGCTGGTTTTGAGGGACTTTGCATTCGTCTGAACTGCTGGTACACTGCTTGCTTTGTAGTTTTGTGGCTGCACAGTTAAACACTTACAGATCTGATAACTGGTTGAGAAAGGACCACTGAGAAGTGCTTGTCTATAGGGACAACAGACTTTGGGGGGGAAATGTCTCTCTTCAGGCAAGAGCAAACTTGACATCTAGGAGGTGCAATGCTGTTGTAAATGCCACCCCTCCTTAAATATACACTTGCTCCTGACTGGCACCGAAGATATCATATAACTTTTCATGTGCTTGTCCTGGTCACATTTTCATAAGCGATTACATTCTACTGCACTTAACTCCCCAAGTAGATTTCTTCAGAAAAGCAGTCCTGCCCTTTCAAGGAGCACTGCTGAGCCCCAGTAAACAATTGCTATTTCCTGTGCTAGAACTTTCCTTTATATGCTTTGTATTATCAGCCTGAGTGTCCTGCACACCATGGTGAAAACTGCTCTTATTGATGTAAGAAGTGCCTGTTAGAAGGTTAATAGCCCAGCTGGACAACTACAGTCAAATATAGTCAGGCTGAGGAACTCTACAGGAAATCCTCAAGGTAAATCTGTAAGCATTTGCTTGTCAAAGAAACATCCTCTGTTAACCAAACCACCACAGCTGCCGTTTTAAAAATAAGTTAGCATCGCTAAGTTGGTGCTACCCTGAAAGAGAGACAATCAGCAAGAGAGAGCATCAAGACACAGAAAGAAGAAAAATGAAAAATAGGAAAACCAAAGGGTTGCTGGTGAAGATGCCTCTCACGCCTGAGCCCCAGTTGTCCTCTGGCTTGTTCTGCCATTCCAGACCGAGTTCAATCACTCTGGCAGATTGGTGCTGCCAAAACTGTGGTGCTCTAAGTGCTCACTTTTTTCCCCGCAATCGAGGAGTTGCTTGCCTGACTGCTTTAGCTCTCCGAGTTAGTTAGCAGGTTAGTTTCTGCAAAACAGCAGTGTTGAGCTAAAAATCTTGCTGCTGCTGAAAGGGACAGTCCTCCCTGTTCCTTATCATGTGCTCCCATTAGCTTCCTTTTCCTCACTGGTCAGACTAACCCAGCAGAAAAAGAAAATATTCACTGTCACTTTAGGAAGATGAGTTAACACATGCCAATGTGATTCAAGCAAAGAAAAGCTTATCTGGGGTTGTAAAATATGGCTTCATAACAAAGACAATCCATACCTTTCCTGTATTTGAAAAGAATTTATAATCAAAGATTTCCTTGCCAAATAATTTTTCTCAAAGGAGAAAATATTTGAAATGCCAAAATATTGAAGGTGTTCACATTTGAAAAACTTCATTGGCAGAGATCATGTTACTCATCCAAAGATTTGGTGTCAAATCTTTTCATTTTAAAATCCCTTAAAAGAACAAGTGTGGGAAATAAGTGTAAAATACTTTTTTTCAACATAGATTACCAAGCATATCCATGTGCTGATGCATTTGGGAAAGGAGGACATGGTGTTCTTAGATTCCAGCTATATTGATACAAGCCACTGAAAATTCAAGCAAGTTTATTGTCGGTCTGGAATCGTTGCTGTGTGAAGGATCTAAACCCAGTGCTGCCTAACAATCTCGGATTGTCTAGTAACAAAGATAGTGAAAAAAACATCTAGGAGTAAAGTCCAGATTCCTGGCAGGAAAGGAAAAGATGTGTAACCGGAGCTGAGAATGAGATCAGTGTTCTTCTTCCGCTTGAACACACCTAAACCTGTTTGTTGAAGAAACTCAATCACTTCGCGTCACTTGCAGTGAACCCTGGACCGAAAGAATCACAGCAATCGTCTACAACAAGTATCTGAGACTGCCTTAAGTTGCTGCCTTAATGAGGACGATAATTAAGGGATCAGAAGAGGAAAGTCAAGATGGCAACTGAGGCCAGACAGTACCAGGTTTCCTTACCTTGGAGCTGTACCCCAAAGAAGAGGACAACACCCAGCCAGTTGGGGCCATGCATCAGGAAGACAAGTCCGTACTCCACAGGTTGAGCAGTACCAGAAAGAGAAATTTGTTTCAGGTTCTCAATAACCTGATGAAAGATGAGTTTCTCAAAGCGTTCCCAGCACAGTGGAGCAAATTCCTTTCTCTCAGCTTGGCCTGCAAGGCAATGTGTGTATTCCTTCCTGCTTGAGTCAGAGAACACTCCCTGCCCTTGCACTGAAAGGCAAGGTGTGGCCAGCACAGCTCCCTTTTGTGTGCAAAACAGGGAGATTATCCAGGTAAGGTTAATTTCTTCTGCCTCCCATATTCCTTTGCTCTCTTGTGTTGCAATCATCCCTCCTCCCAGCTTCTACCTGAAACCACTCCCCTCTTGTGGGAGGTAATTTTGCTCCTGAAAGAAAATTTGCCTGAAGGTGTTTGTAGATAGCCCGAAGGAATGAGAGCCATTTGTTTAGCACAATCCTGCAAACGATCCAAAAAAAGCAAGCTAAAATAGCTGTGGCAGCAGTGTGGGCACATATCCAGAGGATGGAAATGTTCTACTGAAACAGATACCTACAGTAAAGGGATCATTATAATGCTACTTGGTTGCAGCCATCCCGCAGAACTGGAGACTGCATTAACTGGGGCTTGTAAAGTTCTTGGAAAAGTCGAGAGACAATTACATTGGACACAAGTCCAGCCGGATGGTAGTCCAGGCACAGCTGGGGAAACCCCACCATGTTCAACAAGCAGCGCAAGGTAGTAGAGAAACTCAGTGTGACACAAAATATTTTCCTGGTGGCGTGTGGCAGTTGTGAGAGCATGAAACTGAGTTGTGCACGTGTGTCGGCAAAATAAGGATGTTTGCATTCGAAGACCATAAATCACTTTAACAGCAGAACCTGCTGCTCGCTGTGGCTGTGTTTGTGTCTGGTCCGTGGTCTAGTTCCAAGAAGTCATCCCAGGTTACGAGCTTTCGTTGTGACTGATTCTTATTCTCCTTGCAGTAATGCCAAGGCAGGGACAGGGAGGATGCCCTAGCCTCTGGGTGTTTTGAAGGGCTCCCTTCAGCTCAGAGCTAAGGAGCAGAGTGAGGGCACTCTTGCTGTGCAGCAGTGTGGGCTCTGATGGGATGTTTTGGATTACCTGGGATGCACTGAAAGGATGTCAGAACTGGCCAGAACAAGGTTTTGGTGGAAAGAGGACAGCAGAGGGACTCTCTGACTTCCTGCTAATGAGCAACTGTGTGAACGGACATCTCTCCTCCCATTTGCTGCTATTAACATCCTTGTGGCAATTTCTGCAGAGAATACTGAATTATTTTTAACTTTTAAACTTCACGTTACAAATCTGGCAATGTAAAAAAGCACTGAGGCCTTCAGTCTCATGGATTGCTCACAGAACAGCACAGACCCTTATGTCTCTGCTCGTAGCTCTGAGATACCAGATATCCCTATTTTCGTGGGAATAATTTGGCCCTGTGTTAACCCTTCATCACTGCATCTCCCCAGATTTCCACTCAGTTACTATTCCAAAACATCATCTCCATTTCTTTCGTTGCCGCCATAAATATTAGGCTGGGGTTTTGTTCAGATTTTGTTTCAAGTATCTGTAAGGCAGTGCTCAGCAGTCAATTTGCTGCCGCCTCCTAAGATATTTCTGCACAGCAGCAACTTCTTATCCTCAGGCAGCCCATGCAGAGTCCAGCAGGACAAGTATGTTTCTTGCTGTAACTACCCTTTGGCCGCTCGGGCCACATAGCAACACTACTGGCTCTCACTTAAGATTACATTTGTGTAACAACACACAGGACTGGGAAGAGGGTCTGTTCTGATCTTTACCTGCAGACCTTCAACATCTTGCTTCAAAATGTGCTGACTCCAGCTGTTAAGAGAAGACCATGTCCCTGGCACTCATACTAGTAACCTAAATTCTCTGATGTTTCATTTTGAAACAGAAGTAAGCAAAAGAAAGACCTGACAGCTAAAGAGAGCACCTTGATAAATGAAATAGGGCCCACCACATTGTGATTAGCCATGACATTAAATGGTGAGCTCTTGGGAAGGAGCAAGATGCCAGCTCCATCCTTCCAGGCATCTGGAGAGGCATCCCTTGAGATGTGTGTGGCAGGTGCAGAGACGCAGAGCACCCTCCTGGGAGAAGGGAGCCTTGGCTGCCTTTGCAATGTCTGCTTTGGGCGCATGCCCTCAAATCCCCACTACTCTCCCAACTGTATGAGCAGTGCTGCCGCCTCTGTAGGCTTCAAGTGGAGGGAAATGGAAAGACAGTGGGCTTCCACTCTGTCTATGCCAGCATCGCTGCTGGAAGTAAAGCTTGGAGAGGCCCCTGCCCCAGTCCCACGGAGGTGTGGAGGTCTTTGCCCGCCTCAAGTGCAAGCTGGGCAAGAGCAGGCTCCCTTGCTGAGGCCGCGGTGCGAGCAGGGGACGCCGGAGGGGCAGGAGCCTCCTCTAGTGGAGCCAGGCTGCTGTGCCCCGGGTTGGCAAGCCCAAGGGAAGGCACAGCACCAGTGACTTCAAATGCGTAGACGTGGCACTTCAGGACGTGGTTTAGTGGGCATGGTGGTGTTGGGTTGACAGTTGGACTTGATGATCTTAAAGGTCTTTTCCAACCTAAACGATTCTATGATTCTCTGACTTCTTGCAACAGGTGCTGCAAAGCCTCCATCCAGGCGGGCCCATGGCAGAGGTGACTGAGCCCAGGGTCTGGACATCTCCTGGCTGTGCGTGGAAGGAGGTCTCAGGCTTTCGGGATGCCTTCGCTATGCCATGTTCCCTTCTCTTTTCGGCAGCTCATGAGACAGAGGCTTTCTCCAAACAGCCTTAGCCTCCCCCCTAGCATTTACCTTTTGTGAGGGCTGCTAGACTGCTAAGTAGACAGACATAAGTGTGCTTTACAGAAATAAAGCTGATTTTATTGTAGGTGCAATTCGTAACACGACTACAAATGCTGCATGAAAATGTAGAATTGCTTCTGCAGTCATACAGAAACTGAGGAGAAACAGCAACACAAGTGAAGCAAGTTCCCTGCTAACAGAAAAGCATGTCCTCAAGTAGCTGTCGGGAGCAGAGCATTAGCTTCAGGTCAGAGGTGCGCAGCAGGGGTTGCTGTGCTTAGCCACCGCTTTTGCTGCACTCCTTGCTGTCAGTATGTATGCAGAGGAGAGTCCAGATCAGGAGCTGGCAAACACCACTCTTGAAGAGGCAGCAGGAATGAATGGGTTGTGTTAGAGCAAAATAACAGAAGTAGAGCCCAGGTTGCATCATCAGTGACTCAAACCCCCAGGTTTTACAGCCTGGCACTTACAGGCTCCTCTCTGCTAGCCATGCAGCGTCTCTAGGTGCTGAGCTTCTCGTAGCATTTCTGGTTCCTCTGTTTATTCCCTCCTATGTTAAGTTGCTTGCAGTAGTTGACCTTCAGAAACAACTGAAAAGTTGTTGGGAAGGTCCTGATAGCAAAGCTAATCCAGGCTCATTTAGCTCTCCTGCTGCTCCTAGGGCAGTTACCACAGGTCTCCTGAGACTTGAACTGGGCTGGTGCAGAGCAGCCACCCCTTGCTGTCAATGACGTTCTGTGAGGACGTTTTGAGCCTCCGCACTTCCTGACATGGGCTTATTTTATCATATGTGTTCCGTGTCTTTCTTGGCTGCTTGCAGGTTTCACTGGAAACAGTGAGTCTCCCCAGCACTGCTCAGTTCGTTGCTGTACACAATTCTGGGAAAAAAAATCTTGGGCCTCTTTCTTGTAAGCGAGAACTTGAAAAGCCAGTGTGCTCTTTCTTCCCTTGCAGCCAGCCTCAGGGATGCCAATCTGATGTGGTAGAGAAGGAGGAACACAAGGATGAAGTTGGAGCAGTCCTTGCCTCTCCTGGGACTCCTGCTGTGTGTGGGTGAGTACAGCTGGCCAGAAGCCTGTGGGGACCAGCAGGGTGGCTGCCCAGGGGCTGCAAAGGAGAAAGCATAGGGGCATGCGACTGGTTTTGCAAAGTACCTGCAGCCACATCTCCTGCAACTGGCACGTACAGTACCTATGGAGCTGCTGCTCTCCAGAGCAAGTGTTCCACTCAGGGTGCAGGTTGCAGGGACAGAGAAACGGGAATCCAACCCTCTCAGGCTAGAGAAAAGAAGCTAAGGTCCCTAGTCAAATTTTGCTTGCTAGCTGATTCACTAAGGCACCTGGGCTCCAAACTTCACACAGCAGGGTTGGAGCTTGATGCACTGCCTTCTGCAGCAGTGTGAACTATAAGGTTCTGTGCTTTTAATTTTATTTTTATGCTTTATTCATGCACTTTTCTTAAACCGTTTTGTGATTGTGGGTAAATAACTTCAGTTCAGACTCCCTGTGATATCATGGTAGCAATGGTAGCAATGGTAGCAATATCCATGTTACCAGTTTGAACAGACCAGCATTTAGAAAGCTGGTTTAGGATGAAGTACTGAGTATCTGTAAAGACTATAAAGAAGCTGGTAACTGTGAGAGATAAGTTTGAAAGACAATTAAAAGATACTACAATAAGGCTACAGCTACTCTGCCAATGTGCTGCAAATACCAACTGCTATTCTTTGAGAAGATTGAAAACATTTGGTTTAGCAATGGCCTGCTCTTTTTTCAAATTTAAATTCATCTTATATAAAGAAAAAAGCATCAGATCACCTTCTCTCCAGCCAAGTCCTATGCCTGTAGAATTTCAAATCTACAATTTTGTTACAAGTAACTCCTATTGTAAAGCAAACGTTACCTGGGATGAGACAACAGCGCTGAACACATGAATACAGGTCATTACTTTATGATGTTACTTTCTATTGACAAATGTCTTTAAAGCAAATCACAAGTCTGATTCAAACCTCCTAAAAACTGTTTCTATAATAATCCAGCTCCAGAGACTTCAATGGAGCTACTTGTTTCCTGCCAAGAGAGAAAAATCACATAGATAAACTGTTCTACAGTGTTAAATCAAGAGTCAAGGTCCAATCCTCCAGTGAGTACACTTTTGCAGAGGACAGTGGTTCTCACTGCAGAAACCAGGCATGATTTTCCAGGCTTTGGTCCATGATGATAAAGCAAAATTGTTGAGTGTACAGCTTGCAATAACCCTTTTTCTAAACTGGGTCAGAAAATTATTCAGATTTCCATTCTGCATCAGTCCACGTTAAAAATGGCTGCCAAAGGAAAAGACTTCATTTCAAAACAACATCCCATCTCAGCTAACAGAATGCTTCTAATGCCTTTAGTAGAAATACAGGAGTATAAACATTTTTTTCAAACAGCTGAGTTCGGAAAGGAGATCCTTGAAGTAGGAAGGGTGTATGATATCAGTAGCTAAATTACTTACCACTTATTATTCTTTCTTTTGTAGTCAGCACCGCAGCTCAGGAGGGTAAGTGTATTTTACTGGCATTCTTAACTATTTAGTGTGATAAAAAGACAAACTACACCTCACAAGTGAGAAATATTTGAATTCTGCACATATTGTAGGATAGGAAAAATTCCCTGTTCATTAATTGTTACTGATCTCACTGATTTGAAAAATTGGCCGTCATGAATTGTCTCTAATTATTGCTAGTAAACCCCAAGCCAGGTTGGGCATTTTCAAACAGCAACAAGCAGTAAGGTAATAGCAGGCTGATTCGCTAACACTTATTATTCTCTCCTTTGCAGAGAATACCGAAACAGTAGAGAGTAAGTGTATTTTACCAGCATTCCTAACTATTTAGCATGATATAAAGACTCCAGATGCCTCACAGGTGAGGACTAAAAGGCAGACAGAAATATTTGAGTTCAAGCAGTATTTTAGGAGGAAGAAATTTCCTGTGTGTTAGTTGCTACTGTCATCACTGATCAGAAAAATCAGCTATAACGAGTTGCCCCTAATTACTGTTAATTGTCTCCAAGAGACCAGCAAGCATATGGATAAACAGGATAATGAATAGCAGGCAGCCAGGCTCTCTGACATAAAGTTGAACACTCTGTGATAGTATTTTGATACTGTTCAGTGTTGCAAAGAATCAGTGTAAAAAACTAAAGGAAAACATGCATGCGGAAGACACATACACAGGGAATTTACATTACACCATAAAATCAAAGATTTTGCAGAGCAAACTGTCATGGCGGGATCAAGGGTGGGCAGGGAAGCCTGCTCAGAAGTTGTTTGTAATGCTAGTTTCCCTTCTCCTTGGCCCATCTTCCAATAAAGAATTCCTGGTGGAGATTTCCGGAACCACAGTGACAATCACATGTCCCTTGACCGAAGACAGCATAACCTGGAAGTTAACAGGGATGAAAGAAGTCAGCGGTGAGAGCAAGTACGTTATAGAGAATCACGACAGCTCTCCTACCAACGTGAGTTGTTCGAAAAATGAAAAGAAGTATGAAATGTACCTGAATGCCAGAGGTGAGTGAAAAAGCACTCAGTCTATGGACTAAAGATAAGGTCTACACATTTCAGTGACAGATGTTAAGAGCTGAGGCCTGATTTTCAGTGCTGCTGGGCTGGGTGAATGCGATTCTGCTGAGGCCCTTCCCACTCTGTGTGGGCAGTAAAAGAGTGCAAGAATACACTTTTGGCAAGAGGAATCTCCCTGCTCTCTACGCCTTTCCCTTCTGCTGTCCTCAAGCTGGTTGCGTGTCAATGGTTCCCACATTCCACACAGTGCACAAGCTGCTTTTATACCACTTCTGCCATGCTACAAAGCAAGGGTAATGTCTGTCACAAAGGCCAGAGGCATTTCTTATCTTGCAGAGTGGAAACCTCCCATCTGGAGCACATAGCCTGGTTTCTGTGACCCATCAACCAGGGGGAGTTCTCCCCCATCCCCGCCAACAGAGTGATTTAAGCGTCTAAGCCATTTGAAATTTGGGCAGCTGCTCTGCATTCAGGACTTAAGAGTCCAGCATAGGCAGAGGGGGGTAATGATCTAGGGAATATTTTGCACCCTCTGGCTCAGACCATGCCAACAGCAGAGGATAGCAAAGGAGGCTGCACACACCAGCCCCCTGGCTGTGTCTGTTTGCAGACTGAAATGGTGGGGCAGATGGAATGGCCTGTGCTGTCCCCCTTCACTTCTGTTTGCTCTTTTCTCCTTCCTACCCAGAACTGTATCTTTTCTGCTAGCATTAAGGAGATGAGTGAGGCCTGGACTTTCCTTGCTGGAAAGGAAGGGTGCCCATCTCTGAGCACCTTCACCTCTCCTCCTGGCAGTGTGCACAAACTGTGAGGAGCTGGATGCCTTGGCCGTGACAGGGATCATCACTGCGGACCTTCTCATTACCTTTGGGGTGCTGATTCTGGTCTATTACTTCAGCAAAGACAGGAAGGGGAGAGCAAGCGCTGGCACTGGCAGTCAGCCACGAGGTAAGAGCCATTTCAGGAGTCTCTGCTCTCCGTGATGTCCGCTAAGCAGTAAATTAAACACTTGCCCCTGCTGAGTGATGGAGCATCCTCTGCTCCCCCCAAGCGTCCAAGAACTCACCAAACAACACTCCTGCTTGCCACATCTGTTGCTCCAGGCTGCCTTCTTTTATGGAATGGGTGCAGCCGCCGTGTTGTGTCAAAGGCTTCCTGCCCATAGGAAACCATTTCACAGGCTGTGGTGCAGCCGCATTGAGTCTGTGCTGAAGCAAACGCTGTACGGCAGATGCTCAGCTTGCAAGTGTCCCTGCAAACCCAGCCTGGCCCCAGCCCATTCAGCTCCTGTCTCAGGAAATCAAAGACCAAGAATTAGGCCCACACACAGAACACATGATTAGAAATCATGGTGTTATTAAAACTATAAATTTGAATTTCTGGCTTCTGAGGCCATGGTTTGGTGACCCAGTGGGTCCAGCAGTGGGGCTCATGGGTTATAAATGCCAGGATAAAGTGATGCAGCGTGCTGACCTGACGATGCTGGTTCGCATTTATTCGTGAAGTGTTGATGGTGACGTTTTTACCAGGAGGCTGCCTGTCAGACAAGTACCATGGGTGCTCACCAGCCAAGCTTTGTGCAGATCAGGCATTGCCGCTTTTCCCCTAGCCTCCACAAAGCTGATATAAATCTTTCAGCAAGTCTAAATTCCCTGTTGTGTGCTTAGTGTGCACATTGTGTGCTGGGTTCAACAGAAATGTGAAGATGTGCTCATGCCTGTGCAGCTTGCTGAGGCAGAGGAGTGTAGATCTGGTATCCATATTGTGGAGCTGTAGCCTGGGCCTGTGCTTATGGGGCCTTCTTGTTTTCAAGTATTTCTTCACAACCAGGAAAGCTAGAAATTCACCCTTTCTAAAAGAAAGCTGATTTCTTCCTAAATGATCATAAGGCCTCCTGCCTGCAACAGTTGGGTCTTTAAAAGTTCTAAGCTCATGATAAAACCATGTGAGTTGACCCATGGTATGCATTCCCCTGAGATCATCTCTGTGAAAGTTCCTCATGCTGTGTTATAGGAATCACCACCAAGGATGACCTCTCTTTGCCTCTATTGCAGGTCAGAAGATGCAGCGTCCTCCCCCTGTTCCAAACCCGGACTATGAGGTATGCAGTACCTGCATTTTTTCCATCTCTCTTTGCTGATTGGGGAGGGATAGCCAGAGTTGGAAATCTGTAGCATATGTCCTTCTTGCTCCTTTGAAGAAGCATCCAGTCCGGTCAACCTCCAAGCTTTCCTGGGAGCAGAGGAAAAAGGTGGCAAAGGTGGAGCCCCTTCTCCTAGTGCTGCCGCAGGGAGTCAGGACCAGAACTGCAGCTTCCTGTGCATCATGCACACTAGCAGAGCAGCACTATGCCTGCTCTCTCTGTTCTGTTTTTTCCTTCACGTATTGTGTGGGCCAAGACCCTGCTGTTGTTTAAGGGTGTGTTAATGAGGATTCCCGAACTAATATCTCTGCTGTTCCCACAGCCCATCCGGAAAGGCCAGAGGGAAGTGTATGCAGGCCTGGAATCCAGGGGCTTCTGAAATTCCCACGGATGACAGGCTGGAAAACAGCAGCAGAAGGTCTAAGCACTTCTGCCCAGCTCGGTACTGGTTCTCTGCAGGCCTGCTGAGGTCCAGGTGTTTTGGGGTAAGCCAGGCACCTACACAGGACAGGCACCCTGCTGCCATCCGCTGTCCCACCCTGCTGTGTTCCTTCAGCCTTCAGTTTGACATTAGGGAAAAGAAACAAATGAGCACATTGGCAAGAGGAATATTGCTTCTCATTAAAGGACTGCAGCCTCATGCGTGGTTCCTGGCCTCCTTTTCCCTCGCACTTCTCTCTTTGCTCCAGTTGCATCCTCTGGTTTTCCTTCCCATTTAATTTCTGCCCCAAGTGCCTCCACTTGCTCCCTGTGCCTCCCTGGGTAGCTAGTGGGCAAAGAGTGGCTCCTTCTCAAAGTGACTGGCTCTGACCTTGTCCTGCTCTCATGTTCATAGCCTGTCTTCATTTTGCTGCCCAGGATTGTAACAAAAGAAACAGAGAGGCAGTCAGCATATTAAAAATAAAATGGTACATTTTCATAGAAAAGCCACTGCATTGAATGAAAATATTTCAGTCAAAAAGACCAGTTTTCCTTCAAAAAAAGTGAGAAGCACTTCTACCAGTACATGCAGACGGACCTGCCCATCCCCCAGCCCTTCTTCTGTAGGACATGAGTGGGGCTGAGTAACACTTTGCATCCAGCAACCATTAAGTTTCAGACCTTCAGCAGAACCCGCTCAGAGGGTCACATGAAGATTTGGTGCCTTCCCAAGCCATCTGAAAGCCTCCTATTAGGAAATTTAAGTGCTTGGCTTAAATCTTTGTTGCAATTAAATAGTGGGGCTCTTAGATATATCAGCTAAGATTTGAACCCCCGCTTAGCAATGAGTATCAGCTTTGCAGTCTGACTGAGACAACACAACAGGGATTTTCACGTTTCCCAGATTGGAACTGAGGCCCTTTGGCTCAGCCCTAGGACTAGTACTCTGCTCTGAAATAGCTTGTTCACTGGAACTGAAATGAATGCCCTGGGGCCACAAAGATAAAGCCCAACCTACAAAATCAAAGAGAGCATCAAACCCTTTTGCTAGGCTGTCTTCCTCATCCCAGAGACCTCATGGACTCCATTTTTACTGATATTCTATAATGTAGTCTAGGATAAACACATTTCTTTGAGTGTGTTGTACCCTAAGGGGTGTACAAGTACATTTGCTGGTGGAGTTTCATTTTCCAGAGCTATCACTCTTAGAGATTCTTGTGATTTGTCCTTTGCTGCTGCCCTTTCTCTCCCCATTTCAGCTCTGTACTTGAGTTCTCCTTTCTGTTAGAAAGATGGTGGGCTTCTTTACCATTGGTAAAGATCCATTTTAGCTTTTTTATATACATTTAAAAACTGTAATATATTAGTAAAATGGGAGACAACACCCCCAGGTATGCAGTGGAAAAGATTTCCCCCATGTTTTTGTCTCTGTTAAAGAAAAACAGGTTTTGCTAAGGGGACGTCCCAGGTCAGGAGTAGTCCAAGAGAGTGAGAGCTTCTGTGGGTCTGTGTTGACTCACCTTGAGGCAGCCTGCAATGAGTTTGGGAGGAGACTGTGCCAGGATGGGGCAGGGGGGACAGCTACACATAGAAAAATGCACTGCCATGCCTAGGACAGCGGGGCCTGAGAGCAGGGCAGGGGTCAACAGGAGCTGGGGAGTGGAGCCTGGGGCAAGTGAAATAGCTGAGGTCCCATGCACTCAACATACAGATTTTAAATCTGCCCGATTTTAAAAGCTGTGGTTTCCAAAGCAGCAGCAATGGGACAGGTAGCAACTTACGAGCCCAAGAGATGCTGTGATGCCTGGGAACATTTCTGGTCTAACGCTGGCTGAGTGAGCCACACTTCTGTTGCTCTGCAGAGCAACAGCTCTGAAGAAAGGAAACAGCAACAGTGATGGGGCCTGGGGGTGGTTTAACCCTTAAGTTTCAGCCTGGGGAGATGAACACCCAGCAAGTTTCATGCTTCAGATTGCTATGCTTACCCTGCAGGATGTGGTTTTAAGGGCAGCACAGCTGGGTTTACCATACAAGGCACTAAACATCTAGGAGGGAGATTGCAAGATACAAAGAGCAGCACTAACCCCCAGTAGCTCTAAAACCACTCTGGGCCATGTTCTCAGCTTCTGCAAAACATCACTGCTCCAGGGATGCTTGCCTAGCCCAGCCATACAGCCCATTGCCATGAATGGGATGTGAGAAGCTCGTACCACTCTGGATGTAGAAGGTCTAAGTTTTGCTTCTGCCACCGTTTATGGGGCTGCATGTTTGTCCCAACCAGTGCCATCCCATGCTCTCCTTATCTCAGTGGGATCAGCGCCCACCCAGTGACAACATCTCTCTGCCTCTGTGTTTAGCTGCACTATAGAAGTATTTCTTTGTCCTACCAAGGGTGAGGTGCTGAGGAGCCTCTCAACAACAGAGTTTTAAACGTTGCCTCTGCTGGCTCTTTGATTTGTGCAGAGCATACCCACCCACTCTGCTCTGGGTTTCTCCTGCTCCTTGTGTGTGGTTAGCCACGCTTGCTCGGTGCTTTGAGATCTGATGGTGATGAAAGCGCTGCAAACTAGGCAGTCTGCTGGTCGCTTTTTTTATAAGGTCCTCCCCAGATGGCTTTGCAGACCAAAGGCAGGTATTGGCATATTCTACCTGCAAATGGCCGTATCAGGCTCACCCTTCACTGGAGCAGGTTAGAGTGGAAAAACCACTAAGACATTATTCTGCACCTGTGAAGAGCAAAATGTTGTTGCGTAAAGAGCCGACACCATAGGAAAACAGGTCCTTTTCTTGTTCACTGCCCACAAGGCTGATCACATGCCAATTCCTGTAAGGGCATGTGGGGTGCACCAGTGGGCTGCTTTGCACAGCCTATGTGTTGTTTGCTGTGTCAAATGTGTCACAGGTTTGTGGCCAGTTTTTATTGAGTGTTAACTTTTTCGGTGCTTACTTTATACCACTGAGTCACAAGGCAATTCACAGCCTGGTGCTCTCTAAAGCCTGTCACCCAGATTCTTAGAAAAGCAGGAAAACGCAACCTACAGGTGTGTGCAACTGGCACATGGAGGGTGACCTGGTTTCTGAGGTTTCTAACTGCTAGCTGATCCTGTCTGTTATCTGCCTCCCGTTTTGGCCATAGTCAGACCACAGTAGCTGTTTCTCTGCTCAGAGCTGGGGACCTTGCCAGAAGGAGCGGGGTTGGCATGGGGAGACCCAGTGCTGCTCAGTGTCTGGAAAGGTGGTTGAGCTGGGAAAGGCTCTGAAAGTTTGCTCGACTACATCCTGTACTAGGCACACTGGGATGGCTAGTAAGCCTGAAAGAGGGGTTATCAATGCCTAGTCACAAACGTGAGTCACTCTCCGCTGGGCTGCAGAGGAAGGTGGGGGAGCAGCCTCCCAAGAACCTCAGAGGTGTGGGGAGCGTGGACTGCCTCTGGCCTTCGCTGCCTGGCCAACTCTGCTGCCATGTGTTTTGCATGGTCTCTGCTGCAATTTTCGTCCTCTCTGCTGTTTCCATTTCCTCTTCGGGCTCAGCCCCTGCAAGCTCTTCTGGGGAGCCAGCACAGCTTGCTTCTGTGCTCATGCTTCACTCCCCTAAGCACTGAGGCAACTTGCAGGCTGGCTGGGTGCCAGGGACCTGGCAAGCCTCTGCGGTTTGGAGACTGCGATTAGATACCAAGCCCTCCATGTGCAGAGGAAACATCCTCCTGTCCTCCCTTCTGCCAGCCCCCCAGCTCTGTCCAGGGGACTGAGGCACGCAGGCACTTTTGCAGGGGTGACACAGACCTTGCTGAGTGTCACTGTGCTCCTGGTGTTCCCGCTCCCCATTCTGGAAGGGGAGTTAAATGAGACAAAGCCTCTGCCAGCATCAGGGGTGGCAGCCCTCTTCCTTCACAAGGTCCCCCATCCTCAGCTTCAGCAATGGACCCGGATGTCATTTAGATCCTGGCACAGAGAGGTGGCACAGACATGGGCACCTGCCTGCACTGGCAGAGCAGTGTCCTACTGGGACAGGCAGGAGCCTTATGGCTCTGCAGGCATCCAGGCAGATCCGCATCCAGCGTGCGCCTTCCCCAGGGACTGCACGGCTCCCCAGGCCTCAGTGCAACCAACGGAGCAGGGAGGCTATGGGGTAGGCTCATCTTTAATGAGAGGAATATAGAAGCACAAGAGGTTATGGAAATAGCAGAGTGCTACAAGCAGCCCGTCCTGGCAAGGAGCCAGAGGGCTCTCTAGGCAAAAACCCACAGTGTCTTCTGCCAGCAGTGAGCTTACGAAGGCAGTGCCAGGGCCGGGTACCGGTGCTCTTGGGCACTGGTGGTGGCTTTGCTTTAATATCACTCCCAGTGTGAAGGAGTCGCAGGCCCCAGTGTTTTCCCACTTCACTTGCGGGACTTGGCAGGTGCCAGCCGGCTGTACTGTCCATCATCCCGCTCGCCAAGGGGCTAGGAGGGGAAAAAAGGCGAGACGAGTTACAACTGTGTCTGTCCAGCCCTGGGAGAGAGGGTACAGGAGAAGCTGGCCCAGCCCTCTCTTTGCCAAGCTTTTGGCAAGCTTTCCCTCCCCACACACAGAGCTTAACAACCCCAGGCAATAACGGGTAGGGGGAAGCTGGGCTTGCCCCATCCTCTGGGTCACTCAGGGGGAGGCAGCTGCGAATGCCCCAGCAGAGAGCAATCTCCAACATGGCTCAGTGCCTCGAGGCATCGAGTATCCCCCAGCAGCTGTGCCATCATGGCCACGCCAGTCCCACCATGCAGCCCCACACCATGTAGAGGTGCTAAAGCCCATGCATGCACACACACACACGTGCGCTCCCATGCTCACCTGGTAGAGCTGCTCATTGGCAATCAGGTTCTGCCTGTCAGAAGCTAAAGAAAGAAAGAAGATGGTCAAGGATCAGGGGAGTCATGGGCAGTGTGGTGAACATTTGCAAACAAACCCAAGCAGCCGGCTGCTTTCAGCCCTGTGCTTTTACTTCCTCTGGGAGGCTCGGTGGAAAGCCCCTGCAAGGCATCAGATGTTCCTGTGTCACCAGCTGCTGTCCCTGGGATGATGTTTTGTTTAACCTTGTGCATTCACTGCCTTCTCCTGGGAAGCTAAGCTAGGGGCAGGAAGGGTACACAGAGCGCTCACATGGATCCCCACCCTAGACATGCTGAGTGCTGGCTGCTGCCTGCAGCTTGCAGTGGCTGGGCTCTGTGGGCAGTGATGGAAAGTCCCTAGGTACCACGCAGCTCCTAGAGATGCCCAGGCACTTCCCGTCCCCACCCACGGGCAGCCAGCAGGGCTCTCCCCTCACCTCGTGACATGCGTCCCTTGTCCTGGCCAGTGATGCAATACACAGCAACTGCCAGGAAGATGGTGGCAACTACATCTGCGACCACGATCCCCGAGATAGTGGGAGCGTCCACTTCAATGCAGTTCTGGCACACTGAAAGGCCAAAAGGACACAGATACTGAAAGCAGGGCCACGACCAGGACCCTGCCCCTTGGCTGCCTCCGCTCTGCTGCCAGGGCCAGTCTGAGCCCAAAGCGCTCAGCCAGCTCTGCCAGTCCAGGCAGGCTCCAGTCCCAGGGTGAGAGAGACCAGGGATTAAATTTGGCTTGCTGCATGGCCCAAGGCAGTAGCGCAAGCTGCCCTGTGTCCCTAGCACTCAGGGCAGGCCACAGCAGGGCCTGTGAGTGGCTAGCAATGAGGCAGTAGGAATGCCAGGTTATGGCACTAAATGAGGCTGTAGAGCTCTCACGGGGACACCAGCTGCAGGGGAATGTGCAGCTTGGCTGTTCCCAAGGGCAAACTTAGCACAGGAGCTGTCAGGACTTCCACAAACTGGTAGAACCACCTTCAAACTCTGGGAAATCAGTAGCTCCCTCAAAAATTTGCTTGGGTGAAAACTCCAAGCAGTTCTGGTTCTAGAAACCAAGTTTGCAACACTTACTTCGATAGTGCACCTGGAGGTCACCGCGTTCCTCTCCGTTTTCCAATTCACACGTATAGACGCCTCTAGGATCGTTGTAAACTGCACCCAAGTCCAGTTGTGTTCCATTTCCTATCCTATTCCCATCTTTCAGCCATATGATGTGACTTTGCACGTTTGTTGTGCATTGCAGGAACACCTTCCCACTGACTTCTTTCAGGATTACTTCATGTTTTGTAAAAAAACAAAGGAGAGCAGAGAGCTTCACAGCTGAGTTCTCAACCCTCACAGTGGTGCAGAACTCAGGAGAGCTCAGTCATGGAGATGGCTAGTGTTGAGAGCATCACATTAGGCTGTTTCCTGAGCAGTGGAGAGGAGACAGCAAACAAAAAACTCTGGAAAAAGCAGACTACCCAGCAAAAACATAGTCCAGCGTTCAACTGGTGGTTACATTAATGCATATCCAAATTCTCTTAGAGTGAAAACTAACTGGAATTAGGCATCTACCTGGACTCCATTCAGACTGCATGTGCATGACCCTCATCCCGCACACAGACTGCATTGGTATTGAAGTACAACTGCAGCGAGAGACATTTCAACAGAAAGTGAAATATTTCCACCAGCAGCGACAGGAGCTGAGCCTCAATGGGGAGGCAAAAACCCATCTGGGTTTTTACCCAATAGTAAAAAAAATTTTTAGTGCAAAGTGTGCAAAAAACCACATAGAATTGCTTCCTCGGCCCAAAGCTATCACCTGCAGAGTCTGGAGTGGACTACAGAACACAGCCTCTCCTGCTTGCATATTTGTGCTAGGTACAAAGCCCGTGGCTACTTTGGTCTAACACCATGGTGCTGCCACGTCCAACTTTACGTGCTTTGTCACTGCAAGGCGGCTTTGAGCTATAACACATAGCCACGGAGCAACACACACAGCTCCAGACCATCACAGCAACGGTCTAGGGCAGGCAAAGTCGGCAGAGCGATCCCGTCCTCATGAACCGTTGCGCTGATTCGCTCCTTTTTCCCCATCAACATTTACGAACCTTGCATCAGGGTGCCGCAACGGAAAACCCCAGCAAGCGGCAGGGGCCTGTTTCCCAGCCACCCTCCCACCGCCGCAGAGACGCCCGTGGCGTAAGCGATACGGGTGGCAGTCTCCAAGGACCACAGTGAGTGCCCAACAGGCACCACTGCTGACCCGCTGCAGCGTGCAGGATGAGCCCCCTGCCTCGCCATTCGCGCGGGGTCCCTCAGGCGCGGCGCACCATGGGTCTCCGCGTACCGTGTCAGCCTGCACGGTGCAGCCGGTTTCAGCCGCGGGGCATAGCACTGCAGCGGCCTGCGGGCAGCGACTGACACCCGGGGACTTACCTTGGATGCCCCAGCTGGCCGTGGCCAGGCTGGTGAGGAGCGCCCAGGTGACCAGGGCCTTTCCCCTCCACATGGCACAAAGCAGTGGTGGCTCTTTCACCAGCTCGGAGGAGAGGACGTGGAGAGAGCTCCTCGCCACGACACACCACCCTCCCCGAGATCTTTGTCAGGTACCGGATGCCGGGGGCTGGAGCCTTCCTCCCCCAGCAGCTGGGGGATGTCTGAGGTGCCCTGGCCCTGCCTCCTCACCCCAGCCATGACGCCTGTGGAGAGGCAGGGGAGGGCAGCTGGGCCTGAGGTGGTGTGTCCCCCAGCAGCTGTGGACCCCCAGCAGCCAGGTGTTCCCCAGCAGCCACGGGACCCCAGCAGCCACTGGTTCCCCCGCAGCCATGGACCCCCAGCAGCCGCTGGTCCCCCCAGAGCCACGGAGCCCCCCAGCAGCTATAGACCCCGCAGCCACAGGTCCCCCTACAGCCATGGAGCCCCCCCACAGCCCCGGGTTGCACCCCAGCAGCCGCGGACCCCGCAGCCACGGGTCTCCCAGCAGTCACAGGTTCCCCCACAGCTGTGGGCCCCCAGAAGCCATGGGTCCCCCCGCAGCCATAGACCCCCAGCAGCCACGGGTCCCCCTATAGCCATGAAGCCCCCCAGCAGCCACGGGTCCCCCCGCAACCATAGACCCCCCACAGCCACTGGTCCCCCCAGCAGCCATGAAGACTCCTGCAGCCACTGGTCCCACCTACAGCCATGGAGCCCCCCAGCAGCCACGGGTCCCCCCGCACCCCCGAATACCCAAGCAGGAGCAGGGGACGCCCCGAGCAAGTCTGTCCCACGGCGGCTGCCGTAGCGGCGTCCGCGGCGGCGCCGGCCCGTGGTGCCGCGCGGCGGCAGGCGGGTTCGGGAGCGGGGCCATGGCGGCGCCGGCGGGCTCGCTGGTGGCGGCCGTGCTGGCGCACTCGGGCCGCCTCGACAAGGAGGACCTGGGCACCCGCATCGGGCGGCTCTCCCGCCGCGTGGAGGAGCTGAAGGCAGGGCCGAGAACGGGGCGGGACACACGCACACGCGAGCGGAGCTTTGGGGAGGGCCGGGGGCGCTGATCTCCGGCCGGTCTATGCTGGGGTCTCCGGCCGACCGGGGTGGCCTGAGCCCGGGAAGAGTCTCTTGCCGCTGGCCGGGAAGGCCCACCCGATGAACGGCGGTGTCCTGATGCTCCCTCTTTTTCAGGGCGAAGTCTGCAACATGATTAACAAGAAGTATAACGAGTTCCTGCCCAGCATGCAGAGCGCCGAGGACCTGGTGTCGCAGCTGGAGGGTCTGTCGAGCAACATCGACCTGCTGAAAGCGGGGATCGAGAACGAGGTGACAGCCTGCCCTGCCTCGGCGGCCCTCGCCGATTCCACTCGGTTTCAGCCCAAAGCTGTAGGGCCGTCCCCATCTTGGGGCGTTGCGAGGGGACCGGCGGCAGAGGACTCCTCCTGACTAAGAACCCTGGGTGATATCACCCCTAAAAAACGCCTTTACGTGACATGTGCTGCAGAGGTGTGTGTCACGTCGGCGGTGTAAGTAAAGAGCTGTCATTAAGGGATTGGCCGTGATTTGCTCTCTGTTGTAGAGTTGAAAAGCATGTCACACGTGTCTCCTCTGGAAAAAGGGAAGGATCAGCCGTGTATAGGGCAATAAGGTGTGACACAGCAATGGGCTGGCTGAGCACTGGTCCCACAGTGATTTCAGGCAGAATGGGAACCTAAACCATTGCTGTGTGCATTCACTGAAGTCTTTAAGGAGAATGGGAGCAGCTCCTGCAGGCCGGATTGCAGACCCACTCTCTGTTTTTTGCCTCTGGTTTTTCAACATGTGGGGTTCTGTAGCAGTGTTAACTGGGAATTAACTTTTGGTGCTGTTCAAGCATTCTTGCATTTTAAATGGCTGTGTAAAAGTAACACTGAAGTCCTTTTGACTGTGTTTTGAGACTAAATTTCCTTACGGTGCCTTTAAAAAACCTGTAATGTATTAAAAGAGAAACCTGTTTATAAGTGTTTCCAATGCTTATAAGGATCTTCCTAGCAAGGAGCAAAACAGACTGAGCCTTTTTCCTCCTCGCCAAATTATTCTAGTAACAGAAATAATTTAAATCTTGTATTGTTATCACTTTTAAGGGGAAATGTGTCTGGTAACATTTGCTTGCTGTAAATGAACCGAGAAGTTTGTTATTTTAGGTTCAGCAAGATCTAAACATCGCTGTTGCCGAATTCAGCGAATTGAAGCAGCAGTTGGAGCGAGACACACTGGTTCTGAGTATTCTGAAAAAGCTACAGGAGGTGAGGAGGGGAGGTGGGAGCAGCTTAAAACCATTAAGCGGTAGTCATCCTCTCTGCTCCTCAGTCTATGGCATTGTTCTGGACTTCTCTTTTGAATAACTGTCTGTAGCTCCCCTGTCTCTAGCCACGTTGTTTAAAAAATTGTATTCTAATAGCAGATACACAGTGACATATGAATCTGATTGTTGCAGTTTGATACAGCTATTAAAGAGTACAATACTGCGTTGCTGGAAAAGAAGTATGTTGCAGCAGCTCAGCAGCTGGAAGAGGTAATAGTGACTTCTTAAGTATATAACACTATTGTTCATATATACTTTCAATGAATTTTACAAGATGCTTTTCATTAGCAGTTACCCATGTTCTGTGTTTGATCTTTACCACCAGGCACGAAGCAGCCTGAAAATGCTGGAATCCCGCAAGGGCTTCGAGCTGAAGATCCTGAAAGCACTAGGCACAGAGCTCACAGTGCAGACACAGAACATGCTCTATCATCTAGGAGAAGAATGGCAGAAATTGGCTGTATGGAAGCTTCCTCCTTCGAAAGGTAATCACAATTCTAGTTTGTTTCACTATTTTTGCTTCACTATTTGAAATGTGCACTTGAAAGCACCTACGAGATAGGAAATATAGTAATACTGTTGAACTACAGTTGGTTTAAGGAGCTCTTTCTGCCATTTGCGTAACCTAATGAACAGGAGTGACAATGAGTGGCAGTGGTCTTTGGATATCACTCCACTCATGGAGTATTTAGGGGCTACCACAAGCAATCTGGTGTAGTCAGTAGATTTTCAACAGAGTTTTGAAGGTTCATCTGCCTCATCTGTGGTATTTCTTAGAAAATGTTGAAGCAGAGATCAAAACAGTTACCAGCCTCTGAGTAATTTTTTAGCCTGGTGAAGTATCAGAAAAGAGATGCTCTCTTGCAAAGCTTCTGCTCCTGAGGAAATCAGCTGGGCCAAAAATTTCAGGTTGCTTATTACTGAATACCTGATTCGGCATAGCAGCTGGAAGAGTTTTCTGAAATTTTTGTTCAGCCTGAACATGTTTCCCCACTAGGCTAGTTTTAAGGATACTTTTACCTTCTCCAGTAGGTTTTCAGGTTGCCGCTTTTGTTGCAGGCAGCTAATTGCAAGAACTGCTCACGAGTCTGTATGTTGCTGTCTTCACTGAAACACAGACTTTTCCTTTGGAAAAGAAAAAACCCTTTTCCTTTGGACTTGAAATGGGGAGAAGAGGGAAAGGAAAGCAATTGTCACTAAATGTCATTCAATTGCAAGGTGACTGAAATGAGAGTTCTGGATCATTGTAAGAGACTGATTCGCATTCCATTGTCCTGCACTGTAACACAAGGAACTCTGTACCCTCTTCTGACGCTCTTGTACAAGAACTGTGTTTTGTGGAAATGGGGAGAAGTAGAATATTGCTTTAGCTGCCACCTGAGGAGTGCAGTAGCTTCTCAGATCTGCTGTATCTCAGACTGCACTCTGACAGCAAGATGTTTTTTCTTTTTCTTTAGAAAGCAGCAGCCTGGAGTCAGTGATGCATTCAGAATTGCACTTACGCACAGTGCCGTCAAAAGAAGAGGAGATTGCTGGCCCACCTGTTGCTTCTGTGCTGCAGGCATTTGCTGTCCTAGGAGAACTGCACACCAAGCTTAAAATTTTTGGTAAGACAAACTGTGGATCCATATAAACATAGCTATAGTAGCCTGAGCGGACAGGAGTTCAGACTTCTTGTAAGATGGATATCGAGATCCAGTTCACTTCAGCAGTACGCTGGAGGACTTCTTTCTCTCTTGGCTTGTGTTTCCCACTGAGCCTGAGGTGGATGCTCTGGTTCTTATTAGTAGGAAATGATCCTTTATTTATCCAGAACTATTTATCCTTTCTGGTCAATTTAATTTAGTATACTGTTTTGATCTGTGGCTATGTGGTTTCATGGTCTGATGTTTAAAGAGTTTTTCCAGTTACAGCCTCCTCATCTACCAAGAACAAGACTGTTGGTTTCAGGCAGCCTCTGGGCTTCAGCATTCTCAGGTGTTGGTAAAATAAATCAGGAAGTATAACAGATACTAAGACAGGGTTTCATGCTTTCAGCTGTTTAAACTGTTTTTCATTTTACATTAAATATGCTGCTCTTTGTTAGGCCTCCGTATGTGTTTTACGTGAGTAAAATGGTCTTTAGGGAAACCAAACCCAGCGTTTTACCTCATTAGCTGTTCCCTGATACAGCTCATCAAGAGAGTGTTTCTTCTGCTTCGTGCAAAGGATCTCTGCTTCCAAAATTAGTTACTATTGGGCCTCACTGGAGCAAACTGCCTGCCTCCTGCTGTTGGAAAACACGTTTTTTTCATTTTTCAGGCCAGTTGTTGCTGAAATACATCCTCCAGCCTCTGATTTCATACCCATCTCTTCAACCATTCACAGAGGAACAGTCAGATGTGTTCATCCTACGTTTTAAGTCCGAGGAGCCTAACTTGGATCATTCCTCTCCTATGGAAGTTTTTGACAAGATCAAGCTTATTTTTGAAGTTCTCCACAAATATCTGCTGAGTAGGTAGTTTCTCCCTTTTGGAATTAGACTGATCAGTACCCTGTTCATGTAATTGGAGCGGAAGCTTTCTCAAATATCTGGTTGTTAACAGTACTGAATTATATGTAAGGTCTAAGCAGCTTTTAAATGTTAACTTGCTACGCTGTGCGCTTGGACAGCTTGGCACCTTGTCAAACTGGACTTAGCGGTGACCCAGCATTCACAGAACTGGGAAAAAGGAGGAAAGTATTTTGGCTCAAAGAGATCAAGGAATTAATTTTTTGATAAATGTTCTTTCTTGTGAACCAGTCACTGCATTGAAGATCTTTGCGTGCCACAAGTCTAAAAGGTGGAAGTCACAATGCAGTCCAGGGAGTTCCCTCGGTCAGGCTAGTCACATGCAGGATCTTCCGTTGGCTAGAAACTGGCCTGGGCTTTTCTAGCATTTCATGAAATAAAACATGCTGGGAAAGCAGGCTCAGTTTACACATAAATTTAGTTGTCGTTTTGTCGGGGGGGGTGATTCCACAGGCCCAACACAGGCCTTGGTAAGAAGAATACCTCCATTACGAGACTATGGAACAGTTGATAGATGCTGTTCTGACAGGAAGGACTGAATGAACTGGTGAAGGGTCTGGTCCAGGAAGCAGGCGTATTAAAATCCATTTCTGTTCTCTTGAATTCAGATGTGCCTCTCGAGCAGCCTGCGGAAGATAAAAAGAATGGCAGAGTTACACTTGCGGAACTACTAGGTGATGCAATATGGGAGGAGTTATCGGACTGCCTCATTCAGAACTGTCTAGTGAATTCAATCCCAACCAATAGCAGCAAACTAGAGCAGTATGTAGAGGTAGGTCTCAAAAATCTTTCAGATCCATGTGGTGGAAATGCTAGATGGCCAGCTTGAAAAAAAGCTGTATTTTGCTAATCTAGAATTGTGTATTTCTTCTTCCACAGTTAAGCTGTGGGTTGTGTTTCCTGTCATGTAAGTGTGTAAGGTCTCTGATCTGTGGAACTCGGGCCATATTTAGCTAAGACGTGAGGACTTTCAGGCTGTGCGATGTAAGGCACTTGTCTGAGTCTCTGCGAGAGGCCGAAGATGATGATGTGGCAGTGCTGCTTGCCGAACTGGCTTCCTGAGGACTGACCGCTCTGTTTGTCTTTGCATTTTTTGTTGATGATCACAGGGGTTTCTTGCATAGGCCACAAAAATTTTTTAAAAACTACATACATAAAACAGAACTTCTTGCTAGTGAAGAATGCCAAAAGCTCCTTTTCCTGGAGAGGGCGCTGTTTCAAACAGAAGCAGTCATAGGATAAACCTCCCAGTCCCTTTCCCCCAGGTGGTCCAGTGTAATGAAATTCGATCATCTTGCTCCTCTGGTTTTTGAATTAGGTTGCCAGCAGGGTCGGGGGGGGGACAGACCTGCAGTTCAAACACTGTATTATTGTGCGATCATGGCCCCCAGCTGAGCCAGCTTTTTCCAGAAGATTGCTGAAAAGCTGTTGGATGGTTAGTGCCCTCTAAAACCTAGTTCAGTCCTTTGCTTTCAGCTGAGTGGAAGAGTTTATACCCAACTTTAATCATGTTCTTTGATTTTAGGAAACTATGTTAATCTAGAATATGTCTGCTCTTCTCAGGTGATTAAATCCACAGAGGAGTTTGAAAAAGCCTTGAAGGACATGCAGTTTTTGAAAGGAGACACGACTGATTTACTGAAATACGCCCGTAATGTCAATTCCCACTTTGCTAACAAGAAGTGCCAGGATGTGATTGTGGCAGCCAGAAACCTGATGACTTCAGAAATACATAATACTGTGAAGGTGACTATTGATGCAATACACTGTTCTTCTGTGTGGAAAAGTAGCTTAGCTGTTGAAGAAGGCTTGTCTAGAACAGTCGAGTCCTTTTTTTTTGCGGAGCTCTGAATGCTCTTGATTATTTAGGGATCTTGGCAAACAACAGTTTCAAAACCTTTTTCAGTAGTGCTCAAGAGGGTTATTTCACTAACAAAATGTTTCTTAAAATACTTGAAGTTTGATTGCATGGGCTTTTCTAGCTAGTGTCATAAGCATAAGAAAAATTAGAGGATTACTTACAGACTTACTTCTAGGCATGCAACACCATATAGACTGTTTTGTGATCTGCTGTGTTGTTCACAAGCCAGGAGACTTCCAGCACTCTTAGGGGACTTCTGCAGCCTTGTGTTGCTCTTGAGTCTTAAATCTGTCATTCAGCGTTTTGTAGTCTTGCACAGTTTCCTTTCTGTGGGCTCCAAATTAAATTACACCTCTTTCTTGTTTTCCTGTAGATCACACCTGATTCCTCTGTAGCCCTACCAAGGCTTCCTGATCCTGGGGCAGGAGATCACTTAAAAATGCAGAAAACTTCTAAACTTCTGCATAACAACATGGTGAATTTGGAGAATGAGACTAAACTGAGCCGGTACACGTTTTCTCTGCCCACATGCCGCATCAGTTCCTCAGTGGAGAAACTGATGGAGCTGGCTTATCAGACGCTGTTGGAGGCTACAGCCAGCACAGATCAGTGGTAGGAATTATATATCAGCAGGTAACTCTTGGGTGTCAGATACTTATTGCCTTTGGCCATACCAAGCATCTGTTAATAGATTAAAAACTTTAAAAGAACAGAAGATACTTAAAATTAGAATCGATCATGAAGGTTACTCTCTGTTTTGGCTGGAGAATGCATCCCTGGGTTTGTGCAGTAGACTGGTACAGCAGAAACAGCTGCAGACGACGTTCCCTGCAATACTCAGGTTAAGCAGCCTTTTGGACTTAAGTTTTCAGAGAACGTTCAGGTACACTTTATTGTATTTTAGCTATTAAAGCAGTGAAAACATGGTAGGCTCCCTACTGTGCACAACGTAGTTCATGACTTCAGTCTTTTAGCTGGGAGAAACACTACTGCAGTGTTCCCCTCAATGTTTTATCATACGTTAGCTGTCAGGCATTCAGAAAAATCAAAACCATCTCTTTTTTTCAAAACAAATGGTAAGTGATAGCACCCATTCTGAGATGAGTTCTTGCATTCTTTGTGCTGGGTGAAAGCAAAGAACTCCAGCTCTGCATCTGGCAGGGCTCTTCAGTGAAAACAATTAAACATTTTGAGAAAACACATACAGTCTGCTTTAAAAACTGGAGACCACAACCCTGAAGGAGGAGAGTTGCCTAGGTACTGAATGCCCTTCAGTGTACCGTGGCAGAGAGAGGGCTGACTATTTGTGCACACCTGGTGGGGAAGGGACACTGTCCCCTTTGTTTCTGGGGTTTCATATATTCCCCCTTCTGACATATGGTCTGAAGCTTGTCTTTTCCACACTGAACTTACAAGGTCATCACAGCCTTTGTGAATTTTCCAGAATGTTGCCTTTGTTGACATCACTGTAATTGATCCTGACAATCTATTCTTTGTGCCAGTACTTCACTACTAATAAAACCTTGTTTTGGAGAAGGTTGAGGGTCACTTATGAACAAGACGTTAATTCCACTGACAAACTAACGTGAACCTTGTTTTCCTTGTAGCTGTATACAGCTCTTCTACTCAGTACGGAATATATTCCAGCTGTTCTATGATGTAGTGCCAACATACCACAAGTAAGTGCGTGTGTGTGTATTACTTATAGGGCCTATTTTGGAGAGAGAACGATGCTATTGGAAGAGCCCCACTTGTCCCCAAGTTGTCCACCACAGCCAGAGATTACTAAGGGCTTCCTCCAGTGGCAAAAAGCTCGTACTCTTAATCTGTTATTAAGTTGTACCTGCTGCAAAAGAGGTGCTTGAGAGTTTCCAAGTTGGTAGTCTTACAACCAAGGAGATAGTTGCAGTTTTTAGAACAGTTGTGTTTGAATCCAGCCATGTAACTTTGACCCCATGTCTGATGCAGAGATTTTTCATGATGTTTTTCCTGTAAAAAAGAGCAGCAATGAAGATGGAAAGTATACAATTTTGTTCAGAGAACGCTGGGGTATTACTGAAAAGGACTTTCTCTTTTCCTCACCATAACTTTGCTATAACAAAGTATCTTCCTGGTTGAAAGTCCACTCCTAGAAACAATGTGGATATAACACAGGGTTCCCATGCTGGAGCACCATTTCACTAGCCATGAACTCCTTTCCTGTAAGTTCTTGTGGATGTGACAGGAGATTAAATGCTTTTGTTCCGACTGATCTCTTTATCAGGCATTGCCCACAGTTAGTTACTTGCAACATTTGTCTGAGACAGACTGCGAGTTTCTCTAGGATTGGCGTGACCTTTTTGTTTTAACAGAGACAGGTCTAAATAAATACATTTCTTCCTTTTCTCTTCCTCCTTTCTGGGACAGGGAGAACCTTCAGAAATTACCCCAGCTGGCAGCCATTCACCACAACAACTGCATGTATATTGCTCACCACTTGCTCACCCTGGGACACCAGTTCCGATACCGCCTGACTAACATCCTGTGTGACGGAGCAGCTACTTTTGTAGATCTGGTACCTGGTTTTAGGAGACTTGGTAATTTTACCTTTCAGTATTAAAATACATTGATGGATGACATGGTAATTAGTCCTGGCAGTTGTGGCTGAATGATTTAACGTAAGTGTGGCTACCGACTCAAGCAGCAGGTTGTTAAGAGTTTTGGACAAGTAGCAAGGATGTTTTCTAGATTGGGAAGTCTGACAGAGCATTACGACTCTAAGCAAGATAGCTGTTTAGGGCTTGACTCTTTGAAACACAACTGTTCTTGTCCAGCACATAGTTCTAATAGTTCATTATCCAGCAAGATGTTGTGGCAGTTAGACGTTTTGGGATCATCTCCTCAGTCCTTTGATACTTTCTTTAGTTTATTCTATGGAAATAAATTCTGAAATAAATTTGTATGAGCCTAATAGGAGCCTGTCATCCATAGTTAATTCTGCTACTCAGCTCTTTCGAAAGCGTTGTAGCAATGCAAGATGCACAAGAGCGTACTGTGTATGTGACTGGGCCTGGTTAAATTTGCTCTATGAGGCTGTTCAGAAACTGGAAATTCCTTTAAAAAAAACTTTATAGCAAGTTCATTATTCAGCACTTAAGGTCTCTAAATTGGGAGAGCAGATTCAGTAATTGCTTAATTGCTTCTCTCTGCTTGTTTTTGCTCTTAAAGGGATGGAGTGTTTTCTGGCCCAGATGCGGGTACAGAAAGGAGAAATCTTGGAGAGGCTGTCAAGTGCCAGGAATTTTTCTAATATGGATGATGAAGAAAATTACTGTGTAGCAAACAAAGCAATAAGGCAGGTAAGCAAGGCAATCAAAGCCAAATATCCCGTTGTCTGTAGATGTTGTCCTTGGGAAGGTACAGTATGTAATCTCAGTCCTGAGAAGTGTGCAGTGTTTCAGCAGAGTGGAACTTTTCAAAACAACAATTTTCTGGCATGATTTTTTTTTTCCTCTGGGCTGTGTCTCTTTGTAAAATTGAAACATGCTAAGTTCAGTTCCTCTTGCTCCAAGTTGAAATGAAAAGGTTCTTAATCTTGAACTTTTGTTTGTAGTACATTTATAATGTTTTTCATTTTTCAAGGAAAAGATCTGTCACACTTTTGATGAGCCTTAATGCAAACTGAAAATGTTGCATTTTTTCCCAGGAATATCTGCTCTAGGTGGTAGCAGGATACTTCATTACCTTTTGCTTCTTTCAAACTGGCTTCTGATCTTAAGTAGTCACCTTATCATTTCGTGCATCTCTTAACGTTCTTTTTGATAACATGTAGATAACACATAGCTGTTATCTTCCAGGTATTGCATCAGTTGAAAAGACTGGGAAAAGTCTGGCAAGATGTCCTTCCAGTGAACGTATACTGTAAGGCTATGGGGACTTTACTGAACACAGCTCTCACAGAGATTGTCACTAGGATTGCTGCCCTAGAGGTAACTGCATGAGATGGATATGCCAGGCACAGGGTAGTGTGAACAGTGAGCATTTGTGATCTCTAGAAGTTCTTTCCAAGATCAGGTTTCAGGGGAACAGTTACCTTTCACAGAAATTATAACTATGGTCCTGTCTATGAGAAATGTTCAAGATATCAATAACCCACACATCCAGTTGAGACCAAATATACTCTTACAGTGATTCCATGACTCTGTAGTCAAGGGGAGAGCCAGGGAAGTGGCTGGGATTTCACCTTAATTTGGGTTTAGGCATGTCACTCCTACTATAAACATTTCTATGAATTGATCTCTCTCTTTGTTCAGGGCACAGGAGTCAACTGTTGTCTCAAACTCCATCTATTCTGATACATTTTCAATCTGTGCATCTCTAATGAACCTCTCCATCCTATCTGAGCCCCAGATGCTGAAATACCTGTGGCATTTCAAACTGAAATTCTTATCTGTTTAAATCTCCATTTGACTCCCAGGACTGTGTTTAAGTGATTGTCAGGTTACCTTGGGTTAAGTACAACTATGCTATTACATTTCCTAATTAAAATATGTTTTCACAGCAAATGATAGAAACACATTAGTGCATCTGTTCTAGTTGTAGGCTACATCCAAAGAGCCTTCCCACTGTGCATTAGGCTAATAAGTCCTCTTTTCCCATAACAGCTAGTTTACAGGACAGTTGCTCAGGCTGTACCTGCCAAAAAGCTTGGCTTTTATCATTGGGCTGGCAATGCCTGAGCAATTTCCTTGTAAACCATTCAGACCATCATAACACCTCTGCTTCACAGGAAAAGGCTAGCTATTGCACTAAGACATGCTGTTTAGAAGCGCAACCATTGTTCTGAGGCAATCACTGAGAGCTTGCTGAAATAGCTATTCGTGAAATAAGTTATATTAGCATGAGAATGTTTGACGTGATCTAAACCACTGCTTTCATGTTCACACACACAGCCACCTTTTTTTCATTTTACTTGCTGCTTGGCACTCCAAAAATATATCTAACTGCTCCCCTATTAACATTTGTTAAATTCTAGGACATCTCTGCAGAAGATGCAGATAGGTTGTACTCCCTCTGTAGGACCATGGTGGAGGAAGGACCCCAAGTTTTCACCCCACTACCTGAAGACGACAAAAATAAGAAATACCAGGAGGAAGTTCCAGTCTATGTGCAGAAATGGATGACATTCAAAGAGCTGATGATCATCTTGCAAGCCAACCTCCAAGAAATAGTAGATCAGTAGGTGTCTCCCTTTCTTCCTTTTCAGTTAGTTCTTCACCCCAATAACAGGGAACTGGGAAGCAGTCTGACATTGGCAGGGCGCTGCACTCGGGGGACTCTGTTCAGATGAAAGGCAATCACCGTTAATAAGGATCAGATAACTGCTCCTGTGGCTGTTTCTTGGCTGTGTGTTTATAGTCCATTTCAAGCTTGCTCATATATTCAGCTGCCTCCTACAAAGAAAAAGGCTATGGTAAAAAACCAAGTGCCATGGGAGAGCCAGCCACAGAGTGATTGTGCATACCCCTTGGCTTCTCTAAGTTCAGAAGTATTTCACGGTAAGCAGCCTGGCATTTTGCCAACTGCTTTTGATGTTAGTTGTGCCTTGCTCCTGCAATCATTCCACATGATTGGCCTCTACCTTTTAGATGCTGTTTCTTGCTTCTTTTAACTTGCAGGGGGGATTCATCTGAATTATACATGAGGATTTGCATAATTACTTCTATTACTTTAGTTGGCATGAGTTGTCAGAAGCTAGACATTCCGTGTTCACAGCTGCCTCACACATACATCTGAATGGCAAGAAAACATACTGTCCCCAGCAGGCTAAACTGAAAATGTACCAGCCACAGAGAAAGCACATAGGGAAGGCAGTTCCTTTTCTGTGCCCTGCTCATTGCTGCTGTTGCACATTGTTGGTGTTAGCCACTAAAAGTTCCCAACTCTACTTCCACCTGGGCATAAACCACGTTGTTTGTGGTTTTTTTCTCCTGTTGTTTGGGAGGTGAATGGGGATTTTGCAGACAAGCTTTGGGCTTATTTTGGAGAAGGAAAAGGTGCAGTTTGTAATGAGTGCAAGAATTACCTCACAACCTGTGGCTTTATACACCTAGCTAAACAATTCTGGACTCAAGTTGCATACAGCTAATAGGCTGCTAACTGGGTTTGTTTTGCCTTCAGACTTACTACCGTAACAAGTGCTCAGAAGGCTTGTTGTAACATGACTTTTCTGTGCAGTTTGGTTAAAGATCTTTCTTTCCCACGCAGGTGGGCGGATGGGAAGGGGCCTCTTGCAGCTGAATTCTCTGCAGCTGAAGTGAAGAGTCTGATCCGAGCCTTGTTCCAGAACACAGAAAGGAGAGCAGCAGCACTGGCCAAAATTAAGTAACTCTGTTCACTCCCTACATGTTGCATCTTCTGACAAAGAGCGAGCAAACTGAGTCTTTCAAATATTTTTTGGATTGGACCCTTCTTATTTGTACTGGTATAAAAAAGCTTAGCATTAGGTAAGTGCTTCCTGGAGGCTTAACTGAGGGAGAAGAAACATTTCCTAGCTCAATGTTTGTAGGGCAAAGAGAATGGCTCTGTGAGTCTAGGACCAGAAAAATCAAAGGTGGGTAACACATGGACACTAACTGCTTGTGCTCCATCTGCCAGGCAGACAGAGTTTGGGCTTAAAAATTCAACCTCTTGCCATGCTCCCCAGAGGTGTTCTGCCCAGATCCAAGTTTTCCTTCATGAGCTGGTGCGTGTACTGTCCTGGTGAAGAAGAGATGCTTTTTGTCATGTTTGCTCATTTCCATTCTCTAGGATTTCATCTTCCTGTTAAGCCCAGCATAGGGGAATAAATCACATCTTGTAGCCAACATCTCTTTGTGAGAACGGGCACTGCTATCAGATGGGCCTCTCATACAAGGTGCTGTATAATGTCATCTCAAGCTTGCTTGCTTAAGGGTGTTGTAGAGGGATTCTTATTTTTCAATAGTCAATCTTACCTATGCAGTTTTACACTGGGGCCATGTAGCCCCTTTGTGTCTTACCTGTTCTGTCCCTGCAGATTACATAGGAAGCCCACAAACTTTGATAGCTTTTGATACCCTTTGAAGAATGCTGAAGTGCCAAACTTTGCTCTTTATCACCTCAGGTTTCCCTGAAGAGCAGACCTCAAGAGTGAAAATTTAGGAGGGGTGGGGGGAGAAGAGATCCTGTTCTGAGTGAACTGTTTATCAAGTCACTGAGTTTTGCACAAGTAGCAAAATTCCTCATGGCAAATATCTTAAAACTGACTTAGAATTTTTCAGTCTCACTTTACCAACTCTAGACGCCAGTTCAGCTCCTTCCTTTACCTTTTTGCTATGTGTAAACTAGGTAGGTCTGGCATCTGTTGTCTTTCTGGTAGTAAATTTTCTGTCCTTAAAGAATAATGAGAGAAATGTAAATGAATATAAAAAAGGAACGAAGTGTGCACTCATAGCATTATCTTTTAAGTTACAAAAGGCTGTGTTTGAGACTTTGAGAAATGTACATTTGAAAAGCTCACCAAGAGCATTCATTAAAACATAGCCCAGAGGCCAAGATGTGCCAGTTGCTGCACACATGGAACAAAGTATTTCCTACCATGTAGTGCTTACAAAAGTTTCAATCACAGAGCTTAATGTTTTAATCTGTTATCTACCATTATATCTTTTTAATTTGCATTTTTGTCCAACTTCTGTTCACATTTCCAAGCATTTGTGCAGGGCTTGAATCACAGCTGGCTTTCACGTTGCACCTAAGCCATTGCAGAACTGAATGGCCATTCTGCCTGCTGGGTCAGCCAAGCATAGCCATGGCAGGTGGTGAGAAGACCCTTCTGTTTCTGGCTTTAACTGGCATAGGGAGGGGGCACATGCAGTCAAATTGGCCATTAGGCCGAGTCCAGCACATAGGAATGCACCAAGGAAGGGAGATACCGAAGCAAAATCCAACTGCTGCTTAAAACTGTAGCTTTTTCTTTTCTTCCCCTCCAAGTAATTTATCTGAAGGTTGGGAGTGTTCCCATAACACTTGCAGCTTGTGGGATCCCCTGCCCCTTTACACACAGCAATCCAAAAAACCGCATATTTTGAAAAACACCACTTAGCCCTTATGGATTGTTCACAGAAATGTAATTTGCTATTTTCTTTAATAAACTATTTATACCAAGCATGTTTTCTAGTGTTGTCTGGGGATTCTGTTACGGTTATAGTAACACAACATGAATTAGTCCTGGACCATTCTCCACTTACTATGTGGAAAAGGCAAAGTGTTGCTCTGTGAAGTCTCTCCTTGCCTTATTTCTAGTAGATCTAGTAAAAAAAAAAAAAAAAAAGGAATCAGTACCATAGAAGAGGTTGTCCCAGAGGTTCATGCGTCAAGGGTGAGCGTAGGGTAGTGAAGGAAAGTTAAAATAGGATGCTAGCATCAGGATTTGTCTATGCAACATGCATGGCTGTAGGTCAGGCAAGCCTTGCTTGCTCCAGCTTACCTCAGTGATGTGATGAATCCATGGCAGAAGCTGAGCCACATTGGTATAAACCCCAGGGTGGTTGGGTTCAGCGCAGCCCTGGCCCCAGCTCACAATGCCTACTAAGCGCCACATGAATTCATCCTGACAAACCAGGGGTCCCCCGCTGTCACCCTGCAAGATGGAGCAAGGACTAACGAAGCAGCTCTGCCCCACTGGCAGCTGGGATGTAGATCAGGCTGGCTTCTGCCACATGGCTTTGTTCCATTGGCCACACAAGAAGCTGAAACGCAGGTACAAACAACAGCGTGTGCCTCCCTGCAAGGTTTCAATGTTCCTTCTATAAAGATAGCTAAATCTCAGCATGACATCGATGCACCAGGGCACTGCGGGCACCACACTGCAGTGCAAGATGCAAAGGGCCCAGCACTACCCTACACAGGCTGTTTACTGCAAGCTATTGCCACGAAACCCAGCATTTGCTAGAGCATAACAGGGATGTACAACATATCACTCCTTTCCATGCCTGCTATGCACACCTGGCATGCACCACTTGCTCCCTCCTGTTACCTGGCATGCATCTATTTTCCCACGCAGGTAGCCGGCACACAACATCCTGGCAGTGAGCCTGCCTGCGTACATGCACGAACTATTGCATCTCTTGGTACCAACTAAGGGAACGAGTGCTTCCTTCAGTGTCTCAGTAACCTGTGCTGGGGAAGGAAAAAGAGAGGCCAAGAGGGAAACAAGATCTGCAAGGAGCAAGAGGGGAAGAGCAGGGCACTAGCTGGAGAAGTCAGAAGATGGGATTACTTTATAGGATTAAATACAGCCAGGCCCACAGGAGCTGTGGATGTGGGGTGCAGAGCTGCTGGAGCAGGGGTGGGATGAAGGCAGGAGGGGGCATTTGCAAGATCACATGGGGCATGG
The DNA here is from genome assembly GCF_026419915.1 of Harpia harpyja. Classification (NCBI taxonomy): domain Eukaryota; kingdom Metazoa; phylum Chordata; class Aves; order Accipitriformes; family Accipitridae; genus Harpia; species Harpia harpyja. The sequence continues at coordinate 46,107,784 of NC_068943.1, read as the reverse complement.
AAGGGGCTGGACAGGGCCAGTGGGGACCCTCCGGTCAGTGCTGAGCAGCAGGGACAAGATGGGAGCTTACCTTGCTCTGGTCTGGTATAGCCCCAGCCAGAGACCCAACACTGCATGCCCTGGAAGAGGTCCCAGTGGGAGGGTGGCAGACACACAGCACGGATGGCATCTGGTAAGAAGGTGACAGCGGTAAGCACCAGGCCAGCAGGGACAGCTTCATGCTGTGCTGAGCACAAGCGGCTGTGGAGCTACCAGTCTGCAGAGCCACTCAGCCTGGCACGTTGATGTGAAAGGCTCTTGGGCCAGGCGCTCTGGGGACTTCAGCTCCCACAGCCACCTTTCCCAGTAATTCACAGCTCTGGTGCAGTTCAAAACACTGTACTGCTGTGCATGCTGCCTCCCAGGTGCCAGGCTGGACATCCTTAAAGACCTGCTCTGAAATGGCAGGTTCAGAAGAGGCCTGTTTTTGGCCACCTCCTAATTGTGGGATAAGACAGACAACTCCACAGATGGGAGAAGGACACAACAGCATCACGACAGCATCTTACCTGAGAAATTCAGGGGGACTTGGAGCTTCATCAGAGCAATGTCGTAGTCGAGGCTACTGTCATTATAAAGCGGGTGGTAAATTATTTTCTTTACTGATACCCCAGCCTCATGCTTGATTGAGCCATGGGTGATAACGCCTGCGAAAACCAGCCAGGCAGAGGCTGGAAGCCACCTGTAACTGAGCAGAAATACAGCATGCCTCTTACTGTAGGGCAACAAGCGCCAAGGCCCAGGACAGGAGCAGATACACAGTGCCTCCAAGGCAGGGCACGGGAGAGCCTGGGGGTACCTGTGCACGCAGTGAGCCGCCGTGACGATCCATTCACGTGCCAGCACAGAACCTCCGCAGTGGTGCTGGGAGCCATGGTACACGCTGACCTGCCAGGGCCAGCGCCCCAGGGGCACATCCATCCCCCCGACCACCCGCCCAGCACCAGGGCGCAGCTCACATTCTGCAAGGCGGCCAGGGAGCAGGTGTTAGGCAAAGCTCCAGGTGCCAGACCCTCAGGCTGGAGGGTGATGGAAGCAGGTGGAGCAGGAGCGAAGAAACTGCTAGATCCAGGCAGAGATCTTGGGGACATGGGAGAGGAGAGAGGCACTCACCTGAGCATTTCAGAGCCACAATTCGACCCAATTCACAGCTGCTCCTGCATGGGAATAAGCCTCTGGTCAGCATACATGTGAGCCAAAACCCCTAGGGCACTGGGGAGCTCCAGGGCAGCTGCAGCAGTCCCCAAAGGGACTGCTTACTGCACAAAACCGGGACAGTTTTCTATGTTCTTAGGCCTGAAAAAAGGCCTGTGTTTCAGCCCCACCAGCAAACTCTACTTCCCCCAGAGCTGCCCTTACCTGACCTGCCACATGTCTTCCAGGCTGCCTTCCTGCTGCAGTCTCACCCGAACAAACTCCTGTGTGTCATTCACCTTGACATCTTTCACATTCACTCCTTTCTGATGGGTCATTCTGCAGAAGCAATGGCAAGTATTCCAGAGAGATGCTGGGGACCTGCTAGGGGATCAGGAATGTAACCCTGCCATGGGAACAACGGTCCACCGTCCTGCCACTCTGGCAGCCAGGAATGAACCTCCTTGGCAGGAAGGATCTTCTGCAGCTCTTCTCACAGGTCCCTGCGCCAGCCCGAGCCCTGCTTTCCACCCTGCATTTACCAGGGAGCTGTGCGATCTGGCACTGCTGCCTTGACGAACCTCCCAGCCTTCAAGCACCTGCTTTTGCCAAGATCATCCCCCTCGGAAAAGGGCAAGTAGGGGTCAAAGTGGCTGCATCTGCCATGCCCACCTGAGATACCCGAGCTGCCGGCAGAGCAGGGTGCCCAGGGAGAGACTCCAGCGCTCGTGGCATGCCAGGAGCCAGCCAGGACGGCCTTCCACCTGCGCCTCCAGCAAGGAGTTTGCCACGTTTATTCTGAAAGACACTAAAGCCATTCCACTAAAGACAACCTGCAAGTTCCCTTCCTTGCAGTGTTTCGTGCAGAGCCAGCACAGTGGACAGTCATGCACATCTAAAGCAAAAAAAAACCCCAAACAAAACAAAACCATACCCCAGAAAAAGCCATTTGAAGCAATTAGAAACTATACATGAACACATTTACCTATTCTCAGTGCCTGCGTGGCAGCTCTGCTGAGTGATTACACGCAAAGGAGTCCTGCAAGACTTGCCTTTGCTGTAGGATCGCTCCATGCAACAAACCCGTAATGCTGGGGGATGCGGCAGCACTTAAAAGCAAAGTGAAACAACCACAAAATGCAGCTGAAAGAAGCTAGCGGATCAGCAGGAGATATTTATTATTAAAGAGCATCTTTTCTGTTCTTGCTGGGCTTGGCAGGCTCTGTCCTGCACACTGCTCCCCTCTCCCCTGCCTCTGTGGCAGCAAACCAAGATGCAAACCTCTATTGTGAGCCCTACGGACCATGGGGTCTTCCTCTTCACTATCACTGCATGCTGGGACTGCACCCGGCTCCTGCAGCAGGGTGAAGCCCTGGTCTGGCTGAGGCTTCTTCAGGTGTTTCACTTCAGGAAACAGAGAAGGGGGTGGAGGTAGACTCATACAGCCCAGGCAGCATCTGAAGATGCACGACACTAGGAACAATCCTGCGCTGCTGTCCTGGTTTCAGCTGGGATAGAGTTAACTGTCTTCCTAGTAGCTGGTACAGTGCTATGTTTTGAGTTCAGTATGTGAAGAATGTTGATAACACTGATGTTTTCAGTTGTTGCTCAGTAGTGTTTAGACTAATGTCAAGGATTTTTCAGCTTCTCATGCCCAGCCAGTGAGAAAGCTGGAGGGGCACAAGAAGTTGGCACAGGACACAGCCAGGGCACCTGACCCAAACTGGCCAACGGTGTATTCCATACCATGTGACGTCCCATCCAGTTTAGGAACGGGGAAGTGGGGGGGGGGCAGGGATTCACCGCTCGGGGACTGGCTGGGTGTCGGTCGGCGGGTGGTGAGCAATTGCACTGTGCATCATTTGTACATTCCAATCCTTTCATTATTGCTGTTGTCATTTTATTAGTGTTATCATTATCATTATTAGTTTCTTCTTTTCTGTTCTATTAAACCATTCTTATCTCAACCCACGGGTTTTGCTTCTTTTCCCGATTTTCTCCCCCATCCCACTGAGTGGGGGGGAGTGAGTGAGCGGCTGCGTGGTGTTTAGTTGCTGGCTGGGGTTAAACCACGACAGCTGCCCGCTGGAAGAGGTGACGAGCCTTTCCATGGGTACAGCAGCAGGTTGCTGCTGGGACCACAGCAACCAGCAGCAGAGCCCACACCAGCTGTGTTCCCCTGCCCCAGGCCGCATCTCACCAACCAGGGAGCTCCCATCACCACCACCTCTGCTGCTGGCACCCCAAACCCCCTCGTCAGTTTGGCAGCTGGGCTCTGCCCACAGCAGCAGGGCTGTCCCAGGGCAGACACTGACCTAGGAGCCATGCCCCAGCCGCTGTCCCCGCCAGCAGCCCAGCAACCCCGAGCAGCAGGAACAGCCTCCTGATGGTGCAGAGAGTTTTGAGAGATGCATTAGCAGAATCTTTAAGAAACAGAGAGGGAGAGGGGATTAACATGGTCTTGTCCATCTCTCACAGCACTTTCAAGCCGCTGGTGAAGCCCCTGGGTCCTTATACACATTTCTAGGACTCACCTGATCCTTTCCCCACAATGGCAGAAGGAGGTGAGCTAAGGCCATAGATTCTGCAGGAGGTCAAGACTTGGAAGGCCACCCTGTTCCCAAAGCCCATAAATAGCTCACCCACCATGTCCTGGGGAGGCCTGTGTCCTCCTTGCTTCCCTCCTTGGCTCTGCTGTCAGGCTCTTGTGGCTTTGCACAGCACCCTCAATGCAAGGCAGGCTGTCGGGAAACTGCTCGACTGAGGCTGGGCTCTAGAGAAAGAAGTGGAGTCCCAGGGAGCAAAGACTAGGTCTCGTGGAAGGGGACAAGCTTCAAGCAATGACACCGCTGCCCAGGCTGGCTGCTGCAGCAGGGGGCAAGGCGAGGAAGCCCTTCTCACCATGATAGCAAGGAGTGGGGCCAGCTTCTAGTTTGGGCTGCTGCTGAGCCACAAGCACCGAGTGCACGGGTCTCCCGTGAAGCAGCTCAGGTTTCCCTCCGCACGCTCCCGGCGCGATGCCGTGCATGCGCACTGCATGGCGCCCATGCTGAAGGAACTCCTCGTTTCAGCCCCCCCCCCCCATCCTGCTGACAAGGCTCTTGCAGTGGGTGGGGGTGATTGCTCAGCAGGTCCCCTCCCACCCCCCCATTGCCCTGCTCCCAGGAACATGCTGCTCAAGCTGAGGAGCCCCAGGGGGAAGGATCCCATTCCTCCCCGGTGCCTCACCAAGTGAGATCAGTAGCTGTTGAGTTGCCTCAGCTCTCAAAACCCACCTTCCCCCTCCCATTATTTTGTTTAGGAGCTGTACAAGAAACACCAAGTGCTGCTGAGGAGCAGCAGCAGTGCCCTGGCCATCAGTGTGAGGTGGGGGCTGCAGGCTGGCAGCCAGCCCTGCTGGCGGTGGGCTCCCAGGCACAGACAGACCTCCGTGTGGGCAGCAGGAAGGCTGCCGACCAACCGCTCCGTGTTAGCAGTTACGTTCAGGGAGACAAGACCTTGGGGAACAAAGCATCCTAAGCTGGGAAAAGATCAGAGAAGGCAGCCTGCAGCTGCTCTTTATCACCCTCACATCCCAAGCCAAGTGCCTGCCAGCTGTGATATGTAAAGGACAATTTTCCTGCCCATGTGCTGCATTAAGGATGTGCTGGCAAGGGTTGGTGGGTCCCCATCACTCAGCAAGGCCCTCCCCACCCCATGTGCACAGAGACCTCCAGAGAAACAGCCCCACCTCCCTGGGTGCTGGATTTTCCCTCTGGTCTTTTGGCTGTAGCACACAAAGAGCAATAAAGGTCAAACAGCAGCTCTCAGTTCAGCTTCTGGTTTTCCATGTAATACCTTGCTGCTGAAAGATGCCTGGCTGGCAGCCTGCGGAAAGGGAAGACTTTCTAACCCATGGCTTAGGTACTGGCTGTCCCACATTGGGGCATGAGACGCTTTTCTTACCAATGCAGAGCTCTCACAGCAGAGGCGGAACAGAAATCACTTGTGCTGCTGCATCCACTCTTCTTCCTCGGACCCAGCAGCGGCTCCACTGCAGTCACCACACTGAAGGTCGACAAGTGCTGCCAGTCCCCAGCTGGCACACCACACTGGACAGGGAACCGGGCAGGGACAGTACCAGGATCGCCTTCATTGCATTGCCCAGGAAAGCGAGGGGGAAACCACGTTGAAGCTCTGGGAGGCCCCAGTTACAGATTAAATAGTGACAGCCTACAGCAGAGGTGGACGTAGATGCCCTAGCAGAGCTAACCCATTCCGCTGGAGGCAGAGCCTGAGCTCAGAGCAGCACCAGCAGATGCCAGCACAGGGCAGGGGAACACACAGCTCACCTTGTGCATAAACCTGCCTCTTGCCTGCCTGGCACTGGAGACCATCCTGACCGTAGTCTGCTCCCAACCCCTGCTACTCACTGCTGAACAGAAACACTCCAGACTTGTGGCCAAGTTTGTGAAAGCTGTCAAATTCCCAACACCCAAATACAAGTTCAGAAGTCGTTATGGAAGTTAGACCTGGGTGGTGAGCTGCAGTCAGATCATCACCATCACCAGAGATTCCTGGTATGGCAGCAGCAGCATCAAGTCCCTGCGAAGAGCCCCAGGTTACCAGTACACCACACTGCCTTGCCTGCACAGGCAGTTCACCAGCTGTGCTGTTTCTCTGGCTAACTCTACCCCATCCAGAAATACTAAGATGGCCTTCTCCAGTTAAGTGAGTTAGAAGCCTAACTTCCCCTCCGGGAGAGATGAGGCTGAGTACCAATTTCAGCATGTCTCAAAAACAAAAGGCAGCTGAAGCAGACTTCAACAGCTGTCTCATGAAAGAAAGACTTTTCTTATTTACATAATTCTTCATCCCCAAAAGATACAGCTGATGGCTTGTTGCTCAAAATATCAATGAATTTTTAATGCTATTTACTCAAGGAAATGCCTATGAATATTTCATGATAGCCCTGTCTCGCAGGTTCAGGCTGAGGTTTCGTGCTGTCGATGAACAGCACTGCATGTGTTGTGCCACGCATCCAAGCTGTGCTGAGCAGCAGGCACGGCCGTCAGCGGACAGACACACCAGCACCACGGGAGCTGCACACTGCAACGCTGCTCAGGACCTGTGTTGAGGCGCCAGTTACAATTCCCTGAGGTCAGGCTCCTTTTACAGCCTGGCACTCAGCTGGGGTGAAAACTGGGAGGGTTTTTTTTTGTTTGGTTTGGGTTTTTTTCCTCCAGGCTCCCTATCTCAGTTAGCAATTAGGCCAGAAAGCTGAGAGACAATGGACAAGGCTGTAAATCTCCCCCAAATCACGACCTTGGCTCTGCAGCTGACCCCTTCCTGGCCGGGCTGTAACTGGTGGCAGTGGAGCATCTCCTCACTCCGTGGAGGACTGTAGATGGTGCTGGAGGACTAGGGAGCACCAGTGCGACCCTGAGGCAACAGCCGAGGTGTGCAGAAACCAGCCTGAGAATCCTTTGCCGGCAGCTGCCCTGTCCCTGGGGCTCAGAGGAGAACAAGGACTCTCCCAGGCCTCTCCTCCCTACTGCCCAGCACCAGCCCGAGGTCGCAGCAGGAGCAGGTCAGGTCATCTCCCCTCCAAGCATCCCATGCCCTGCAGCTGCTGGAAAGCCGACCTTTGCACAAGTTAAAGAAGATGCAGGCTGTGACCACAGCCAGCGAAATGCAAACACCTTCGCTGCAAGCAACAAAACGCAATGATCAAGCATCGAAAATGACAAAACAGAGCAAATTCCAAAAAGATACATCAGTAGCAGTTAAAAAATAAGATGCATCAATCAGTCTATACTACCTCGCTACTCCAAGTCACACTCATTTTTTTCCTTTAAAACTCATTAAAAGAAGATCAATATTTCCATCAATTCTGCTTGCCTGCAATAAGAAAACAGTGACTGAAATGAGAGAGCTTTCAAAATTAAACATTGACATGCAGATCTAAAAGGTAGGAAGGAGAACAGCATTGTAGCTTTTCGTCCTAGCTTTCATCATTTCTCTGTGGTTCTTTAGAAAAAGAAAACAAAAAAGGAGCAGTAGTGACTACATTGACAGCCACTGAAATGCCCATGTGTTACATGGATACCTGACAGGTGGCAGAGATGCTGTGAAGCATAAGACATTTCCTTTGTCATCTTTCTAGCTTACTCCCATTGAAACAGACTTCCCTTTCCCACCTGAGAGTAGTAAGCAGAGCACAGCTGCAGAGCAACAAGCCAGATGTTAGCTCATGTTGCTGTAACACCAAAGCTGATAAAGTCATGGCTATGCACAGAAATGTGAAGATCTGGCCTACAGTTTGTCAAGTGACAGTTTGAGCTCATGCAATAACGAGCAAGAATTGTCTCCAGTTATTCAGTCAGTTCTGCTGAGATTAGCAAGAAAGGGTCACTTATTGGCACATAAAATTGCCTATTGAACACCTGACCCTGATGGATTCTTCTCCAAACTCAACTCAGAGGCTGCTGGGCATTTCCAAGCTGGGATATGAATCCAGAACAAGCCCAGAGCTTGGTTCTTCTCGAGCCAGCCACTTCCCACCAAATGCCCTGCTCCACAAGTCTCACAGCCTGCTTCCCAACAGCAGTGTGTTATATGACTACAGAGTGGCCTGGGAAAAGGGGCTACCTGGATGCTGCAGCTCTTCAGCTCTGCATTACCAGGGACTTCATGGATATGGACCGCAGCTGCCACCTGTGGCTTTGGGATAGCATCACAAACTGTGCCCTTTTGTGCTGGATGCTGGACAAATGAATCAAGAACTAGTCTCCTCCCAACAAGCTTTCACCCCAGGGTGAATTTTAGCCCCTATGCCCAATACATGAAGTTTTCAAAGCAGCTTTAACAGCCAGTTGCTGAATATTGCTTACTTTAATTCTTTGGTTTAGCCTGTGCTCAGATTGCTCCATCCTTTCCCATACAAAAGCTGAGTTCTTCCTTGGGGATTTAGCCAGAGGGACCCCAAGCCTCCAAAACAGCACTAGGAAAAAAAAAAAAAAAAATCAGCTTCACTCATCAGGATTTAAAGCATCTCTCCTGTTGATACAGGTTCTGCCTCTCATCTCAAGGAGACACTTCAAAATCCTTCCTGCAGTCTGAGCTCTCCCATTCAGGCTGTCACAGCTGGACAGCCCTGGTAGGAGCAAAACAGTATTTCAGTTTTAATTAGAGCTGGGAGCTCCCAGCAATATTTGCTGGATTCAGTGCCTCAGACTCATCCAAGCTGAGGTGTCTGTTGCTTACCAGGTGCCAAGCGAGCTTGCCTTTTGAAAAACAGTATGTGAGCTCCTGTTTTGTGCTCTGAGGGAGATCCAGTATTTCAGTCCTTACATATGAAGCACTTAAGTGTGAAGTTGCAGACTACCAATGCAAAGCCCTGGAAGCCTGGAAAATCTCTGTACTTACCCCAGAGGAACTCAGGAAGAGAAGACCCAATAAAAAGCAGCCAAGTAAACCTCAAGCAAGGCAGGATTCATTTGATCTAGGACGAAAGCACATTCAGTCTCATACTCCTAGACTGCTAAAGCAAAAAGCTCTGCAATAGCTGGGTCGGGGGGCAGTAAATGAGAAGCAATCATTTATTTAATCCAGTAGCTGGAGTTCACAGGGTTTCCTGCCTGTTCCATCTGCTTGGTAGAAATCATGGCATAAAACTGTGTGCAAAGAGGAGCTGGTGCAGTGACAGACGGTGCAATGAGAGCCCAGCACTGGGCAGAGGCAGCTCATCCCTTTCTGAGCAAGTACTGCATTTGAGAGGGACAGCAGAAGTGTGCCCCAGCATGATGTGGACCACTACCAAATGGAGAAAAGCAGCAGCAGGAGGTTGCACTCCTACAGATTAACCAAGGAGCAGGAGAAAATCAGATGTTCTGAGCACACAAGTGCAACAGCCCCAGCACAGCTGCAACAGCAGGACCTCCCATCCAGCTCCGGGGGTCTGCAGGGGTAGGGATAGGAGACCTCAGCCTCTCCCCCTCTGCCCAGCCACAAGCAGCAGCCTTGCAGGCACCACTCGTAGCAGCAGCCCAAGGAGGTTTCAAATAGGTGGCTTTGAGGAACCCTGAAAAGTCCAGAGTTCCGCAGGAGGGAAGGCTTGCATCTGCTTTGCCCTGCCCAGGGGTGCTGCTGCACGCAGCGCTGCTGTGGTTTGCGTGTGCTTGGTGTTTCTTGGCAGGAAAGCTGACAAAAACACCTGGCTTGCTCCCACCCTGGCCCAAACGGGGCTGTGCCCAAAGCTCTTCCAGGCTTTCTTGCGAGATGGAACAAGGCAATGTAGCCACCACCTCAGGACATCACTTTGTCTGGGCCTCCTACTGTCTGCTGGATCATCTCCTTCCTTACCTCATCTCTTCTCTTTCTCCCTTTAGTCTCCTATCTAATAAAAGTGCCTCTCTGTGAGATAAGGCAGCTGCTGTAAGCCTGTAATGAGAGAAATGGCTAAAAGCAACAGCCTAAAACCTTCCTAATCCTGGTAGCAGTTTGCCAAATCTCATAACAGATAATGAGTCCTGGATGTCCGGATTGTGTTTTCCCAGCAGTGATGCTGTGGCCAAAAAAAGAATTTTTTAAAAATAAATTAATAATAAACTCCCAAACAGCCTTCCAGCCCCCAAGTGTTTCCTAAACCTTTTTCACCACTATCTGCCTGTCCCCATCCCCATCTATTACCATCTCTAGCACGATTTAGATATCTCTGGAGGGAGTGTAAAACAGCTTGCTCTAGACCTGTCATTGCAGTCATGGCAGAGTTTAATCTCAGACTCGCAAAACATCATGCTCACGTCACCATAAGAAATAAGACCTGCCAGACCAGATCTGACTAACCATCCCTCTCACCTTGCATCTTGTCTCCAGGAGAGGCTGATATCCCAAACCTCATAATGGGAAATTACTCACTAAGACTTTTTAACCTCAGGCAGTAGGATGCACTACCACGAAGGAAGATAGTTTATATCCTGTAGGCATTCACCCTGTAATGGAACCGCACATCTTTCCATATTTCATCTAAACATCCAGTCCTATTTGGACATTTCTGTGGAGTAAAAAGTTGTTACTCTAAACCTGACATGTTGTCACCACATTGCTCATTGTAATGGCTTATTCCACATCCTCTATCATTGACGTGATCATCCCAAAGACAGTGAATAAAGTCCCGTGTAAAACACACGGTTAAGAAGCTCTAAACTAGCAGAGGAAAAGGCTGGTTCACATCACCACTAATACCCAGAAAGGAAGAGTAAATTGCCTCCGTCAGACCTCCCAGTACCTGCTCTGGACCACCTTGCCTAGTGCTTTGGCTCAGCTCTGAAACCCAACTTAGGAGCCCAGAGGTTGCTGCAGGCAGGAGAGAAAGGGGTGACCAAAAAGCTTCCACAAACTTCAGGTTAGCCCATCCTTCCCTTTCCACCTAGAAATGGATGGATGGCCCCTTGCCAGGAGCAGGCAGGCTGTCAGCCTCATAGGTTCGCTCCAAATGAAGCGGCATGTGCTTCATTTATGGCTATTGGTGAGTACTCGCCCACTCCTCAGTCTTGCTCTGTTACACCAGGATCGAGCTGATAAGAGTCAGCTTTTGGGCAGGGATGCGTAGTGCAGGCAGCCTCATCCACTGAAAGCAGGAGAGAAAGTATATTTTGGGGAAACTACCCCCCGGGTTACGCTGCACACCAAGCCCTGCACACCCTCTCACCAGCTGAACACTGCCCCGTGCTAGACCCCTGCCACGAACAGCATCCCCGCTGCGGCACACAGTTCCCAGGACACAAGCAGCCCTCCTCCTGCGGGCAGCTCAATGGGGATTTGCCTGATGCATCTCCCACCGCAGCACAGAGGCATATGCAAAGCAGAAACCAGCCACTGCCCTGTTCCAACCTCTTTCCCAAGGCAATTTGCCACGTAACGATCATAGAGTTGAGGGAAGGCAATTTCAGGAAAACAAGTTTCTCTGTAGAAGGAATTGAATAGAGGAACTACTATAATAACCTGATACAATCATTTATTTAAAAAGCAGCTGGCACCATACGAAGCAAACAGAGACAATTTGGAGGCAATTGTCTGCAGACACTGGACCACCTTCCCCAAGTCTGGGGCACAGGCAGAAGCTGTGCCTTGCACACTGCAGAAACCAGAGACACTTACTCCAGATAAGATTCTAAGGGAAAGGATAACAATTCACAGGTCCTGTGAATGCACATCCACCCTCCCTGCCCTCCCATGTCTTCGGGAACAGGAGGTCTTGTGACTCTCATTTCCTTCAGACACCTTGTGCTTCCTGCAGAAGAACAGACATCTTGCTGGATATAGAGCAAAAGGCCAGAGACTAAGCTAAATTAAAGCCTGGAAAGGAAAAGTACTACTACAGCACAGAAATGCAATGAGCCAGTCAGTTCTGCAGCCTGTTTTCTCATCTCCTGCTTCAGAGGAGCAGAGAAATGTGTCCTGACTCCACTGGATACTGTAACTATGAGAAGCAATGGGAAACTCTCCATGCTAACCTTGAGCAGGGTATTTTCATTTTCTGTACCTTCCAGTTTACGACTGCCATCCTCACAGGTGACTCATAAGATGCAGTGTTATTTGCTACTCATGTTTTTGTGCTTCTTCAGAGGACTGACAGTCAGAAAAGGGCTAGGCTCTGGATTCTCATCAATTACCTAATAAATGTAGAATTAAAAGATGTCAGGGGTAAAATGGTTTCATTAGCTGTATCATGTTCCAGTGCAAAGATACCCTGCAGGATTTCTTCACAGAGACAAGTCAAAGAAGAATAATTGTTCAGGAGCTGTCGTGGTTTAACCCCAGCCAGCAACTAAGCACCACACAGCTGCTCACTCACTCCCCCCGACCCAGTGGGATGGGGGAGAAAATCGGGAAAAAGAAGCAAAACCCGCGGGTTGAGATAAGAACGGTTTAATAGAACAGAAAAGAAGAAACTAATAATGATAACACTAATAAAATGACAACAGCAATAATGAAAGGATTGGAATGTACAAATGATGCGCAGTGCAATTGCTCACCACCCGCCGACTGACACCCAGCTAGTCCCTGAGCGGCAATTCCCCACTCCCACTTCCCAGTTCCTATACTAAATGGGATGTCACATGGTATGGAATACCCTGTTGGCCAGTTTGGGTCAGCTGCCCTGGCTGTGTCCTGTGCCAACTTCTTGTGCCCCTCCAGCTTTCTCTCTGGCTGGGCATGAGAAGCTGAAAAATCCTTGACATTAGTCTAAACACTACTTTGCAACAACTGAAAACATCAGTGTTATCAACATTCTTCACATACTGAACTCAAAACATAGCACCGTACCGGCTACTAGGAAGACAGTTAACTCTATCCCAGCTGAAACTAGGACAGGAGCAATTAATATTATGGTCATGCTTTTCCATTTCCAAACAGAGTTTATTTTGTCACTTTGTCAGCTGACTCTTTGCCCTTGCAAGTCACTGAGGACCTATGAAATCCCAGGAAGGGAAAAGGGAAAGACACCTTCAAAAGTCTCAATGGCATTTCTCCCTCAGTTGTACTCATACACCCTGCAGTAAATCACAGCCTTGGTGCAGCTCCTGGGAAATTACCCTGGGGGAGACAGTCAGCACACGGGACAGCGTCTGGGACACGGGACAAACCCCGCGGCATCGCAATCGCTGCACTGGCCAGCACAGGGCCCAAGGCACAGCTAGTCCTGTGCTGGGCTCCACGCTGCTGCCTAACACCTTAGTTGTGACCTAGGCTTGCCTGAACCAGGAAAGCCACTGCTGGTGAGGCCCCGAGACATGAGGACGGAGCAGACAGAAGGGAAACGCGGAGCTCAGCTCTGTTGCCAGATGATCAGGCTGTGCTGCATTTGTGCAAATACGCAGGAACCGATGCCGGAGGCTGAACCATGGTCTGGCCACACTTCTACTCCCGTTTTGGCTGATTCTTGCATGATAAACCCAATTTGGTGGCTTGAGGAAAACTACAGGGACCGGGGTTGTTATCAGTTAATATGTATAATATGATTGAAATAACCAGGGAACTGCTAAAGTCCTGTATACAGCCCCCATCAGTTAATATTTAAAATAGGGAAACAATAACTAGACATGATTTAGGGTTTAGGAACTAAGTATTCTGACATAAAGCCCCATTGTCTAAAAGGTAACGGATTGTGGTCTGATCAACAAACCTTGAGGAACTGCTTGGAACTGCCAAGAGAGAGTAAGAAGCAGGTAAAATGTAATTCCTACTGGGGGAGATAGCGACCATCAACTCATTGACCACCTACTCAGATGATACCACCTACTCAAGAGAAGACAATGAAGGAAGAAGACAGAGCCTGCGCGCTAATTTACATGAGAGGCGAAAAAGAAAGAAACAGTCATTAAGGGAAAGAATAATGAATATGTATTACTTAAGTATATAAATGTGGGAATTTGAGACAAAGGTGTGCCGTCTTGAGACAGGCACCCATTCATGCGCATCAATGAAACTAATTTGAAAATACCTTGACTCTGTGTGTTATTGGCTTGCACACTGGGTAAATGAACCCCGTTTGAGGGACAACAGGGTGACAGCACAGCAGAAGCAGCCCTGTCCCTCAGACCACAGCCAAAGGAGCCTGTGCTCAGTTTGGCTCAGCAAGGCACATCAGGGACAATTTCTTACAGTCCCTTACCATCACAGGGAAACAGCCCAGCATCACAACAATTTCCATCTGCAAGCTGTAGCAATTTGCCCCGAAGATGACAGAGAGAGGACCAGGAGGAGCCCGGGCAGAGACAAGCTGTGACCCGGGCTGGCCTCACGTCCCAGCCAGCGGCTGCAGCCTGGCTGAGACAGGCAGCCTGCCACGCGTGCTGTTAAATACAGCGTCCACTTGCTCTCTTCTGGCAGTCCAGATGAAGTCACTAGCTGATGTAATGGTGGCTAAAGGTCTACCAGGTCTCGCCTGCTGCAGCACAGCATTACCATCTTGCTTGCAGCAGGGAGCTGAACCTGTTCTATCCAACTCCTTCCCCCATTAAAAAAAAAAAAAAAAAAAAAAGAAAAACCAAAACCAGAAAACACCCCAACTCTGAAGTTTTCAGCAATTTCTTAGACTTTGACTGACCTGAGCTACACCAGGGGAAATATAAACAATCCTCACTTTCTGTTCTGCCCTGCCAAGGTTTGCAGAAGACACCGAAGAGGAAGCCCAGATATGTGAAAGTCCCCTACAGAGCAGCTATCCGAGAGCAATCAAGAACACTATTAGCTAAACTCTAATCCTACTGTAATCCCCTTCATAAGATGGCACTAAGAGCCATGAGGAAGCAGGATGGGGTTGTGCAGTTGGACATATGCTACTATCCCGTGAGAGGACAGTTAAACAATCAGATATACTTACCTGGATCCTAACACATCCTTAAACATACTGTCTGCAGGTAGTAGGATTGCATATACTGCCCCCCCCCTTCTCCTGTGCATGCTGTAATTTAGGCTCTTGGAATCCTGCAGAACCAGTTGTAGCCATGGGAATCCTGCCTGCATTGGCGTGCCTTTCACTGCATGATCACAAAATGCAGAGAAGACCCCTTCCCTTAAATGCTTTCCAGCATGTGACACTACACTGTTTATTTGCGCTGACAGGAGGTCAGCCTTGTAATAGATTGCCTCTTGGGTTGCAGACATGCCTGGCTCAGGGATAGAAAAAACAGATATGGGTGTGACAAAATGTTCTTGCTCACACCCTGGTCACAGGACTTTCTTTCAGAAACTTTTGACTGAAAAGCACTTTCTGTACGCTCAGGTACAGTCCTTATCTCTGCTAATCAGCATATTATCCTCCTCATGCCTTTATCGAATACCATCTTTAAATTGTCAGCTTTCTGACTCTCAAGACTCCAAGTTAGCAATCTGTAGCGGAGCCTTAGAGTTCTGCTGGTTCATAACATCCTAATTTTCTTCTCACATACACTTTATACTGGAGTGTACTTGTGTCTGCATAGCTTTTTCTTTCAAGGAGTTTTTTCGCTCTATGGACTTTGTTCTTCCTCTAGGTGCACTTATAACCTGCAATCATTTCTCCTCTCAGCCTTCATTTTACTCAGTTAAACAAGCTACACCAGGCTTAGGGGAGACTGTCCCCCCCCTTCTTTTCCAGGCTGAATCCGTTGTCTTCAGTATGAATGACCCATTATTCCAATGAGGTATCAAGGCTATTGACATCTTCTGCCTCTCCCAGGACAAGCTTGCTTGCACTTCTATTCTTACCCACTGAGAGCCCCTCACTCCCTGCAAACGTTGCTCACTAAATACATGAACTTTTTTCTGCAGCCAAAATTATCTCCCGAATTTGATCAGGATTTGTAAACAGCTTAATTTCCTCCTGAAGCTCAACTGTTTGGGGAGGTAAGGGAGTATTTAGTGTTTAAATCACTTATCCTGGCTCTATTTTCCCTGCTGTTGCTTTAACAGTGGAAGAGATGCCCCTTCACAAACTTGGAGAGTGCAGTAATCTGATGCAAATCCCACAGCAGCAGGAGCTGCATGCCTCCATTTCCAGTTCCTTCTGTTATAAGTTTGGACAAAGGTCCAGGAGCCGACTGTGGTGAATAATTAGAAGTAATTTATTAAGCAAGCGGTAAATAGGCAAAACAGCGCTGGGCGGCCGGGGAGCCACTGCTCTACCAACAGCTCGCAACCCCCCTTCCCGTAGCCACAGTTCTTATAGTCCTCTATTTCCGGTATATGTGTCATTTTCGGTATACGTATCTTCCTTAGTGTACTCCGCATCTGCGCCGATCTGTTGCTAGGGGGGTCTTTTTCTGCCTCCTGGTGATTGCTGGGATGAAGGCCCCCAAGTCTTCCTCCTGCGACTGCCCTGTGCCACTCACTTGACACATGCGTGTTTTATTACCTTTTATAGGCCCCAAGTCTTCCTCCTGTGACCACCCTGGGCCCCTTACTTGACACATACATGTTTTATTACCTTTTGTATAAACACAAGGCTTGCACAAACATTGTTTACATTACCAGTTATCTGTAGCTAATGCAAGACCCCCTCCTTCCTGTTTTAAGGCCGACATCTGGTTTTTCTACTAACATAAGCAAGATTTGATTAACAAACGCTTATCTATTATCACACTTCCATGTCATTACTCAACTCTTTACTGTTTTCAGACATCCTAAATTCCACCCTTTGATGCTTAAAGATGGACCCAAGCACTTGACAGTACAAGCAGCTCTGGGCAGTAGGAGAGGCCACTGTATAGGAAAGACCCCTACACCCCCCTGTGTGCACTGGGATGGTCAGCAGGCACTGCAGGTTGCTGCATAGCTTGAGCAATGGACAGACGGACTGCAATAATAGTTGTTGAACCATATACCAAAGCGCTGGATTTCCAAGCATGCTTAGCATCCAGTGTACCCCCACGATAACTGTATTTAAATGCCTAAAGAAGCAAAGCTGAAGAGTTGAATCAAAACGTGTTCTGAATAACGAACAAAAAAAAAGGGGAACAAACTTGCTCTGTGCTTGTGGGTTTGGGACTAGGGGAAAATTGCAGGCATAGAGGAAGGTCTCTGGCCCAGCAGCATTGGATGTCTCTGTGGGGCACGAAGGGGCACAAAGATTCGGTGAATCTTTGTTCACAGCTGCCCACTCTCTCAAGCAGAGGATGCCCACTGTGCCAACTGCATTGCACATTTGTGGGCTGCAATAGGCTAAAACATCTTTCTGGGTGTAAGAGATGCCACAATTCCATGTCATTAGGCTAACGTTCCCTTTGCCAATTAACTGGAGTTTAATTAACACAACTCTTCTCCAGTCAACAGCCATCAGAAATTTAGAACATCATACCAATAAGCAGATTTTAGTCTTTCCAAAGCAATCCCATTGTGAATTACTCTTCTTATTCTCCCTTTCTTTCCTTTTTTTTTTCACTCTGCAAAGCACAGTGCAGTTACGTGCTGGCAGTGACCCCTTTCCTGGCAGTCCTTTTCCCATACTGTGACTACAGACAATTCCTCAGCACCAGAAGCAGATGACATGCATGTGTTTTCTTTTGTATTTGTTCAGTGTAGTTTTGCTAAAGGCTTTTTCTTGCTACCAAGAGCATGTTTACTTTTGCCATTGTTATCTGTGGGCTGAGCATGAGTTTGGGTTATTCACTGTGTACTCCACATGGTGCTGACTGCTCATTCTAGCTACAGTGGGTCCAAAGCTTTACAGACTTGCCTTTTTTTTGTGCGAAGAGATGCTCCAGCCCTGCCTGTAAGGTGCACATTTGTAGCAAAGCCATGCCGTGAAGCTGCAGAAACAGGAAGAGCAACTGGAGTACACATTGAATCAGACCTACTGGAAGCAAAAGAGGGAAAGGTGAAGGCAATCCTTGCAGTAAACACGTGAGACACACTCCTGCAGCCTGAAGGTGCTCCCAAAGCAGGGTGTCAGGGGAAGTTTACTCAGCTGGCTCAGGCCAGGGAGAGCAGCTCTGCTCATGCCACCACTTGCATGCTCTTGCAGGCAGACAGATATTTTGCAGTCTCCACAGCCTACATGCTTTCCCCCTCCAGGGAACTCCACAGCCTGAACAAATTCAGCAGCAAGGCATCCACCTGACCTGCAGAGCCCTCAGCCTTCTGGCACATAGTCTTCCACCCCATTAGCTTCTCTTGTCCCCAAGGGGCATGGAAGAGGCAAGGGTCAGCAAAATCTTAATCAGCTGTCAGAGCCTGCATTTCCAGCAGATGCTTTTAGTGAACCTCTGCCCCTGCTCTCCTGCCTTTGCTCTGTTCTGCAGAGGCTGAGTTGGGGTTGTTTCTCCCAGGATTTCATCCCAGCTGTTGAACAGTCTACGCTAGTAAAACAGGTGCAGTTTCTGATTTCCTCTAGAAATAGCTAACATAAGCTTGTTTGGAACATAAGCATTTCTAAGGAAGACAGTTAGCATTGCCCATTTGTGGGCAGCAGGGCTCTCCAAAGCCAGACTGTGCCCACCTCACTCTCCTCTCCCTCTGCGGCATCCACAAAGGTGCTCCTAGGCGCATCTGCAGGGGACAGCCTTATCTACAGCTGCCCAAAAATCACTCTCTGCTCTACTCTTCAGCTCCCAGGGCAGTCACTGAAGTCCATGCCAGGAGCAGCAGAATTTTCCATTTCAGGTTCTTTCTAAAGACCAAAGAGAGAATTGTTGCATTTGCAGAACCTTTTTTACATCGTGTGCTTCCCTGGGGATACATCCTTGGCAGGGCTTTGGGTCTATAAGGTATAAAATCCAGTTGCAATCAAGGTCCTGCCAGAAAGTTATCCACCTGCAAAAATATATAGGTCTCTTGGTTCTCATTAGAGCCTGCTAAACACCCGATAAAATTAACTCCGTGCACTCAAGGGGAGCTTCCACTTTTTCTGCACAGTTAACTTGACAGTATTCCATGTAAATCTGTCATTGTTCAGGTCAGCAGCTTCTCACTCAGCAAGAAAAAGGTGTATCTAGTAGTAGGCAGATATTCCTGCCAGCCTTGCCTTGCAAGGCATTCAA
This sequence comes from Harpia harpyja, assembly GCF_026419915.1. Classification (NCBI taxonomy): domain Eukaryota; kingdom Metazoa; phylum Chordata; class Aves; order Accipitriformes; family Accipitridae; genus Harpia; species Harpia harpyja. The sequence continues at coordinate 46,089,107 of NC_068943.1, read as the reverse complement.
GTCAGAGGCTACTAAACCCAACTTTCTTCTTGGGGTGGGGGGAGCATTTCCCCCAGCCAGCAGCATCATTTTTCCAGTACGCACTCCCTGGCTGTATACTCAGAATGACTTTCTTCCCCTCCACAACAGAGGCACACAAAGTCATGGCCAGTGCTGTTAACCAAAAACATCTGCCTTGAAGCTCACTCATACAGCCTATTTTTCAGTCCACATTATGGATCCTAATTAACTAATTATACATTTTAATCAACTGTAATTACAGCCCCTACTTAGGTAAATAAACATGCTGACTGCAATTACAAAATTATGAAAAGCTGTCATGAAGTATAGATTCAGTTAAAGAGAAGACCACTTCAGAGGGCTTCTACCCAGCTCCAGTCCACTCAGTAACTGTCAAGCCAGAAAACACAAGATACTCCCACAATTAAGAATCAGTCCAAGTTGCATTGGGGGAAGCAGCAAGTAGCAAGGATGAGGACAGAAAGATCATGAGGCTGAGTCTTACTATGCTCTCTGCTCTTCTGGCAGTGCCAGCAGGGTCTGCCACCCTGGTTTGAACCCAGAGGCATTACTGGGGGTGACAGAAAACCTGGCAAAACTGTGGTGTGACAGAATGGATCATGTGCATTTGCTTGTGAAGCTGGGCTCATACAGGAGCCTCTGGGACAAATTACATCGTTGTTCTCCTGCAAGAGAGGCATTTCTACACGCACTGCTATGGTGCTGGAAGGGGCAGAGTGTGGGAGAGGAGCATGCCTCACACCAGGCTGCAAAGGCAAAACGCCTCTCAAACACTCCAGCAGCATGGCCACATAAAGTGTTAGGAATTCCAGTCAGGCATGGGTTGCATTGCCATGGCAAGCCCTGAGAGAAAAGACAAGGCTGCAGAAATCCCTACAAGTTTCAAGTCCTTTACACCCCTCTGGACCAGTCTGCAGGCATGCACAGCTCTCAACTGTGACAGCCTGCTTGCCCTTGTCCATTCGCACCCCGATATCTCCTTTTGCACCAGGGATCCACTTGCCAACCTGGAGCTAGTCTGCATTTCTCCAGGCTACGAAGTGAAAAATCTCTAATGCATCTAGACACAGAAATGAGCTCCCCCTTATGCCAGCATTTACCAATGCTAGGGGCAGCAGCAATGCTCTGAGGCATGATATTTAGGGAAGTAAAATTTCAAAGCAGCCTTTCCTTCACCTTTCTTATTTCCTCCTGTAAATTCATATGAGGTAGTTACTACGGACTTTAGCACTTTGCTCTAAAGCAGTGGCCTTGATTCCTCCCCAAAGGATCACCTAAAACTCAAACAAAAAATTTCCCTTGTCTCTTGCTATTTTCTTTCTGCATGCAAGCAGTTTGGCAAATGCAGCCTTCCTCAGGGCAAGCAGGCTTTCTGCAGCTCAGGAATTAACAGATTTGCAGAGCAGTGGGTGCTGACTAGGAAAGGGAAAAAAAGGCAGGTTCACTTACAAACTGCTACAGTACCTGTGCTGGTTTTGACTGGGATAGAGTTAATTTTTTCCATATGAGCTTGTATGGGGCTAGGTTTTGGATTTGTGCTGAAAACAGTGTTGATAATACAGGGATATTTTTGTTATTGCTGAGCAGGGCTTCAACAGAGTCAAGGCCTTTTCTGCTCCTCAGACTACCCTGCCAGCACATAGGCTGGGGGTGAGCAAGAATTTGGGAGGGGATGCAGCTGGGACAGCTGACCCCAACTGACCCAAGGGATATTCCAGACCATATGACATCATGCTCAGCAATAAAGGCCAGGGGAAGACATTCAGTGTGATGGTGTTTGTCTTCCTAAGTAACCATTACACATGACAGAGCCCTGCTTTCCAGAAGACGGCTGAACACCTGCCTGCCCATGGGAAGGAGTGAATGAATTCCTTGTTTTCCTTTGCTTGCATGCACAGCTTTTTGCTTTACCTATTAAATTGTCTTTAACTGAACCCATGAGTTTTCTCACTTTTACTCTTCTGATTCACTCCCCCATCCCACTGGGGGGAGTGAGCAAACTGCTGTGTGGGGCTTAGTTGCCAGCTGGGGTTAAACCACAACAGTGCTTAATTATTAAATCAGATGCATATCATCCCAATTTACTCTCTTGAAACAAGAGACTCAGCTGTTCTCCAGAAGAAAAAATACTCTTCAGAAGTCAGTGCTCTCATTAAGTGCAAAATTTGAAGCAAACAAGGACATTTCTCTACATGACGAAACATCCTTGGCACTACTTCCATGTGCCTTTGCAGTTCCTATTGCTATCTTTCTTTTGCTTGTTGGGCATTTCCCATCTTGATGGCTTCTGGATGCAGAGACTCCCTCCAAATTGCCCATTTCTGTGCTCCTAAGCACTCAGTTTGCAGCGAGGGATCTGTAGTGGATATTTCCCCTTTCCTGAGGCACCCACTGGACCCTGCAGTGTTGCCACTGCCTGCCCTGAGGAGCTGCTGCCTGGCAGGACTGGCTTCAGCCGGGGTCTCAGAAGTGGCTCCAAGTTTACTGCGAAGCTGTTGCTGCTCAAGCAGTGTCCAAAAGGCATCCACAGCCAGCTCAGCCTCACACCCTGGGGGCAAAGCCTGCTCCTGCCTCCCCCCTTCTACAAAGCTGACATCCCACTCTCAGAGCAGCAGTGCACCTTTGCCTGCCTTCTGCTCTGCCAGACGGTCCCTTGAGTGACTTGCTCAGTAACGTTGTGGGGAAAACAGCAGGACCCACATTTTTGCTAGGATCAGCCCTATTTCACATAATAATGCACCTCATAATCTTGCAGTCATAGTCACAACCTGGTTTATATACCTATGGGAGATGAGGATTTTTCTTTTTTAGAAGGGAAAGGGAAATTGTACCACACAGAGCCTTCAGAGGTAAAAAAAGCATATCATTCTAGAAAAGGATGAGGAGCTGAACCCTGTCAGCTGGAAACTGTTCACACAACAAACCGGTCTGGAGTTGAAATATGTAACTCATGGCTGTGACTAATTGCTCACCTCCAATCTACCTTAGGTGTATGGCTGTATCTGATTGCAGCTGAGCCCCTTTATTCCATGCTGAAATGGAGTTTGTGCTATTAAGCAATACATCTAGGCGAGACAGGAATAGTCAAGATGCAGATGGCAAATAATTAGCAATAAACTACAGCCCTGGATAAACAATGAGCAACTTTCCCCTTCCCTCTCTGACTCCCCTGGTAGCAAACATGTTTATCACTGTCAGAAGAGTCTCAGGGACACACACAGCCCCCACCTCCCAACCCCATTCAGTCTGCATCTTGGCTTTATCACCACAAGCCCCTGAGCCACCGTTTATCTTCTTAAACATCTTTTCCTATCACCACAACACTAAGCCGCAGTCCAGACAATAACACGCTCTCAGCATTTCTCCCAGCAAAGTATAGTTATTGTTGTGGCATAAATAGCGCAAGTGTAGAAAAATGGGCTATTATTTCCACCCTATTTCCAATGTGGCTAATTAGCAAGGTTGTTTCGCTAGGCATAGTTTGGCAACAAAGCTTTGCGAATGGGCTAAAGTTAGAGCTGTGTTAGTAAGCAGGTTTTAAGTGTCGAAGGGCTTATCAGCAAATGCCTCCTCTGTGCTGAGGCTCTTGTGCTGTTTCCATTCTTGCTCAGCCCAGAGCTGCAATCGGCAGGAAAGTCGGCATGGAGGGGGACGGTGGGGAAATAAATCACCTGGAAACCTAAGTGACCCTACGTGACTTCGCTGAGGAGGTTTTCAGCCAAGTTAGGAACTGAAGTCCTGCGTGATGGGGAGGAGGGAGCTACACGGCATTTCCACCAGCAAGTATATGCTCACCCAAAGCACTGCACTGGCACCCTGCGATGGTGGGCTCGCTGCTGGCAGACAGTCGAACGTGGACGGACAGCAAGAGCCTCGCTGAGAGCATCAACATCTCTGCTGATGCCCCTGGATGTGGAGAAGGCACCCACCCCTTCCGCAAAGCCTAGAGCACAGGCAGCAACTCTCCCGGAGCCTCAGCTATCAGCCAGGGAAGGACTGTCCAGCATAAGTAACAGGCTATTCTTAAGTAAAGGCATGAATGCCATATGAAATATATTTTCCAACGTTTCCACGTATACCCATTTTCCAAGTTCAAGCATGAGTCGAGTTCAGCTTCTTGAAACCATTTGAGATCCAGTTAGTCAAGACTACATCGGGCTGACAGAAAGGACAAGTCCGATGCTTCAAATACTTCAAAATGTCCAGGGCTTATTGCGTGGACTATCGCACGCTATTCCGTAGTCTTTCCTCACACCACTTACTGATGAGGAAAGGGAGTGCATCACCTTGTAAAATATCCACAATGGGTATTTGACATTTTCCACAAATATTAGTAATGACACCACAATTATAATAAAAACCTCTGATGGGTTTTAATATTAGTAAATAATTCCTATATAAAATTACTCCCCAAAGTACTGAGCTAAGGAGGAAACCAAACTACACCTGTGAACATCAACCATTTCCCTCTTCTTTTTTCCTGTTTGTTTGACATAACAAAGGAACAATGATCCTAAAATGCGAGCCCTCAGGCACTCCTGAAGTACGGCTAAATCCTGCAATCCTTTGTGGCGGAGGCCAGCTTTTGTTCGGTGTGAATAGGGTGCCTGGCTTAGCTGACTTGCCATCTGTGGCCTTTTAGGCACTGCGACAGTCCAAAATACACATATATTCCAGTAAGTCCCAACAACGCAGGCATTTTTAATTTTTGAGCCAGAGAGACAGTTTTACATTTCGGCGTAGCTGTAAAGCTCACAAGGCGCCATGCTAATACACGTGTAATTAAGTGGCTTAAGTTTCTTTCTGGAGTACTACCAGTCTCCCAGGAGCAGCGGTGAAGCTAGCCCTGGCAGGTCCGCACTAGCCCCTAGGACCAGTGCTGGGCATCCCCTGCACACCCACCCCCGCCTCCGTGCCTTGTACCACCCCACTGCCAGGTCCCACACCAGCTCCACACCCCCTCCAGCAAAGAGAGACCAGTGCCAAGACCTGCTGTCCCCGTCCCCCCAACCCAGCCTGTCGCTCCTCCCTGAGCTCTGCTGCAGGGAGAGATGGATTTGAGTGACAGGCTGACAGCTAACACTCTCAGCTTTTCCAGCAGCTTTTGCTCCGCAGCAGTTCGGGGGATGTGACTCAGGAAAACTCACTTCAGCATTATGCTGCACTGGTAGTGCCTAATTAAATGCTAATGAACCGGAGGGCAAAATGTCCAAAAGCCAACAACACTGTCAGTCACAGAACGGGAACTTTTTTTGCCTGCTGTAAACAACACACAGCAGCCCAAGTGCAACATCTTTATTCGCTACAATATTTATCAGCTATACTGTTCTTACCAGAGCTGCCTTTCAGATAAAGCAAGTACGAAGCTGCATGGAGGGTATTAAGTATTTTGACTACTTCAGTAGTGCAGCTGATGCTTATTCTGCAACAGACAGCAACTGCACAAGAGAAGGGTAGTAGAAGTACCAGGCTCCTTTTACACAGCAAACATTACTCGCATATTTAACTCACTCGGTAAAGACACTAAGTTTTGAGAAGCAATAAATCACCCCTAACAGAACACTGGAACAAATTTGCTGTTATTTCAGCCTAAAGATTGTTTTTCTTACTGAATCCCTGGTATGACAAAGAGATGGTTTGCACATGCAAGAAAACATCCTTTTTTCCCCAATGCCAGGGAAAATTTTGCTTTTATCATCTGTGAGATTATGAGTCAGCCCCATGTTCGCAGGCAAGGAAGAAAGAAAGTTCTTTATCTGCACTTACAAATACTTTGGGGAGCTGCTCTTTTCTGCAGCAATGTGCAGCAGAGGCAGCTGCATAGGTGAATTTCAGACACCCTTGTCCCTTTGCCACCCAAGACAGGGTGCTACCACAACATAACTGCTCCAGGGTCAGCTCTGACTGCGCACTCTGCATTCAGTAAGGTCTCAGTGCCGCAGCTGAGGGCTGCCTTTACTTGTAAACACGTTTGTCTCCCTCCTTTTCAGTCTAGCAAGATTTGTCAAACATAGTGAAGGCAAAGGGAGGCAACGAACAAAGACTTTTGACATTTGTCATGTTTTCCACAGACCAGAGCTGGTTCTTGTCCCATACGCCCCAGGGAAAGAGGTAGCAGCTGGTATTAGAGGAATGCTATTATTTTCACCCTCTGAAAAAAGACATTTCCATAAGGCCTGAAACCACAGCACATACAACTACATATTTCTGCAAAGTCAGTTTTGCCTCCTGACAAGGAAGTATTTGTCTGCCAGTAAGGCGCCTGTTGCTTTTTTCTTTTTTCCCCTTTTAGCATTGATTAAAGCTTTCGAGCACCTTCGCACCACTGCTGAGGCTGACCCCCAGCCCCAGCAAAGCACAGCTCCCAGCTGGGCAGCACAGACCCCGCTGGGCTACAGCCGGGCCCTCCCTTGGAGGAGTTACAGACTTTGGCCGTGGGGCAGGAGGAACTCGAGGGCAGGGGCAGCAGGACCAGGTGGGAAGCACCAAAGGGGTGGCTGGAGGCCCCATCCCCAGTGACCAGCTGAGGATCAGCAACAGGCACCCAGCCCCCAGCCCGGGGGGTGCAGGACCCCGTGCCCACCTCAGCCCTGCAGACCGCAGACCACACACCGCCACGGCACTCACCTCTGCCCTCAGCTCAGCCCACACCTGAAAGAGAAGGAATCCTTTCCCCTCACCTTTTATAGGTGAGCTGGTGCAGCCCCTGCCCCAGCTGAGGGCAATGAGCATCCCAGCAGCCCCGCCACCTGCCCTGCCTGCAGGTGTTTGCTGCTCTCTCCTGCCTGTCTTCCCTTCGGAGGTCAAATTTGCTCCATTGTGTCCTGCCAATACCACACAGATCCCCTGGGCGAGGTGGAGGAGCTCTAGTGATGTTTCAGCCCCATCGCCTTGCATGGAGAGCAAAAGCCTTGGACCCTCACTGTGCAAGGAGAGGGGCTGTGGGATGCTGTCTATAACCCACTCTTGCCTGCGCCCCGTAACATCTCCTCAGGAACGCTATTATGTCACACATCTCTGGAGTATATTTATGTCCTGAGAAAAGATCAGCTCCCCGGCGCAGCGGTCCAATGCACAGCCCTGAACCTGCAAAACTTCCAGCCCCTGGCTTCTGCAAGACTTTTCCTGATAGCGGGCTTGTTACTTCCTGCTGGCAATTTCAAAGGTGCTAATCTAATGAGTCATTAAAGACAAATAAAAAATAGGAGAAAGAAATTGACTTAGCACTTCTTTCCAAAAAATACTGTAACTGGAGAATTTTAAGCAGAGTGAACCAGAGCAATTTTAATAATATTAAGCTTAAATTGACAGCAAAATGAGTGAATACAAAAAAGCAACAAAAACCCAAATATATATAAACCATAAGGCATTGTGAAAAGAATATGATTAAGCTTTCAAAGTTATACATTCAAAATTTAGACAGTGCTGGGATTGAGGCCTTTTTCTTCTCTGGTGAAGAAATACCCTACCATATAATCACATAACAAAGACTATATAATAATTCACACAAAGGGAGCTAATGCTTGCAAGCTTCTTGCTGGCTTTCATTTACTCTCCAGTGCCTGGCTCTGCAGCACTGGTGGCACACCTGCACCTGCAGTGTGACCGGTGCATTTCTGTGCACGCGTGTCATCACGCACACCCTCTGCATGTCACGCTGCCGGCGGGGCAGCTGCCTTGTGGGGTGCAGTAATTGCACATTTACCTCTGCTGCTGGCAGGAGGAATGCTTCATGCCTGTGCAGCGGGCCAGCCTGAGTCTGCGGCACTGGCAGACCCTAAGAGATTTAAATCTTTGCTAACTGTGGACAAGTAACCCCTGCTCTGCTACCGTCCTTGTGGGTAATAACCCACACAAACATTTCACTGCCCCTCTTAATTCCAACCCTTTTCTGTCCTGAAAAGCAAGTTATCAGCCTGAAAATAATCCAAATGACACTGTTGCCCCTTCTGTCTTAATTGGGGGAAGAGAGACATCCATTTACCAAAGTGTTTTATCAGGGCCTGATGAGTTCTCAGTTGCAGAGGCTCAGTTACACTGGGGGAAACACAGGAGGGCAGGGGGGAGAAGCTGAAGGGTCTGTCCGGAAGCTCCAGAAAGTTGGTGGAGGGATCCCAGGCAGCTGCGTTGCTTATCAGGGATGCTGCCATCAAAGAGTGGCTTTATCTTCTGAACAGTGAATGAAATGCGGTGCTAGATGCTGCTGTATTCTCATTCCCAACCACAGAAGGAGCAAATTCCTTCTCTGGTCCAGGTGGTTCATCTTATATCTGCCAAATAGTAAATGAATTGCTGCTCAGCAGGGAAACCAGACTCCTGAATATTGCAACAAAGTCCAAATCATGGGAGCCAACCTCTGTGTGTCTTGGCTGCTCTTTCTCAGCCTCAGGTAGAAATTGCAGGTTTTACTGTAAAAATAAATGTGAAAATCCCCATGTACATTTCCTGCATTACTTTTCATTGTTATAGCAATGAAAATAACAGCAAGGAGGCACGACTGTCAGATACTGATTAAATATTTTAGCAACTTGCTGGAGCATCAGAGATACTCGACAGAAGAGCAGCTGGCTGAGGGTCAGGCGTGGACCAGCAGCTCCCAAAAGGGCCTGGGAATCGATCTGCACTGCTGCTCATTGCCCAGAGTCAACACTGCCCTCACGGCCAAGTCTCCTTGTAACTCACTTCAGAGATCATGATGGAGCAAAAAGCAGGAAGGGGCTGTGACAAATAGCCGTGTTTTGCACAGTGAGTGTTAAATAATAAAGCAAGGTCAGTCACTAAGAGGTTTTTTCACCCTCTGTGCTCAGTGTTTACACTTCAGAGGTCACAGTGATTCTCATCTCTCACTACAGGTGTCTGGAGAAGGAAACACTATTGATGCTCCCATTAGAAAGGACTATTAGGTCAATACATGTGTAGAAATAGAGGTTGGACTGAGCTGTAGGGTCTGAGGGGTCAGGAGGGTTTGGCTTGACTAGAGGCCCATCCTGGCATGAAATAAGCGTAGATACTAAATCAGAATTCACCTCTAACCATTTAGATGATGATTAAGGAGAGAGAGAAAGGTGAAGCAGGGATATGGGTTTTCTCCCACCAGCTCTTGGCACTCTGTGCCCTCAGCCCTTTGCTCTTTGAGGCAGTCACCAGGACTCGGGGGGCTGTAGCGGTGTGGGACCACTTGCCTGCACTCTCCCTTGTGCTGCTAGCCTTCCTGCTGGGCTCCTTCCTTTAAAGTGCCACCCTGTCCCTTGGTCCAGGCGTCCTCCCACTCCTCTGTATACATGGGAAGCTCTTTTGGGTACATTGCACTGAGAGACTGCATGACACAGGATGGCAAGAGAGAGAAACTGAGATGTATGCAATGGTAAATAAATAAGGATACGATTACAACAGTGCTAGTTTTTCACTGTGTCACATTAATAATAATGATAATGATGATAATGATGATGATGATGATGATAATAATAGCAGCACAATATTGCCAGATACCAGGGGGATTAAACATCAAATTAATATTTAGCATGGTTAGGATTCAACAGAAGTAACAGCTTTATGATTAGAGCTTGGAACTGCTGCTAATAATGACTGATTATGTTTCTGCAGAGGAAGAATTATAAGTACTTAAGGACAAATAACCTTCCAAAAGTTGCTAGCAGTGTAAAGCAGAAAAGTACTGAGAAGACCAATAAATTGTCTGCTGTAACGGGCCTGAATGTTTTGTGGACAGAGAAGTCAGGTGACGGAAGAGGTGATAGTAGTTTCCGGTAGATAAAACAACAGCTGCTTGTCTCCATGTCCACAGCTACTTCACGGAAAAGTTAAACTTCTGAGCAAAAAGGAAGAAAAAATCTTTCTCAAGTTCCTGCTGCACAATGGAATAAGGCAGACTCTTCTCCCTGCATGCAACTTTTATCCCTTGTGTGCAGAGACCTTGTTTATTTGAAATTATTTTAACTGTAACTTGGCAAAGTCTTGCCTTTCTGCCAGTTTCCAGCTCATTAGGTTTGTCTTTATGAAGTTTGCCATCTCCTCTGGGCTCCTCTCAATGGTCTATTTTTCTACGTGTTTATTTTCTCCAAAACTGCTATCACTTGGCAACATGCAACAAGGCAGAGGCAGCAAATTTGTTCTGTTGTGTAAAGCTGGAAGTGGAAAAGATACAATCCTGGGGGGAACCCCCACCAGTCACTTGCTGCAAGTTTCGACACACGGAGCGACTCTTTGTTCCTGCCAAACACCAAAGGCGTTTGCAATGCTCTCCAGAGGGGCATTTTCTCTGCCACCTGACAGCTCACCCAACGCTTGTCAAGGGTGCCAGTAAACCTTAGAGGTGAAGGACCTTCAGGGAAGAAGGTAACCCCTTGGGGACGAGAACTACCTTCTACGATACCTGTGTACCGTGACCAGCAGCATGGTGTGGCCAGGACAGCAATGCTTTGTGCTCCACAACACCGCTAAATAAATAAAAAAGGATTGTCCACCATCCTTCCATGCTGAGACCATCTTCTCTGTGTCTGAAGAAAAGCCTTTAACAGGAAGAACCACAGTTTCATCAAAGCTGGAAACGAGGAAGGGACACAATTATGGGCTGAGAGCAGTTAGAAAGAAAGACAAAGATTTAGTGGGGAAGCTCCTGTGACAGGAGACGGGAGAGACCGACTCTCCTCCACATGTTGCCTTAGACTTTTTGTATGACAGAAAAACATTGTTTATTCCTGCTTATTGCTGTACTCACGTGCATCCCTGCTTGGCTTGTCTCTTCCCTGTCTTTCAGACTGTCTCAAAATGTCTATATTGGCAGGATCTGCCAAAACAGGGCTCTTGCTCGACAAGACATTCTTATTCTGCCATTATACAATAATGTACCTCCATCTTACTATCTGGTTACTGCTTCCATATGACCTGTAGCAGCTAGATTCATTCAGCAAGATAGGAAGCCCGAAATTCTGTTAGGCAGAGACAAATACATTCCCAGATTCACACAGTAATCGCTGCATTTATAGGAGTGTATTAATTCAATTGCATATGCAAATATACCTGCTGAAAACACAATGTACCACTGTATATGCAAATCCAATCAATAGGTTCTCAGATTACTCACATAAAAGAAAATAAATGTGGGATCCTAACTGCAACATTTCTTTGTGTAAGTTTGAAATTCATGGTCGTCTTAATGCAGCAAACGTGACTTTCTCTAAGTGTCTGTATGAGGAACATACAGTTCTCCCAAAAGCGCACTAATGTGGTAGAATACAGCGATATGAAGTGCATTCACATAATTAGGGCACCTAAACACCTTTGCTAAAGAAAAAAATCAAATAAATTTGTGATGTGCGTATACTACATCCTCTCCACCTCATGTAATTAGGGCACATAAACACCTTTGCTAAAGAAAAAACCAAATAAATTTGTGATGTGCATATACCTCATCCTCTGCACCTCCCCTGCCGCATAACTACCATTTAAAAAGTTTCTTGCTATGCACTCTGGGCAACATTGAGCTCAAGCACCTCACAAACCCCAGATAACTCCTCCTGAAAAGGAGGCATGTGTTGCACTCCTGGGTTTCAGTGCGTGCAACTGGGATTGCCTGTGTATCGGCAGAGATGCTGTTCCCTGAACCGGGATGGTGAGAGGCGGCCATCCGCAGGAACGGTATTCTTCTCTGGGTGTTTTTGGCCCTGAGCTTCAATCTCCTGGGGGTGGAACTGCACTGGGGAGATGCAGTCTCATGGGTCTGTCTGCTTTAAATGCCTGGGCTGGAACAAACACATAGAGCCAAGCCTGCCCGTTTGGAACACAAGCAAGCAGCTATCTGACTGAGTCAGCGTCTGTTCACAGTCTGAGAGACCTTCCAGGTACTCAGTCTGCCACAGCTGGTGTTTGCAGAACTCGCCCACTTCAGTTGTCCATTTCAGACAGCCCAATACTTCTTCAAATATAAGGTAAAGGGTTTGCAGGGTGGAAAGTGTGAATAGGCTTTTATAAAGACCATGGATTCTTTTGGTAGCAGTAGGGAGGTGATGTATGCAAAATACAGCATTTTTACCCAGCAGTTGCCCTCCAAGAGCCGGTTTTATTTGCTCAGAAGCTGACACGGAGAGAGGAACACTGGGCAGCAGGAGCGCAGCTGAGCGTGCCCCCGGCGTCCTTCGCAGGCTATTGGGTGCTGCAGACATCAGGAGGCACACAGACCCTAACCACAGCCGATTGGATTGATGCGGGATTTGCCTTGAAATGTCAGATGCCCAGGTCCGTTTTTACAAACAGCTTTGTATGTCTTTGCGTGTACCTCAGGAGAATCCATGACCCAAAGGTGTTTTTGTTGAGGCCAGAGTAAGGATTTGAAAAGCTCCGTGTGCAGGGTGTCAGCTGCAGGTAAAAGTTCCGTCCTTCCGGACCTGCCAGCCAGCAGCTGGAGCAAGCTGATCACCTGGTTTGCCTCCCCTATGCAGAAGGGTGGCCGAGTATGGGTCCAGACGTCATTCCCTGGATGCAAGAGGAATCTGCTGTCTGAGAAGCAGCTGCCTTCCTGGTGTTGTTGGATTCTGTAAGCCCAGACATGGTAGCTCTCACTGTCCAGAAAGAGACATCCCAGCCCGTGGGAGTTAAACTCCCATGACTACCCCCTGTAACCAGACTCAACTGCCAAATACTGACGCTCACTGCAATTCTGCTTTGCCTCACGCCCGGCATTCTGTCAGGGCTGTAACAAGAACTGGACCGTTTCATACATTTCAAGACCATCTTTCAAACAACGCTCTGAGGAGCTTTGCAATACATGTACCTTCTGTCACTCTGCATTGCCCTTCCCTTTTTTTGTTTCACAACCAGGCTGGTAGCTGAGGCTTGGCTGCAGCGTGAGGAAGACACAATGCCCAAGTTCTTTTTGGTCTGAGATATACGATGGGTACATCACATCCCATTTCGCTCGGTATCTGAAGCTCGGTTCACCGTTGCCTTGAACCATGTGTCTCTGAGTGAGGAGGGAAGTAGGACACTTTGGCCTTTCACTTTTTTGCAGATAATCATTTTTCTGAGGTTTGTGGATTCTGACCTTACACACACAGAAAAGTGAAACTAACGCAGAGAGAGACTTGTAAGAGTGCTGACTCTAAGATCTTCCCTGAAAGTCAGTGTGTTAATGCCTGCCCCTCTGCGACCCCAGTGAGGGCTGGATGGTGCTTATGGATTAGGGCCCAGAGGGTCAGTCTGGCAGGCAGGCAGGGCAGCCGATGCCTTTCCAGGTTGCCAGATTTGACATTCCTCCTTTTTATTGCTGCATCTTCTTTCATTTCCCTGTAGCTGGGAAGAATTTCAGATAAACAGTGCTTGACATTTTAAAGTATGAAGTTTTTTGTTCCCTGTAATTACTCCAAATCTCCAAGAAAGCCTTAGGCAGCTCTCAGCCTGGATTTCTCTTGCCAGCTGGAGTCCTGCCTTTTCGTCAGGGATGGAGGCTGTATGTGCTCATTGCCTCTCCCCAGGATTTGAATTCAAGTGAGCGTTGCAATGCTCTTCCTGTGAAGTACCCTCTGCTGATGGGGAGGATAAGCAAATGGACACAGGAGGCAGGAGGGAATTCCAGGGGGCAAAACATTACCACATAGGGTCTCTTGGTGGACAGATTTAAATAAATCTTTGGGAAATCTTTTTCCCGGGATGCATGACCAGTTCATGCACTCTGCAGTGCAGAAGGGCAGAGAGGTATGGAGAGCTGCAGTGGCTGGTGTTTTAAAAGAGTTGTAGAAGGGATGGCTGATATTATGGGCATACGGTGCGTGTATACTTGCAGTCATCAGACTGAGCTAACCAAGGCTGGCCTGTGCTCCCTCCTGGGCCCAAAATAAATGTTTAGCACTCACTGGAGTGGATACACAGGCCAGCACAGACAGAAGATTCTGGGCAATGCACAGAAGATGGAAGTACTCAATTTAATGGAAGTGTCCTTTAAGAGTGCCAGCCCCAGGCATAAGACACAGCTCAGGAGACTGAGTGCAGCAGGAAGTTCATCAAAAGCTAGCAACATGCTAGTGACTAATTGCTTTATTTGCAGGATTAATAACAAAAGGGAAGCTGATGGTAACTCCTCACTGCATCTTCTCATTGCCCCTCCATCTGTCTAAGCAAACACCAATAAGATATTTTGTGTGATATATCAGGCTCTAAAATTAAGAACAAAGAAAACCAGAAAGAAATCAACATAAACTTGCTAACAGAGAGAATGAGGGGCCTGCGGCAAAAGGGGGAAGGGGAAATTTAAGGGCTTCTGGTATTCATATTGCACTGAGTAAAGCCCTAGTTTTTGAAAACCATGTGCTGCATGCAGTAGTGATGTTTATGGCTTTGCTCTGCTGTCCGATGTCCCAGCTGGGCATTGATTAGGCCAATACTGGTTCAAAGCACTCATAGAACATTATTAAGCTGCAAAAAGAAATTTTGATCTGCAGCAGTCTGGAAGGGCGAGAGCTGGACAGTATTGTGGTACCAAGGCAATAAGAAAAGCTTGACATTAGGCTGTCAAGACTGAGGAGAAGGAAAGTCTGTTTCCTCATTTGCTGGTCACTCACAGGTTTGGGATTATGTAGCTTTCCTGTAAGACTCTGTACAAGTACATTTCATTTTATCAATTGCTTGCTAACTTTGATTTATTTACTGTACCCAAGACAGTCTGGCCAATGAGTTCAGCTCCTTTGGATCCAGCTGGCTGCTGCCCATTGGATAATTGGACCCTTCAGACCTGTTCCTCTCTCCCAACCCTTCTGCCAGAGACATTTCTAAACCCCTGACCCATCCCACTTTTACTTGAGCTCCTTTTTCTCATCTTTGTCCTGTCTCGGAAGCAATGGAAAATGAGTTGTGCAGCTTGCATGTGGAGGGCTATAATTGATGGGCTCTGCCTGCAAGACTATTTACTACAATATCATAATTAACCTGACATGCAACCAGACTGTGACAGCTGGGAGCTGTGATTCATGGCCCACACAAGGTCTCCAATAGCACATAAGCAGGGACTCGTGCCTCTTCCACTTAGCTAATAAAATGAAAATAGAAAAAATGAAGTCTTCAATTAATCTTCCCCTCCCCCCTGAGGCTTGCTTGTGGTGTTGAACAGATCCACATCGATTTGCCAGGAGCCAACAGGGAGAGGGAAGCAGCCTGTGAAGAGGCAGCTCAGATATTTTGCCGAAATATCAACAATAAGCCAGAGAAAAAAGTCTAGGTTGTGGTTTAGGCTGTGACTAAAAAGTTAATTTTACGGTGCTCACTGTAATGTTACTAGGTCTTGGGAGCCATTTCCTAAGAATAAAGTTCAGCAAAATCTCTAGCGCATTCACAAATGTAAATACGTGACCTCATAATTAAACACTTGTCTTTCAGCTTGGCCAGACCAAGCCCAGCAAAAGACCAGGTGAGGAGAAAGGAAGCTCAGTGGTGCCGGAGAGAGCACCAAGGGCCGCTGTGCTGCCCGAGAGGGGCTGCCCAATATAGGCAGAGAGGTTGGCGAAAAGGCAAACACCATTGCCAGTGTAGATGTGTGTAAAAATGGTGCTCTACCACTCTCATGTAAAATCATGACAGTGTGAAGTATACCTCCTTTACCTCTAGATGGCTTCACAGTTCAGGGCACTAAACTGGATTTAGCCAGAGACAGAATAGGTTTATTCTTAGAAAATCAATCAGAGGACAGTCCGTTTGCTTTGCTGGTTGGCCGCCAAAGGCAATGAAAAAGAAGTTATAGGAAATATGGAATTAGCTTCCATCATCCGAATTCGTGAAGTTACATAACTATAGATGGCTTTACCAGGCATTATTTTCCATATGGATGAAATGATGCTGCCAGGTTCCTTGGGGAATTAGGTAAGTGGAATTAATCTGAGTGAACAAGACTCATAGTATCTCCCCACCCAGATTCGATTTCTTTGATCTTTGTGGAGAAGGAGGATCAATTTTACTAAAAATGGTGCATAGCAAAAGCCCCTTTTCTCATTTACTGGAGGTGTATCCAGCCAGGCCCTGTATAAAAGCAACTCACTGGTGCCTGGAAAGTGCCCTGCTCGCCTGGAAGTTTGCTTTTGGTATTTGTACTGGGTTTGGTTGGGATAGACAAAAACCCACGAACAGCTGTTTTCTTTCCCCGCTTCTGGATTACCCATCAGAAATGAAAGGAATGTTTTCAAGCTAAAAAATAAAATTACCTAGATAAGCATCCCTCCACAAGCCTGAAAGATGAGATCTGGCACCTGAATGACTGCTTTTCACTCCTTTGTAGATTTAAAGAGTCTTTTGTTTAATCATGCAAGACAGTGGCTAGCCAGTATATTGATAAAAGGCGAGTGCTTGTACAAGGCTTCCCCAGGCAGCACCTGCTCAGTTTAGGAGAGCTCCTAACTTTCTGCCTGTAAAGCACAGTCCCAATGTAAGTGCCAGGACTGCTCAGTGTCGAGCTTCATCTGTCCTTCCCATTCTGCCAGTTTGTATAACAATTCACTTGTGATTTGTTTTTAGAAAGAAAAAACAAGGTAAGGATATCACCATTCGTTAATGAGCCACATCACAGAGATCACCCTCCTTTCACTTCTGCTGCACCCAGCTGAAACTTCACCCAGACAGAGAATTTTAATATACATTTTTCATGTTGTTCTGATTTTTCTTTTCAGTATCTGCCATGCCAAGCAAGTAGAAGGACAGTCCTTACACTTTTGAGTTGGAAATGAAAAGAAACCTCCACGAACAGCTTGGCTGTGGTGTGGGAAAGAAAAGGCTGACATCTCCAGCACTGCCTGGTAGAAATGCATCAAAGCAGCTGGAAGATTCCACTCAATTACATTTCAGCCTTTCTGAGAAAAAGGCCCATTATGAACAAGACATGTGGCAAGAGAGAGATTTCCACTGCTGTATCTGGTGCTAACACGTGGATATTAGGCTGGATCAGTGTCGTGGTTTAACCCCAGCCAGCAACTAAACACCACGCAGCCGCTCACTCACTCCCCCCCACTCAGTGGGATGGGGGAGAAAATCGGGAAAAGAAGCAAAACCCGTGGGTTGAGATAAGAACGGTTTAATAGAACAGAAAAGAAGAAACTAATAATGATAATGATAACACTAATAAAATGACAACAGCAATAATGAAAGGATTGGAATGTACAAATGATGCACAGTGCAATTGCTCACCACCTGCCGACCGACACCCAGCCAGTCCCCGAGCGGTGAATCCCTGCCCCCCCCCACTTCCCCGTTCCTAAACTGGATGGGACGTCACATGGTATGGAATACACCGTTGGCCAGTTTGGGTCAGGTGCCCTGGCTGTGTCCTGTGCCAACTTCTTGTGCCCCTCCAGCTTTCTCACTGGCTGGGCATGAGAAGCTGAAAAATCCTTGACATTAGTCTAAACACTACTGAGCAACAACTGAAAACATCAGTGTTATCAACATTCTTCACATACTGAACTCAAAACATAGCACTGTACCAGCTACTAGGAAGACAGTTAACTCTATCCCAGCTGAAACCAGGACAATCAGCAAAGGGATATACGATTAGAAATGCAGGGGAGTGGCGGGGCAGTTACTGTGGTTCCTTGAGTGCCCACACAGCAGACACATTAGCTGGGCTGCTGGCACCAGATGGCATCTCAGAGAGAAAGCAGGTCCTCGGACAGAAAAACAAGCTTAAACTCACAAAGGTTAAAAGGCCACCTACCAACACCAGTGATCCCAGGGTGTACATGTTTCTGCTAATCCAGTGAAATACTGACCAAACCAGAAGGATTTAAATGTTTAATAAAGACTTTGAAAATGCACCCATCTCTTGCTATTAGACAGAAAATCAACTGAACTCCAAGGCAGAATGAACCTCTTATTGTACTAACAGTGCAGATGATGTTCTGAATGGCCCTGTTTCTCCTGCTTTTCTAGTAATCAGTCTTTGACAAGGTCTCCCCCCAAGTTATCACAGTTTCCCGTCATCTCCAAACGTTCCTCTGATGGTAAATCATGAATGACTCAATCTCTCCCTTGCTCTCAGGGTCTGTAAGTTCCCCCTCATGTTACTGACACACAACTCAAGTCCCTGGGCCGGGGGTTTAATACGATTAAGACAGGTTTGGAGCTGGGCTGTGTGAGGTGATGGTGACATAGCATCATGCAGGTCCTAGGAGAACGGCTGCGTGAAACCAGCTTTGTCTACATAGTGCAGGAAGTCTGACTCTCTGGAGGAAGAAGCAAGAGTGTGTGTGTATGCGTGCACACGTGCGTGATGGAAAGGGGATGAATTATACTTTAACATGGGACTAGGAAGGGCAATGCATCTGTGTGTGGCGGGACTTAAAGATTGGAAAATTGAATATAAAACCTTAAGACAAGGTAGCCTGGGATAGTGACCGGAGCGAGAAAGGCCAGTGGATCTGAATTTAAAGTTAGAGGCATGACAAAATAGCTCATTGCCTGAGCAAGGCAATTAGCTAGATGGAAGATGATTCGTGAAAGATAACAACTCCCTTTAGGCTTGAGACTTTTTACACAAGTCCTTGGATGGAGGCAGCTTTTAGCAATTCTTTCCCTCCCAAAGCCAGCATCCAAATGCAGCTGGGTGAAGAGTTCTCCCTTCTGCCTACACACACAGATAAACGTGGGCTGACAATTAACGTCCGGATTTTAAAATATAAATGAGTTTGCTTCTGATTGCTGTGCGTCAGTTGCAGAGCAAATCATGTATATGCATGACTCTGCCTCCAAACCATCCCAATTCACATGAAGCAAAGACTGATCCTCTACATTTGGATCCAGAGACACTTGTCCTGATTCCCAGTCAACATCCTGATATTCCTTTGTTTGCATACCTTGCGACAGCTAAAAATAACCAGTCTCAGTCCTGCACGTAACAAATAGTCCGAGAGCAGCAGAACTAGCAGAGCATGTTTTCATATGTTACCTTCTTTGGGCCTCTTGCTGCCAAAGCTCCCCTGGCTGTAGACCATGAGATTGACGGGGAAGGACACGTGTTCTTCTCATCCATACTAGCTCACCTTCATCCTCCTTTTAAAGGGAAGTGTTTCTGAAAATGGTAACTCTGCTACAAGTTCAACAAGAGGTTTCTGCAAAGTAAAGTTCAGTAGAGATAAACATTTCCTCTTGATTATAATATGTGGTAAAATAGAAATACGTCCAATTGCATAACACTGTGTTCACTTACCAAGCTAATTTTCTTTCATAGGCTACTGAAGCAACTGCTCATGGAAATTATTCAAGGCAGCCATGGGAAATCAGGCCCTAGACTGATTGGCTTCATGCAGGAAGATTACAATTATGCCTTTCGTCATTATTTATATAGTTGGCTTCATTTCTTTGTGGGCATCTTAGCGCTTTTTTCATGTAAGTGTTTGTACCAAGACCCGAACATACCAATTAAGTCATTAAGTCATTTGCTACACTAAATCTCTTGGGGGCGGAGAGTGCCATGCCTTGCTCTGATACTTTTGCTCTGCTGCTCTTTGCAAATGAAACCCCACCATCGTGGGGGTGCACGCCTATATATTAAATCAATGCTCAATGGCTACGAAGGATTGTCAGTAAGGAGCCTTGCAAGGCACCTTCAAATCATGATTAACATTTGTTTGCCAATGAACTTGGAGAAGAAAGGTATCCCCGCATTCAGTTTGCCCCACAGTAGGGAACAACTAAGGTGCTGCCCTAAGTCTTATGACAGGGACCACAGAAATGCTGCTGCGGTGGGCAGATGCAGAAAGACAGGCTCCTCTTCCAGGGAACTTAAAGCCTGAATGGTCAAGGCAGCCCAAAAGATTAGAGTAGAAGCAGAGGTGCAGAGAGCTGAAGTGGACGAGGTCCCATGGTGGTCTGTGTCAGACAGGCACCTTCTCCATCCCGTCTGCTGGGCCCTGCTGCTTGCCCTGGAGAAGGCGGAACAGCACCTTTCATGCCTACCCGTGCTGACAAAGGTGGTCACGTAAGAGGGAGCTTGTAGGTGGATGAGAAAGTGGCATTGCTAAGGCAGGTGTCGAAAGCTCTGCACATACATCTTGCTGTATGGCTCTTAGAAACGCTCCACATTTCTGCAGCAGCTCTTTGGAGCACTGGGTGATATCTATGGTTTTCTCCAACTGTGGCTGCAAGGAGCTTTTAGAGGCTTGCATAAAACAAACCAGAACACAAGTTAAAGCCTTGACATGACATAAAATGTTTTGCAGATTCAACCAGGGAAAAAGGAAACAAACTCCCAGATGAGCAAACCATGGAACAGCTGAAAATAAAAACAACCTCACTCTGTGTAAACATTTCCAGTATGAGCTGAGCACTATTGCAGACTGATCTATAACACACTCAGCTGCTTTGGAAACATTGCTGCTTTCTCAGTGGCAGTAACATTCTCATTGCCATTGTCAAGTGGTTGAAAATATCTCTGCCTCAAGGGCTATCCCTGGGTAGAATAATACCCTGCAAAGTTTGCTAACAGTTTTCAGAGTTCCCTTATTTCATACAAATCTTAGAGCTAATTTTCAAAACATTTCTGAGCCATGAAAGTCAATATAATGGCTACTGTCTGGCATGTTTACATTCTGGTCTTGGTACAGCAACAGAATCTGCCCACTGTGGTGAGATGACTGTTCTCGTATGCAGTTCTTTCCAAAGGGCACCTGGGAAGACTTTTGAACATGAGTGTCACGCCTAAATAAATCTTAGTACTGATTTTCACTTCATGAGGTGTTTGGTCTTTGGCTTGCACATAGGTGTTAGATAGTCTTGAGCAGCTGCACATCGCTCTCAAGAAATGTCCAGCAGAAAATTCAGATGCTGTTCCATTGACTTGCTGTTTTGGGGGGTAGGAAGAACAAAAGACATGTTTTTTTCCTGCAGACTGCAGGCTTGAATCCTGATCCTTGTTCTTCCAAGATCCACAGAGCTCATGACCAGGAGATATCACCCTTCATCCTCAAAATCTAGAAAGAGAGTTATATACTGGCAAGGTTTTGAACTGTCTGACAATGCCTGGAGAGATTTGGAAAAGTTTTATTATGACATGACACAGAGAACCCTTCTTCTGGGCTGGGAGCATTATCTGAGCACAAAACAAGGTGGATCAGTGGACTGAGAGTCAGTATGGGCAGTCCCAGAAAGTCCTCGAAAAATTTCCCATGCCTTATTTTAATAACCCAAAAAATAGTTATAATTTCTGTCATTTGAATTTCAAATCCAACAGAAAGATCTACCTGATGCTTCTATTTTAAAATGCAATTCTTTCTTCTCTTTTCTCTTCAACTCCTTTGCAGAACCAAACATCGTGTTTCATCTCCAAGCTCTGAGATTAAAAAAAGCCAAAACAATTAGTGGGGAGCTGATGAAGGTGACAGGGTCATAATTAGTGCTGTTCCTCTACAGCATGTGTTTGTCATGCTAACAGAATAAGTCGCTCACAGGGTTAGAGTCATGAGCTGCAGGAGCACACATGCCTTTTGCAGCTCTAACGCTGCTGGGTTTGTTCTGCAGGGAGTAGAAGCACACATAAAATATTTTAAAGGTGGGGTATCTTGTTATATCAGTAAGCAAACATGAATGGTTTGGCTACAGTCGGTGGCTCTGTTGTGCCTGACACTGTATAGCCTCACAATTGCCTCTCTCTGACATTTTGAGGGTGGTCCGTGCTAGGACAGGAGCAGTCCTGGTGCTAATTCAATTCGGACTATGATATTTCAAAAGAAAATGGGTTTGTGTTATAGCATCAGAGACACTGTTGTACACAGCAGCATCTGGCACCTGCATGATGAGCACAGAGGGCAAGAAATGCTGGGGACAAATCCTTCAGTAGCCCTTGCCTCGCACCCCAAAATAGCCTCTTTGGCGTGCAAAGTTAGACAAATGTGACCAGATACTAGAGACCTGGGGTTAGAGCACACAAAACACAGCTTCAAGCTCTGTGCACAGCTGTCGCATCATTTATGCTCCAGGTGCAATGCATACATTGATTTCTACTGCAGGACAGCAGAGCAGACTCCTGTCCTTTCCCCAACACCGTGCTGTGCTCAGGATTACCCACAGCCTTGGTCAGACTGGAGGCTGCTCCCCATCACTCCTGGGTTGCAGTCCTGAAGCTTCTTGCGGCAGTGTTTTCTGTCCAGAAGGATCCTGCCCATCAAGTGGAGAAGAAAGAAACTTGCCCGAAAATGCAACTGCTGAAACTGCTCAGCTGGTTTTTGAGTGTTTACCAAAGGACCAGAAAACAGGTCTTGGGAGAGCCACTAGTGGAAATCTGTCTAATTAGATACTTAGCGAGCTCTTGAGTACTCTTTGTAAATACCTCCTTTTCACCCTCCCCACTCAAGCCCTGCTCAAGTATGGTTTGGCTACTGGGTGCTAGCAGTATTTTGCAAGGACTTGATTAAGCTTCTTAAAACTATTCTGTCTTCCTGTATTCACAGCTGAAAATGAGTACCTATTACCCAGGGAAGACTTCCCTATGAGAATCCCTTGCTAATTAGGTCTTGTTAAGTGATTAGTTCCCTTCCCATCCTGATGTAGATTTTTATATTTTTCTCTGGTGGTGGAAAGCCAATGGGAGAAAAAGAGACAATCAGCAACTATTACTTGGCTATATGCAAGCACATGTCCAGGACGAGTAGAGCAAGTGGGAAATAGGAACTGCCGAAGCTGTGGAATGAACATTACATGGTATGTCCAGATGAGCACCGTTTCTCACTCTGAAAATCGATTAAAATTTTGGATGATTTAGAAGGGATAGCAACCTCTCTGCTTCAAGATACATCAGGCCTCCACTGGCAGGGCAAGGGAAAACTTTCCCTGGTTAAATAATCCTGCAATTGCAGAGGGGTTTGTGCTTTTGTGTGAAATGACTGGACCTGTAGGAAGACATCAATGTTGATACATTCACATGTACATTTTTGTGGTGAAATCTGACAACTTTCCTGCTTTATTGCTGTGTCAGCTGGCCAGACCAGTGAGCCAAGTGTGAGCCTGCAGCAGCCTGCAGTGCCATACTCCACGGATAAAAGCAAGAACCACTTACTAAATACCGGTTCCATGGCTAACTCCTTGCTTTCTCTGTGGTTTGGCAAATGTCTGCAGAAAAGTGCCCTGAGCAGTCAGTAATGACTTTAAATCATACAAACTGCATATGCCCTGCTGCAGGATGGCTTCACATTTCAGCAATTATAATTAGAACTAGTTACATTATTGGTTTAACAACCTGCTATTTTTTCATTGATGGCCTGCTCAGTATGCTGAGCAGAGGTGGACTGCTGCAGGGTTAATAAAAGTCCCTAGTTTAGAGTCCTAATCTCAGAGGAAAGTACCCTTCTAATTAAGCTCATTGACACCTGCTACCAATATTCATGTAGCCTCTTATGTGCACTGTTTAATGTTATTGAGATTTCTTTTTATAATATATGGGCACATCTTAATGCAAGGGACACTGGGAAAGTGGAAATAGGGCATCTCATCTCCCAACAAACAATGGCAGCGCTAAAGCAATTTTCATTCATCTATGATACTTACCCAGCTGTTACCATAGCATCTCAGTGCCTCACAGCCTTGTCTGTCATCTGCACAGCATTCATTTACAACAGGAACAAAGGATCATTGTTGTTACTTCATCAATTCAGAGCCAAGGTACAGAGGGACTAAGTGACAGGGCAGAGAACCCAGAAAAAGCCTGTGTCAGAGCAGGGCAGCAAACCTACTTGACCCAAGTCATGGCTCAGTGCAGGCTCCTTCTTCCACAGCAGTTCATGAAGGCAGCATTGCTAGCCCCTAATTAAACCAAGAAGCAGCTAAAGCAGTAACAGCTGGGACCACTGTTTCAGAAACAAACTTTGATACCTGAACCTGCCTCTAACACTGCTGAACACTTGCAGCTCACACTTGCCTGCCTGGGGTCACTCAGGGAATAGAGATGGGTCTGGGGTCCCGCAATGCATAGTACTGCTCCACCCGTAGGGCAGCAGGACTGACTGATGCCCCAGGGCAGCTTTACCAGGGAAGCTATGGGAGCTTCAGTTCTTGCTTTCTATGACCTTGCAGGTCCTTTTCCATGAGCTCAAGTAAGGCAGGGCAATATTCACCCTGGTAATTTGCCTTTCTGTTCCTCTTTTCTGCCTTCAAAAGTTACTATTAATGCCAACAAGGAACACAATACCTGAGCATTTGGGGATGCAGAGGAGAGATTATCTTGTGCTGACCTTATGCTAAAGAAAAGCTGGAATCAGATGATTCTGTAGTTGAGATGCAGGGCACATACAGACTCTAGGTGGTGAGTCACAGATGGAAGGATACTGCTTGTGCATACCATGTCATAGTATTTCAGATCTGCTTAAATCCTGGCCAGGAACAGGCATTCTGTCAAGTAACAGCCTACTGGCTTTTCTGGTAACGTACTCTTCAGTTGCCCCGTTTGCCAGAGTTTGTTTATTTGTTCTCTTTACATGCCTTCCCACAGAATAACCAGTCTCCCAGATTGGGTATACTTTTTGGAACTTGTATTGGAATCAGTATAGGCTAATCTGCTCACCCATCCGAGGATCAATAGCACTTTCCAGCAGCCACAGGCCAGGTGCAGGATGAGAGGACAGAGAAGCAGAGCAGAGACAGAAGAAAGCAGGGGAAGGGATTTTGGTTTTATTAAGTAAGTGAACTGGACAGTGTCCTGATTTCAGCTGGGATAGAGTTAATTTTCTTTCTAGTAGCTGGTACAGTGTTGTGTTTTGGGTTCAGTATGAGAATAATGTTGATAACACACTGATGGTTTCAGTTGTTGCTAAGTAGTGTTTATACCAAGTTAAGGATTTTTCAGCTTCTTATGCCCAGCCAGCAAGAAGGCTGGAGGGGCACAAGAAGTTGGGAGGGGACACAGCTAGGACAGCTGACCCAAACTGGCCAAAGGGATATTCCATACCATGTGACATCTTGCCCAGTATATAAACTGGGGGGAGTTGGCCTGGGGGCAGATCACTGCTCGGGAACTAACTGGGCGTCAGTCAGCGAGTGGTGAGCAATTGCACTGTGCATCACTTGTTTTGTACATTCCAATCCTTTTATTATTAGTGTAATTTTATTATTATTATCATTATTAGTTTCTTCCTTTCTGTTCTATTAAACTGTTCTTATCTCAACCCACGAGTTTTACTTGTTTTTTCCCCCGATTCTCTCCCCCCTCCCACTGGGTGGGGGGGAGCGAGTGAGCGGCTGCGTGGCGCTTAGTTACCGGCTGAGGTTGAACCACAACAGACAGGCAGTCCAAGAGGTTACAGACAGGGAGAAATGCTTGGAGATATCCCGGGTGCTGCAAAGTTACCTGACAGAATCTCCTGCTTACCTTATTACACCCCAGCAGCCAGACAAGAACTCTGCCTGTGACAATGAACTGTACTGGTCATGAGCAAACTGAGCACCAGGGAAGTATTAATAGAGGAACAGGAAAAAAATAAAGGTAGCAGCTTCCCTTGTGGATAGAAGATGAGTTCCTTAAGAAAACAGATGTTTTCTGCACTGTTTACAGACTGTTGCACACCAGCAGTACCAAGGCTCCCACCTGAAACCGAAGCCTCATTTTACAGGGTACTGTACAGACACATAATAGAAAACATCCCCATTTCTTGGAGAGTCTGCAGTCTAAAGCAGCAAACCTTCTACCGCCTAAGCATTCATTCACGTCCAGTGAGATTATTCCTGCCTAGGTCTCTGTAGGATCAGGCCTGTAGTGAAGGGCAGAAACATCATTGTTGTTGTCTTATTTTAACATTGGGAACTCAAAGTCTGAAGAGACACTGATTTTCCCAAGACCACATGTGAAGTTAGCAGCAGAACTGACTTTCAAATCAGCTCAGATCTCCTGTTCTCTAATCAGAAGCACCGACTTCTTGATAATGAATGGTATGAAATCACCTACCAAAGAGCTCTTTACCATGAGTATCTCTATCACCTAATGTAGCTGTAAGCTGGCCAGTCTCTTCTGTAAACAGTTGAGTGAGGGGAGATTTCTCAGGGATTAGCAGAAGATGACTTCTTGTGGTATCCAGCAGTACACCTAGGAACATCATGCAGCAGGCAAATATCCTGAACCTTCACTAACAGCCCAAGAGCTTCAACTTGACGATGGCCCAAACCCATGCAGTCCAAAGGAACAGCAGTTCTTCCAGGCATCCCTTCCACCATTCCCCGTTGATAACAACAATGCTAACACCATAGAGAAATAAAGTTGGCTGCAAGGAAAAATTGTCAAGCCTGGAAAGACATGTCCAAAGTAGCAAGGAATAGCACTCTCTCACACAGAACTTGTAGAGGCTTGCCTAAAATTTTCAGCCAGGTTAGTATTTGTCCAGTCAGTGCTGACTGTTCACACAGCTTTGCAGCCAACTCCTAAAGACAGTTTTCTTGTTTGTTGGTTCAATAAAAAGCAGCTTGTTATCATATTTATCTGCTGATTTAATCTAAATTACATGCGAGATGCACACTACAGAATATCTCTGTGCAATTAGCAGTTAAATCCTTCTCTTTTTTTAATAAGTATTCTGATTGCAGCAGTGATACACTCTGCAGACTTGATGGGTAAGCCTGAAATGAATGCAAAATAAAAGGAAAAAAATGTGCAGATAATCTCCAAGCACCAATTTGCCTATTAAAACTGATTTACTAACTCATGAAAAACCCTTTGCTAGTAATGGAGGGGGGAAGAATTAGTAAATGGAGATGGTTGGGATGTTCTTAAGAAGATGTTTTTTCCTAAATATGCTGGTTTTTAGAGTTCAACTGTGAGTTTCAACAAAACTTAAGAGAATAAAAGAAAAGCCTGGTCTCTGGGATCTTGGCCTCAAACGCAGGAGACCCAAAGTCAACTCCTGCCTCTTGGGCAAAATCCTGCAAGCTCCAACCTAACTAATCTGGCATGCGGCATTGACCTTTACCGGCTTTTATTTAACAGGAATGAGAGTCTCCTAAGGGATGGAAGTTTGGGCTTATCACAGAAGGTGAGCTCTCTGTAAACAGAGGCAAGTGAGTCTCTTACTGAACTTTGCAGAGATTCCCTGTGGAGAGACAAATGCGCATGTTAGGGATGAGCATCCAAGCCCTGTAACCCCTTCATGCATGCCCTGAAAACAAGCAAAGGCTGCAGCTTCAACCCTAGCATGCCTTTCAAATGCAAAGACTGATTATCGTGAGGAGAAAACTTCCTCAGCAGCCCTCCGAAGGAACAGTCAAACTCAGCACCTTGTCATGTTACCTGACACTCTGGGAACGATTCCAAGGAAAATCTTCCAACGGCCCTGACACTTTGAGGTTTGTATAAAGGATCCATTGGCACCCAGCAACCTATCACTCATTATTCAAAGGACGAATGGAGGTGCAAGGGTGAAAAGCTCTGTAGACTCTAGGAAAAGACCCAGACTGTCATTAAGCTTAACTGCTAGGTCTTTGATTTGCTATTATTAAAGCAAAAGATTAACTTTCAGGTCCCCTAAGGTCTTAAAGAAAAGATCTCAGCTCTCTGTTGCAGATCCTACTTCCAGAATTGTTCTTCCTCAATATCAGGTTTGGTTTGAGAAGGGAGCTACTTAGGCCTGGCTAAAACGTATAACAGGAGCTAGAGTGCTAAAACCAAGGGCTACTGTATTGCATGCCCAACCTACCATTATTGCTTTCAGAGTCCACATAGCACATAGGAGTTCTCTGATACGGCACGCTGGTGTCAGACACAATTGCATCTCTCTTTGCAAAATGACGTTTTTGACACAGCGAATAGTTCTTCCTGGATCTGGACATGTGTTGACTTCACCTGGGAAGCTACTAGGTAGCTGACACCAACAGGTGTAAGCTACTGTGGCAATTAAAGCTGCATGATCAGCTACATAATTTCAACCATATCCCAAATGAAGAACTTCACACAGAAAATCTACTATAGGACATATATTTTTACCTCATTGAAACAAGCACCGTTTTTATGACAGGAGGGTTTAGAAGACATCCTGGTGGTTAATCGGGGCTGCATCCTGCAGGGAGAATGGAGAGCTGTGATTGCCCTGCTCTGAGGTTTCCCATAGGCCCACCAGCAAACTTTGCTCTCTGCAGTGCCACCTTAAATGGAAAGGCAGCATTGGGAAGGTTGAAGAGAAACCTTTTAGTTCAGTGTCCAAAGAGTCTGACTGGTAAAACCACAACCCCATTCCTTTTGTTTTCACAAAGCTTCAGAAGGAAGAGCCATGTAAGAGGACATTTAGAACAAGAGGTCTCTGGAAGCCAGGTGCTATGTGGAGTAGCCTCATAAGCAGAGCCAAAATACAGCCTAAGCTGTATTTAAGATGGGGTTTTTCTTCCACTAACAAGTGTCCTTCAAATTTAGATACATACACAATAAGTAGCTTTTATCTCCTCAATAATGGAAGAGGCTAGGTGGAAAGAAGGCACAGGTTTTGTATCCTCTGCTTTGAATTTCCCTCAGAGCATCTCCAGATCCTGAGCACAGGTATTTTGCATTTTACAGGCTACATTAGCACAACGAAATGCTCCATGCATAAGAGCGATCCAAATTGTAAGGCAAAGGCAGCAACAATAAGACCGTGAACTTGGCACTTAATTTTCTGTGTGTGACAATTCAAAGGCATAATTTCCGTGACAGTTTTCCCCCCTAATTAGAAGCATAATTAAAAACTACACTTGAAAAAAAGTTTTTTTTCTATTTTCCCATTTAAGGGAGCAAAATCCTTTGAAGATCAGTTTAAAAGCAAGATTGCATGAGAAGAACTACACTGGTAAATCCTTTGGAAACAGATCTAGCTGAATTAATGTCATCTTGAACAATCCAAGTAAACTCCTCTTTCAAGGCTAAGTTATATGTAGCTATCTTCCAATCTCTTGAGAAATCATTCTAGGACTTGTCTCAGATGCTCATAATTCCATCTCTTCAAAAGGAATCCAGAAAGGCACTGCAAATTAATACAGAGCAGGAAGCAATGCATTTAGTGATATATGAAAGGCATAAGCTACTGTGTCACATTCAAACAATGAGTTTGTCTAACCAAGAGTGCAGATGAGCCATCTTTGACAATGCTACTTAATTAGGATGTAAATGGGGACAGTGAGAATTACTTCTGGTTCTGTAAGAACTAATTAATTCTCATATTACCCTTGGAAATGTATCAAATATTACTTTGCCCACTCCTCCAATTTGGGCAGCGAAACATTGGATAGACGTTAACTTTATTTGTTTCAAGGCCTACCATTGCTTTTCTTCCTTTTGTTTTTTCCCCTCTCTCCCCAGCTTCCACAGAAAATGTGATGTGGCTGCCCACAAGTCCATCCAAAAAATGGAGTTTTAGTTCGCTCTAGCAATCTCCAACCCCTTCAGCCAACTTCAAACAAGCTTGACAGATGGAAAGGGTTCTCAAAGAAAGTGTATTTCTATACATTTTATGAAAGTATGAGGCTGAGTAAAGAAGAGTGCCCCAAATTAGCATCCCGGTAGAAAAAAAAAGGTACTTCATGAATTCAGTGGTATTGCTGGACATCAGTGCACCCCTGGGGAGAGGTCAGCGCAAAACTCTGTGTCCCAGAGGAATCCTCTCTCAGAGCACAAACCTTCTCAGGCAGTCAAGAACCCAACCATGAGGCACAAACATGTAGGAAACAAGACAATTTCTGCTGCTTATTGCTCATCTTGTCTTGTAGTAATCAGGACACTGAACCTGGCAGGTCAGGCTGGTGTCAATGGTAAATACAGGGGGATCCTGGGAAGAAATACACACAGGGCATCAAAAAAAAAAAACCAAACAAAACCAAAACCAAACTGCAGTGCAGATAAAAATGTATAGTCTGGGAATCTGAGTTTTCATTTGTAACTTTCCTTATCTCCATCCTCCATAAAATCATAAAGATGAAATATCCCTGAATGAGTTTAACAAGAATTACAGCTCAGATGGTGACACCTAGGAAGTTTTTGATGATTGCTGCTTCGTATGCAATGGTCTTACCAACAAGCATTTGAATCAAGAAAGGAAGACTCAGAGACTTCAGGCAAATAAGAAACATGAATGCTCACACTTTCATGGGAACAACCCGATTTATGTGATGACAGGCAGAGAGATTCAGAACACTCAGCTAATTACAAGGTGGTGGTAATTATTGGTATAAAACCAATGTTAAAGGCAGATGAAAAGTGCTGGTGTCATTTTTTAGGCACAGAGTTACAAGGCTCAGAAATGTCAAGTCAAAATTTCATTTTGAAATACAATTCCAAGCCTTTTATATGTATGGTTTTTAATCTAATGACAAGCTGGAATCCTGCACTTGGGAAAATAGCTTTCTTTTAAATTGTAGCAGGCTTTTTGTATCTTGTTTCTTCTCCGCAAGAGTACAATCAGACTACCACTCTAACACGAGCCCTCTGTTTTAAGGGAGATTTTCTGAATTCTTTGATATAAAAGAAGAAACCTTATATTTAAAAAAAAAACCTAAACAAAACCAAACCACCACAGTCTGTGGTCACCATCACTTCTGTCTAAAAATGGGACACCAAAAGACACAAGATAAACAACAGCTCAGTCAAACAGTAAGGAATGCTGCCAAACTTCTGGGCCAAAGGTTAATTTATCAAGATGCTCAGGCAATATCAGGTTTCTCTGGAAAAAGTGCAGAGCTAATGTGAGGGCTAAAGTGAACAGAAGAGACTAGTCTAGAAAGTATATGCAGTGCAGAGAAAACCGGAACATGGAGGAAGGTTTAATTTTGAGTGCTGTATTTCTCTTGCCCAGTACATCATCATGTGGCTGTAGGCTGTATTTGCCAGTACTCACTATTTCAGACATGATCGCTCTGAATCAGTAACAGTTCAATCCAGAGGACATTTCTGCATCTGAGGGAACAGTGTTCTGGAACAGTAGATGCCATGTTATTTCATCATTCCTATAGGACTCCAGGGACAGTACTCCATTCTGCATTTTACTGTAGCTTTCTGAGAACCCTTTCAAGCAGTTGGTCTGTGCCTGCAATAGAGAAAGCTGCATTCTCTCTGGGGAATTATGAAACTTGAGGGATGCAATTTTGCTTTGATGTAATCCCCTACATCTTTTCCCCATTGCCAACTTCTGAAATAAAAGGAATAGTTTTATTTCCTGCAATTTATGAGTCATCCTTCCGGTTTATTTACTTCAAGAAAGATGCAAATGCCCTTTTCAAAGGGCAACATGTAGTTCATTAAGATAAATGCTCAGCTAAGCTTTGTACAAACCAGAAACTGCACTGTGTTTTCTGCACCACTGTCAATTTCCTCTGCTGCCTTGTGAGTAAGTGAGCCAGTGCACAGAAGTGAGTCCTTCTACAGAGGAAATGTGGTGTACGAGTTTTTGCTTTCTTTACAAATCTGTTTGGTGATCAAAAGGAGTGCTGTGTACCAAAAGCAATGGAACACCAAGGAAAACATGTTGCAAGCAGTACTTCTGAAATTGGTGCTCTACCTGTGTGCTCCCCTCAGGCAGGAAAGCATCCCTAAGTGGTAGGGATCACGCGTAGCAGACAACATCATGAGGCAGATACCTGAAGCCATGTTGAAAAGGCAGAAAGCAGCCCATCTAAAAGAAGCAAATATCAATATTCAGAGATTTGTGGCTGTGGCATGTGGTGATGAACAGGGTGATCTATTTTCTGTTATTCTGACTTTTCAAAGCTTTGCAGACAAGAGCTTTTCCGGTACTTTCTCCCTTTTCACTTCTAGGCAAACTCCACAGCTATGAAAATGACTTCAGAAAATGAACAGAGTAGTAGAAGTGCAGACAACCCAGCTGCCAGCTCTCGCTGGAATAAACCTGGTAGCATGAATGCATCTGCACTACTATAAATCACAAAATAAAGTCACAGAAATTCAGGCATAAGATGTTCCACTACTCACAGGGCTAAATATTATAAAAGGAATTTTCCAATGGATAGGGAACACAACAGGTAACCTTATCCAAGAATCTCAGATGCCAGTCTGCATGAACTGGAAACAGAACTGCTTTCAAGAAAAGATACAGATTAAATACATATCACAAGAAATTATATTTCTCTGACACTATAATGTGAGGGAAAATGTTTCCTTTCTCTCACCCAGCATAATAAAAATGGTAATAAAACACATCTATGGTCCTAGACAATTAGCAGAGGGGTTTCAGAAACAATGTCCACTGCTACCAGGGACAAAAAAAAAATGCCGCAGTGCACCAGAAGAGCAGAGGCTGAGACAGCCAGGGAGGGCTGGGGCCTTGGCTGCATTCAAAAACCCAGCTTCAGTTCGCTCTGGACACCACTTCCACTGCACAACACATGCAACCGCAACTCTGTCCCTAACAGGTCGTGTCTGCACCTACTCACCCTGAACTAGCACCCTGACAGCTACAACTCAGTCCAAACACAAACTATATAAATTACTCCTACAGCAATGCTGTGCTGTCCCTGTGGTAACCCCACTGGGCAGCTAAACACCACACAGCTGCTCACTCACTCCCCCCCCTGGTGGGAGAGAATCAGAAGGGTAAAAGTGAGAAAACTCATGGGTTGAGATACAGTTTAATAGTTAAAGCAAAAGCTACACACGTAAGCAAAGCAAAACAAGGAATTTGTTCACCACTTCCCATCGGCAGGCAGGTGTTCAGCCATCTCCAGAAAAGCAGTGTAACGGTAACACGGGAAAACAAACACCATCACTCTGAAGATTCCCCCCCTTCCTCCTCCTTCCCCCAGCATTTATTGCTGAGCATGATGTCATATGATATGGAATATCCCTTTGGGCAGTTGGGGTCAGCTGCCCCAGCTGCATCCCCTTCCAACTTCCTGCTCACCCCCAGCCTACTTGCTGGCAGGGTAGTCTGAGCGCTTTGATCTGCGTAAGCACTGCTCAGGAACAGCTAAAACGTCCCCATGTTATCAACACTGTTTTCAGCACAAATCCAAAACCTAGCCCTATACAAACTATGAAACTCTACCCTAGCCAAAATGAGTACAGCTACCACCAAACCCCTCTTTGGAAACTGCCACTTCATCCCTGAGGATTCCCCTTGCAAACACCCGGTACGAACACACACTAGCCTTGCAATTGCAAAGACTCCAAGGGCTAATGCACAGTTAAAATAGGATGCAGAGCAAGTTAAAGCAGAGCTGTGCATAAGAGTAGGTAGAAGTGAAACAGAGTTGGACAAAATAGTTTACTGAGTAAACATAATATTAAGCAAATGGGAAAAGGCCAGTGGCAAAAACTGCTTTAGGAAAAGATGCTCCTCCAGAACATGTCCTTCCAGAGACTGAGGTCCGCAACACCGTGTCTTCAGGAGCCCAGGGAGTGACCTCGACCCCAACTGCAGGGAGGTCGCCCCAGCCAAAAGCAGTGCCAAAGGCGGGACTGCGCCCTCCGGCACAGCGCTTCCTCAACCTGCACCCTCTAAAGGGCGAGGGAGGGCTCGCTCCTGGTGCCTGGCTAGGGCAGCCTCCCCAGCCCTGCTTACAGGGAGGGCGGGCTGCTCCTGGGGACAGAGGGCTCCACGGCTCATGACACATGCCCCGAGTACAGGGCTGTCACGCTGGCAGGTCACCAGCAGGACAGGCAGCCAGGCAGGCAGAGACCCAGGCCTGGAGTACAGGCAGGTCGCGCTGCCCGCGCTATGACTAGGCGGCTTCTCTCCGTCCTTAGAAAGAAGGGGCAAGCCTGGACTCTCCCTCCACTCACGGGCTCAGAGGGGACCCCCCGCTGCTGCACAGAGCCCTTCTTTCCCTCCTGGGAAGTTTAAGCTAAGTACGCTGCAGCAATCTTAACAGGGGCCTAAACAAGAAGCTCATTTGCTCGCTCATTCACACGGACACAGACTTGGACTCAGACACAGACACAGGCAGGGAAAACCAGAACTTCCCAGAAGAGAGAGTGAGCTCTGTGCAGCCAAGCTCTGGGGAGCCACCTACCCCCAAGCGGGAGAGGAGAGCCTCAGACCTGCCCCCTGGGCTGCATGGAGGCCAGAGGAGCCTCAACATGCCAAGGGGATCCACGGGTGGCCAAAGGGCAAATGCCATGACATGCCCCAACTCCAGGGGGGTCACGCTGGCCAGGCCACCAGCAGGCAGAAAGCCACCAGGGCCAGAGGACGAGGGCGCGGGGAAAAAGCCCTCCCCTACTTACAGGGCGGGCTTGGGGTCCAGAGAGCTCCATTTCCCCCTCGGGTGCGGAGACGGTGGCTCTCACCCTCCTTACAGGGTTGCCACTCTCTCTGGGCAGCCAAAGGAGCAAGATAGCAAAAGGCCAACGACAACGAAAGCAAAGACCGAGCCCTGCTTACAGGGACGTCACCCAGCGCAAAGGCAGGCAGGCAGCCAGCCAGGGCACCCCAAAGGTGCCCACGGTGCTCTTACGTGACTGTACCCTGGTGACGACAGGGAGGTCCCTTTGCCCAGAGGGCCTTTCTCATGCCCCCTCTTCAGCCCGACGCCGCTCCTCTTCTCGCTCACGCTTGCCTCGCTGCTCCACACCATGCCTCTTCTTTCTTCTCCGCCAGCTGCTGCCAAGGAAGGAGGACACAGGCCTGAGGTCATCAAATCCCAAGACCTACTCCCAGGGAGAGAATGAGTATTGGAGTAGTAATCTGGTGTAGAGCTAGACAGTAGTAAGACATAATGCCTGCCTATCTTTTTCTTTCCTCTTCAGATTTGTCACCTCATTTCCTTCTTCCAGCACCATCCCCTTACTTCCCATCTCAGCTCCATACCCCACCTACTCATTTATGCAGGAGGCTTTCTCTCACAACCCCACCCTGAGTGAAAAATTCCTTTGCACCTCACCCCTCAGGTGGGAAGAGCCTTAATCCCCCCCAGTAACTTCTAATGTCTCTGCCTCTACAAGGAAAATCCCTTTTGAACCCAGAAATATCGTTACAGAAAAAAGGGCAAAAAGACCCAACGTTAGGTAGTCTTACAGACCCTCACCTAGCCTCTTCTTAAAATGCAACGGAAAGATCTTTATCTCTCAGCGATTTATTCCCAAAGTTTAACCTCCACTTTCTGAACATTTGATGGGGCCCACAGAAGTGTTTGAACAGCTGAATCAAGGAAAAAACATACAGCTGAGGTTTGGTCAGCAGCTGTGTATATTTCAGTTGAGCGGGTTTTTTTTAGTTTGAGACAAACATATTAAAATGCACTTCGTTTTACAAAAAATATTATGAAAATGAGGGGGGTTTTAACTCTGTGTTTATTGTGAGAAATGCAAATAATTTGAAAAGTTTTACAGGAGCAATTAGGTGAAAAATGGTACGTTTCAATAAGAAATAACATTGTAAGTGGAAACAGGCCCAGATCAAAGCACTTGAGTAGTGCAGCCCCACAAATTTTGTCTTATTGCAGCAACCTAATATGTTCTGACATCATTAATTTTCTTTTCCTGCAACTGATCATAATGTGTGGCTGGTGCTGGGGCAG
Source organism: Harpia harpyja (assembly GCF_026419915.1). Lineage (NCBI taxonomy): Eukaryota > Metazoa > Chordata > Aves > Accipitriformes > Accipitridae > Harpia > Harpia harpyja. Next base: position 46,053,641 of record NC_068943.1, on the reverse strand, counting down.
GCAAGGGCCTAAGAGCTTTTTAGAATGTAAGGAAGGATTTTTGTAGCTGGTGGTGTTTAGAACAGATACACCAAGACCCCTTCTAAACTGAACACCTACCGTGTGGTTTCTGGGACTGCAGGGAGTTAGAGAAACTCACCCATCATAAAAAATATCCACATATGTGTTCTGCCCATGATTTTAATTCTTTCTGCATTTTGTTCTAGCAGCTTTTGACAAAGGTATCGTTCTAATTTTCCTTCTCAACTTTCTCTGGCGTGGGTATGCGGAGTCCACAGTGGTCACATCCTCAAAGAGCAGGAGATTTCCAGCTTTGCCTCACCTCCACAAATCCTGCCTCTTACAGCACCCATTCAGCCACAGAGGTGGGTCAGGGCTGCCTCTTAATGGGCCTTTAGCAAGCTGACAGTAATGCAGGAAGAACTCTCTATATTAATGTAAATTACACTTAATTAGTAGGAGACAGTAAACTTTTGCTATAGGCAAATAGATACCAAGATTGGATGCAACATGAGCTATAAAAACTAAGGGATCCTACCACACATGGCAGGGCCATCTGTTGATAGCATGCCCTGCTCTAAAGACTTTGATACCTTGATTATGTAAATAGGGGAGATTATTCCATCCTCAAGACTGCAGCAAGATAGTTACCACACAATAAATCACCACAACTCAAGCAACTGCAAATGAATTTTGAGCTTTATCTCCATAATTGCAATTGTATTGCAGTTATTAACTGAGCAGGATAGAGGACATCAGGCCACAGAGATACTTCCCTGCTGGCTGTCATTTAAATTAGAATTCTTTGGCATTACTTAGCCTGCTAAGAGGCTGCAAAGGAAGGGGTTTAGTTTTCAGTAATTTGACTCAGCTTCTCTACAAGTATGATTTCCACTTGCCCAGTATTCTGTCTTCTGGCTAATTCAGATGCTCAAAAGGCCTGATGCAAAGCATATGGACGCGAACAGCCGCATTTCTGCTGATATCAGTAAACCCAAGATCAAGTCCTAAGCCCTCCCATTTGTTCACATTACCATAATCAGAGCTGAAAAACTCCTTCAGTCCCTTTTGCCTAAACCCCGTTTGATTGTCACCCTTAACAGGCTATAGTTCTCTCAGGTCCTGAGCACGGCTCCACAGGGCATGTGAGCCCAGGCTTAACTTGTAATAAATGTCACCTCAGCTTTCTGTGGACCGTGCCCTTTTCAAATGCCCAGGAAGTATCCCTCTTCCTCGAGGTGGCTTTTAAAAGGAGCTCCTTATTACAACCAGGCATATAAGAGAAGGCAGACTCAGATAACATCTTACATTTAAGCAGAGCACAGCCACTACAGGAGCCCAGCAGAGCAGAGAAAAAAAATCTCGGGGCGTGTTTTACTCTAAAGGTCAAAGCACTGTCATTTTCAGCTGCTTCAGATGGTGTTTTCTTTGGAACAGCCACGCTCCAAGTAACAAGGGAGCCAGGCCTGGAGCTCCCTAAAGCTGTGCTGCAGCAGGAGTTCTTCATTACATTGTGCCACAGGTGCCTGTAATAGTTCAACAAATTAGATGATGTTTCTTCCCAGGTGAATTTATAGTCCAACGTAATCAATTATAGGGATTTAGGACAGCTGTATGTTGTGGGTTTAGGTGATAAAGGATGAGATCTATTATAAATACATTTATAAAGGAGGAAAATGTCTGATGGTTTGGGAAATTTAGAGGTATTGAAAGAAGCATTTGACATCTATATTAACTCAAAGCCCTAAATGGGCTGGGCTTGTTTACATTGCTTCAGTCTTATTACAGGGTGAATTTTACCAGCTGTCTTGCTGAACAGTTATTTAGCCTTAAACTATAGTTAAAACTGTCATGGTTTTAAGCAAATTATATTGCGTAAAGTAATTATTTCCCTAACTGCAAAGAGGATCCAGGTAGCTTGTGAATCTCATTTCTGAAAAAAAGCTAGCAGAACGCCCTCTATGTAACATACGAGAAAGCACAGAGTTAAGGGTTTGCAAAAATCTTTGTAATCCAGAAAAGGTCGAGTAAACTTGATGCATTAGCTGTGCACATCTGGGTGGGAAGGAGACAGGAAGGGAACGGATTTCTGCTAAACCAGTCTGCTACTTAAACAGACTGACCACTGATTACAAAACATTAAGGCAAAGCTTGTTTCCTTTGCAAGGTGTTCCTGCACCAATAAATGTTACTCCTCATAATTAAACAAACTTTATACTTACTGTGTCTGAGGGAAAACTGCTAAAGAGGCGTTCTGGGGAAAGAAATGACAGCAATTAGAGGCTAGCCAGGATAAGGAAGAATATTATTTATGTTTGATCTAGTAGCAATATGCAGAGTACCCTAAAAGTACTCTTTGCACCTGATATTCACTGTGTGCAACAGGAAGCTTCCAGTGTGATTTGCTGAATCTGCTGTGGGGTCTGAAAACCTTGAATATATACTCAAAGTTTTTATGGGCTTTGTCTCCCAGCCTTTTAGAAACAGATTGCAGCCCCCTGTGGGTATCCATCCCCAGAGTTTTTACTGATATTGAACAACTGCAGCTTTTCTGCCTCATTGTGAATATGCCTCTCCTACGGTTCTCAACCTCCTCGGCTCCACGGTTCCTGAACTGCACCCCCATCTTCCACTCGCAGCTACGCGTTTTGCTTCTTTTCCGTACTAAATGATGTGTGTGTGGCACCAAGATGAGCCCATCTGTTCTCCTTCATTCTGCTCTTTTCTCATTCACAGTAAAATGAAGAATTTGAACCCAGAACCCTGCACAGCACTGCCCAGCTTACCCTGCACCTGTTACCAGCCAATTCCACCAATGCCTTAATGAAAGCAACAGTCACATTATTTAGGGATGCACAAAGCAATAGCAAAATCTATACTTCTTTCTGAGCACAGGCCTGGACCAAACTTTGGCTTGTGTCTAAACTTCTGGGACGCGAACTGTAGGTGAACCCAGTGGTACAGAGAAGACTTGAGCCTGTGCCTCCCTTTTGGGCTTTCTTGAGCTTGCACTACTCACTGTGCCAGAGCTTTAGCTTGTGATGCTTGCAGTGTCATTACTGCCAGACACAGCCATGGTCAGGTCTGCCTGGCTGACTCTTGACCATGTGTAGCTACTTCTCTGCAGGTGGCATACTGTGGCTAATGTCTGGCAGAGAAGACATGCTAAGGTCCATGCCGCATAGATAAAGACCTCTCAGCTACTCATGGAAATATGCCTTGTACCATGTTTTTACTGGCTGTTCTGTTTGGTTTGTTGCTGTGTCCTTTATTGGTAACTTCTCCTTGCAAATCACTAACTCATGATTTTCTTTTGTATAAACAGATTTACCAACTCCTTCATTACCTGGTGCTGGCTCTGGCTCTGTTTTTAATTAGGAAGGAAAAGCTCAGTGCAGACAAGTATTTCATCAGGACAGTCCCCTTGTGAGTCTGAATTTGGCACTGTGTATAGACTATCTAGTGGCAATTTAACATTGCCATCAAACATTCATTCTAGCGTCAGAATGGAATTTGCATGTATTTGTAGGCCTTGTTTAAAGCGTGTGCTGCCCAAGACTCCAGCAGTTAATTCACCCATCAGCAAGAGCTGATACACTTGCTATCAGCAGGGCAAAGCACCATTAAAGCACTGCCTCTCTTTACATTGACTGTATTGCAGTCCACTGAGTAGCCACTACACCAGCCCATAATGATGCCAAATTAGGTATTTTGAGGGCTATTTAGAAATGCTTTTTTTTTTCCACTGGAAGCCAAGACAGGTTATTTAATGCAGATACTTCTGAAATCATGATGTGTCAAAGAAGCACAATGGAGCAAAATTCCCAGTGAGTTCTGGATTGGAAAAAGGGCAGCAGTCGGCTTTGGATTTGGTATATAACTGTGGGATACGACAGGACTGTCTTTGATCATCTATCAAAGTGTTATCAGTCTCCTTCTCTGCCTCGGGGGAGAAACCTTGCAGCTGAAGTATCGATTAGTACCAGCAGCTCTACCATAGGCCTGTCACAGCCAGCCATGAAAAACCTCGAGAAAACTGAACTCCCCTGGTTCCTAATGCTATTGTGGTGTACTATGACTTGGCTTACACAGCCATTATTTTCTTCAGTGCCGGACCAGCACCTTAGCCTTCCACCATTGTCAGGGGCTGACAAGGTGGCCTGACTTGATCATTATGCAAATGGCAACTCCTGGAGGACAAACTGAGATTGCCCACCTCCCTCTGTGAACAGAGAGAGGCAGGCAGCAGACACTCTCCTGTGCTCAAAGGCAAACAGTGCCGGTAGCCAGACACTAGAGGAGGCTGGCATAGGGCTGTGGTAACCTGGAGAGAAGAGAGTTTCTTTAGACTTGTCACTCTGGAGCGTGCCCACTCGTGCTCGAAGGCAGCAGCCGTATGTGAGCCAGAGGCGCCCTGCAGCCATGTCAGTGGGGTGGCTGTTGCATCACCAAGCAATCACAATTAATTCAATTATGTGTCTCCACTGGCTGCTGAGCTTTGGAAAAATAACAAGGAGGTGAAAAAAAAGAAAAGGCAGAAAAGAAGCTCTTGCAATCCAGGTGATTTTTTCCAAGCTGATTGCCAACACTCAAGGTTCCCAAGGGCCTTTGTTAGCAGAGAAAAAGCACCAGACATAGAGATGGAAAGAACAGGAAGACTCTTCTCCTTCTCTCTTTTAAAATAACCTAGTTAGCATTCACAATTTGGGACATTTATACATGCGTTCTGCAAGTGTCGCCAACTGAACGGAGGCCACCACAGTTTAACATTTCTCTGCTTCCCTGATGGGAAGCATGTGTGACACAGCTCTGACAGCACCTGACCAACTCCATCGACACTGGAATATTTAGGTACTGAATTTTCTTAAGGTTAATCAGAATTCATAAACTGCACCCAGACAGGTGCTTCTAAATCACCATAATCTTGTCCTTACCTGTTGTGAAAAATACTGCATTCAGCAAGACGAGTATCCAGCACAAAAGGCATCAACTGGTGAAGTGCAACGGCAATGCCATGAAATCTTGGCCCCTTTCAGCAGCACATCTTTTGTAGTTATCCACAGGAAGGAAATTAACTGAGTTTTTAGTTTCCAAAAATCCACCCCGAGAATTAAGAAATGTGTGCTCTGCAACTCCAAGGGTGTCAGTATGCATATTTTGACCCTTTATTCACTTACAAATTATTATTGACACTCTGCTTCAAGCCTGGATTTGCTCTCTAGAGAGCTAAAACAATATTTTTTTAACATAGCTACAGCAAATTTTATTTTATTTGAATGTGCACTGATAGCATTTCCCCAGTCGGGAATCCCGTGGGAACTGAATAGACCACTTCAGAGGATAAAAGCAACTGTAAGATATAGTAAATGATTAAAAGAGAAACAACAGGAGTTGTACAGTGCTCTTTTAGATTCAGGGATATTTTAATAAATAAAATGGAGTTAGTTAGGAAAGTCTTCAGACTACCCTGTGCATTAAAGTAAATGTGTTAGTTTCATTATTCTCATGCCACAGAAAGGAAATCCATGACAGAGAGATGAATGGCAATGTGTTCACCATACTTATGCTTACACAGTGTTTCAAATTTTGCAGAGGCCTCAGCTTAAGACAGCAGGGTCAACTTTGGCCACCTATGGTTGATTGTGTCAGGCTACTCAATAACGGCATGTAGGGCAGTTTAAGTCATGTTGTCCAGATCAAGTATTTGACAGTAAATTTGTCTGCAAGGAGACAGACTTTGTTCACTGAAACAGGCAGAGAATGCAGATTGAGCTGAATCTTGGTTGAGCATGTGAGATACTGATTAATACGTAAACTCCAAGCCCATGGTAATGCAGAAACTTTGTCCTAACTTTAGGCTAAGACAGAGAAAAGGCAAAAACTTGCCCAGTGCCCCACAGTAAATTAGTGGCAGAGGCAGGTTAAAGCTCCCTTTTTCCAATCCTCTCTCATATTAGAACTTTCTGGTGCATTGCTTTTGGAAAAAATATTTTGCACTCACTATTGACTCCTTATTCACGGGAGAAACTAGCATTCTCCTAGCCCATCTTTGGAAAAGATCTAAGAAGATGAGAATCCATTTCCTTCCCAGAGAGATCAATATCCATCTTGGCTTCTGAAGAAATTTCATGCAAAAGGCTATTGATTTCTTAAACTTGAGATGAACTGATTCAGTCATTTCCAGTGTTGTGTGACTAGACTGGATCTCAGCTCAGACACACTGAGAACGCAACAGGTTGTAGCAACCACACCACTCTGAGGATCACAGCAATTGGGTGAAATGTGACGTACTACGCAGCTGCCTAACCCACACAGGCTCCACGCCAACAGACATCAAAGGCGGCCCACTATGGGTACCTCTTTCTGTCGCCTCTCGGGGATCCAAAGATGGCAGTTCTCTCACCTGGAGGGACACAACTCATTGGAATTTGCAGCAAGAAAAGCACAAGCTGTGCCCATCGGTGAACTGCATTTAATGGGCTGTTAATGTGCCCAGTTGACTAAGTAACAAAGTATTAGCATTAGTTTGCATCACAGGAAAAGTCATGTCTTCCAAGTTACGGCTCCTTCATATTCCAATATGTTCTGTTAGATTACAATAAAAAGGAAACACAGGAGGTACTTCAGAAACCATCAGGCCAGACCCTCAGATCGTGTCAGGTGAGGTACTTCTGATGCAGCCCATCGTTTTTACACCTTATTACTAGCTCATTCTATTAAAGTGCAGCATATTTGATAGGACACCTCCTGTCGGATTATGACTCTGTGTGGCTGATTAAAACAATATCTACAGCTATGTCAAGAGCTGGAATTTCCCAAGGATAGATTTAATATCATGCAATTAAAGGCGAGCCTGTAACAAGTAGTGGATACTTGCTCCGGCAGGACTAGCTTTCATGCAGCCGTGCAAGGCACAGAGCTAATCATTTCCCAGAAGCTAATTCTGACCCTTATAATTCTATGTGCCCCTTCTTCTGATGAAAGCGAATACTCCCTCTACACTAGAAGTGAGTACGAGTACGAGTCTGGTAACGGTACTTGTTTTGGCAGAATAGATGAAAAAAATGCAGAGCGTTCAAGTTCACAAGGCTCATTATGACTAATCTGCTTTCCTGAGCCTCAAGTCTTTTATTCAGAAGTCAGATATAGGTCTACCCTGAGAGAGAGCATCTTCTGCAAAAAATGCTAATATGCTATTCTATGTATTTGTAATCAAGGTGGCACAACATCCAGCCAAACGACTTTGCAGCGGTCCTCTGTGAAGGAGGACTGCGCACATGATGAGAGAGAAGTCCTGCCAACTTCCATTCAGATTTGCACATGGATCCATCTTGACCTTTCTGCAAATAGTCTAGCTGCTAGCTGGTGCTGGTAAAGAGATTAAGAAAGAATGGCAGTCTGGACTGTAATTAGGCAGTGCAAGAGGAAGTGGGACTGGCATTTTGGCCCTTGACTGGGGTTTCAGTTGCTGAATCTAAAGTGTAATATTGGCTGCAGGGGGCTGTAAGTGCCATAGAGAAAGGAGTTGCTGGGGGTGACTAGCCTGGGCTTGTTACTGTATTTCTCTGACTTTCCTCCTAACCTACATAACACTGACCCTTGGAAGAATGGCACTTTTTAGGAGCCCGCAGAACCGGTGTTTTGAACGAGATGCTTAGCAACTCCTGTGAGCCAACAAGTACTCCACTCCTGCACTGTAACAGGCAGAGTTCTGCACTATTCCGAGTTAGGTTTTGTGTGACATACTCTATATGAGATCTGAGTACCCTTTAGAAGTGTATGTGATGTATCAATTAAATCATGTTAAGGAGTTTTGGGGGGTTTTACACGTGAGGAAGAACTGCATACACTGAAGCAGTTTGCTCTGAAAGTCTTCCTTATTTTTATACTTACTGAATGTTGATGCCAGAAAGGCAAAGCCAAAGAGACGGGCTGGACACAGAAGGCAACAAAGTTGTGATAAAGTTGCAGGGAAGCTCATCCTACACTTCTGGACTGGACCCTAAGGAACCTCTGTCTTGTCCCCAGTGGAGTCAGAAACACTTCCTCTTCTGCGTTTGTGGTCGACTATTCCTTGCATCAGGGAAATAAAGTTGTCAGTCAAGACCGTAGCTTTTTCTTCAAAGCTTTCCACACCAGCAGCATGTGATAGAACAGTAAAACAACAAGCTATCTTGTTGTGAGGATCTCGATGACTGCTCTTTCACTGCCATTTTACTTTTTCAGCTGCATGGTGCAGTGCAGGAGGCATCTTACCTTATTCCACTTCCAGTTCTGGTCAGATGAGTAAGTTTTCTGTTAAAGAAGCAAAAACAGAGAACGCATGTTGCGGAATACTGCAGAACACTTATGATATTTGCCCCAGGAACTGTACTCCTCTTGTTATATCCCTCAGAGCAAAGAGGAGCTATGTCCTAGGAATGATGTGTCTACTCCATATTAACCAATAACAACTCTCCAGAATTGTCTACTTGCAGAAAGCTGCTGTTGAACAACCTCTAACCAAAGAGCTAGTCACTGAGCTTCCTCAGTGAGCAATCACAAACCAGAAATGCACTGAAAAAAAAGATTTTGCTTCTTATAAGAAGGTTATACTTGCGGCTTTGAATTTTCATTTTACTTTGGCTTCAGGTTCAGGGTTGGGGTTTTTTTATAAGTCAGTTTTTCTTGTTACTGTCTTTTATTCACTCCCATGATTCATCTAACTCTAGGGCATTTATTGACATTCTTGGTACAAAATTCAAGGGAAATGAATCTCACTTTAAACTTCGTAAGGACAGCTACATAGCCCAATCAAAGCCTCTTGCAGTTTTTCACCAGCTGAGGATGTAGTTCTTCACGTTCCAGGCTAACAGACTAGGTGCATTTCTAGCACAGGCAAGAGATGCGGTATATAACACCATCTTCTATCAGATTAGCCATTGCTTTAATACATAGTTTTCTGGTGGGCAGAATAAAAGCTGTTTTCTTGAGTAGGACTGAAAAAATGTGGTGGCAGCAACACATAGATATGACTCTTACCAGGAGTTAAACACATCTTCACTGTAAATTAAAAGGCCTAGGCAGATGGGAAAGAGTCAGTGAGACTCAGAGCTCATCTGTTAAATAGCTTGCCCAGTTATTAATTACTAAATTACTGTTTTCCTGACTTGGAGTGTAGTTGATTTTCTCATAGATGACTCGATGGAAAGCATACTTGTGACACAACTGGAAGCCCAAGGAGGCTAGGGGAGGACAAGATTCTCCTTGGCCTCAAAGAAAGCACAAACATCTGAAAGAAGTGTTGTCCATCCATTAAATAAATACATTTCTTTTGAGGCAAGCAAAATGTCGTATGTCCTAAAACTTTCCTGTCCTGCTTTCAAGGAGAAATCAGTATTCTAGCTATACCAAAACAGTAACATTGGATGCTTCCTACACTGGCACCGGGAACAGTTTAGCATTTCAGAGGAATACTTCCAGGTTACTGCAGTGTTACAGCAATTCCTGTGACTGTTTCTGGGGTTTGTGCTAAAGGTGTCAGCTATGGTATTCGTTTGGCTACCTTGGCACTGCAAAATGCACAGGGGAACATTACTTGGATGAAAAGGAAACTATTTCAATAACACTTGGAATGTTCAAGAGAATTCAGTTTGACTTTAACGCTAAAGATGACTCAGAAAGACAAGTGTGTGTACATTTCGCAGCAATTCATGTATGCAGTACCCTGCTAAAGGGGTCGGTAGCTCTGCTGTAAAATGCTTAGGGTTGCACAGTCAGGAAAGGTTGAAAACAGCATTCTAGATGCACTCCTTTGTAGAAGATCCTCCAGAAATGGAGGCCTTTTAAAACCTAACCATAGAGATGGGTTTAATTCTGTTTTCTCTTTGTCTAGTGTTATTTGGTAGTGTGAAAAACACATTCAGAAAACCATTTCTGGGAAAAAGAAAAGCTTTCTTAGGAAACACCCTTCAAATTGTGGAATCCTAATGCTTTGAAAGTTAGGTAGTGTTAAAGCTATTAAACTATAAGAAGATATTAAAATATTGCAACAGCAGCTACACTTTCATCACCCTTTCAGGAATTTGAATTGTAAAGAGATCTATTTACCATTACAGAGAGCGTGTAAACCAGGAGCACTGCTGAGAATTTTAGCCTGGGTGGTTAGCAAATACCCAGGACCGTGCTGGGACTTTTCTGCCGGGGAAGAATGAGGTGGGTGATGTCCCCCTTTGGCAGCGACCCGTTTCTCGACCAAGGCAGCACACGAGCTGTTTACGGTAGAAATAACAAGTACGGCCAGCTTCCTTTCCTTTTCCTTTCCCTTCTCCTTTCCTTTCCTTTTTTCTTTCCATCCTGGAGGGTCGTGCCACGTTTCCCCTGCCCGCCCCGTGGAGCTGGGCGTATGCAGGGGCGGCGAGGAACCTGCCGGGCACCCCCGGCCCCGCGGGGGCCTCGCCCGGGCCACTCGCCCGGGCGGGCGTGCGGGGCCGGCCGGCCACCTGCCCCGTCCCCGCTGGGGGCTGCCCCGCATCCCCCGAGCAGCCGGCATTCGGCCGCAGGGCCGGCCAGGGCGGGCAAAGGCTCATTTCCACCGGGGGTCTCGCTGGGGGCGGGGGGCCGGTGCTCCCGCCCGTTCCCGGGGCTGCGGCGGGAGCGGCCGCCTGCGTGCCAGCGGGCCCGGGGCCGCGCTCCGCTCCGCCCCGCCCGCGGCCCGCTCCCGCCGCTGTCCGGCGCCCGGTGCTGCAGCCGCCGGGGGACCCGCGTCCCGCAGCCCCGGGGGCAGAGGGGCCGCCGGTTGCTCCAGGGCGTGAGGTGGTGGGACGCGGCGGGGGGTGGCGGTGGGGGTGGGAGGAAACTCGGCCCCCCGGCAGGCGAGGCGGGAAGGGGAGCGCGGCGGGAAAGCGCGCCCCGCGGCCGGCGAAGGCAGCTGGAGCGGGCACAGGTTGTCGGGCTGTCGTCGTGGGAGGAAGGGGCGGCTCTGCTCCCCGGCTCGCCAGATCCGCGCTCCGGGAGCGGGAGACGGAGCTGCTGCTTTGCCACCCAGCTGCGCTCTGAAGGAAACGGACAGCGAGTTACCGCGGGAGAGCCTTCCTCCGAAATCGCCTCTTCCCGGGAAGCCGATGCGCTCCCTGAGCTCCTGAAGTTCTAGCAGGTGCTAGCTCGGCGTGGGGTTCACCACGGCAAGTTTCATCTGCAGGACTCCCAGGTTGCAGGGGTCAGGCAGGTGTTTTTTTCTTCTTCTTGCTCCTCTGCTGCTGTGTGAATTCTGAATGCCAAAAGGTCTGCCTGAAAGCCTGGGGGAGCTTGAGAAAAGCCACGGTGGAGAGTTGTGGCGTTTTGGATATATTTGACGCAAAGTCCTGCCACCCTTGCCCGAGAGATTCATATGGCTTGAAGGTAAGAGATGCATGTTGGTGCTTTTCTTCAGGAAATACGAACGTGAATACCCCGGTAAGGGAACAGAGACAATAGTAGCTGCTGTAACCACCACTGCCTAGCAATGTAAATAAAGACAGTAGAAAAAGAAAATATCTGTCATTATACCAAATGATTCCTTAAGCTGTTCTCTTCTGAAATAGAGTAGGTGAAAGCGAGTTTCCAAAATGAAAAATGCAGGCTGCGTTACTTTATAATTCGAAAACACTAACTGCAAACCAATAAACAACTGTTATTAAATGCTAGAGAGGCGCTTAGAGTTGCTAAGAAGCTAGGATCATTTTTAGAAGTTTGATGCTGAACACTGCTCTCACATAGACACGATGGAAACAGAGTGACAGAGAAAACTGTAGGAGGAGGATGTGTAGATAGGCTATAATGTAGGTACATTCCATTTCCCCAAGGAATAAGATTGTTCAGTCAAATTGTCTGAGGGAAAACACTATTTTTTCTCTTACGACACTCATTTTTTTACAGATGGCAAGACTTGAGTCCCTTAAAATTTCCTTCTTGGCACCAGTCTTGATGTTGAACAGTCTTTCCCAGTGAAGGGTGGGAGATCTGTCTGTCACCCTTTCCTGAAGAAGCCTTTTTAGAAACCTTTCAGAAATACTCCTCTGAGCGCTGCAAGTAGATTTTGTGCAAGGTTTACAGTAACCTTTGTGGCATGAATGAAGTTGGAGTCGTTCCTGTTTGCATCTTAATATTTTTCCATTGCCCTTCAGTTATAAGTTTCATCTGGCTTTTTGAAACCAGTGGAAAACGGGGATGTAGGGCAGGGAAGCAAGCAGACGCTAGGATTGCATTGGGTCCTATTCGGTGCTGAGGTATTTTTCTTCACGGTTGTTGACCGTAGGTGGTTTCTACACAGGCAACACATCCTCACATGTTAATTCTGAAGTCTCGCTCAGCCTGACTTTCCCACATCCAAAGCATGGAGCCACAGAGCTAACAGCATGTGGGGAGCATCTATCACTGCTCTTCAAGTAGAGTTCAAAGTCAAAAAGAACTTGATCGTTTTATAAATAACCAGCCACAAGATTATAATATAACTGGTCAAATAGGTTACACATGCAATTCACTGCAAAACAGTATGGATTATATTTCTTACATATTCAGGGTTTCATGTAATTGTTCTTTTTTAACCACACAGTGGTCTTAAGAACTCATAATGCTGTGCTTACGGGGTTTTATTTCTTTCAAAGTCAAGTCCATTAATTGCTTGTAGCAATCTAGAAAAAACAGTCTGTTGACAATATTGCTAACTCCATCAAGGAAGTGTAAAGAGCACTGTCGCCGTAGTTTCTGTTATTTTTTTTCCACTTAACTTCTTTTTCACACTACAGAAATACTGTTAGATCAGAACCTTTATTCTTTACTTCCCATACTTCTGAAAAGAGTTTTTGTAAAAGTACTTTCCACCGATGTATGTACCATGTGATTATCTTTTGCTTACATAGACAGTGTATGGCATGACAGGCAAATACGATGGAGAGAGAAAGAGAAGGGCAGACTTAAAATCTCCTGACCATTTGAAATGGTAATATCAGGAGGAATAACAACTACATGTCAGCAGGATTACAAAGATGTGAATTTGGGCCCTGCCTTTTCCCTTAATATTTCTGAAGATAGCTATAGAGCAGTTATCTGACAGGAATTCAGTGAATTGCCTTACATGATGTGTCACATATTACAAAACGCCACCCAAATGCATTTCATGCAGTTACATGTACATAAATCCATTGTGTAAAATCTGCCATGCTATTACATTTGCATACAACTTCCATGGGCACACATGCATTGAGATTGCAGGTGTGTAAAAAGAGCTTCAGCTTGGTACACTGTAGCACTTATAAAGCAAAAGTGCATGTTTCAGACTTCAGAGAGAAGTATGTGAACCCTCAAAAGCCCGGTGAGGCTGGGTTAATAGTTAGTCTAGGTTATGCTGGAGCTACCATGGTTCACGCCCAGAACCAAACAGCTTCCTTTTTCCTTTACATTTTGCTTCTGTGTCACTTTCACACCCTGCATGAAAGGCTAGGTCACAATTTAGATTTGATGAGTGGTCAGTCACATAGCGTCCATCATGCCCATCCTGATACTGCTCCCACAACCCAATCCCCAGTCATCACGAAGCCCACTGAAGTGAGTAGGTTCCATCCACATAAATCTGCAAAGCAAAGGTGATTTATATACATGCGCTCCTCTCAAGAGGGAATCACAGCTTGACAACCACTCACTCTGCATGCACTGCTTGTATGCAAGGCAGCAAGCACAAAGATTGCACTTTAATGTTTTCCAGCTTTGCTGAAGTATAAGACACCCGCCTGGGAAAAATACTCAGCTTTTCCTTTAATGGCACTTCATTGTTGCTTCAATGTATTCTTCCTCATGCTTCCTCGGGCTAGCAGACTCAGGCTATTGCTACCATTAGCAAAGGCACAAGGCACTGGTCAGTTGGTAACACAAGTTACAAGCATGCTGGTAAATTCAACTGGAACAGAACAGCAGTATTCTGCAGCTAGGTTGAAAGGTCTGAACAATGGCAGAGGCCAGTGGGGACCTGTGACTTAGATATGCCCCCTCAATGAAACAGAAAGGCCGAGCACATAAAGTACAATTTCCTGCGTGTTCTTCTTCTAAAATCCATCCTTTGTATTAAATCAGCAAATCTCCACCCTCCCATCCTCTGTTTACTTAAACTTTGGAATTCAAATTTGAGCTTATAATGCTTACATTTTGATGCATCAAAATGCCACAGAGAATTGCTCTTTCCATGATACAACTTACTCTCCAAAAGTATAACTACCTGGTATGCCTTTGTGTTCATCACAGGATAAAAAAAAAAAAATATTCACAAGGCATTGCCATATTTTAAAAACCCTTGCTGCTGAATGGGTCCTTTCAATCCTACTGGACAGATAAGGGGCTGCACCACGTAACAGCCAAATTGCCCTGCGACTAAAAAAACTTGAGGACCAGGTATCAACTGACTTACCCCTAGGCTTTCTCACCCTTGACACCCAAGGTATTATATGGCATTATCTTCTAAAGGTACCTCTGAAACTGCAGGGAATATTTGGCTGGAAACAAACACCAAGCTTCCTCCAGAAGAAAGTAGAATTTCATACTGCTTGGAAAACTTTGGACATTGTTTTTTCCACCGTGTGAAAGAAGCCGTGGAATGACCTTGAAGCCCTATGCTCTGTTTCAACAAAGCATTTGCTTGCTTGCCTTTAACACCCTTATGCTAGACATACCCTTTTCCTCATTAGCAATATTCTTTAACAAATATTACATACAAATTCTCTAAAACAACAAGGTACTTTGAAAAATACTTATCTTCAAATGCACAAGTATTTGTAGCTCTTCAGACATGAATAAGATGGATTTGGCTCATGAACCTTACAATACTTTCTTAATAACTCTTTTTCAATTTCACCCTCTCTGCACAAATTTCTTCTGAACACTTAGGAAATCTGGAAATGAGCATTTGCTTTCTCACATGCACATAGCTGATATTTCAATGCCAGGAGATAGAGGACAGGGAGTGTGTTCACATAACATGTAATTGAGCTGTAAAGCTTCTTGCCACAGGATGACTGGATGCTAAATGTTCCTCAGTGGTGTTGACCTAGGTTCAAGGGGACACTAGGCAATTTCAATTCCATGGGAAAGAAGTCCACTGATCATTAATAAATGCATAGAAACCACACTGGCTCCGTAAATACAGGAGATGCAAACACTTGGATGACAGGAGAGTACCTGCAAAAATATCATATACACTTGCTCCGTTCTTACACTCTTGCCCAGGCAATTGCTTTTGGATACCCTTGGAGAAAAGATACCAGACTGATTGAACTTTGTCTGACCTCTCAGGGTTATTTTCTTAAGGCTACAGGAGAAAATACAGTAGGCTAAAAGTTCAAACATATTAAAGTTTGGAAATAGGGAGGAAAGGTTTTGAAAGATTTGTTTGGGATCTAACTTCACTGTATTTTACAAAGAAAAACTTTTAGTACCTGTATTTGCTTTGGCTAACTCTTTAGGAGCACGCGAGACTGATCGATTTGCGCCAGGGTGTTGCTAACCAGATTCTTTGGGAAAGGGGGAGGAAATTGTTTAAGTCCTGTCAAATGCATCATTCCATGTGCTGTTACAAAACCAACCTATATTCAATCTAAAATGATTGCTAATAAGTATTAACTCCTCTACCAATTGTTACGCTTCAATCATGTTTTCTCTTGCTGTCCTTCATCTGGATATTTTTAGCATTATAATTTTTTTTTTTTTCTTAAGATGTGACTATGTGTTCAGTTGCTTCTTCTCTGTACATCCCTCCCAATTATCTTGGTGGGTATTTTTCTCTCAACCCCCTAGAACGGGTTTATTTCTGGTTTACTCTTCCCTGTTGGTTTCCATGTGGTTATGTGGGAGGCTGCACATTCCTTATCAAAGCAGAGAGCCATGATTAGTCCATTCAGAAAATGTAAATGCAGCCTTATGTGTTATGTAGGACTGGAGAAAAAGAGATAGACTGCAAGGAGCAATAAAAGCAGTCAATAATAGAACACAGTGGTAAGCCCTGTAGGTAGGCCTGGATGATCACAATGACGTCCACACTTCAAATTTCTAATGGAGCTAAATAAACATACCAAACCTATGGACTGCTGTCTGGGGAAAGCTAATCAGAGTGCAGTGCAGTCCTGCTGAAGCAAGTGAAATCCACTGCGATTGTGCAGCCTCTGCAGTTAACATTCATTTTGATTTGTATCTCCCTTTCTGTACGTGTTCCATTATTTATCCCAACTTTCAGACTCTCTAGCCTCAGCTGTTTCCGTCTGAGATGTCCCAGGAGCTGGAAACACACTTAGTTGTTGATAAATACATGTATTTGATTTTGCTTACTGCTTCAGGTGGCCAACTGCTAACGCTGTGGATGTATCAGCAAAATCAACACTATTGAGAATGCACTGCGCAATTTGCAGCTTTATAGAAAAATGAACTCTTCCCCAACATCTCAGGTTTTTGAATCATGCTCCCCTGAATGCTGCAGCTGAGATAGTATATCAGAAAAGTTAAATCTATTACCTACTATAGTACACCTTGCAAATTACTTGTCTAAACTGAATCTTCGCCCCAAACACTATTTAAATATCTCAGGCAATTTGGAGTTCTAGTGAATTAAGATTCTGTCTGTAACAGGCACTCTTCTGACCTCCAGTTACCTCTGTATCTGCATATTTCAAGCTTTTAGATATTTGTATGACAGTTGAGAAAAATGTGATTACCTACGGGATTAGTGAAGTCTGAAGTTAGATTTCTAACCTTTTTAGCTGTTTTCTGTGGTGACCACTCCAGGCAGGAATACCTTTGAGTTACAGCCTTATCTACACACTTGGGAATCGAGTGCTTTCCCACATCAGAGAACAGGGTGCCTCCAGCCAGCCTGCTTTCCTTTAGACATTTACACACAGATTTAGGAGTCGAATTTTAGTCACCCATGCTTGAAAAGCTACAATGATAAAGATCATATTAATTTAAAAAGCATTAAAAATAGAACACCACCACCACCCCCCAATATATCATTAAACAGCAAGGATCAGCCTGGTCGCAGTACATGAATCATTTACCAGCCCCGTGAGGTTATGGATGCTTTAAAAATGTGTTTGTGATTGTACAGGAGTACTTTAGCCCACCATGACGCTGAGCGAACAGGCTAGGCATGTATAAGCTCCTTATTTGCACTTCCTTCATGGCAAACCGGCAGTAAGAATTAGAGGAGTTTAATTATCTTACTAACTAGGGAATCAAAAAGTCAACATCAGAATCTCCATGCTAGTGAAGATTCCTACAAGTCCTTGTTATTGGTTTGTTTTCATTTATAAAGCATGTATCTCAAGTTGGTCGTGATCCATGACTGGGGATTCTAGACCTTTGCCAGTGTAACAGAACATTATTAAAGCATGAGAGTTATTATTATAAAGCATTACAGTTACTATTATTATTTTACAACTGCACACAAAGATACCAGTGACCTTTAGGCTTCCCCCGGTCTTTCCCCTCTAGAAAACAAGACTAAAAGAGCAGTCTTCTCCTCAAATTTTGCAATTGGTTGTAAAGCAGGCTTCAGTATTTCCAAGGGTAGCACTGGGGCAACTGCTAGAGAGGGAGTTGCCAGGTGAAAGGGATCCCTGGGTGTGGATCTATTTCCAGACTGAAGACAAGGCCTGAGAGGAAATTTCAACACATTTGGTCACATGCAGTTTCCATCCACATCACTGGCTGTTACCCTGGCTATAGCTCAAAGTGTCTGCACTGCACGTTGAAGAAGCTGAGCTTAGAATTAACTACAGGGCTTCCTTCCTATCTGTTTGTGAGTAGTGGGCACTGGAGTTCTGCCTATAGGTACATCTGAGCACGGATCATACGAGAGTAGGCTAATGCACTGACATTGCAAGGCAGGCATACTCTCAGGGACTGCCCTGGGAGCGGGGCCAGGCGCTCAGAGACACAAGACTGGGTACTGAACTAGCAGCACATAGCTCACGGGCTGAAATAAAACGACGTCAGCTTTACACAACTTGTATTGCAAAGGGTTGCGTGTTTCAGTGTCATCAAGTCTTTCTCAGACCTGTCCTGGCCCCTTGTGTCCTAAAAGAGTCTGTGGCATCATGCAGTATGTTTTATATTCAAACCAATTGGAGGAATCGATAAGTACTTTGTAGGACAAGAATCACAATGACTGCATCATAGCAAGAGCTCAGTTGGCATAGATGTCTTTTGAGCAAGATCTGAGGAAATTGGGAAAATTTTCCTATCCTTGTTGCAAAAGAAAGTGTGCATATAGAACAAAATTGGAAAAGAGGAAGCACTCCTTTAAAATGTCTTATTCCCGATCACAACATTGGTTCTGGAGAGCTGTAAGAACTAGGGCTAGCTGAAAACTTCACGGCCAAAACTATTTCCATTGAAAGTTGAACTGAATCAGTATTTTGCAGAAAGTAACTGCTTTCTCACAAGGTTTCTTTCTTTCTTTCCTCCCCCAATACAAATTCAATAATTTTTTTGCTAACACACTTTGTTTAGCTGCAAAAGTTCTGGGTTCAGAGCTTCTGCAGAGGCTAATGTTCCTAGAAGAGCTATCATTTCTGTCACTGGCATTTTACCATTCCCTTGTTCCACACCACCAGTAAAGTCCAAACATTCTTTCCAGAGTACAAGTATATGCATTTCCCTTGAAAGATGTTTTACTAATAAAAGGAGAAATTCATGCAATGATGATGTGCAATTATTCATTATGTAGGAGGATGTTTGTCTACATATGATGTCTATTTCTTTGCAGTTTCCTTTGTCGTCCTTTCCAAATGTTATTTTTATTTATCTGTAGATTTTTTTCCTCAGTGTGAAGGAAGAATCAATTAGGATATTACAACAGTAACAGAAAATGACAAAAAGGGATAATAATAAAGTTAAGATCCTTTGGGGCCACATTTTGCAATTCAGTTTACTGTTGAATTTCTGATTCAGAAGGCCTCAGAATCATACCCACAAAACCTTAGCATAAGAGACATTGTTTGTAGAGACAATAAACATACTTTAGAAAAAGAATGAAAAAAAAAAAAAGAACGTGCAGAGGAAATGTTAAAGTAAAGCAATTAAAAATATGTGCAGGAGGAGTTCAGTAACTTGGCCGTTTCCATCAGCATTCAGTGTCCGCCCCAAAGATATTATTCTGAAGACATCCTTAATGTGTCAGGTGTGACACCACCTTCACCGCTAAGAGTGTGTCTGATTTTGATGTGAGCGAACAATTAAAGTGATAGGCAACCACAGCAACCCATGATTACATAGCAAATCACATCACTTACAGACGACAATTTTTTTTTCCTGGAGAGAACCACAGTCTCAAGAAGGGGACCTGTGTCTGCCGGAGGAACATTGGAAAGAGAACATCTCTCCTCTGCACTGTTACAATGCACTTTTTTTAGGAAGACAAAGGCCAGTGCCTGCTGGAGGTTTTTCTTGGACTTCTGTGCTTGTTCCACCTTCAGCAAGCAGGGCACATGTGTTCACATTGTGCACATTTTGCTTTTAGTCTTCTGCACCCCCTTATTTATATGACTGATGAATTAAACAGCCACTGAAGATAGCACTGGATTTAGTCCTGCCTTAACTTACACAATAACTTGTACCTAGCACTCCATAATTAAAAACATTAGTGGCTCCTTGTAACGTTTCGTCTGAAAGAGTATCTGCTCCCTGCCAAACGGGGTGAAAATATTCATGACTTTCTGGAGCTCTGTTAATGACTTTGTGGATTAAAGGAATATGGAAATAATATGGACTTCATAACTAGAGCAGGTCCAGATTACTGGATTTATGAATTGGATTCATTATGGACGTTGTATGCAATGGCTACACTTAAAAGCCTCAGCTAAAATGAAGTATCCCCTGTATTAGGTGCTATATGTGCCCACTGCAGGAAAGGGGTCCTGCCAGCCAGAGCTTGTACTTCTTTGCCACTTTCACAGTTGCAGGCTTTTTTTGACTACACCTGACAACTGAGCCCAGATAAATTCTACTGGAGGAGCTGTCAGTGCAAACAATATTCACGGATACTCTGTTCACTGCTTCCACTTGTGACCTCAGCCAGTAAACCTGCAGGTTTATTGGGCTGCAGGCCAAGGGTGCTGGGGCTGGATGCTGGGGCTGATCGATTCTGCAAGCAAGCCAAGCCCTGCTTGTGTTGTAAACTGCTCCGTGTTTGCACAGAGGGCAGCTGGAGCCCTTCCCAAGGGGCCTGGGTATTACTACAATATAAACAGCAACAGTAGCAAGGTTTCCTTTCTCGTCCCCTCCTGTTGCTCCTTTTGTGGATTTAACAAACTTTTCAGAGCAAAAGGGCTGTATTTTGTATACTGAAGCCTTCTGTATACTAATGCCACACAGCAGGCTGGAAGTTTTGCTGACAGTATAAAAGTCAACAGGTAAAACTTACAGGAGCAGCTGTTGGGTGTGCGCAGTGATCCCAGGGCTGAGAGAGCCAGAGAAACACAGACAAAAGCCCTGGTTGTCGGCTGGCCTCACCAAGTGGCTCCGCTCCGCTGAAAACCATGAAACACGAGCAGTGTTTCACTCCTTCCTCACCTTGAGATTTGCAGCACCCTCCCAGAGCCCTGTCTGTGTTTAAAAGTAAATGTCGTCTTCCTGCAGCAACGGCCGCGGCAGAATTTACACAGGCTACAGGTCCAACAATGACCAGCTAGTTTGTGCTGGCGTCTTGTCAGAGGTAGCCAAGGCAGTAAAAGTCCTGTAACCTGCTCCCACTTAGAACAGCTCTCTCCTCTGACCAAGACGACTTTCTGCAATTTTGAAACCAAAATTACTCAAATCATGCAAAAAATTGAACATCTCTTGAGCCCAAAGCTTCCAATAACCTTTTCTCCCAGCTAGGGATTTGTCAGTGATGCTAGCAAGAAGTCATGTGGAGTACGGGGGGGAAATACATATCTTTTCAAGGTTTCTACCAGCTGTCAGATGAACAGGTCCTGCTCCCCCACTGAAGAATAAGCCCAAAGCCATCAACTGAGCAAGGGATACTCTAGCAACAGGCTGGAGACCTGGGAGACCAATCTGTTCTTAGGCTGCGATCCGCACATGTGCTGTAGTTAGACTTCAGGATGCTAATGAGCTTGCCTGAATTTTAATGAAGGCCTATGGGAGAAGTTCAGTTTAGTGCCTTCTGCCTAGTAAAAAGAAGCAGAACAGATAAAATCTTAAACCACTTTTCTAACATCTTAGCTCAGGAGGAGGCAAAGTAGCCAGGCATTCACCTGGAAAACAAGTTGTACCACACATGACAGCAGCAAAACACCTGCTTTCCTGTGGGTTGAATCACCCATACAGATTGTCTGAGGTCTTTGAAGAGACACAGCAAGATGGCTGTCTTCTCCTTCCGCTGCCAAATTTCACAAAACATGGGAGAACTTAACATGTAGTGTAAGACTCCTCTGCTCTTAGGAAGCTTGTTTGACACCAGCCAAACAGTTCCAAAGGCCAGGCAGAGAAAAATATACCCCCCAAATGCATAGACAACAACCTCTCCCCCACCCTGCAGTGTAACCAGATAGGCATCTTTCTTTAGGAACCCAGGATAAAACCATTGAAATCACTTAGCTGGTGAAGGGTTCAAAAAGTGGCAATCAGAACCAGATGGCCTATATAGAATGTTGAGGAGCTTCAACAAATGAAAGCAAGTAAGAACGAACACTGAATTTCTTTAGACATGTTTGAAAATCCTGTCCTCAGCCAGTGGCAGGATGAAGGCCAGTTGCTCTTCCTCCTCTCTGTCTCCATGAGAGGCACATCAGGGCACAGCTGTGATGCAAGCTGAGCATGGGGCGCTGAGAGTGCAGATGCTGGATTGCTATAGCAGGAGCACAAGGGAGTGCTTGACTCTCGCGATCCCAGTGAGGGATTTGACGGTGAGTCAGGCGGGGGCAACATCGACATCGTACAGGGTTATCTGATCACATATGACACTTCTTGTCACATTGCATCTTTCATTAGCTCAGCCAAAAGGCTGGGGGGGAAAGATGCCTGGCTCCTTTTTAGTCTGCTTCCCTGCTGCATGTTCAAAGAGGAGTGGCTGTCTTCAGGTGCCCCAGGGAAAAGAGGCGTGTGAGTGAGGAGTCACTGCCCCATCATCACAGGAGGACATGCCTGCCAATTTCCCCAGCCTCTGAAATGTGAATGACACCAGGAAATGGGTCCTATCGGGGGTTCCAATGCCAAGCTGATAACTCTCTGCAAGCTCACCCTCTGTAAAATTTACGCTCTGCTTTTTTTTTTTTTAATAGGCTCCCTGACATTCTCAGGTGAATTTTATTTGAAACTTTGCATGTGGCTCTTCCTCTCTCTTGTATGTCTGCTTGAGATCCAAATACATATGGTACCTCTGCTACACAAGCTGAGGGCCAAATCCATTTGAAATCATGACAAAACTCCCATTGGGAAGAAAATCATGCCTAGCAGCAATAATTCTTCCAAGAAAATGAGCTTTTGTATCACAACAAGTAACAGTGAAAAAGATCTGCTGCATAGTGGGTTTCTGCCTCCATGGGTAGACTAAATTGAACAGAGGGGGCACGATGCAACAGCATTAAATGGAAAGACAAACTGGAGAGAAAATATATATTGCATATATGAAAGGTAATGAACCATTTTGCATATCTGGAAGACATTCAAGAAGGTTAGATCAAGAAGTTCAGACAAACGCTTGTCATGGAACGGCCATGGTGCAGAGCAGGAACCACAGGATTCTCCAAGTCCTTTCCAGCACTATGATCAGGATAGCAGACACTGATTCACAGAAGCTGATGATCTAGCCCAATTCCTCTATGGCTGAATGCCCACTCTGTGGGAGGAGATGTAGAAGAATAGGTTCAGAACCAGAGACATGTTCTTCTACTCACATTTGGCTTGCAAAGATGACAGAGGTGGGTGTTGGAAGTCAGGATTTAAGCTAAACAGTGGAGCTGATTTGGGCCAGGGATTAAATGATTAGAGATCATTAGGATTTGAAATTTGAGGAGCACTGGGCTGATCTCTATAGGAGGAATGCACAGAGCCTCCTCACCTCCCCTCTGCTGATTGTAGCCTGCATTTGTACTCATTCGCCACGAGGGACAGGACAGTAATTCATCTAATGTTTTCTTGAAGTTTCAAATACAGGGAAAGCGGCACTTAGAGCAAGGAATCACATGAATGTTGTGCTGATTGACAGTTCTTTATCAGATCTTCTACAAAGAATCTATTAAAAGGGACTTCATGCAAATATTAGTCATATATGGTTTGGGGCAAACACCTGCAAAATCTAAGAAAAAGGGGGAAGGGAAAGGGAAAGGAAAAAAGAGCTCTCCTTTCCTCTGGAATTCACTTCTTTTGGCAAACATTTTTGCAAACAAGCTTAGTGATAGGAGTGGCAATGGAAAGAGCAGATGCTAAATGAACATTAGATGACATAAGTGGAAGGCAAATATTTGAGCTCCTCAATCTGAATTATTATTATTTACTTTTAATAAAGTACAGCTGAAGGACTCAGAACTAAAATATCCTTGTGCTAGGTGCTGCATAAACACAGGAATCCTGACTGGAGGGGGAAAAAAAGGTTTCTTCAGCTAAGAATTAACACAACCTATTTCTGCAATCAAATTAAGTTATATACTTCAAATACCAAGCACCAAAATGTACAGTGAACATTAAACAGATAAAACCAAATAATTTTTAAAAATCCTTAAACATTTGCCACATTTTAACCAGTACTTAAATATTTTGTTCAAATTTCAGCCACCTCTATACATAACTATTGGGGATGGGGAGTGAAGAGATTCAACCTTTTCAGTTCCTCAAAAATAATAGTTAGCTCTGCTACTGATTAAGGGTTATTTGCAGACACTGGTGGATGGCCTCAAACACATAACAAATTCTAAAAGAAGGTAGATCACCAGTATCATAAGGCTAGGAATTTATTAGATTAGTCAGAGGCTCAGAGCTAGTCAGGCAGATTTGGCATTAGGATACACATAAAAAAATTAAGAAAAAAAAATGGGCTTTTGTAGAGAACAGGATGTTAGGTCTATAGTAATGCAATACTTAGTAAGAACCAACGTCTTTCTAGTCAGAAGACCTGTCTCTGACAGCGGCCATCTCCATGTGAGAACGCAGGAGTGAAATGATATGCAATATCTATGCTATGAATTCACAATCTGGTCTGCAGCTGTTACAGATTTCATTAGATCCTGCAGTGCAAGATCTGATTGCTTCCACAATTTGTTTTCAAATGAGCTCAACATAAGACTTTGGAATGGGTCTTTGTTTTTAAGAAATAAATTCTTCACCTTTAAACACTGAAAATCAAGATGTGTATAATATTTCTGGTTGGGTGTCCAAAATCAAAAGCACATACAGTCAGAAATGATTTTAAAAAATCCTTGCCTGCCCATCCTTTTCACCAAGCTGAGAACTGTTCAAGTGGGCTGCATTTGGAGTAGCTCCAGCTTGCAAAATTCTTAATCTGCCAAATGCTCAAAAGATTAAAGCTTGCCCTGTTACCCACATATTCTTAAAGAGTAATAGGAATCAATGGCTCAACTCCAGCAGCCTGCCAGGCAGGAGTCAAACCTCTCTTCTGAATTACAGGTGGGTAGAGGGAGTGATGGGGTTTTCTGGAAGGAGATTATTGCTGGAGGAAACTATTTATACCTGCTTCCATTCTGGAAAGAAAACTAGTGACTTGTGATGTAAACTGCCCTCTATGTTCGAGATGACTGTCTGTACATTTGTCAAGTCTCCTTTGAGGAGGGCTAGCAGTGAGACCACATGCTCTAATGGCTTCTGCAATGGTTTAAATGCCCACGCTAGAAGTCTTGGAAAGCTGATCTGAGGGGGAAATGGTTCTGGATTTTCTAAAAATGTTTGCAAAATATATTCTGAACTTGGGTAACCAAAACATTTTGAGTTGGATCTTTTCAAAGAAAAGGGCATAATTTAACTAAAATTTCAGAGTAGACAGCTTTATTATATTTATTTTTTTCTCATTTTGACATGAGATGTTTTAACAGGTTTGAAATCCTGATAGATCCTGAAATGCTCATTTATGAAAAAAACCCCAAACCCAACCCACTACAACTTTTCCTTGCAAAAGTTATTAGTTTTGACTGTTTAACATATTGGAATGAGATAACGTTAAAATTGGAAAATTCCAAGTAATTTCTGATAAAACCCTACCACAAGCTGCAGATCTTGAATAAAGAGAAGGCCTTTTTAAAAATGGAGTCTCCTTTTTATTAGCAGAAAGACACGGTAAAGCAGTTAAATGTGCATTTCTCCACCTCTAGGGAAGATATCACTGAATTCTTCCCTTCCATTATGACTTGCAAAAAAACCTGGCAAGCCTTTAATTAAGGGTGAGATTTTTAAAGGATGTGAAAGCAGGAGGCAGTCAATTCCCAGTGAAATTCAGCCTTAGAGTATCCTTCTCCAAATGGTCCAGACTAATGTGTGCACTGGTTTTCAATAGGGAGGGCAGTTACACACTCAGTTCCCTTTGTGCTACTTCTGCCTATAGCACAGCAGTGCTGGGAAACGTTTTGCTCCATCAGCACTGTACCCAGGGATAATGGACAAGTGCTCTGGGAACAAGAAGAAACTTCTTCCCCCTCCTCCCTGCAATGCCATTTCAAACTCAGACGAAAATTCATGGCATCATAGGGAAAGAGGGATGATTAATGCACTAATACCACAAATGGAGAACTGAGAAATCAAGTGACTTCCTGAAGTCAAAAGCGTCAGAGCACCTGCATTAAAATTGGGAATCAGCCTTGGAGTCCTTGAGTTACAAGTTTATTGCAATAAGATCATCCTGTCACCCACTCCCACAGGAAGGAAACTGCGTTCCAGAGAAAGGAGCTCAGGCTGCTGTGGTTCTCTTCACCCTCTGTCCCTGTGCTGCTGTTAGGGAGGTGGTGATTCACATTACAGAATTAGTGCAGAGAGCTCTGAACAATGCAGTTATTGAGAAGTAAAGTGCTGTGAATAGAAAATATTGTGGCATCAGCAAGAACGATTAAAGTCGGTGACTCAAAAGCCTATGTGGCAGGAGTGTGTTATATACAAACCCCATGCTAATAGCACTTCTGGGCACTTACAGGAGGAATCGCTTAGACTAGGTGCTTTACAACACACTCCAGGGGGACATACGCACACTTTCTAGTAGAAAGATTAAATTAGATATTTTGCAAGACCAAGTGAAACGCAGCAGTGTTTCGGAATCAGAAGTGGACAATAACTGTGGGTAAAATGCCTTGCGCTTGTATTTCAAATAACAAAGGATCCGAAGAATGAGGAGCCATGTGGAAAGGCAGGAGAGGAGCAAGCTTTTCAAGAGGCTTTTGCAAGGAGCTGATGGGAAGAACTGTTGTATGAGATAGATAGGAAAGTTGCACAGTGCTGAATTTAGAATTCAGCCCCCGAAAAGCCCCAGCGTTGTCAGGATCTTTGTCTCTAATTTCTGTACCTCTAGGTGCTGACGTAGCTAAGCCTACTGCTTGTGTAATCTACTTGTTACTAGAGACTTACCACTAAGAAAATGCAAGGAGTGGAGAAAGTTAAGTTTGCCCGGTACTGCCTCCTGAAGAGATATAGTCAGTGCTCAAAATTGCTTCAAATGTACTGACTGCCAGGACCTCATCAGTCATGACTGTCAAATCCCTGCTGTATCTGCACATACTACTCAGTGTCTGGGGGAGTCAGGTTTATTTAAAGCCACTAGGACTTTGCCGGTTGTGTTCAGTGTATCGGCTGATCCTAGAGTGTCAGATGCCACGGCAGGTGGCCAGGATTTTTCATCAGCATTAGCAGCAGCAGCAGTGGGTACTATGGTTCTCAGGTCAACACAGAATTTACAGTATTTTCCTAATTCCTGACCTTTCCTCCTCATTCTCAATGTCTGCAGACACTGTCCCCTGTGGATGGGAAAAGGTTCTTACTCACTGCTAGCTGTCACACACCGTCCTTGCTCTTCAGTGAACCATGACCAGGAATTCATAGCATAGATTATCAATTCTGGGCTTACATGCAAAAAATAGCGAAACTACTCTAGAAGCTGCTTTCCTTTGCAGAGCGCCCCTGAACAGGGAAACAAAACAGCTCCTCAAACACACCTTCCCCTTCTCTTTCTCTTCCACCACCTCCCTACTCCAAAAGAATACATTATTTCCCTTGATTGGAATGCCTCAGTCGCATTCTCAGTGGAGACCAGTAAACAGCATCAAGAAGCATCTTCAGGACAGAAAGGATGTCAGTTTGACAGCTTTCCTGTGGCCCATTGATTCCAAAATTTCAGAGGAAAGTGACAATATTCAGGGAGGCACTGTACTGTGCAAATTTCACTTAGACATTGATTTCTGTGAAACAGAAATGCCTTTGGATCAAATCTGTCTCCGAACAACTTTCTCACACAGGCCTAGGCTAGACTTGCAGTAACCTGATGGGAATGTCTAGGTAGCAGCAATTAGAAGGAAATAGGCAATCTGGCACGAACTGCATGCAAGAAATACCTTGGGAAAGGGACGCAGAGACTGTTCTGAGGCTGCTATGGGAACATCTGCTCTGGGGATATTGTTGCTTGTGGCTTTTGCTGTTGTTTTCCTGTTAAGTCTACATAGAGTTCAGTTGCTGAGGCACTCTGGCTATCAGGAGACCCAAGCCAAGCAGTGTGGCTATGTCTGGAGTCCATAGGAAAGCTTGCCCCCCAAAAGCATGCTGAAGCAGTGGCCTCCCCAGCACTGCTGGCTGCCTGCAGCCCCCCCACTGCACACTGCCTGCCCAGGGCGGGTGCGACTCGGCCATCGCAGCAGGGAGCAGCTCCCGCAGCCGCGTCCCTCAGCTCCTGCTCCTACCTTCGCCAGCCTGCTCCAGGCTGAGCTCCAGGCTTCATCTGAAATGCACTAGGTCTGGGGCACAACCTTAGGGAATTTCATACCGGTTTATGAAGAAGCAAAGGCTGACTGCATGTTTTGCCAGCCAGGCCCAGATTAGCTCCAAAGGCCACATATCTTTACCAAACAGAAACCAGATGCTGCAATGACATGCATCACAGTGTCTGTAAGACGCTGGTGCTAGCTCAGGATCAGGCCGGTGAATATTTTATGCCTGAGGGTGTTTGCAAGCAGAGTAAAAACCAAAGAGTGTTACACTTTTGCTATTCCTGAGAGAAAAAAAGACATTTGCACTGCATTGGGGCATCTCTGACCTAGCACAGAACTAAGAAGAGCAGAAGCAGACCCAGGATACCATTCAAACACAGGCAAGCTGTAGGTACAAGTTTCTGCTGGAGCCTTTTACCCTCTGCTTCCCAGTGACCTGTCTAGTACATCTATCTCTATATGATAAAGCAAATTCTGCTTCTCCGCTTAGTACACATTCCATGTTTCAGATCTTGCCAGAAAGACAAACGGTTTTGTTGCTGCCAGTTGTGAATATTACACATTTGCCAGGGAGATGTCATGCTTGTTTGCCACAAACGTAATTAGATGATCTATCATGAGGAGCCAAGGAGAAATACCGGCATTGCAAACAAACATATTTTTCAGTTTGCTCTCTGGAAAGAACGGGGAGTTAACTACAAAGGAGAGAAAAACTCTGGCTCTGCATTCACTGCGTCTATCCTGGCTGCCTTTCCCTATCATTTCCAGCAGGGAGTAGCAGCCTGACAGCAGATTTCCTCCAGTTGCTGAAAGACATCTGGAAAGCATGGGAACTTGTTGAGAGTGGCTATTTTCCTCTGGATGGCAAACTGCTTCCCAGTTAGGCCATGCTTGAACAGGGGCACTCCAGGAGGTTAATATAAAGGGGATTAGCACAGACCCGGGTGTACGCCTGATCCGATGGAAGGGGAAAGCAGCAGAGATGCTCGGTGTGATGCAGGCGTGCTGCTGCACTGCTGGCATCAAACACAAGGCTGCAACCTTGCTGCTCTGTCCTGCCCTTGACCTGTCAGTAAATCCATATCTGGATTAGCTCAGCCATACTAAAAATCTGTGTGGACTCTGTATGGAATTAAAGTGGCTTTACCGCAGTTAATTCACAAAGGAATTTGTTCCATTTCAGGACTCTACCCACATCTGCATCCACAGTCTCAGCTAAAACTGAGACTCTGTACAGGGATAGCGAAACTCAACAAGGTCCCACAAGGACAGTGCATAGCGAGGTGCCATTTGTACTACCTTTTCTCTGTAGTTATGATCTCTTCCCTCTGCCTCCATGTGAAAACGCAGGTGCCTGGACAAATGCAGTAAAAAGCACTCTCTTTTCTAATCAGCTTTTTTAAGTGCTGCTTTCTTCTCTACTGAGAAACTGTCAGCAGTAAAATAAAAAGTGTTCCTTAAAGCAGTACTGAAAGACTCACAAGACACTCTAATGGCCATCCAAATGATGCCAGTTCTGTGTCTGGAGAAATTAAGATTATTTTTAGGACTGAAAACTCAAACTCTCAAAAGTTAGGAATTAACAGAGCTGTCCATGTAATTGTAGTTTTGTACCATATGAATATGTACTAGATACAGCCTTTAATTGCATGATCACAAATTACTCTGTGTTATAGTTTCCCTATTTCATGCAAAATACGTGGAACTTTTTTTGTTTCATTTTCCTAAACTAAACCTTTTTTTTCAAATAGAAATACCAAACATTTTCATTTGTACAATGTTCAAACATAATTTTTTAACTTTCCTCGTGATGATCAGCTGCATGAAAAGACAAAAACTATTGTTGCAAAAACAGTTCTACTGAAAGAAAAAAAAAATCTTGCAGAAGCTGCAGAAAGAAACAGAAGAGAACTTTTTCTCACTTTATCCATGGCTTTATCTTCCCTAACCCCCATCAAATAAATGCCCAATAGATAGACATGAGAGATTAGCTGTATATGGTTCCTCCAACTCCGCCACTGAGTCGCAATGGCCTGTAAACTGAGCAGGGCTAGAATTACTGTGTACATAACTCACCCTTGCCTCTGCCTTTTCTCCGTGAAGCACAATTCTGTTTTGTGAACTGCAGTCAGAGTTCAGAAGGAGCCAGAATAGGACCAAGGGGCTGATCCTGCACATATTAAATCATTCCACTCCTTTTATACTTTCAAGATACTTTTCCATGTTCCTGCATTTTTTTTCATCCTGCATTTTATGCATGTTTCTGCCTTCTCTAGATAGTTTTGCATTATCAAAGGGCAACAGGAGAAAAGAAAAAACTGTTGCTGCATTTAGCATTGATTTTTCCCCTTCACTCTGAGTCACATAAGCTAACATTTAATTAAATTCTGACACTTTGACAGTTCCTAAGAAGACATTTGTAGAGCTATCAAGTGCTGCTGATAGTGCTGTCAGACAGACACTTTTTGAATTATCAGCTATTAAGGACCCATATGCAACAAATTTCCAAGGATTATTATACAAATTGTTCTTTGAATGAGAAAAGCACACAAAAGCTCAGTGAAACATAAAGAAACCATTGTTCCCTGGTGAATTTGATATTTGCAAATGTTTTGCTATTTTGATCGCTTACATGGTTTAATAAATTGAATTCACTTTGTCTTTTATTAAGAAATTTAAATGGCCTGTTTTGGGATGTCTGAGAACATGGCCAGATTTTCAAATCACAGTGGTCTTTATGGAGATACAGCTTGAGAAACATGGAATACTTGATTTTAGGAAGTGCTGAGCAGTGAATAAGGTCCCCTCAAGATCTCTCAAACCAGAAACCCCAAAACCAAACTAGCCAAAATCTCCAGCTGCTTTTAAACAGCTCTTGCCTTTGCTCTTTGATCATGTTTTCTGACATGTCATCATTTCTTGATGTAGTGACATCAGGCCCAGGTACAGACCTCGATACTTTGCTTTTAAACACACAAGCAAACCTGGCAAAGGGCTGAAATGATCAACGTGGATTAATGCCAGTCCACAGACCCTCTGTAGCTGTGGGTGGCAGTTCGGGTGACAACTCTATTTTTGCTGGCCTCACTATACTAATTTACCAGTTCACAAAGAAGCTCTGTTTGAACAAATGGGACAGACCTGTATTTCACCTTGCTCAATGGCACAGCTATGACTTGATGTTAGCATTTGTCTGCCTCTGCTGTATGCCAGAGCCCTGTTATTATGATCAGACTGCTCCACTCACTTTTCCTTGGAGCATCTGGCATTAGCGGTTCTGGTGAGCTCAGGGAACCTCTTAGCTCATACAGTGAAATTCAGCTCAGTGCTCCTCTCCTCGTGGCCTTTGTGGCTCTCTGAAAGGCAGACTCAGGTGCACGCCAGTCAGATCTGAGCATGTCCAGTTCTGCCTGTGCTACTGGCTCAGGTAGGCAGAGGACAGGGATGATTTGCAGACTGAGGCAATACTCGTATTTTAGCCCATACTGCTTCGGTAAACACACATCCTGTGGAAATCCCTTCTTTTTCTAAGCGTGTAGAAACTCCAGCAGGACCCAGACATGGTGTGGAAATACCCAGAAGATGGTGCCAATCATCACAAGCACCCACTGCACAGATCGTGCCCTGGGAGATCTTTAGTGAGCCCACCTAAATGAGAGCCAAAAGAGTCTCACCGCACAGCCAGGAAAAAGTCTTTCCAGTATGCCAGAGCCAATGGCCAAATATACTGCAGTCTCACTGCAAATGTAGTTTGGTTTTCATATGCTAGCACCAGGCAAAAACCCCGACACAGACACCTGCTGCCAAGGTCTGCATGATGTAGCTTAACTTTTAGCCAGCTTCTTACAATGTGGACATATGTGCCCTTGGATGCAAATGATCTAGGCATATGCAGAGTCCCAATATCACTGCTTTGCATCACCTGCTGGCATAAAATCCATATAACCTCATGGACATTCATGCACCTTCACTAGCCTGCACCATACAGAATTATGACCTAAGAGATATCAGCTTTACTATAGTGTATCATCAGAGCAGAAACTGTGACCTTCCCTTCACACACCACATCCCACACTTCAGCTTTGTTTACACATCTTCCTCAGCAGAGAGTAGCTTTTTGCTGTCTGCATTTGCAGCTAGTAACTCACAAACCTCTATATCCAGACAGCAACATTTCTTTAGAATATTGTTTCCTCATCTCTGTTCAGTTCATTTTCATTCTTCTTCCTCTTCATCCATAAAAAATGCCTGTAAGACTGGGACCTGATCCATAGCCAGTGGAAACCAAAGGAAGGCCTCTCGGTGACAGCCCCAGGACTGTGTGCCAAAAATGGCCCAGCTGAGGAAGCAGAGCACACAGGCAGCCCTGGGAGACAGATGAAGTCCAAAAGACTAAAAGACATTTGCAGTTGTCTTTACTATGCCTGCATAAAACAAACACAAAAACCTAAATAGGTTCTAGGATACTCTACAGCAAAAACCATGATTTGTTTATATGTTACATTTGAAAGAGTGCACAGCACGTGGCCATTGGCCAGGAAAAAATGATGGTTTGCCATGATGCCACAGATTTCCAAGGAGACCTGTCTTCCCAGTGCCAGGAGCTGCAGAGGCTGGGCTGTAGGAAGGCACCCAGTCATGCCCCCACCATTTTCCCCTTTGCACTGCAACCTCACTGAGGGAATGGCAGAAGGCAGGCACAGTCCAGCCCTGACTTCAAAACTGCTACTGTCAAGTTCCATTATCATCACAATTCGGTTCATAGTTTTATTTATTTATTTATTTATTTCCCTGCTGGAGGAAAAAAAATAAGGAAAAGCAAAGGAAAAAAAAAAAAGAAAAAGAACACAGCCCAAAGCCCCATAAAACACAGGGAAAATAAACAAAAAGTGGGTCATGGCACATCTGCCCTGAACTGTACACACCTAACATGGAGCAGTTAGTGGTTAGGGAATGTCAGGGGAGCCAACACAAAAATCCCAAGCACTCTGCCTGAATCGGCTGTAACACAGAGTAACCAATATCCCTGGCCACAGAAATCTGGGGGATGAACTGAAAGTAGAAATTAACTTCTTGAATCCCTGCCTAGGTATCTGACCATCAGATCAGCCTCCCATCTGGGTCTTCATCGCATTTCCAGTCACTCAATCATTTGCAGACAGGAATTCAGGGTAGGAGGAACAGGCTCTAGAGAATCCCAAGAGTGAGGTAGCACATGGATAATTGTTTTATTTTTATTTTACATGTTGGCCTTTGACTGTCTTTTCAACGTCTTTGTGTCAGGGTGGAGCTGGAACCTGGCACTTTTACCTCCATGGATCCCCTAAACCTCTCTTGGTACAACGGTGACATCGGTGACAGGAACTGGAGCAAGCCACTCAACGAGTCCAGTGCAGACCAGAAGCCTCAGTATAACTACTATGCCTTGCTGCTCACCCTCCTCATCTTTGTCATTGTTTTTGGCAATGTGCTGGTGTGTATGGCTGTGTCCAGGGAAAAAGCCCTTCAGACTACCACTAATTACCTGATTGTGAGTTTGGCAGTGGCAGATCTCTTGGTAGCAACTCTGGTCATGCCTTGGGTGGTCTATCTGGAGGTAGGTGACCCAGTTTTCTTTTGCAGTACTGAATGTTTCTGGTGAATGAGTAGAGAGAGGGCAGGTTTAGCAGCCTGGACATCAGCTATTTCAAGACCTCCTGAATTTCCCAAACCAAAACTATTTTTAATTTCCTAAGAGTTGGTCAGATTTTTCCAGGAAATGGACATGATAGCAGATGACCGGCTGACTTGAAAATACACTGTTGTTCAGAGGGCTAAATTACAGTCCAACTGCATTGAAAAAACTGGCCTTTAAATAGAGGGGTCAAGAGCGAAAGGACCCCAATTTTATTTTCAAAACTACATAGATGAACTGTTCATTCCCAAGCATAAGAATGAGTCTGCAAAAAGCATCATGGGTGTCACACTAATAAACTGCATCAAATAGTAATCAAAACCCTATTTCTGAAGGACTACAGTAGTAAGAAGAGCAGGCAATTGTAGAAGTAGGGTGTAAATCCAGAACTTTTATGTTGCAATATATGAGAGAACCAGAATCACAAGTGAGCTACTTTTCACATTGCTGCCGTTAGCAAGTCACTTCGGTACAAAAGAGCTCTATGCTTCTGCATACAGAGCTATATTTGAGTGGCTCTGTGGCTTGTGAAAACCAAATACTGCCAAGACTGCCACCTGTTTACTTGATGGCAAATGACTGTTGCAACCGTAAATAGCCTGAAAGAATGAAGTGCATCTCTAGAGGAAAGAATAAGAGAAGATATACAGCCCCTCTTCCTTGGCCTCCGATGCTGGGATGCCCGTGTTCTTCAGTCAGCTGAGAGCTGGCATGCTGGTGGCAAGCACAAGCAAGACAGAATGAACAGTGGTGAGAAAGCATAAGACTGAAACTATATTGAGTTTACAATTAATTTTCAGGCACTTGTTTTTGAAAGAAAATTATAAACCAGAGAGGAGAGCAGGGGAAGAAGCCATAATCTATTAGCCCGTTAAGTATTAATGCAAAGCAAAAGAAACCCACCGACATGACATAGGCTGTCGAGAAGCCACAATAATAATTACCACTCTATTTAATTATTGTTTTCATGTCACTTTAAAAATGTAAAGCATCACGCATCTGCTAAAGCTTATTAAAATGACCACAGGCTGGTTGTGATTGTAGTCAATGCCTCTGGGACTAGTTATGCTCTTCTATCACATTCCTCCTTTGCAACAACCCATTTTAAGCAGAGGCTTATGCTGTGAGTAGCTCTTGCTCTCTTAGGCCCAGCAATAAGAGTCTCTCAGACACTTCTTATTTTAATGTGGAAGAATAAAGCACAAATTATGTAAGAAGCTTTCCCCTTTCTGGGCTCATGTGTACATGGAGTTGGTCAGGAACCCCAGCTTCCTTGATCTACCAAGTAGGACAATCAGGCCTCTACATCTCAGCAACAATTTTTTTTTTTCATTTACTTTTGCCCTTTCTGCTCTTATCCACACTTTGCTAAACCTACTGCTAGCTTGAAGCAACAAACAACATGACAAATACTTGCTGACAGAGAAGGAGCCATTGGACTGATGTGGGTTAGGCACACTGTGGTCCCTCTCTGGGTCTGCAATCTGAAATCAAAACTGGCCAGAACCCTTTGTTCTGTAAATATGTTCATATTTTTTTTTAGGCTTTGTGTCACAAGCTCAGACAAAAATGAATATCAAAAGGAAATCCTTTTAAAAATCAGCCTCAATGCAAACAAATCTTCTACATCCAAACTTCTGAGGTTTTGCCTACATAAATGAAAGCAGTAAGAGAAAGAACTGCTGCAGTTTACAGCATGTCCCATAAACTCGAGACTATGCGTTCAGGAAACTGATTTTGCAGAGGCTTATGTCTGGCTGGAAACCTTTGCCTTTGGGCAAATTCTCATCAAAGTTACTGATGTAACTGTCTCTTAAGTGCTTTTTTAATCACCGAGTATTCATCTGTCACTCAGGCTTCAATGCAGTCATTCTTTCTTTCTTCCTTTATGCTGCCTATGGTTATGTATATCAGAGCAGAAATAACTGAAGAATAGATATCTTATTCATTCTATTTTCAAATGCAGTAGGACTCTATTTTTATTAGAGGGAAATATACTTTTTTCATCACATGTCAGATACAGCATTCCTAATAATTGCTATTAAACTTAATCGGCAAAGTTCAGTTTCAATAGCAAGATAAGTGAAGAGAAAAAGGCTACTGGTAACTGGAAGTGTTATCATTAGCTCTTCGTCTTTATCACAACATGTAGTGTGTCAAAGAATTTTCACTCTGAATTAAATTCATTTCGTTCACAAAAAAAAAAAAAAGTGAGGAATTTCTACCCTGATTTTTTAAAATAAGAAATGAAGAAAAGCTCCTGCTTCTCTACTGCTGATCTTTGCTAGGTATAATTGAAAAAAAGTGTCTAGTAAAAGTCTGTAAGTACAATTAGAGGTGCTTGGGATATAAAATTAATGTTATTTCCTTCCTAATACTTCTTTGCAATGCTTCAGAGACCTGTTTAAGCTCCTACATAGTTCACTCTGACTTTGAGGAGACTTGCACTCCCTTATGTCATTGGAATATGAGCCCAGGTTTGTTTGCTGTTTGGGCTGCCCAACTCAATACAAAGTAACAGGATGGAATTAGGAAGGACAAAAATCACACCAGCCCTCAGGGGAATGCTCTAAAGAATGGTTTGGATGGAGCAGAGTACTTCCTTTGTGGCCGTACTGTCATGTGAGACCTTTAGACTAGACAGGACAAAGTCCTTGAAGGCACTCAATGGCAAACAATCCTACTTGACACAGCATGTGACTGATTGCATGTGACCTGATTCCAGCTGGAACTTCTGTAGACAAAATTCCAGCTACCAGCAAGTGTCTGTATCTGTGCAAAATTCTCCCTTTAGACCCTCTCAGTAGCATATCCTCAGTGAATTCTTTTACTGACCTTATTCTCTCTCTTTGCAGGTGGTTGGTGAGTGGAGGTTTAGTCGGATCCACTGTGATATCTTTGTAACCCTTGATGTTATGATGTGTACTGCCAGTATCCTGAACCTCTGTGCCATCAGCATTGACAGGTGAGGGCTCCATGGCAGCAAGCCATGTCAAATCCATGGTAGCAAGTCACGGCCATCTTTATATGGTCTAATTTTACCTGTGAGTCAGAGACTTGAAAATGGCGAGAGCTAGTGTTGTTGACGTCTTTTGAAGAGAAATTCCGAGGACCTAAATGAGGTCTGAGCAGGGATTCTGTCAGAAGCAGACATAGAAACACTGGTCTTGAGAATGTAAATGGAATTTTCTGTAATGTAGCCATTAGTTCAGTCCTTCTCCTTATGTATTTGAATGGTGGAGCAGACATCAGTGGGAAGGCAGTAGCTCAGAGAGAGCAGAAGAAAAATGCTATGCTAAGCTGACCCCAGCCTCATGTCTTCAAAACAGGGAATGCAGACATCTTGGAGATTTGTGAAATCTGACTTGCCCTATATTCTCTTGCTGGACCAGGCTTTCAGACATAGTAACTAGGTGTAATTCCCCACAAAGTTTGTCAGCACTGGCAGAATAACAATAGACTGGGTTTGTATCTTCACACTGCAGGTACACAGCAGTAGCAATGCCAATGCTGTATAATACCCGCTACAGCTCGAAGCGCAGGGTCACGGTCATGATTGCTGTGGTCTGGGTGCTTTCATTTGCCATCTCCTGCCCACTCCTCTTTGGCCTCAACAACACAGGTGAGTGTTATGCCACCAGCAGCTGGCTATTGGCATCTTCCTGGCTTTACCAGGTCCCCAGATATTCTTCTGTTACAAGTCAGGAATAAACATGGGGATCAGGTTTTAGGTGTATTGGAATGTATTCATCCCTGTTTCAGGTGTCCTCTCCCAATGTCATCCCAGACTATTTCTGTCAGCTGCTTCTGAATCATTTCATCCCTTGCTGTTCCAGACCGGCATTTTAGACACATCAGAACTGAGGTTATGTAGAAGTTTACACAACACTCGTCAATGTTACATTAACATTTGTCCATGACAAAATCAAAATCCCTCTTATATTAAAACATGTGAATAGGAAAGTCATGGGACAAAGAGCTTAACTGAGACAGGAGAGAAAAGAACTGGCTGTTCAGCCATCAGTTTCATAGGAAGACTGGATTGTATACAGCATGGAATCGGCGGGCTTTTAGTTATAAGGCAAGAAATAGCTAGGGACTTTGGGTCATATGTGACTCCTTATGACCCAAGGGGAGTTTGCTGTTCTGGTACCACTCCCCGCTGATGTGGTGGTACCCCCTAGAACCTGAACCCCTCACTCTCTGGGTATCTCTGTGCCTTCTGAAAGAGGGAGACAAGAGGGGGAAGCCGGTGCTAGCTCCCAGCAGCAGGGACAGCAATCCTGAAACTTTTTGTCTTACAGATGAGAATGAATGCATCATTGCCAATCCTGCCTTTGTCGTGTATTCCTCTATCGTCTCCTTCTACGTTCCCTTCATTGTCACCCTGCTGGTGTATGTGCAGATTTACATAGTGCTCCGGAAGCGCAGGAAGCGTGTCAACACCAAGCGCAGCAGCCACGGCCTGGACTCAGACACACGAGCCCCGCTGAAGGTAACTAGACCTCTGCCTTGCTCTCAGCAGTCTCCATCCTTTCCCCTTCCTGCTCCACTTCATTCCCCAAAGCACTTCCTCCTTTCCCCAAATGACACTGGCTGGACTAGGTGACATACTGGATCACAAAGGTGAATGCTGTGTCCTGTGCCATTTTGGAGTCCCAGTTGCACACTCTGGATTATCAGGTCACTGGCTGGTGCTTCACAGGCCTCCCTGGATCTCAGGGGATGTTTCATCAGCAGATCTGCATTAGGAGCTGCTTCATTAACCAGACTGTACTCCTTTGGCTCTGCTGAGTTTGCGTTGGGGTACCCAAGACTACAGGTTATAGCATTTTCTGTGTCAGTCCTGCTGTTGTGATGAAGAAGTTCAATGGCAATTGTTTGCATGGCTGGGGTGCAAACTACATCGCTGGTAATGATATCTCTGCAGTGAAAACAGCCTCTCAAAGCATAAGATATGTGTATAAGTGGAGTCCAGCTGAGCGTGTTAAGTGTGAGACCGCTTGTCAAAACGCTACCCTTGCAGCACATGCAAAACAACCAGTAGGAATGTATAGTCCCAGAGGCACTACCTCCAAACTGCATTGCCTTAGAGGCCAGTGCCATGTCAAGCAAAGGAGGCAGCGAGACAGGCATAGACTGAAACGTAAGCAGATCTTTGTGGTTTCCTTCCTTTAGTGAAAAGCACAGGGGATAGTTGCCTCCATTACTGCTTCTTCAGAGTAGTTTTTCATCATTCTTAGCACCTTAGTCACACTGATTAATTTCTGCTTCGTGCCCTGTGTCTGTATTTCCACGTGCCTCCCTTACCAGCTTCCCTTCCCAACTATTATCTGCTTGTGTAACCTCTGAGCTGGTGCTTGCCCCTTAGGACAAATGCACTCATCCAGAAGACGTCAAGCTCTGCACAGTTATTGTGAAGTCCAATGGGAGTTTCCAAGTTAATAAGCGCAAAGTGGTGAGTGTTAAAGAGAAGTGGTAGCTTTTCAGAGCATTTAGCGTTCCCCTTTTCTCCTCCTACGACGCAAAATGAATTTATGTAGGGTGGGAGAAAAATAAACTAAGAACAAAGGTTACCATTCAATCTCAAAATTTAAATATTCTTCCCATTCCTTAGAGTGAAGCAGGGGGTTTAAGATCATAGAGCTCAAAAAGCCAGACTAAGCTCACCTAAAGATCAGCTATAAAAGCCATGACATTTTAACATTTTGTGTCTTTGATTTTCTTCTCCTCTCTGTTATTTATTTTAAGTCTTGGACTGCATTGGCTTTGTTGTGTTTTGCTTGTTGATTTGGGTTTTTTTTTTATTTATATTCTGAAAACCTAAATAAAATCTATGGGGAGTGGAGACAGTGTCTCTCCCATTTCTTAGCCTCTTTGTGCAATAAAGGGGAGTCATTCGCTGCAGTTCTGTCGATCCCATCTACCCAAAAGTATTCTTATCTGTAAACACTTTACAGCCCTTTCTCCAAGCATCTACCAAAAATGTAGGGAGGGAGAAGAGGGATTGATTGTTCTTCAACATCATCCAGCTTCACTCTGTAAGGAATGTTCATTGCTCCTCTCTGTATATTTATCTGTCTTTATGTTGTGGACATTTGATTCTTGTCCAGGAGGCGGAGAGCCACATAGAAGAGATGGAAATGGAGATGGTGTCCAGCACCAGTCCCCCTGAGAAAACCACCACCAAACCTGCGGCACCAAGTAGCCATCAGTTGGTTGTGCCAGTTGCTTCAAA
The DNA here is from genome assembly GCF_026419915.1 of Harpia harpyja. Taxonomy (NCBI): domain Eukaryota; kingdom Metazoa; phylum Chordata; class Aves; order Accipitriformes; family Accipitridae; genus Harpia; species Harpia harpyja. The sequence continues at coordinate 46,013,821 of NC_068943.1, read as the reverse complement.
TCAGGGCACCAACTCAACCCTGCAGGCACCCTTGGACAGCCCTGGGAAAGTAGAGAAGAACGGACATGCCAAAGAAACACCCCACACAGCCAAGGTCTTTGAGATCCAGTCTATGCCCAATGGCAAGACAAGGACATCTCTCAAGACTGTGAGCAGGAGGAAACTGTCACAACAGAAGGAAAAGAAAGCCACTCAGATGCTAGCCATTGTACTCGGTGAGAGTGCACATTGGCTTCCTCTTGTGTTTCTGCAGAAAACCAATAGCTACCCAGGATTAGGGTAGCCAGTCTGAATGTCCAGTGAGGACTGTTTTTCCAGGCCTCCATAGAAATAATTTCACTTGATGTGTAGGCAAGTAGGCAAGAGGCTGCCAATAGGAAGGCTACCTCCTTCCCACCTAGGAACAGTTCACAGTGCTGTACAAAAGGCTCAGAAAGCTGTCCATCGGTGGGGTGTTCAGACTGCCAAAAGACAGCTGGGTGCGGGGGCAAGAGAGCTCATGGGCTTTCTAGAATGCAAAAGGCAGCATAGCTCAGCAAGAAACTGGCACCTCTGAAGGCCAGATTTTTTGATGTAACTGGTCTAATTACACCAGCAAAGAAGTTCTCTAGTACCTGGATACTCAGAATGTAGACTATGAGACTTAACAGACAAACAGAATGCTTATGCCTCAGGGAAACATTTTTCCTTTATACCCAAAAGAACCTTACTGTTCTGAGAGTCTCAAAATTTGTCCAGTGTTCAGCAATCAAAGTCTGTCTCTTTCCTTTTCCCCCAGGTGTTTTCATCATCTGCTGGCTCCCATTCTTCATCACTCACATCCTGAACATGCACTGCGATTGCAGCATCCCCCCAGCAATGTACAGCGCCTTTACGTGGCTTGGATATGTCAACAGTGCTGTCAACCCAATTATTTACACCACCTTCAACATTGAATTTCGCAAGGCTTTCATGAAGATCCTCCACTGTTAAAAGTAAAAACAGCAACCACATTTTTAAGAATGAGAAAAAAGAAACCAATGCCATTCACGCACACAAATGGGCAGCCATGGAAAGGTCTCGGGCTCTTGTACTGGGCGTGAGGCCTACAGTGTCACAAGAGTGCCATGCCCATGCACATCTTGGTAGGGGTGTTACGAGGACCTTCATGTGGGAGGTTCTCTCATCCTTCGAGGTGACCTTTGGACTCTGGGACACTAATCCCAAGGGCATCTTTCAGAGCTACCCTCACACTGTGTTTAAAGCGGAAGCAAAAATCAAGACACACTCACTTGATTCTTGCCTGTGGCCACCTAACCTTGAGTGCATTAAACACAGACAGTCGCAGAGCCATGTGAAGGTAGCGACAGGTCACTGCTGCTACTGGCTTGCGTGTTACATCATGGATACAATTCTCACCAAAGACAAGACCATCTTTTCCGCTTTGCAATAGGAGCCAGAGTGAGCTTGTGGAAACTCCATGCAATAGCTTTGCCTTCACCTCAAGCTAACTTACCCAGTATTAAACTGCTGAAGCCTTGAGAAAAAACTTCAAGAGATCCCCAAGTGGGCTAAGAAGGTTCTGCCACCTACAGATCCAATCCCTGCAACGATGTGGGCCTACAAGCAATGGGCAGAAGGAAGAAGGGGAGCATATGTCTCATGTAGGACCACTACATCAGTGTAAATAGGAATAAATAGGATGAATTGACCAGAAGCCCAAGCCAAAAAATAGATGGAGAGCAACTAAAGAAGTGATACCTTGTATTCCATGGTATACATTCAGATCAAACAGGACACCAACTATCATCTATCAGCCAGCCCAGCAGCAATTTCTGCCCACCAGCATTTCATCTCCAGTCTCTTACAAGAAGTTACAAAACTAGGTGAGGAGTGTTAGTGTGGTGAATGTAGAAACAAGAAGACAGTGTGCCAGGTGAGGCATCTGCAACCATGTCCGCCTCAGATGTGAACTTGAATAAGTCAGCTAAGTTAGGTCCAGTTCTCCTCACCTAACTTCAGGGTGCCGTGAAGCCAAGGACCACCTCAATATGATTTGCCTATGTCTCTCAATAGAGAGAGTGCGGAATAACATCGTGCCTAATTTAAATTAACAGTAAATGAGATAAAACTGTGCGTTTTGGAAAAAGCCAGAATAAAAGCCCGAGAAAGTCCTAGCTGGACCTGCTCCTGTGTCCAAGTTGGACTCTGGAAAGGTCTAGATGTTTCCAGCATCCCTAACCCTCTGGTGTCTATCTTTCATGGATTAAAACAATTGAAAACCCATAACACCATAATTTCACCACGTTGACTCTGGCATTGCCAAATCCACACTGTACTTACTAATTGTACTCGGTTCACAATACATTTTGTAATATCTCTGTAAATAAACTATAGTAAGATGAGTAAAATGACATGGAAATAGGTCTGGCTAGAAATTAATGTAGTATCTGGAGAACTAGATGATTACAATAGCCATATGCACAGGCAGGGTCCCAAGTTCTAGTTACCTGCTATTTTCTAAAGAGGTTAAAACACAATCTGGAGAGCAATATAATCCCTTTCTCTCTATGCAGTTTGTGGAATATTCACATAGTTTCTGCTTCAGAATAGATAAAGACCGCTGCCAAGGGAGGTTTCTTTTATTCTCTGGTTTTCCTATATTGCTAACAAAGCATTTTCCTGTGGGATGGACTGTGCTGGTAGAATGCGTTCCAGCTGTATATCAAGAGAGATTATGTCAAGCAGCTGTAACACATGCTCTCAGCTGTTTTCTGAAATTGAAACAAGAGTCCCACCTTGATCCAAAGGTTTCCATTCTAAACCTTGTATTCCTGGAAGAGGCCAATAACCAGTGTTACTAGTATTTAGCCCATGGACTTGTATAACGTTTGAACATGGCTCTTCAAGGTCTGTTCATAGCTATAAATTTAAATGAAGAGTGATCCTACAGATGCCTAAATGTGTCCCAGCTTAGTGAAGGATTTTAGCATATACCCTCAGCAGAAATAGGTCCTATGTATTAACTGAATAGGAGAGTACTTGCTTATCAGAGCAACATTTTGTTGACATACATGAACCAGGTGTTACATGATGCTGTCAGAACAAAACATTATGAACATGTAAGATGGGGCCAGTCACTCTTCTGTCTTAGCATTGTAATGCACAGCTGGGGAATCTTTGTACTTTGTACGTTAATAGGATTATGGGCAAGGGAAAAAACACTACTTAGAGAAGCACAGGAAATTTTCCAATCCTTTTTTAATCAGAAAATTGGAAACACTAACTCAAAAGATCTCAGGCACATGTTATCTGTTCTTTTTTTTCCAATTTTAATGAAGCAAGCTCACTCAGTGATGGGAATCAAGTCAGACTGGTATTACTTAAAAGATTCAAAGAATAGTGTAAAGTCAGTAGGTTTTTTGGTGGAAAAATAGTAACAAGCTACTGCTCAATTTTCTAAATATTTACAATTGCAAAGCAGAAAGGTGCCATTTGACTTCGTAAATTAACAGGTGGGGAGTTGAATCAAAACAGAAAATAATATGCACGTAGACAAAAAAGCTTTAAAGCATTTGGAAGTTGCCATAGGTGATTTTTGCCCTGTAGTAAAACCTGGTGTGAGCCCTCAAAATAAGAAGAATGTGAATAATATCTTAACTTTGTGCCATAATTTTATTTTGTGTTCAGTGTTAAGCCAGGACAAAATCATGATCTTCAATACTGTGTACCTTGTTCGAAAATTTTGTTTCTGAATCTAGATGCAGAACCTTATAGCTCAACTCACCTGAACTACTAGATGAAAAACTCTTCCAAAATGTTGTGGTGGAAAAAAGCTGCTGAAGAAGGGCCTATGTCCTTCATATGTTTGCTAACGTGGACCAAAAAAACCAGGTGTCATTTCCAAGAGATTAAGTATTTGTTGGGAGAAATTACCTGCAGCCCATCATTCATCCCAATGACATTTTAAGGCCTTGTTCCTAACACTCCAGACTAAGAGGTATCTTGTGGGAATATCTATATCCCCACTGCCCTTGGAAAGGTGGTAATGCCATGTCTGTTCATGTCCTTTGCAGCAGGTTTTCCTTTCCCATAAAACATCTACACTTAAAGACAACAAACTAAAGCACTTTCCACCCATGAATCAAGCCTTCCTAACTCTTTTCAAGAGAGGACCAAAATACATCATGACCTCTGGCTTTGCAAAGAATAAACTAATGCCAAGAGCAAGGACAGTCTTTGCAATCTGTTTGGACAGCACCTGGCACAATGACAACCAGCCCATAGTTGTGATGGAAGGTGTTTGTAGAAACTTCTGAAAATTATGAGAAGTCAGTTGCATCATACAGGACTCTGAGGCCTCTTGCCCACAGAGCTGAGTCTGGCAAATACAGTCCTCGCTGTTACTTCCACTCTGGAAAAAATACTGCTTTCCCGAGGACTTCAGATGGCAGGATATGCTGATAATGGTAAGGGTACTGATACGTTTTTTAAAACACATTAGTGAGAAGATTTCATTTCTTCGTTCCTGAGACAAACTTAAGACCCTTGCTATAGTCCCTATTTTGTGATTCATTCTTTGTAATTGAAGCTTTAGTTCTGCTTATTGAGTCTTCCTGTTCCTGCTTTTCTTCCTTGTGATTCACAGTTTGCTGAAGCCTGCGTGGCTCTCCGTACCCCCTGAACAGGTTTTAATTAAGCAGCTAGTGAATTCTGCCTGCACTGTATTTGGCGCTTGCCTGCTTGCTCCCACTACAGTCATGGTACTGTTTATCTTCCTGATTGAAGAGTAAACTAATTACAGTAGGTCTAACCAGCTTATTAAATCCTGCTGAAATAAAAAGGAAAGCAGAAAAAAGCCACTACTTCTGTGGTGAATATCTCCAGTGAAAACATGACTCCCTGAAGAGTCAAGAATGTATAATACCCATCACAAGTACATGTGACACCAACAAATGTCTTCATGCAGCACTGTAATTAAATAGAGACTTGCACAAGCTACCCTGATGTTATATGCTTATTTCATTCTTTTTACCAGAAGCAGCAACAATGGTGTTTACTGTAAGGGGTCAGACTCTAGGGACCTACGGTTATGCTATACATCGTACAAACACGTAACAGGAAAAGATGACCTTCAGATGAGATCTTGTATTGTTTCTGACTTGCTTTTCAGATTAGTCACATTTTTTCTTTTTCTCCCTTATTCCAGTCTATCCTTAAGAATTCTAGCTTTTGTCTAGACTGAAGCTAGGAGAATCAGACACGGGAAAGAAAGGGTGCAGAAAGACACAGGCAGAAAAGAAAACGTTCTTAAATTTCTCCATCTCTCTTCTCTTCTAGACAGAAGTAGACTGGGGAGGATTTGGAGGAGGAAGGGATGAAAAACAGATAAGTACCTAGCCAAGAGCAGTCATGCTGGTACTTCTGGCATCACAACAGCTGCCTGTATTTACTTTTTGGCACTACTCATTCACATCTGGTCCATAGCAGTACAGGCTCAAGATGGGGATTGAAAGCCACTGCTCTCACTGGGACACGGTTGGCTTACCTGAGCTGTAAAAATTGAGGGAAACAAATATATATGAGTCAAACATAAGCACCAACCTGTACGAGTTTGTTTATTGTTTGGCAACAATAAACAGTTGTGTGGAATCAACAAACTTGAAATCTCTCTGCATAGAAAAAATAAATAGAAGCTGTCAGACCACTATGGCACTGCAGACCATTTGTATGAGAAGTACAATATTTTTAACACTGAATTTTACACAGAAGTTAATATGCCCCCAAAAAGTAATTATGGACTTCACTTGGCTAAGCACACCTAACTTAAGAATTCACATCAGTGGGAGTATTTCAGCTGTCCACCTCTACCACTTTTGTCTTGCATAAAAGGTTTTGGTGGAGACACTGCATGGGGCTGGAAGTGCACTCAGCACACTGCAGCTGAGCCCTGTGTAGTAGCTTATGCCAAGGTTAAGTAACTAGTCACATGGAGTTTTTTTCCTCCTGCATTTCACTTTTATGCTGGAGAACTTCATTATTTCATTTAGGAATATTTACATTTATGTTGCACTTACTGTTGCACTGTGTCCTCAAGCTGCCCACTGAAATGTTTGGTATTTATGCAAGAACTAATCCAATAGATGCATGTGAACCTCAGCCAGGCTTAGTCAGCACAACAGTAAAACCTCGGCTTAGGCTGCCACACAATTGGTGTTCATGGATAGTTCTCTCCAAGATTATTTTCTTTATACAAAAAAGAAGAAGAAGAAGAAGAAGAAGAAGAAGAAGAAGAAGAAGAAGAAGAAGAAGAAGAAGAAGAAGAAGAAGAAGAAGAAGAAGAAAATCCGTCCTACTGCTAGGATAGAAAACTATCTCCAAGAACTAACAAACTGCAATTTCAGTTTATTGGCATTTTGGATCCTAGGCACGAACCAAAGGTCTTCATCTACTCAGTTTTGAACCAACACAGAACAGAAAGATAATCCCTGCCCTGAAGTCTTCAGCTTACACAGTAACCAGAATCTCCAAAGCTACTATGTCCAACTGATGCTTAATTCTCCTTGCTGTATGATCCAACTCAATGCCACCATGACTGACGGAAAAGTAGGTGCTCAGATGACCCCCCCACCCTAACACAACAGAATAAATGATATTCCAAGATGAAATAACAGGACACACACCAGCTTGTTTCTAGCGTGTCTAGCCCCAGCCTGTCAGGATAAAAGGCCAGCTACTATGAGGTTCTCCCTTACAGCAAAACTTTATTTCTGAGCCTATGGACTACAAAACAACCCAGCAACCACTGTCAGCAAGCACTGTTCACACCATTCAAAAGAAATAAAACAGAACTGATCTGTCCATCTCCTGGGGCATTTGAGCAAGCCCTACAGTTTCAGGTCAGGCCTGACAGATTAATAGATATGCTTTCTTTTGCACATTTAGAAGAAAAAAAAAAAGAAGAGAAAACCAGTTGCACTTGTTAAATTAACTCACTCTCTTTAATCAAAACTTCTTTTAATAATTAAAACTGCTCCCCCAACTCCTGTCTTTCTGACGATACCAGACTGTCTGCTTCATAAATAGCTTTTGACTCATAAATAACAACTTTCTTCACCAAAGAAAGACTGATGATGGTGGACTAAATATAATTAAGTTATAATGAACAATTAACAGAGCTAGAAATGCATTTAAAGGGAGTTAAGAAGGAAGCAAAACCCAGGCCCTTTAAATGAGGAAAAACATTCTGCATTCCCAAGCTGCCATGCTGGGCCCATGAAAAAAAGTGGGATAATGAAAACAAGTGAGCACATTTAACCAAGCTTAGCATTGCTTCCCTGCTGCATGCAATCAACTGTATCCATAGCTTTGATGAGACTGTAAAGATTACATCACTTAAATCTCAGCTGCAGGATTTTATGCCAGACTTACTGAGGTGAAAAAAACCAAAGAGCACAGAGGTTTTGTGCTTGCTCTACATTAGAAGCCATCGCTCCTGTTTTTAAACAGGCAACTACAGAGATATCAACATACTGCTAGGGGAGTTTGTAACAGGTAACAGGAATACGACACGTTGTCCATTAGCAGCAAGTTTTATAAAAGTAAAGCAAAACAGAAGCCACAAATAAACAGAAAGCTGATTAAAATAGGCTCTACAGGGTTATTGTGGAATTCAGCTGCTATCACTTCACTGGAGAGTCTCCTCAACATAGAATAGACGAGGTAAATCAGCCTCTCAGGCCCACTGCCCTGTCTCAGACATGAGAGATTCATCAGCTCTAACTGTGAGAAGCCCAAGAGGGCAGGGGTCTGCATGTCTCCTGCCTAACCCAGAAGTCGGTGGTGAGAGGTAGCTATGAAACCCTGACTCTTCTACAACATGCTGGTTTTGCACTCCAGCAAGCCCTGTGTCCACACCACAAGCCTTCCACCCTCTCCCCTCCATCACTTCACGCACACCCATTTCAGCAGCATCTTCCTTGCTTTAGCTTTTCCCCAGCATGCCCCAGCGGGGCTGCACTGCCTAGCCCCAATGGAACGGCTGCCTTTAGGCCCTTTTGGGCCAGTGTCACATGCCTAGCTCATCCTGGGGCTGGGGACAGATGCCGCATCACATTTTCACCTGGAGCCTGTCCCACAGAGAGAGGTGGGACAGGGAATATCTTAAGGTACGACAGATTCCTGACCACAGCAAGTCACGCTGCTTTTCAACATAAACAGGCGTCAGGCTCTGAGCGAGCAGAGGAAAGGGGGCCATATAAACCCATAGCTGTGATCTCAGTATAGCCAGAGGACAGAGGATCCAGCACTGTCCAGATCCTTCCTCCTGTGGGACATATTGCATGTAACATGGACAACAGCAGCAGACTTAATTGAGGCACAGTCAGGGCTGCATTCCTTATCTGCAGACACCACCTTCATGAACCTGGCACACACAGATGTCCTGTTCAACGTGAAATGCTGCACTGTTTCCTTCTGCCCATAAACAGAGCAGACTTCAGCATCCCTGGAACAAAATCAGAGGCTGATCTTATGGGCTTTTAATAGCGACTACTGCATGTGGGGGGAAAAAAAAATCAGTTCAAGACAAGTGTCCTCACAGAGATCTCTGCTTCCTATCTGTATTCATCTGTGGTTTAACCACTACATAAACCCCTTTCAGCTGTGTGCAGACCAGATGTAAAGGGCTACAAACCTCGCTTGGGAGAAAATGGGGTCATAACTTCAGGCTTTGTAACTGCATCAAACACTTCATAATAACCATTGTTAATATTTAGTTAATAATGCAGCCATGAAGCTGATTTTCTTTTCAGACCATGGGAAAAAGCAAGAAAACCCCAAATTAACATTAGCAAGAAATCTAATCTTGTCTCCAAATAGTAACAGCAACACAGGAGCAAACAGCAACAAAGAAAATCTGTATGCAGATCTCGTGAGCATGAGTTCAAAGAGCTCTGTCAAACCATAAGCTGGAAAATGTACAAGGCTACAGAGGAAAATCCAGGAGCTGAAAATATGATGGAATGAGACAGGTTATGAGTTGAGAGCTTGTCTGTGGGAAGAAATGGACAGTCAGCGCTAGTCTAAACAAATATGCCTGTACATCTCTTTCAGAATACCTCCCTCCCTTTGGGACAGCTTTAGTCAAAAATAAAAGTGACTTTGATCAGGCATAATTCTTCTAGTTTGCTAGAAAAAACCTGCAAGATTGCAAAGCAGCTGCTGTGGTTCCCTTAAAGAGACTTGCAGTGTAATGGTATGAGAATGACTTAGCTCACAGCAGGGGACAGCCAATGCCTGGTCTGAAGCTGACATAAATACAGTGTCATGTGCTCTGGCTAATAGGTTAAAAACATACTTACGTGTCCGTGTCTGGCCTGGATTAAATCCATCGCATGACATGATTCAATGACACATGGAGTTGATACTAAAGAGTGGGACTACTGCTTCTACCTGTGTGCCATGGGCTGAGTTCACCAGCAGGGAATAGTACAGATAATGACACAGAATGAAAGGGTTTGACCCAAAATAAAACTGGTGAGTTTGAAAATGGGCTACAGAAGCTAAATCTAATGAGTAGGTTGGCTAAAAGCAGAGACATCAGGAAAAATGTTTATGCCTTTGTAGCACTGTACGCCCACTTTGCACTCTGTTTTGCTATAAATGACAGTACAAGTGTAGAACAACAGGGAATCAGCTTCTGCAATATATATGAAGGCTGGAATCTAGATGCAAAAGTCACACCAAATTAACCTAAGGGCGTACATTTATGACTGAATTATTGTGGTTTGGCAATTTACTGTGCTACGGTAATCGAGTTTGTGCATGTTCTCAGCTGGTGGCAGATGCTCGAGGTTACATTCCTTCATTATGGTTACATTAACATGCCTACTTTGCACTTGCTATGAGTTAAGATTATACAAAGAGTGATTTATGGTGGCTCAGTTAACGCACAGTAACCTGCTTAGCTATGGTGATATGCCTGTGTGTCTGATCCCACCTATCAAGGGAAATATCCAGGTCTATGTGGCAGTTCTCAGGGCATCTTGTAAGAAACATGTCTGATTGCCCTTTTGATAAACAAGCTCAGTAATTTACTTCAAAGATGAAACCAGAATCACTCAAGATTACAGAGAAGATATACTAGGAACTGGAACATGATTCAGAGATAGCAATGAAAGGGAAAATGCTAGTAAATTCTACCTTCTTCTTAATTAAAAAAAGCAAATAGAAGTTTTCCATGAAGCAGACTAATTTTGAGACGCTCTTCTTCGTCCAGCCAGTCTGACAAAGAAAGGCTGTCTAAATAAAGCAGGGTGCTTGGAAACAGGTATTTAAAACCAAAAGCCTTGGAGTAAAGCTTTCACCCTGCAGTAACAATCACTGCACTTCCACCAAAGTGGCGCCAGCAGTGGGGTAGGGCACCCCATTCACAGAGCGTTCATCCCCACACATCCTTGTGCTAGAGGTGAGAGCAGAGGCCTTAGGAAGTATATTTACTGCCTACAAGAGGAGCAGCTGACTGTATGCATGTGTGTATGTGCACAAGCATGCTGGACAACTTAATTCATAAGCAGAAGAGATATTTTTGCACTAAGACTTGTCCTCCAGCTGTCTTTTCGCCCTAACTACGTGTTCCCCAAAAGTCTGAAATCCATGCTTATGTTCTAGGCATAATAAAGCGAGGGTAAGGGAGTCCGTGCCACAGCATGGCAAACTGCAGTACAAAGGCTTTTTTTTACTTCTTTCTTTTGGGATCTGTGTAGAAAACATTTTATGTTTTCTCCCCTTTTTGTTTGGCTTTTGGAAGACTAATAGTGGAAGAAACTGACAGCCCTGGTCTGAGCAAAACCAAACAAAACCCAGTCCCTCTGGTTATTTAGACTTTTCAGGGAAATCCCTGCTCTTTTGATCATTCCTCAAAGCAGAAAGTCTTCAAGTAAACTCTGACAGGGAAGTTTTCACCTTCCAAGGAGCTGCCAGTCAGTGCCTGGAAAAGCAGTGTTGCAGTGCGAGAGCCTGTCAGACCCCTGGTCTATCTGGACTCCAGACCTCTGTCTGCAGACAGAAACCTCTGCTCTCTGGCTGGCAGATGCAGTAAGCAAAAAGAAAAATCACTGAGGAAAAGAAAGGGAGCTGTGAGTCCTAAATGAAGGGATGGAGAACTCATCCCCTACCAACGGTGTAGGCACAGTCCCACCCTGAGAGCTCAGCCCAGAGAATCCCATCAGGAGACCCAAGAGCACAGCCTGAATGCTTACAGGAAGGGTTGGCATGTACTGAGAAAAGAAAGGCAGAATGACTGCACGAATGAACCTCACCTGAGGGACAGCTGGCCAGCACAGGCATGAATTTTAGATGTGACTGATGATCAGTGAACACAAAGCACACATGACTTCTCCTACCAGAAATGGGAGAATGCATTCTCTTCACAGTGTGCAGAAAAGAGCAGACACAGCCTTCTAGGCAAATAGTCTGAAATTGCCCATAACCTCATCTAATCCACTTGTCTGAACCTCCTGCGTGCTGCATGCTTTCTGCACATCACCCAGCACCTTCCTGACACCCCTGTTGCTGACCTCATTCACTAACTCTCTCCAAAAGCTGCCTTAACCCACTGTGGCACCCTTCCCCATACCCTGTTTTAAACCTTTCAATCTCTGCTGAAAACCAAATACATGGATCTTTCAGCATGGAGAGTGAAGAGGAGATGAGCTGAAACATACGCAATAAAAACACTTATTTGGGAGTAATTTCCCTTCTCAAGTCCTCTGTCAGTTTTAGGGCCAAAAAATCCCCAGTCGAATTTGAGTAGAAAAGCCAAAGCTATCTAAAGAAGCAGATTTCTTCCTGAAATCAGAGTGCAGCTCCAGTTCCCAAGGAACTAATCCTTGCTATTTAGCCCATGGTGCTCATGCTGATACATCTGGAGCAGCACACCTGGCAATCTTAAGCATCTGTTTTGTTTGCCTGGCTTAAGGCTGTATTTTCTCCCAGCTCAGATCGATACTGCATAAAAGAGGCAATTCATAAATTCATGGGACTAGCTTCATGGCCCATGAAACCAAATTGGAGCCGAAAGAATTAATTATTGCAATTACCCTGGTCTATGCTGATGGGCTGCAAGAATCAACACTCCAGCACTTGCACCCACCCACAGGAGAGGCTCAGAGGAGGACCACGGAAACTGGCACCCATAGTAATGAATCATAGCAAGCGTCAGTCACTCTGTCACCTCCAGGTGCTCAGAGCAAGTATCTAGCACCAAAAATGGAGCTGCAGCAGGAGTGTCAAGGACTCGGTTAATCTTGGCCATGGAGAGTTCAGGTCTCATCACTGTCGTGATCATCCTCCAGACATTAGAGAGGGGGTTGGACATCAAGTAAGAGCACAGTTTGAAGGGGGCAGAACTGTTTCTCCCTACTATGTGGTTCACTTGAGTGTTTGGCTGTAGAGCAATGGGTGGTGATGTTATTGTCTGTCCACATCACAGTCTCATTGTGTTCCTGCCTCCAGACTGTCAGTCTCTCCTCTGGGAGTTGAGACCAGCCTTAACCACACACACCAAAGCTCATCGTAATACACTGATGTCTTAAAAACCAACAGCTTTTGGTAAGATTTGGGTTGTGACTAAGTATATTTATCAGTGACTAACTATGATGGTATATATATATTGTCACTGGTCTGCTGTGAACATAACCATTGTAGTGATAGTCCAGGAACTTGATGGTGACTTGCAAATATTTGTAGAGCTGTTGACCCATGTAAAATAAGTGCCTGTAACTCTAGCTCTGAACAGCCTTCCTCCTGCCCCAAACCAGGGTCATCATGATAAGGAGCTATTCCAGGGTAAAAGGCAACTTAAATTCCTGATCTTTGCTCTTAATGCATTGTCTTTCTGCATCAGGGTAGAATTTGTTCAGACAAAGAACAGCATTATATGCCACAAAGACAGGAAGCAAGGACATGCAGCCATCACCTCAGCTTCTTGCAGAGCTCAAGGGTGCCTGAAGCTAAACTTGGCTGTACTTCAAGACCTCCTCTGGCCAGAAGGAAATGAAGGATGCAAACGAGCGGATGCCTGAGAAATTTGTCTGACAGACCCTGCTTGATTTGGGCATCAGTGTCTTTGGAAATGTTTTAAAGGTTTAACTGAAGCCTTTGGATTTAATATAGCAAACCTGGGTGACTTGCTGTTAAATGAGCTGATCTTACAGCCCCTACTAACTTAAAAATCCTGGGAACCAGTGCAGTCAGCTTCCTCATCTGATTCCCTCTTCCCTTGAGTAATGGCATTCTCTGGATCGAACTGTTGCTCAGATACTATTTCGCATTCCCATTGCTGTTGAACAAGTCGTCTGTGGTCCTTCTGTAGAAGGGATGCTTGGCTGAGCCAGCTGAACCACAGAGAATGCAATGTATTTTCCACTTGAATACTACTGTATGTCTGGATACTGGGCACAAGCTAAGAGCTGTGCTAATGTACTGCATCCCGTCCTTCCCACTGTCCTGGCTGGGCCCTAATGTACAATCGAGGAGATGCAGTAGGAAGCACCATAGAGCTGTTCTCAAGGTAAATGCAGTGCAAGCCACACTGAGCAGCTATAGTACGCAGCTGGCTCTCAAGGGCAGCAAGGGGTCACATGTGTGATAAATGATTTAGTCCCAAACAGGATTTTAATTAAAGTTTACAATTTATTAAATGAATAAAGGCAAGCAAACAGCGCTGCGCGCACCTGAAGCCTCTGCTCTACCAAGACACGCGCTGTGAAAAACAACACAGCTTCTTTTATAGTCTAGCATTAGTTACATATTCATAGTAGGCGTGTTCTCCCTAAAAAACTTTCCACTTCCTGGCTGCGCAGGTGCAGTAGTTCTTTTTGTATCTTTTCGAACTCACTGCAGCAACCAAGGGATCCTCCAGGCAATGCATCTCCGACCAGGCTCCCCACTGCTCAGGCACAACAGCAGACATCTTGTGTAACAGCCGACATCCTGCACAATACCAGCTGTGGCTACCAAGCCCAAACAAGTTCAACAGCAAGACACAACAGACACTTCCCTTTTAACAAATGCATATAACAAATTGCTTATATCCAGTTATCTCAATACACCCCATACTCACACATACCAAGGGTCACCCCGTTTACAACACCGTTCAACACCATGACAAATACCTCAGTTCTCCCTTAAGATCTCTTGCTTAACACTGTGTAGTTAATCAGCTCAAAACCAGTTTTGAGCTAGCAGAAAAAGAACTATATACATGCTATCTGTTTCCCCTTGGTCTGTGGTTATACAAAGACCAACAAAGTGGTTAAATATTATAAATTCAGCGAGGGTCACACTTTACTATGCAACTCTAGCATTGTTTTATATTAACACGAATCAGGTGAACACATTTCACACATGCAACCTTCAGTTGGCAAACTGATCGTGCTAGATAAAAAGGCCAAATAATGCTGTACTAAGCTGGGAAGGGAATGTCAACTTCTGTTAGCATGTGCAGCCATTCACTTCTAAATTAATAAAAGATCCCCTGCTCAGATGCAAAGGCTAAAGTGGGTTTCCTGTGTTGCTATTGTATGGATATGTTTATCCAATTAGGCTTGTGAAATGCCCATTTAACCCAGTCTTTCAACAAGGTGAAGTGTCTTCACATCATGAACAGCTTGTTAACATGAAAATGACCTCGAAAGCACCTCTTTTCCAAGAACTTCACCAGATTTTGGATGAGTTCCACCTTTTCTCTCTTTTTGTCTGTTTATTTGATGGTGGTTGTTGCTGGTTTTCTCCCTGTTACTTTTTAAAAATGTCTCAGTGGGTTCACGTCCTGTGACATTTTCCTGTATTCACTGAGTCTCTAGGGATGAGCCATGAACAGAACACAACTGTGTTCAGTCAAAAGGAGCAACATATTGGTCAGCAAATAGACCTACTCAGTTCTCCTGGGAGAAATCATGCTGGGTGTTAGACAGCAAATATTTCTTCAAAATAAAGGCATGTCAGCCTCAGCAAAACCTTTTGGCAGACTGGAGTCTTTTCCAAAAAGACAAATTCATTCCCTGAACTCCTTACAAGGATTTTTTTTTTTCTTTTTTTTTCTGCTTGGAGCAGACAGAAAAGTTTGTCCAAATAATAGCAACAAAATCTTCATGGTGATAAGAACACTCCTCTGCCTTACTGTTGAAAATATTTTGATAAAGAAATTAAAATCTAATTATATATAAAAGAGTTTGGTTCGATTAAGAAGTAGAAAATTGTGAAGCATAGGTATGGGAGTGTTAAGTTTGAAATGTAGTCATAGGAACTTAGGAACTTTAGAAAATGTACTATGTGTGACTATAAGAATTCAAGTATTGTCTAAAATCAGTTAACCACAGAAACTTTGACAAAGATTTGTTGGTTTGTAGTGTTTTGTTTTAGGAAACTAGGGAAACCGTTATGGACACCAGTTTGCTGCCTGGAAACCGCTTACCCTTCCCACCTCGATCTAATTATCGAGGATTCCAGTCAGTAGAGTTAAGTGAGATTAACCAATGATTGTTTTAACATAAGAATATTAATAAGATGGTGTGACTGAAGGACCAATTATTAGAAAGGTTAAATTTAAGAATAGACGTAGTATGCATTTTTATGTAAACTAATATAGATGATGGTGAGAATCGTACTGCACAGAATCACCTGAGAGGTCAAGAAGCGGACAAGTGAGGAAGACTATGGAAGACCACCAGAAGGCTTCTGAAGACCACCAGAGACCTTCACTGCGCTTGCGTAAAGGACATTTACATATGTTAATAGTTTCCTGGAAAACTAATGATTATGTATAACATTTCTCGGAAATCTAGTGAATATGTATAACAGGTGTGCATTTAACCTGCATAGTTAAACCAGACAGGTGCACACGATAGGTGGAGCGATCCCCCGTGTGCCCAGCGCTGCAATAAAGGAGTGCCTGCTTCTTAACTTCTCATTGCTGTTAAGGAGTTTTATTCCGGATTTCGGCAACATTACTAAGAAATAAGCCTGTGCTGAAGAGCAGTAAAAGTGCCACGGCATGAGTCCAGATGTGCCCCAAACTTAAATTCTGTCAAAGCTAAATTCTATCAGCATCCATAATGTTTCTCTTTTTCTAAAGTAATGGCACTGTACCACAGGATTAACATCAGCGAACAAAAGCTCATTTTATCCATTATTGCAGCTAATTACTGTACCTCTTTATTGTTGACCCTGGCCTAATCTTCCTCTCTATAATTGCACCAGATGGAGATGGAATCTTTCACGTGATATTTTCTCACTAGCAAGGTTGGGTGAGTTTTGGCTTGTGGTTTGTTTGTTGGTTGTTTTGTTTGGTTGGTTTTTTAAATTCAGAAGCACAGTTACCATGTATCTCTAGGATGGAGAGTTAAGTCATGTTCTGTGGGGGTTGGCTGAGCTTTCTGTCCATTGGATGATTTTGATCTTTTGTCATCTTGATTTTTCACACCAGTTTTTTTTTTTTACAGAAATAAAGCACTTACTCATTAAATAAATGGTAGTTCATTATAGCTTCATGTTAGTTATGTGATTCACAATTGCCTCTGTTAACTGAGTTATACTCACGCAACTTGGTATATCATAAAGGGGTATTCGTATTCTAGAAAACAAAAAAGCTCAAGGATATTTATTCCAGGACTTCACACATGTTCCCCTTAATAAGTGGCATTAGACAGAAGGGAGTTGTAATAAAATCAGAGTTAAGCTCTTCACACTGATCCCTTGTGGAAATTGGTTAACTTAAGCTAAACATAAATAGAGGTTAATTCATTAAATGGTTGCACATTTGCAGGTCTGAGACCCAAACTCCCAGTCTGGTAACCCATGTCCATAAATTCCAACTCCATTGGGTAAATCTGAGAGAGTCACTTAAAGAAAAGCTATTGCATCATGTCCTTGCAAAAGCAGAGCAATTTGTTAAATGCAGCAGTACTTAGTGACTCATAAAAGCATCAGCAGTCTTTCCTGCTAACCAAACAGAACAACGCTTTTCAACACGGATACAATGAGCAACCTGCCTCTCTACATCACTATGTGATTAATTCTATTCTCGTAGGATTTTATTCTATTTGTAAATCACCTCTGCAAGAGAGTTGGGCCCATGATCCAGGACTTAGTAACACACAATTTATAATGTTTTGTATACTTCTAGTTGGGACTGACTTATTTTTAAGTGCAATTGTTTACATCCTTATTTAAACTACAGCAAGGAAGATCTAGATTAAACTCTAGGTCACTTTTTTTATTTTAAACTGTAACAGCAGTGCAGTGGAATGAATTGGTCTTGGAAGCGATCTCTGTAACTGATGGTTTTTAAGGACAAGTTAGAGCAATGTGTTCTGGGGATGGTTTTATCTGGAAGACAGGATACCATTCTCAGGGTTCATTCCAGCTGTATTCAAAACACTGCTCTTGGTAGCACCAATCATTGCCAGAAAAAGAGCTATTTACTTTGAGTAAAGACATCATCTTTGATTTCTTCTGGTTTTGAGTCAGCTAACCTGTTGGGCTAGCAGTACTCTAAAGAGGAGAGAATTATTATGGATTGAGTCCATAGGAGAAGGTTTGTACAGGATGGCTAAGTCTGCTTCTTCCATTATTTCATACTGCTTATTCTGAAGGCAGAACAGGACACATATTCAAACTGAGGGACATGAGTCCTCTTTCTCCAAAATCATAACATCAAGTCAGATGTGTTGTGGGGTTTTTTTTGTTTGTTTGGGGTTCTGTTAGTTCCCCCCACCTTTTATTTTCCTTTCCTCTGCTTCAACAAATGTATTTTAGGCCAGAATTTGGCATAAACAACAAGCAGGGTTTGCTGGGCCAGGAGAGGCTGCAACCCAGACATGAGAAGAAGCATTTGCAAGTTTTTGCTGAATGAAGTGGAAGATCTGCAGTACTCTGCAATTGCATCAGCCTTTTGTATTCAGGTCAAGAGAGGCAATCTCCTTCTGACAGTTTAATACTTCTAGCTACTCCAGCCATTAACACCAGCTTTCCCATCAGTCTTCTCAGCTCTCATCCTGGCCTTCATTTTTACTGAACCAGGTGGCAGCTTCATCTTCTTACTATGCATCCTACCAAGATGTAACAGTAACCAGGTTAGGTGATCACCACTAACTGCTCACTGATCAGGTTTATTGACAAATGCAGTGGTCTTACTGTAGAAAGAGCACAGATGCTTCTCTGGCTTCATTCACATGAGGCAGCTCTTGTACTAGGTAGGCTTTCTTAGGGTATCTCTAATGGGAGCATTCCTCTGGTGTTTCAGCATTTCTGGGATTTTAGCCCAGCTCCAGTCAGAGGTGCAAAAGAAGCTGTTTTCTTTTGATGAGGCAGGCTAGGCCTAGGGGCTTCTCTTGCAGAGGGTCCTTGCCCTACATATGGCAAATGTCCCAAGCACAGCTCCATCAGCTGCTCACCACCCCAAACACAAGGCAGCTTCTGCTGGAAAGCAGCTTTATGGTTCTGAACTCCTGAGGTAGCCTATGTGGCTCACTATAGTAGGGATATAAATCTCCCTTCCTGGGCCTTGTCTGGGTACAAAAGACTTTTCGCAAGACCAGAGAGGGTGTGAGGAACAGAGGACTGAATTGCCAAAGCAAGAGTCTGAACCATGATATCTCCTCGCCAGACTGCCTCCATGCTGTTGAACTCAGGCCTCTCTGGGGCTATAACAACGCAAAGTATTGTCAAGCTTTAAAAACAATCATTGTTGCATTGTGGTTTGTTTGGTTTTGGGGTGGTGTTTGTTTTTTTTTTTTTTCCCCCCAAAATAAGAGAAAGAGGGGTTATAACTAGGCCAGTAGCAAATTGCAGAAGAGAAGGGTTTCATGCTGTGCTCTAAGCCAGAATAAAGGACAGTAGCAGCTGATGAAAGGATCAGAGGATGTTAAACTTGCTGGGGATGAAATGCCTGGTAGGAGAAAACAGCAAGCACTCCTTGATACCCAGTCAGGAACTTTTTCCCATTACTCTAATGGAAGTTAGCTCACAGCTGCATGCAATGATAGAACTGGGTGGAGAGCTGCTTTTTGAGGTGATACATGGTTTTAGTTCAAAGCAAGAGGACAAAAATACTCCCTAAAGCTGGGGAGTAGCACAGGTAAGTGCTGGACAGTCTGGAAAGAGAGCAGCCAGAGCAGGATTAATTATGCCAGGCCATGAAAAGACTGTGACGGGAGTAAGGCATGTCTTATACTGATGTCTGATACAGTGCAGATCCTACAGCCACCTCCTTGTAATAAAAAGAAACACACAGAATTCACTATTTCTTCTTACATTAAAATCACCCCCTCCTACATTCACATCATTGCTGTCAGAAACATCTTGATTCTCCACACCTAAGGGGCCATGGAAAAAAACAAGCATTTCTGCTAAAAATGGGCCTTTTTCCAAGCTGTATTTATTCAGACCTATTTTCCTCCAAAATGTAGGATTATTTAATCTTTAATTTAATCACATATCTGCATAATTCCAGTACTGCCAAACAAAGAAATTGTAGTCACTGCGAAGCAGGAACTTCCCCCTTCCAGAGTTCCTACTGCTGAGAGAAGGCCACTTAGAGAAGCAAACACTGGAAACACACCCAGAAGAAAGTAGTGACTTCAAAAGGTTTCTGTTCTGAAAAGCCACTGCTTTAAAAAACTAAGCAAAACAGTAGAACTGCCTATAAAGTTGAACACTGCTTAACTTGAAGCTGTCTGGGTAGAAGCACAAGGCAGCATCACACACAGAGTCTTTGAAGATCCATTTATGTGATAAAGTATGCCAAGCAATTTGGAGACAGCAGGGAATGAAAAGGTCAAGGTTCAGACAAATTTGGATCAGCTGAAAGATCTGAGGTCTTACACCAGGGTGGAGACAGGACAAAAATTACAGAGTCTGAGTTTTAATGAAGGTAATTTTTAAAATCAAGAAGAGAGCAACAGACACTATAGAGAAGAAAAGCAGCATGCATTTACCAGCAGACATATGGGATACCAAGAAGGAGGTGCAATTTGAATGACGCTCTGCTGTGACCATATGATCTTATGACCAGATTCATACCAATAGAAGAGATCATTCTGCAAGTGAGATGTGACTGGGCATGCAGGTAATACCTTGGAGAAATTCGTGCTGAGAAAAGACTAGAACTCTCTGATTCCTTCCCAGAGCATAACATCCACCTGCCTACATTGAATTTATGCAGATAATCTGTTATTGGGGGAAAGATTTTTTTTCTTTCCCTCACCCTCTCCCACTCTGGACCATCCTCCTACCAGGCTCTGCAGTAAAACTGAATGATCTGAAGGGCAAGAAACTCTGACATCCTTCCATTCTTCTGTCTTTCCTTATGAATGGCTTTGCAAATGAAACACGAGATGATGATGGGATGTTGGGAAGACAGTTTCCTAGGGGTGGACCTGGATTAAAAAGTTGGAAAGCCTTGAAGTCCTAGAGATTTCATTCTAGCTGTTGCAAAGTGCCACCTGTGAGGTCAATTCTGGCTCTGAACTTTCCAGGACTGCAGTGAATACCAAACTATGCACTTTTCTTTCAGGCTAAAAGAAAGGAGCAACTGATTGATACAGCTGTAAATAAAAAGGACAGCCAAAGAAAAATGCCTTCTTCATATGAGCAGTTTCTCCTCCTAGCAGGAACAATTGATCTTCCCTTTTTCATACTTTTAATGTGTTGTCTGTTTAGACCAAAGTTGCCTCAGGGCAAGAAGCACTGCTACCTGCTGTGCAGGTGCCCAGCACCGTTCAGCATCCAGCACAAGGGAACTTTAGCATCTGCTCTCCACTGTGGAGACTAATCTGTCACAGGTATCAATAACAAAAACAGTAAGAGAAATTCCAAAGGCCAGCAGAAGATGAACAGATATCTGCTGCAGTGAGATCTATTGGGAATTTTTTTCCCCAGAAGGACTCTGTTTCTCTGTATTAAAGACTGCCTTTTTTCTTTTAATGCTATTTCCCAAAGAGCCATTTTGATCAGTGAATTAGGAGGGATAAATTGCAGAACTGCTGGAGAACCATAAATCATGTACTTGTGAGTGACGGTAGTCCTTAGTTTGGGGAACAGTCCCTTATGCAATTTTTTACCCCAGTTTTGGAGAGGGGACAAGATAATAGCAATGACTTCCCCATCCTTTCCTCTAACCCTGTTCCTAGGAGGATCACGAGACTTGTCTCTTGGTGCATGCTATTCATAAATTAAAATTAACCCTCCTCAAGCCAGATACTTCCTACAGCTCTCTTCTGGAAGAAATTCAAATATTGCAAGGATGCAGAATCAGTGAGGGACAAGTCCATTCTGGTGATCCCTCTTCATAAATGATATGCCACTTCCTCTTTTCCCCAGAATAAGCCTTATGACCAATCCTGCTGTCCCACAAGATTCATAGCTGCCCTATCGCACTTCTGTCAAAAAGACCTCAGAGACTAGTTCTGGCCAGCCAGAAGAAATTCCAGTTGTGATATTTGCTTTCATTTCAGATCAGAAAAATGCCAGAGCACTGTCAATTTACATTGAGAATTATTTTGAATCCAGTAGTATTGAAACAAAAATATTTGAAGTTTTCTCAATGCAAAACATAAATGCAAACTGAAAGATTTCATTTCAAAACACTTTACTGTAAAGAGTCCCCTACAGAAGACCTAAACTTTTTATGGAAACGTCCACAAAGCATTTTGATCATGACAAAACCATCTCTCCTGCAAACAAATTTTTCATCAGGAATTTTGTTGCTCCTTGCTACACATGACAAATCTCCACTTGCTCACTTTCTGCTAGTTAGGTTGTAAATTTCTCAAGTGAAAAATTGTTTATAGTCAGATACAGCCCTAAGAAAGCAGACAGCACTTAAGACTCAATAACAGTCCTAGCTTTTACCCCTCCGCTAAGAATGTGAGATGCGTTCCTTGGTTCTGTTGATATATTTACTCTTTACTGAATTTATTTGTGTGGTGTTTGTTGAGAACTGTATGTGTTAAAAGTCACACCCTGACCATTCCTCCATGGATCTCTTGGACAGAAGCAGTGGAAATTGAATGCAGACAGCTGGTTTGGTATGCCCAAATTACAGTTCACAGACAGTGAATTAACAGAGCATGGGGTGGCTTCAGAAAGTGCACACAGGAATCAGATCAGTGCTGCCTTTGACCCAATGCAAAGGGCAGTAGTAAAGCAATATGAAAAAAAAACAAGTATCATATTGGTGGTGTATTTTTTTTTTTTAAACTAGTAAAAGTTGCTGTGATTAGTCTCCTAACCAGATCCATATAGAAATATCTTAAAAGCACTCCCCCCTCCCCATATGTTAGCATCAAGGGTTTCATTAACTAAAGGCATCTGAAATTCCCTGAGAACCCAGTCACCTCTAGAACTGATTCTCCATCATCTTCTACCATGCATAGCGCTGACTAAATGAAAACCACCATGAAATCAAATTAGTAATGAATTACACCAGTTACACATGCAGGTCTATAACTCTGCAAGATACCAGATAACAGAGATTCAGTCTGTCTAGCTTTAATTCGGTTTTCAGTTTCAAAAGTACAAATCACAGAAAACCCAGGTTTCAGCTATGTTAAAACCTTTTTATACCATGCACAAAACTAATGTGAGCTGAACATTGCTCCTTTACACTGTAAGATGTTTCATTTCCAGAAGCATTTGAGCAACAAAGAAAGAGAAGTTTTTGAAGAGCAATTGATTTTAAACTATCCCCATGGTTCATGCTGGCTAAAATTGCTACATGACGTGGAGATGGTCTGGGTAGTACTTCTGAGTCATCCCATCAGAAGGCAAGGACTAAACACTCTGTAGAATTCCCTGACATGAAATGCCTGTTACAGAAGGAAGCCGCTCACGGTTATGTTTCACAACCAAATACAAGCAAAGTATTTAGCAAATTCTCTATTCATTTGCCCACAGACTTTGCATACAGACTTACTGGGTAATCCAGGGCTGTTCAGCAGTAGACACTGTCTCCCTTCCCTTTTTCAGGTTTCACCCAAACTGGAGGGTTATAGAACTACATTATTCTGCCAGCTAAAGCCCTGGATCCAAATGCTTCTAGGCATTAGGCTGCTTGAAATTTCTCCTCCAGATCAACTGTGACTGGTAGGAAAAAGCAACAGCTCAGTCATAGAAGATTCACCCGCTCCATACCCAAACCAAACTGAAACTCTAATCATCTAGCCTCCAGTCTCAGGCTCAGAGCAAGAGGCAGATGTTGATTTTGAGTCAGATCTGTTATGAAAAATGACAACGTTGTGGGAAGCCCTGCCATTTGAGATCATTGACAGATGTGTGCTGCACAGCACTGTTTGCCAGTGGCACTTCTCAGATTGAGAAGAGAAACTTCTGATCCAAGACCACAGGTCCAAAGAGAGCCAGGGTAAGTTTGGCCTACATAGGGCTGATGCAAAATAAAACCTCGCACTTCCTTTCTGCTTTCCATCTGCATATCTCAGTGCCTTTTACAAACATTGGTAGACCAGTGACCTTCCCAACCCTATCACAGCAATCACCTTTCTTCCAGATACTGGGAAAGCCTCATCTACTCCCCCCACCATGCAATAGAAGAAATAACACTGCAGAAAATTAGACATGGAACAAGGAGATTAATGTGAAATTTTATATTTTTTTACATGTAAACTTAGAGTGCTGACAATCCACTGCTGAAAGTGCTGTACAAATGCCCCTAACACAGGCAAGCAAGGACCCACAGCATGACCCTCAGCCTTTCATCTCGAGTTTGGAATACTGTAGGCAATGCTCAGAGCTATCCTTGCAGTCCAAGGCTACAGGCAGTCCTTTCAGTCCGCTCAAGACTCACCAGAGAGACATTGCTAATGTTAATGAGAGAATAAACATCTTGTACTGGAGAAGCGCTTACACTTGCCTTCCCGAACAACATCAGTGGCAAAGTGAGGAACACTGTTCACCAAAGCAACTTTGGATACCTTAAAGCCATTATTTTCGTGAGGCCTAAGGGTCAACAATTTTGATCTTTTGAAGAGTCTAAATGGTGCACTTAAATGAGCAGTTTAGAAGATTTATGTCCTGTTACTGCTCCCCTCAAAAGACACTGCTGATGTACTGCCTTGGCTGTCAGCGTTGGCAGTTCTTGGTTAAGAACGTGATACAATCATCAGTATATTTATCAGCAGGGACAAAAGACTAAAATGTATTTGAACAAGGGAAAAAGGGGGGGATGGAGACCTACGATTAATTTTAGAAATAACAAGCTGCAAGTTGCACAGTCACAAAGTGGAGGCTGTTTTCCAGAGTTTGTAAAGACTCGTTTAATTTCTATAGAAACTGAGCAGCAAACAGGTAATTTTCTCTGCACATTCCTTCTATCACCTCTGTAATGCTCTGCAAGAGGAATGTATTTCCCTTGTGTCTTCTCAATCCCCTGTTATTTTCATTATAAATTTAATTAAGCTCTTCTAGAGAACATTCTATGACATACGAGCTGAGTTTTGTTTTTCTGTCAGAGTGACGACAGAAATGAGCTGCTGAATTGGCAATTGGATTTCTTTCTTCTGTGTAAATATTTCAAATTATATTAAGCAGTGGAGACATTCACTTTCCCCAGCTGAATCAATACAGCTAAAGTTAAGAGAAAGAGCTGTACAGAAAAGGTCTAAGCGTCTGAAGTATGTCTTCCAGCCAGTCGTTTCCTACTTTGGACGATGCCCACAGCTGCCATTTTGCAGAACATTTCAAGAGCAGATTATCTCTGTGCAAACCAGGTACATGCAAGCAGCTCTAGGACCAAAGTTTCAAGTGCAGCAACCTGCACAGCAGAAATGAATCCAGAAGAATATCCTATGCTTTGTTGTGAAATTGCCATTTAAGGATCCTCCCTAGATTAGAGCACAGCTGAGCACTGCTTCCTTGTGATAGCTTTTTCTTTCTGTGCTGGTCCTAATTGCAAGGTATTATTATGCCAGGGAGGACTCTTCCGAGTGTCCTGTTTGTTTTACTTGGGACTGGTTACCAAGCAACACATGCTGTATTATCAATGTTCCAACAGAACATAACTTGAATGGGACACTTCTTGGTTTGGTTTTCTCTTTGCAAATTTTAAAGAGAAGATATACTCTAGGCTAATTCCCTATCTCTAACATCCTGCTCATTTAATACAGTTAGTTGACACTATTGGATAATATTTATCAAATAACAAGATTACTAGTGTCCTGAGTCTGAAGACAGATATTATTATAACTACCATTTATGTTACCATGCAGAGGTCCTCAAAACAGGATCTAGGCTGTCTTGTATGAAAAACAAATCCACGCTCCCCCCCTCCCAGTTTTCCATTTTAACCAAGTGACATTTGAGAACATCTGCCTTTGTTCCTGTCTGAAAAGCAGCTGGTGGAGTCACTGATACAGTAAAGCCAGAAGTTTTCCAAAAGCTCAGCACTCACAGCTGAGCCCAGGTTTCTGAAGACCCATACAACCTGCCTTCTACATTTCAGCTGCAGAATTTTCAGAGCTGGACATAAACATCAAGAATAAAACCCAAACTATCCTTACTGAATAATTAAGCCTTCAATGCCTGTTGTTGCTCAGCATTTATGAGGGATTCTGGTATCCTAAACCTTTCAACTTCACTTCCCAAGAAGAGGGGTAAGCAAGAAAAGATCACATGACATTAACTGACCTTAAGGTCAAATATGTAAAAACATATACTGATACTTTAAAAAAAAAATTATATAAAATTGAAAGTCCTTCATTTTCCATATCACATTAGCATGCTCCCCAGCTGCTTTTTTATTATTCCCCTCAGCTATCACAAATGCCATCACATGTAGGAATACACAGAGATCAGCAAAGAAGTGCATACATATGGATAAGGCACGGGGAAGTGAACCATGCTGCTTTTAATTCTCATGTCTCTACAACTCGGTGAAAGCAACAATTGTGATCAATGCAGACAAACTGGGAAAAATGCACTGTGCACAGCAGGCAGAAGTCAGTCCTTCATGCCTCACTTCCCCCTGCCCCCCCCATCTGCTACCTAGCGATTAAAGGGAGTAAAATAAACACCAGAGGTTCCTGTCACAAATTTGAGCCCTTGAGAGCATGCATTTAAAAAAAAACCAAACCAAACCAACCACAAAAAACTCCACGAAAAAAAACCCCAAACCACAAAAGCCCTCCCTGGACTTAGTTCAGTTGGCACTGAGGTTCTGGGTTGTTATTTGGGCTGTTGAATTTTTTTTTCTTTCTTTAAGACCTTACTACTACAGGGAGACGAGTACTCCTGCTGCCAATCACATCCATCATCTTGCAGAATTTCAAGCATCACTGCTAAAAAAAACATCTTCAAAGTGATATTGGAGTAAAAATGTCACACCAAGGGAGAGCTATCTGTCTATGCCTCATACTTCTTTAATGTTATGCCTTTGACAGCTTAACAACAGCTAAACAGCTTAGGTCTCAGCAAGAGATTTCCAGGCTGTTTGAGTGTAAGAAGTATGACATTTTAATTAGAGGCGAAGCTTCCGATTTGCTACAAACACCCCTCTGTTTGAGGCTAAGCATGAGGAGCGCTGTTGCTGCAGCACAGCACGTGGCATCAGCAGCAGCTGCATGGGTTTGAGTCCTGCTCTCCCTGCCGGAGCCCCAGGCACTGCTGTGGTCAGCACTACTGGTGCTAATGGGGCCTTTCCACAGAGAAACCACCTGTCCTCTCCACCCCACACAGAAGCTACCACCAGCAGCAGGTCAAGTTTAGGCTCATCTTTGTTATAGACGCTCGTGACAAATTGGAGGAGCCAATTTGTATTAAATGACAAGATCGAATTTATTAGCAAGCGATAAGAGAGCAAAACAGCGCTGGGTGGCCGGGGAGACAGTGCTCCGCCAAAGGCTCGCGCCGAAAATGGGGAAGAGTCCCTTTATTTATACAGTTTCTAGTTTCTGTCTACGTGACGGCTCGTATCTTCTGCATTGTGTGTGCGTTTGTGCCGTCAGTTGCTAGGTGGTCGTAATCTGCCTTCAGGTAGCGGCTGGTATCTTCTGCATTGTGTGTGTGTTTGTGCCGTCATTTGTTTGTTAGGTGGAACGTCTTTCGTTAATCATCGGTACTTAACTGGATACTGTGGTTTTAGATAAGCGAGGAATGTCTCTACCCCCACATGCGATTTCATGAACAAAGTTAACCAGTTCATTACAATCCCCCCTTTTCTATTTTATTCTGATTTTGTTCATTAAATCGATCCAATGCTTCTTTAGCCCACCCGAGGATAGGAGTAATTCCTCCGTCCCCGATTTGTTCGTATTGCTTCCGGAGCAGCATTAAGTGTGTAGTTTCTAAGCGCCCTTTAACAATAGCGATTAACCTGATAACTGGCTTGAAGTATATCTCACAATGGGTTGACTTCGGGTGTAAGAGTCGAGGGTTTGATTTTTTTTTTTTTTTTGTTGATACGCCCAGGGTGTTATTTCCAGTGACGTTTATGTTAGGAGAGATTGTAACAGTATGTACAATACTGTTACTATCATCTTCCTCTGCTATGACTAGATTTGGTCCGATCGTTGAAGGAGGAGAAAATTTGGCTGTTTCTTTTCTTATTTGAAATAGGCCACCCCTATCAAATCCATGTTCCCAGACTCTTACCCCCCAAGTTTTCCCAATTGTCCACACAGCTTGGTCCTGGTTCAATACTGTTAGGTGTAATAGGTTACAATTCTTGTCGTTATCATAGTTCCGTCTAAAGAATGGGTCGGCTGAATGCACCCCGAGGGTCCCCCATTGCACAGAAAGATATTTATCTGGATTCTTAACAGCCCAATATCCTGTAGTTATTGTCTCACAGCCCCAATATCCACAATAAAAGTGACCAGGGTAATTGCAATACTCTTGTCTAGGGTTAGAGCTTGGGTACCGGTAGACTGTTCTTTGGTTAGGTTTTCTCCAATTGTTGTTACAGGTATTGTTACATTTTAAAAGAAATCAAATCTGATTACAGCTAAAATCTTAGGAATATAAAGTTATAGTGTGTGACTATAGTAGATAAAGAACTTAAAGAATGTGTAGTACTGTACTTTTAGCTGATTATCGTTGGCTTATATTTTCTTTTAAGAAGCCAAGAAGATTTGGTTCTTGGAAACTCCCTACCTTTCCCATCTTGATAACTGAAAGACCAATCATTGAAAAGGTTAGATTTCAAAAGAGAACATAGTATACATTTTTATACAAACTAATATAGATAGTGATGAGAATCATACTGCGCAGAATCAGCTAAAAGAGGTCAAGAAGCGGACAAGTGAGGAAGACTATGAAAGACCACCAGAGGGCTTCTGAAGACCACCAGAGACCTTTGCTGCGCCTGTGTGAAGAGACATATACATATGCTAATGATTTACTGGAAAGTTGATGATTATGTATAACATTTCCCAGAAACTTAATGAATATGTATAACAGGTGTGTATTTAACTGTATCGTTAGACAAGACAGGTGCACACGATGGGTGGAGCGATCCCCCGTGTGCCCAGCGCTGCAATAAAGGAGTGCCTGCTTCTTAACTTCTCATTGCTGTTAAGGAGTTTTATTCCGGATTTCGGCAACAGTATCTGTCATATAGATTCTTAATAAATCACGAACCGTTACTTCAAACCTCGGGGGACCCGCCGTGATGTTTTCTTTTATTATGTTTGAATCATCTACTCTGGTCAAGGTTTACCTATAGGGCTGATGGGGGTTCTCGTCCCCACAGGCAGGTTTCGCCAGCATCGGTAACAGACTTATTATCCACATACCTGGATATAAGATTGAGAAAAGTGGTGTGGTTTTGTCCTTTCTATAAGCATTTCCAAATTTTTGACATTTAATTTGGTTTGTGGTTTTATTCCCTGAGGGAGATAAGAAACTTCGGGGTGGCCCTGAGGTTATCGGATTTGGGAGTTGTGAGTCAAGGGGCTTCGTGTGCCATTTCTGGAGGTGGTTCATCAACCTCAATCCCCACAGCAGTACGCCTCTGCCTTCTCCTCCGCCTACTCTGTTGCTTAGAGCAGCGAGGTGTATCATCTTCTCGGCAGCAGTCGTATTATTCAGGGGAACCTCCTTTGTCATATTTAGTCAACCTTGACTTATCTTTCACCTCCTAAACTCCACACCTCACTCTGGCCACGGTCCATCTGCAGGTTACATGTACGATTTCGGCCTTTGTTGGACAGGGCTCATTTGTATGGAAACAACACTTCTCAGGGTTTATGCCTTTGGCAAAGATATCCCACCACTTTTCTCTACAGAGTTTACACCTGTAACATACAAAAGGATAACATATACAGTTAGGATCTTTACAAAAGATAGTCTCACTCATCCGCTTTTCTTCGGAACTTAATTTTCAAGCTATCAGGGTCTCTGGTCACCTCCCAGTGAGAACTCTGAATTGGTTCTTTGATTCTGCTTGTATGAGACCACCCTCTTTCGGTAGTCCGGACTGCAGTATCTGTAGTAAACAAAACAAGAAAGGGCCCCTCCCACCTAGGAGTGAGAGAGGATTCTTTCCAGGCTCTGATTAATACCATATCACCTGGTTTCACCGAATGTATAGATATATTTAGGGGTGGCCTCTGTACCACCATTCCCTTCTTTCCTAAATATTTCACCTCCTCTTCCACAAACTGTAGTTTCGACCGTGATACTTTGAGGCCTTGAAGGCTCAAGGAATTTAACAACCGTATGCTTTCTTTTCTGACTGCCTCCTGATTTTCTCCTGCCAACAATAAGTCATCCACATACTGTACTAACACGACCCCATCTTGTAGCCGGTATTCCCGTAGAATCCGTTCTAGGGCTTGTCTAAATAAGTTTGGGGATTCCGTAAACCCTTGGGGGAGTACAGTCCACCTTAACTGCTGTCTCCTATGAGTGTCTGGGTCTTTCCACTCAAAGGCAAAATAATCTCTACATTCCTCCTTTAGAGGGCATGACCAGAATGCATCCTTAAGATCTATTACACTATACCATTGGTTCTCGGGCCCCAATTGACTCAACAGGGTGTGTGGGTTTGCCATTACCGGGAACCGGTTGACAGTCCGTTTATTGATTTCCCTTAAGTCATGCACCAACCGATAGCTACCATCGGATTTTTTTACTGGTAAAATCGGGGTATTGTAAGGGGACATGCAGGGTTCGAGTAATCCCTTTCCCAACAGTCTCTCGATCTCAGGTTTTAGTCCCTTTCTCCCCTCATTAGAAAGGGGATATTGTTTAATTCTCACTGGAATCTCGGGGTTTTTAATAACCACTTCAAACGGTTCAATATCCAGTTTTCCAACTGTTTCGGGAGTATACTACACTTAGGGGTTAATTTGCTTCTCGTCCACCTCTGTAAGGGGACGAAGCCTGATTTTTAACTCTTCCTTTTCCACGTCCACCCGAATCCCCATTTCTACGATTAAATCCCTACCTAATAGGTTATATTCCGCTTCAGGTACTAACAACAGCGTCCCAGTTCCGTACCTGCAACTTGATTCCACCGCCACATCTTTTATAACGGGGACCTTAAAAGGTTCCCCTTTTGCTCCAATTACATTAACTTTATCTCCAGAGATTTTACATCCCGGAGGTAATGATTGTACAGTAGACCCTTCGGCTCCAGTATCCACAAGAAAGGTCACCTCCTGGCGCTGAGGACCCACTTTTAAAGTTATCAAGGGCTCTTTCTTACCAGGGGTCCTCAGCACATAGGGCCCCTGACCCCGCTAATCCTCCCGGAACGCTTTTTCATCTTGAATCCCTTTTCTACATTCTTTCTTCATGTGTCCCTTTTTCCTGTAATAGAAACATTCTACAGCTTTATCTCCTCTCCTCTCGATTCTTTCCTTATCTCCCCCACCAGACCTACCGGGTCTCCTTATTGTTATAGACGCTCGTGACAAATTGGAGGAGCCAATTTGTATTAAATGACAAGATCGAATTTATTAGCAAGCGATAAGAGAGCAAAACAGCGCTGGGTGGCCGGGGAGACAGTGCTCCGCCAAAGGCTCGCGCCGAAAATGGGGAAGAGTCCCTTTATTTATACAGTTTCTAGTTTCTGTCTACTTGACGGCTCGTATCTTCTGCATTGTGTGTGCGTTTGTGCCGTCAGTTGCTAGGTGGTCGTAATCTGCCTTCAGGTAGCGGCTGGTATCTTCTGCATTGTGTGTGTGTTTGTGCCGTCATTTGTTTGTTAGGTGGAACGTCTTTCGTTAATCATCGGTACTTAACTGGATACTGTGGTTTTAGATAAGCGAGGAATGTCTCTACCCCCACATGCGATTTCATGAACAAAGTTAACCAGTTCATTACAATCTTAATCTTTAACACAAAGGCAAAGCAAAATAGGCCTCCCATGCTAACTTTTCAGCAGCTTCTTCCTTCTCTCTCTCCGTCTTGAACCCAGGCCTGTGGTTTCTCCTGTCTGCCATGTCCTGTGAGCCTCCCAACAGATGCCTGATAGCTATGAGGCTGGCTGGGCCACCAATCTCCCAGGATCCCCGTTTTTCCAAACTTAAGAGAAAGGATGCTTGCTGTGCAACCCTGAATGCTCTCTGGAGAGCTTTGGAGACAGCTTGCTGCTGCCCAATTGCAGTTAAACAAACAACAAATGTACTTGTTTCAAAATACTCCTGTTAAATCATGAAGCTAGGGCACCTCATGAGAACATCTGAATGTGAGGTGTTGAAGGACACCCTTATGGGGGCAAAGTTTAACTATTACCATTGCAAGTGTTACTATGAAGGAACCTTCCCCCAGAATGCGTGTGGGGGTGTTAGCTAGACATCCATTCCCGATTTTGCTATTGTTGATGACATGTAATGCAATTTGCCTTCAGCATGCCACAGAATCCAAGAAGGTAACTATACCCTCAGCAAGATGTGTGCAAAGGTATTGTCTTTTTCATCCTCCTGTGACACAAAGCCATCAGAAATAGAAGATATTAGCCACATCCTGCTACCCACGATGCAAGTAATAAAACCATCTTGAATGTCAGGCTCGTATCAAGGCACTGAGAAGCACAGAGAGCAGACAGAACAAGAACTGTATCATTTCCCAGAGCTCAATAATTGTGACTAGTTTCAGTGCATTAAATTGCAGGCTTTCCCTGATTAATGAGAAATGGATAACCTCACCCAGGCACCTCTGTGTGTGAAAGGTCCATTGGAGGAGTGTGGCATTCTGAGAGTCACTTGGGACCTTGGCATTTAGTCTTCAATTAACTGCCCTCTCTCAATTCCTTGGGCACTGACTTAATGCAAAAGATGTCATTATCCTTCCTCTCTCCCACTTCAACTGATGAGTAAGAAAAAGCACTAGCACCAGAACAGCCTTTCAAAACACTGCCTGTGTCCATGCCCTGGGCTGAAGACAGGGCACATTTAGCAGCCAACACTGGGAAACAGCTCTGGATTTCAGAGCTAGGCTTCAAAGCTAAACAGATGGCTTTAGCTCTTTGGCAGGGAAATACTATAATGGCTAAAAAAAGAATGGGGACCGTATTGAGCAAGTGACACCCTCCCATCATCTGAAGGGCAATTCTGCAGATGCTCTCTCTGTCCATAGTGCTCCATTCTTACAAAAGTTAACACCATCCATGAACAAGAACTAAACTGGGAGTCGTCTGAAATAATCCAGCTTATGTGTATGCAATCTTTACGTTACACAAGGTGTCCCTTAGGGAGATAAAACTGGGAAAAGAAAGGAAGAAAACTGAGGAGATATTAGCACAGATGATGGAAAGTTCACTCCATTTTATATGAAGTGTACAAGCTTACAGTTCCTTCGTCTCAATTATAGCAGCCTCTAATGCCACTCTGTATGTCCCCTTTCCTCCTCCATCCCTTTGAAAACTTGCATCATAAACTGACTCTGGAAGGTAGACAGCATGAGCAGGTAGGCAAATACTATTTCCATTCTCAAGGAATTTCTGAATACCTCAAGCTTGTTTTTGTTGAAAAAAAGGTGCATTTTTAAGCTCCCTGCAAAAGAAAACCTCTCCAGCATTTCAGTTCATAACCTGCATAGCTCCTTGCTTCACCAATGGCAAATGCTAAAAATGAATCATTTTAATATAATACATTTTAAAATAATATCTAAATGTTTTGCTTTGGTGTCAAAGCATCCTGAAAAACAGAGTTCAAATATATTATACATTAATATTTTAAGTTAATGTAAAAATGAAAATGAAGTTAGTAGAGGTTGGGCTTTTTAATCTTCTCAAGATTTGGATGTTATCAGGCAGCACTTCATGAATCACTTCACCATTTTCCATAAGTAACACCATCTATTTCCCCACAGAAAATGGTTCCATTGAAAGCAACATCAACTATATCCCTTCAAAATGTAATGAGGTTAGTCTCTTGTACACAGCCAGAAGAAAACCTTTCTGGCATACAAAAAATTTGGAAGGCTTCCTTCAAGATCTGAAGGCAAATAATTGCAAGGCCATATTGCGCAGATACTAATTGTATTCCCACTGTGGAAGGCAGGGTAGCGGACCCCCCATTCAAGCAGGAGGCAAGCCTGGAAGCCAAAGACTTCTATGCCCTGCAATAGGAGGGGAGAGTAAACTGGGCAGCTTCCTGCCTTTGCGGTTCAGGAAAGCATGTTGCTCCCACATTTGCAGTTCTCCAGAGTTGCAGCTGATCCAATCTCTCCCACAGAAAAGCAGCCCATAGCCTGCCCTCAGGGATGCAGGCTGCCCCCGTCTCTACCCAGTTTATAATAATGTCCTCATGACATGCTCAACTGGTCAAATGTCAAAAGGAAAATAAATCCAGGAGAAGTGACTAAGAAATTTTTAATAGCAGGCATTGTCATTACAATCATCCCTCCTGATTTTATTTAGCATAGTCCAGAGAGCTTCAGTGGGTTAAAACTAAACTAAGGAAAAGCATGCTGTATCAAACAATGAAATATAGTTATGACTCACGCATCACAATATAGCTTAGTTCTCAATAGAGCATTTTAAACCTGATGTTCTTTGTCCTGATCAAACAACTGCCAGCTTTTCCTGGACAACAAGCATTTGTTAGACACACCAAGCCTAGAGGAAGCCACTGAACAGAACCTGCTAGTACTAGAGCAATTCTAGTTGTTGGCCAGAGCTGAAAAGGAACTCCCTTTCATATGCCATTCACCCTTGTTCGCACGAGGTAAAGAACCAGTACAACCTTTCTGCATGGCTAAAACACTAAAGACGACACTGGAATACCAGCAGAGCAAACAAGAACAATTACTGACATTCAGCTAGAGGAGACAG
Source organism: Harpia harpyja (assembly GCF_026419915.1). Lineage (NCBI taxonomy): Eukaryota > Metazoa > Chordata > Aves > Accipitriformes > Accipitridae > Harpia > Harpia harpyja. Next base: position 45,979,545 of record NC_068943.1, on the reverse strand, counting down.
TCTCCAGAACAGGTATATTTCTTTTCAGCCCAAGCACAGCTATTGGAGCTTTAACAGCTGTCTGTTCAGACCTAGTAAGCCTATTTGTCTGGAGCCCACCATTCTCTCACTGTAGGAAGCAAATTACATGTTTGTGTTAATTGCTTTAGCTTGCTTGCTGGGACCTGAAGTGCGCTGCATGCACAAATAGACTTTTCTCTTTCACCATCTATAAAGCATGAAAAGCAACACTTGAGAAAGTAATGACTCCCAGCTAATAATGTCCATCAGGAAAGACGCATCTTCTCCCCTGCAGAGCTGTGGATTGTTTGTTTACATTGCAGCATCTTTCCAGCTAAGATGATGAAAGAAAGTCATCATCCCAGGCACATTTTGGAAGCGCTTAGCAAATCATGGTAGGATTATCATAAGCTGCATACAAGTGCTACTTACTGTGGCAAAAGAATCAAATCCATGAAGACCGTTATGTTCTCCAGAGAAGTAATGAAGCTCTAGAACATCTTCCTGATAGAGATCAAGAATTATTTCCCAGCAGAGACGTGACTTAAACCTTGACCTGAAAATAGCCAGTTCTCTTGTGTATCAACTGTTAAGTGATGACTACTTTGGGGCTAAAATGCCTCCTTTGCTCTCCAGCCAGCATACTGAGTGACCTACACTGCTACCTAACTTAGTGTTGAACAACTTCCCTGATTCTTCAACTCTAAAAACAACTCCCACAAATAGAGCCAGACATAAAAATAGGGTGCATTTGTCACAAAGCTGTTCTACTTATCCACAGAAACATACTCAGAGGCATACATATTTTCAGCAGAAAAGGTTGAATCTAGGCAATAGATCCAGCACTGCTTTCCAGAAGACACCATCTCCTCAAAGACTACACAAGGGCTCTTAGAGACTAGCCTTTTAAGGTAATACCCACAGCTGACTGTTATAAGCCCCACCTGTCCATTTCCACAGAGTAAGTACCTGCTAACTTTGCCAGCTGCTCAGTGCTCCTAAAAAAAAAAAAAAAACAAAAAAACCCCTAACCCAAATTAGATACCGCTTTTCTGAGGAACTCTTTCAACCATTCTATGAAACTCCCACAGCAGCATTTTGTAGTTAAGACTGGAAGTTATTCGTAGCCCTCGTGGCAGGGAACAGGTTTCAGAACTGCACCCACTTTTTGGCTTATCCTTAGAGCCATCTTTCTAATGGCAACCTCAGTGTTTAAAGTCTGAAGTGTGGAGGTGGTCAGTAAGTAATTTGAATGCTTAGGAAAAAAGCTCTTGGCTCTTTTGTTCTGAAGGGATGGAGTGGAATTATTCTGGAATTTCTTTTTCTCTGTGTTGCATGCATTTAAATACTTTCTATTAGTGATTTTTCTTCCTTCCTTGTTTTATTTTATTCTTGTTACAAAAATAAGATGTCAGAAAATCTGACACATTGCTGTACCATATGCTTAGTGTCTATTTCCAGCAGCAGGTGAGAATCTCATGATTCAATTCCCACCTGTGCCAAGGCCATTTTACACCAATTTTCTCTGTAGGAAAACATGGAATAAACCCAATAAAATCTGTGGAAGACATGTATATATGTGTGGCTATGCACAGTTTCAGCATTGCCCATATGAAAAGGGAGTACATATACCCATCTCCGTCCCTGCACTGTAAGTATTAAAACAGGAAAGCATTGCCTAAAGCCAGCATCACCAAGCCAAAATGTTCTACAAGCTTGGTCAGACTCTGGAAAATAACTTCTCGGCTTCCTTCTGCAGCTCCATTTTCTTTTACTCTTTTAGTGCTCATGCTTAGAAACTTCCATTTAAAAAAAAAAAAAAAAAAGTATTTTCCTGTAATCACCAGGTGACAGGATATGGTAGTTTAAGGCATAGCACCTGTTATTGGAAAATGCAAGTCATAAATACCCCACTTGATGAATCTACAAATCTGTCCTTCCCAGAACAAATTTGGGTCTTGAAATCTTAGCATCATTCACCAGAGTCCTATTCCCTGATTTATTTATCAGCGAGTCCTTGCCTTGAAGCAGCGTAATGATGTTTTCTCTCTGATGTCTAATTGCCAACTGGAGGGCTGTACAGCCAGTGATATCTTCCACGTCAAGCAGAGCACCAGCCTTAATCAAGGTCTTTATAATGGCCATATTGCCCTTGAGGACAGCGAGGTGCAAGGGTGTCCAACCCACTTTGTTCTTAGCATTGACATCTGCCTTGCACTCCAAAAGATTGATGACAGTCAAAAAGGAGCCCCGCTGGACTGCAAAATGGAGGGGGGCCCACTCTGACTTCTCAGCGATGTTGGGATCTGCCCCACATCTCAATAGCTCGCAGACTACCGGCTCATCACTGTAGCGAGTAGCCAAGTGAAGTGGTGTCCAGTCCATGCTTCCTTTGGCGTTCACTTTGGCATGGCTATCTTTTAGCAGGTGGATGATTTCAATGTGTCCTTTGAAAGAAGCCAGGTGCAGGGGAGTCCAACCTTTGTCTGTCCTCAGCTCCACATTGGCTCCGTATTTGATGAGCTTCTCACAGATGAGGTACTTCCCTCTCACCACAGCCAGGTGCAGGGCACTGTAATGATTTTGATCCAGGCTGTTGACAGAGGTCCCATTCTTCAGCAAATAGTGGACTACCCTGAACTTCCCCCTCTCCACAGCAACATGAAGTGGGGTTCTATGGTTCTTCTGCTTTTTCTCCAGGTCCGCTCCTTGACTGGCAAGCAGTTTCACCAAACTGACATGTCCAAAGCAAGCTGCCACATGGAGGGCAGTTTTCCCATCAACCTCCTGGGTGTTGGAGTCAGCCTGGCGAGATAGCAGTACTCGGGCCACATTCTCAAAGTTGTTCTGTGATGCCAAGTGCAGAGGGGTCCACCCGTCATGCTCTTGAGCATTTACCTGTGCCTGGTGTTCCAGCAAGAGGCGTACAATTCTATCATCCCCATTCTGAGCAGCGAAGTGAAGAGGTGTCCAGCCATCGTCATCAGGCATATTGATGTCCGCATCATGCTCTATCAGAACTGAGCAGATCTCTGGCGACCTCTTCTGAACAGCCATAATGAGCGGGGTGTAGCCACAGACTACCTGGCTGTTCACATTGGCTTTACAGCTCAGGAGAAACTTCACCTTTTCCACATTTCCCTGGATCACCATAAGGTGAAGTAATGTGAGGCCATTTTCATGGACTCGAAAGATTTCCTCAGACAGGATGTCCTCTGGACTTGCAACTTCACTGTAAGAAGGTGGGATACGAATCTCCTGATTATCAGTTTCTAAAGGCAAGGGAAACAAAACAGGAGAAAGAGAGTAAGACCAAGTGAAATAGCTTGGTGTGCACAAGATGGGAGGGAGAGCACGTGCATCTTCATAGTATGAAATGAAATAAAAGTCATTTTTAGAGATAGGGAATATGAAATGAGGCAAGACTGCTACATGCAGTCTCTTAGAAAGCAGTGAGACATTTGGCCTCTCCCTCACAGGAACTATATCTGCTATTTCCTGTATAGTTCATTTTCCTTAACTTAAAAAGAAAAGTCACCCACATGGAAAACTTTCTTGAGCCACATCCATATCACTGGAGAGTGAGGAAATAGGCTATTTTTTGTAGGTTTCCCCTTCTTTATTTTTGAATTATAAAGAAAGTCCCCTACTTACCACCACTTCTGGTGTCTCTGGGGAAGGTGAACTCTTCTTTGTCACTCTCGTTTTCAGGAAGGGGAAAAGAAAAAGCCGTAAGACAAAGTTGTTTATTTGCATTCTATAAGGTTTGGACATAGTTCTTTGCTACTGCTCTAGAATTTTGTATTATCATTCGAGTGGTTTTTACCCAATCTTGTTATTGCGTCCAAAACTCAGCAGAGCAAATCATGATGCTAACATGAATGCGGGAGCCTGAAAATGATCTCTGGATATCAATGAGACTTGCCTCCTCTTACTACTTTGCTCCCAAACATATGTATATTCTACTTCCTTACTGCAGCACGTGCCCATGGCAGCATCCCAGCTAGTCATTTTCCTTGTTGTATAGTGAATCCAAACACCCCCACCTCCTTGATCCTCTATACTCAGGCTTCTCATTTCTTGCTGACTGCACAACTAGGCAAAACCTCAAAATAGCAATAGTTCTCAACTGCTACTTCTGCCTGTATGAAGCTGACTTCTAGACACAATTACACTCCAGTAGCTGGGCTAAAATTATGACTATCCTGAAACCTGATTTTTTTTCTTAGAGAAACACAGGGATTTAAAACTTTTTTTCTTCCATGAGAGTTGTTTAAACTGGAATGTCTTCAGTTCCATGGAGCTGGAAAATGGTTATCTGAGTGCATATGCTAGTGCTATGAGCAGAAGCCCTGTGATTTTGTGTCTGCCTGAGCTTCTTTTAATGACTGAGGCCTACATGATAAACCCACTTCATCTGAGCAGATAGAAAGAAGGGTCTTCCTCTCGGACTGTCTGTCATTTAGCACACTGGCCAGCTTTCTAAATTTATTTGCAAGTTTCCTGTCCCCGTAAATGAATTACAGATGTACAACCTATGCAAACACACTGTGCAAAGGTTGCTGAGGTGCCCTTGCTGTCTGATGATAAACAGTGATGAGAGAGTAAACACATTCTCAAGAACTGGTAAGAACAGAGAAAGGACTCAGTGGAATTTCCTGAGTGGTACTGGGAAGCCTTCCTCACCTGCTGGTTCCCAGAGATGGCAGGCTTGTGGGACATCTTCCTAACAAGGCGCTCGTTCTCTGGATCTACTACAAGGCTTTGTATCAGTGACAGCAGCATGTCTGTTTCTACAGGGATATCTACCAGAGCAAAAAGACTGTTAGCTGTGCAGACTACCCAGATATTCAGAAACCAGTCAGTACCCAAGGTTGTGGAAGTCTTCCTGTATCCTCCACATGGGGAGGAAGGAAAGAGGGAGAAAGAGGATGTGTTAACAGCAAATGGGTACCAAGCATTTCCAAGGCAACAGGCGATTTAACTGGCAAAGAGTTATACGCAAGCTTATCCCCCACTTGTTAATCCCTGCAGCTGACCCTTGGCTAATCCATATCACAATCAGCTACTACACCTGTAAAGCTTGGTCTTTGCTTAGGGTCTTGGTCCCAACACCTCTTCATCAAGTCAACCATCTGCTGGCATTCCCCTGGCCAGTCATCACTGATGGGTTCTAGGCAGGGCCTCTTTCCTGCTGCAACCTTGACTATAATGGCCATCATGTTGGCTCCTGAAAAAAAGCAATGCGCACTGGGCTTTATCTCTGTGAAGGTGACTGTAATAAACATTTAATAAGTGCAGAGCATGTAAGAAGTGTTCATATTTACCTGCATAAGGTTTCTTCTGCATAAGTATCTCCCAAATGACAATTCCAAAGCTGCAGGCAATGAGATCATGAGCAATCACTCCCATATATACAAGAACATAAAATTCATTTATTGCTTTCATCTTCTTGAGAAATGGGAAAATTAGGAAAGACGTTCTTCAGGATAGAAGGATTTCATCCCCCACACCAAAAGGACAAGATCTTATGAATTATCATGTACATCTCTGATGCCTTAGCAAAAGGGTTGGTGTAGTGAATGAGGGACTTAGAGCATTTCCTGTAAAAGTCAGGCTCTCAGTGCTTATTTTTCACTTTATTCACATTGGGTTTTAGAGCCCCTGACTACTGCAAGTTCATGTGGCCATGCAAATCCTCCTTTGGTTCTTGTCTTGGGTTACTGTGTAGTGTAGTGGGTAAGGAACTGATGAATTTCCAGAATGTATATATGTAGCTTGTGTAAGTGGGCTGCAAAGCACTTTGGCCAAAAGGAAAAAAATAAAGTTGAAATCTTTTCTGCACCTGTTACTGACCAAAGTGAAGCTGAATACCAAAGACGACAAGCAATATTACAGTTGCTTTAAAATCAAAATTAATCTAAGCAGCAACTGCTATGAAAGAGCAGACACTGTCTGTTCTGTGCTCTAATCTTGCTCCTTTTCTATAACAACTTCCAGCAACCTAACAGGCTATGATGGAACCTAAGGCAGTAAGTCTACGTCTGCAGCTCCCATGGGATCAGTGCTGCACAGAGGTGCATCTGGTAAGAGACAGATGATTATCCACAGATAATCCCACTCCTCCTCACTCCCCACCACTGAGGTTGGAGTAACACATCAATCCCAGTGTGTTCCCCACCAAGGACATTATGCAAGGCAGAGCGCCAGAATATAAACAAAACGAGGCAATGTGCCAGTCTCTCTCGTTCTGTGTAAGAGCTAGGTGGAAACCCTGTGTGACCTCTGAACAGAAAGGCAGCCCTTACCTGTACACATCATATTTGACTCCTGGGTGCTTGCTGTTCTGGAGAAACATTTCTGGGGGGATGTAGCTCAAAGTGCCTCTCAAAGCAGAGCTTTCAATATATTGCATTCGGCTAGACTGCTCCATCCATCTTGACAGCCCGAAGTCTGAGATCTGCAAGCAGAAAAAATGAGAGCCTCCCCCATAATGCTCACAATCTCACCCCTCCTTATATTAGCTGGGAGATACCTCCATCCTTCATGATCAGGGATATGAGGAGGTGCCTAGCAGCTGAAACTTGATAAAATCCTGATAAAATTGCATTCAGTGCTTTTCAGTGAGTCCAGCAGATCAGCATTTCCTCCTAAGTTGGAGCCTTCAGTTCCCACTTCTGGCACAGATTGCCTGTACGATCTGGAGGTACTTTGTTTACCAGCTGCTTCTTATAAGCCCCACCAGTCAATCTTTCATTGAGTGTTCCTGAAGAACCTAACTTACTAGGATTCTGGACTCATTTGGCAAAAATAACCTTTCTCATATTTGACAAATAACCTGTCCCTACAAACACAGCATTAAGGTCATACCTTAACATGCATATTCCCATCTAGGAGAATGTTCCCTGGTTTTAGATCTAAGTGCAGCAAAGGAGGTGTCATGCTATGCAGGAAATTCATAGCCAAGCCCATCTCATGGATAACCCGGAATTTGAGCTGCCATGACATTTTGTGAGTGGGAAGAATTTTCTCCAAGGACCCTCTCGCCATATATTCCATCACTATCCCCAAAGGGCTGTTGCAGACCCCATAGATAGTGACAATGTGCTGGAATTTGATTTTCTCCATCTTGGTTGCCTCTTCCATTAGACAGTTCATACTGGTCCTGGGGGGAAAAAAACACAAAACAAACAAAACAAAAAATGTGGAACCGAGAAATGGTATCAGTCAATTCACGAGCTAAGTTATGGTATAGTAGGTTAGTGATATCTAGCCTTTCCAAGCAGCCCTGCCTACCCCAAAAAGATTCATTCAAATTTGCCCCTTGAACTGGTGATAATGCAACCACATCATGATCTTTTGCAGACTAAAATCTAACATACAAGGTGTTACGACTTTTCAAAATGAGCTGAGGATTGTTTGGGCAAATTCAACCACTAGGCTCCTAGAGAAAGAGATCAAAACTTCCATCTTAGTCCAGCTCTTAGAAGACCTTCAGTGATCACAGAAAGCCTTGTCCACATGCTCGTTTTCACACTGTGGTGAAATTCCCAAGGGATGCTTCCTGAAAGCATGATGTCAGGAGCAGGCACAGCATGGTGTCGTGGTTTAACCGCAGCCAGCAACTAAGCACCACACAGCTACTCACTCACTCCCCCCCCCAGTGAGATGGGGGAGAAAATCAGGAAAAGAAGTAAAACTCATGGGTTGAGATAAGAACGGTTTAATAGAACAGAAAAGTAGAAACTAATAATGATAACACTAATAAAGTGACAGCAGTAATGATAAAAGGATTGGAATATACAAATGATGCACAGTGCAATTGCTCACCACACACTGATTGACGCCCCGTTAGTCTCTGAGCCGCGATCCCCCCGCCCCCACTCCCCCCAGTTTATATACTAGATGTCACATCACATGGTATGGAATACCCTGTTGGCCACTTTGGGTCAGCTGCCCTGGCTGTGTCCTGTCCCAACTTCTTGTGCCCCTCCAGCTTTCTCGCTGGCTGGGCATGAGAAGCTGAAAAATCCTTGACTTTAGACTAAACATTACTTAGCAACAACTGAAAACACCAGTGTTATCAACATTCTTCTCATACCTAGCTCAAAAACATAGCACTGTACCAGCTACTAGCAAGACAATTAACTCTATCCCAGCTGAAACCAGGACACATGGTGAGCCATGCCTTTTTCATACACCACAAGTCCACAGGGTAGCCTCAGCGACAGCCTGCACACTGCTTGCCGACAGACACACTAATGTACTGAGCTTAAGTACATGGAGGCTTGGCATACCTATACCTATGCCTCTGCCTGCAGCTTTCTGTCCGTGAGCATGGTGAATCTGGTCCCAAAGGGAGTCTAGACATGTCTGTCCATTGTTGCCAGTTTTGGCAGACCTGTTTCACTAAATCTTTACATTTCCCAACCTGCTGAACGAGTTGGGATGCCCAGAGCATGCTGACAGCAGCCAAGCAGTAAAGTGCCAAAACTGCATTTAAAAAGAGCACCCTGGGAATGAATCTGAGCTTGCAACATTATGCCAGGCCACTAATAGCTCTAAACATAGTTCAGCTAAGCAAATCCTTCTGCCAGACTTCCTCTAGCAGGCTCCCCACAGTAAAACGTACCTCTGTATTGAGGAGTCTCAGGTATTATCTTTCCCACTGCGGGAGAAAGGGTTAACACAGGAAGAAGTTGCAACCTGCAGCGTAGAGGGTTGCAGATAGATTGATTCTTCCCCCTCCCAGGAAAATGAGGGGTGTGGAGAAAGAAGTGACTTCTGTGATTTCTGGTTCCCTTCCTGGGACAGAATCTCTGAGCACAGCCCCTGTGTGCCTCCCTCCCAGGCACCCCAGGGGCTGGTGGGAGCTGACCTGCACAGAAGGTTATGCTGGATCCTGTGGTGGATCAGCATTGTGGGAAGTAACAGAGGGAGTGAGATTAGCCCAGGGGGAGGCATTTGCACCATTAGCACAGATACGTGAGAAGGTACAGCGAGAAGGTGGATGTTGGACAAGCAAAGGGAGCCCCAAGAAATGAGGCTTGTAAGGGAGAAAAGCAAGAGCCCCAAAGTGATTCCCATATAAGAATCTGAGTGTTTCAACCCTCTGGGAAATACTGTGACTGCATCTGTGGCTGTATTTTCTTTTCTGTGGATTCCCTGTGATTTTTTTTCTCTCAGCCTCAACAGACCTGTGAACTATGAGCCTTTGCAGCTGACAGAAGTTGAGGCAAGAGCCATCTTCCACCCACTCTCTTTCCTTCTCTGAGGTGATACATAGATTCACTGGCATTCACTGAGCACCTGCCCTCCTTGCTTTCATGTGCCCACAGGGATGTCTTCCATCATCCCACAAAATCCATTTCCTGTTTTCTCCTGACAAGCAAAACCATCCAAGGTTAATAAACTGGCTGTCAATTTGCCCCATCATTTTGAAGGAACAGTGCAAAGCAGTTGGTTACGCATCAGGAATGCGAGCAGATGGAAGTCACCACACCATTGTCTCCATTCATAGCTACTGACGAGACACATTGTTTTTACAAGCCCAGAGACAGGAGTGCTAAGGACTTTTAAAAGTTCCTCTGAAATTTTTGCCTCCTTTGGCCCCCTTACCAGACAACTGTGCTGCTGTGCTTTTTTCAAACCACCGAGTGGCCTGGAAACTTTCAGTTTTGCATTTGGGGCTTGTACTTAGTGCTGACAGATAAACCAGAACCATTTTATAATACACATGAAAAGGCTCATGACAGATTCATATGCAATGCACTCAAAGATGTTTTCTGTGGGTATATGTGCATTAGACAAACTGCACACTGAAGGTCTGCCTCTCACAAATGTGGAAACATTCTAAAGCAAGTAGAAACAGCCATTGAACCATACACCCCAGATGCACAACACTACAGGACCAATGCTGGCCCTTCTTACAACCCCCCCAAGAAAGGAAGGATTTTTGGCACGGCCATAGTGCAGGACAGCACGGTCTTGTCTTGTAATCCAGAACTCACAGGGGTTACTGAAAAGTATAATGTAAGTCAGAGCAGCCTCAAGGCTGTTTAGATATATGTAAGGGGTAGGAAAGCCTTTTATAACACTATGTTAGAGCGCAAAGTTATTTTAATGACAAAATAGTGCAACTTCAGTCCCTAGGACACCAGTACAGTAACTATTAAAGGCACATGAACTGTTAGATATTTTTCCCAAACTCAGATTTTCAGATTTAGGTTTTCAAATCCTGGTGATTGCAGAAATGTTGTTTTTAAAAACAACAACAACAAAAAACCCCATGAATATTTCTGTTCACATTCAACCATTCTTCTGGAGTGTACACTAGGAGTTGATATAATCCATGAAAGCCACATGAATAAATTTACTAGAATTAATATATGCAGAAGTAAAACTGATTAACTCGACTCATTTTTTTTTCCCCAAAAGAAAATGAAATGCAAATGTAGTACCTGAAGAGCATAAGCAGTGCAAACAAAAGAGGACAGTCACTGCTTAAATTGAACCACCTCAGTTGTTGTCAGTAACGTGACAAGAAGTCATACAAGCATATGATTTTTAACAGGCAGGATCCTTCCAACTTGAACAGAATAAAATTTGAGAATAAGTAACTTCATTGACTCAGTTTTTAGATCAGGGTTGCCTATATTGTATGTGGTATTGGCAGTAGTTGCAATTACCTGGCTTTGTTCTATCTCCAGACCCAAGGTAGTCAGCAGAGAAGTCTCTGCAGGTGAGAGACACAGCAAAAAGTAAACTGAAGGTGCAGATACACCATCAAGAGAAAAGAACATGTCTGGAGGGTAAGTGAGGGAGCAGAGTGCTTTGTGAGGCCAGCAAAACCAGCTGGAAATTCTCTGTCCCTCAGCTTTAAATCTGGTGATTTCAGTGACTAATTTAGTTTAATAGATACCCATTAGTCCCAATGTCCAGTGAAAGCTGCAAATAAGTAATCAGGCTGCTTTTATCCACGTGCCCATGTTTAGTTTAAGATGCCTACTTCAGCCTCCAGATTTCAACACTAACTGTTCTGAGTAAGTGTTCTTTTCCCACATGCACATACACACATAAGAAAGAGAGGCAAAACTCCAGATCAGTAGTGGTTTTTCCACTCCCTTTGGGTACCAAAAACTTGACTTCCCAGGGAGAAGAAGCCATGTGAACATTTCCTTCAGAGTTTTAGCACCAATTCACCATAGATGGCTCTAATTGACAGTTTGAACTGCTGAGCCAGAAGAGACCGCAGTTACCTCTCCACGCTGGTGTCCTGCAGCAGATACGGGGAGCACTTCACTGCATAAACTGTTCTCCACCTCTTGTGCTTGACTTGGTACACATGCCCAAAGCCTCCGCTGGCCACTTTAATCCAGTCTTCTTCAAAATCCTCCTTATTAAAGACAGTTAAGCTGCCCAGTTGCTGGTCTCGCTCCGAAGTCATGACAGAAAAGTCAGCCTGGCTGTCTGCCTCCTGCTCAGGCGGTATCAGAGAAGAATAAAGGAGCTCTTCCTACTTCTGACTTGCATAGGGAGGTAGGGAGTTACCTCAGATGAGCCATGTTAGTTACTGCCAAGAGGTGGATCCTAAGCGTCACTCTCATTTGGTATGCAGAGGAGCTGCGTTCCTTAATTCCAGGCACTCATGCCAGGCTACTGTGCAGAGCCTGGCCAGGCTGGATATATGTCTACATTTCCATAAGGCTGCCCTCCTCTCTAGTGTCGAGCACTGGGTGGGCAAATGCTGAAAGAATACGAGATGAAAAATGGCACAATGCAACAATCCTTTAGCAATTGCACTGTGCTGAAGATGGGATTCCTCACCTGAGGCATCAGTATACGCTGGGTGAAAGCGAGGCAGACGGATACTGAAAGGGAAGGAAGGCCTTACACAGAGAGAAATCCACAAGGCACCTGTGCAGCATTGCACACGTGAGCTGGATGAAGAAGAAAAGTGGAAAACTCTCCAAAAAGATAAAGAACAGAGGAGACCCCAGAACTAGCATGTGGCAAACATGAGTGCATGAAACTGAGAAAATACTTAAACAGAAATACAACAAACATGGTGAGCCAGCATGGTTACCTCAGGGATAAAGTATGCTGTCGAATGCCCGCAAGGGGCATTTGAAGAAACAAGAGAATACTGAAGAGCTGGTCTGAGCAGTTTAACTATTACTGTGTGAGCACTAGTAACAGCACGCATGCTTTTAGTTGCTTTATGCCTTGACTCCCCAGCTGTAAAAAGGGTTTAATGACACTCGTCTGGGTCTTGTGCATACATGTCTTTCAAGACTTAGCACAGGGACTATGTCTGTAGGTAAGTCAATGTCAAATACAACATGGTGCTGGTTTCCTCAGTGCTACTGCAATACAAATAATAATTAGTATTTCTGAAGGGTAATTGTCATTGAGTCTTGACTTGGAGTTTTTAGCTGCATATCAGATCCAGGTGGAAGTGCAAGCTACTTCTCCACTGCATTTGACATGAAGTGCTCTGGCAATGGCCCATCACTCACAACTGCAAGGCTTGAAGGAAAAGAAAAAGGAAAAAAGCCAGCCAGGCTCTGCAGCTTTTTAGGGGAAAAAAAAGGCATTACAGTCTGACACATGATTGTTGCTGATTCCCTGCTCCTCCCTAAGAGTTGCCCACCAATTTTGATGCTTCCGGCCCAGGTACTGCCCCTGACTACCTCCACTCCCGCTTGCTGGCACTCACCTCCCAACTCAACTTCAGAATCAAGAACAAGCATGATAGGGCTCCATTCCCTCGTGTTCAGGCACAGGCAGGACAAACTGTTACTGAAATGCTCAAGTTTTATTATAGAAAGTTCAGGAGAAGGTGAGGGAGTGGAGGAAAACACTCCATGGTTGCAGAGTGGCAGCTGCTGCTGCTTCACTTCCTCCACAGAGCTCACAGGTGCGCTGCATTTCTTGGCAATTGCCTCAGGCACTTTCCAGGGTCTGTCTCAACTTTAATGGCATTAAAATAAAAGGTTAGGAAGTGAGGCAGTGTGTATGGAAGGGTTAAAAGATGGAATTTTGGTCTGTGGATGAACACCGAGTAAGAAGTATATAACTAAGAAATGCAGTCAGCACAGGGAACAGATAGTTTATTGTCTATTGTTTGAAATGCTGACCATAGGGATAAGGAGGTTGAGCAATGTTAGGGGAGGTAGTACGTGCAATAATGGAGGAATACAAGGCACCACACATAATTTTGCTTACCTTGCAAAAGTCCTGCTGTTGGTTAGAGCATAGTGGATGTGACTGATGGATTATGGTAATATGCCGCATGTACAGAGCTCATGAACCAGTAGAAGGGACGGCTATGGCACGTGCAGCACGCCTGGCCAGCGGGCGCATGTGCCATAGGCTCCCTATGTTGCAATCAAGGCGTGTTTTGGCACTCATTGGCCACGAGTGTTGACACCTGTTCCTCTGCAAATGTATAAAATACCGGGGTTTTCTGAAGAGCAGTGGGCCGGTGTACGGCAAGGTCACCGTTGCCTCTGTGGGGACGCCCTCGTAAAGCTGGCACCTACCAACTGCTGGGCTGAGCTTGCAGCACAAGACGGCACAAGAATGTACAGATGATTCATCTTCATGGTCCTTGGGTTGGTATGTTAATAGGTTTTTTTTGCTTTGTAAGATACCCTTAGCGTAACGCATGTGTGTAGTTAATAAAATGCTTGCTTTTTCCCTTATAGTCAGCGTGTGTGTTTACTTTCTTGGGAATCCTCGAAACCACCCTAAAACAGGCAGTCATGCCCATCATTTACACCTTTGTTGACAACAGCAACTTGCATGTGTTGAAATGAACCTTTCCTGGTTTTGCCCCAAACTGGGGAGCAATTTTACTCCAGTCGACTCCAAAGAACACCTTAACTGTGGAAGTGGCGCTCCAACTCACTGATTTGCAATTGTGACACTTTCTTTTGAATTTCCTAAGGCACAAGCTAGCGGTGCTTCTCTGAAGTGAATGAGAACACTGCAGTTATCGATGGCCCTCCTCAGCCTCGAGATGCAGAAGGATGAAGGCTGAGATGGTCAGGGAGGGCTGCGGCCTTGCCTGCTCTCAAAAACTCAGCCCCAATTTGCTCTGCATACTGGTCCCATTGCAACTGCAACTGCAACTCTGCCCTTAGCAGCTCATACGTCCATCCCCTTCCCCTGAACTAAGTGCCCTGCCAGCTACGGCTCAGTCCAAAGGTGAACCAACATAAATCACTCCTACAGCAACACTGCCCCACCACCAAACTTGTGTCTGGAAACTGCCACCTGATATCCCTGAGATTCCCCTTGCAAACAGCCAGGACCAACACACACAGCAAAAGTTCCAATGGTTGCTGAAGGTTAAAATTGCATGTGCAGTGCATTTTTACTGGCCTCAGTTAAAGCAGAGTTGGGCAAGAAAGTAGCTCAATGGGGAACAGGCAGTTGGAGAAAGCATTTTATTGGGTAGCCCCAGCACTGAATAGCTGGGCAAAGGGCAGGGACAGAAGCTGTTTTGGGACAGAGAGGAGGAACGCGTTCCTCCAGAGGCTGAGGTCCAGCAGCTTCCTCCCCCATGCAGGTGCTGAAGGAGAAGCATTCAGAAGGGGAAACCACCTCAAAATCCCTGCTCTTGCGTACTTGTCCCCTGGCACGCACACAGCCTCAAAGGACATTTTGGGTGGCTGCAGAGCCCTTCCACTCCCCACAGCTGCTGCAGCAACATCAAGGTTCAAAAAGTCGTTCTGAGACAACTTTGGGAAGTCGTGTCACCTTAATGCAGAAGTGGAGCAGCTTCTAAAAATCTTGAGAACTGCAGTGAGCCAAGTACCTGCTCCAGAAGCACAGACAACCTCCCTGAAGGCCCAGGGATGCTTTAGCCTTCGCAGCCCCAAAGACAGGGAGATTGCCTTCCCAGGAGTGCCTTTCGCTTGCCCCTTCTTCATCCCAGTGCTGCTCCTCCTCTCGCTCACTCTTGCCTCGCTGTTCCACAAGACACCTCTTCTTTCTCTGCCAGCTGCTGCCAAGGAAGGAGGACACAGTTAGGCCTGAAAAGCGCCAACTCCTCCGCCTGAAGGAAACAGGGATCCCTACACCCCATGAGGGAGCTCCCCAAGGCACCACCTGGCCACCACCCACCCGCCCGCAGAGCCCCCACCTCCGCAAAACCCTCCTACTTCAGCTTGTCTCACCAAAGCGACGCACAGCAGAGTTCCTGCCGGTGCTGGAGCTGGGCTTGGAGGCGGGCACCCTGGGCAAATCCAGCTGGGCATGCAAAGCAGCGGCCAAAGAGGCTGCACCCCTGCTTACAGGGGGCTCAAGCCGCTGCCTGGACTGCAAAGCGCCCGGGACTCCAGGGCACTGGCCGGGCCCTCACTTACAGGGCAGCCCTGGTCCCAAAGGCCCACGGAGGCTCCTTCTCTCCGATTCAGGGGTACCCTGACCCGCACCCCGCTAACAGGGCGGTCACCCCACACAGGCTGCCAGCTGAGCACTATCGAGTGCTGGGCACTTTCTGCCCTGAAGGCAAGTGAATCAGCAGTGGTGGCTTGTGACTCTTGCAAGGGCTTTTCCTGGGAGGTTTTGGGGGCTTGGGCAGAATGACTTCCAGAGGCGGGTTCCTCATCACTTGGGAGAAGCTGCTGCTTCAATCTGGAGCAGCTGGTTGTAGGGTGACTGGTGTTTGGGGCCTGCAAGTGGTGCTTGCTACCCTAAATCTGCTGCCCTGCCCTGCCCTGTCCTGCCTTGCCCTGCCGTGCCCTGGTCCCCTTTCTCTCTGCTCTCAGCCCCAGGAGCAGCTTGGGAGAAAGAGAACCATGGGGGAAGGCAGGAGGCTGGGGGGAAGGGGCCTGTTCCGGCCATCGGGGATGTACCTGCAAGCAGGGCCCAGGTCCTGCCCAGGCAGCCCTGGCACTGGGAAGCCCTTTTATTGCCCTGAGCTGGGCCGCCGCCCTGGAAGCAGGGCTGGGGCCTCTGCTCTTTAAATGTCCAGGCTGCTGGGCACCACACAGTGAGAAAAGTGGGTCTAAGGTGGCTGAGCCTGGGGGGGTAGGGGGTAGAAGGGAGGAAGGATGGCCAGGGACCAGAGAACGCTGTGGGGAGGTCCCTCTGAGGGCCGGTGTCCCTCTCTCCTCCAGGCAGAGGAGCTGGTGCTTGACTGCGCTCTCCTTCCTTGGCAGCAGCTCCGGGAGAAGAAAGAAAGAAGAGGCATCCATCGTGCATGGAACCATGAGGCAAGAGCAAGCGAGAGGAGGAGGGGCAGGCTGAAGAAAGGGAGACAGAAAGGCACGCTGGGCAAAGGGACCTCCCTGTCACCGGGGCTGTGGTCACACAAGAGCATTTTGGCACTTTTGGGATGGTTTTTATGGGTCTGGGGGAGGTACTTGGCTCAGTACCATTCCCTAGATTTTTAGAAGCCATTCCAATTCTGTGGTAAGAAGACACAACTTCAAAATCTTTGCCTCTGAAAGGTCGGGGCCACGGACACCCACCTGATTACAGGGGGTCCCTCCAAGCACCTCCCACCGAGCGCAGGGGGCACGCACAGCCCTGCTTACAGGGCAGTCCCCCTTGGCTTGGCACGCACTCCCAACAAGCCCCACGGAGCCTGAGGCTCCGACCTGCGCCCCAGTTACAGGCTGGCCGTCCTGGCTGCAGCACACCACCACATCTTCAGGAGCCCAGGGAGCGACCTTGACCCCAACTGCAAGGAGGTCGCCCCAGCCAAAAGCAGTGCCAAAGGCGGGACTGCGCCCTCCAGCACAGCGCTTCCTCAACCTGCACCCTCTAAAGGGCGAGGGAGGGCTCACTCCTGGTGCCTGGCTAGGGCAGCCTCCCCAGCCCTGCTTACAGGGAGGGCGGGCTGCTCCTGGGGACAGAGGGCTCCACGGCTCATGACACATGCCCTGAGTACAGGGCTGTTACGCTGGCAGGTCACCAGCAGGACAGGCAGCCAGGCAGGCAGAGACCCAGGCCCGGAGTACAGGCAGGTCGCGCTGCCCGCACTACGACTAGGCGGCTTCTCTCCGTCCTTAGAAAGAAGGGGCAAGCCTGGACTCTCCCTCCACTCACGGGCTCAGAGGGGACCCCCCGCTGCTGCACAGAGCCCTTCTTTCCCTCCTGGGAAGTTTAAGCTAAGTACGCTGCAGCAATTTTAACAGGGGCCTAAACAAGAAGCTCATTCGCTCGCTCATTCACACAGACACAGACTTGGACTCAGACACAGACACAGGCAGGGAAAACCAGAACTTCCCAGAAGAGAGAGTGAGCTCTGTGCAGCCAAACTCTGGGGAGCCATCCCTACCCCCAAGCAGGAAAGGAGAGCCTCAGACCTGCCCCCTGGGCTGCATGGAGGCCAGAGGAGCCTCAACATGCCAAGGGGATCCACGGGTGGCCAAAGGGCAAATGCCATGACACGTCCCAACTCCAGGGGGGGTCACGCTGGCCAGGCTGCCAGCAGGCAGAAAGCCGCCGGGGCCAGAGGAGGGGGGTGTGGGGAAAAAGCCCTCCCCTGCTTACAGGGCGGGCTTGGGGTCCAGAGAGCTCCATTTCCCCCTCGGGTGCAGAGACGGTGGCTCTCACCCTCCTTACAGGGTTGCCACTCTCTCCAGGCAGCCTAACCATGGGGCAACATGGCAAAAGGCCAACGACCTGAGCCCTGGTTACAGGGAGGTCGTCCAGTGCAAAGCCAGCCAGGGCACCAAAGGTGCTGGCAATGCTTTTGTGTGACCACAGCCCCGGTGACAGGGAGATCCCTTTGCCCAGAGCACCTTTCTCTTTCCCCCTCTTCAGCCCACCCCTCCTCCTCTTGCTCGCTCTTGCCTCGCAGTTCCACACAATGCCTTGTCTTTCTTGTCCAGGAGCTGCTGCCAAGGAAGGAGGGCACAGTCAAGTGCCAGCTCCTCCACCTGGAGGAGAGCGGGATGCCAGCCCCCGGAGGGAGGTCCCCACAGCACTCCCAGACCCCCAGCCATCCTTCCCCCCTCCTACCCTCTACCCCCCCGGGCTCACCCACCCTTCTCACCGCCATGGTGCCCAGTGGCCCAGAGGGAGGCAAAAGAGCAGAGGCCCCAGCCCTGCTTCCAGGGCAGCGGCCCAGCTCAAGGAAATAAAAAGGCTTCCCAGTGCCAGGGCTGCCCAGGCAGGACCTGGGCCCTGCTTGCAGGCACATCCCCAGTCCCCAGAGGGGGCCCCTTCCCCCCAGCCTCCCACCTTCCCCCGTGGTTCTCTTTCTCCCAAGCTGCTCCCAGGGCTCAGAGCAGAGAGAAAGAGAGCTAGGGCAGGACATGCCCAGCCCCACTCATCTTAGCCCCACACTTCTGAAAGGCTGGGGCCAGGGACACCTGCCTGCTTACAGGGGGTCCCTCCCAGCACCTCCCGTTGAGCGCAGGGGATGTGCACAGCCCTGCTTACAGGGCAGTCCCCCTCGGCCTGGCATGCTCAAAAGCCCCATGGAGCCTGAGGCTCTGACCTGCGCCAGTTATGGGCTGGCCGTCCTGGCTGCAGCACAACATCACGTCTTCAGGAGCTCTACTTCCCCCCCAGGTGCAGAGACAGTGGCTCTCACCCTCCTTACAGGGTTGCCACTCTCTCCAGGCAGCCTAACCATGGGGCAACATGGCAAAAGGCCAACAAATGCAAAGGCCCAAGCCCTGGTTACAGGGAGGTCATCCTCCAGCACAAAGCCAGCCAGGGCACCATAGGTGCTGGCAACGCCCTTGTGTGACCACAACCCCGGTGACAGCGAGGTCCCTTTGCCCAGAGTGCCCTTCTTTCCTCCACTTCGGTCTCCCGGGCTTCTTCCGCTCCTCTTCTCGCTCGCTCTTGCCTCGCAGTGCCACACGATGGATGCCTCCTCTGTCTGCTCCACCACCAGCTGCTGCATAGGCAGGAGGACGCCGTCAGGACCGAGGGACGCCGGCCCCGCACGAAGCTCTCCACAGCACCACCCGAAGCCCACCCGTCCTCCCACACCTACCCCCTATACCCTAGGCCCCCCACTGCTACCCCCACCGGAAAAAGCCTCACAGATCGGTTTTTCTCACCGAATTGGTGCTCCGGTGCTCCCTGCAGGGACGAGTGCGAAGTGCCCTCTGCTGCTCCGGGCTCCTGGCCGCTCTCGGCGGGCGCTGGACCTCCGCACCTCCTGCGGCGATGGCTGACCGCGCCTCCCCCGGGACGGCGCCTGAGCCCCAGCCCTCCCCACGGCGCTCACAGACCCCCTGAAGGCGGTGGCCGACCCCCGCCCCGAGGCGACCGCAGACGCTCCCCACGAAGGCGGTGCCGACCCCCGCCCGCCCCTTCCCCAGGCGGGTCCCGCTCCCTTTCCCCTCAGGCGCCCGCTGTCCCCCTCACACAGGCGCGCGACGCCTGTTCCCGCCCGCTCGCGCCCCTGCCCCGAGGCGACCGCAGACGCTCCCCACGAAGGCGGCGCCGACACCCGCCCGCCCGCCCCGACGCGATCGCGGACCCTCCCCAGGCGGTGCCGACCCCCGCCCGCCCCTTCCCCAGGCGGGTCGCGCTCACTTTCCCCTCAGGCGCCCGCTGTCCCCCTCACACAAGCACGCGACACCTGTTCCCGCCCGCTCGCGCCCCTGCCCCCGCCCCCGCGAGGCACCTGCGCGACGCCTGTTCCCGCCTGCTCGCGCCCCCACCCCTGCCCCCGCCCCCCCGAGGCGCCCGCGCGACGCCTGTTCCCGCCTGCTCGCGCCCCCCGCCCCTGCCCCCGCCCCCGCGAGGCGCCCGCGCAACGCCTGTTCCCGCCCGCCCGCGCCCCCCCCCGAGGCGCCCGCGCGCCGCCCGGGGGAGGGGGCACGCGCCCCGCGCCCGCCGCAGCCCCCGCGCCTCGTTGCCCGCCCCACAGCAGGGACAGTCTGCGCGGCGCCGGCCTGCGGCGGAGCTGCGGGGGCTCTCGCCAGCATCGGACCCGCTCCCCGTGCCGCGGCGGAGCTCCCACCGCTGCGGCGGAGCCCGCTGGGCTCCTCTGGGACGCGGCACCGGTGGCAGGTCGCGACAGAGTCTGTCGGCAACTGACAGGATCGGTCAGTATCGGACGGGCCCCCCTTCGGCTCCGCCGCGAAGACTCTTGCGCTTACGACGAGGAGGTTTTTATTTCATTCCCAAAGAGCCAGGGGGGCTCCACTGTTAGAATTCGGGAGCAGACTTTCCAGCAGTAGAATTACTTACTGGTGGAAGAGCCTAACAGAACTACCTGGAAGCGCTTCTTTGTGTCTGCGGCAGCCATGAATTACCTAGCACAATCTGGGAGTCGCTATAGTGTCAGCAATGACCTCAGGTCTTGCGAGTCTTCAACATTTGTTAAAAGAAAGGCTTCTTGCTACCTTTCCCCAGTGTAATCCTACAGATCCCAGTAACTCACTCTCTTACTGGAGTTCTCCGTCAGCAGTTACATCTGCTGTAGCTATTAACGCACTACTGGCGGTACAGCTACCCTTTAGGACCAGTTAGTATCCTTTAGAATCTAGTAATGGAATCACCATTTGTGATTACCATCGGTATTACTCAGAAAACAGCCTGCTGGTGCACGCGGCTGGGGCCCCACCGGGTGCACCCCTGGCACAGGCCTCCCTTCTGAGACGGGCTGCGTGGGGCAACCCAGCACACGCCATCATCCCACAGGGACCAAGCATCTGCGCAGAGTGCTTTCAGTGCTCAAACTGTACGCAACCCTTCGGAAACAGCAAGATCCTCCCTCTTCCAGTGTACTCGATACAGTTGCCACCAGCACAAGGCGCTGGGCAAACACAAGCGAGAGTAGGAAAAGTGAATTGGCATCAGTAAGGAGATCAAGCCCAGTCTCACAGGACCCTAGCAAAGAAAGGCTCCACTGGTTAAAATGAGCTTTCATTACACACACGCAGAACAGGAAGGTGCTTGGTCTGCATTAACAGGAATTTCCACATTTACAATGTGTGCAGGTACTTGAAGTCCACACCGCCTTTGTAAGAGGCACTGCAATAACACACAGGTCCAACAAGATGTAGGCCACATTTTCCGGATCGGCAACAAGCGCAGACGCTGCTCAAGCCCCTGAAAACAACAGAGAAGGCTCTACCGAAGAGCTACCCGCAAGCGTTGGTTTTTCTCCTTCCGAAAGAGCAGCTGCATCCCTGCCACCTCCTGGCGGCTCAGTGCCTTGTCACAGGACTGGAAGGTCAGCCGGTGGCAGAGGCTCTTCCGTCCGGTCTCGGACTGCTGGAAACTATCAATTAACTGGATGGAGACAACCATTTCACCTGACACCTGCCTAGCAACTGTGTGAAAAGCAACTTCATCAAATTGTTCCCCATCAGGAACCCAAAAGCTGACATCATGCACATAGGAAGGTGGAAAAAGAGAAAACACTTGAAAAGCCATATGTCAGTCATCCGTAGCGTGTACATTGACACCCCTGGACAGTCTCTGCGTTGAAAGAGTGAACATCACTCAAGACAAACCTGGCTCTTGCCACCACAGCCAACCATGTGCCAGCAGTTGTGCTGCTCTCTCCTTGGCTGATGAGATGTCCCACCCCATCCACTGCAGAGCTGGAAGGAAAGCCAGACAGTAAGGAAAATTCTGCTAGGACAGTCAAAAGTTTTAGCGTGACCGCAAAACATCTGCAAAGTGGTAGAAAGCCATATCACAGCAGTCAGCATAGCTCTTTATCTGGTTTATTCACCGAAAAAAGAGAGGGCAAAATGTTGCTGCTGACCAACCTCTGGGGTGCTTGCTGACCACCCCTACCCCAATGACTGTGAACCCCCTCACCCTGAGATGCTTGTGTGTTCCCCCCACTGCAAGATGAATGCTGAACAGCCCTTCCCTGACATGCTTGATTACTGTCCCCAAAAAGGCTGTTGCCAATCCCCTTGAAGACAGTTCCCAACCTGTCCCCCAAAATAGTTGCCAACTCCCATTGCCAAGGCAATTGCTGACACCTTGCTGCAAGGCAGCTGCTGACCCCCCCTCTCCCCCCAGTCATGGCCTCCATTGTGTCAGCTGTGGTGTCCAGGATGCGGCACCCCACTCTACCCGTGGCTGTACCTGGGCAACGTGCCAGACTTCTTCAGAACCACAAAGCTCTTGTATTTGTCTTTCTAAGAAGCTGCTATACTTCAAACGTAACTGCATTTCAGGTGCATTTTAGTGCAAAATCCAGTACGGCTTTTTACGTTGTTATTCCTTTTGCTGTATTTTGTACAGAACCTGCCATGTCAGTCTCAGGGACCCATTTACAAACTTACTTCAGGAAAGAGAACAGTCCTTTGGTTAAAGAGCAGGGTCGAGGCACAGGAGAGCTGAACTCCCTCCTGGCTATATCAGGGTATTAATGCATGCATGCTTTTAGTTGCTTTATGCCTTGACTCCCCAGCTGTAAAAAGGGTTTAACGACACTCGTCTGGGTCTTGTGCATATATGTCTTTCAAGACTTAGCACAGGGACTATCTCTGTAGGTAAGTCAATGTCAAATACAACATGGTGCTGGTTTCCTCAGTGCTACTGCAATACAAATAATAATTAGTATTTCTGAAGGGTAATTGTCATTGAGTCTTGACCTGGAATTTTTAGCTGCATATCCGATCTGAAGAAATTCTTGGAGGAAGGCTGATCCAGGTGGAAGTGCAAGCTACTTCTCCATTGCATTTGACACAAGGTGCTCTGGCAGTGGCCCCCTTCCTGCCTGCATTCTGGCAACAACTGTAAAGAAACTGGACCTAGAAGTTGAATGTGGCGAGTTCTTTTTATGTGCTCTCAAATTCAGCCTTACAGACAATGCTTTTGCATTCTTAACTTTCTCCCACTATGTGGGTTTTACCAACAGGCAGTTAGTGGAAACTTGCTTCCACTGAAAGTGAGGAAACAGTAACACGAGTAAAGCAAAAGGATAAAGGGACTCGGCTCCTTAGACATGAGAAAAGCTGTAAAGCTGAGTGGCTGGATCTCTGGAGCTCTTGGGTCCTGTCCACATTCCCAATCAACAAACTTGGGTTTCATCATTTTTCCTAACAATCTATTCTCCTTGATGGCATGCTCTAGTCTACAGCGCTTTATTTTACGTGGCTCTTCTGCACGCTGATTTACTGTCTGCTTTCCCATTTCTGTGATCAGACTGTGTGCTGGTGCTTGCACATACTGCATTTTAAGCTCTGCTCTCCCTTATAGCTGGACCACTACTACAATTCTTCCTCTACTCTGCAGTTTGTGGACTTGCTCATGCAGAAGGAAAGAAAGGAAGGAGAGACATGCTTAAAGCAGAGATTGGATATCTTGCCCTCTGGGTCAGCAGCAGCTCTACAAAAGCAATACCGCGTGCAAAGCAAAATCAATTGGTTTTCTGATCATTTTAGCAGTGCCGTGGGATGTGCAGGACCAGTCAGCTGCTCATGGTTCACAGGCCATGGATTTCTCCAAGTTGTGGACAGCGTATGTTTTTGGTTTTCTGTCTATGATGCAGCCAAAGGCTTACGAAAGCACTGCCCAAGACAGCAAAGCCAGTAAGGGATCCCAGCAGAATGGGTACCAGCATGGCAGAATCAGGACCTGGAAAGAAAGAAAGAAGTAATCAAGCAGTGAACAGCATTAAGAGAGGGAGGGACAAGAAAGAAGGTTAAACTCCCATTCATCTTTATAGCATGCCAAGCAGGTACAGCTAAGTTTCTTTCCATAGAGTAGTTTGAACAGGTAGTGCCTTTTCAAAGACACTACCTTCTTTGCCATAAGATCCCAGCAGTAAATATTCTTTGCATAAAGAAGTAAAGACACAAGAAGTTAGGTGACTCTCAGGGATGGTGCTAGTGGATTTAAGAAGTCTCTCATGCTCATGATGTACCAGGTTCAGCATCACTCCTTTCTAATAGCTGGACAACATCTAATTAACATTAATTAGCTGCTGTATTTCACCTATGAACAGAAAGAAAAAAGAAAGCGCTCCTGATTCATGACCAACCTCATTCTGCACCTAATTTTCCTAAGTTAGATTTTTGTCCAGTTATCTGTGGATGGTGTTTCCTTGCTGTACCAAAAAACTACCTCTAAATATGGGGACTCTTCCCTAAGCTCAGTATAAAATACGACTGCATTGCTCTTTCATTCTAAAAGCTGCAAAGTTAACAGAAAAAAATATTTAAAAGAAGGTCCCTATACATTGACTCCTCCCATCTCATCTCACCTAAAACCCAGCCACTTGAAGGAAAGCGTTTGTGAATATCTCTCACTATTATTTTAATGACATTCCTCATCCTCAGTCAACATGTTTCACCAAAATACTACAACATGCAGGAAAATTCTTTTCAGCTGGAGGACATTCTGCCTTATTTTAATCCCCTCTCCTCCTTCTAAAGCTTCAGTTCCTGCAGAGGATGCATTTGGCTTTGTGCTGTCTGAAAGTCTATCAGATCTGATGCTGATTAACCATCATGTTTGGGATTTAAGAAGGCCAAAACAAAGGTGAAGAGTTGTTGGGATATAATCTAGTCATACCAGATGGCTGTCAAGAAAGTTGTTAAAAGTGTAGTGTTTTTCTTACAGCGGGAAAAGTTGAACAGAAACTTCTGCAAGAGAGACAGAGAGAGAGAAGAAAAAACAGGAGACCCACCTTCCACAGGTTTATATAGAAACCTGTTCTTCATTCTCAAAACTGGACCAAATGAGATCAGGTTGTGCAGGTTTTCATAGCTGTTGCTGTCACTTGGCTGGAGAAGTGGCTCTATACTTTCAAAGCAGTCCTGGGAAAGATGTATGAAAATCATTTGAAAGCATACAGAACAGAATCTCCTGCACTAGTGACTGTGCACAGTCCACAGCAACCACAGCGCTGATCGGAGCAGGTCTCCTTAGAGTCAGTCTTTGTCCAGCTCTGCTGTCATTCCAAAAAGCGAGTTGCCTAATGCTTGGACCAGTCCGTATGTAAATCTCTATTGCCTAATTCCTGTTTCCTAGGGATTAGCAACTATTGTTACCATTTAATATCATTAAGTCATCTTCCAGACTTTTAACAAAGGGATTGACCAGATATGGGGTGACCCTGATGTGGTGCCTTTGTTACAGGGAGTGGCCAAGTTCTTTCCCAGAGAGTCCAGCTCTCTTTTTAGGCCCAATGGTTGTGTTTGCAGCGTCTAACAGGAAGTACTGTTAGAGCAAGCAGGGCCATACGCAAGATGCAGACATTCATCCTTCACATGCCCATGCAACTGATTTTCTAATTCCTGCCAAAGCTTCTTAAAAGCAGACTCAGCCTGACTGGCTGAATTTTTGGAGCTTTTCTAGCTCCACCATGCAGCCCAACCACTCAAACTTTCATGAATCTCATGGATCTTCTACATCCCTCTCAAACACTTATTTGCACTACTTCTGTAGTACTGTGCCTTTTAAATGCACAGCATGGCCTATGGCTAACTATGACACACTCCCAAGTGTTTCACAGAAGCCTTATCCCTGAGCCCTCCCAGCTTGTGGAAGCCTGAAAACTTCCATATCCCAGACCCAGGACAATCCAATATAGACACAGATTTGAGCCCTTTCACGTATTTCTACAATGCAGAACTATATCGCTCTGCTGAGCCTTTTCCTTGCGATTCTCCTATAAGGTTGCTACTTGCTTATTTGTTGATATGATGCTTATGCGGATTACATGTAAAGTGAAAATAAAGCACTGTGAGCTCATCTTAATTGAGAGTAGAAATTCAGCCAGGGCTTTAGGAGACACAGAGTATGCAGGAGATTAAGAAAGAACTGTATGAGCCGGAAGAAGGTGGAGCTCTATAATGTACCACCAAGATTCTTTACTGAATTGACTGTACTTGCTGGAAGCACCAGATCTTTCCAAAAGTGCCTTAGACCAGTGAGAACAGACCTGTCTCATGTACCTGTTCACATCCGGTTTTGCCATGCAGACAGACATTAAGCTGACAGTGCAAATAGGCCACTGAGTGATTCAGCATCTGGAACGGCTGGATGGTGAAGCTAGCAGCTCTGGACTTACTGCTGTGTAGTAACTGGATGTGTCTGCATTCAAATGGCAACCTGGCAAGGACAAATAGCAAACAGTTTCAAATTCCAGCTCTCCCTGACTAAAGGCAGGGAAGAGGGGGATCTGCTGACACAGGTCTGCACAAGTTCTAAGCCAGGTACCTGCATCTACAGAGTCAGAGTTAAACAAAAATCCACAAAATGTCAGCATCTCAGGCTGTTCCTGTCCCTGCTGTGGAGGCCACAGTCCTAGAGCAGCAGAATTGTTTCTTGGAGGTTGATTTTGCTACAACCATTAAAACGGCTGCTGTAGTGCGATAATCGTTCCCTGACCTAGACAAATTCAGAAGCACTGCAGAGGTGATCTCCCGCTATAGCCAATAAGGGCAAACCAGAAAGCTCTTTTACTGATGACGATAATGCGTAGTGCTGCTAACGCACATTTCATGCCCCAGTGGTTTTACGAACATCAACTAATGAAACCTGCAATTTCCCTGGGCTCAACCCAGACAGGTTAGGCAAGAAGAGCCGTGAAATGCTGATGATGGGGAAATGGAGGCCTGTGGAGATGCCTGGCTCCCATCCTTGGGCTGCTCTGCTCCTAGGCTGTGCTGTCCCGTAGTGGGAAGTGCAGGAGGATGCTGTAAGCCTGACATCTGTGACAGTACGACATGGAGAAGTGGGATAGCTTACTTACATAAATCAAAGGGTGAAGGGAGATTTTTTTTTTCCCTGAGGATTCTTTGTTTTATCAAGCCCTTGGTATTACTCACAAGACAGCTAAGGGAGCAGAGCACTCTCAGACTCGTTCCCACTGCTTTGAGCTTATTCTGAACTTCAGAGAGATCAGACTGCAGCCACGGGCTACAAGAGAGGGTCCTCTAAGGATCAGCCCATTCCCAGCCCAGGCCCGAAGAGCAGCGTGAAGCTATGCCCACCCCTGCAGCTCCGTGTCTGACCTGCGGAACAGGCAGCACATAGCACCTGGTCCCCCTGGGCTGGCGGCAGGCGTCACACAGCACGACCGGATCTGGAGCACGGGCTGGCTGCTGTTAGTCTGCACAGCGATTAAAGCCAGGAAAGTCTCTTCGGAAGGAGCCGACCCTTCAACCTCAGGGCCCGCTTCTGCAACGGGACGCAAGCTCATCTGCACGGTGTAGTTACCAGAGCCGCAAACATCATCACTCACAACTGCAAGGCTTTTAGGGAAAGAAGGAAAAAAAGCTGAGGCCCAGCTAGGCTCCACAGCCTGTTAGGAATACAAGAGCATTAGGGTGAGTTTCCTCAGTGAAACCAAACAGGAGGTTGGAACCAATGAGCAACATGTAGACTCTAGCATGGCAGAGCCTCCCGCGATCAGAACCACCTCCTCCCTTTCTGCACAGTCAAATCATTTGAACCGAGGGGAACCTGGAAGTGTTTCCACCTTCTTTCCTAGTGCATTTGATCACTTGAGCAATATCACATGTTCCCACTTGTAAAACTGCATGTAGATTGTTTTTGGTAGGAGAGGCAGACAGTCGAAGGCTATTGCGAAAAAGAAAACTAGGTCTGAAGGACAGTATTAATATCAGAAATGTGAAAAGACCCCCCTTTTTTTAATGTGATGTCATTGCTGAACAAACTAAGTGTTTTTAAAACCACAATACAGCATACCCATGTTACTGAGCTCATGGAGCAGTTTGGATATTAACCCCCCCCTCCTTAAATCACGCAGCAGAAATATGCAACAGCAACTACAATGAGATAATTACCCATTCAGAATGGTGGCATCTGATTGCAAAACCTTCCTCTGATGTGATTCACTCAGCAGTGCACTGGGCTCTGAATCCAGCAGTGTTAGAACAGTTACTAAGCCTTCATCTGCTGCTTCTGTTACTTCATTTGTTCTAACCATCTCCTCTGCCTCTGTGTTCAACAACAGCCTCTCAGATTGTCCAGTGTTTGCAACACCCAGCAAGGAATTCCCCTGTGGCGTAAGCGCTACCAGACTCCGAGAAGAATGTGAGGGGCTCTCTGGGGTTGGAAGGAACTGGATTAGATCTCTTGCTAGAAGCATCTCAGTGTCATTGACAGCTACTTTGTTGAAGACAGCTGAATGATTAGTAATCTTATTTACAAACCTATTAGCAGAGACAGAAAATGCTTTTGTTGTAGGTGGCCCAGTGGCATACATAACAGTGTCAGGGCTGGAATGACCAGTCTCATGTTCAATGTTATCTTCCAGTGATACCTTCTCCAAAGGGCGTCTTGCTGATGCTTGATGTAATGAAGACATGTGTGCCTGATTGGGCAGCTGGCTAGTGGTGGCTGCATCTCCTTTCACTAACATGTCCTCACTCTTCCCCATTGATGTAGAGACCACAGTTGATTTGTTCACTCTGGCAATTGTAGGCAGCACCATGTTTGGATCAGATCGGATAGTTGGTGTTGGCAGGTAAAACACTTTTTTGTTTGTAAGTGGAGTAGAGATATAATCATTCTTCGCCGCAGAGAGAGAAGTCATTGCTAGTGGAGACTGTGATTTGGTCTGTGTCAATTTAGGCTGTCTTTCAAGAGCAATAATAGATCCTGCAGACACAGATGGTTGTACCAGAGTTAAAATCACCTTATTCCCAAGAACTGCTGGGGGTGGTTGCTGTGTTCTTGTGTTAAACATGGCTGACAGAGACATACTTGTTCCCAGGAATTTACCAGTTTCTATTTTTCTTGCACTTGTGCTGATTTCAGTTGGCTTTGTATTTTCTCCCATGTTGGCTTGTGAGAACAGTTTAGTAGGGCCTCGATGGATGTGGTCATGTTTCATGGCTGATAGCAGGGGAACATGTGTAGACACAGGCAAAGGTGGGCTTGCAGGAGAGTTGGTATACATCCTTGGATGGGTAATTGTAGCCAGAAGTTTCCCAGAAACTGTTGTTTTTATTTGGACCTTTGTTGAAAATGGAGTATGCACTGGTGCTATTGTTGGTGTCTCTGTCATTTTAAAGGTCTTGGGCACAATGGGAGTAAATTCCAAATGTTTAGTAAGATCAGATTTTATAGAAGTGGTGTGGGTTTGTGCTGCTTTAGCACTCACAGTGACTCCCCCTGAACAGGCCACGCTGCCCACTTCTGAATCTTTGTGATCATTTCCAGCTGGAAGCGCTGATAAAGCTGATGACGTGCTGGGTACAAACGGAACTCGTGATGGCAGCCTTTGAAGTGACTCAGTACTTAGGAGACTTTGTGATGTGGACTGCAAAGGCATGATGCTTGTGAACATCTTTAATGGGTATTTTATGGTTCTAGCTGACCGCAAGGTCAAACACTCTGTGCATTGTGCATGGACAGAGGAAGGTGCGGTCACTAAACCTTGGTGATGGCCAGTAGTTTGCAGCATTAGTTTCTTACTGTGCTGAACCTGATCTACAGTCCCTGTGGTAGTAAACAGAGGTTGGGAAGGCATTTGAAAATCAGGGAGTCCCTTTGTTGACAGTAAAGGAATTACGGAAGAATAATGTGGCTCTTCAGCGGTGAAAAATACTTCAGGGGAAGTATGGGGCCTATGCTGTGCAGATACCACTAATGGCGGCGCAGTAGAGGTGAAGGGCTCTGCTAACATACCGTTAAGTAAAAGCAAATCAGTCCCCTTGGCCTCTTGGGAATTGGGAGCAGGTATCTGGTATTCAGGCAGCCCATGCAGATGGATGGCCTGCACTGTAGGGCTAACCCTCATCCATGGTTCCAGCAAATGATTTGATGCCGAGGTAACAGCTTGAAACAAATTAGTGATGACTGTATAATTAGGATTAGTTAGCACTGGCTGAGAAGTTACTTTTGTTTTCTCTGCTTGTTGGTTAGACACAGTGGAGAGAGTAGTTTCAGGCCTCAAAGACTTACCAGTGGGATAAGAGGAACTAGTTTTCATTGGGAGAGCATGGCTGCTTTCAGGCGTGCCCAAATTCAGATTTTGCTTGTTTGTGAACATGAAGGCAGTTTTGTGGTCATCTTCACCCTCAGGAGAGGGTGCCATCTCTAAATCTGGTCTGTCAGTGGGCAAAAGGATAAACACAGGCTTAACCAGGATTAAGCTAGAAGGACTCAGATGTTGTAAGTTTGCAAGGTCCAGCACTGAAGAATTTGCTGCTGCCAGGATTTGCTGAATGGAAACCAGACCCTCAAAGCTGATATTTTGGAATTTTGTAGGTAGAGGGGAATCTTGCATGGGCTGCAGGCATAGCATGCCATTAGTACTTTTCAGCAGAAAGGACAAGTACGGGGATGATGGTAGCATTGTAAGTTGATCACCTCTAAAAGCACTGAGGTTTTTGGTAGCTGCATCATGTGACATACCAAACTGCTGCACTAGTGCTTGTGCCAGGTATGCTGGGATCTCATCAGAAACACTGGGCACCAGTGGTTCGGGATGTGCTGTTGTTGAGCTGGACTGGCTTCCCTGTGCATGGAGTGAGGGCAGTTTTGAAGCAAAAGCTGCCAGGCTGCCAGCTTGCTGGATCTGGGAGGCTGAAGGGGCAAAGGTGTGAAGAGGAACCTTCTGGTTGCCATTGTCATGCAGTCCAGAGGGGGTGGGGACTGGGCTGGCTTGTAGAGTCAGTGGGGGAGAACCAGTTTTACCTATTTGTTGCAGAAGACTTTTCTTTCTCTTGGAGTCTTCCACTGTGCTCATCTGCAGCATCATAGGGAAGGCTTCCTGAGTTACAGGATGGGCAGAAGTGCCTTGAACCTGAGGCCCAGAACCAGTAGAGGTGGATGAAGTTGGTATGTGAAGTCCTTTCTCAGCAGAGGTGGGGATGCCCATTAGCTGCAATCCAACATAAGCAGGAAAAGATGCACCTGGTGACTGAAGCCCTGCATGAACAGAATCAAAAGTGCTTACAGGTTGAAGGGCTGCATTCTCAAAGGTAGACCTACCTGGTAAGAGTGCAGGTGTTACTCCTTTTAGCTCTTTAGTAGTTTGGGAAAGTTTTAATGTGGAAATCCACAACTGGCTTAATGAGGATGAATTAGCAGAAGTCTGTGGGCTCTCAGGGGATCTGGATTTTTCAGGTTTACTTGTCATTGTCTGATGATCAGTATCTCTTTGCAAAACTAGAACTGCGATTTCTTGAGAGCTCCTGTTGGTTTGTGGGGAAACATGTTGTTTAGTACAGTTGAGAGTCTGGGACAAAGAGAGGGGCTGTTGTCTATCAGTTGTGCTAATGGGCCCTTGAAATGGAGATGGAAGTAAGTCATCACGAACTAGAGCTTCCAGATGCATCAATAATGAAGAAGAATGTATGTTGCCTTGTGGGAGTGTCTGAAGAGCAGGCAACTGGGTTGTGTGTCCAGAACCATTTATTAAAGCTATTGTTGAGTTTCTGGCTTTACTCCCTGTTGTTTCCTGCTTCAGAGATAAAATAGGGGAAAACTGAATAGCATTAGTCTGTGTCATTCTGGAATAGGCTGCATCAAGGCCCCCTGAAGCTGGCTTTTGTAGGAATGCAGAAGTTGTAAATTTAGCATCCATATTCTGAGTCTTCTTCAGGTATGCAGGTGTCACACCAGCTTTGCTGTCAGGCTGGACTTGTGGATTTGTGTCTTTTGGCCTTTTGCTAGTGGGAGGCATTCCTGTTGGTAACCAATCCAGCCTTGCACTTTCAAGAGCAATCTTAACTCTGGTGGGAAATGGAGGTGCTGCTATTTCTTTTCTTGGAGGATGAAAATTTACCGTTGAAGTCAGAAGAGACATTTTAGGACTTGGCACCTCCATCTGCATGATAACAGGAATGGAAGAGACAGCTGTAAACTCGAGAGAGTCTTGATATGTCCTTCCACTGAGAAAGGGCTGGGGCAGCCCAGCACTAGAACTGGTAGGACTGAAACTAGCCTCAGTAATATTTTCCGGTTTTCCTTGCAGTGACCTGTCTGGCTGTTTGAGACGCGTGGTAGCCTGTGATCCTTGTGTGGAGACAGGGATGCTTATGCTACTCAAGAGCTTGCTAGCAAATATGTGTCCATCCTGGAGTTTTAAAGCTGCTGCTTCTGTGTACAGTTGCTCAGGCACCTCCAAGTTTCTAACCAATTCCTTAGGCAGCACAGCTGTTCTTTTTACAGCTGTCTCTGTGTGGACAGGAATGAAGTCAGCTGTAATTTCATTGGTAGGATCAACTGCTGGACTCTGAAAATTAAAGGTCACCTCATCTGAGTTATCTTCTGTAATGGAAAACACTTTGCTGGGCACTGGGCTGCTCTCAGCTCTTGGCTGGGCTTCTCCAGGAAAGCTCAGGCCTAATACTTCACTGATGTGATGTTTGCTCCTGGAGGCACCTAGTGAACAGAAAACAAGCCCTTTGCCTATTCAGTTGTACATGAACTTTTAACAGCTTGCAGCAGCACTTTGCAACAGGCTGAGCAGGAAGCGGAAAGTTAAGCGGCCACCGGCTCCATTGAGAACCCTACAGGAGGGAGGATGCGCAGCTTTGGCACTGCCACTTATAGCCAGCTGCTATAAATCTGATCCTCTGCTGTTTATATTCAGTGTTATATGAAGGATGACACTTCATACTCCTGCCATACTGATGCAAAGCATTAAACAGCCAGAGAGGAACCCTTTATCTTAATTGTACAAGGATATAAATGACAGCAGAAGATGCGGGAGAATTAAACCCTCAGGTTGCCTGAGGACAGGCTGGTAGCTCTTTAATAGCAAAGCAAGATTAATATATACATGAATGAGCTCACTCACCTGGCTCTCCTTAACCACTCTTCCTCCCCCAATATCCCAGTCCTATGATGAGTTTCCTGATTCATACTGGGTGACCAGGCAGGACAAAGCTGGCTTGTTTTGTGGAAGTGACACAGAACAGACAGAACATAGTAACTTCTCTGCTTTTAACTTCTCAAATCAAAAGGAGACACTTTGTCATTTAAAGAGGCAGATCTACGGTTTAAAAGGCTATTGTTTTATCCACACAATTTACTTTTTTCTGTCTTCACATTCCCAAGTATACTTTCCAAACCATGGACTAAAATATTAATGTACTTTCCTCTCCAAAAACTTCAAGCATTTTCCCTTAGGCAACTGCCAGCAAATACATGTATCTAAAAGCTAAAAAGTTATAACGCATTTAAGTGTTATGCATTTAAATCGTGGTTTTTGACAAAAGCAAAGCAGAAGTTTAGCCATTTCGCTCCAGATGAAATCCCTGGGCTGGCATCCAAGTGTAGTGCCTTAAGAGGAGATTCTGTGGTCATTTGGAAAACCAGTACTACTTTCAGTCAACAGTGAGCAGGGTAACCTGATATAAGGGAACCGCAAAAGCTGATATATTGCTAAAAAAGAAATGGAAGTTAATGGATGATGGAGACTGGTATGTTAAATCTATAAAATACTTTGAATTGTGGTTTTGTATAAACAAATGAAACTCCCGTGGTTTAACCCCAACTCAGCAAAGCAACACAAGCAATCTGTCTGTAAAGACAAGCACTTACGGAATCAAGGTCTTGTATAAATAAACTGGTGTAAATATCCACAAATACACCTTGCAGGGGGACAGGGTAATTTAAAAAAACATAACGAGCAAACAGAATCCACAAAAACAATAGAATTACTAATTAGATGGAAAATTCTTTGACACCACCCTCCCAAGTTTATCTTTACTGAAGAGAACGGTCTGCCTGAAGACACAAGACTGCTTTCATTAACCAAGTTAATTTTATGTAGACTTGCAGGGTATGCTCACAGGCACACAGTAAGAGGTGGAAAGCAAAGACTGACTGGTTCCCTGCAGTGAGTGACAGCAGCCCTATGAACTTGTTTGAGGCATGACAGCATCACAAACTCATCACTGATTTCATGCTCTCAGAAATATTTGGCAGGAAAGCTGTTCCCAAAGAAAATGCAGAACAATGTGTTACTACATGGTGAAGAGGGGAGCCCATGCTTAATGTGATAGAAGTGTAACTGGAAAAGTGTATTCTGAAC
This sequence comes from Harpia harpyja, assembly GCF_026419915.1. Lineage (NCBI taxonomy): Eukaryota > Metazoa > Chordata > Aves > Accipitriformes > Accipitridae > Harpia > Harpia harpyja. The sequence continues at coordinate 45,945,620 of NC_068943.1, read as the reverse complement.
AAGGCTTCAGCAGACACGAATTTGATCCTCAGTTCTGCTATGGACCTACTCTGTGAAAAGTGACTCTCTTTTTCCTTTGCTTTCCCCCACCTGCATGGGACAATATATTCTTTGGGGAATGGACTGTCTCTTAGCTTGGGTAAGTAGCACAGCTATGCCCTGATTTGGGGCCACTAGTACTCCCACAACAGAAACCATTTAAACCAAATTTTGAGATTTACAGCACAGCTGCACAAACAGAGAGAAGTTGCTCCTTTATCTCATTGTTGTCACACACCTGAGACTGATAGCACAATATTTAGCATAGTTTTCCTGCTCACTGGTAATAGAGGAAAAGAAGGCAGAAAGACAGCAATTAAGATTAGAACAAAACATATCACTCACCAGATAAATCTGATAGTCCAGCTGCAATCAGAATAAAGATGGGGAATTTCTCCTGCATCTTGTCCAGTAACAATATATTCAGATAGGAAGCAGCTCGCCAAGGAGTCACTGCTGCCTCTTAGCAATAGGCATTTGCTGTGTTTATTCTGGAAGGGCAGAGGATTGGGTTACTTTATATGAGCTTAGGCCAGAGAGCAACCAATAGTCTGTTCCAAAAAAAAAAAACCAACCAAAAAAACCCACCAACCCTGCACCAATTGGAATCAATTGATTTTTAACAAAAGAAGAAAGTGCATGGCAAAGATGGAAAATGTGACTGTAAACATGAGAGGTTGCCTATGCAAGGCAGCTCTTTATCTCTGAAGAAAGAGTTAAAACGCTACCTTGAGTACTGTGTGCAGTTCTGGGCCCCACAATTTAAGAAGAATGTGAAGGTCCTTGAGTGCATCCAGAGGAGAGCAACTAAGCTGGTGAAAGGGCTGGGAAGAATATCCTGTGAGGAGCGGCTGAGGACTTTGGGCTTGTCCAGTTTGGAGAAAAGGAGGCTGAGGGGCGACCTCATTGCTCTCTACAGCTTCCTGAGGAGGGGATGTGGAGAGGGAGGTGCTGAGCTCTTCTCCCTTGGGATCCAGTGAGAGGACGCGTGGAAATGGTTCAAAGCTGCATCAGGGGAGGTTCGGACTGGACATTAGGAAGCGTTTCTTTACTGAGAGGGTGGTCAAACACTGGAACAGGCTTCCTAGAGAGGTGATGGATGCCCCAAGCCTGTCAGTGTTTGAGAGGCATTTGGACAATGCCTTTAATAACATGCTCTAACTTTTGTTTTGTCCTGAAGTGGTCAGGCAGTTTGACTAGATAGTTGTAAGTCCCTTCCAACTGAACAACTCTATAATTCTAATTCTACCCAAGAAGGGTCAGAAGGTTTTGCCAGTTTGTGCTGAGACAAATATACACAAGGATCAGTCTGGATCCCAGATGGAGACACTTCACTAAAGCAATCCATTTATGTAGGTGTTTGGCTCTGTGAGCCCAAGATGGACATTCTCTCCCCATGACCCTTCAGAGTTAGGCCACACTGAAGAGAAGATTACAGTTCAGCGACTAACCCCATTTGGCTCAGAGCAGCCTGAACTAACATTTTGGTGAGACAGGAATGAAAACCATAGTGAAAGAACAAGCACAACAAATGCTTAACAAGCGCACCATTTAAACTTTCATAACAACCAAAGAGACCAGAGGCTTCTTAGGCAAAGTCACAGTTATACCCCTTTTACCTTTAACTGTAAGGCCCTAGTGTCCTTGCAAATACTCACCTGAAGATAGTAAGCAGTATACATCAGGGATCTTTCTAGTGCTAGGCACCTGCACACACACAAATAGTGAGCTAAACTCTCGGAGACAGGAAATTTAGAACAATGCCAGTTAAGGAGATAAGAAAGAACATTATTACATAGCCATGACTGTTGTGAGTGCAGTGGAAGTCATATGTAAAAAAATAAGCAAAAGTCAGATAAGTAGCATAATGACAGCTCAGAATAGCACTGCAAAAGACACTGAGGATGAGGCAATTGGTCTTGAGGGAAATAACAATAAACCATTATCCATCCTTCAGCAAACTGATAAAGTGTAGTCTAGTAGATAATCCAACAGATTAGGTGCTGACAGGTATCTTTTCCAGTCCTAGCCATGTCACTCACCTGAATGAGGTAACCAAGGTCAGGTCACTTCATCTTTTTCCCACTCTTAAGTTGTCTGGGAAAGAAGATTACTCTGACTGGCTTTTGTATAGCACCTGACACACAGGGCCCTAATTTCAGTCGGTGCCTCTACCCAAAACCAGCACACGGTAATTTGTCACATTAGCCAACACATTAAACACTTCCAAGGAGGCTCCATTTCCAGAAGTTCCACATCTCCAAGTTGTGTTCTGCTTCTTCCACTGGTTGACAGTCTAACCATTGCCTGGTCTTCTCTTCACACAGCTGATAGTGAGGCCAAGTCTGTATTACTGTGTTACCCAGATTAGAACAGATATGCTATTTTGCATCCTAGGTACTGTGATCAAAGTTTGCGATCTGCAATTCAGCCCATATCACATTGACAGACAGACACAGAAAGCAGCATGATACATCAGCATGGATACCAAACCTGGTACTGTTAAGACTAACCAGCATGAAACTTCACATTTATAACTAAGGGAATAATTCTGCTAGAAACAGTAGTTAGTACACTCATAGTCTCTGCAGACTGCTTATCCTTGAGAAGGCATGGGTCTTTTCCACAGACTGTTGTGAGTTATACTACCTGAATACCAGTCAAGACATATTCCTAAACCTGGTGCAACTGTTTTACAACTATAAAGATGCTACAAAAGTGATCCATAAACCCATGGCAACTCCGAGCTAGGCTCTACGGGCAGGTTCTTTGTTCTTCAAATGGGACTATGGCTTGTACAAGCTCAATACCCCTTCTGTAACCGCTTGATTGCTCAGTCCACTTCCCATTCCCAAATGGCAATAGTTCCTGCTGGTAACCTGGTGCGCTCATAAAAATTCTGCGATAGTAATTCTTTTTGAGGGGGATGAATCAGTTCTCAAACACCTTTTGCAGAAGGAAGTGAGAAGCAATTCCCTGACCTGATCATCATTTTCTTCTGGGGACAACAGCAACTGGTATGTGGAAGGTTCCATTAAGCAAAAATCAGCTTGTCAGTCAAAACCAAGAAAGATCTTTAGCTTTTAAGATGATTTAGATTCTCCTGTAATTTTCTGGTGACACATTACACCTGCTGTTCCCCTCCAACATCCTGCCTCTGTAAACACAAGATTCAATAACTTTTTTTTCCTTAAGACAATGCTTGGTGTTTGTTAGGCTTACAGTGTAGTGCTTATTTGGACTTGAACCCTACACATGGTATTTGTTACATATTTGTCTAGGCAGGTTGTAACTTCATGGTAGGAGCTTAAAAAAAGATAGTGAGATTATCAATTGTATGCTTTTCACTGTGAGGGGAGAAAAAACAGGTGCAAGAGAATTTCCTCCTTCTGAAGTGGGAAGATGATTCAGCTGCTATTTTGAAAAGGAGATGATACATAATTTGTCAGCCACTGTTCTGAAGGGACAAGATTACACACAGAATAGACACCCACAGGTGTCAAGGAGGCAAACTGAAGAGACATTTTAAAGTCAAACATAACTGGCCTGTGCTTCTTCATATAAATGTAACATATTCCTTTTGTCTCCTGTGTTCAAAACCAAGGCAAAAAAAAGTATTGTATTTATGGCCAAAGTCCTTGTCTAGCCTACGTTCTACAAGCTTTTAGTATAGGTTTGTGTCTAGGTGCATCTGTTTATTTGTGAAGAGACTATTCGTTAAATTTGACAGGCTTCTGCCACCAGTACTATAGCTGCTGTTCTGTTAGCACCACCACCAGAGTCCCCAGCAGATATGCTTTCCAGAAGCATCTTAAAGTGCCTTTTTTGGAAGAACACAGAAGAGGTAAGAGCAATGCATGACTGCCTTTCTTTTCAAATTACACTTGCCCTTAGTAGTAATTCATTTTTGACCTCTCCAGAAAACACAGATGCTAGAAGGATGTGCCATTTGTGTTATTGTTTAAAAAATGAGTAACTGTAGAGGATATTAGAGATGAAGACAAGGGGCCATGAGAAAATACTTAAGATCAGGAAGGTCAACTACTGTTCTTATTCCACATAAAAGTAAAGAACCAAGGGATACCATTTACAAATTTACAAAGATAATAAGTGTAACACTACTAAAATAAACAGCCCATAATTCATACACAAACCTCATTGTCATAAGTTATCACTAAGACTAGTGAAATTAAGACCAACGTATTTAAGCAGGTAAGTATGAGATTTAAGGTTTAAGCAAAATGTAAGGCGATATCACACATGAGATACTGAATCATAATCTAGCCACCAGAGGACAGCATATTGGGGGGGGGCACGCACAGGGAAGGATTCTTCAAAGTCACAACCCACAATTTGTTTTTATTTTCTTCTAATACGCTGGGTACTGGACCCAAACCAGAAAGTAGACTAGGTGAGCCATTGGTCAATGAATACTCAGCAAGGAACTTGCCAGTAAGAGAGGGCAACATGATTTATTAAAGCAAAGACAAGCTTAACGAAAGCTCTTATTGTAGTTGTTAGCCTAGATAATAAATTAACTTCTTTCTCCTGATACTTATATTGATATTGTTTCACTGGCTTCTATGGGGGACTTTGAAAAGGGATTGAAAAGTTGATGTGCTTTGAGTTAGTTTTATTAAAGAAAAGAAGAAAATACTCAACAGCAAATGATATTAACAGCACATTTCGAAGCTCTCTTGAAGACTTCAGATGCTATGAATGTATTTCATAGAGGAGTTCAGGATGGCCAGTCCATTGAGTTTCCGCAGCTGAAAAATATGCCTGAAAAGACAACAGAATGGTTGCTGGGGGAATATAAGATGACTAACGATAAAAGTTTTAAGCTTTCACTGCTCTGCTATACCCCATGCCCAAACTGTCAAGGATGTTTAATGCTACATTTGATAAATTCCTCCTAAAGTAGCATGAGAAAGAGTTTTAGATTACTATTCCCCACAAAAAGGAAAATGAAAGTTCTAAATAATACTTGACAATTGTTCAAATAGGTGACATTTCACATTAACAGAACTAAGAAAATAAGGTGTTTCCCTTTTAAATCTCCAGAGTGTTTTGCAAATCTCAGAGCAGATACTTTCCCTATTGCTCATTTGGGATGTCCAGCAGGAGCAAGGTACTTAAACTTTTGGAACCTAAGCATTATCCCTTTCTTTCTGCAGTGGTTCAGGATGTATATTAACAAGTTGAACTCAGTTCTTCTGAAATGCAGTTCAAGATCCAGCTGACGAGTTGCAGCTAGCTAGAGCTTGGCATACTCTTGGCAGGCAGCAGCAGACATTCTTTGCTGACATTTATACTTTTGTTTTGCTCTCATTACTGCTCTGACCTCTACAAACTTCTAGCATCACTCCTCCTCCTTCCATTCTTCCAGCACAGGTAACATCAGAAAGCAATGCAAAATGAGCTCCTTGAAACACGTTAAGACAGACAACTAACAACACAGGAGCCCTAAAGCAGAACTGTGGGGACAGTACCACAAGTGGGAATTCTAGTTGGAGGAAGGGTAATAGATTTCGTGCAGTATTTACATAAACTAATCATTCACCCTGTACCTGCTTGCTCTACAAATAGAACTTATTTACACTAGGCAGTTTTTCAAGAATTATCACCTAATTACAATCAGATGGTGCAGGAGAACAAGTGTCTTTTTTACAATACCTTGATTCAGCGACGCAAAGCTTCCCCAGAGCAATTGCTGCATTCTCCTGCACTGAAGTTCTTGTAGCATCACCACCAGCATGTTTCAACAAAATCATCACAACATTGGAATTCAGTAAGGATGTCGCTGCTCCAGGAACTGCAAGGCACTGGCCAAGGCAGAAAGCAGCATTTCCCACAATCATTTCATTCTCTGAGTCCAAGAGCTTCAGCAGCACACTGAACCCTGGAAGAAAGGGAGATTAATTGTACAGAATGCACACAGATTTGTTCAAGTAGCACCAATATTTTCTCCTGTCTTTACCTAAACTCCTAGGGAGTGAGCATTGTTCTGTGTCAGGCATTTTTCTAGAAAACCTGGAACAGCAAAGGAATTTCATAGCAAGGTTCAGGATCCAGGATGCTGTTTCAGCTTCACCTGCCTAGATGTCTTTCTCACAAAACTGAATCTACGCTCTAAGAGGTTCTCTAGCATGGAGCTGGTGTTTCTGCATTTGTTTAATATTTCTCTGAATCTGAACATGCCATCTTTGCTGCTTGCAGGATCTTGCACTGGCCTCTCATCCCACCATACTAGCAGGGCAAACACAGAGCAGAGCACTTATAGCACCAAGCTAAATGTGTTAAGACAGAAATGTTGTTGTGGAAAGAATAGTTGAAAAAGGGTACATTAAAAAGTTTTCTATATATCCTTAGCTAACATAAAGCAGCTCAGCTCATTTACTTCTGTAACCTATACTAATGTACAGCAGCAGAGTATTTTGTCTGTACTCTTGGCACAGAGTTGTATAGCTCTTTGCTGGCATCTGTAAGCAGCAGCAACATCTCCGGTCACAGAATCTAGAAACATTTAGATAGACCGCTTTCTAAATAAAATACAGCCATGGCTTTCACATGCATGAAGTTTCCTTGGGGGTTACATAAGTTTGCTTTGGTTTTCTTTCATAGTCCCATCTGTTCTTCAGATCACATCCCACCTTGGCTGCTGCAATATCTTCTGAAAAGGCAGTGCTGCTCCAGGTGGCAACAGTGGCTAATGCAGAAGCGGAACTAAGTGGCCCAGCTGGAATGAAATTTAATGCCATGGGACTATAGCTTGATTCCAACAGGCTCCTAGCAACAGGGCAATGTCTGGGTTGGCAGACAGAGATGACAAAAATAAGAAATAGTGACTTCTCACAAGACTAATACCCAGAGTTTTGGTTGAAAGAGAGAGTGAAATGTTATTGCTAATTTGAGGAAATGAAAGCTTCATCTACAGATGACAATGAAACTAATACGGGGTGTACAAAAGGAAGGTGATGCTCTGAGAGGCTTTTAAGGTGTGGAAATCCTTGGGGTTCAAGTTGAACTACATAAGCTGACAGTTTCTTGACAGGTTCAACCACTTAGATAAAAGTTAAGTATTCTCTGTTGTAGTTGCATTAGCATTAATTGAACCTGGATTTTAAAGCAATCTAAGTAGTCTTATACCACATGACTAGAGCAAATATACTCAAAAATACCCTAAGACACCTGGTCTGATATTGTCACGCTGTCTCCATATCCATTTCCTTTTAATACCACACCAAATATCCACATGTAAACGGAAGGAAACTATAAACTGCCTCAGCCTGTGGAAATCGGACATCTAAATGAAGCTTCTTATTTTAGCCACTAACTTCAGGCAATACAACCCAATTCAGTAACAGTTTACAAGCACTTTTTTCAAAATATACATACTTCTGGCCCTGAAAAAGCGTATCAGGCTATTTTACTAGAGTAAAGCACAATTTCTCTAACTCAGGCTCATTATCTGATGTGCCTATTGCCTTTCACACACAGAGCTAAGGCTCATTAAGCACTATTTCAGGAGGTAAACTGGCACATTACTCAGAAAACATGGCTAAAGTCTTGCAAGAGTAAAACCCAGTGTTCAGTTCTGTTCTAGAGGAGAAGAAAGTAATTGGATGACACTGAGATGACATCTCAGCATTCAGTCTCTAATTAGTGAGGTTGTCACTTACTTTTGTCTGACTTCACTAGATCTTCTTGAGCTTGTCTATTACTTCTTGTGCAGATGGAAAGGGTCTTTATACCATAATTGGATGTGATCTGTCCTCCAGCCTAGATTTGATTAGAGTAAAGCATACATTAACAAACATACAGTTCATACCCCAAATTACTCAAGTTTACAGAATAGCTCAGGTACCGTGGAGATAGATAGGTATTCCTTATGACCTAAGCCCAAATACCAAAGTAAGACCTTTGCAGAGTATATATCTCAAGATGAACACAGGCTGAAAATGACAAAAGAAGCATCTCTTTCCTGCCAGCAATGAACATACAAAATTCCCCAAATCTCTGGAGGCCAATTCTTTTCAAACTATTAACTCCTCTGATGCTTGCTAGTTACAAGAGCCAAGCTGAGTGCCACAACTTTTTTCTAGACTAATTTTATCTGCATCATAGCAAGTCTGTAGAATCCACATCAGGCAGGGTGGATACACATTCTGCTAGATACACAGATACACAGCAAAACAGTGCCTACAGATTAACATATGCATTATTTAGGGAAAAATTGCTCCCAAGCTTGATTCAGCACTCACTGATAATCAGTGGAAAGGGCTCCATTGCTTTTCAGTGGTTTGAATTAGATCACACCAATGTTAAGCTTTAATCCTCCAACTGGGCCTGCAGCAGTGGACTTTTGAATTTGCAGGTCTCTGCAAGCAGAGCTGTGCACAGACATCTGGCTCATATGGAAACAACTGAAAAATCTGGGCTATGGACCAGAATCCAGAAGGCAGTCTAGTCTCCAAACTGGCTACCTGGCCTAAAATTTAACTTGAGAGCACTGTTACAACGGACAACACAGATGCAGACACATGCAGCCAGAGTGACTACACAGGTCTTTCTCCTAGGGAAAGAATGCTAAACACAGGGACAACTATGGTTTTCTTAAGGAACAATACAAGCAGAAATAAAGTGAATTTTGTTAAATTAAATTACTTTCAAGACTCTGATAATTTTCTTCACCACCCCTCCTTTCACTACTTCTTCTACTGCCGAGGAGGATGCTGGCAGGATGCGACTTAGCACTCCAATGGCTCTCTTAATTAGAAAACAGTGTGAGAGAAGAAAAAATGAAGAAGTTTATTTGTCTGAACAGCTTTAAGCAGTTTTCAAATTATTTTGTTTTTGCAGAATAAAACCAAAGTAATTGAAGTGATAAAAGGACAAATTTACAGAAATATAATGAACAACATCTTTAGGACATGGCTTTTTTATTGCTTACTAGAAACTGAACTCAGCACAGCTTCTAAAGACTCAGTGTAGAGAGAGATGAGACCAAACTGAGATGAGGACAACTCACTGTATGTTTATTTATGGAAACAAAGTCCCAGTAGAAACCAGCCTAGCATTGCTGGTATTGAGTCAAGTAAAACAGATGAGAACAATTCATGTGAGTTCAGAGACGTGAACAGACTCCGAGTCCATATCTGCTCCAACCCATTAATAGAAGTACAATCTCCTAGGTATGATTCACATACAAGAATTGTAAAAAGAAACAGCTGCTAAACACCGAAATTGTTCTTGCTTCTAGGTTGATTTTTTTTTTTTAAAGAGTTTTATATTGAAAAACATCCCAAGGATGAAATGATTTGTAAGAGCTTCTATTAAGTAGCTTTCAAGAGAACATTGAGAACCTCTTGCATCAAACAATATAAAAACCTGAATAATATAAGTGGCATATTGTTTCTTTACTACTAATAATTATGAATGTTTTAGGCTTCAAAGCCTAATGTACAGACTTGCACAGGGCAGCAGTTTGTACTGAAGTGTTCAGGTCAGGTCAGCTAATACAATCTTTTGTTAGTCCACAGATATCCCACTTACTGTCACAATCCTTCCATCCTTATCCCTGAGGAGAGACATGCACCTGCCACTTATGTCCACAGCAAAGTACTGAAACAACAATGTGAAAAACTCAGGTCCAGGTGATTGCTGGGAAGTGTTAGAGCAGAAATGGGTTAATAGACAAAGTACTCTACAACAAAGAAGCCAACAGAGATCAGGGCACACGTGGCAGTAAGTTACTAACACCTCAGCACCCAGATGTAACTTAAGAAATTCTTCCTTCTTGATGGAATCCTTAGTTTTAAATAATTTTGGAATGTGCCAAGCATCTAAGAATATCCCATGATTGGAGACTGATGCCAAACAAAACATTTATGCCACTATGGAACGGTACTATATCTGCTTTACACTCTATTTTTCTCATAACTGTGTGTATGGCGGCAGGGGAGGGAGGGAGGAGGAGAAAATGTACATTTTTTCACTTTTTAGCTTACTTAAATTGTCAACCACCCTTAATGATAACCTTAAACACCAATAAAAATTAAAAATTAACTGAACACCAGCAAAATCCAACGTTGGCACTAAATCCATCTAATGCAGTCAAGCTCTTTTTCCCTGTACGGACTGCAAGGTCACAATATTCCACGGTCATTCTCTCACCTACTCTACTTAAGTGTTCTGGTATGACTTCAGTGACTTGCATCAGGCCCATTTACAGTGACAAGGGAGGAGGATCCTCTAACTGCTCAAGAAATTCTGAATCTCTGAGGAAGTGATTATTAGAAGAACACTACCAAAGGACATTCACAGATCTTGTATACCTGGATGATCACATTTGATTCAAGCAGTAAATTCATCATTAGGCCCAGCACTGCAAACAAACACTCCTGGTATTTGGGTGTGCTGACATCAAAGCATTCATCCTGTGTACAAAGGAGAGAAGAGCCCACTCAATTCAGAGGTTCAGAATATGCACTTCCTCAGTCTTCTGTGTACTTACTTACATGGTGCATCAGTGTCCCCCTGGTGCACCATGAACTCAGAAGGAAGAAAGAGTCCTGTGAGCACCAGAGCTAATGTCATCTTTTTGATACAGATTCGTTCTTGTGTTTGTTTCACGTTGGTATCTAAAGCTGCACACTCGAAACTCCTGATGTTTAGGCAGTTAACAAGATCCTTTCCCACCCTCTGAATTCTTTAGTTTCTGAGAACCAAGTTCATACCGCATCCTTGCCCCGAAAGGGGCCACTTACAATAAGGGACCACTCACTCTCCTCCACCCATCTATCGATCCACAACTTACGTGAACAACGGACTGCTTTGAGACCTTTATCCAACTACCAGATTTGAAAGATCCCTGTCAAGCGTTCAGAGCTATTAGGGGAGGCAGACAAACATGATCACTCAAGTGCTGTTTCCACAGAAGATAGGGCTGAAAACACTATTGCAAGGAGCCATCAAGTTTCTTTACCACAAGCTTTAAGCATGCTTGCCAGCACTCTTTGCACTCAGCCATCTGCATTCGGATGACTACATCTGCACACAGATTCCCCATGATGCCAATGCAATGGGCAAGGGCTGCCTGGTTCACCAGCTTGGCAGAGGTCTAAAAACAGAAGAGTGGAATAACAAATTAAGAACAAATGATAAGGAAACAACAAATACATGTTCCTATCCCTCTGGCAATTGAAAATGGGATTCTAGAATCTCTCTCACCTTGTTAAATCCCAACTGTCCAAAGTTTGGGAATCACCCTCATTTTCACAATGAATCTCCCAATGATGTTTTAAGAGTCTTGGGAAAAAGTGACTGGATTCTGTGGTCCCTAACCTCAGACTGTGAATATTTCCTATTATCACTTACTTAACTCATGGAACAGAACAGCCTCTGCTGCAGCTGTAAGTCCAGTGAGGTATGTTCAAAAGGAGACAGCAACAAGCAGTATAAAAGAGCTATAATTATTGCATTGTCTGGGTGCTTGTTTAGAAAAGTGGAAATATGTTACTTTGCAGCTGTATCTGCTGTTCTGCAACAGAACCAATCTTCCCTATCAACTTCCCTCTTCCTGAGGACAGGTTTCTGTACCAATAGTATTGTAAATTTGTAGTTTAAATAAACGATAACCAGGAAAGGGATCTGAACCACCAAACATCTTTTCCTTGTGACCTAATGTCATCTCTTTACCCCAATCTCTCAGATTAGAAAGAAACAGAAAAAGTCACTATCCAAGATACAACCAGTTGGTGACAGTGGATTAAAGTCACATTAAGAAGAGCATAACACAAAGCTGAGAGTGAAATCATGGCCTGACAAGATTACCAGTGGGAATCTGCAACCAAGTCCAGAGTTTTCACTGAATATAAAACTAATAAGGTGTAGAAACCAAGCACTAAGTACTGGAGACTAAGAACATTTTCCTGAGGGAAGTGTATGACAACAGTGGATTTCTTACGCTTACAGAACTAGAGACATGATAACTACCGTAGTTCTGTCACAGAGGGGTTCTGTCTAGGAGCAACTGGCTGTAAAACTGGAAAGAGCGGTCATAACATGTTACACAAAAGTAAACCAGAAATATAGAAACTGAGATCTTTCATACCAGCAAGTGGGTGAATAAAGGTAAAACACCTGTGGAAAGCATGACACGACACTGGGTTTTGAACCTGTTGGTGGATAAAAAAAGCCATAGTTGGACACTTCAAGCTTTAGACAAAAATGACAGATAAAGGCAACACAGCAGCAACATAACGTAAACATCAGTCAGCAACGTACCCTCACAGCAAAGGCCAACAGCCTCTATCACTAGCTCATTTAGTACATTTCAAAGTACAACTTTATAAAAATGGATGAAGAAATGTAAGTTACCTTTCCTCTTTAGTTAAATCAGATAGTATGTTCATGGCACTGCTAGCCCTGGCATCAGTGCTTTTGACAAACGTCATCAAAATCTGCAGCCATCTGTTATTAAAACAAACAAAAAAAAATCAAGTATGTCAGCTTTGGTTTAATTATTAAAGATCAAAATTGTACTTTAAGTACACCTACATGATTTATGACCTTAAGCTCCTTTGTGTTCAGCAGGGTTTTGACCAAGCTGGATATACTAGGCCTTCCAAACATATTCAGTCACCTAACTGCCATTAGAACAATATTTTGTCACTAGATTCTCTCACAGTATCGTCCCTCTTTGCACAAGTACAGTGATTTTAACACATGTACTGATTTCTGTCAGCATTAGAACATTTCATCAGCATGTAAGCTTCACAGACGTTTGAAGCTAAGCTGCTTTGCTGCTGGCGAACATCTTAGGGACAGACAAGTAGAATGCAACAGTTGGGACCAAGAACACCATCAGCACAGCCCGGTACTGAACAGCTTCAACAGATTGTAAAGGCCTGCAGGGAATGTCAGTGATGATGCTTGCATGGCTTAAAAGGACATGCTGAGCAAACCCAACAGTCTTTGGAGGGGCTTAACAAAAAGCTTTGTAGTAGCAAAGAAAAATTGATCTCCTGCCTGAATAAAAAGAGCATCATACCATTCACCTTTTGAAATAGTGTGTGCTCATGGCTGTGGGATTTGAACTGCATGCAATTCACAGGCCTTCAACTGCGAACCCATAAACTCTGCCGAACAATAAGTATATCTGCAGACATGTGCTGGGGTTTCCACATGCTCCTTTACTGAGCTGAAATTCTCTGCCACTCTTCAACTCCGCAGCACAGTAACGGAACCTATAGTCTCATCTCTTTTTGATGATGAGCCCAACTGCCGAGAAGCTCAATATCTGCAAGTTTACCTTCTGAACATCCTAACTATTTTCAAGCAATCAGGCCCAGGATCTCTTTCAGAAGTTGACAGAAGATTTTTCAGGTTCCTGATATTTCAAGCCACAGTAATATTATCTGCCTTTTTAAAGCATTCTCTCAGATGTGGCTCATTTCTTTAACCTTTCCTCCAAGGAAAAATGTCTCTGGATTAATGTTGTATATAATATAGTGTATACAACTGTTGGAGAATCTTTTCTGTTCATGCATTACTTCAAACCATGTAGTACAAAACAGTATACTAAAATTTCTCCTCTGCTTAACTTTAGAAGGAAATAGCAGGATAATAGGATAAAGGTAATAGACTGTTATTTCTTTCTCCATTCAGTGAGTCATGGCAACACTGAATAATCATAAATACCAATTATCAAATGAGGAGGGAGTCACAGCTTGAAACCATGAGCTATTAAGAGACAACAGTGTAAGCTCCTGATTGAGCGCTAGACAAACACACACTTACTGGTTTAAAAAAGTTAACTATGCCTCAAAACTACATGAGCATCCTGAGGAATAAGCCCTTACTACTTAGTTTCACAGACATCTTCAGATACAAAGTTTCCTTAAGTTTTCCCCCCACACCTAACTTCTACTTTTGCTTAGCTAGGCCTATCCCTCAAGGACAGAAGTCTCAATGTCATTATGTTCCTTTCTGAAAGCCTGTCACCTAGTGGAATGAGTTCTGAACATCTGTGAACCCAGGCATTAAGGAAATTTTTCTGAAGTACAGTAGTGTTTATTACTTGGTTAGGTCCAGGTGCCTGACCAGCAGTCTCCTCCCATTCTCATTCTCTGAGTAAAGAGAAATTAGTGCCAATGTCTCCTTTTGGATCTCCGATACCCCAGAAGAAAGCAGTTTTGGCAGCTGTGCATTCACATCAGGTTGAGTCAATAGAAGATGCTGATTTTCTTCTGAAAAAAGATCAGATCTCAGACCTATGTCACACACAATGACATCCCCATTACTCTTATAATTTTTTTTTTCCCTAGGTGCTGATTTAACAGATTTAATGTCTTTATTTCATCCACTAATGTGCTCACTCACTTTTATGTGTTCACCTTGCATGACACTCCTGCAGAGCAATGGTAAGGCAGAACACCCACTAATCTTCTCTCGGCTCCATTACTTCAACACATACACTGGTGTTTGAATTTCTACTCTCACTAGCAACATGCTAGCTTCTCAGGCACTAAGCACTTCTTCAAAGACACACCAGAATTGTGAGCACAAAGTGCTCCTCACTTCATCAGCTGCCTGCGAACTGCTAGGGTCTAGGCTATTCAGGCACAATAGTACACAAACTATTGCAAGCACAAACATGCAAGCTACACAAGCCTGCATATTACTTCATACATTTACTGCTAATTGCCTATAGGCAGAATATAAAATGGGTTTTCTCCTTACCTTGCAGCATGAATATTCTCTTGGGCATCAGCTGGATCCCGTGATATACTAGTCAACACAGACGCCGACACCAAGCATTCTGTATTTTCCTTGTGTGGCCCTCTGCACCACTTTACCGCCCACCACCACCCCAGCCCATTTCTCATCTACATGCATACTCCCTAGAAACAGAGGCAAGGGCTACCTGCCCAATGACTACTTATTGTGAATGCCAAAGGAATTCAGCCTTCTCTAATGGCAGTTCTATAAAACTCTGCTTTTTGCTGGTATAACCGCTTAAAAAAGACAAAATTATACAGGTGCTATTATCTTAAGAGCAGCAATAATCACAGGGAATTTACCTTCCACCCCTTCAGTACATTTAAAATGCTCACACAAACAGACTGGAAATTTCATCTCATGATGCACAGAACCACCAGAATTGTGGCTGCTGCTAGCAGTATACATCCAACACTTGCATTTGACCTGTAAGACTTCATTTACAATAGAGTCTAGACCCAGGTGCTCTGGGAAAGCGATGTTCATGCCAAACGACAATTTTAGAGACAGTAACTGCCATATTAACAGTACATTAACAATGATTAATGTTGATTACATAGTTTTACCATTCCCAGTGCAGACAGCTTGCCAAAGGAAGAGAAGAGAAACAGACAGATCCGCTTCAGCAGCGTTTTTTCTCTCTGCACAGAAGCCCCTAAATTAGAAACGTTAGCTCGTAAGAAGAGCAAAGGACAGATCAAACAATTAGCTCTTTGGCTAGGGAAATCAGCAAAGCCCCACAGATGTGAGGATCTGCCACATGAACACTTAAGCTCATAAGCTCTAAACCCAGCTCATTGGTTAAACATTTCTAGGACTATCAGACTTGTTTTCCAGAGGACCTCCCCTGAGACCAGATTTATGATCCACTAGCTCTACTTTACCTTCCACACACACAGACCCTATATGAGCATTACGCAGCACAATACAGGTGATAAATGCAGATCTGCGCTGAGATAGTTGTGAACAGCCAGGGCGCAAAAACTGTGCAACTTTGGAAGTGCTTCATCTCTTTAAGTTGCTTTACAGCCAGCACCCAAAATCCTGATGAACCCTAAAGAAGTCTCTGTACTGCAGTCCCACTGACAACCTTAAAGAATAGCTCTCCTGCCCTGTTCAACCAGATCGTGCTGTTCTGAACCAACTTACTTGTGCAAAACTTTCAAATTGCATCTTTTGCACATCTGTCTTGTTTCCATTATCTATCTGAACCTGACTCAAATATACATTCAGACAAGAGATCCCTCTAAAGACAAAGTTTATAAAGCAATACAGATAAATATTAGTCAGATTTGTTTCTTGATTACCGAAACACAATGTAACGGCAGCCAAGAAAACACAGCGGCAGAAGATACAGGTCCCCAGAGATGATCCTCTTCCTTGATGACAGGATTACAGAGTTTCACAGGCTACATTACAGAGCTATATGGCCAAATATTTACTGATGGCAATTAATGGTACCAGGGAGTTTAGCCAGGTATACTTAAAGCAACTAAGTGCTTTCAGATTTTCTTTTTTTTTTTTTTAACAAACCTGGTCTCACTATGAGAGATAGGATAACTGTACAGAAAGAGGAGACAGAAGCAGAAATCCATTAATTCTGTTCACTGCATCCAAGAGAGCACTGTTTGTGTAAGAGTTAGATATGTCAGTCCATTCAGACATTAAAATCTGTTATTACATTATCATTTGATCATTTCATCCGCATTTCAAGAGGTGATTGTGTTTCTTGAAAACAATATTTTCATTTCCTCATGCTGTAACACCCGACTGTTTTCCTTTGGAGAGCTCTTACCATCTTACAATCTCGTTGTCTTTGAGGATACTGAATCCATTGTTTGTTCTAAATAAAGTTTGCTCAGTGCCTGAAAAATTCAGAGATAAACAAATCAGCTCTATGATCCATCTGGCTGATGTGTCATTGTGAAGGCAGACTCCTGCTCTTCTATAACACAGTGTTAAAAGAAAAGGTCACCGGATCAACAGCTTTGGGGAAAGAACATCATTAAAAGCAGGGGAAAAACTCCAAGAATGCTACTTGAAGTAGAAGCAACTTTGAAGCTGAAGACTGCTCTAATTCATGCCTGGTGCTGTAAAGAACAACTGACTTCAAGTTAAAGGCTTTTTGGGAAGACTGAAACATGAGACTGGCTTTGCAAATCAGTATGCTTTAACAAAGAATTACAAATATTTCTAAATAAATGAAACAGCTCTTAAGAGACTCAGTTCCATAAGAAGTCTTAACAGCTCAGCTACAACATTGGTCTAGTTCTGAAAAATATATGTAAATATCTACTGGCCATAAATTTTGAAATATCAAACACTACTGATTTTGCATTTTAAATATAGGAATAGTTTTTCTTTTCCTTTAAAAACCACTCCACTTGTATTCATCTACTTGGATTACAACTCCCATGATCAACAACCTTTGCATCAAATACTTACAATCTTTCATGGCTCCTGTCAAAAGTCTGATCCCTCCTGTATAGTAGAGGATATTCTGGTCAGGCCTATCAAGTTTCTGCAGCATTTCTTTTATGGACAGAGCAGCAAGCTTTCCAGACTGAACTTCCTTCATTGCTCTCTCTTCATCTTTCATTCTTTTTTCCTCCAAGTTTACCTCGTTCATACAATCTTGGAAATCAAAAGAAAACAAAGCATGGCAGTTAAATGTTTTGATATTGTCAAGTTTCAAGCACAAAATAAAGTTGACTCCATGACACAGAGAGCAGTACCTTCTACATACAGATGTACAGAATGACCCACGGCTCTGGTGAGTGAAACAGAGCTTAAAGAAGGAACAATCAGAAGCAAAAGCTGCATGAAGAGACTCCATCAAAAGTTCTGAAGAGCAGAACAGTGGTTTTGACTAAGTTCCATCTTGAAACAAGGGATGGCAGTGTAAAAATTTCTGCTTCTTACCTTTAAATAGGGTTTCCTTCTGGGGATCAATTTGTAAGATCTTCTCATAACACTGCCTGGACTTAACAGAGAAAAGAAATGGGCTCTCAATTTAAGATAAAAATGGGAAGATGATAAAAATTATATCCTAGTCGGAGTCATCCTGTTTAAGCTCAAAAGTTCTTGGGCCACAGTACTTAATAAGTGTGAAAAATAAAATTTATGGAGATATGCAAGTCAAAACTTTCATAATTAAAAGTGTAATTTGAATATTATTCTCAGTCCCTACATCTGCCTGCTATTTCAAATTAAAAGGAAAATTTCAAATTCAAACCTGGGAACATACTAGTAGGAACAAAACCAGCAAAGTTCCAGTGAGAAAAGAGAAAATTAGGCATCGCGTTAAAACTGCAGGAACTGTAACTATCGGCAGGGATCAGACATGTGCATCTTATATCTTTATCTTCTATTTGTGCATCTTGTGTATCTTGAGCATATGCTTGGAATTAAACTGATCACCAAGCTTGCAACAGAGAAGAACCTTCTTCACAGATCAAGCTGCCAAGAACCCCTCAAGGTGGATTTCCTGTAGACTTGTATTGTCTATGCTCTACAGTTATTTCTAGAGAAATCGTTTCTGACAGGATCAGAAATACTTTTGAGCTTGCCTGCTCTCCTCTTCAGGCTCTTTATTATTTTTGAAGGTGAAAGGTCAGGGTTGTACCAAAATATCTGGCAGTTTATTTCAAGCTTAAGTATTGAATTAAGCTCCATTATTTTAACAGTAATTATGATTCCATTAGGTTTTCACACATGAAATGCAGAACTAAATCTTTTGTTTGACATTCATTTCTCTAGGATCTTGGAAAAAAAAAAAAAGGTATCACTCTCACTAGCATCTTTCATCATAACAGTTCACTTAACTTCAAATACATAGAGATTTTTTCTTATCTGCAGGTGACCTGCAATCATTTCTTAGTTATATGCAGCAACAGTTTAATAACACCTGCTGCACAGAACAATCTAGGATAAAAAAAGTGAAATACATTTTACTCAATTGTCTCTTTAATGGAAATGTAGTCACTGCTAGTAGACTGCAATCACAAGAGTCTGCAGTACCTTACAAGGACATTCCTTCACTCTGATCCTTACCCGAGCTGAAATATGGCACTTCCAGCACTACCACTTCCCTGAGAACACATTGCTAATATCAGTCTTGAAGCACTTCAACAGAAGTGCCAAACATGGGATTCTCTAAGTATATATACAGTCCTTGCAGACTCCTCAAATGCTCACCCAGTCTAGACTCAAGCCTCACAGCACTGGAGTAAAGCTTGCTGTCTTGGTGTCCAACAGGCAAGTGGTAACAAATTCCCACCAGATAAATCGTGTATGCTGAACAGAAAATTCCCTCATTCTTTTGAGGTTGATTAGGGTACAAATTGACACAGCTACACAGAAGTGTCCTCCTACCTTTTGTGTGTACCAAAGTAAAGGATACGGGCTACTTTACTAAGATGTGGAAATAAGACTTGATTTTAGAATTATTAGTCTTTGCAAAGCACAGAAAATTTATCTCAAGTCTAAAGGCTGAACATACTTCCATTTGTCCGACTCTTAAGATCACAAATTTCTCACTCTCACCCACAACATCACATCAAAAGCAGAACAAAACATAGTCCCATGGCCACGAGATTTAGTCAACTTACCTCACTGTAGTGCCTAAGTGCCAGGTGAGCTTTCCCCATTAGAAAATAGGCTTTAATACATTTTTCATTGCACTGTGTTAAAAAAGGAATTATTAATTATGTGTTTAGAAATTTTAACCGTTTAATATTTTTTCCAGCTTTCTGATTAATGGTTATAGCTGCCCAAAATAACTGTAGGCACAGAAGAGGGTATTCATACCATCTACTAGAGGCATCTAAAGTTTATATGCTGAATTATTACCTCCAGGTACCGACTTTCCTTCCCTATGCAAGGAACATAGGCTTTGGTCTGGTTAAAGGTGGAAAGCAGCTGGTGCTAATATCCTTTCCAGAAAACTGCACTTCAGGCAATACAAGCAGACTCTCATGCATTTAGGTAACGTTAAGGCCTGCATCAACAAGTCTATAAGCGCAGCATTTCTATAACAACAGAATTTCCATGTCTTTTGATTAGTTCTGCCAGGAATGAAATAAGTACTAATTTTCATTAGCTGTGCACAAAAAAAATTGAGGAAACATCTAGCTCAACACTAACAGATTAGGTGATCTTGTCCAGTTCAATTATGTGTCAAAAATATTGACTTCTTGAAATGATGCTGCCAATATTATTAATAATCTGTTAATAGTGTGCTAGTCATGGGCATCACTGATGTAACACAACTGAATTTGGATTCAGCTCTTTGGCATTTTATATAATCTTTACTTTTCCCACCAGATCTGATCTTTGTGAGCTTGAAGAGTCCCTTTTCCCTTTCTAGAAGGATGGGCAAGATATTGCATGCCAATGTGTGCAGTTAATAGCTTATTATCACTTATAACAAACTTTTTAATTAAAAGCTCTCAAGAGTTAGAAAAGCTTCTGCACGCAGGCAGCACTAAAATTATTAACTGCTTTATACTATTCAAAGTCACTCAGGATGCAGGAATCTGTGCAACACCACCACATTCTTTCATTTCCATTACCAAGTTGTCTCCATAGCATCAGTTACACACAAACCTGCCTTCCAGGAGCACTTGACCTGGTCAAAAAAGACAGAATCCTGAAGTTACCTTTAACGCCCATTCACAGTCAGTAATGGCTTTTTCACACTCATGCATCTTCAGGTAGGCCTGAAATAAAACCAAAAGAGTCCAGGCAGAAGAATTAGAATACTTCAAACAACTTCCACTAACTATTGTGGAAACATTAGCTAATTAAAAAACAAACAAACAACTGTTGATTTGCCTAGCCATTGATTTTGCAACATAATTACCAGCTGTTTATTAACTTGTCTTCCATCTCCTTGGAGCTTGTAATTTAGAATAAATTTAATAAAACAAAATTCAATACACACATATGGATTATACAAGGCAAGTAGAGAATACAAAGCAAATGTTAACATTCTACAGTTATAAAAGCGATCACTAAAAAAAATTTTTTTTAAAAATCCGTGCATTTAAATAAAACTATGAACTACACTAATATTTTTTTCCCACTTATTCTAGAGGAGCAGGGGTTCACCTGTGCCACATCCAAGAGGGAGGAGACATGAACACTCCCTCAGGAAGGACTAGCCACAGCAGAACTAAGCTTCCAAGGGATTCAGACACATTGATCAAGAGGGAAGAATTTACACATCTAATGATCATCTTTGTGCAACTCTTCCATTAAGTTTGTAAAAAGATTAAAACCTTCAGTCTGCGCTGCCTTGCTGTTAACTTCTAGCCACAGTAAAAATTTACTGTTGATAACACGGCAGCAAAGCAGAACTCATTCATTCTGGGTAGTGGAGGATGGCCAGGAAAAATTGTTTGCTCCTTTTTAAGCCTCTCTGTAATGTAACACGAAATTTACTTAGATAATAGAACAATCTTTTTGGGTTCTTTCCTGGCAAAGCAACACTAAAAGCAGCATAGTGGTAGCTCATTTCCATGTGCTGACCTGTGCTCTGTTTGTGTAAAGTTCCTGCTTATCTTTCAGTTTTTCCAGACCTTCAGTGTATCTCTGAATGGCAACAACATAGTCTCCTTTCCTGAAGGCATCGTTTCCCTTCTCTTTCAGAGCTGCAAAACAACAGACAGCATTCAAAATAACATTTGTTTTTTATTTCCCTAAATGGTGACCGAGGAAACGGAGGCCATATTCTCCTGTTGGAATAATCATCAAAATTCCAGTCCAGCTCCACTGCAGCTGTCTTAATTAGCCATTATTTGCAAGGTACTTCTGAGCTATTCAGTGCACAAAATCCCCAATCCTCTTTCAGAGGGAAAACTGAGCATTTGTCTTTGTCCAGCCCAGCTCTGAAATACTCAAACTCACTCCCTCCATCCCAAACCCTTATCATAAAGAGGATGGTATGGAGAAGAACAGGTTTCAACAACTCTGTGAAGTATATAATCCTGTCACATCCAGCTAATCAATGCTGTGGACAAGACCGTTGGTCTCAGACTACCAAAGCACTGTCTCAGTGTACATAAGAATGGCAGTAACAGAGTAGCTCGATAGCCTCTTAAATCAGCCCAGTTCCTGCAAAGTAGTTTTTGAAGGCATTAGCTAGAAAAGCCTTTGGCAATTACCATTTGCCAAGTGTTCATTTCTCTTCCTTTGTTTAGCTCGTTCTTTTGCATCCTTTTCCAAAATTGCCAGAAAGCCATCTTTGAGCCAGGAGAGTTGGTGGTATTTTAGTTTAAAACAAACAAACAAAGAGCAAGCTTCATTAAAATCAATCTACAGAAAAGAAAAAAGTAATTTCTAAGGTATTTCTGAGTAATTTCTCTACAAAGAAAATATTAAGTGGACATTTCAACAATTAAACTGGAACATGAATGACAAGCTATTACACATAAAGACCATACTATTGCTCAGGATTTGCATATTTGCCTTGAAGTATCTCATCTCTAGAGATAAACTTGTTTCTTTTAAACTGAGAATACTAACTTTTTAGATGAGAGACCAGGATATGATAACGAACTACACCAACAAGCCTCCTACCTATGAACAAGTACAGCCATACTGGTAAGATCCTTGAGTGTGTTCCTACATCTGACTGAATTTTGGTTAAAGTCACTAGAAGAGTTAGCTTTGACTTTGGCAGGAGTGGAATTAGGCCTTGCATGAAGTAACAGCAATCCTTACTCCATCTCTGCTAAAACAGATTGAAGAGATGCTAAGTACTAGAGGGAGCACTGTCCTACCTGCGTTCACTGCCTTTGCATTTGCCACATCCTAAAAAAAGAGAAACAGAGCACAGGCATGTACACATACAGACATTTTAGTAAAACCCATAGCAGCAAAGGAACACTTGGTTAAGTTGTTCAAAGCTACAGGGCGTCTGAAATATCCAAATTGATGCATGCAGGGAATATCAAGGTGACGCTTAAACAAAGGATGGTAAGGAGTTAATAATTTTTGACATTAGTGGAAAGCTTCCTTTTGTATCTTTAGTGAGGCAAGTCACTGAAATCTAAACCCTACTGCAGAAATCAAAGCCTAACGAAATTAATGAGGGGACTCCTGTCTTCAGCTAGCTTTGCTCAGGTTCCTGAAGTGCAGGTAAAAGCTACAAGTTATGGCACCTCAGTGCTTGCATCCAACTTGGGCAAATCCAACAGAAGCATTCTGTGTTATTAGCAGTCTTCATGACATCAAGCACCTCCCAGTCAGACAACTAGTGAAAAAAACAAAGTCACATTCAGAACATACTTGTAAGTATTGTTCAAAATTTTTTCTCCTGGGCAAGGAATGTGAATTAGTGTTATTTAAAAGACCTAAACTGCATACAGCTTTAACTTCAAAGGGGAAAAAAGCCCTTACAGAAGCTCGTGTGTTGATGACTGTTCTGTTCACCGTAGTCTTGCTTTCTTCCTCCCGGCTAGTTTCTTGATCATGGAGCCTCTTCTCTGCTTCTGCAATGGTTCTTTCCTTGACAGCTGGGTCTGCAGAGTTCAAGCCTTGCATTAAGTTGGCTAAAACGGGGATGAAAAAAAAGTGATACACACACGAGTCTCAGTGATCCTGGTGGGACCAGGAGCTCAGTTATGCACTGGTGACCAGGATGGCCTCCGTGAAGGGAAACATTTACAAACACAACTTCATCTCACTTCCAAGAGCTACCTACAGCTTCTGCGTTATAAAGCGTCCGAGGTTTAGGAAGCTCCTCCTGGCACCCACAAAGCCCCACGACACCCGAGCTCGTAAGGAGACTTCACATAAAACGAACTCGGAACGGGGCGAGAGTTCTCCTCTTTTCCATTCCTTTCCTGCCTCCCTTTTACCCACCCCCTTCTTCTTTCGGCCCCTAACACCCTTACCTGAGGGAAAGGGACGGGCATGGCCGCCTGCCCCCGGCCCCCGCCACCTCCCCGCGGGCGGTGCCGCCCCACGCCCGGCCATGGGGCGGCCAGCTCCGCCCCGGCCCCGCTTACCGATGTCGTCCACACGGCGGAGGAACCGCTGGAAATCCTCCTCCTCCTCCTGGTCCGCCTCGGCCAGCATGGCCAGAGCGGGAGGGCCGGCCGGAGCGACGGGCCGAGCCGGAAGACGCACAGCGACGCCGCCGTTACCGTGAGGACGGCGCCCGCCGGCCACGCTCCAGACGCAGAGTCAGCGGGTGGGGCATTTGGGGGCGTGGCTATGCAAACGAAGGGGCGGTGCCTCGCCGTCCGCCATTTCGCGGCTAGCCGGGAGGTAACAGCTCTCGGAGACGGGGCCGGAGCCCGAGCCCGCCCGGTCACAGACCGCGGTCCCCGCGCGGTGTCTGCAGTACCACCCCCGGGGCACAGCCGGCTGCTGTCCTACGGGCTTCCTCGCCCTCAAGCTATAACGCAGGGCGTTGCGAGGGGGCAGGAACGGCCGCAGCCACCGGCGGGAAGTGCACCCGCCCGCGTCTTCGCCGCTCGCCTCGCCTCGCCGGGTGCAGCAAGGGGTCCCTCTCCTGGCCCAGCGCAGCCGATGCTGTGCCAAAACCCCGCTCGCTATCGGGCAGCGCGGCAGCTGGCTTCGCAGCCCGGAGGAGGTTGGTCCCCGCGGAGGAGTGGTGGCCCCAGCGAGGAGCAGGGCCGGGTAGCAGGAGCAGTTGGGACTGACTACAGACGCCCAGACCTCCCTCGCCCTTACACGGTCACTTGCTGCGCTGCCTAAGCGCCAGTCTAGATTGGAGCACCTGAGGGTGTAACTTAGCATCGTGCTTTAGTGTGCACAGCTGACAGGCAAATGCTCAGCACGAGGTAAAGAGAGACCTGCAGAAAGGGTGTTCCTACCTCCTCCTTTTGCAGCTTTCTTTTGATTGCTCTTGTAGAGCTGTGCTACAATGGGGAAAAAAAAGTGTGCTTTTGTACTTGCAACATATTTCAGAGCATTCAGCAGGTGACTTTTCTTCCTCCCTGCTACTCCTAGATACAATCCCTCTGATGATGGCAAGTAGTGCTTACACTTCCACTGCAGCAGAGTGGCTGGCCTGACGGGGGCTATGGAGGGTCCCTTTACCAAAGGCCTTCCAGGTGGGCCACGCACTGCAGAGAGGCTCCTAGTCCAGAGCAGCTAGAGAGCCCCTATCTTCATCCTGGCTTTCCTCACTTAATTTCTGGCTTGAAATCTCAGAAATGCTTCACTAATCACTGAGCTGAAGACAATCCCTTTCCCTCTGCTAAACAGGTCAGCCTTTGCCTTGCAGCCTGAATGTATGCAAACCCGAAGTGAGATCTGCTGCTGCTGCTCCCTTCTGCTTGTTGTTTTATCAAAACATACATCTGGGTTTGATTTGGCAGAGTGAGGAGGCAAGCTGCCCTGCTGGCAGCTGACAGCAGGGAGCATATCAGCAGAGGCACGGGCATGTCATTTCTCCAAGGAGCATTTAAGATCCTTTTAGTCTGGCTTTTTAATGCCCAAAGTCATCTTCTGTTCATACACAGGGGACAGGAATGGGATAGCATGGGCAAAAAATCAGTGAAAGGGACTTTGGTGAATATAAGGATTAGCTGAGCCAAAGTTTAGCAGACCTACCAACTGGGAGAGGGAACATGAAGAAAGAAACATGAACACTCATCCACAACCAATACCCTCTAGCACCCGTTGCCCTGATTTTTATACCAGATTTGGATCTTTTTTTTAAGATACACTTTAAAGACTGGGACTTTCTTAGTCTTTGAGTGGGAAACAGAGAGACTGGAGTCGGCTGAGGGTTAAACCCTCATTCAAAACAGGCACTTCTCCTTCCCTCCAAGTTAAGGGGATCAGAGGGTCTCAGCAGCGTCTGAGAAGGGGCCACTTGACAGTGACAATTTCTGTATCCTCTGTGCTGTCAGACAAGGAGGGTGCTCAGGCCAGGAGTTTGCAGGATCTGGGGGTTTGGTGCCCAGGGAGGCTTCATGCCACTCTAGGGAGCCAGCGCAGCCCCTTCCCAGGGTGGGACATGCACCCTGTCACCAGTGGCATCATCCTCCAGCACAAAAAGCAGCTGACCAGCTAGAAGCAAAGCTGTGATTTCGGGCCTTTTCCTGCTTTGTTGCCTGTGGTCCCAAATCAGCTTCCATGCTCCTGCCAGCCAGGCTTACACACTGCATGTGCTGCCAAATCCGAGCTACCCACCCAGCTGTGCTGTGGATGCGCGATCTGTCCAGGTGGATGAAGCCAGAGGAAAGGAAACAGAGGGGCTGGCTGATCCCCAGCAGTGCGTGCAATGGCCCAGAGACATGGCTCAACCTTTTCAGGCTCTGAGGGCCAGCTGCCCTTGCAAGAGAATCCTAGCCCTCTTTTACACCATGTGGCCTTGCTGGGATGTGTTAGGCTTGTGGTACAGAGCAGTCTCTGCATCCAGCTTCCCCTTACATTAGCACTTCACACAAAGCATGTCCCCATCAGGACAAGCACACGTGCATACATGGCTCCAATAGCCAGATGGGTCCTTGTCACCACTCTCAGGAGATGCTCTAGGGCCATGTTTTCAGAGCCAGAAGATTAGATGTGGCAGTTAATGGAAGCTGTCAGCCACCAAAGGGAGTCAGAACATCATTGAGTCCGTGCTGCACTGCCAGGATGTTTTAATTTCAGACACGTTATAACTCAGCCGTCTCGGGAGAGAAAGGTGAGAAACAGAGAGAGAGGTGATCTGGCAAATCTGAAAGTGGCAGTGTTGCCTAAGGTGTGGGACATGAAGAAGGGCTGGCCACTCTGGTGTCTGCTGGGCATGAAATTAGAAATCTCATTGTGAAGTTACAAATCGCAGCTATATTCCTCTGCCTACTCTTCAATGTGCCGCCACACTGCCTGGGAAGAGAAATGGTCTCCTGGGCTATGTGTACCAACAAGGCGCTGAGCTGCCTGACTCCACAGGCAGCAAGGATCTCCTGTCCCTTCCAGCCCCTTTGCTGCAGGAACTGCCAGAAGATCCCTTTCCCCTTTCCTCATGCACCAAAACAAAATAGCTGCCTTCTCTCACTGCAAGTCAGCTCTGCTCTTGCTCATGTAAGCCTCCATCCCACAGGTGGGTTTTTTCCTCTAATGAAGCTGTTTCAAATCCAGTGTCCATGGTGCCCAATTAAAAATACCCACGAGGCAATAGCTATGTCACTAGAATGCTCAGCAGTCTAGCTTTATTTGTTATCCTAGAAAATCTGGGGAGGAAATCCATGCTTAAGGTCTAAGAGAATAAAAACTGTTACAAGTAAACCACACAGGACAAAGAGCTCAGCTCGTCAGTTCATTAAAAGACTGTTTTGGAGTTGCAGATTTGCAGCAAGCGGTGGTGGGGCAGTCTTTCTTGCTTACCCCTCTCCCTTGTCCCATGGGTGCTGCATGCAAGCAGCAGCATCCAGCCCTATGCAGTGGTGGAGAGAGACTGACTCGGTTCCTGCCTCTCCCACAATGGCACCATGAGAGGCTGAGGGAGACAAGGGAAGGACAGTCAGAAAGGTTCTCTCTGATGGCTGTGAATCTGCACAGATAAACTCCCTCCAGATGGGTGGAAAACTGAGCAAGCGCTATTCCTGCACTCTCTCCCCTCATGTCAGGTGGACTGGCTGCTGCAGTTCAGCCTCCTATGCACCCTCGGCTCCCAGCTTTGCACTGTCCTCTCTTGCCTCGGGGATACCCACTGGCTCAGTAGCCTGGAAAGTGAAAGATTGATTCATCTTAAAGACGCAGCATCTCTGTAGGCAGATCCTGCCTTTACTCCCAGTCACCCGCATCAAAATGGTCTTTACTTCTGCTCCTCCCATTCAGCTTCCCTTTCTCTCTCCATACAAGAAGTTGTGTTCCATTCTGCCATCAGATCCATTGTTTACTTCTCCTGTTCATCAGGCTCTGCAGGAGGGCAACAGAAGGAAAAGCGTAATTTGCTAGTGCTGCATGGAAAGCCACTGCTCCCTCCCAATGCTGTTCACATGCTCCATAAAGTCACTTACAGAGTAGCCAGCAGGCATGGTGCTATACTGTAGGGCCTCTGATGTGCCAGCACCCCCAGCAGAGTGAGGTGACAACAAGCTGCACCAGCGAGCCAGAGAAACATGAAGAGAAGCCTGCAGGACCTGAGCCTCTGTGCACAGGATGAACCTAATAACATAGCTGTGAAAAATAAGAGTTGGAATTCATTTAGCAGCCAGGCAGAGATTTCATTACAGTAAATGAAATGAAGTTCTCAGCTCAGCTCTGCTGCAAGATCTGCTAATCCCTTACAGAGAGCATAGCTGTGGTACATGCTCCCTGCCTGGAGCTCTGGGAGGCTGTGCTAGGTGCAGCATTTTCCTGCCAGTTGGCAACAAACAGTAGAGAGCTCAATTGGCTAATGTGCAGAGGGGAGAGCCACTTTTACCGAAATGGTGACCAGGTCTCTAAGTATTTCCATACAGTTCAGTACAGAAGCACTTAAAATGATGCCCTGAAAGCATGTGCATGTATATTCATATACCGATATCTGATGACAAGCCAACTAACTAGAATGTCTAGAAGGGATGAGAGAAAGAAGAAACTGTTTGCAGCAGATCTCTAGCCACCTCCCTTAAGCCCCTGCTGCTTAGGCTTACCATTCAGCCCAGCCTGCAGTCAAAGCAGACATACTCAGCCAAGCTGACATTGACAGTTGGGTGCCATGGCCTCAACAGAGGGAGAGACAAGTTAAAATTACCGAGAAAGATAAGTCTGAAGATTGATGAATGGCTGAAGAAATACAAAGGGCTAGTAAAGAATTTTTTAGTTCTGTTTGCCACTGAGCATAACCCCAGCTCCAGGGAGAGAAAACTCATCACTCTTCACACATGGGCATGTGCTCTCCAGCAACAGTAAATTAGGCCAAGTGCTCCAGGCTCCTCTATTAATCTCTGAGAGAAGAGGAAAGACTACTTGAGCTCCTCACGGTTCATTAAGATGCTACAGCAGGAAACAAGCCAAACACCAGGGAACAGAGTCCATCTACCAGGCATTACGCAGAGATGACATTGGTGTGATTCAGGGAAGCAGCTGCTAAAGCCAGGAACACAGAAAAAGGCAACCTCAGAAACTTCCCTTGAAACGGAATCAGTGACTTTTATCAATTAAAGTTTCCTGACTTGAAAGCAGTTGAAAATTTTTTGTTCAAATGGTTAGGTAGTGAGAAAAAAAGCTCTTTTTCAGCCAAAGGGAAACTTCCATGTGAAAATAAACTCTACTTTGCCTGAATTTGTGGAGATATTCTCAAGAAAAAGTAAACAGACACCTCCCTGCAACCCCAGGCTAGAAAAATTAAATAAAGTTTGGCATTTTGGCAGGTTTTAGCCAAAATTTTAGAAAAAAGAGAACGAAAAAAAATAAGAGAGAAAAAAGAAATAAACTATTTTCAGAGCATCTCTTGACTTTCCAACTTTCCTGCAGAAGCAAGCTGTACGATACAATTGCACATACGTATATTGGTCGAGGACTGACATTGTACCACATCCGCCCACTCTCCATTGTTCATGGTGGGTTCTTGTAAAAAATGCGGTATTGCAAACATGCAGTATAACAAAGCAGAAATCGCTATCTGAATACAGAACCATTTTGCCCGCTGTATGCCACCGACTGGAATAAGGAAGAACTCTTCTCAAGAGCAAAGCAGGCTGGGAAAACTCTGCAACCTGTGTAAAAGAAAGAGTCAGGAGGGAGAGGTCAGGAATTCCAATGAAAGAAAAATGACAGCTATAACGGAGCTGAGAGCATGAATCTGGAACCCGAGTTCAAAAGGAATTCTGCAGCGATGAAAGAACCCACCAAGAAGATGGATTGTTTCCTGTGCATTTCTCCTGTCCCTTTTCCTGGGACAGCCTTTTCTAAAGCAGTAGTACCAAAGACATATGGGGCCAATCACAGCAGCTTTGCTGAAATACTGCCTTACTGCAAACCACAGTGTGACCAGCAGTCAAGAATAGAGGGCAAAGCGCTGGAGAGGAAGCAGACAGGAGAACGGTATTCTCTTGTGATAACAAGTACTTTACCACAATCCATTTACTTTCTTCTTTTTCTGTGAACAATTCTGGCGCCCAGCTATTGATACCTATCAGAGCTCTCATTTCTCCTTCTGTGTCCTGGGAGATCAATGCTTAGGACAGAATTAAATTAGATTCATCCCACATTAATTAAGTTCAGGGACACCTTTTAAAGCCAACACTCACACGCGCGCACACACACACACACACAACTTTCATAGCCAGTGAACAGAGGAGTGTCTTTTATGGGAAATGCAGCTGTCCCCATTTCACAGCAGACACGAAACTGTATTTCTGTGTTCAGTGATCTCAAGGAAATTATCTATGGTGGGACAGAGAAACAAACTTTAAAAATACTCCTCTTTGTGACACTCGGCACTTCGGAAGAGCCCGTCTGTGGAATCACGTGCTGGCAGGTGTTCCTTCTGCAAATCTGAATTTCCAAAAGGCACCGCTGCAGCCCACTGCCACTGTTCAGAGATGTACCAGCTTAGAGCATGCAGCATGACTGCTTCACTAACATCACTGTGCAGACAGTTGCGTTGCCTGCTTGCCTACAACCCTGAGCCTCAGACGGATGCTTAACTCATGCTGTGGGCATGCCACAAGGGGACTGCTGGCTTCACGTTAGGCTCACGCACAAATACAGCCCTGGGAATCCATGTCTGTACACAGGACCTAGCAGAGCATCTAAAGAAGGGCAGACTGTAGACGTGAGCTTTTTTTGTAATTTTTATTTGAACACAGTATTCTGACAGAATGCAAAGTCAAAATCCTCAGTTAGTATCAGTATTTACACCAGTGAGAATGGGAATAAAGGTGGAATCGATGTTACCAATCGATGTTGGTAAAAAGTTTTTTTGTTTTTTAACAAGATAGAAGGCCCCCAAAAGTAGGGAATGCTGGGTAAGGATGTCAATGGAGGGTCTGAGAACAACTATCAAAACAGCCTAGTGTGAAAATCTGGGGTCTGAAGGCTCCATAGAAAAGTGTGAAAATAAAACTCCACTCTAAAAGCTGAACAACTGGATGCACTATTATCTTATCATCTTTACGTATGGCGCAGCATGAAATGTAATCACTCCACAACTAGAAGCTGATCAATCTGCATTGCCATATAGATATATATGTATGGTATGGATACATATATAAACATATACAGCGTAAACGGCATCAGGTTGGTCCCTCTTCAAAGGTTTAAATAAAAGCAATGAAGCCTAAGCTATCTTGGAAACGGGGTACTTTAAATTAAAACAATTTATTTTTCATTAAGGGCAAGTAAAAAACCACTCTCCAGAATTAACCTACAAGTATTGGGAAGTGTCACGATGGCATTAAAAAGGAGTTGGATGGACAGTCCCAGTGCTCAGGCAATTACAGGGTTCACTTCTGCCTTGGAATGGTGCTCATTCCATCGATCTCAACACAAACCCACAGCAGTCAGCAAGGTACTTTCTAATGATGCAGCTGGGTGTTGGATAGGGCTTTGAGCTGGTTACCTTTTATGATAGAAATGCCAATCCAGGTGATAGTTACCACAATTTTCACCCAACAGGTGCTGACCAGTGTCACTGGCCATGTTTCTGGTCATTAGCATTGTGCAGCATTTGTTTCCTATCAGCTGCTCAGCTCTCAGTGGGTTATAACTTAGGAGGTATAACACACAAATGACGAAAGCAGTCAAAAACATTGCAGAAATAAGAAACAAATAGTTGTGGTCATCCACGGGAATGGAGGTACACACTGCCTACCCACTAGTCCTCTGCTGCCCCAAGGACTCTCCCCAACTGTAGACAGACCTTTTTGTGCTGCATTTTATGGACTGATTTCTTAGGAAAAAAATCCTAGGGACCATGGGCCAAACTTCCCCATAGTTATACCAACACTGCTGTGATGGGTCATGCAAGGGCCGAATTTGACACAAGGCTTTGAAGTGAGGACACATTCTGCCCTGATATCCTGGCTTGGGATGGGTATTGCATGAGTGTCTATGCCTGCGTATCCAGTCATCCTCCATTTGCATCCCAGGAGCTAAGGAAAAAATGCAAAAACCCCCACACTTAGCAAATGACAAGACTATTATTTTTCCACAGTTTGAAATTATGTGGTGCTACTGTAAAAGACTGCATACTTAGAAGAATACACCGATAAAAGTGGCTCAATTTACCTGAGCCAAACTGCAGTCTACCCACGCCCCGTCATCCTTCTGTTCATCACCTTAGCGCAACGGAATGCCATAGTCAGCTCAGTTTGACTTTTCATTTAAAGGCTTCTGTTCTTTGTAAGAGTTGTTCTCTTTTTTTTTTCCTGAATATTCTTTTTTCAAATCTGAACTATCGCTACACCTTCCACATCCAAACTATGTTGAAGCTTTTATTATTTCAATACTATGACAAAAAACACATTTCACACTAAAATAGTCACGCACCCACAGTGCACAAGCTTGCAGATCTAAAGTAGAATAAAAAAGAAACCAAAAGAAAAAAAAAAAGAAAAAAAAAACCCCAAACCCCAACAGAAGGAACATCTCTATACAATGGGCTGGTCTTTCCCTATATACCTCTGCCTTCCTCCTGCTCAAGCCTCCTTTCTTTTCACCCCAGAAATCTCAGTGTTACTCCATGACTCACAATGATAAATGCCATTGATAAGCTCGCCCTCTCCATAATGATAATACATGTACTACATCAGCCCCCTTTTCCAACTGTTGACAACACTATGCCAAGACAAGTGAAATCACTGGGAATCTTGGCATTGATTTCCAAGCACTTGCTCTTGATTTCATGGTTTTGATTCTGCAGAGCATAGGTGGATAACTCAATACGTGACAGAATAGAATAGAATAGTTCAGTTGGAAGGGACCTACAACGATCATCTAGTCCAACTGCTGATGGAGCTAGCTTTGCAGGAGGCGTCTTGCATGCTGCCAAGCACCCTTGTGCAAAAAGTCTTTGCTTTTAAATTACCTTTCTAGGGTCAAATGAAATGGTGTTTACTGACATACGAAGGAGGACTTGATGTAGTCAAACATCTGAGATGAGACCAGACCAGCCCTAACTGTACAATCTCCCTTCTGCTTCTCAAAGCTCCGGGAAGGTTCTATGAAGGAAAGGGGAGAATGTCCTAAAAAAGCAGAGATGATATTTCTCTTATGCAGTCAGGCCCAGGTCCAGCAAGGGACTTAAACTCGTACTAAATTTAAGTATAGAAGGACTCACCAGCAACTCTCTCATTGCAAGTTAAGTGTGTGTTTATGCGGATTGCTGGATAAAGACCTTGACTGGTGACAATTGGTTTGAATACCCCCACCCACCCAAAAAAACCCAAACCAAACCCCAGCATTACTTTTCTTCTTACTCCAGTAAGAAATAATAATAATAATAATAATAATAATAACAACAACAACAATAATTAAGAAAAGATAAAGGGGAAACAACTACTGTAAACATCCATGTTTTAAAATGTCTCCCTTTGCAAAGCAAGCATGCTGCTAACCTAGTATCTATAGACTGTATTTACTAAAAAAAAAAAAAAAAAGGCAGCTATTTTACACATACATTTAAACACAACAAAAGTTAAAAAAAAATATTTGTCAATTGTAAACACTGGAAAGAACAAAAGTTGGCAAAAATTAACATAAAATTTAAAGAAATGTAGAGTCTGAATACTGCAAATTGAAATATATCCCCGAAGCTGCAATTTTGGCATTCTTCCTAAAAAAAGATAATAATAAACCCCAAATAAATGTCTAACGTGGAAAACAGAATTCAGTCACAAAGAGCTCAAGACACTTTGCATACTGAACAAATACAAGGTGAACAGAAATTATAACTTATTTATGAGGCTTTACATATTTCAAACTCGACTGAAAAGTATAAAAATAAATTGTGGACTTTGTTCATTAAGTACCAGCTGCACCAAGTAGTACAGTGGTTATATCTGCTATACTAACGAAGGAAAGAACAGGGTCTTTTTTTTTTTTTTTTTTTTTTTCTCGTCTAGGACTAGTTGATTTTGAGCTTCCCAACCACATTGCAAATGGTATTTGCAATTTTGCTTATTTGAATATACACAGGGTCAGTTAAGCCCTGATTTGGTTACGGGTTTAACCCTGTTTTTAAAATGTATTACTTTTTAAAAGCAAGTGCACAACAAATAGAACTTTTCTAGAAATCTTTAAAAAAAAAAAGAAAAGAAAAGAAAAGAAAAGAAAAGAAAAAGAGAGATTCCCCCCCTCCCCCTATTTATGCATTTTCTGTTTTGTTTGTTTTTCTTAAAAAAAGGCAACAGACACTAGAGGAATGAGATGTGTGTTGTGTTTTGTGTTTTAAATGCTTGGGTGAAGTTGTTCTGTCATTTGCTTTCATCTGTCGCTGATCATGCTTTGCTCTCATTTTCATTTGTTTGTGTGGCTTCATTGGGGACCGTCTTGACTTCTGCTGGAGGTGTCTTAGTTTCCGTTGCTTGCACTTCAGATTTGTCTTCTACTGGGATTTTCCTGAAGAAGAATCACCAAAATGGCACAGTTTAGAAGCAGAGAAATATAGACTGTCTATTGCTGAATTAGTGATAAGGAAAGAATGTTTCTGGAAACAAGCAAATACATTGCCTTGCTAGAGTAAAATGAGCATTTCCAGATGCAGAATTAAGTAAAACCAAACTCACCCCCCACCCCAGCTTCATTTAGCTCTAGTGAAATCTTTTCTGATTTTCCTCCTGCCCTGAGTTACCATACTAGTAGGATGAGGTCTCAGGCTGCAGCAGAGGCACAAGGCGTGTTGTGGTGTGCAAAAAGGAGCAAAAGGGAAAACTCACACAGTTGCAAAGGAATTTGATTTTACCATCACTCATTTACAGCACCCAAATGTCCTATTAAAAGAGACTGCCATTTTAGCAGAAAATCTTTTTCCCTACAGGAAGTCAGTCCCAGAATTTCCCAGTATGTTGCAGGAAGGAAACACAGAAGTGAATTTTGTCAAACACATTTTCACAAGTGTAAAGGAGGTCAAGATCTTCACAGGCTAACGCTTAGATTCATCAGCCTGTGTTTTGGCACTTTAACGAAGAATCAGAAGTCTGTTTGTCCAACACTCTCCTCATAGCCATGAAAAGTGCCACACAAGGCGCATCTGGTGGCCTCCCTGAAGAAGTGCCTGTTCCAGCCCATTACCCACAAAGTTAGTTCGAGATGACTGCAATCTTGATTCACCCTGACGAGCAGGTGAGATGAATCTAAGCCTATGGTTGCAATAGTGATTTGCGCCACAGGAAGCAGATGAGCAGCACAAGTAGAAGAAGGTGGCTGGACTGGCAGAAAGAACACAGCTCTGCATTCCACCATACCCAGAATTCACTTACATGACACCGACCAAGTTGCATTAATTCAGCTGAAATGTTTCTGTACTATGGGCAAACCATTTCCTACCTCCTTTCAGCTCAGTACCAGATCACAATTCTCTATTCTGTTTGTCACTCCGTAGCACCCAGCATGACAGGGCAGTGGCTTTAGGTGCAGTGAACTGAAGTGAGCATGGATTTCTCTGCTTAGGAGCAGCAGAGCTGCACCCATCAAGGCTGCCTGCTTCCCTCCAACCCTAGTGCATCTGCTGTGCCACCCAGGCTTTCCAGGAAGGGCCAGATGCTCCATAGCTGTGTGGGGCACAAGGCAATGCTGTGGAACAGTCACACGGCAGGAATGTATCCTGACTTAGGGGAGGATGGGAGCACAGCTGGGAGGTAGGGAGACCAGAGCCATAAGACGTAAAGGCACCTGAATAATACAGTAAAACGGCATAGGTTTTCACTCAGATCTGGAAAAGAGCCTGGTTCTTGGTCCTAGAGTGTCTGACTGACTCCTCTTTTGTGAGCGCTAATACACTTTGCAATCATAGTGTCAAAGCCAACGATCAAGGCTGATGCTTTATTTTGGATTAAATACAAAGCTTCCAGAATGAGGTAATTTTCCTGGAGACCTGAAGATGGAAAAAATTCAAACCAAAGCTGTGACTTAGGGTATGTCTCCAGTGTGGTTGCTAAAGCATAGCCTAGATTTATCTGAGTGAGCTGTAAACCCAGCTCTAGAACAGCTAGTTAGATTCTTGGCAGCAATCTAGCTGACAGTGCAGAGCCCAGTGTCCTCAATACACTTTGCAAAAGCTGAAGATGCAGCGTGAACTCAGGCTTTTGGTTTTGGGAGCTGCTCCCACAATAAATCTGAGCTGCCTTTTCAGGATTGTTTCTCGTGATAAAGCACAGGCTCTGCTCAGGCAGGAAAGACAAGATACTCCTTTCATTTCATCCTGCCTCTATCAACACATGGTGTCCAAATAGGAAGCCAGAAGGAACAGGGACCTTAGGTACTTGTCCCCTGAAGGGTGGCTTATCCATTAGCAATCAGCATTTTCCAGGCTTCTATGCTCATGGCTCTGTCAGCAACTGCCATCCAAAATGACACAGCAAGACTGTTCTTGTCCAACATCTGCACAACTGATAGGGATCCTCCCCCCAGTTACGCAGGTGAGGACTTCATGCTGTTTTCAGTCTCCAGTTACAGCATCTCCTGCCAAGCACAAGATGCAGACTCGTCTCAGTTGGGGAAATTGGATCCTGTCCAGATGGCATAAGGCTCCAAAAGACCCCTAGGGTTGTCCTGCCTAGGAGCTTGCTGATGCTCTCTGAGTAAATCAGCTGGGTAAAGCGGAGACCTGATACAGTGGATGAAGACTCATCTCTAATATACCATGACAACACACTGCCAAGTTATCCTGACCCAACTGTGCTGTGACTACTCCCTCTCTCTCAAACAAGATCATATTGCCTTATCCTTTTGCCAGTTTAGGGACAAATCCAGAGGTACCATGCTTTCACAGTTTCACATGGCACTAGTTTCTGCCCCACCTGATACTGAAATAAGTTCTGAAGGGCTCCACTGATCTGTTAGGACATTGAATTTGGGTGGCTGTGCTCAATGAACTGCAGGAACTCAGCACCTCTGAGGACAGCACTTCCTTTGCACCAAACTGAACTGTTTCTGATCTCTTTCATAAAAGAATAACCTAGTCTGAAGAGTAACACATTTATGGTAAATTCCTGGGTTTGTCTTTTCTCTGCTTCCCTAGCACAGCCTATTCCTGCTTTCCTGCTGGACCTTGAAAGCCAAGCCCTGTTTAGTTGGTTCACAGGTGAGTTAGTTTGCTAAGGAAACAATGAGATTAGTTAAGAGAACACCCAACAAGAACACAGCACAAGCACCAGTGCACAAGAGACATAGCACACAACCAACAGAAGATTAAAGGCAGCCATACTCGGTCTTTGAAGGTGCAGCAGGTACAGAGCTGTCTGCAGTGGAAGAAGCAAGCTCACGAGCTTGCCCGCTAGTCACACTGGCAGGAGTAGTAGTGCCAAGAGCTGCAAAAACATCCTTTGCAAGATCAATGTCTGGTGTCTTGAAGGTCCCTTCGTCCATTTTAAAGTCCTCATTCTGGGAGGGGTTTGTGGTGCTGCCTGAAGCAGCCTCGCTTTTCAGATTGCTTGGGTTCTTGGTTGTCTCTGTTGGGCTCTTCACTGTACTGGGCTGCACAGCTTCCTTTTCAGGGCTCTTGGTGCTTGAGACCTCCTGCTTGGGCTCGGATGGAGCTGGAGGGCTAGTGAGGTTTGCAGGGCTTGCGGCAGCTGGCTTGTTACCAGCTGCCACTTTGGAGGTCTCAGCTACATTAGCAACAGCGCTGGGGCTGAGCACTGCACCTTGGTTGGACAGGACACTTGAAGACAAATTATTAGTAGCCGGAGTAGAGCTTGGGGTATCGCTGAGATCAACAAGGGGGGCCACTTTGGGGGTGGAGGAGGGTGGTGGCGAAGAGACTGAGGTGGCTGCCCCTTTGGCTGGAGTAGCCTGGCCAGTCGACATGGAGTTTGACTCAGGAATGGTTGTGGCTGGCAGGGCAATACTGGAGGTCAGCGTAGTGGTCTCGCTGGTGGGGCTGTTCTGAGCAGTGGCAAAGGTTTCAGTGATAGTGTCAGAGTTAGTGGTGCCCGTAGTTACAGAAGGCAGCATGTCCTCAACAGTAGCTGCGGTATCGGCGGGGTGCCTGTGAAGAGGACAGGAGTAGAAGAGAAATAGAGACAATGAAGCCCACAAATGACAGCAGGGGAAAGGGGAGCAGAGCGTAAGAGTGAGAAGGCAAGTGCATGGTGCAGCAGCAGCATGGCACGTGGTTACAACACACACAGAACATGGAGAAGTACTCGGAGAAGCAGAAACCTTTCAGAGGTCAAATGTGCAAAGGGTAGCAAGGGCTGGCTGGGACAACTGAAGAGTAGCTAGGAAGAGAAAAAGAGCAAAGAGGACACGACCTTCAGGAATGGCTTGTTCACATAGATTTTGGTTCAAGTCTTAGCCAAATGTAACCCCATCAACTTGCAGAGGCTCTTCTGTTTTAGCCTAACTTTCCTCGCAGCCTCTTCCACCTAACCTCACAAGGAAGCTTTCCACCAATTCCCTGAGCTTGCAGCCCTGTGCCACCTGTCACCATGCAACAAGGTCCCAATGTAGGTCCCCTGAATCCAGTCCTTCATCTTGGCCCTGTCCTTTTGCCTGCAAGTCTAAGGCCTTCATCAAACCACACAGAATATAATTCTTTTTCTCATACACACATGTGATGCATATATATGTACATACACGTACATATGTGCAGCTTTGAGGTGATGTTTTCAGCCCTTTTGACCAGATTCCAGCCTGTAGTGTTAGCTGGAATGAGGTTTGCTTTAGGACAATGTCTGACAGTGTATCTATGCTTTAGTAGCCATGATGTAGCACTGGTTGCCTTAACAAGTACACGGATGTGAGGCTGGAAAAACAAAACGGTTTATTCCATGAGAAGCCAGTATGCCTGAGAACACGACATCAGGCTTATTAACAAAGAGAAAACCTTCATAGAGGAGGATAATTGAGTTAAAATTCTGGTAAGACTAGCTAAAAAAATGAGGACAATATAAATCCCAGCTATTCCTCACTGCTGCGCATCCACGTTTCAGTGCTGCTTGTGGACATAGCCTCCTTTCTCCTCTCACCTCACAGAGACCTCCAGCAGAGCCATTTTACCAGTGGGTCCCACTGCTAACCTAATCAAAGGAGGTCAGCAGTATGCAGGTGGAAGAGCCTGACCACCTCACCACTGTGATGACTCTGCTGAAGGAAAGGAACGCAACTTGTGCCATCAGTTCCAAACCTGACCCATATGTTAACAAACATTTCAGCAGCTTCCTAAAGCGAATTCCTCCCATTACTACTCCAGAAGCCTTGGAGAAGTGCTCAGAGGACACTAGAACTGCAACGGTCTAGGAAAGAGCTTAATGTAGACAGCGGGCAATACTTAAACCTCGCCAATCCCAGCTAATGTGGATTCACAGACTCAGGCCCCAAACAAGTTCTCCGATACAAACAAAGCTTGTAGGTAGCTCTCAGCCCTCTCACAGAATAATCAGACTTGCCATGCCTCCCCAACACCCAGAGTGTAACTACTCTGCTACTATCAGTAGAGAGGACTGCTTTCACCATGTGGCGTTCAAGCACTCATCCAGCAGAGCTCAAGCAGGAGTCAGTGCTAGGTGGGGGCTGCTTTTGCTCTGGATCCTTTGCAGTGAACCTGGACAGGTACCTGATCTACACACCGGATGGAACCTGGCAGAGACAGGCCTTTCAAGAAAGATTGCTTTACTACCCTTTCCCTTCCAGTGCTGGAAATAGGAGTCACTGAATGTTGAGGAAGAGAGGAAGCATTTCCTCACTGGTATATCACAAAGGGAATGTGGCGATTTTACCTTTTTTCCTCTCTTCCTGCCCTAAGTCATGGGCATGAGAGATCAGGGATTAAGGCAACTGAGGCCAACGTGTTGACCCTGTGCTAAGATTGACTAATGCCAACATACTCTGGCTCTGTCAGTGGGGTGGTCTCATTGGGCTCTGTGTGTTTTCCTCCATCATGGTTGGGGGTCCGCTCCTCTTCAGTCCGCACCTCCACAATAGGCTCCTTGGACTCATCTTTCCTGTAACAAAGGAATTGCATAGAGATTGGTTCCCATTCACACTAGATATCCTCCTGCAAAGACATGCTGCAAGTGTCAATAGTGAATGACAGAAACAAACTAGCCTAAACAGCAGATTACTTATTTTTGTCACTTCCCCTTCCAGTTATTACCTACAGCACGGAAGACCACCGTGATGTCCAGCATTTGGGCCAGCCATTTGACGGCTACTAACAGGAATAGGACAAAAACAGAGAAACGGCTGAAGAAAGCCCTTCCCGGAAATATAAAGCAGAATGAGTGTGGCCCCAGATCTTTTCAGGACCCTCCCATCAGTGTTGAGGAACCCAGAATGCCCTAAAACAGTTTCTTTTTCAGAGTTGCAGAGGGAACACACTGATCAACAGAAGGAGCAATGTAAGTGATGACAGTACTTACGAGAAGGCGGCTTTGCCCTCCTCCATGTCTTTGCCCTTGGCTCCTGGGCCAGATTTGCCGCATAAATTGACAGCAATGCACATCAGCAGGCCACACTTGTTCAGGAAGTAGCAGGTGACATCCACAGCCACCAGGAGCAGCACAAAGATAACAATGAGAATGCCTACGATGGCAGCAGTCCCAAGGCCTGATGTAGGGCTAGTGCTGGCTTTAGAGACCAAAAAGAGAAGAAAAGAAGGCATTGTAGTTAAAAAGTGAGTTGGGGCTAATTATGGCTCAAATTTGGCTATGCTTAGGTTGCAAGCATGGGAAACTTAGAGAAAGTACACTCTCTCTCTAGCAGCCTTGTGTTATAACCAGTACTTTATCCTGAAAACCATGCAGGACAATCTACCTGAAAAGATAGATTCACTTGGACTTAATGGGGCTTTTCCCATCTCTGTTGGGCTAAGGCCTGGAAAGCAGACTACAGAAACCTCGTCTACTGTGGCATATACCCAGCTGGAACTCTGAAGGGCTCCCGTTTCCCTCTACCACTTCCTCAAGATGAAGGCTGTGTCTAGGGTCCAGAGTTACTTTGGCACTGCCAGCCACGCACAAGGACAAGTGTAAGTGAAGCCTAGACTCTGTAGTATGACTTGTGCTGGTGGGACACAGAATACTGGGTGATATCTGTGGGGCCTCAGCGTTGATTGGCCCCTTATGTGGTGAAAACGAAAGGAGGAATTAAAACCCTTCCTGTCACTCAGGTAAGACCCAGCTATCCAGAACTAGAAAGCGGTAAGCTTTTCATGTCTTATCCAGAGATAGATGAGCTCATCAGTGAATGCTCTAGGAGTGTTTTGGTTTAGGTACAGACAACAATCCAAGTAGCCTTCTGAGGAAGCAATGGTAATGATAAGCAGACTGTCACCCTGTTGACATTGTCCTGGTCACAGCAGCTGCCTGCTCCACCTCACCCAATCTCCACCATGTTTCCCCAGCTATAGAATAGAAAAAAATACCTTGCCTCTTCCAGTAGACAAAGGACAGCAGGTGAGAGGTGGTGACAGAGGCCTAGAAAATCCATGGGGTTGCCCATATTGTACTAAGTTCAGAGCAAGTGCCTTTAACTTTCTACCTGTGTGTAAAATGCTGAGTACTTTCTTAGAAACAGGGAGTGGATAGACACATCAGTTAATCCTGTCAAAGCCTTTGGTCATCACAAAACCAACAGGCACAGCCTTGAGTGTTGCCAGCTGCAGCTTCCCAGCCTCTTACTATCATACTCTGAACACAAACTACTTTTTGTTCTCCATGTTTTATTCAGAATAATTCTTCCCAAGCTGCTGATCTGCAGGCAGAGCATTTGGCTGTTGGCTCATATAGTTCAGCACCTATTTATATGTACCAAACTACTTAAAACCTGCTTGCTAGTCTCAACCATCACATAATCTGCCTTTCACTATGGGACTGTGCACTCAGCAAAGGCCTGTACATCTGAGAGAGCTGCTTACTGATGTTTACTGAGACAGCAGGAGCATGTTTGTCATTGTCCATAGGAGTTTTTTTTCTTTCAGTTCAGATGCGATTCTATTCATTTCTACTGCTTTTTTTAGTGCTGGATGTCACAACCCCCAAACACTTAGAATCTTTTCTTTGCAGAAAAGCCCAGCAAAGCACCTCTTTTCCCTCAGCCTGATCTATGTTGACTTTGACAGGTGGAGAGATCATTTCCAGGGCTCACAGACAGCGAGCCATACCCTCTGCCATACATTTTATTACTTAGAAATAGGAGATAGAACATCCTTAGCAAGAGGCAGATAGGTGTTGTTTCATTTTGTGACCCTGATATGTATTAAGGAATCCAGACTCCAACAGGAAAGTTTCTTTCTGCATTTGACTGTACCTAAAAGTCACTCTGAGGCACCTGACTGACACTTACATTGCAAGTCCATTAAATGCTCAGCAGAACGCTTGTGCCACAGACCAAATCCCTGCCAACACCCTGCAGCAAGCTGCATAATTAAATTAATCATTCTCCGATGCATGCAGGGAGCGAGGAGGTCATGTATTTTCCCTCTTCTAACGTATTCAGAATTCTTGCATGGATTATTCTATAATTAACATATTCCTGTTCACACCAGGTCCTGAAGAAAAAGCTAAAGATGTGTCAAACTTTTTTTCTCATCTACATCATCTTTCTGGGAATGAGCTCCTTAGCAGGCTAGTAAAGGTGCACTAAGGAAAGCATCACAGACAGTGAATTAAATAAAATAGTTCCTTGTTGTGCCTCCAAAATATACCTCATCTCAGTCACCAGACCTGGAGTGAGACAAAATATTTCGTTCTGGGACAGATGGAATTTTCTCATGTGCTAGAAGACATCTTCTGGAAAATTCCATTCAAACTAGAGTCCTACTCTTTGCTTCCTCTCTCCTCCAACTTCTACAAGACCTGTCAGTATCAATAGCCTTACACATTGCCCACACCTTGTCTGTGAACCACTGCACATGAGCCATGTGAACTGCAAGAAGAACTGCATAAACTGCAAACTTGTTAGCACAATCACAGCCTCTGCCCCTGGGGCACAGCCAAAGCTTCTGGATCCTCAGCAGGCATTGCAGCAGTGGCTGTTTTCAAGCCCCTTGGTGTTTACACATGGTATTGGACTTGGGGAAGCTGCTTTACATGAATAGTAAGGAAGGAACTAATTTCTTCCCCGTGCAGGAGTCAGTTCGCTGTGCCACTGGAGATCAAAAGGTTCTGGCATTCCCACGGGATCCTGGGCCAGCCTGTTACTGTTTCACTTCTGGCAATATCAAGGCACATGCATAAACAGGGATACAAGAAGCTGGAAATGAAAGAATACCTCTGTCTTTGGCATTGGTATGACTAATGTGGGAAAGCTGTTCAGAAAAGATGCTGAGGAAGAAGACAATTCAGGGAAATATCACAACTGTGGTTGAAGAATTAAAAAAAAATTACTTGGGAAACTCAGTCAATATAACTTCAAAAAAGAAATGTGCAGGGATGAATTAGGTCATTGTAGTCCTATATGCAGCAGAATAGTACATGCAATAAAGGCACTTTATTTGAGCAAAGATACAAGATTCAAAAGCTGGAAACAGAAGGTGGATGAGCTTAGGCTAGGAATAACGTACGAAATTTGAACAGAAATCCCCAAATGAGAGCAGAATGTCATATCTTTCTCCACCCGACTTGGTTGAATAGAAATCTGCTTTACTTTCTAATCAGGGATTTTATGCAGATTATTTAGCACTACTGCAGAAAAGCCTGTCTGAATACTCACCTCTCTATTTAGGATTAGTAACAGAAAGCAAAAATGAAAGAAAAAAGATGGCTCCTGTACCAAGCAACGTTTGCCATTCCACTTAAAATGACAATGGCGGGTTCTCATATGTTTGTGTGTGCATGTCTGTGCGTTTCTGTGACTAGTGCTTGGGAAGCAGAGTATTAGTTCTCCAATAGCCCTTGGCAAGCACTAGGATCCATGGGGACAGCAGACGCTCTGCTCTGCAAAAAAAAAAAACAACCCAGCAAGCACCAGGCCCCACAAAATGACTGATCTTGCCAATTGCAATGTGTACAATGGAGAAAGTGCCCGACTTCTACTCAAAGGCCCAGTGATGGCTCCATGATTTGATCTACAGCCTGTCTAAATTTTAGTTTTACGTAGCTTCCATCAGCTTCTTGTGAGGCACTGAAAACACTTACAAATGTAACATGAACAAAAATCTAAATGTTCACAGACAGAAAATCTGAAAACTGTTGCAGGTATCCCAGGTTTTATGAAACTTGTCCAAACCACAGGCACATTATCAAATAACCTGCAAGGCTTTTCTCACATGAAAGATTAGAAAAGATCAGCTATAATAGAGAAAGGATGGTTTT
The DNA here is from genome assembly GCF_026419915.1 of Harpia harpyja. Classification (NCBI taxonomy): domain Eukaryota; kingdom Metazoa; phylum Chordata; class Aves; order Accipitriformes; family Accipitridae; genus Harpia; species Harpia harpyja. The sequence goes on along the minus strand of NC_068943.1, from coordinate 45,901,422 downwards.
ATGACTAACACAACAAATAAAGACATTCAAACCTAGCATCAATTCTCTCTTCTGCCCCTGATTTTCTCTGTGACCCCAAGCACCCATGAAACAGTAAAGCTTCAGCCACTACAACTCCCAGAGGTTTGCTGAAGCCAATATAACCAACAGTTTGTAGCAAAGATGTGCCCCGCTATCCTTCCTGTCTCAGGGTCCTCTTTTATGTTTAGGAAGCAAGGGCATAAACTATTTATACTGCTACACTGGGAGGGCTCCTATATAACTACGAAATAATTTTGAGTTTCCTCAGAAGTTTAATTAGCATGAAGATGCAGTTCTAACCCAGACTGCTGTGGTCTTGCAGCCACAGAAAATGATCTGCAGCTGATCCACAAAATTGCAAAGAGCACCCAAGTTCTATTGAGTGACTGTGCTGTCAAAAAAACTTCAACATGAAGTGCTGCAGGACAGCAGTCCACAAGAACTGCTCTAACCTGGTAGTAGACTGATTGGCCCTGAAATTTTGGAACCCACTGCACAAGGTAATAAAAACCACCAAGCACTACTGTTCCCAAGGATCCAATTTCTGCTATGATAGCTGCAAAATAACTCTTTTCCCTCTCAACACCCAAAGGAGAGCTACTGAATAGGTATAAGTCTCCCCTCCATATTCCTCCCTCCTCCCAAACAATTATCTTTCCTGTTCTGCCCTTCCGCCCCAGGGAGCATGAGCAGCTACGACAGGAAAGGCTGCCAGGAAGAAAAGTATGGAGATGGGGAGAATAAGGACAAATCTGCAGAGGAATGCCCTTGTTTTTGTGCTGTTCTCAGATTTTATGTTTCAGACATTGAAACTGGGCCAAGGTAATTGCCTGCAATGTTTTTTTCCTAGGCTAGCAAGAAAGCCCTGCAATTTTCAGTAACTTTCAAATCTCTTCCACTAGTTCTGCTTTTATAAATTCTAATTCATGACATGAATTGATATTCCGAATCTTTCACAGACTAGCAATAAGGAAGAATAATATAAGAATCCTTAAAGACCCCATGAACTTGGAGGCTGTTGGTGCTGCATTTCTTTTTTCTGTATATATTTTGTAAAGGAATTTTTCTGTTGTTACAAAATGCAGGAAGCATGTAGTATATTATTCAGTTTCACAGACTGGCACATTTGATTAAATTAAATTGATCTACAAATACTTTAAGAACTATTCACTCCATCCTATAGCTAAATTTATACTGTATTTAATCAAACTAATATTCAGATACTTAAGATCCCTAATGAGTTTGCTGGGGCCTAAAACCATTCAGTGTACAAAATAAATGTATAAATACAGTTAGGTTGTTGAGCACCAGCTGCTAACACTGTGTGGACGAGATTACACGTGTATCACCAGTGAGTGCTACTGTGTAAATAGATGGTGGACATTTCTGACCTGATCCAGAGCACATTCAACCTGATGAGAAGCTTTCCAGTGATTCCCTTTTGCTATTCTCAGGACTAAGAGGAGTAACACCTCCACAGGTTAAATAAGTAAACACAAAATGTTAAAAAATTTCTTGAGTCCTTAATTCTAAAGAAGTGAAGAATTTATTAATTACAAATTATTTTTTCAACAGAAAATGAGCTTCCTGCAAGACTGACATTTCTAATCACCCTTATTTTACAATGTACAATAAAATTACCCATCAATTTTACTTTCTGCAACTCTGTACAGACATCTGCCCTGTCAGAGAGAGCAGAACCACCCAGATGTGTCTTCCTAGTGGGGTCTCAGATAGAGTATGCAAAGAATGTTCAGGCACAGGCAGACAAAGAGACAAAAAAGGAATGGAGAGAAGCAGATATAATTCCAGGCATTTCAAAGGTCCTACAATATTTGGCAAAAAAGAGAAGAACAAACAAAATAAATAAAAATTGATTTCATGCATCAGAAGGAAAAAAAAAACCCAGGAGAAAAGCTATTTTTTCTCAGTGGATGCTAACAGCTTTAATTTGCAAACACTTAAAAGTATCCTTCAAACAAGGGGTGCTGCATTTTACAGACCTCATTTTCTCAGACACTCTGCACAATTTATAGTGGAGAAAAGCAACATGCGAGCAACCTTCTATTCCAAGTGACAACTGCTTCTGTTTCCACACAGATTCAGGCTCGACAATTTATGCTTGCTTTCAACTTCGCTGCTAGGTAGCAGAAATATGCAGCAGTCTGTGGAGCATTCCTTCCAAGACAAGAGGGCAAAGGATATTTCCCAAAACTACTATTGAACTCCTTTTAGATTGTCACCAACACTGTGTGGCTTCAGTGGTCTGCTCCTGGCTTCAAGCTCTGTTATTTTCCTAAGACTGACTCCCTTTCCGAGGATGAAAAGGGGAATATGAGCATACAAAAAGGAAAAAATGTAAGGAAAGAGTGAGTCACACAGAGATCCTCTTTTCAGGAGTAAAAAAGACTGTAAATCTGAACACCTGATCCGCAGTCTGACCTCTGCCACAGCTGCCCTTCTACACTACTGCAATGCACACACCTCAGTGCCACTGGTTGCTCACACTAGGCGGTGTGAACAATTGCACCTGATCCTAGTGGAGCAGAATGTTATCAAATAAGGCCTTCCTATAAAATGAAGGCAGCCAAAGTAATGCTTTGACAAATGTCTTTGAAAATACGTAGAGATTTAACAACAAACTAGGGGTACAGCTGCTGGAATCCCACGGGCCATGTGAGATCCTGCAAGGCTCTGCAGTTCATCACACACACAGAGAAACATCTTTTCTAAGGGTTGAGGTTCCAGCCTTCTGTAGGTATGACTTTTTCACATAGAACATGTGCTTGCAAGGCTGCATGTGTGCGCTGAAAATCTGAGTGTCTGAACTGCTTCTGGTTCCAGGTCTGAATCTATGTCTTATCTCTGAGCACAGAAGAGAGAACTGGCTTTTCTGCAAACTTTAATCTTACTTACATCAAGAATAAGGCCTGGGACCTTGTCTAGCATTGACTGTCAGACCTCAAGGATCTGATGTATATCTAGTATCTGACATGTTACGAATCTGCATAAACTGGTGGTAAAAATATCAGTTATGCTCCTTATTTTTACAAACACAGGGACAGAAGCTCTTTCTGTATATATTCCATGTTGATTGGATTCCTGTTTGCCATCAAGTATGGGATTCATTTCAAGTAGCTTCAGCCATGTAAACGATCTCTCATCTACTTGTCTGGGCTTTGCCTAGTCACCACAGGGAGGAGGCCCCTCAGAGCATAATGCATCTCCACTGCCTTAAGGCACCTCTCCTTGAATAGGAAGACCAGCCTCCAGAGGTGCTGCTCTCTTCTCCATGCAACACTCTGTAAAGTTATAGTTTAGGCAAGATAATTTTAATAACATATGAGTTGGGTGAGATATAGCTCAACCTCAGCTAGTAACCTCCATCTGTGGATAAGGGGAAACCCACAATACAAGCTGATATCAGATCTACAGATGAAGTTAATAAAGTCAGCTATAGGGGAAAGTCACACAACTTTTTAGTGTTATGATTACTCTTGCTGTACTTCAGTAACACTAAGGTGTAAGCTCAAAAGATCTAACAAATTTTCTATACTCTAAAACACTGGAGGTGAGGGGTTTTTTAAAAGAAATCCACATGCTTTTGTGTGCAACACCTGCACAAAGTTTTCATTTATAATTTAGATAGAAAAGCTGGTCACAAATCATAATGAACAAGGTCTGAATAAACACAGTAGAGACTTAAGTGCAGAGCATAAAATGCATAGTTAGACAAGACTGATGGCAGGGCTTTTTGTTTGTCTGTATTACAATTTTGTTAGAAAGATTAATCCCATTCCAGACAACTGACAGTATTTGAGACATTCTGTACAGACAGTTCAACAACTATGTCAACAATTTCATCCTTGGCAACCTCAGGCCCACTCACAGAGAAAAAGACACCTAGAGGGAGAGACACACCCATTTTTAGAGGAACATCATAGCCAAATGGGTTTCCCATCACAAAGGAAATTCATGAGGGGCACAGGGTTTTTTGTTGTTGTGGGTTGGTTTTTTTGTGGTGTGGGGTTTTTTTTAAGTACGAACAAGAGAAAAGAAAAAAGTCAACTGAAATTTGTTCAGCGAAATGCAATACACAGAACTTGGTAACAAAGATGCATTATATTGCACCAATTTACACCATGGATCAATCCTGTCTGGTAGTGTCACATGCATAGTTAACCAGGAATATTATTAAGGATCAGTAATAATAATAATAATAATAATAATAATAATAATAATAATAATAATTTAGCTGGGCAGGTAACTTGATCCAAGCTAATCTTTTCTGTTAAAATGGCAAGAAAAGCGATCTCTCTATGAAGTTGATAATACAGTAGTGGAAAACCAGAAAATCTTAGACAAGTATCCATTGCAAATTTGTATGCTCATGGGCTGTATCATGCCCCAGATCCACTATGGGTCATGACATACATGACTGCACACAAGAGGCCAATGAAGTAGCAAGGATTCAACCACATAAAGAAGAAAGAAAGAAATGTCTTCAGTGTAATTCCCACAAGATGTTTATATTCAGACCACCACATGAGGAAAACCTTCTAATGGCCACAAATTTGAATCCACATGCAAAAGCCCACAGAGACATTTGGGCCACCAGTAGGATCATCTCTGACAAATCTTCCTTCTCTTTTTATATAGTCTGTGGGTTTAGATTTGTGAATGGGGCTTTAGAAACCTTTTGCACAATACAGTGGTGATCAGCACCAGATGTGCAGAGAAATGAGTAAAAAGCAGTATCTTAAAATGCTTTCAGTGTTGTACCTTCCTTTGATGAAAAACAGCAAGCAAACAACAACAAAAAAATCTTCCTTTACATCCATTAAAAAGGGCAAATTCATTACAAATAACAAAAAAATGTTAAAGAGAAAAAACTTGGCTTAAACCTTTTTTCCTTGTTATAAAATACTGACTCTTTCAAATTAAACTTTTTTTCTTTTTCAAATGTTCTGCGTTTGTTTTGTTTATGAACTGACATGATCCTCTGAAGCAAAGTTATCTGCTTTCACGCCTTGGTGGGACCCAGGCCTTTTCAAGCAAATATTGCTTTATTTTATCTTAAGTTTCTAACAGAGCAAAAGCAGAATCACTGCAGAAAGAAGCAATGAAACAAAGGAGGACGACGTTGATGGACTTCCCAAGGTCGCTGCAGGTGCCAGACAATGGTTCCCAGGAGGGGAAAATATGGTTGTTTAAAAACAAATTTGGTGCATGTGGCAAGCGTGGATGTTTTCCCGTGAGATCCAAGGTGACATGTATGACGACAAACATAGGAAAGGAGTAAGGGGAAGAAGGGAGAGGGAAGGGAAGAAAGGACGAGGAAGAAAAAGAAAGAAAGAGAGAAAGAGAGAAAAATAGATAAAAAAAATTAGGTCATAAATATAGAAAACATAAGAATCAAAGGTTTATTTAATTTTGTAAATTAAAATGGCTAAAGGTTAAAGAAGAGCATTAGCACATTCACACTGACAAAAGGGCCGGTTCAGAAGCTCAGCAATGTCCAAAGCTGCAGAGCAGGGTCCAAGTCAGGGTTTATGGGGTTTGCAAGCAAATGAGATTAAAAATGATGGAACAGAAGGCTCAGCAAGAAACACAAGAAAATGGTTATCTGGTATTTGAAAGGACAACACTGCCTTTTACATATAGAACAAAATAAAGAAAAGCTTTTGTGTAGCAGACAATCCACCTGCCTGTCCAAGTCTTTCCCCCAAAGCCTGTTGTGCGAAGGACTTGGATAATAGATCCAGGTGACTAAAATCCTGGAGAAGCAAGAAGTTCTTAAGAATACAGGACTGACTTTTCCATTTACCCTTCCAGCTGCTTGTAAACTACTCTAATGCAATTATTATTATTATTATTACTGAAAATAATACCCTTATCCTTCCAACCACTTTAAGGACACGGTACTGATGACAGTAACAAAGGACTCTACATAATAAATATACATTTTGTCTGCAGGAAGTTGCTATTACTGTCAAGCAGATCAATGCCATGTTAGAGGCATTGGCTCTGACTTCTCCTACGTAGCTCATTTTGAAAACAAAATGTAAAAGCTAAACGCCATAAAACCAAGAGATGCTAAAGGAAAGTAACACACAGAGCCTCTTCTCTACTGCAATTTGTCATACTTGCCCTCATTTCAGTAGAGGCCTGTGGACTGCATGTCAGAAAAATCTAGCCTGCCCTCTGGAAATATTTTCCCCAATGTTATTAGTTTGGGGATCAGCTCTGGGAACCAAAGGGTCTGGAAACACCTTGGAAGGCCTAACAGAAACCAAAGTCCTCTATAAAATGAAAAATACCTAGAGAAACAGAGTCACAAATCCAGCATAGCCAGCAGTAATCATTTCACCGCACAGTGCTCTACTTGCCCCTGAACAGAGCACATTCTTTCTAAGAACCAGCTGCATCCATCTGTCGGGTCAATCCTGCAGCAAATTTGAACTCCAAAACAACTGCTTTTCAAAGTGCTTCCAACATTTCCAAGTACAACATTTGAGCGGCAGCCTAAAATCTGGTTCCTCCTATGCTTCACACCAGACTAAGTGAGAAATAATTTCAGACAGGCCAAAGAAGTTACACCTGTGATAACAAACTGGGCTTCCTCTCCACCCCCCATTTTTAGAGGGTCCCTGCCCATGTTACTGTTGGATTTAAAGGGCTCAGCGGCATCTGTGCTCCTTGCTCCTCCCATGGCCAGGGACTACAGTATGAACACTGTGTATTCCAAAGACTACAGCGTTCTCAAAATTTGCTAATACACCTGTGCAAGACATCCCAGCTGTCCCAGGTAGCTTTGTTGCCCAATTGGGCATGTAACAGGCTAAAAGAGAGTATCACCACAGGAAGGCAACAATGGTTGCACAGAAAGGACTGTGGAGGAACAAAAAGACTGATCAGTACTTGTAACTTTCCCTGGGGAGATACATCACAGTGCAAAGGAACCACTTTCTGCTGTTTCCAGCCCACCGCATTTCAATGTTCAGCTCTGAACTGACCTTAAGGCACTCTTTGCCAAATTGCCCTCACTTTATCCTGCCACATCAGTCACAGTTGTCCTTCAAATATGCGAGGGTAGTAAGTATTAGAGCTGTTGAAAATGAGAATCAGAGTAAATTGCTTAATGAGTTACTGAGGGTCCTTCCACCCAAAACTATTGCCTTGTTCAAACACACATCCTAACCTCTCTTTTGCCCCATTTCCCTCCTCCTCCCTATCCTCCTCCTCCCTACCATACACATTTTTCAAGCCCCAACCAACTAGGTCACTCATTTGTATGCTTAACAACATTATCTGGCTTAATCAAGTGGAGTTTCAGCATGTGAACTGCACAAGGTCTCAGCTGTTTCCTTCAGACAGGAAGAGAGTGGGTGCAGTGGGGGCAGAGCAAGGATTGAATTCTCAGGGCAAGGGAAAGACTGAAGAAAACTCTCTAGTTGTTCTGAAGAAAAACATGAGACTGAGTTAATAATCTAGAAGACAGAATGAAATCAAATCACTCCCTCCAATATAGACTATCAGCACCAATCCTGGCATGAATATGCTTAACTCTGGCTGTGCAGTGAGGACTTATCTTGACTGACTCATCAGCTTTCAAGTTCATCCATCTGCCTATAACCTACCAGAACTTTAATTTACAGGTAGTCCAGCAATTTCGTCCTTGAGGTTTTGTTTGTTTGGTTTCCCCCCCACCCCCGTTTTTTAATATGCACTACTACTACCTGTGTAGAAAAGAAATACTAACTGTCCTTTCAACACCTTTCAGTGAACTGATAAATTCCTAGCATCTCAGCTAATAGGGTCTGCTTGTTTTTCGTAGCATTTGTGCTTCTACCTCACTTTTTAAGCACGCTAATAAGTACAGTCTGTCTGAAACAAGAGTTTCCAGCAGCATTCTAATGCTATTTAGTTACTTTTTCCTAATGCCCTACCCAATGTTAGAACAGTGCTGTTTTAAAATGACTGTAATTTGATCTCCATTTCATTTAATAAAAAACCTTCAGAGAAAGATTTTAACCCCCTCCCTTTCCAACCGCTAGCAAACTCCTTATGCCTTTATTTCTCCAAAGGCTGAGCTGGATGGACAAACGAGCAGTAAGCAAGCCCAAAGCAGATTTGGAAGGGAAATCTGCATTGTGAAAAGCATCATCCCAGAGATCTGAACTGTCTCTTTCGCTTCAGTTTAAAATAGGAATCCTACTTTCTGGTTTCAGAAAGCATTTTCTATCCACTTTTTTTCTCATCTGACAATCCTGTTACCCTGATACAAAAAGCCAACATTCCCTGTAAACAGTCAGATGATGGTTTGTCATGTAGCATTCCTAACAGTGTACTGCTAATGCTGTACATACTGTAACATAGACTACAGTACAGGTATGTACATGGCAAAAACTAAGCTTTGGATGGGTAACCAATTGTGATAATGGCTTTAAGCAAGCAAGTTGTCAGGGTTACTCAGGCACATTAAAGGATGCAGCACTGTTGCATTAATTGGAAGCAGAAAACAATGGTAGAGCTTATGACTGCTGTACCTGGGATGACAGTAGGCTGAGCAGAAGTTCGGAAAGCGTAGTGAGCTGGTTTGGACTTCCCTTGCTGGTTTTCAGCTATCACATAAACTTCATACTCTGCATTCCAGTCCAGGGACTTCAGCATGACATGGTCACTGCCAGATGGAAGTCTGATCTCTGGTTTCCATTCTGAGGAATGCTTCTGTAGAGCAGTGAGATGACAGGCAGGGATGCAAAACACACAGCACAACATTAGTAGACAGCTTTGAGAAAACTGTAATGGCTAACTAACAACTGGAGAAGTGGGGAGGTTTCTACACAAGCACATGCTCCTCAGCTAATTCAGGGTGCAAAACATCATGTGCTGTTGGCTCTAAGTGGAAAGGACAAGAGAAACCGAAGCAGCTTCTTTCCTGCTCTGAATCCTGTTTTCTGCAGTGCTACCACACCTGAAGAAAATCCCTCAGTTCTTCCTTTCATCTTTGCCACATCACTAGACTACTTTCATTTCGGAGGGTAAACGCAGCAACTTCTGTATGTCTGCCCTGCAAGGCACTTTAAGAGTATTCTTTCATGTCTTAGTATGTCAAATTTAAATCATCTGAGAGACAGAGATTTACCTCTTCACATGGGTCTGGCCTAGCTTACCACTACCATTCTATTCTGCATCATTTAAGAGAGATTTTAAAAGGTGCATACAGCTAGTAACTTTGATAATTCCTACTCCAGTTTCAGGGAATCCAGATGTACGTTTCACCCAGATGAATTTGAAAAACCCACTGCCAAGGTAACTTGAGACAGTCTTAGGCAGTTTTCTGGGACTGGAGTGTGCTAACAGCTTTTTCCGCCTCTGCTGGAATTTATGGTTCTGTGATACTAGATTGACCTTTTGACATTACAAAGACTCTTCCCATTCTAAGAAGCTCTAAGTAAGCTAAAATGCACAAAATGATGGTGGTAATGAATACTCTTGGGATTTCTAGACTGCAGTGCAAAGTTTGCTCTGTGACTTGGCTCTAAGGATTGTTCTTTTGTAGCATCTAAAGACAAGATTACTAATAGCTGATACAGAATTAGTTCAGCACCACATCTGCCAGACTCAGTCACTGAGAAAGTGTCCTGCTTTCTTAATAGCTGGAAAGCTTCCGTATTTCAGCTCAAACACACTGGTACAGCTGAACAGCCCCCAAGTGTATTGCGCCTGAGAAAGTGTGCGGACAGCAGAAAAAAGTCTCAATAACTTCTGGCAATTCTTTCTGCTGCCCCGAAGAGCTTCATGTTCTCACTGACCCTCTCTCCAGGTCCTATTCCTCAAGAATGTGCTAAGCAATCTCTCTGACTGGGTGTTCTTTTGTAGAAAAAAACCATCAAATACCACCTAACATAAAATAAGGGCCACGTTCAGCTTACAATATTAGCTGCTCACCACATCGATGTTCTTTCCCAAGACTAGGGCTAGATGTTTTGCTCAGAGAATCATGCATTCTGCAATCATGGGGAATCTACAATTAGAGCTGATTAAGTTAGGCCTGAAGGAGAATTGCTTCCAATAGCATCTCTCACTTTATCTGTGTCTATACTGATGACATTGAATGTCTTATTCAATAATCTGCAGAATAATTTGGTACTGAAGCACCCATTACTCAATCAAATATGGCACTTTCAATGACCAATGGAAAGTTATGGTTAGATACATGTCTGAAGGTGGGCAATGCTCTACACTATGAACCTCTGGTCCCCAGCTATTTGAGTTGTTGCTGGCAATCCCATCTCAGAAGTATATGAAATGAAATAGTACTAAGTGCACATAATTACCATATGCTCACCATTCTACAGAAGACAGCATGGAGAAATAATCTTTCATAGTCAAAGTGAAAGGAAAGAAAATGAGACAAAGATTTTGTATGTTGCTTGTGTGCATGTCATGTCTCGTACCCTATACAATTCCACCACTGCTGCTTAGCGTGTATTTCTGTACTGGCCTACCTACAAGATCTTAGCTTCAGGGTTGTCTGCCTACATAGTGAAGTCTGAGTACTGAACAGGCTAAATACAAATCAGGCTTGAGCGTCAATCATACTTACAGCTTTATATTTGATCAGATAATGTCTAATTGGGGAGCCACCATCATCCTGCTTGATAACATTCACTTTAATGGAGTTTCCATCTTCGCCCATCTGACCTTCCAGTTTGGGTGCGCTGGGTTCCCCTGAAACAATGGTGGATTTATGTTTATTTGTAAAAAAAAAAAAATCAATAGGGGAAAAAGTACTCATCAAAATCAGAAAAATACTTCATTATACTCAGCTGCCAGGGTATCGGCCTCACTCTGACCCAGACACAGAGGACACTGTGTGTCTAGGGTACAAACATTTGCAAGACCCGCGTATTTCTTGCATTTGGTAGTTTGTTTTCACCGGTACAAGCTACCATTTTTGTGTGTGCCAGAATAGAGTCAGAGGCTAAGTGAAAAAGACCCCACCCTTCCCCAAGAATATCCTAGAGCAATGACCAGTTCCTCACTATTTTTGTTGTAAAACGCTGATGTGAAACACCTGGAAAATGTCAAGATCAGGTATGTGGCAAACAGGCAGGCTGCTCCTGTGAAACAGATATAAAGTGCATCATTGAAAAGGGACATTATGCTTGTCATACAGACCTGTGTTTGCACTTTGAATGTTGTTTGGGTTTTATAGTTGCTGGACCAGAGAATCACAGGTGTGCTCACTTAAACAAGCATGGAAAAAATGGTACTGAATCACAAAAGCACATCTTTTCACTCAGCTTGCACTGCTGTAACTAATTGCAATGAATACAGGCTGGAGAGAACTAGACCCCTTCACTCTTCTGTAATAACAGTTTTTAAAAGAAAAAGCTATCATTTCCCAATTTGCACCTCTGACATCAGCAGAAAACTAAAATGTCATTTGCCTCTGCAGGGCATACTGATTTACAACCACATCCTTCCACACCCATGTCTCTACAACTGCTTTTTCTAGCCAGTTCCTCCATAACCTGCACACAATCTGCAGAGAATGGTTCCCCAATCCCAACTCAAGTACTTCCTTCTTGCACCTTTACTGTAACACCTCTCCTAACAAAAGTCAAATTCACAGATTGTCCAATTACATATTTACACACACACCACACCCCCCTCGCCCCCACCCTCAGAAATACTGCAGCAAATTGCTCAAGAGACATGCTTTCTCCTTCTGCTTTCCTATTACTCCAGGGATCAATTGTTTCCAAAGTGCTCTGACAGCCTGTGAATTTACCATGCAGGAGGCATTATTACCTATTTATTTGGTTTTGTGGAAAAAGAAACCCATCAACCAAACAACCTCCTGTCCCCAACAACAGAAGTATCAAATTAGCAAAAGAACTTAAATTATAAAAGAGCACCGGGCTCTCTTTTCAAAAGTGACATAGACCACAAGAGAGTTCAGATCCTGCTAACTTTCTGTCAGTGCCTGGATGCTTGCTTTGCTCTATTTTATGTAAAGGCAAGAAAGGCTTAGGCTCCTTTATGCCAAAGCTCAACCAATGCTCATCTGAGATTGGAGTTGGAGCTATTATTTTTACAGCCCTGAAACGCCTCAAGAGTTTAAACGCTAGTCAAAGTCAGTAAGACTTGACAAAATTTACCATAAATCTTGCTGAAGCTTACCAGTTCATTTTACAGTACTTACTGACTTCTTTAGTATCAGCTCTATGATGTAGCCTAAGTGCTTAAGCCATGAATTCTGGGCTTAAAAGCTTCTTAAGAACTTTTGACCATTTTAGCTGCTATTCTCTGGAAGCTATTCTGCCCTATTTCTTTATGGGTAATTTGAGCAAAACCAACAATGCAATTATTTGTAAGTTAAAACAAATCAGCTGTAGTTGGCAATTCCAGCGAACTCCTGAGATTAATCACACTCTACTGGCTGGTCTCATTAAAGGGTCCTAATTCTTACAGGTATTTTATATAACAATTAAAGTGGTTGAATGTTAAAAAGCAAAAAATTCCTACACCTCTGTTTAACCACAGTTATGCATATTTTACACATTTTGGAAGTATTTCTATTTATTCATCTAAGTGATGAATAGCTCATTTACAGCTGATTACATGAAATTTATATACAGAGAATACAACAGACAATGCACATCCTGTGTTTTGCTGTGCACCTTGAATCTAAATACACTTCCCAAATGTTTGCAGCCCCAAACGTTTGCACAGGTTTGCTAATGCTGAGCACACACACTTTACCTTTCTAGCTCAAAGTGACCTACAGTTTTGCTAAAGCACCTCTTGTCTTTACTTGCAGCACCACTTGTAGTTTGGACAATGGCTTTCTTGAACACATGCTCACAGATACACTGAAGTGTGGTTAAATACAATTAAAAGATGATCCAATTCTGAATGTATCCCAAAGATAACAATACCAAAACTCTGAAGCAGTGACATTTGTGACTTAAGAGCCTGAATGTAACCAAATGAGAACAAAACCAGGACACTGAAGTAACATTTGTGACTTTTTAAAGCTCAGCCTGTTGCCTAGAATCAAAGTTTTAAAAAGACTTAGTTCTGTTAGATTATACTAAAAGGAAAAGGAAATGATAAGCCAGTAGTTGTATTAAGACAAACTTTGAAAGAAAGTATCAGTCATGGGAATTTACAGGATCTTCTTTCAGCCCCCAAAACATTCTCAATTCTAAATCTATTCTGTCTGGAATTGTGTTCAGCTACTAATGGAGAGCACATGCATTTCTGACTGGCCAGAGAAAGGTTAATCTTCCAATATCTTTCAAAGTTGATCTTCAGAAGTAATGTGAAGCCCCCCCCCCCTTGCCCCTCCGAAGAAAGAATTCAAGCACATTTTTTTTATGAAACATCATTGAGAAAACTGCAAGACCTTGACTGAAATAGTAATTTAAGAGTCATTGGATTTTCTTGCAGGCTAACACATGCTCTAATATACCAAGCCTTCCAAGAAGGTAATTACAATCCATGGATACGCAGAGCTCTTTTTGATGTGAGATAGATACATTTGTGTTTCACAACATAGTAACTTCTCTTAAAGATCTAAAGAGGGAATGCTTCTTTTTTCCATGTTGTATTTTTCTTTTCCAAATCCTTGCCTCTGCCTGTATCCCCATTACAAGTCTCCCATGATATGAGCTGGACACTCAAGAACTGTATTCCACTCTGTGACGGGTTTCTCAGTGACTGGAAATTGAAAACACAAAGGTAATGCTCTCAAGGTGACCATGGAGGTGCTCTGCATGGACTTCTAGTGCAGTTTGAAGCAGATGGCACACAGGAATAGGTTTTCCCATTTATGTTACAAGAGGTGCTATGCACTCCTCTGAGGAGTTCTCCTGGTTCACAGAGTATAGGGCCATTCATGCCTCGAGAAAAGACAAGAGAATTTCGTGTTTAACTGATGACCACATTTGCCATCTACTTTGTAGACAAAAGGGTGGATTTTTATCTTTACTGCCAACTAACTGAGGCTGCACATTTGAAAAGCCCTTCCCAGCCCATGTTCCTCCTGGAATTACAAATGCTGAAAGCATTCATAATGCATACAATGCGTTGCAGATTGAAAATTAAACGGGAACAAGCACATTCTAGGTGAGCAGAAGTACCTCACCTAGACATACTGAAAATATCAGATTAACCAAGCAATTGTATTTTTTTCTATCCTCAAAGAAAAGTATCACCGCAAAGGTTATTGGTTTTGACTATTGAGTTGATTTGAATTGAAGAAGCTATTACTGCAATAATTGTGTCATGACTATTAACCAATAGTTAAATGAAACCAGAAGCAAATGCCTGGTTCTATCATTTTTTCACACAAGAAACTAGCTCTCAGTAACAACTGGGGGCAGGGCATTCATGGCTACTTATTTTGCTGGACACTGAGCTACCTGACACTGCTGAAACATTTATGAGCAGCAATGCTTAACTGTTGCCGTATTTGTGGTAGACTTGATGAATGGCTTCACTGATAACTAGACAGTACAAGATCAATATCTCCTTGGTACTCTTTCCCATCCTCACCTCAGAGAGATAATTAGTAATAAGTAAATAGATCTTGAAGTGATAAGGGAAGGGTGTTCTTATAGAAGTTAACCTCTTATCTAACACAGGCTAGAAATTTTGTCCACTGATTGAGCACCAAGACTAAAATGTGAAGGAACATCCTTTGGAAGGATGCTCATCCTTGACAGATTTAAATGTCAGAAATGCTGCTGTACCTTATACACAGCCATTCCAATGATTAATTACCCTCTCTGCTGAAACTCTTCTTCACTTTGAATTGTCTAGTTTCTAGCTCCCAATTCCTTCCTTCCCCAACAGTTCAAACACACTTCCGCTCTGAGAAACATTCTCTTCAAATAGGAGAATATGGACCACTCCTAATGGCTGAAACCCAACAGGTATAGCAGGGCAAGCCCTGGTGAAGAATACTTTAGTTTTGTCTCCATAAATACATGACATTTAATTTATCTTAAGCAGGAAGATGTAATCCAGATACAGGGCTGTAAAACTAAAAATGGGTTAGTATGTAGTTTCAAACAAAGGAGGAGGAAGTTTAGTGGGAAAAGTTTAGTCCAGCAGAATCAGCATCCCTATAATGAGTCAAGATGTCAGTAGCTGAAGAGAAAAGGTTGTCATCAGAAAGTTAGAGAAAAAACTCATGCTCACAGAACATGCATCCTCCCTACAAGATGGGGGCTGAAAAGCAAAAAGTGCATTACAAAGGTGTGCTACATGCCTGGGGATCTCCCATTTACACTGAGCTGACTGGACATATTGCAGAAATCTGCCTATTCCACCCATAAAATGTGGGATCCTTAAAGAACCCCCCTTGTGACGCTGCTACTTAGCTTATTGAGAGCAGACAGCTCCAAGCATGCCAGACTTCCTCTGTATAATCAGTTTACAAACACCTATCTGCTTAGAATTCACTCTGCTGCAGGAGGAGGGATGCAGGATCTTATGCTTTCACTCTATGGTGTGACAATGCTGAGTGATTATGTCTGAGCCAGATGGCACCTTACTCAGCCCAGCAGCAAGAACATCAAATAATGCAAGCGGAGCCCCTCTGGAGGGCAAGACGACAAGTAACTGAGATTTTCACTCTATGTTTTACTCTCCTTGAGAAATGGGATGGATTTTGCTCAAAGATGTAAAGTTTACAGGTTTCAGCCACCCTACATACTTTGTTAGAACTTGACCACTTCCACTGATTTAAACTTCATCCACAGGACACTCTTCAGCAAAGGAAAACAGTAAATCAAATAGGTGCTTTACCTATGAGAAAAGCTAATAGACATGCATGGCACACTGCCTGCTTCTTGCAATTTAAACTCTTTTTGAGCAAACCTTCTCTGGAGCTGAATTCAAGAGAGCTCATGAAGTCCTATATTTTGAAAGGCAACTCATCCGCTCTGTGAAGGCTCTTCCAAAGGCACCATTGCCCAGAAATGACGAGCTGTGAATTAGTTAGCCTTCAGTCTCTTTATGCCTTTTAGGAAACTAGGTCTGTTTCTGCTCTCACATCTTCTGTGGCTCTGGGGACTTACTTTTTCTTTCCATTAACTCTTCTTTCTTTATCTTTACAACCACAAAGAGCTGAATGAAAAAACCCAACCAGACTTAAGCTCTTCATCACTCGTGTCCAGATCCCTCTCCACATTCCTTATGGCTGGCTTCTCAAGAAACAGTGATGACATCAGGAAAGACTCCTGCTGCATTGGTTTGCCTAATATCAGATTTTAGGCCAGAAACATCTTGCTGGGCAGTATGAGACATAAGACACTGGGACTAGGTGGCTCCAGCCTTGCGGCTCCTATCTTTCTAGGAAGCAGCACAAACATTTTGCTGCCTTCCATGAGGGCTACCCAGTTGCTGCACTGTACTGGATTACAGTGCAGGTCCCAGGAGTCATCTGAGTGTTACTGCATGGTCTTTCTTTTCCAGCAACCAAGTTTGTAACTCTCAAAAAGGAAGAAGCCAATGCTTTGCTCTGATAAGAATACAGGACAGTACATGCATGAAGTGAAGCATTATTTATGATGGCACTGCCCTGTCAGGGTACACACAGGCCTGGTAATCTGGAGTTAAAACTCAGACATCCATTCTTTGAGCTTCAGATGTAACTCATAATGAATCTGACCAACTGTACTTGAAATAAGAAACTGTTCTGCAGGCTCCTGAAGCCTGAATCACTACCCGTTAGCTCCTACACGATGAGAGGGTAGCTGAGGACAGTGGTCTGAGCCATTACATTTTCAAATTATTTTTTATCCACTCCTGCTAAACCATTAGCACCAATAATCTCCTGCTGCAGGGAAGCAGTAAATATTTCCTGGTATCCTTTCACTGTTGTTTAATTTATATTCATAGTGCTTCCTTGATCTAATACTAGTCTGATGTAGTTGGATTTCAGAAGCAGCTAACTGGTTTTAATTATCTGGTTTTCAGAGAGCACCAAAAGCACCAGGACTGGATGCAGCTGTAGTGAAAACCTGAGGTGGGGAGAGAACACGAAAAAGCAGCACAAACTTTTCCCTAGTCACAAGGCACTGAATGCATGCTGGACCCCAGAACTGATAGCAGTGCAGATGAGACAGACCTTTCATCACATCTCTTCTCCACTTCCATCAAACTTGCTCCTTCTGGCCACCTTTGAAAAGCAGCTCAAATTGGTTACTAGACAACTGTAGCACTTTAGACTATAAGCTTAAATCCTTGCACAGCTGGCACTGAAGAGAGATCCTGCATCCTTGCTGTGCTTAGAGAATAGAATTGCAATCTATAGTAATTTCTGCAACACATGAACAAGGAAGCAGCCGATTTCTGCAATCTTTGACCATCATGTAAACACGACTAGATTGTGACCTACAGTGTCACAATTTGAAACAAACATCAGCCATACCTATGGGAAGTCTCCACAAGTGGTAAATATACACGGGTGAGAAAGAATAGGTAGGGAATCTTCAGAATGCACACAAGAGAAGCAAACATCAACAATCAGAAATAAGGAACAAAAACAGAAAAACATGCAAAAACGAGACAACCAAGTCTTCAATCCTCCTGGATTTTGACCAGAGAGGGAAGAGACTAGGGGAAGAGGGGCTTCTTCCATGCATGCAGTCATGTGGGAAGGTTACTGGTGTTAGTTTTATTTTCCTGGCAAACCCCAGCCTAAAACCTTTCCTGGTGGTGGTCCAAGACAATAAGGCGATTTCAGAATTCATAGATTGAAAAAAGCCAATTGCTTCCTGGTTTTCAAAATTATTTGTTTAGTTGGGGAAGCAGAAAAGCAGGAGTTTCCCTCCCTCCCCCCTTTAGATTATGCACAGAGTATTAAGTGAAGTTGTAAAAATCACAATGTTGCAGAAATTTTTACTACCACATACTTCACTTGGAGACTGATTTCATCAAGGGTCAATCATTTGCTTCTTGATTTCATGGAGATCACCAGCTACTGTAACTGTTGCTGGTAAATGAGTTCAAATTAAATCCCTTGCCAGGCTCTGAGATACTGCATGGGAGGAATGAGGTACTCTGGCAAGAAAGGTTCAATAGTACTTCTGATGCAAATTGTGCAAAGTCTAGCTCCCATCATGTACTCTGTGTGTGCCTATACATACACTACTTTATAAAAACATAGTTCCCACTCTAGCTACGTTTAAGTTTTACTCATGATAAAAAAAATTTCCTTCTTAAATCATAATGTGACATGCTTACCAATAACTAAATTTCAGAGATAGGGAATTTCGGATCCTTTTGATAGGCTACTAAATATGCATAGTGTGAATGTGTGTATGTATATATATCTATATTAATGTATACTGTATAGGGTCAAAATGTTGCTAAAGCGACAGGAGATAGGGTATTCACATTATCTGAGCAGTCTGTACTTGGCACACCGGTACCCTGAAAGGCAAAAGGATTTTTGCCACTGGTGTTCCTGTCAGAGTTTTAGAACCCTACTAGGACACTGACTGTTGGATTCTGATAGTGAAAGAAGCAAATGACTGAACTGTATTAATTTTGTCTTGGTTTTTTTTTCATCCAAGTTTTTTCAAGCTCAATGTGGAAGACTGAAGGTGAGTTCCTCACATGCAGACAGTGGTGAGCGACTTCTCCAAAAGGCTTGTAGAAGGATTTTGGAGTGATGGAATTTGGAGATCCCTGGTCACTGACCAGAGGGGAATCCTCACCCCAAATCTAGGCAACCAATCAGAACAAAGTATTTTACCTTCTGTTCACCAGCGTGGACGACATCATCAGCACCATGCAAGCCACATGACAAAGTCACATGATACGCACGCACATGATTGGTTGAAAGGAAAGTGGAGGAGGTCACATGGAAAATACAAAAAAATTAAAAAACTGATGTAAACAATGGGCAAGGGAAAAAAATCAACAACAGAATTACAGACTAAATAAAATAGAAACAAAATTAAATTAGCCAGTATATATCAGAAACACTGGGGAGACAGTAAAATCACCTGGAAATATAAGAATATTAAACCATAGAAAGCATTGAGTTATGACCTTGTGAGTGTTAGGAACAGCTCCATCGCTGCTTATTAATACCAAGTCAAAGAAACAAAAATTATTGTAAAGTGTGTGCCAGAGCTTGGACAGCTGAAGGAATCCACAAGACTGTTGGAAAGAAAAAGGGAATACATTGTTATTCAGAAACAGTCCAGGCAGCAGAGGTGAAATGGTCAAAATTACAGCCCACACAGTTCAGTGAAGACAAACCTTGGCATTTCATATTGATGTATTCTCTCTTCTGCAGAAAAAATGTATTCCTAAATATCAACAACAGTAACAACTGAAAAAGAGAAAAACCTGCTATGTGTATACATTTCCAAGGACGGAGTTTTCACTCAAAGAGCTGCAACCAAAATTTGGTCAGACTGACAGTTATCACTCAGAGTGCACAAGCTCCGTCCAACACATTCAGCCTGAAGATTCGAAGAATAGCATGAGTCATGTACAATGAATTATACCAATGATTTCATGTGTGCAAGGGGTTTTTCTGTCAATGAGGAAAGGAAAGAAGTGCTCTGCACTGGAAATTAATTACAAAGATGGCATGAGGAAGACAGCTACTGCTGAAAGAGATGGAAAAGTATGCAGACTGTATGACAGGGGAATGAAAAAAAAATTTTAAAATCAGTTGTTGGACTGGAGGACACCACTAACTCCATGCTCTGTTTCCCTTCCTAAATTACTAACTACTTTATAACTTGCATTCTTCATGATCATTCCTCTGTCTCATCTTAATGAGGCTACTTCACAGTGCTCTGGTACTTCCCTGTTAATTTGATGTAAAGAGACTTAAACCCTTAATCTTTTGGGTGCTTGTATCTGACAAGATTAAGGGCATACCATTACTGGGGAAAGAAGTGATGGTTCAAAATGTAAAATCGATTTGTTACATCTAAGCTTTCAAGCCATTGTCTCTAGTTATAAACATAGACTCATGGAACTCTAGGTGAGTGCATCATGGAAGGAGGGAAGTTTAAGAGTTACTGTGAGATTGCCTGGAAAGGCATTCAGTGTCTTCTGCTCATGAGGAAACTTATTTCCAAATCCCCAGTAAGATTAATATGAGATTTTAAAACAGGCAAGAGAGGTTGCCTTTCAGATCAATTCCTCCTGAAAGAAAGCTTTAGTTAAAGATCAAGGGCAAAATTAGCAGTATAAATATAACCGGAAGCTACTTTGGATGAGGCTTCTAAGACACAGAAGACATTTGGAAATACTGTCTTTAGCTTAAAACCTTGAAATTCACCCTATTGTCATGGGTAGAAGTCAGGTAGTCAGAACATTGACTCTCTTGGAGCTTGCAAGAGGAACGAGGCCCTGGTACACACAGGCTTCTATTCACAGGCAGTACTCACGTCAAATCTGAAAACACAAGGGCTTTCATAGTTAGCTCTGTCTCTCTCAGGACTACTGGACCAAGGAACCTGATAAAAATGTCTTTTATAGTACTGTTATTATCAGGGCTTGTTAAGAAATATGGACCATTGACGGGCTTACTTACAGATCATATTTTTTAAAAGCATGAAAAGGAGAGATGCAGTTTTGTCTGTTCTGTGAAAATGCTTCTCCCTAACTCCATAGCTAACTAGATCTTAGAGTTGTCTCTGAACATTAAATTCCTTTGGAGACAGGGACCTCAGCATTGTTTGCCTGGAGTCTCTGCAATAGTAGCTCTTGGATTCTGGTTGGACATAGGCTGTGGCAGAGAATATATACATCTGTGCTTACATCATGGTAAATCTGGAATGAGTGAAAGGGAAAGGAAAAAGAAAAGGAATGTGAAAGACGAAT
The DNA here is from genome assembly GCF_026419915.1 of Harpia harpyja. Lineage (NCBI taxonomy): Eukaryota > Metazoa > Chordata > Aves > Accipitriformes > Accipitridae > Harpia > Harpia harpyja. Next base: position 45,880,518 of record NC_068943.1, on the reverse strand, counting down.
TAATGAATGGCTGCTATCAAACTTTCACTTTTTATGTAAATAGGCTTCCCCTCCCGCCATGTTTATCTTATTATAACAAATAATGGGTGGCCAGGCCCATTTCTTGGGGAAAGAAATTCCAAAGCAAAAAGAGTCACCAGCTCTTTGGGATGCCCATGTGACCTTTTTCCCAAGACTGCAACCTATCTTGAATTGACTGCATGCACTGTGCAAGATAACACAGATTTTATAGAAAAAACCCCACTTGGCTTTCCACCTGCGTGTCTCTTGCTTAGTGTCCTCCACCTCCCTCATCCTGCAACTTTTGAATCTCTTGGCCAGTATCTAGTAAATATGACAGAAATTCCTACAGATTCTGGAAAAACTGGAGACTAAATAGAAGACAGACCCAAATTAGTGCCTCAACTGAAAAAAATTTTTTTTCAAGCGACCTCAAACATTGCTAGGCAAAATATATTCCACAGTGGAGAAAGCTGCAAGAAAAACTTCCTTACTGCCACTGATAACAGAACTATTTATCCAAGCAACCTAAGAGGATTAAGTCAAAGGAGATACATGCTCCTAAACACTTTATATGACTATAGACATCTCACATATGTTACTGATCACATAAAGTCAAAAACTCACTAAAGTCAGTGAAGAAACTCTCTTCAGCTTCATTAGGTTTCGGTTAGATCCATTGTTCATTTTCCTGACTTCATGATGCTATACAGCAGCTCTCAATTTCTAATTGCTCTTGGTTTCATTCATTTAACTACTGAGGTTAGATAAGGGTAAGACACAAGATCATTCAGCGGCATCATCAACAATTAAATGATGCAAAGTTATAAGATTATCTGCCTTGTGCCAATGCCCTTTTATGCTTTTGAATATAGCATATTCATATGCTACAGAACAACTTAGCATACAAAACAAATGTGTCTACTATTTGCATAAATTGACTATGCACACAAGTGACAATGAGGCAGTGAGAGGTCAGATCTGCTTCTGTTCAGCGTAAGTGCCTGAACTTCAATGTAGGTAAAAATGGAAACTTTTACCCTTAAAAACCCCAACATTCCCCCCTGCAACTAACACCACCATCACCGCCCCCACCCCCCCTCCCCCCCAAACAAAAAAAAGCGTGGAAAATGTTTATCACAAACTAGGTCTTAGTATCTTTTCTGGGTAAAAACACCCATTCTTTTTAAGGAACAAAGAATGTTCTGCAAAACATTAACACAGCATTTTCCCTCAAAAGTGATGCTATCTCCTAGCCCCACATATGAACAGCCACAATGGAACCTCTGCCTCCTAAGAAATAAAAGATTAATAGTAGACCTGCTGGTTGCCACCTTACCCCTGCCCTTCGCCCTCTCCACCCACCCTCCAAGTCTGATTCAAAATTAATAGTTCTCTTCAGCAATACAGAACCACTACCACTTCAGATGCATCAGGAATCATGGCTTGGCATGTTGTTTACATGAAAAATACTGCAAGAAGGAAAGTGTTCATTGTGGTCACTGGCAGATAAAAGGACATTTCATGCAATGTATAAGACCATGGAATGTGCCAGTCAAATGCAGTAGTTTTGGGGTTTTTTAAATTCCTTTGACAGTTCTAGACTAGCCGTACTATCCTCTCCATCCCAAACCCCCAAATAATCACATAATTCATGCTTTTAGTATTTTCCATTTAGAAGTGATGAACCATTTCTAACCCACTACAGGTAAACACACAGGTCTTTATCTTAAAGACCATATTCACAGGAACACATACATTTTATTATTGTAAATCAAAAGAAAAGCATTTAGCTTTGTAGAAATGATTAGTTGTTCAAAACACACATATGCACCATGTAAACCTATGTCTTCCTTAAGTGTTTTCCTTCATCTTCCAGGACTGTGTTGCAAATATTTGCTTGGCTTTCATATTGGCATGTGATTGGCTATAGATCTTCTACATGTAGGGAATAAGATCATACATTTGATACATCCACTCAGTATTGGGAAGGTGTGTCACTGAACTCTTAACAGCTAGTCTAAAACAGACATTTCAAAATGGTTCTTTTACGTACAAATCAACTAATGCAAATTTTAGCTATTTTTCCTTAGAGTACTCAGATCCAGCATGGAAGCACCTGCTTACCTGACTCAGTCTCACTAGGAATGGCTGTCTAACCAACAAAGTACTGAGCAAGAACTGAGGGAATCTGAATCCAATTCCCATTTCAGATATGGACTTCTTGTGAAGTCTTAGACCTCTTTTAATGCAGACAGGGGATCAGTGGTAAGATGGGGCAATGCTCCCTCTCCCCACAGTCCTCTCTCCTATAAGATATTCTACCTCCTCATTTGCATCTTCTTTCAACATCCAACATCCATAGTTGTAGTATCAACTGTATCTCCCTAAATTCACAGAAAATAGAGCAAGGCAGGGTAGCAAGAGGATTATTTAGTCCACGTCCCTTTTGCAAAGGCAGCTTTAACACTAAAATCACTAATGGAAAACGTGAAAGGAAAACACTCCTTTTGGAAACAATCATTTAAATTTCTCCCCCCCCCCCCCTTTATCCCCCTCCATGTTTCCTCTAAATCTTGTATTTCCATTTTTTACTGCATGCTTGGTAGGACGACAGGAAGAGGAGGAAGAGTGGTACCATGCTGGGTTCTTAACAGCTACATGCTCACACAACACATTAATGCCAGATTGTTGGTTAACAGACATCAAAATAGTGCAGAATAGCACTTTAATTCTCTCAGTAGAAGGGCTACAGCATAACAAATTGCACTCCAGACCAAAGGGGAGCAGTTCCCATCTACTCACTTGGTGGCTCTGAGCTTTTGGATTCAGCAAGAGGCTGAGTTGCTATGGAAACATGAAGGATAGATAGGACATGTAAAGGTGAAGCATACCATATAAGTAAGTTGTAAGAGGCAGGGGCAGGGTAAGAGGCAGGGGCAGGCTAGAAAAGAAAGAGAGGTGGTCTAATGAGGAGAGAGCGAGAATGATACTGAATCCTTATGGCAGATGTGTATTACCTGAAAAGGCTGCAAAAATTATGCTCTGCTGCTGTTTTCCAACCCCTCTCCACAGGGAGAGTTGTGCTGCCAGATGCAGGACCCTCCAGGTGACAGGGAAGCCAGCCTGCACTGCATCATTCTTGCAACAAGCTATGGCTCCAAGGGTCCCTACTGATACCTTTTCATCCTGAAGAGTTTTGAAGCTCTGAATCCAATTTCAGAGACAGCTACAGCATTTTTACCTACTTTTGGCCCAAATAGCAACCTAGGTTCACATGTTGCTAGCCCATTAAGTACTGGAATTTCTGGGAAGCCCTCTAGAGCAGCACCCCATTGCTAGCTTTTGCCCAACTATAGAAAACAAAGGAGCAAGGACTAATGAGAACTTACCCTCCTGATACACTGTTCTTTCTCACCTCCACATGCTAGGGCCAGGGTACAGGCAGAGAGGAGGAAAAAAGATTTAATGGCCCAACAAGGTGTGAGTACCCTTGAGAAATAAGGCAGTTTAGAGAGAAGCTGACAGACTGAAAGTCCCTTGGGAATCCTGCTAAGCACTCCACTCCCAAGAGCAAAGGCAGACCGTACAAGCACTGAATACAAGGATTACCAGGACAGAAGGACAAAGAAGAATGTCTCTACTTCCAAAAGTCATGGGAAGAACGCAATGCGAGAGACATAAGCTGTGAGGGATTTCTCTACTATTCTATATAATATCTTCAAAAATGAAAGAATTGTCACTGTCATGTCTTCATGACTGGGCGACAGAGAACTACAGTTAACGAGAGGGGTAAATCAGATGTTTTGAGAGGCTGGAGAGCCACCCCTTGGAAAGAGATCTGGGGGTTTGGGTTGATGGCAAGTTGAATATGAGTCAACAATGTGCCCTGGCAGCCAAAAGGGCCAATCGTGTCCTGGAATACATCAAGCACAGCATAGCTAGCTGGTCGAGTTGGGTGACTGCCCCACTCTACACTGCACTGGTGTGGGCCCACCTCGAGCACTGTGTGCAGCTTTGGGCACCTCAATATAAGAAGGACATCAAACTATTGGAGTGTGTCCAGAGGAGGGCAACCAAGATAGTGAAAGGTCTCGAGGGCAAGACTTACAAGGAGTGGCTGACATCACTTGGCTTGTTCAGCTTGGAGAAGAGAAGGCTGAGGGGTGACTTCACTGCAGTCTACACCTTCCTCAAGGGGGGCAGCAGAGGGGGAGCTGCTGATCGATCTCTGGTGACCAGTGATAGGACACAAGGAAATGGAATGAAGCCGTGTCAGGGGAAGTTCAAATTGGACATTAGGGTAAGGTTCTTTACTGAGAGGGTGGTCAGTCACTGCAACAGGCTCCCCAGGGAAGCAGTCATAGCACCAAGCCCGTCAAGAGTTCAAGGAGCATCTGGATGACGCTCTTAGTCATATGGTTTAGTTTTAGGCAGTCCTGTGAGAAGCAGGCAGCTGGACTCAATGATCCTTATGGGTGCTGTCGTGGTTTAACCCCAGCCAGCAACTAAACACCACGCAGCCGCTCACTCACTCCCCCCCACCCAGTGGGATGGGGGAGAAAATCGGGAAAAGAAGCAAAACCCGTGGGTTGAGATAAGAACGGTTTAATAGAACAGAAAAAGAAGAAACTAATAATGATAATGATAACACTAATAAAATGACAACAGCAATAATGAAAGGATTGGAATGTACAAATGATGCGCAGTGCAATTGCTCACCACCTGCCGACCGACACCCAGCCAGTCCCCGAGCGGCGAATCCCTGCCCCCACTTCCCCGTTCCTATACTAGATGGGACGTCACATGGTATGGAATACACCGTTGGCCAGTTTGGGTCAGGTGCCCTGGCTGTGTCCTGTGCCAACTTCTTGTGCCCCTCCAGCTTTCTCGCTGGCTGGGCATGAGAAGCTGAAAAATCCTTGAATTTATTCTAAACACTACTGAGCAACAACTGAAAACATCAGTGTTATCAACATTCTTCACATACTGAACTCAAAACATAGCACTGTACCAGCTACTAGGAAGACAGTTAACTCTATCCCAGCTGAAACCAGGACAGGTGCCTTCTAACTTGAGATGTTCTATGATTCTGTGAATTCCTTTTCCTCCCATGGTGATATCAGTGCTGCTGGCGTAAGGGGAGAACAGGATAGAACCTCATGCAGCTTGCAGTCTAAATCTGATTATGCAGATTTTAAAAAGTGATGAAGCAGGATAGAAAGAAATGAGTTTTCTTCCACAGCTCCAGAAGGTGTTTTAGTAACAGGCTTAGGGAAGCACAAGCCATTCCCTGCTGATCACTTGAGTATCTTCCGCTCTACTTAGCCGAGAAACTAAACTCTTTATTTGCTGTGCTAGGTTGATTTCAGGAAATTTAGCTTCACACCACAAAACCTGAGTATATCCCATAAGACATCCCCAGGAATGGGACATAAACGGATCAGAAATCTTAACGGCAAAGACCAGTGACAACAACCAACTTTCACATGGGCAGGGTTTCACTCTATATCTTTCTCTTGATCTCTCTCCTTCCATGAGTCCAGCATACCTGGGAGTTCTCTGTGGGTTTTCTCTGTCCTGGAAATCACACTTACACTTATCTGTAGTTCCTCTACCAGAAGATTCAGTTTTCACTCAGGGGGGCGGGGGGGGGCAGGGAGCGGAAATACATACACACATACATATATATAAAAAATACACACACGCACAGAAAAGAAGGAAAACACCCAAGAATGTTAGGCAGACTGCACCACACTCGGTGAGGAGATACAGGCAGAGCAAAGTGGATCAAAGACAACAGCCTCTTCTACTATACTCACTCTCTGCTAAACAGGATGTGGGTGCAGCAGTACTTGCTAAAGGAAGAGAAAGGAAGGTGAGGAGGGGAGTTGATTGCTGTTAAATACTGCCAAAAGACAGAAAATTAAAAAACAAATTGGTAAGATTTTGCCAGATCAAGCCTCTCCAGACATAGAGCTCAAGCAAAGTAAATGCACTTTGCCAGACCTGCATTTTGGATCCTCTATGAGTTCTTGCTTTAAACCAGCTTCCTCATAACACAGGATCACTGCACACACACCACTGTTCACCAACATTACCAGGAGTTCAAACCAATGCCGGAGTTCAAACAGATGCTGGCCAGCACTGTGTGTATGGCAGCAAAACACGGCCTACACGACCACTGTTTTGGTGAAAGCCATTGCTAACTATCCTATTACCAGCTTAGGACCTGGTGGAATTTGGGGATTATTTTAGTGTTGTTTTGGGTTTTTTTTTTTTTACATTAAGATACTCTGATATCAAAACCAAACACACCATACACACACACACTCTCTCTCTCCTGGTTTGACACACATTTGGGTCCCATCTGCACAACAGCAAGAAACAGCTGGGGCTCAAAAAGAAACTGTTCACAAGATCTGTGTGCAGCCTTTGTTTGTCTTCAGATGTATAAGGAAATGCAGAAAAATAGCAAATCATTGGGATGAAAATACAAACCCAGGTCAAGTTAGACAGATATCCTCCCAACCCCACAATTCTCATCTGTGCTAGTATAGTATGTCATTATTACTAATTATTTGGGCCTCCATGTGCCTCTAAGATAGAAAGAAATTACTTTTTGCTTATTGAGGAAAATTTATAAAAATCAAAATAACTACGGACATATCCCAGCAGGCACTAAAAAATGGTGTCAGTTTTTACATTCAAGTAGAAACTTTAAATAATAGGGCAAGGAAACTAGTTGCTTTAGCTAGTCTTGGCTGGTGTAACACACAGTTTTTATATTCTTTTCTGTAAAATTTCTGAAACATGTCTGTGATCTTCAAATCACAGCAGACTAGGGGACACGCAACTTTCTCCTGATTTGATTTTGCCCACAAACAGGTAATATTGTGTGACTGGAATTCCAGCACAGATGAAAAAGGCATTTCTGTTGTGTCAACAATCTCCTCACCATTGCTATAACCCAGTTCATGATCTGAGATGGGCTTTGAGAACCCCAGAGAGCAGAGAAAGAATTAGAGAACCAAATGCTCAGAAGGATCACAGCTGCAAGGCATAAATGTGCCTGAAAGAGCATCAGCAGAATTTGTAAATGAAAAAAATGTTATAGCCCACAAAGAAGGAAAAAAGAAATGGAACTTACCCTACAAGGGAGCAGAGTTAGGGACTACAGACTGACTGATAGCCGATTGCCACATTAAAAAAAAGCAAAAAAACTCTACAAGCGTGATTTAATGTTCTTCAAAGCCACGTACCTGTCCCCAAGTGATGAACATGAGGCTTAGCAGACAGGTCTGTCGATGTGGCTGAAACAAAGCTTTTAATGTTCTTTTTCCTCTCTTCTTAATTGGATCTTTTCCCTTTTCCTGTGGTACTGATCTGCACAGAGACTGAATACCTAAGCCCTTATGTTCCTTGTGTATTGTTGACTACGTCCAGTTCCGAAGGGCCTACCAAATCATTTGCTTGATAGTTATAATACTAACCACAATTAACTTCATATAAGGGATATATTACTTCTACTGAAATTAACAGGCTCCAAACAATTTTAGGCAACGGACTGCACATATGTTCTGGAAACATGTCTCCCAGTTGACTCTTTGTAACTACTGCAATTTGCAAATCTGTCTATCCATCTGTCCATTCATTCATCCATCTTGACTACCAATCCATTCATCCTGTTAGTGGTCCACTAAGTCCAAGCTTTTGTATAATACAACCTTTAAGGAAAAACAGCACAAGTATGATTCAAATCCTGTAATTAGGGTTTAAAAAAAAAAAAAAAATCTTTCCTTTTTTTACTTCAGAAATCTCAAAGAATGCGACAGCAGCTTCATAAAGCTTGCCCATACAATCTTGAGAATAACAACAGTTCACCACAAGGACACACACTTTAATAAACAGGATAATGCTCACTTAGATAAAAGAGGTTTCTTTTAGCTGCCATTGACTAACTCCAATCTGAAAGGCACAAAGCTACGGAGCATACAATGTTTCACTGAACCTAACTGACAATTAAACATATCCATCAAATCTCTCTAACTCATTTTGCATTGGGAAGGAGGAAACGTGCATTTTTTTATTTAGTATGAGGTTTATTTATTTATTTGAGTATACAAACTACACAAGTGCTGGAAGACTGTCCAAAAACTACTAATGGTAAAAAGTATTAGTGAGAAGAGGCAAAAAATGTAAATTTTTTCTTGAAGTTTTTGCTTTCAAAATTGTGAAGATACTCAAAATTCTGAAGTTTTTGGTTGGGTCTTAATTGGTCTAAACCAGACCTGCAATTTAGCTAAAGCTTTCTCCTGTTTTGGTTGTTTGTTTTTTTTTTTTCCTGAATTAGTTACATTTCATTAAAATTTGAAAATTTTTTACCAATTCATAAACATGAAGCCTTCCACTACTCCACTCTGTAGTCAACAAGCTAACTATTATTATTAGACAATCACTAAGTTAAGTATTTGAATTGCATGCTTTACAATAAAGACAAAGGATGTTAACCCCTAATTCTGTTCTAAAAAGAGCAGTATTACCCGTAGTAGGATGACTACTCTAGTGTCAGTCTTGTTAGGAAATGGACACTACCAGTTACTTCATTTCTAAAGACCCTGAGAGGAAAAAGGTACTAGATTAAAAGCTGATGTTATGTATGTTAGAAGAACACTCTAGGAACATAAGAAGAGAGTGAAAGAAATGCAGAGAGGCACTTACGTGAGTGAGGGATGCCTGCAGTTTTTCCATGGATGGAACACAGACAAAAAGAAAATACAGAGATAGACACAAAAAAAAAAAAAAAGTAGAAGAGGTGAGGAGATAAGAGAACATGGAGCTGGAAAATCAAAATACCACGAGCTGTCTCAAATCCAACCCTAAGGAGTGGGGCAGGTTACAGGAGTTATCACAACAGAGTGGACATCAATTGTGAGGGCTGGCTTACTGCACAGGGCCTGGGATTTCCAAGCAACAAGGCATGTGTACTGTCCCATACTGCTCAGCAATTCTGGTGAGGCAGAAGTTGGCAGACAAAATCAAGACCATGCACAGCTCATGGGGCCTCAAAGCATGCACATACTTGGGCTAGGAATATCGCCAGCTCTGAATTCAGAGGAAAGTCCTGCATAGTGGTTTCAGAAGAGCTATGAAATAGGTGCACAAGTATGGGTGCAATGGTGGAAAGAAGAATAGGCTGTAGATCTAAATGCAAGGAGAATGGGAAAGAAGAATCCCAGGGGTTGTGGGTGGTTGAATACAGATCCTAATACTTGGATGAGGCTGTGTACAAGGATAAGAGACCACTTCTCCCCAGCCTGCTTTTGTCACATCTCCCCTACACACTCCATACTTTTTTTTCCCTCTTTCTCTCCTTCCTATCTTGAATAACTCTCTGTTTTTTAACTCTTGCCTCTTTTGTTCCTGGTTGAAACAGGAGGGAAAGTCTTAAGCCACAGCAGAGCATCCTGCCATTGGAGTGGAAGATTACCCAAGTAAAGCAGACAAGAGGCTGTGGAAATCACCTTATATGCTGCATGGGCATCTTAAAGCAGTTATTTGCAGAAAAGAGAAATCCCCCTCCCTCCCCTTTCTTCCACAGTTTATGGCCAGTCCTATGCTGAACCTCTTAATTTCTGATTTGCAAAAAACCATGCCTTGTGACAATGACATTACATTCTCTATAACCAATGCCCTTCTCGACTTGCTGCTTTTTCATATTAAAACTTCCAGTTGCATAGCCCCTTCTCTTTGACAATACAAAGTTTGTACTAGTAACCCAGGGCACAAACCAGTGCAAATAAAATAGTTCCTGTGCCTCCTACCTTCAAGGAACATTTTTAATTAGTAATGAAATTCACTACAATCAAAAAGCACAACAAAAACAAAGGGTGCAGCAAAGTCTGCAAGATAAGAAGGTGTCATCCATGCATGGCAGAGATTCCCTAGAAAGATGCAAGGAAAGAGAAGCAGAGGGAGGTCTCAGTTTTACTTACGAACTGGTTGTGTCTTGAAGTCGGATGGCAGGCTAATCTCACCCACGCCCTTGCCATTAACTGCAGACAGTCTCACAGAGTAGGTTGTTTCAGGTTTCAGGCCAGTGATAGTGATCATGCCCTCCACATTTGCTGTTGCAGAAACCAGGGAGGAAAAGCAAAGAAAGGCTCAGGCTTTAAGTCAACAATAAATGCCATGTTTCTATCGTATACTTTTGCCATGCTCACCCCATGTAACAGAGCCCTCTTCTGGGCCCAGCCTCACATAAACAGTGCAAAGAGAAAGGTCAGAGCTACCACCCCTGTATCAACCAGCTGATTAGAGAGGTGTATTGCCACAGCCTCTCTAGAGGGGATGTAGTGGAGTTTGTGGTAGACACCAGAGGGCATCAGCCCTTGCCCTGTGCCAAGGAGCTCCCTGAATAATGCTCTTCAAGACCACTGTCATGTGGGGCTCTGACTGTAGTAGACATACTCATGCTCATGTGTTGGGCTGCATGATCCAACTGAAAGCAAAGCCCTTAGCAGGAGAGAAACCCATCCATCTCCTTTAACAATCTATAAGAAGGTCAGACACAATGTAAGAGATGGAAAGAACCTGCTGTGGGGTCATCATGATATGAAGAAAGAAATAAGCTCTATTTTTCCTGCACAGACACAAAGGGAGAAATGAGAAGAATAAACCTGACTCTAGCTATGATCACATCACTCCAATGGGGACCTAAAAGAAGAATTTCAGTTCCAGCCAGGATTGGCGGTGGAAGATTCAGCTCTGAAATAGAACTGTCCTCTTCATAGTCCTCCCAAATCAAAATCCCTCTGGTTTACTGGACTTAAGGATACATTTTAAGCAGTGTGTATTCCTATAGACTGCTATAACGAGACAGGCTGTAATGGAAGTTAGACTTGCTTCTGGAATAGGAGGGTTTATGTTCCAAGGGAAAATGAAGGGTAACTAAAGGGGCTGACAGACAAGGCTTGAAAAGCCTTCTGTAGGAAGCACACAGTCACTCCCCAGTCAGCACGTGAAACCTCATTCAATACCAAGAACAGGGTTCTTCACCTTATTCAGACAGGATGGTGTGAACAAGGAAGGGATACAGAGATGAACATAGTGCTGCAACACACGCTCTGTAGGCAGAGAAGGCTGGTGCCCTGTCACACACGTAGAGCTATCAGCACAGCAGGGCCCTCATTTCCAACTGAGAATTCAAGGTGTCACTGCAAAGCAAATATTTAAGAACTTGTATGGGGCCTTAATATAGGAGCTGAAATGGCAAAGCTATGGAACCCTCCACTCTGACTTTCCCCTAAAGGAAAGAAAGTCTTCTCAGATGCAGGCGGGGGAGGTAACATCTGTTTTATCATCCTACCTTCTTTTGCATCATACAACCTCGAATGCCATTCTCCCTCGTCCAGTGCCCTCCACTCTGCTTTGTACTTGAGGATAGGCACCCCACCGGTAGCTTCAGGCTCATCAAACTCCACCTGGGCAGTACTGGAATAGGGCTCCACTCTGTCAATGGAAGGAGAGGACGGAGTATCTGGGGGAGGAAGGGAAAACAACCAGTGATACAGAAGACAGTGGGAAACAAGCTCCAGTGACAAAGGAAACAGAAAACTGGGAATATCAAACACATCCTTGTCATGGCTTCACAAAAGAGAGGAGAAGGGTAGGCCTGAGGCTCCCCTCAGGAGGGGAAGACTGTTAAGAGGGCTTTTAAGAATGCTAATTAGACAGTGCAGAGACCTTCATCTTGCTTCTCCTCTAAGAGGCTAGAGACTTACAGTACCTTCTTCAAAAGAGGACAACCAGAGCAAAGTAGCAAGAGCATCCTGGATGCTATTCTGTTCCCACAACCTCTTCCATAGGACACTTCAATACATATCTTGACCATTCCTAAATCTGTCTCTATGGCAGCCCTGAGAGGACAGCAGAGGCCCTTCCAGTCTGTCATGCAGTCAGACACTGGGCCTCTTTCGCTTGTACACAGTGCTCTTGAGGTGTCTTACGCTACCTGTACTATTAGGGATGTTTTGCTGATTTTGAGAAGCACATGTGCATGCCTATGCATATATGCAATGGCTGTCAGAAATCAAAGATCACAGCTCTGTCACAATGTACTGGAAGCGCAGAAAAGAACAAGACCCTTCAGAAACAAGGAAACAGAGATACTGAGGATCTTGTTATCTACAACCCACCCCAATGCAAAAATCTATGAACAGTCTCTTTGAAAGTAGAAGCTGGCTCTCCTGCTACCCCATCAACACAAACTAGAAAAGAACGGTCACTCTGTCACCTCAGCTCAAGGGCTGCAAATGCATTTCCTTATCTCCCTGCCTGGGATGCTCACCTGCCTGCACAAGAATGAACTCTGAGGACTCCTGGCCAATGCGGTTCACAGCAGTGCAGTTATAGTTCCCAAAGTCATTTTCAGAGTCTGGTGTCACCTGTGGAAGGAATGAAGGCTCATGCTCAGATCAGAAAACCGTTTTCACTCTGCCAGTGCACTCTGCATTTTGCTGGGGAGAGAAGCCACAATAAAGTACATGTGCTAACACTCTGAGAGCTGTCCACAGAGGGGAGAACTGCAGTGGGCAAAAAGTCAAAGGCAAGGAGGGGGTGGTGTCTTCTGTTACCTGACTTTCTTAGCATTTATGTGCCTGAAACACCACACAACTTCTTGTCTACCAACAGGGTGCCCTATCGAAAGACTTAACTCCTTCAACATCAGGCACATAAATTATTTGACAGCACCGAGCCTTCCTGGCTGCATATGCCTTCTCCCCTCCTTGCTTTTCCTCACCTCCAGGTAGCTTGCTGATGGAGTGTTATAGATCTTGATGTTGCTGTAGTTTGAGCTGGGAAGCAGCTGTCCATCCCGGAACCAGGAGATGACAGCACTGGGGTAAGCAAATACCTCACAGGTGATGTTCACTTGATTCCCTTCCCAGGTATAGACAGCCACAGGGCCCTGAAGCTTGGGGGCATCTGAAAGACAGACACAGTTGTGAAGGCAATCTGAGCCAGAAAATCTCCTGAAGTAGCCCAGTTAGCCTCACTTTAAGGATCCCTTGGCTAGGGTCCAGTTTAATGTGGGGAAGGGAATCTAAAATAGGAAACGGGAACTGTGTTCTCATCTGGGGGGATGGGCAGTGTCTTTTGCTGAAGGACATAAGGAGGAAATGTACTCAGTCCCAAAGGCTGCTAACACAGTGTGGGAGGAGGAGCAGACAGCATGCTATGCATCTAGGGAAGTGCATACCACGAAGTTCTCCTAGGGAAGAACTCTGATGCACCCAACAAATGGGACTGCAGCAGATTCATGGCCCATAATCTTCCCAAGGTGCAAACAGTACCCCAGCTGGAGAGAGCTAGAGCAAACATTTGCACGTATGCACACAGCAACACATCTCCAACAAAATTATTTCAGACTGAGTTGCCTTCCATGCCCTCTACCTAAACAACACACATTTCCCTAGCCATAGGTGCCTCAGACTCATCACAGGGAAAGGAAATCAAAACAGTCCCCCCTCTAAACACATGAATACCCTCCCCGCCCCATCCTCCACTTCTTACACTGCACTTCAAGGTACATGGCTTGGGAGTCCTGCCCGATGGTGTTGCTGGCTGTGCATACATACTCTCCGGCATCTGTGTACTGAATTTCTTTGAGAGTCAGGGACGACACCCGGGCATGGCTACGTACTATGATGCGCCCATCCAGGGTCTGGCAGGAAAGGAAAATAGAGTTAGAGGCTGAGCTCTGAGCCTGTGGTGCAGACTACTAAAGGGATGCAAGTCTACGTCACACCAACCCTCCAGTGCTCAGTACTTCAGAAATGATCACCTGACGCTGGGTGAAATCATGGGCACAGAGGCATTTCCAAAAGCAACAAGAAGATTCCTTATCGCACAGGGCCAACTGCAGCGATTCAAAGTACTCAGGAGAAGGGAAAAAATGAAACGAAGGACCAAAGTATCAGATGCTACTACATGTCTCAGGATAGCCGGATAATGTCAAGCTTCTTCCCAGAATGAGAACTGTAGAGATCCAGCTCTGGTCAAAAATTTTTGCTAGTGTGCTCTTGTAGAAAACCTCCCCAACAGCTACTGTGTTTCCACTCAGAGAATTCAGGCCTTCCTCTTCTCTCACTGATACTTGCTTTATTTCAATGTCCTTGAAATGGCTTTAATAAGAACAGATCCAGACCTCAGAACTGAATCAGGCAAAATGAAAGCTCAGAACTTTCACCTGAACATGGCACTGAAGACAGCAAGGTACAGTGAACAGGGCAAGAAAACTATGTGACACTTCTAGAGACAACCCTGCTTCAAGGTCTTGTGATGCTTCAAGAAAATTCTAGAGCAAACTGCATTGGTTATAAACCAGTTTAGAAATTGCTCCCACATGCAAGAAAGTATGGGGATGTCAATGACAGAGAGACAAGGAATGTAAAATCCAGGCTACCACCTGCTCAAAGGGGTTGCAGCCACACAGTGATCCCATCCCACATCGCTCCGCGCCCCTCCCCCCCCCCTCCCCCCCCAGCCCCCATCTCCAATTTGTGACCAAAGCCCAAGTGCTCTCTTACTACATGAAGCATATAAGGCCACGGACTCCTCCCTCCACCTGGGTGCTTCTGCAAGCTCTTGGTGTTCATGCTTCAGCTTGGAAGCTTTAAAGCACCAACTCTCTCATCTAGTTTCCAAAGTGGCACAAGCACAAATGAATAAATTAGGTACCCTCATGGCTGTGTCTGCTGCTGCAGTCTGCCACACTTAATGCAATTAATGCTCCAAGAACATCAATTTTCTTGGAAGATACAGGACAAGTACTGAGATTATGAGTAAAAACCCTGAGGATATTAAACAGCCACATGCACGGAGCTGTAGCACAAAGTACATCTCTGGTATCTGAAGTGGTCAGATCCTCTGGGCCTGAAGCCTCCTTCAGTTCTGAGCTAGTGGTCTCAGTCTCCAAGACTGATGAAGTTTCTACAAGTAAATGTGCTTACCTCTGTTAGTTCTGAATATTAGTTCATTTGAGCTAGTCAAATTTCGTATGCACAAAACTAGTATCCTTTGATGACACAAACCCAATTATATGTATTTTTTGTCTCTCTTCTACCCTGCACGCAGGTCTACTGCAATCCCTGACCAATGCCCCAGGCTACAAACTCCACTCCCTCTCCTGTGCTTGGTCCCTTATGTTGCTGGGAACAGTTCTTTATTTCATGTACACGTGGTGTTGTGTGCATCATTTCCTAGAACCAGGGAAGGATCTCTTAACACAAGATTAGTCCACTCTGGTATCTTAAACAACCAAATTCTGCTTTTACCTTTCTTCACTGGCTGACTATGTTGTTATCCTTTTGTCTGACTTGTGATTTGACTCCAAAACCCAGCTCACTTCTGAAACTATTGCAGTAGGATTCATAAATGTCAAGACTCCAGATCTGCAGAAGCTCCCAGCTTCTTTTAGCTCATGAGCTGGGTAAATATTCTAAACACTTCTCTCTATGACCCCACCAGCAGCCAAGAGTATAAACAGGGCAAAATACCAACACATGATCATTACAGAAAAGGTAATTTTACATCCAGCATAACCTTCCTTTTCCCCACTTTGTCAAGATCTAATACAAACAAAAGTGTGCTAGGCAGTCATGGTAAAATGATAACTTTACAAGTAATGCAACTGATTCTGAAGATAAAGCTCTGTTTCTTAATGCAAAAGGCATAAGGAAAGAAAAACATCAGGAAAAATACTCCAAAGAAGAGAAAAATGTCTACCCAAGAAAGCATGCTACTAGTTTTCTTTATTCATATTTCAGACCATCAGATGCTAACAATTCCAGGCTATTAAAGACATAGGATACATAGAAACTTGTGAACCAGATGGAGACACTTGTAATCCCTTTACCTAGCCTCTTTGATTTTGAGGATTTTGGATAACAAAATGCTTCATAGTAATGGGGAGACAACCTAAGGGACACAGGCAGTAACTCATGCCATAGCAACTGCCACTCTGCAGAAAAGGGGACGATGGTTCTCCACAACACCGATTACTACAACTTTTCCTGAGATACAAGCAGGTGTTTTTCTCCAAATTCTGACAATGCCATGTGGCACATAGTCGCTATGTACGAAGCTGGCCTAGATTTCAATACTTTAGTGTGAAAGGCGAAGAGGAGAGACAAGTAGGAAATGCATTTACCCCCCTTCCCTCCATCTTCTGGATTTTTCAGTTCTTTAACAAACAAGTATCCATGACTTAATTTCACACTGTCATATCTTCTTCTCACCCACTTTGAACACAGTGGACATCATTACAAAACAAAACCCAGAAATCCTGACCACAGCTACAAATTCCAGTGAAGGAAGACGAGTGGTCTCTCCTAGCTGTATGCTTGCACTGCATTAACCAGGACTCATCTGCGGCTCTTACTATTTGTAAGGTTGCACTAATTCCCAGTTACCAGAAAGGCATTACCAGTTTGCGGTGTAACTGAGGTAATTTTGCTTGTAACTGAGTTTTTTAGCATCTGTTGGGGACAATGTGGAGGGTCTTTTTGTTAGCATATGCTGCTAATATGACTTTCAACAATTCTCCAGTATATGCAGGACCAGAATGGTGAACTGAGACATTATGGACTGTGCATAGTAAGTAGAGCTGACCGTCTGAGGAAGAAGCAGCCAACTGCAATTGTGCCTCCAAAGCAAGGAAAGCAAGATTTAACACCAATATATGCTGCTATGACTGAAGCTCATAGAGACTTCCTTACTTTAAACCAGCTAATGCATTAGTAAGAGTGAAACACTTGATGCCAAGTATTCACTCAGCTTCCTTAGAACTGAACTCCCTGCTGCTGGAATACACTGCTAAAAGACCCCATGCTAGCTATTTTAAAGATATGTCTACACAAGCTGCAAAAATAAACTTCAACAACATTCTCACAGGACCCCACCTGGATATTTTAAGACACAGACGCAGTAAGAAATTTAGAGACAACAAGCTTAATAGTATTAGTGCTCATATTAATAAAAAGCTTGAGACAGAGAGAACAGTGAAAACACTGGGAGTGGTGAGACAGACACAACTGTAATAGGAATTAACATGAGGCCTGAAGACATGCAACTACTCAAATTCCAAATTCTTCAACGCAAACTGGTCTAAATATCCAATGCCTTCACTTGCCACAATTCATCTATTCCAACAGGTTATTTTGAAGTAAGAATGGGCAGTATCTTCTCAGCCCCATATGAAACAAAGGTGGATGGTGCTTAAATTAGAGGTTCACTTTGTTTAGGCCACACCAGTCTCTATGGTTTAAGATGGCTTAAAAATAAAAAAAGAATTCAGGATACCCAGAGCCTCCACAAAGTTGATCCTAAAAATACAAATATAAGTCACCCAGTTCTGATGGCTAATTTTGTTCTCTAACTGACCCCTATTATTTGCTTGGAAACATACTTTCTGCTCCATTTTGAAGCAAGAATGCTACAAATCAGGTGCATGTAAAGGTAGGTTATTATTACTGTTTTTAAAATACAGCACTGAATGTGAAATAAAACAGCAACAAAACACATTTGCACCAGACTGAGTTACTGCATTATCCTACACCCCCTCACTGGCCCTTGCAAATCAAAGAGAAGTAGTGATTTAGCAATTTGGAGCATTTTCTGGAGAAATACAACTTGTGAAAGATTTATCTGCATTGATTTTGAAATGGAACATGATGCAGTTGTCCTTTAAGAGAAGGTCAAACTTAAGGAGTACCATGAGCAAACAGATGAGTTGGCTGGAGCAGAAGAGGCTATCTTTGGAAAAAAATACTTTCCCAGAATACTGTTGCTAATTCTTAAAGCTCTAGATATGATTCACACTGGTAGCATAGAAGAAAATGGTGAAAGCAGTTATTTGTCAGATTTTACATTTTCTATTTGTCTTTTTTTTTTTTTAAAGTGACAACCAGAATTACTCACTCCCAACACAGCTAGTTTGCTCATCCAAAAATGCATTACTACATGCCAAGCAACTTCTAACTCTATAAGCTGTTTCTTTTATGTATTGATATTTAATTTGTTCACATTATTAATGCTGGTTTAGTTGGCATGGTTACTGGACTAGAGATTTGTTAATCTGTAATGCTTAAAAGAAACAAAACCAAAACACTAAATTTGCTAAAGGTCTGGTAATCTTATACCTCTTGTTTCTCGGGCCGGGTCCACGAAGCCTGGAGAGAACAGATATAGAACACAACAACAGAAAAAAAGCAATAAAAGTTTATCAAAGGTTGCTTTTAGGTATCATAGTGTATGCACCACATTGTGTTCTGTGCACATGCAGGCTCTAAGTTGTATGTATATCTCCTGTGTGTGGGGTGATCGCAATTTCCATTTCCCAATATAACCTCAATTTAGATTTGCATTCAAAATATCCTATAAATTGGTCTGAAAATGATTAAACAAAGGTTAACGACACCTAGAGACTGCTCTTTTTACATATCCAGTGACTATTTCCCTTGTCACGTCTCACCATTTCTAGAAACCTGCTCCCAGCATAGTGGGGAAGTGATTCTGATTACCTAGGTCACTAAATTGCAAAGATAGTTAGGGAACTGGTTTTCTAACACTGGTTTGTTAGCCACCTGCACACACCAATTAACATTAACACTCATATCATTAATTTGATCATGCATTTGTACACGTTTTTACATGCATACTGTGCCAGGAGTAGGAGACCTTGAGCTGCAGAGTACTGAAACAGTATGACCCCTCCCTGGACAGGAGACAGCAGGGCAGAACGTTGTACCTCCAGTTGATAATGTCCACCTTGTTATGCTTAGGGATGTGTACACCCAATTCTTACCGGGCTTGGGACAACCAAACAACAGGCATCAGTGAAACATGCACGAACCTTACCAATAAACATGCATTTCCCATTCAGAGAAAGCCACCAACAGTGTGGACCATATTCACTGTGGTTCAGAAGGACCATAGTTGCTGGGTTCCATTTTTCCCCTACAATTTATCTTTCAAATATTTTTCTTCTGGTCTCTATTTCAATTGCAACTTGATCCATTTCAGTTCAGGAGTCAAAAATCACCTGCTAATATCACAGCCATGATGGCATTATTGAATGTGAGGCACAAGCATTGCTGATGTGTGGATATAACAGCATACACAAGAGTGACGTTACAGAAATGGAGATGAAAGCTTAGGAAATGAGAATAAAAAACATAGTAGTTTCCACAGTGCTTCTAGTGAACATTGTGAGACTTAAGTATTAACATATGGTACAGACAGCCTCATTTCAGAATGTCTTTGATAAAAGCAAGTTATTTGCTTGTAACTAGAGGCCTGACATGAAGCCATCTGAAGAGAAGCTCATCAACACCTGCATGGGCTAGGACACTCCCATCACCTGATCATTTCTTTGTATATATATCCTGTTGTGCACAAGTTCCCTGAGAGCTGAACAGGCAACCATAATAATGCAGCATAATCCCTTTCTGATGTACCAGTCATTCTCTGTACCTGAGCAAGCCAGGCTAGCCAGGGAACTGCCTTGCTTATACCCATGCAAGTCCCTTTTCAATCCTATTGACTGAGTCTCTATGGTGTCAGCACAGAGGGATTTAAAAAAAAGAAAGGGGAAAGAAAAAAAAAAAAAAAAAAAAAAAAAAGAGACATCTTTTATCCTTTGATGTTCAGTACCTGTCAACCTAAAGGAAGATGGAGGAAAAAAGCCTGTTCCCACACTCCTAGAGTTTGCTGTTTCTTTGTAATGGCACTCATGGGCATGGGGGAAAAAGGCACAACCACGTTCTCCATCCTGGAGAGTTTCATAGTAACTCTTCCTTACAAGACAAAGAGAAACACAAGCTCTACTCGGCGCCATGCAGGGGAGAGAGGGAAGCAAAAGCCTCATGCGTGCTAGCATCTTCTCTTCCCTTTGGAAGCAAGTTGTTAAATGGGAGCATCTTCACTTACAAGGGAGTTCCTGGGAACTGCCAATGTAGTTTACTCCCTGGCTTATTAAATCCAAAGATATTCCCATGTACATCCACAAGATACGAAGTACTACACAAATTTAAGACAAGGAATTGTATTCAAGGTATATTGTCCACTTAAAAGAAAAAAAAAATATCAGGAAATTAAACTTAAGTTAAATCTTGAAATGTTAGATCTGCTTCATCACATCTAGAAGCACTTAGCTGAAGATATTGCAACAATGCTCACTTGCATCAGCAGAGTATTTGGCTCTTCTCTATTTGACTCTTCTTTTTTTTTAAATTATTTTTTAATTACTTCACTGCTAAATTTGACCTAGTGTGAACTGTGCAAGGGAAGGAGTTCCTCTCATCTTCTGGTTATCGTGCCCTAGCATGCTGCTGCAACACTGGCAACTCAATGCTTATGTCCTAGCAAAGGGGCACTCCTTATGTTGCTGGAATTCAATCAAGATGTCTTCATCTAAAGATTTCCAAATTTTTAACAACTTATCTATTTGCTTTAGCTGCCAATGACATAGAGTTGATAGCGGCTACTGGTCAGTAACAGTAACCCAGAAAATAAGTGGAAGGATGCATTGGACTGTTCTCAGGGTAGCACAATGCAGCGCTGTAATGCACCTGTCAGAGGTGTGAGCAAAAAGACATCTGTCATTCAGACAAGCAGTCACCTACTAAAGGGGCCTCGCAAACTCTGGTCCATTCAGAAGTCAGACTTCTGCATTTTCCTACTTTAGGAACAGGGAACCTTGTGGGACAGCCTTGGTGGAAAAGGCCCAATAACACTATACAGGTTAAACTGTAAGTAGGAAGAATACCAGAGCTAATCTCTTCCTCTGTTCTTTGATTCTTTCATTCTGGTAATTATTTTTGACTTGCCATCGAGAAAATGGTAACGCGATGCACATCTTGATAGCTAGCGTGGGAGGCCAGACAGCTGTACTAAGTGTGATCCTACGCCACAGATATACCTACTGCCAGCTCTAGCAAGAAAATAAAAGAGCTGCATAAAAGCATCACCTGTTACCCCCCCCATTCCTCACACACTGAGCTGTACTGCAGGGTAAGAAACCTAGGTCTGTCTCTGCAACTGTTGCATGAAAGTGTGTGTAAGGGTAGTTAGTGATTGCTTCATCCAAAAATCTGACAGGAAACACACTCATGTTTGCACTAAAATCGTAAAACTTTTATACACCAATACACAGCAGATCAAAACTATATTTACTGAATCACAGTTAGTATTCTGCTAGAGCAATAGAAGAAACATGTCTCTTGAAAGGGCATGAAATATACTGAAGGTGATGAGGAATATGGCATACTGGCTTGATCAGCTTTACACCTGGTATCATTCAAAGAGAAAGCATTCCTCCTGCCTACAATGGCACAGCAATAAATACTTGAGGAAAGATCAAGCCAAACCATTTCAAATCATCATGTTGATGACTTCCCAGGCCTGTTAGTTCTGCTGTGTTCTGCAGTAGTGATAGGCAGGCATCTCAGACCGACAGGGCAAAAGTTTCTCCTAAGTAGCATGTTCCTCCATTCACAACTGAAGTAAACCACATATAAGCAAATTTTTATTTTTTTAAAACTTTTATTTTACTTGCACTCCCTGCAGGGCAGAAGAATGCAAGCTGCCAGCTTACTAGTAAGAGGAAGCTTCCACCATGCCAGTATCTGGAAGTTTGGTCTGCTCATCTGTGTTGCTATACAGTTGCTAATCATCTGATTTTGCCAGGGCACAGTCACAACCACTTACCTTTGCAGACCATCAAAGCAAAAGATTGCTTGTCCAAGGGGTACCATGTTATGTAGGCATAGCCATAGAGAGGAGAATCTTTTGCTATGCATGCTAGGGTATCAACAGGTCTCTTAGGGAAGTGTGGGAATGTTGAAATAGTTGACATTGTCAACCTAGGTGTTTGGGCTACAGCACCTCCTGCCCCTTGTCCACATGTCAGACTGTCTCTGTTCTTGGACAGAGACTGAGTGGGGAAAAAACCTCTAAGCCAGAGAGGTTTTTGTTTGTTTGTTTGGGCATTTGGGTAGGTTTTTCTGAAGTACCAAATGTTCATGGGAGTTAAGGCACCTCTAGATCTTTAAAAATCTGGACTGAAATATGACTACAAAAGTAAACAACATGTAGCAAGACAGATGCATCCATGGTTGATGGTTAGACTCAATGATCTTGAAGGTCTTTTCCAACCTAAATGATTCTATGATTCTATGATTCTAAGTACCTAAAGCATATTCAAAAGTAGGGCTTGATGATTTTAAAAATAGTATTGTTTGTCCCCGACCAAAGACCATCCATTTCCCTGTGCTATCCCAGAGACAGTAAGTGGATGGTAAACTAAATATATGCATTTGATTGTACATGTAATAGAATGTTTATCAGAGCTATTTTGACCTGAGGATTTTCTGGACATCTGTACCATTCACCTAAACTTACAGCACAAGATAGAGAATCGGAAAAAGTAAAAACCAAACCAAAACACACACACACAAAAAATTTCTGCCTAGAAAGTGCATGGTATATGATAAAAAAAAAATCTCTGCCCTGAAGGTCTGAACCAGTATGAGACACATGGTAGTACCTCAAACCTTTGATTTTCCCCCATCTATAAAAGAAACTATCAGAGTTTTAACATTTTCCTTAATACTGATCACCAACTTAACAGCATCAAGCAGGATATATGAGAATCTCAAAAATGGTTAGCAGTTTTGCCACTGAGATCTTGTTAGTTTAATTGGGCTGGACAGATGGGACTCTCTGCAAACAGGCTTTCCTACCGACTTCTCCTTGACTTAGTGTTATTTCAGTTTTTATATTCTTCTCCCTGTCAAAGCTCTTTTCCGTGGCTGCGATGGAAACTCTAGGGCTAGAAGTGCTAGAGCACTTAGGTCCTCCCACTGCTTTCCTAGACAGAGACAAGACCATGAATAACCTTACCCTGTCAAAACAGGTCCCCTCAGTCATGCTGTAGTGAGAGCCCAAGTCAAGAGGTTTTGAAGGCAATGGAAATCTCTCTCTAAATGTTGCAGGGATTTATACTAGCCCTCAAATCCAAAAGATGTTAAGAAAGAATTAAGGCTGGAAAACCTTGGCACCCTAATTAGTAAGTTACACATTAACATCATGGTGAAGAGCTGACATCATGGAGGCAATTAAAAAAAGCTCATTTAGGAGGCTATAGTGCAGAATGGCAGCTGTGTGGATGACTGACAGCGGATACCTCTGTCACTTTGAGACTTTCATAGTCTATCAACTGCTGCCTTCATATTGAGTCAGAACCTCTGGTACATCCAAGTTAGCTGAACCTTCAAGCGTCCTGTTATTAGAAGGTTATTAATAAGCAACAACTCCTTACTCCAACTTTTGTCTAGGCTTTCTTTGGCTCTACACTATGCCTCCTGATCACCTTATACAACTATTATGAAATATCTACAGTAATACAGCACATCCTAATCTTGTCTAGTTAAGGGGAATTACAGCCAATAAAACACTCTTTTTTAAAAGAAAAACTGCTAATTATTTTTGCCTTTTAAGAACAAAATGGTATTGATGTGATCAACAAAACAGGTGAACACAAAGGCAGCCAGGCTTTTGTGCTTCAGATACATGCAGTATTAGAATACAATACAGAAAGGCAAGAAGGAATTAACAGGCTCATTTTGGTCCACTGCATCTTTGAGAGATAATACCCCACACCTCTCCACCTGCCACCCTCGCAGATGATATCATCATCATAATACAGCATGGACAACACTGGAATCAGGGTGCTCATTCCCACCTCTCAGCTTGGAAATTGAAGGGAAAAACCCTTTCACAAGCTTCCTGCAACTGTAGGTCCCTTTGGAAACTCCTCCAAAAAGGGTCCAGGACCTACTGCTTTTCAAGTTAATTCAACTCAGAGTGATACCAGCAGGAATTAAAAAGCATATCCCCAGTTGTTATAAACTGAGAAGGCTCTTTGTATGAAAGGACCTCTATGGCATTACTTCAGCTGTGGAGCTAACCCTTTAGCAGACAGTCTGTGCAGGACTGCATGTGTTCTCACTACAGAGAGGGGAATCACCATGATTTCCATGTGCATCTGCATGCGGCTGTCATGCATTCTGGATCAGCAGAGGCAGGCAGATACAAGCTGCACTGATCCCAGCAAATGAGACCATGGTTTTGGGAAGAGTTATACCTTCTCTTCATTGCTGATGTTCCGGGTGGAAGTTTTCCATGTGATGGAAGGGATTGGGTCCCCAGATGCCTCACAGGTCAGTGTAATCTGATCCTCCAGTTCCATGGCTGTTTTATTCTCCACATAGGTGATTTTGGGTTTTGCTGAAAAGAAGAAGCAACCTTCTTTCAGTTGGTGCTCAGAATGAAGCTTGCCTGTCAAGAGCAATGTTTGAAACAAGCAACACTGGGGGAAAAAAGGCTTTTCAATTGGCACAGGTTTACTGCCACATGGGAAAGGGAGCAGAGTGACATTTGAGAAGAGGGTACCTCCTTGCAGAACTAGAAGACCTTTTCTACACATGCTTACAGCTGAGTTTTGTAGGAGAGGACTAGAAGTGGATATATCTGAAGTAGAACCCATTTAACAGTGTACAGATGATCAGTCCCTGCAATTATCAGCTAAGTCTTCCACCTCTCTGCTTTCTCTGCCCCAAATTAGCCTTTTCATAAGCAGCTTTGCCAAGTGGCTGCAGAGGGATGGGACAGGGAGAAATATATTCCTTAACACTCCCAGATTCATGGAAGGTAGGAAAGCTGCTGATTCATTCCTGCAAGTTTGAGGTCATTCACACAGTGGTCGGGTGGAGTTCACCTCCCTGTCCAGGTTATAGCAAGTCCCGCTGAAGTGCTAAAGCCCTTTTAATAGCAGCTTTGGTTGGATTAGGATTCAGCCCTCTGGGCCTGGAAGATATTTCAAGTAGCATGTGAATCTCACACCACTCCCTGCACAGGACTGCATTTCTTTTATCAGAAAGGAAGCAGAATGGAATTGGCATCTGTTTCAGACACATACACAGACTCTGTTTTGCCCAACATGATGGCAGAGGTGCACAGCATTACTTGGGAAAGCAGCAGCTCTGGATAAGCCACATCAGGCATTATCTGGGATAAGTAGGTTACTTCGAGCTTGCTCTAGTGAGCTACCAATAGCCAACTGGATTGGAAAGGAGTGGACGGTAAGAGCATATTTACCAAAGACTTTGAGATGAATGGTGGCATCCTGCTCGCCAGCCTTGTTCTCAGCAATGCAGATGTATTCTGCTTCGTCACTCTTATCCACCTTCTTGATAATGAGCTCAGACCCATCATAGTTCAAACTGTACTTCTCTTCATCATTGGCCTCTTCTATTGGCTCTCCATCCCTGCAGGGCACAAAGCGCACTGGCTGTGTTGGGGAGGAGCAGCAGTCAAAGGTTATTTGTTTTAGGCTTGTTAATGCTACAACCGCATTGCTACACTGAAACTCCTCAGGTTGAGAGGGACCACCACCTTTTCCTTTCTCTGTGGGCTGCAAAGCTTACATTTTGATCTATTCCTAATCCCTCCTGCCTTAGGGCTCTTGGCAGCTGAACCTTTTGCCTCCTGACACACGTCATAGCCTATATACAAGAGCTATAAACACCGTTGAAGGTGGCTTCTGTCCTTGCATTTCAAGGCAGTATTCCAAGTTGTCATCAGCTTTTTCAACATTACAACTTGTCCTCATAACCTTCGCCAAAGGCTACGCAATTTCAAGAATAGTATACCTGAAGTCTGTATCACTGCCTGACAGTGTAGTTTAGACCTGATGAAATGAAGATAAAGACTTCAGATGCGGGTCTCCTGGCATGACAAATGCAAGTTACAGCATCCACTTTTGCCTAAGTTTCACCACCAGTGCAACAGATGATAATAAACTGACCCACGGGACAGGCCTGGTCAGCATGAAGCTTCATCTGTATTTGCACCTTGACAAAGGATGCAATGGGACAGTTAAAAATTGCTGGTTTTACTGTTATTCTTGTTTTTCCAGGAAGCTGTACTGGTTTTGGCTGAGACAGAGTTAATTTTCTTTATAGTAGCTCATATGGTGCTATGTTTTGGGTTTGTGACCAAACAGCATTGATAACACAATGATGTTTTAGCTATTGCTGAACAGTATACACACAATGTCAAAGGGTTTTCTGTTTCTCACACTGCCCTGCCAGTGAGTAGGCAGGGAGTGCACAAGAAGTTGGGAGGGGATACAGCTGGGACAGCTGACCTGGCTAAACACCTACCAGCCAATGGGAGTAGTGAATGAATTCCTTATTTTGCTTTGCTTGCATGCACAGCTTTTGCTTCATCTATTAAACCGTCTTTATCTCAAGCAATGAGTTTTTGGATGTTACCCTTCTGATTCTCTTCCCCATCCCACTCAGGGGGCATGTAGTGAGTGGCTGTGTGGTATTTAGCTGCCTACTGGGGTTAACCTACAACAGAAGCTAACTGCAATTCCATTATGAGGCCATTTTTTCCTCTTGTGAGAAAAATGAATTAATCTTATTCCAGTTAAAATGTTGCTTTCCCTCCAGCCTGGTTTTCCAGGCCTTGGTGAAAACATCCATGCTCACACACAATCAGGACATTGCACGCAGCATCTTACTTTGTCCACGTCATGGTTGGCTCAGGAAAGCCATCAGCATCACATGCTAAAGTGACAGACTGGCTGAGGTTGGCAGTGGCATTCATGGTGCTCTGCCTGGCGCGCACAGAAGGAGGTACTAGAAGAGAAGGAATCCACATTGAAGTTAGAAAGGACAGAAGATGTGAGCAAGAGTGAGCCCTGGAAGGCTCACTGTAAATCTCTGCAATGCACACAGATGTCACTAGTAATTCAAACCCTTATACCATCACGTGCAGGTTTCAATCAACAGGTTTGATGCATGAGCTCTCCAAGGCAATCAGCACAGGGAAGGAAGGGCAGGGGTTGGGGAGACACACAGAAAATCAGTATTGTGGACAAACCCACTTGTGGGTCCCAACAAGATCAATACCTCACTCTAAGACATGAGACACTTAAGGTTTCTCTTGACATGACAATTTCCTGTAAACATCTGGTAAACACTCAGTCAATTTCAGGGACGTTTTTATTTGACACAGCAGAGAAAGATTAGTAAGCTGATGGTAAATCGTGAGTGTGAATCTAAAGTAACATTTCCATCAGCAGCCTGGAGTGCAGGTGCTATATATCCTGCTCCCATACTAGCCTTACTCTAAGCTGCTCACCATTTACGATGACCTGAATATCTTTGAAGTTGATCTCCCCACGAGCCAAGATCCGGCCCTCACAGCGGTATGTCCCTTCATCTGTTTTCTTGATGCCCCGGATCTGCAGGTAGTTGTTGGACAGCACTATAAATCGAACTAGAAAAGACAAAAGGAAAGCTCACTGCAGGTAATAGGTTCTTCTTCTCTCCTTGCCCTTTCTGGGTTGAGACAAGGCTTAGCGTAATAAAATATCCCTTCCCATCATTTAATGGAGATGCTGCTGTAACTGGATCTGACTTTGCCAAGAAAGAAACCAGATGTGGGTAGCAGGCAAATTGCTCTGGTGCTTTAAGTACACAAGGAGAGATAAACAGATAAATATACACACACAAAAACATTTACACTTAATTAGCATCAGACAACAAGCAATTTGAAACTTGCCCCTCTTGCCCAAGGGTGGCAGAGTTCAAGTCTTACTACAGTTCCCTTGTGCTAGCAACAAGCAGATGTGGGAAACAGCTGAGGCACAAATGCTCAGCTGGAATCAGGGCTCCAAAGTCTCCTCTGCCAGTAAAACACCCCTCTGGGCATGACAGTCTGCAGCATTTTGAAAGAAAGCAAAAGGTTCTTGCAAGAAGCTTTTAGCCCCTTTTCCTTAGGAAGACTGGAGTGTGTCATAACACGCAGCTTTTCTGTCTGATGGCATTTCTTTTACCCAAAATATTTTTCTAGCATTCCTTGGCCTATTCCAGTGTCAAAGCCTGATGGCCATTTCTGTGGAAACATTACTGCCCTACCACTGCCAAACAGCACCTTGAATAACTAAATTCACATCCTAAGACCTAGTGTTAGGTACAAATTGCTTCTCTCCTCCCTTGTGACCACCACCGTTTTGTTCTTCTGAAACCCTTGTATGAACCTGATTTGAGCCCTGATGAGAGATGGACATTTGACCCCTGAATGGACAAGCACCAAGACATCTCTTGTGCCTTACCATCTTTTTTTAGGATAACATCCCTGCCCTTGTGCTTCCAGATGATGGTAGGAGGCAGTGAGCTGACCACATCACACACAATCACAGCATCATCCCCTTCCTTGAATTCCTGAGGAGTGGGAGCATTCTTGAACATCAGCTTTTCTGAAAACAATGGAAGGAGAAAGTCACTGCAGCTTTCTCAGCACACCTCAAGCTGTGCTCCTGACTCAAGCCTGAGGAAAGCAAAGAAACTCCAGAGGACATTTTCTCCAGAAATCTTCTTGTTCCCAAGTGGACGATAAAGGTGTGCCTGACTCAATGCACTACACTGCAACACAGAAACCCCATTTTCCAGCCCTGTCTCCCAGGCATATCAGTGCGCCAAATCAATACTCTACCTAGCTCACCAATTTGTCCACACTGCAAAGAGAAAATGTGAACTTGGAACTGCTCAGCTTCCTGGCAGGAAGCGGAGGAGCTGCTATCATGGCTCTGCTGATGGCTTATTATAACCCTTCTGAATGTGTGATTCTCTTTACTGAACACTAGTCTTATCTCATAGCATGTCTGTCATCCACAAAAGCTGCTCTCTCTGCTTACTCCTCCCAGACATTTATGATGCACCAGAACTTTCTCCTTCTACCCCTCCTTTCCTGTCTTTCAGAAGAATTTAAGCAGTAGACACACTGGTAATGCCCTGACAGGCTGAGGTCTTAGCTCCCACCTACCCCTCCAAACCAAGAAAGGAGAA
Source organism: Harpia harpyja (assembly GCF_026419915.1). Lineage (NCBI taxonomy): Eukaryota > Metazoa > Chordata > Aves > Accipitriformes > Accipitridae > Harpia > Harpia harpyja. Next base: position 45,851,533 of record NC_068943.1, on the reverse strand, counting down.
GCCTGCATCTTAACATCCCCTTTCTTTTCACCCTCCTGCTTCCCCTTTAAAAGTAGCCTTTTCTAGGAAGGTAAAATGGTTGCCTCCCTAATCTTGCCTCATACATGTGCAAGGTAGACCAGAAAATAGCCTCGGAGCCGCTCTCTTACGGAAAATTTTCACATTGACGGTGGCCTCGGAGTCTCCCTCCTCCACGCTACTGACAACACATTTATAGATGCCAGCATCATCAATGTTTGCGTTGTAGATGGTGAGGGTGGAGGAGAAGTCATCATTTCGCACCACTGAGATGCGCTGTTGGTTCGGCGTCAGCTTCTCACCATTAGGGGAAAACCAGGAAATGTCTTTGTATTTGGCCTCCCCTGCCACTAGGGACAATAAGAGAAAACAGAGCAAATTGAAATGAATTCCCAACAAATCTGCACAGAGGAAATTAAATACAACCAGTAGCGCTATGCGGAAGACTGACCCAGGGGAAGGGCTTCTGGTACTTGAGAAGCAACCAAAGAAAATTCTCTCTCACAGCACTGTGAATGGTCAGCTGCTGTCCTGCAAAAACGATATTAGGTTGGTTTTATAATCTAAAGGGGTACACTCATTTTAGCCCAGAATGGCCTTCTGTGCATCCTGGGATCCCATGTCCCAGTCCCTCCACTACACAGATCAGCCCAAGAAATGAAAAACTCTTCTTGCTTCGGCTCCTTCATGTTTTCAGTAAAAACCTGTATTTGCAGGCTGGGCTACTTTGCACACCAAAATGGTGACATTGGTGTAGCAGCAGTTCTGGCATTGATCAGCTTAAACCTCCTGCTACATCCAGTGTGAATCAGAATTGTTATGAAGTGGTTCCAGGCTGTCTCTTTGTTGCAGCTCACATCTCTGCATTCCTCAGTGTGGCTTTGTTATTTGGGACAAACTCCTATTATTGGAGGGGCTTTAATTGATCCCACAGTTTTCTGAATGCAAATATCATCACAACAGCACTTGCTCAGAGCATACTTTCATTTTTAAAGCACTGGCATTAACAAATTCCTTTGCAGTTAAGCACTCCTGGATCAGATGACCTCATTACTTGTCCCAGTCAGTATGGTCCTGAGGAAGTGTGGCCCTCTGACAGCATTTTGCTCCCAGAGTTCATTACAGCACCTACTTGCTCTGTGTCATGCTTCAGGATGCTATAATGTCCGTGCAGCCCAGGGCAGTTGGTGGCCTGAACAAACAGTAAATTGGCTCACAAGAAATACAAGTTTTCAGCAGCATTAAAATCGGTAGTTGCAGAAGTAACAACTCTCAAGTCACCTAGCACTCCCATTACTGCTGTTAGCAGTTGATTAGAGAAATAACTTGGAAAAACAACAGGCTTAATTCAAAAGATCGAAGAGCTGTGGAATGTTGCAAGGTGCCACTGTTGTGGCTGTTGCTCAAGCTTAGAGACAACACTTCAGTACCTGTTTTTTCATTTTAAAATCTGTTTGCTGGAGCTGCTTTCTGTTGCCAGCTCTCAAGAGAGAATGCATTTACTGTTTCCAGTAAACAGCATGTGTTGCCTTTGCTCCTCAGCCTTATAAACCATAAGGGCATATGAGAAAGAAAGAGCAAGAGATCTTGCAGCTAGACCTGGCACTGGAGCTTTTACCCCCAAGTTAATACACTGATTGACCTTCCCAGCAAGCCCAGATAGAGACAACTGATGCCATAAGCCATCACTCACCTTGACATAAGAAGAACTTAGATTCTCCAACGCTGATCTCCCCCTGGCTTGGAACAATGTCCACTTGTAGTGAGGCTGGAAAAGAAATGAGCATTCAAAAGATCATTAGACAATAGGAGTGGTCTTCAGCAAAAAAGCTTTGCCAGCCTTCCAATCCCATGGCTCCTTTACTCATCCAATGGAAGAGCATAGGGTCAAGCATTCTTGGCTTCATAACTGTTGCTCTTTATCAGTATTTATCTGAATGTGCAGTGCCATGGACTCCTGAGAACCCAAAAGAAGTTGCTAACATTCAGAGATGCTTCCAGCCCTTCATAAAACCACATGGAATGATACAGAAAGGGCTGATTCACATTCAAATCTCTACCACACTGCACTACTAGGGAGCACGCTTGGTGTGCGCACCAGAACATCAAACAGCTTGTAAGGACTCCTCTGAATTCAAACTGGAACTGGCTCAAAGTTGTATCCTGGCAGTAAATACAAATTATCTTTGCTTTGGAGACTACTTGTTGCTGTATGTGATACTGTATTCATACAAGCCCCAGTTACCAACCATCAGAAACACAGAATGGAAGTCACTGGGTCCTTGATCTCCTAACTCTGATCTTCCGGTCAGAAACCTAGTCCAAACAGCCAGCAAATCAGAGATGTTAATGGCAGACAGAGCACACCTGGATTAGGAAGGAAATTTCTTCCAGTATATACTGACAAGGACTATTGACAGTTTGTGATTTCTGCCTTCACAGTACTGGCTGAGACTTGCTTCCAAGTTCATCCGGGCACATTTCACCTAACTCCCTCCTACTGCAGAGGTGAAAATATTAGCAACACTTTGGTCTCTTCCAATGTCTTCTCATGGCATATCACCAGTGCTTTGGGTTTTTGTTAGCTTTTTTTAGTTGTTTTCTTGATTTTTTGTTTTATTTTATTTTATTTTTAAATAAGAGACTGAAGGTGTTTTGGCAGCAGAGACGGAGCAGATGTTCCATGGACCTGAGTGAAGCATCTACTACATGCTTGTCTGGAATTGAGGGAACCTGGAAGTGAAAGATATTGTACCTTCTGTGCTCCCTACAACTGAATCCAGCACAGCCTCGAAGGAATAATTTAAAAATAATCCAAGTTAGATAATAGTTCCAGAGAGTATATTTGAGGATACAGTTGCTGAAAGAAATCAAAATGATTCCCAGATGTTTTCAATCTCCCTTCAGACATCTTTAACTCACGTGTCTTGTCTGAGGGTACTCCCTCGCCTTCCTTGTACTTTTCAATGAAGTACAAGTTGTCCTTCTAGCTCCTGCATTCAGCCTGTTTTATTTCTAGGTAATCTAATTTCTCTCAACTATAGTACTTTAATATAATTCAATCCCAAACAGAACTGCAAGTACAAAGAGCCAAATATAATAAAAGGCTAAAGGTTTATTAGATTCAGTGCAGTGAGGACTAAATAGCCTGCTTCTATAGGCTCATTTTTGTTGTTTTTCTACAAATCTTTCCAACATCTGAATTCTACATTTGCAATCATATTTCTGGGGTGCTCTTCCTGGGAAGGTGTCTGCTATATGGACTGAGTGGAAATCTTAAATGTCTCAAATCCAGAACTCTGAGTTCCTCTAGACCAGATTTCTGCTTTGCAGTACTATCTAAAACATTTATCCTTCTACATTACAATGGAAGTAGATTTGAGCATAGACAATATTACAAACTCAATTAATATCTTTGGGCAGCAGCTGCAGCAATGTGCAGTGATGCAAATATTCCAGAATAACATTACAGTAGTTTCCAGTATGAATGCTTCAGAAGCTGGGGGCATCAGCAGAAGACAGACACCTTTTAATAATGGGACCTTTTTACAGTGTTTTCAAATTATCAATTAAACTGTCTTTTATGATCTTGGAGATCTTTTAAGATCTTGGATCTTCGGCATGTAAGTGATAGCTCCCATTTAGAAATTAAATTTACAGAACCAAGAATCCTTAGTCTCACCCAAATGAGAGCAATTTATTAAGGAACATTTAGAGCTCCTGGGTGAACAGTTAAATGTTTGTTAAAGTTCAGAGGCTCTGGTAATTGCTGCTGTAAAAGCCTTCTCACCTTCACTAATAAAGTAAAAAAAGAAAGGCCAACACTGACAACAGAAGTCCAAAGTTCAGTTTTTGAATCCGTATTTAGGTATCTAAATTAAAAGTAGGGTGTTCAAGAATAACCAACCTGTCTGAGCAGCTCTCTAAGTAGGGCAAGTCTCCTACCTCAACACCTAAGCACAGTTTAGGAGCCTACATGTGGAGTCCCACTACTGAAAAAAAAACGACACACACACCCCCACCCCCCAAAAAAAACCCCAAAACCCAAACATATTTTTTCCTCATTTATTTACGAAAGTGAAACTGATTAGCATTTAATAGACAAAGGAGAAGGAACATACCATTTTGGAAGTGTCATCAGAAACCAAAAGCAAAAAGTCAAACATGCTGAATTTATTAAAACAATCGTGGTTTAGTACAGTAAGGGGAGAATTAACAATCACAGCAAAGCAAGTTAGACAGCCAAGATGAAAGCTAACCAGATTTCTGCTCTGTGTTGCATATAGTCCAGTATGGCTACTTATTTTCTGATTTGAATTACATTGGTACTAAACAAGTAAGAAGGGAAAGCATACCTCCCCATTTTCATGTTTGTTTACAATCAGCCTTCCACAGTGCATATCCAAGCATGCCCAATGCCCTTTTCCCCTGGCAACATCACTGCCTTCTTCATAGTATAAATTATGAACCATTAGGCAGAAAATGTAATTGGATTCTGGCTTTCCTCCAGCTATGGCTTAATGCTGCAGCAGCTCTGTGGCCTAACAAGTCCAGGTCAAGTAAGAATTTCAAGAGGCCAAAATGAATAGGTTTTATTTTGAAACTGCAGCCATTAGCTTGCAGAAAAGAGTCATCTTAATCAAGCTATTCCTCTACCCCATGTAGCAAGAGCACTTCTCAGCAACTTTACTGCAAATACTTCGTCCGTCAACCTCTGTGTTTTCATGCTGTAGTGCACAAAAATCCTTCTCTCAGAGCAGCTAATTTTACCTCCAGACCACAGGAGGCATTAGTTTTAGCTGCCAAACACACCTGAGTTTTTAAGAAACATGCACTGCTTCAGAAATAAAAACCTGTTTGTATGTGCCAATGGCAACATTCCTTACAGTACTTGGGAAACAGACATATGGACCGCGGGTGTTAGACGTTAAGTATACAGCTATACACAGAATGAAGGAGTGCTGCCTGCCATCATTAAAAAGGACTTTAAGTATTAGGATTTTCTGATAAGGTGTCTGAGCACATTTCTTTAGCCAACAACCATTCTGACACAGCATTTCTCTTCATAAGTAAACTCTGCAAAGGATAATAATAGTGCAAGGTCCACGCCACTTTTCTAGTTTTACTCTCACCAGATTTTAGCAGGCTATACTGATAGACACTAGTATTCCATCTCAAAAAAATGGGATACAGCAGTAAACAGAAACAACCCAGCCAAGATTCAATTGAAACCAGAGCTCGTGAGCACTGTGTGTTCTAGTTCTGGCCAACATTTGCATGTATGGCTGTATATCTTGCCTAGCCAAGAGGCTTTCAGAAGCAGCTTTCAGCCCCTCTTGGCCTGCCCAAGACACTCTCCTGAGCCCTGCACTTTTTATCAACTGGGAACACAATGAAATTGTGATTGAATTCCCTCACAGCACTGCCTTGGAAAACCAGACCGGCCCAAGGAAGGGCATTTAGACTAGTCATCAACTTATTTTCTTCTCAGCCAAGCACTGCTAGCACACAGTGGGGTGCTGGTAAAATGGCTTTGAGCTAATTGAGATCTAATATAAATTCATACCCTTTTTTTTTTCTTTCCTTTTTTTTGCCACACTACACTATATAAATACACCAATGGGCCTCTTGTACACTTTTGAGTTGCTGCATGCTGGGAAGGCAGTGGCAAAGGCTGGGGTTATTAATGCCTTTCATTCTATTCTCAGGTGCTTTCTGTTACAGCTAGAAATGAGAAAAAAAGGCTCTGTGTAAAGCATTGAACTTTTCATCACCCCAGAATTCAGCATTTGTGCTCTACCTTACATCTTTTTTATGCATGTCTGTGCCACAGTAGATGCAAATAGGAGGAAATCACACAACCAGGAAACATCTTACTGTAAATGCAGCCAAAAGGGCCAGGCAAGACATCTGAGCCAAGGCAACAACATCTAGCTCCCAAGATTTTCCCTCATTTTTTTCTAAGGGCTCAGCTCCTTCTATGCATTAAGAAGGGCAGGTTTTCAAGAGAATGAAACCTAGAAACCACCTGTGGGACACAGGAAGGCAAAACTTTTTGGAGTCTTAGAAATGAGAGAAGGAAGGACATCCTTGGTTATGCCTCATTCAGTCAGTACTCCCTCTGCTCCACCAGCTGCAAAGTTACCATTAAATCTCCTAATTACTGGCCTAAGTAATAGAATTTCTGGAAAGGTTATGCAGAGGGGCAGCGATTCCTACACCACTAGTGCCCCTGCACGTCAGGGTAGTCCCTTCAACCATGACATGAGGGAGGCAGACAAGAAACCTCCTGATATTATTACTAACACTGGAAATGCACTTTTCAAACCTAGCAATTACCATGACACAGAAACTGTGACCTCATGAGTAGCAGGAACCAGAGAGCCAGTATTAACAAATCTACTTCACACTACACTTCAGTTTCGTTAATCTAGTACTGGGAACAAGATGCTGAAGTACTCTGTGAGAGGATCAGGTAGGTCAGATGCACACTGTGTATCTTGTGACTTTTCTTGAAGGAGTTTGCTGAAACATACAGAATTATATCTGCATCACTGGCAGCTTAGGGCCTAGGTAATCCCTTTTACAAGAACATACTAACCTGAGAAATCTTCTCATTGATAAATATTTCCTGCTAACCAGACTTCATGAGCTGACTTTTGAGCAAGTTACATGACACAAACTTCTGATACAAGCAGAAAAGTGGTGTGATTGCTGCCTCCGTACTTGTCCTGGTTTCAGCTGGGATAGGGTTAATTTTCTTTCTAGTAGCTGGTACAGTGTTGTGTTTTGGGTTCAGTATGAGAATAATGTTGATAACACACTGATGGTTTCAGTTGTTGCTAAGTAGTGTTTTTACTAAGTCAGGGACTTTTCAGCTTCTCATGCCCAGCCAGCAAGAAGGCTGGAGGGGCACAAGAAGTTGGGAGGGGACACAGCCAGGACAGCTGACCCAAACTGGTGAAAGGGGCATTCCATACCATGTGACATCATGCCCAGTATATAAACTGGGGGGAGTTGGCTGGGGGGTGGGGGCTGGTGGTGGATCACTACTCAGGAACTAACTGGGCATCAGTCAGCAAGTGGTGAGCAACTGCACTGTGCAACACTTGTTTTGTATATTCCAATTCTTTTATTATCATTACTGTAATTGTATTATTATTATTATTATTATCATTATTATTTTTTTCCTTTCTGTCCTATTAAACTGTTCTTATCACAACCCGTGAGTTTTACTTCCCCCCCCCCCCCCCGATTCTCTTCCTCGTCCCACGGGGCGGGGGGGAGTGAGTGAGCGGCTGCGTGGTGCTTAGTTGCTGGCTGGGGTTAAACCACAAGAGTACTAAACACAGTAACTTCATTATTGCCTTGTTTATCTACTAACAATCCATAGGCACTGTTACATACTCTTTTGTCATATTTAAAACATGTTATCTCTGTGCAGCGTACAAAACAACAGGGATGCCCCTCAAGCACATCTTTTCAAAGGGCTCAGCAATATACAGTATTCTGTTCACACAGTTCGAAGAAAACCAACAGAACTCAGTGATCTACTGCACATTAGGAAACAGGACTGATTTAGAAGGTGCACATAGGTAGTTGTGTGGCAGATGACATGCTACAAGCTTGTATTCCAGTGGTACTTTGCTCACATGTCCATGGTTCTGGGTCACTATCATACTGCTGGGACAACCTCTGTACTTCTATTTTAAGATGCTTTCCCTGCTTTCATCTCTCCTCTACCATTCATTTACTTCCCTCAACAGACAAGCTGTAAAACCAAACAAAAAAAGGCCTCCCCTCAAATGCTTATTCTAAAACAGAGGGAGCTGACACACATGAATCTACACCCTTTACACTTGATTTACCTTACCCCAGAAAAACTGGATAAGGCCAGTGTCATTCAACAAACTGCTGCTGTCAGAAACACTGATTTGGTCTTTTAAAATGTCAGTGTCTTCTTGAACGCTGCTATTAAACAGTGACAAGGTGACAGTCACTGGCAGGCCATGCTATAGTATTAAGCTGGCTTGGGAAATAGTGCAGAATATCAGTAACAGTGCCAGGCTGGCCCTGGAATAGAAGATTGCAGTTATTATAGTATGCTGTGCTTTTGAGGGTACCTGCTACTTTTGTCTGTTCTGCTCATTTAGTGTCCTGTACAGAAGGTGAATTACAGAGCTTCCATCCAAGCAAGGAATACTTCCTCTTTAATTCTTTCAACCCAACAGGGACACTCCACAGAGTTTATGCTCTCTGCATACCTATATTGGACGTATCTGAAAACACACAGGCACAGCTTTAAATGTACATACTGATACTATGAGAGTGTTCTGCACCAACACAAAGCTACACTTAGATCCTACTGCTAAGCTGACAGAAATGGGGGATCCTTAGCAGCAGCAGCTTCCAAAACAGTATCCAATAATTTCATTACACTCTAAACATAGAGGGCTGGGTATAGCAGATTTCCTATAGCAACCCATCCATCCTATCAAGGGCACTCTTGCAGGGCCTTATAGAATTATCTGTGCATTTGTCTCAACCTCTTTGTAATTTAGGACGTTAAGGTCACATAAAGTATCTCAACAGGCATCATCATTATTTTTCTCCAAGTTGCTCTGTCCAAGCTTGCTACAACATTAGCAACTCCATAAACTCAATCTTTCTTCAAAGGCACAAGTCACATACTGAGGAGTTCCCTAATTTGCAGTGACACAGTGTGCTGCTTTTGGCTGGGACACAGTTCGTTTTCTTCATAGTAGCTTGTATGGGGCTATGCTTTAGATTTGTGCTGGAAACAGTGTTGATAACTCAGGGATGTTTCCCTTACTGCTGAGCAGTGCTTACACAGAGTCAAGGCCTTTTCTGCTCCTCACCCTGCCCCGCCAGCGAGGAGGCTGGGGGTGCACTAGAAGCTGGGAGGGGACACAGCTGGGACAGCTGACCCCAACTGACCAAAGGGATATCCCAGACCATATGACATTATGCTCAGCATATAAAGCTGGGGGAAGAAGAAGGAGGCGGAGGGGGAACGTTCGGAGTTCCCAATTAACTGTTATGTGCGATGGAGCCCTGCTTTCCTGGACATGGCTGAACACCTGCCTGACGATGGGAAAGAGTGAATGAATTCCTTGGTTTGCTTTGCTTGTGTGCGTGACTTTTGCTTTACTTACTACACTGTCTTCATTTCAACCCACAAGTTTTCTCACTTTTACTCTTCTGATTCTCTCCCCCATGTCACTGGCGGGGAGTGAGTGAGCAGCTTTGTGGTGCTTAGTTGCCGGCTGGTGGGGTTAAACCACAACACACAGCAGTGCTGAAGCACAACAGGGTTTCCTTTCATAGAATCATAGAATCGTTTAGGTTGGAAAAGACCTTTCATACACAAGTAGCTCTTACAGGAAGGCATATCTGTTTACCCACCTAGAAGAAACACATTGCTGAAAAGGTTCACATTTCTTTAGTCAAGACAGGAGAGACTTCTCCTATGTGGTAACAAGCTTCATGATGTGAAGCATATGGCTAAGAATAAGGATACATAACTATACAGATTATAAAAGTAAAAGCAACTTAACTATTCAAAATTGACAACAGTGAGCCAGAGAGGCACATAGGATGGCTTTATTCTGGGAGAATGCATGATCCTGCAGTTATGGAACCAGCCTAGGCTTTCAAGATTTATCTTGGACATCCTGTCCCTCCATAGACTGCCTGTGTGGTATTGGACAAGTCACTTTCAATCAGTGACTAGTCCCCAGCTATGCTAAACAGTAGAAGCATCTTCTCCATGGCACAAAGACAACAGGAAAGACAAATATGGACGAGTGATGTGCTCGGACCATGGCAATAAGGTGAAGATTATCAGAATTTGGACCTGGCTCAAACTCTGATTTTGCTTATGAAACTGGAAGGATAAGCACATCTGACACATTCAAGGCTGTTGACCTACTACTCAAGTTATCTCCAGCACTGCTGCATCTAAGGTCTAAGAGTGTCTATATAATATGTGATTCCTTGAAACGGACTGCCATGTCCATGTGTACTGTACACATCACATATCAAGCTATTTACTTTTCCTATATTAACCATCTCTAGGAAAGGTCAAACCCCTATAGTTTGCTAAATACAGCCAGTGCTTTCCAGGTCACCAAGAATTACTCACTGGCATCAGCATCCTTAGAAAACAGCTCTTATAAATCAGAGGCATCTATGAAGTGGCGGGTAAGACATAAATATGCACTGCAATCTCTAAATTATCCAACTGGCCAGAAGAATGATTAGCTCTTAAGTTTGGGGAGATAAGAGAAACTTCCTCCTCCTCTTAATTGCTCAAGACCTCAAATGGCACAAATAATCCTCTTAATGTCCAGAACCTGAAAAATTACTTGCCTACCTTCTTCACAGCTGCTACTGGCTGCTCTGAACTTCTGCAAAACAAGACCAAAGTAAGCACATCCACTGCCTGCCCTTTATCATTTCATTAGAAAACCAGACACCATGATCAGTAGCTGCTATTACGTACCTCACTGCCCATGTGCATTTTTGTGCAAGAGACATTTAGACTGCCCCTATGTTTCAGTGTCATTCTGCAGCACAGTAGGTGAACTAAAACCAGTACAATCTTCCGGTCTTTTCTCTTGTTTGCAGATATGAGATGGAGGGGCTAGAAATTTTAGGAGAAATATATCAGCATGGTTACTTATTTTAGATATAGGTAAGGGTTTAATGATTATCTAACTTGGTAATAGAGTTTTAATGGCAATAGACATAGCTCAAAGGGATGAGGGACAATGATTAATGTATATGTTGTTGTAACCAACTGAAGCAAGGGATAGTTCCTGATGAGAAGCAGGAGTCAACCCCAAGAACCAGCCAAGATTGGCCACGCGATTTGAACAAAAGCCAAAGAGCAACTGAGCCTGTGCAGGAGCAAGGGGTAAAGAGTTCATTGCGAGGAAGACATACAGCCTTCATCTTTACAACCACCACAAGGAGGCATTGCGCAGACTCAGTTAGGAGGGACTTAGGGAAATGGCTTCTTGGAACTAATTTTAATATGAAGCGGGGATAGGTCATGCATATGTATAGGCGCAGTAGAAAATCTTATGTATACGTAACACTTGACTGTTTAAATTTTAAGTAAGTTGCCATGTCAGGCGCGCACGACTTTGGTGGGACTACCCCTGTGCTGCCCAGCGCTGAATAAACATACCTACTTTACAATCTCACTGATTGTAGAGTCTGTTTCCGCACGTCAGATACACAACTGCTTAACAGTACAGACATGATTTTGCTCTCAATGTAACAGCTAGATAGGTTCCTAAATGCTCTTTCTCTTCTACTTCTCAAAGTTTCTCAGCATCCTGATAAACGTCAGGTGAAAACAGTTTGTCAGTTAATATTTCAAATAATGAATAATATTGTTCCTCCTCCAAGTTTTACCCTACCAGTGAACCAAACGTCAGTAAAAAATCACTAGGCTCGGCAGGTTGCCTGTAGTGGAAATACAAAAGATAACAGCATTGCATTGTTTCAGGCCAACTTAGACAAATCTTTTTGCATTTTCCTTCTCCTACCATTAATGCAGGTAATTTCAAATACGTCTTTAAGTAGTACTTAGTAGCTTTGTATTAAAAAAAAACCAAACAAAAACATAGGTACACAGTTAACAAAGGTGATTTTTTTTTTAATTTTAGTCTGTCATTATTAGTAGCACGATTAGATAAGCAGGGCTGCCTTCTGAGGCACACACAACAGCTGTTTTGTCCTTTTGCCTTTGGGTAATATCCCTAAGTATAGTTTTCTCCTCCATATCGCCATGAATTGATTTCCCTGCAATCTGAATGTTGACAGAAATTATGTCAACATTAACAATCACATTTTATTTTCTAATACAGAGTCCTCTGCTCAGTGTCTGCTACTCTTCTGCATGGTATTTAAGGAAGCCACTAATACACTGGTGTTTTCACAAAGCTCCCAGTCATATTTGCCAGACACATACAACAGAAGTTCTGCTGCAAGATCTTCGTTGCTATATAAGGAACCAACAGCAACACATTCTGAAGAAATTTGATACACAATCGATTTTGGCATTTAGCAATCCAAGTCCCTATACCTTCTGACTAGCATACAGTCCCAGCTTTTGACAAGTTTAGATGTTCAGGCTTCCAAATAATCCAGGTGCTTTTGCACACACCGTGCTGCAATAATCAATTTCACTTCTTGCAGAACTAGAGCTTTAAATTCTCAGAAAATGTAACTCAAGAGATATATTGTGGCTACTATGTTTTCTATTGGTAGCTCCCCACTACAGTAAAATCTAGTAATTTTGGTATTCCGACATTGACTAGCAACCTAAAAAATATGCCACAGATCTTTCTGAAAAGATCATACCCAGTATTTGTGTATTCCAGCTTCATAAACATCAGCACCCTTTCTTGTAAGATGATGTCAGCACAGAAAAGAAGCAATTTCCACTTGCACATATATGGTGTCCTGTCAGTGCAAGGACATTTTGAGAAGCTCCCCATATGACTATAATGAAGTGACAGCTTGCAGCTTTGGTGATGGGAATGGCAACAAGGAGGCAGTGACAAGCATGGTAAGTTCATCTGTGCTGACAAGATACTGCTATTACATGGGAACACCTCACAAGGGAAGCGTTAACTGCCTGCTAGGTTGGGCTCCGGACGTGACCTTGCACTCTCTCCAGCACCACTGCCCAGTGCCCTGGCTGAAGTCAGAGAGGCAAAGTGATGTTACACTTGCATTTTCAATGAGACTGACTACAAGAGAAATACTCAGTGACAGCCAGGATATAATGTCCCAGCCAAATGAATCAAACCTCTCTTTCTTTTTTTCCCTTTTCTTTTCTTTTTTTTCACCTCTTCAATGCAGTAAGATTTTTAAAATGTATTGATTTTTTTGAACGGGGGAACTGTATGACCAGACTGGGGCCCTCTCTGCTTGCACTGGGTGGGCTATTCTTTTCTGTCAAAGCAGTTTTACAAAATCAGCTTTGTTACACTGATTAAGGAGAAGGAGAGGACTCTCAGCCTCATTTGCAAGCAAGCCACACACCTAAAGAAAGGAAGTACAATAGATCTTTTGGAGATAGGTGCTCAGCACAAAAGCAGAACTTCGTTCTTTCCTGTGATGGTGAAAAAGGAACAGTCACAGACCAAAAAAAAAAAGGACACACCTTGAGCTCATCCGATTTAGAGCATCACAACGGAAAAGTCATCTGCACCAGGGAAAGCGCTAGCCCATTCATTTCTTCCCTGGAGTTCACTGACAGTGCAGAGCCACGTGGACTCATGCTGCAGCCCTACCCTGCCCTTGGAGCAGCATAACGATGTGCCAGCCAGGCACTTGCAGGGCAGAATGCCACATCACCTGCCACATACTTACAGCTTAATATACCAAACCCAAGTTATTCAGATGCTGCTTCTGCTGCTGCCTGTAAGATACCACGTGTTCACAAGCAGGAAAAGAGACCTCGGCGTTCCTAGGCAGCTCAACACCCTCATCCATTTAAGGGAGGCACAAATTACCTGCCTGGGTCTGGCTAGTGATATCTGCACTTCAGCCTGAGCGATTAGAAGCTGTCACAGTTGTCATGCATGGATTAGGTAACCCCATTGCCTTTTTCTGCCCCACCTTCACATGAGAACGCTCTCCTTGCTGAGGGCTAAAGTAAAATGATCAAAATGTAACTGCAGCCTCAAGTGCTATTTTGCTCCAGTTTCCACTGGGCTAGGAAACTCCTAGTGCTCATATATGCAGAAACACACCAAGGGGAACCTGCTGGACTAGAGAACTGAGTACAAGTGCTCCAGGCCAACTCCTCCTCAGAACTTCCTAGTGGAAGTCAATCTGCCTGCACGCATCCGTGTCTTCTCATCCTTTGTCTTTAGGCAGCAACCACAGCATTTGTTTTGCATTTATAATGTGCCTAGCACAAGGGAATCCAAGATACTGTACTATTCTAAGAAATGGCTATAAAAACCTTAAAGTAATGTCTGACTGCCGTGTCTTTGCTTACATTGTCAGCAATCACTCCCTGCAGAAAGACTTCTGATTGTTAATCACTAGGTGGAGCAAGCAACCATCTTGTAGTTATTAAAGGCATGAAACATACTCTAATAAATCTCACATTTCTATTCTGCCATAGATGTTGAGAAGCAAAATTATACCTGGCTTTTTTTCAATCTCTTGTGTTTTCTTCTGGTGGTGGTTCTTTGTAAAAGCCAAGATAAGAGATTCATGTTAGGTGGTGGATAGGCTGTGGGACTGCTCCAGTCTGGAACCTGCCCTGGTTTTTGTTCTGAATGTGTTTGCAAACAACGTTAAGGCTTTCTCCTACAAACTGAGTTAACAAAGGGCTGGGAGGCAGACCCCGGTGTGAAATCAGGCACAAAAGAGCCCAGCTGTGTTTGTCCAGCAGCCTTCAGCCAGGGAAACTGAAGATAACTTCTGGAAATCAGCTATCGTCTGAGAAGAAATGCTCCTCTGAATTATTCACATCAAGCTCATTTGTACTTATTTTTACACCAGGGAGAATTCAACCCTAATTGTTTCAACCAGCCTTTATCAGCAGAACAATTTGCTGACATCATAACCTGGATAAACAGGTTCATTATAACAATGAACTATGCCTTAAATTACACAAGCAATTGCTCCCTATTTGCTAAACTTTATTGCTCAGTATATGATCAAACTAACAAACCCAGCACTGCCACGGATTTTAATCACTACTTAATCGTTATTTTTGCTTTGCAGTTCAGGGAAATGGAGACTATTTTTTCCACTCTTCACTTAATAGACACTGTGAGCCCATTTGTATTCCGCTTCCAACTTCAAGCAATAAAGGCCTTTTTAGCATCACATAATAACTGCATTAAAAGGCCTCTTCATAATCACACAATAACACTTTTTATAGCTCTGCCCTCCCCCGTATCTTTTATCTGGTTACAAAGTTTCCCAGCCCCCAAATAATGCTGAATAACTCCCCATTGATTTGGAAAAACTCTGCTAATGCAACTTCCTGTTCATCTGTAGTTAAATATAATTAGTTTTGCATTTCAACAAAAGAAATGAGCTCAAATTAAGCCATGATTTTGTAACAGGCAGGGAGGATGTCTCCCTGCTGGGCTAAGATTGAGGCTAACAGCAGGCTTTACCTGTTAAGTAAATAACATGCCACTTTAAGCAGAGGAAAGTGTGTTAATTGCTGGGTATTGGTTCTATATCTGTCTAAATTCAAAAGGACTCAAGTGAAGCAGAGTGTGAATGAACTGCAGTGAGCTGCAGTCACCCTTCCACATAAGAAGCTGGAAGGCTAATGCACACACTGCTCTTGAAGATCTATCTGGGGCCATGCAAATGGAATGTCTCGGAACACTAAATACACTTAACTACAGATTTACATTAATGCAAAATTACTATGGGGTTATATCTATTATGGCTCTCTAGGCTAAATGTGAGTTCATCCCCCCACATCCTTCCTTTCCTATAAAACGATTACTCCTTTAGCCTTCCACCACTTTGCCACTGACCCTCAAGGTTCTGATTTGAGCTTCAGAACTAAATAAGGACCTAAATCCTTTCGACTTCACAGCATGAATTGTTACCATGTTCAGCACATGCTACATGACAAACCTACCATTTCTCCATAGGTGAAAAGTGGGCAGGAATGTACAGCAGGACACACTTGCACATGGAAGGTAGTCTGCCCCTCTCTCCGCATTTCTGGAGAGGCTCTTGCCAGAACAATTTCCTATCTTTGTACTTGCTTTTGGAAAAGATGCAATCCCTCCAGCTTCGGGACAGCCCATCTCAAGCAAAGACAAGAGATACCAACTGCAACCTGGCACCCAGCTAAGCCAGTATCAGCAGAATTCTTCACCTTTCTCTGACACAGCTTCTTTGTCTATCTTCTCAACAAGACTCAGGGCTGAAAACCAAAGGTCTGGCTTCTCTGCTTTATCCAGCTGCCATCTTTGTTATACAAATATTTGTCAATGCTTTTGGAAAATCCACACGGGAAGTTACTCTTTGGTGGGTATCTGTAGAAAACTAACCTCGGTGACAAACGCTGGTAGACTTTACATGAATTATCTGTCTTTTCTCCATTAACCTTAAATCAACACCTGTTGACCACATACCTCAGCTTTAGAGTGATGAAAAATGGGGAGAGGAATTGTCTCAGGTTCCCTCCCCATGTTCACTCTTAACATTCTCTCAGCATAATAATATTACAAACTAAAACGCTTACTGACCCACATTTCATTTCTAATCTGATCTGTCTCTGCTTATTAACACTTCAAGTCTCAGGTTAGTGCAGAGACATGACTCCACACACCCAAAAGCTCACTCTAAATATGGCAGGATTTTCAGTCTTTTGGCCACTGAGAAAAATACTACAGACAGGAGTGAAAAAAAGGCAAAATAAAACTTGAACTTGGCAATGAAACCCCATCTGTGCCTACAGCCAGATCAGGCAGAAGCACAAACTGAGACAGTACTCACAACACAATGCCAAAGTGGTTTAATGTCTGTGGGGCTGGAGATTTGGGAGGAAGGATATAGCACATCATGATCAGATGCCCTCAAGGAGAAACAATACAGTGTTCATCAATTCAGTTGTGTGTCTCAGCAGAGAAGCATGACACCTTCTGTAGTGAAAAACACTTATTTTTCATATCACTTTTGATATCTCTGAGTGAGCACTGACCGAGTGTTCTCTGTGCCACGAGCTGTGTGCGCAACTTAGAATGACTGCAAAGTGCACAGTGACAGCACAGCTGTCCAAAGACATCTCATTCCTACTCACTTGATAATACCTAATTCTCTTACACCTCTCTGGAAATGCCCCCTTTCAAGACATAAAGTCCTTCTGACCTTCCTAGGATGGAGACAAATGTAACTTTTTTTAGCACTTAGTGCTGACTGCGGCTATCCTGTTTACATACCACAAAGTCACCTTTATGGTATCACACCACCCTTTCTGACTCCAGTGTTTCAAAAGAGTATACACATCTGAAACCTTGCTCAATGGTCTGCATATTACTGACACATTTTCTGGCTCCTGCCAGCAGATTTATGGCCTATGCATTTGTGTGGTGCTTCCACAAAATCATGTGTTACCAGGATATTCTCAAATGACAGGCCATAGTAACACCGGCCTAAAGAGAAACCAGGGCAGGCTGCAGGGGGAAGGATGCCGGTATCTGAGGAAGGAGCATAAAGGGACATTCAAACCTTCATACTATCTGAGTACAGTCTCTAAACCCTCTCTTAGGTACAGAATATTTATTCTTTCAGTGAATAAGTTCCTGAGGAGAATGTCCTGTTGATTTCACAGGAAGAACCCAACAGTCTGTGCGGTCCAGACCAGAGAGCAGTACTCATACAGCTGGTTAGGGGAAAGGAAAACCCAATTCTAAAACCGGCTGGGATAGATACGTAATGATGCTGTGTTTACCTGCCAAGGCATACTCGGGTTTCCTTAGCAGTCTTTATCTGCCTCTTCATGGTGTTCTAGGGCTGAATGAATTACAAAGATAGGGACGTGGCTATATTACAGTAATAGTGCTGTCAGGAGATTAGATAAATAGGAAACAAAGATGTGCAATACTAAAGAGAAGCGAGAAGGAATATAACAAAGCAAGAAAAGGAAAGAACTACACAAAATGGAAATAAAGAAAACAAAAAATAGTAGGATTGCATATACTACAAGATGTAAAACTTGCAACAGAGAGGGAAAGGGGAGACAGCTATCCTACTCAACATTTGATCACCTCACTCTAGCACTAGGGGTCATTTAAGATTCTTGATAGACAGTTATCTGTCTGTCAAGAGCTGAGAGCACTTCATCTATTTGTTTACCTTTTAAGTCCCATTAATAGCTAAACTTCCTAGTTCTCAATGCTCTTTCTGATACAACATGCACTACTATTGACTTGAATACGGTTGGTGAACTTGGACAGTATTTGCCTTTGAGGCAACAGAGTTCCTCCAGTAGTAGGAATCCCTATCCTCATGCCGCTTCTATCACAGGTAACCTTCTGGCAGTAGCAGCATATTTCTTTCTCCCCAAACTAGCAATCAGGTGCTAAAATTACAAAGAGCTATTGCAGCAACCCTCTGAAGGTCCAGGCTCTCTACAAACAGCAGTTACCTAGCATGCTATGAATTTACAATATGAACGAGCTGTGACCAATACCAGAATGGCAACTAAATAAGTATCAGTGAACAAAACAGAGAACAGCTTTCAAAGAAATTCTTGTGAGATTAGTACCTCACTACCATTTCTGCTTTTGAAAGCCTACCATCTATTCTTTACAAAAAAATTGCTAGGAGAAGATGTTCCCCTAAGAATACAGGTAATATATATACATATATAAAGAGATCGAGTGTAACAGAGTTATTTGTCTATGGTCAAATTCAGATGATTCAAATTCCTGGGCTACCCACAACTCCAGCAATCTCATGCTAGGCATGTGACAGCTTCTTTACGGGAGCCACAGTATCCTAGCATCTACTAGTCTACCTGTTCTTGCTTGAATCCAGTGCAAACATCTGCAAACACTGAAAGCAACAGTTTCTCTTTCTGTCATTGATATGCTTGGGACAACTGCCACAGCAAAGCAAGTAGTCCTTCACAAGATGTACACAATTCACTGCCACCACAGTACAAGAGGACCCACAGCAGACAAAGGCCTGCTTTCAATAAAATGGAGAGAGATTTGAGATAGGTTAGGAGACTACAGTGGGGGATCCACACATGAAACAATATGCCTCCCTTTGAACAGATATATTAGGAAGCAGCCTAGACCTCCAACAGTTGTTAGAGGTTAACTAAGCTCTTGAGTTTTCCTTCCCAGGTATTAGTCAAAGAGAAGTGAACCCAAACACAGAGCCATCCAAATATGAAACCATTTGGTTGTTACACTTCCTGAATGGCTTTAGGAAAAGAAATTGCAGAAGAATAATCCCTTGGATAAGAATTTTTCACATCCCGCAGCTATGCCTATGTGATCAGCTACTTCTTTAAATCAGAGGAAAATGGCCCTGAACCCTTCTTAAAAGGGACCCAGGCCATAAATCTGAGTCACACTGATTGCTTTCATGACAGCAAGCACAGAACAAAGCATTGCCTCTGCCACACCTCTGACAAGAATCCAACTTTTACTCCCCCAGATAAAGAATCATTGGGATCAACTGGATCTAAACAGCTTTCAGCACCTTCAAGCTCCATTAAACAATTCCCCAAAAGCTTGGGATGCTACTTTGCCTTGGTGTAATGATTCTAACAATAGCCCAATAAAGCAGACTGACAGGGCACTGTGTATTTAGGAGGAGAGAGTCACTGTGGTCACTGTGGTTGCAGCAAGCTGAAGCAGGTAGAGTAAAGGAGATAAAGAAAACTAGACTCATCCCTTTATACAAACACAGCAGGCAGGACTGCAAACAAGAAGCCTGAAGCCATGCAACAGAGATACAAACAGAACTGCTATTTGCAAGAATCCGCCACTTATGCTCTTTCACTGCAGGTCGGCCATTTCTCAAAGACCTGAGGAAGCATCACCAAGCAGGTAACTTGACTGCTGCGACTGTTTAGAAGAAAAAACTTTGTCTAAAAGGAGTACCAAAAATACTTTCCAAAACACCGTCCTTTACCATCTCATAGCTTTCTCAAAAATAGTCTTAAAAAATAAATTAAACGTATTTGGATTACTTTTTTGAGAAGGAGATGGGGGAATAGGAAAGTAAGTACAGAGCAATAAATAACAGCCAACACAAGTCTATTTCCAGCTGTCTGAATTCTCCAATCCAAATCTGCATCCACCCTGTAACAGAAAAAAAAAAAAGCTAACAAAAGCCTAACTGAAACAGTACCAGCAGGATGTCTTGGTTTATGGCTGCAGTGTAGAGGAACAAGGTGAATTTCTGAGGCCTTCTGGCATCAAGGCTGTGGAATCTCAATTATGCACCCAGTTTTTATATATCTAAAAGCAGCCCTAAATATGTGCAGCTAGAACTGGGTGCAGAAGGATTCAGCATCTACTCAGGTACTGATATAAGCACTGGGTTGTCAGAGGAGCTCGCCCTGCCTGCTGACACCATCTTTGACACCTGGAAACAAATAGAATTTATGGAAGTTAAGTGGAAAGAAATGCAGACTAAAAGTTAAAGTCTGAAAGCAAACCCATTAACAGCACAAATGTTCAGGTTTATGTGCCCACTGCTTTTCCTTGGGATTACATTCCTCTGCAACATGCAAGTGAAGCTAACAGAAAATGCATCACCTTTTGACAAATAAAAAACAATACGGACAAAATGGGTTTTAAAGGCAGAGCCCTAGGTTCACTTCTTAAACACTGTAACTTTAATTCTGTTCATTTCTAGCAACAGTTCCCCAATTAAACTCTGCAGTGCATGCTAAATTCCAGAAATAAACAAAATTGATCAGGAAAAAAACATCTACTAGGTCTAATGCCCACAGCTCTTTGAGTAAGGGTAGGATTTGTAAAGCTTGCGAGTTCAGCAGATTATGGTGAAAGCCCTCGGGATTTAATACACAACAAAGGCTTAACAAGACAAAGACATGCCTCCTGTACACGGTCACTTAGTAAAAATACGCTGACTGCTCAGGAGTAGGAGGCAGGCAGCTGGGATTGATCTCAGCTGGTCTGCAGATTCAATTCCTCCCCCATCACCATGGTAACCGCTCAGTAATTCTGCCATGAATTGGAGGAGGGGTTGTTGATACCTTTGGGGAATATCAGAACTTAAAGATTCAGAGAGGAAGCAAACAGCAGCTTACCATAGTGCAACGACAAAATGCAAAGAGAACATGTCCAAAGCAACAGTTAGAGGAGAAGCATCTGAAAAAAACCATAGGCTAGTGACCCAGGGGCAACCTGCAGGTGGTATGCGAGAGGATGCTCTTCACCCTATTGCTTAACACGCCATATTGTAGTCAACACAAACAGGCAGCACTATACGTTGCACAGAGGGCATTTCCCCTGCCCACCACTGCAGCATCCCACTTCAGTTGAGCACAGTGCTCTCAACCACAGGTTTTTGAAATGACTGAGACAGCAGTGGCTCTTGCAGAGCATGCAAAAAGCAGGGGCAGCTCTGATCCTGTGCACTGCCTCTGGCTGCAGACTCTCTTCCTGCCCAGCCAGCTCCAGTGCTAGACACAGTCTTCTGTCGACTTTACCCTGGCCTCAGCTGGATAAAATGGTATCTATAGTAGGTCCAAGGTGGATTTATGGAATGAAAAACACCATTTCCAAAATGACTTGGTGGCTGCTGGGGGTGGGAGAGGGCTAACTCACTTGTTGCTTTAAAAAAACCAGATGCTGTCCTCTTTTAAGGCAAACATTCTTCAAATTGTTATATAAAATAGTGTAACCTTGCCATTGAAAAACGTGCCTGCCTGTGAGTCTGTAGACCCACAATACACCCTTACAAGGGACAAAGCTATCTCTCCAAGCCAAAAGCCTTGTCCACTAGTCCCTCTGCCATTCTGCAAATGTCTGTAGATTATTTAAAACTGCACCCTGCCGGAGAAAGATACACTTGCCTAAACCGCTGAAATCAGTAAGCCAGTTAGCCTGTGTAACCACAAAAAGACAAATGGATTTTGGAAAGATTTCTTCAATGCTTAAATTAAGTCAAAATTATTTTGATTCTGGACAAAGTGACATGCCCAAGTTGATACAAGCAATCTGTGCAGAAAAGAAGGAATAATCCAGATTGAACCCAGACCTCTTGCCCAGGCTGTGACCCCATCCTTTATATGTACAGGATCTTTTCAAACATTGCTCAGAAGTGCTTTTAAGTTTTTTAAGTGGCCACAAGATACAGCAAAAAACCAATACCACTAACACCTTTTCCTACTGAAACTTATAAACCAAAGCTTCTCAGACATATCAGTAGTTTTACATGGAACACAGTTTTCTGCCTCTTCTGATGACATTCTTGATAAAAACTTTTTATTGCTATGGATCATGAAACTAATAGCCCTATTTGCCACAGCAAATATTTTCATTTACCTGAGGCAGAGTGAGCCAAGATGCTTTATGGAGACATTAAATCAGAGTACGGACAATTTTAATTAAAAACTAAGGAAGTCACAATCTTCTGCTGAAAAAGAAATGTGGGTGAGTGACATTGCATTGTGGGTATATTAAGAACCCAGAGAAGATGAGAAAGACAGGATCTGTAAAAGCTCATGATTCAAGTCTAATCTTGCTGCAGCTAGTTTATTTTGGCAGTCTGCTGAGCAGCATGCACACATATTGCATTCTTTTGTGGACCAGAACTATTGCTTCGCTTGCAACGCGGCAGTAGCTAACAACACTGCAAGAGCTGAAGGTCTTGGGATGTGTGTCATTCCTAAAATGAAACAATCCCTATAACCTGCAAGCTCCATTTCCCCTAGAGTCTGTCATGTAGTCTTAGTGAACGCAGTAGCCTTGTTAGCATGAGATTTCATTTTAAAGTCTTGAAAATAATTATTTCCCAACTTTTTTTATATGGTGATTTAGTTTTGGGACATATTTTTAGCAACAGTTAAATTTGGACTAGCTGAAAAGCTTGAAATTAAGTATTTACTTCATAGAAATTAACTTCAGTATAACATTCTCATAACTGCAGTTACCAGATTCACTCAAGGAAGCTGTATTCTAGGTCTAGCTCATTCATTCCGTGAGTGGACTGTCACTCCTATATTGTATAATAATTTCTGCCTTTGCCCGACCTGTCATGGGTTAGCACGAGAATGTCTCAGTAGAAGAATAAATCTTTTTCTTGTACTTCAGTTACAAGGAAGAAGAAAGAA
Source organism: Harpia harpyja (assembly GCF_026419915.1). Lineage (NCBI taxonomy): Eukaryota > Metazoa > Chordata > Aves > Accipitriformes > Accipitridae > Harpia > Harpia harpyja. The sequence goes on along the minus strand of NC_068943.1, from coordinate 45,828,654 downwards.
AACATGGAATGTAGTTTCTCTCTCCTCTCTGTTTCCAAAGAGGTCAAATCACAGGCAGAAGCAAAGCTCTCTAATTCTTAAATGCTTGTTTATTAAGTATTATTGGGTATAAAGGCACTGGTGCGTTTTGGTCTCACTGATCAAGCTGTAGCAGCAGGTAGAAGTTACTGACATTAGTGAGAATAGGACTTCGCTTCTCCTGCTTGCTCCTAGGTTTAGCGACTTCTGCTTAAGATCATACCTCTGCCTAAAGTACTTAGATATCAAGGTAACAGGAACAATACAGTCCTCATCAACAGACCTGATACGGCTGAGCAGACATCCAGGCTCCCATTTCCACAAAAGATGCAACCAGATGATCTTTCAAGGTCCCTTCCAACCTGGGCTGTTCTATGATTCTGTGACATCCCTTCCACTATAGACTATACAGGGTTTTTTCCTCAGAGCTCAGTGTTTCTGTTCAAAATTAATGAGAGAAGTGGCTGCAACAGTATGTGAAAGGTCATGCCAAAATCAATTCTATCACTTGGGCAGCATTGTTCTGTTGCCATAAATCAAGCAATCCCATAGTACCATAGTTCTGATTTGCTGACAGCAGCCTGGAAAACTAGCTGCACACACAGCCATTTCTAACTCATAGGTCATACATTTATTATCTATGAATCTGTCCTGTGGCAGCTCAGGGGAAGACAGAAGCAATCAAAGTGTTGAAGGGAGAAGACAAAGAACCATGATTTTTCAAAAGCAAGAAAAAATTTAAAGGGTCTTCATTTTTGGATGCCTCTTCTAAGTTGCTTCAAGGAACCCAACTTGAGGTTTTGAGGCAGGTGTTCCGCACTTAAAAATACTAGGATTTGCAGAAGATTCTTACAAACATCCAAATCCAAGGCACCCTGAAGACTTCCTACCTGAGTTTATGCCAATTTTATTTCCTTAGGAAAGTGAACCAACTTCAATGCTACCCCCCATGTGTGTGGTTTGTGTCCCATCCCCCATCATCAGCCAGTGTAATCGCAAGTTTCAGCCAGCTGGAACAATGCAGAAACAGTCTCAAAGAAAACCACGCTCTTCGGAGATGAATTGGAAAAGCAGCGAAAAACCTTATTACTGCCCCTGTTGAAGAACAGGCTGGAAGGTAAGCTTGCTTGGCAATAGAGAATTCTCACCGACCACAGATGTCATCTGTGGGAAAAGCTCTGGTCAGTGCCCACAATCAATCCAGAGACAGGACATCATGCTTGACAAGCTATGGCAGTCTAAATCTAGAGCTTACCCTCAATGGAGAGAGGTTCTTTCCATATTTGGAAAACCCTGTATGCCCAGTTCTAGCAATACAGTCCAACTTGTGGCAATTAATTGGAGATGATTAACAAATTATTTACCTACTAGACAATGACTTCTAATCCTCTAAATCATATTTTATGTCAATCCATCATTTTGTATTATCAGCACTAAACCAACAGCCTTTTGTGTTATTTGTCCAGGAAAGGATTTCACACTGCTGGCACCCAAGTCCTTAAATACTCCATATGCATTTCAGAGACATAGTGCCTCTCATAAATTGTGGCTCACAAACATGCTTCAGAGAGAGTACTATATATTTTAATAGTTTAAATTTGTATCTGGAGCCATCTTTTGCCAAGTACAAAGTGCCAGAAATCAATACTTCATTTAAAGTATAAATTAATCTTTCATACCCAGTGGGACCTGCGAATTCTTTCATAATTGAATATCACTATGTAGTTTAGAAAGAGCAAAAAATCATAGACTTAGAAAGAAAACATAATACTTAACAAATTTTAATAGGAAAAATAATAAATATGCAGTTACTGCTACTCAACAAATGCAAAGAAAAAAATCCCAGTCTCAGTTTAGTTTCAGTGTGAATCTTTGAAGTATCCTACCTTTAGATACCATCAGAGTTGCACAGCTGAAAGAAAATAATCTTGTGTTTCAGTACACATTAAGACAAGTCATCTGTGTATACCTACAAAGTCAATGGTCTGTTGCTGTTGAAAATAAATAAAATGCACAACTGTCATGGTTTAACCCCAGCCAGCAACTAAACACCATGCAGCCGCTCACTCACTCCCCCCCACCCAGTGGGATGGGGGAGAAAATCGGGAAAAGAAGCAAAACCCGTGGGTTGAGATAAGAACGGTTTAATAGAACAGAAAAGAAGAAACTAATAATGATAATGATAACACTAATAAAATGACAACAGCAATAATGAAAGGATTGGAATGTACAAATGATGCGCAGTGCAATTGCTCACCACCCGCTGACCGACACCCAGCCAGTCCCCGAGCGGCGATTCCCCGCCCCCTCTTCCCAGTTCCTATACTAGATGGGACGTCACATGGTATGGAATACACCGTTGGCCAGTTTGGGTCAGGTGCCCTGGCTGTGTCCTGTGCCAACTTCTTGTGCCCCTCCAGCTTTCTCGCTGGCTGGGCATGAGAAGCTGAAAAATCCTTGACTTTAGTCTAAACACTACTGAGCAACAACTGAAAACATCAGTGTTATCAACATTCTTCGCATACTGAACTCAAAACATAGCACTGTACCAGCTACTAGGAAGACAGTTAACTCTATCCCAGCTGAAACCAGGACAACAACTCTCTCTCAAAGGATTTGCAGTCTGATGAATAGAGCTACAGAGACTTCTTGAACACGTGACACATGTCTGATGAGAGACTTTCAAGAAGTTTGGCCTATTCAGTAGCCTCATCAGATTAACGGTACTGAAATGTAGTAGATGCTCTCAGCAGCAAAGAAGCTTTTATAGAAGCATGGAATAATACCTTTCTATGAAAACATAATTTTCAGTGAAAAGGCTTAAATCAGAGAAGGAAAGCATGGCTAGGAAAAGACTGCCCACTCTTCCATTAGGCCTAAGATTTTAAAATGGAGTCTGCTAGGTTTTGCTGGCATTATTCAAAAGCTGTTACAGAGCATCATGATTGGAGCGGTTCTTTTGCAATGGAGATTAAAAAAATCAGCATCAGCTACCATAGACACAGAACTATTCCTATGCAGACCCTGACATTCACACTGCAATAAGCCTATATGCTTAAAGGCAGCATTCACCAACAGCCTCAAGGCACTGCACAATGGTTATTGCAGGCTCAGTTACTTCATCCTGCATAACATTTTACTCCTCCATTATCATGAAGTCTTGGAAATGGTTACCAGCAAGCTGTTTGTTAAGGGCAATGGATGTTAAGAAGATCAACAACCACATCTCTCACTACAGCCCCTAGGAATTCTTTGTACTCAGCTCTCTGTCTGTAACTACAAAACAGAAAAATAACTCTGGCTATATGATTATCTCCGATAATCCTGTCACTCACTCTCTAGAAGCATTTAGCTTTAGGCAACAAGCACTTTCCAGAGCTTATACCTTTTTGTTCAGTGCTTTATGGACTTCTAGAGGAAAGGCAGCATTGACAACACATGGAAAAATATGAGAAAACAGACAAAAGATTCATCAAGATTTGTGCTCCTAACGAAATAGCTGCAACTTTCTGGAACTTTAGGTCAGAAGTGATTGTCTGCTCCTACCTCCTGCACTGCCTTTCAGTGTTGTGCACAAAGGTTTTTCCACTGCAAGGACACAGGAAGCCAAAGGAGCATGGCTTTGGGTATGTTAGGGTATAGCGATATATTCAACATAGACAGCGATGGTTGTCATATGTCCCCGGTTCTTCGCAGAAACTTGTTCTGACTATGAACTAACAATGCAAGAAACAGAAGTATTTTAACTGAAATTAGTTCACCACTGAACTGAAGAAATGACAACTGATCATTTAGCTGCTCCCTTTCTCCTGGTCCCATCTTCAGGCAGGATGAGGACAGCTATATCATCCAAATTATTTGGAAAAAAGCAGAGATTATGTACTTAAGAAGTTATGTACTTAAGGAGTGATGTACTTAAGAAGACCACAAAGGTCTTGTGAAATAAGACACCCTTTGTATACACAAGGCATGCCTTGCTAAAGACTGTGCCCCCTGAAAAAGAACTAAAAGACTGATAAGAAGGGAACATCCTACCCCAGGAGGTGCCGAAAAGTTGAAAAATTGCTAATAGGCATGAAGTCAGAAAAAATCTTCCGATAACTGGAGGAAAGCTAAAGGCGGCAGGGGGAGATCACCACCACCGACTCAATTCAGGACCAAAAGACTTACCCCCACCCCCTCCTTGAGCATGCGCTGCAGAATAAAAGAACACTGTACCTTTAATTCGAAGTGGGGAAACTTTAACCCAATAGAAACTGTACTAGATAAGCAACTACCAGTAATAGTTTTGGGGAAGAACTTTGGAAATCGAATATGTATAACTGAACTGTATAAAATGCTTGCACGTTTAGGCATGAGGTGTGCTAGCTTTGTGGATTACCACCTAGCCCTCATCTTTGCGCAAACAGGAATTGGAATAAAATATCTGCTCTGTGTGTATGTATTGATGTTTCACACACCAGGTAAACGACCCCACTTGTGGGACAACAGAGACAGCAACATTTTGGATCCAAATGGCCTTTTCTCATCAACTGATAAGAAAATCTCACACACTTACTGATTTGGTGATCAACAAAAATTAAGTTTCTTCTTGCCATACATTATAATTACACAATAAGACAAACAACAGGGCTGTATTTGCCTGACATTCAAGCCTGCACTGTTCACCACATACTGTTCCACACATTCTTGCAGTTTTTCTTATTTCAGAGCAGTGCCAAGAGCGTTCTCTGGGTTTTTTTTGCTTTATAGAAACTGACAGTAAGATTAGGAAACCTATTTAAAACAGAAATTAAGCCATGCTTGTGAAGAGAAAGTTTACAAAATTTCTGTCCTGTTGCCAAACTGCGAACACCAAACACATGCCTCCATCAAGAAGTTAGGCAAAACATTGGTGGCACTGCACACAATGTGACGATGAAAACATGCAGTTGCAGCTCTTTCACTATCTGTTTTGCAAGCTACTTTGAGTGTACACTCAAAAGTGTCATTTTGTAGAAGACACATTTGGTGAGAACCAAATCAGTTCATAGGTCTTGTACTCTTAAGTAAAACATAATTTTTGGGTGCACCTGCTTTCCAGCACCAGGGCAAAATGCTACAGAGACCACTTAAGCTGCAGATGATGGATAACAGAATCAGTAATGCAGTGTTTGGAAATCCTCCTAGTCAAGGGCAAGTATCTACAGTGGCAACAAGGCAAGCTACATTTTACAATGCTTTCCCCTTAAACAACACATCAGGCCACAGGACCTCACAATCTGCTATCACTCAATAAGGCTAACAAACCTTTAGGGTGGAGAGCTGAAAACACTCTGAAAGTTAGTGATATGCAAGAATCTGATGCTCTACCTGACCTTCTCAAGAAGCCCTCCCATTGAGAGCTGCTAGTTTCAGAGGAGCCTTGATTAATGTGGCTTTATTCTTCATGCTGCATTCAGGAATCTGCTCAACTCGTGCTGACTGACCTAAACATCTGGTCTCTCTGTTGACATGTTTTCATAATCTTCTTTGCATCTGGAATACAGAGTTTCTCTCAACAGCTCCTTCCAGCAGAATGTTCCCCTTGCCCCCAAGTCAGAGCTGGCATAGATGCTAAGGAGACATGTGAGCCAGTCTTTCTTTTCTTTTAGCTGCTGAACACAGTAGGAATGTTTCATTTACCTACTCTCTCCCTGCACATTCTCCCTGGCTTCCTTGTCACTTGCTTTGTTGCTTGCAAGACAGAAAAGAACGATGCAACCTGTGAACTGCCCAGCTCTGCCCTGTTGACAATATAAAAATGTTTTTCAAGTGTTTCATTTGTTGCAAAGTAGCCTTGTTATCCAAGCAGCACCTCAGATTGAGGCTTTTTCTTAATTTCCTTACTACAGTTTCCTCTAGAGTCCTAATTACTTGTGTAAATTAAGGAAATCTGTGAGCTGGAGTGTTTCATTAAAAGCTTTCTGAGGTACAGAAATGCTGAATTACTGACTCTACCACTACTTTCCATGTTGATTGCAGTTGCAGTTTTAAGTGAAAGGTTTGTATAACAGGCTTTGTCAACATTTTCCCCTCTCACGCCAAGATGTCAGTGTTTTGCGCCTAATGGTAATAAAGCATCAAGCTATCAGGGTCTGTACACTCTAATGTCTCCTTTTACCAGAGGATAGGAAAAGTAATGTTTAATGCCACCTCCTACAGATAAGCTGCTGTTGAAATGCAGCTTACAATAATATTTATTAGGAGATGGTCTATCGCTTCTGATTATTTAACTCTGTTGTTTAATGGTCAGCAAACAGTCAGTTTTCCAAATAATCTAGTAGCTATTCCCCTGATGTATCATGCTAGTTTTCCTCTTTGCTGGGATACACAGTAATCAATGCAGAGCGTGGCAGGCTCTTTTGTTTAATCCTGCACATTCTGAGTATTTATGCTACTTGTTAGGCTGTTCAGGGTGGCCAGCTGACTGCCTGATTATCTGAATCTCTCAATTAAATTCCTCTGGTGACGGAACAGACTGTGGACCCTTCAACACAGTTCTATGCCGAGAACCATCCCACCAGTACAAATTAGCAACACTTCTTGCTTTCTCTCTTCTGAGACAAATGTCAGCTTTCCGACAACAGAAAACCCCACCTGGCTAATCATCTGTCAATGAACAAAACCGGTTCTGTTTGCCCACATAGAAGAGCAGTGAACTTGCATTCCCACACTGTTCCCATCCCAAAATCATAAACTGAAGTCAGGACCTCAGGACTACCACAAAACTATGTGTGCTGTAAGAATTTACACAGAAAGGTTTCTTTACTGAATACTATGCCTCAGTGTGCGTTTTTTTTAACCACAGATTAAGATAAGAAGCTCTTGCTTTTACTATTCATCTCAATATTTAAGTAACCACATTTCATCCAAACTCCTAACCAATGGACTGAGACATAATGCAGTGACCTGGCACTTCATGTTCAAATACAGCATGACTTAATAGGCTCAACTCCCTCAGTGGCCAAAGACTGTACTCAGGAGTTGCACGGGATCACTGGTTTTGCACAACATGAGATTAAAAAAGCCTACTAGTTGCCTGTACTGGTGCATGCCAAAACAATTTTCACCTTGAAGAAAAATAGAGAATACATGTCTTCTGCTCAAACTTCCTTACTTACCCCAGTGAGGAGGATACTTCAAGAGCCTTATCGGGCCTGACTTAGGCCCTGGTTACATAGAACATAATCAAAGTCAGCCCTAAGAAAATAGGAGGGTATGAAAGACTGCATACTATTTCAAGAGATAGCTATCCAGTCAAGTCTTGTGCAGTGCCAGAGGGCCAAATAGAGTGCAAGTGTAACATGAGCCAAGTCAGCAATGTTACACCAGGACTTGATTTGGCTTCCACCCAATAAAGTCCATAGATGCACATTTGTAATCCAAAGCATTTTCTACATGCATGAAAGTGTTCTTGCTGTATGGGATGTGCTCTGTCAGCATCTGTTTTATAAACTTGTAGTCTCCAGGATTTGTAACTTGGCTATAAAAATTCACCCTGGTAGAATCTTGGCATACAAGAAGTTTGGACCAATACAATGAAGGAAGGCAACTAAATCAGAGTTAACATTAACAGTGGAAACTTCACCTGGTGAAGAGTGCCTAGGGATCTTTTTCCTTGCTAAATGTCAAAGCTGCGGGAAATGCGTGAGAGTAGCCAAAAGAAGTGTATAGGCACGCTAAGTCTTGGTGTATCTCTCGCCAGAAGGACTGGCCCATAACATTCCTGCTGGAGATCTTGTTCAACCATCAGTCAAATCAGGATTTGTCAAGTGAAGTAGCCAAGTTGGATTGTAGCTGCTAATCAACAGACCTTGGGCCAGATAACGTTCACAGAACACAGTTTGCAAAAGGCGATTCCTGATCATTTATAAATGACACAATAAGCAGAACTATACTGATAGCTAGCAGTCCCAAAACTACACACAGATAAAATGCAAGAACAAGTACCCTGATTTACAGCCGATTCCTCTGCAGTAAATAGGAATGATCAGTGTTGTCTTACAACCTAATATTGCAAGATTAAACAGTCCCATTTTTCCTCGCCATATTAGGTGAAAAAGAAACTTAATTATTTGCCCTTACATTAAAAACTTGGGAAGATTGCTTCACTACATAAAGCCACGTTGGAATAGTAGCAGGTATAGGAAAGCAAAAGAACAAGAAAATACGTTAGTATTTATAAGGAAACATTACATTAACATCAGATGATTTTTACAGAGAAGGAATTAACAAATGTGCATTTTGCAACAGAAAAAAGTACAACATATAGGATAGAACTGCAGAGGCAGACTGGAACCACCACTGAACATTTCTAGGGATTACTTCATCTACTCTCCTCCTTGTTTTTCAACTTGGGAAACAAGCTTTTAGCATTTATAGCAACTGCAGAAAACTAGAAGCAACTATAATAGGGCTGGCAGCTTTGAAACAGTAAAGTAAGCTGGTCACAAAAATCAAGGCATAAAACAGTTTCAAGAGTTACTCTAAGCCCCGTGGCATTTGGCCTCCTTGTACAACTCCAGTTCTCAGTTTCTTCACTGGTTCTTCCTATCTGGAGACAAATGACCCCAAGCAAATGATGGAAATAATGGGAGCACTAAACTGACGAGACTGGAGGCACAGCACAACTGCTCAGAAGCAGGGAAACCCAACCAGTCTGGATTTCGGTTTTTTTCAGCTCCTTTGGTTACAGCATCTTACTGCCACATGAGTGGAAGCTGGAGTAGTACTTTCAATGACAGCGGAACCAGGCCATCACTGACCACACCTGGAAATCCTCACACCACTAATTTTTTGTACAAGCCTTCAATGATGGAACATTTTATGGATAGTGACAGATAGATTTGCAAAACCGTAGTATGTAGTCTAATGCTCGTTCTCTGTTTGAGGCTAGAGATCACTTTTAAAGAAGACTTCTTTAGAAATGTAACAAAACACCTCTAAGAATGAAGTGGCTACACAGTGCATCTCTATTAAAGTGAGTTATGGGAGCTCCATGTTAGACAAAAACATTAGTGATTGTGTTTTCAGTGCTCTTGGCGTTAAAATACACACATGTATGGCTGGGAGAGAAATTTTAATGCAAAAATAACAGGCTAAACATGTAGTACTTTCAACGACACCAGAACCAGGCCACCACTGACCATACCTGGAAATCCTCACACTACTAAATTTTTGTACAAGCCTTCAGTGATGGTGAACAAAGCTGGCCTAGCCATTTATACCCCAAGGACAATGCCCTGTCACAGGGCGGATTATTAGATGTTTCTGGGAATTTGGTGACTTGCTAAATACACTAGTGCCTCTGGAAATACCACTATAATTTGTGGGTAGGCTGTGATAACATTTAAAATAGTGTGTTAACTGGAAGACCTTTTGCAACTACCACACTGATAGAACCTCCAGAATTTCAGAAAGTCATTAGGACTGTTAGCGTCATTAAGACATCTTTCCCTTGAATAAAACCTAAAGCATTAAATATAATGAAAACAGAAGTCAAAAGATTATGAAGAATAACATGCTAATATACTGGCCTATTTGCTCAACAAGGACAGGAATGAAAAATGCCTTCAGGCAAGAGTGAAATAAGCTTGTTTATTGCCTCTTCTCTCTGCTGCTGCATTACTATTTTAACTATGTAGTTGTCAGACTAACGTCAAGTTACAGGCAATAAATAAGTGGCCCTCCTCATTCAGGCACTGCAACATATAGAAGAGGCATAGTTTACACAACTCAAATTTAGACATCACTTACAGCTTAGAAGCTCAAAAAGGGGTGATCCCAGGGAAGAAACAAAAAGAACATAAAACCAACCAAACCTGCCCCCTGCCCTCCCAGTGTTATCTAAAGGTCTTGCAGCATCAGCTGTGACTGACAGGATAAACAGTAACCAAATTGCCAGAAGGCAAAAAAAATGCTTCATCTATTGTCCTCTGGGAAGTCTCCTGGAAACCTAGTAAGAATTCATGACAGCAAATGTAAGAAACTTAATTCATGTTTAATGACAGGACACAGCTCTGGGTAGCTTGGAGTCTTTTCCACAGTTACCTCAGCTTTAAAAAACATACAGCATCTAAGTGGATTTTTACTGGGACAATTACATCTGTTAAGGAGGTTATAGTTAGCTGCATCAACCAGTTAATTTGAGTGAATGCTGACATTGTCCTCCTTGGGTATCTATAATCCTTGCCTCCAGTCTTGTTATATTTCTCTTCTGAATCTCTGCAACTCTTAAATTACGCAAGTCAGACAAAGAACACTTTAGCTGAGTATTTATGCTTCAAAAATTAAGAGGACTTGCAGAGTTTAGCACTGAACCGATCTTGGTCACTACAAGCAAGGCGCTCCTTGCAATGACAACAGCTTTGGGAATGAAAGAGAGATCAGGTGTTCTTTTCACCTCTATTCATTACCAGGCCAAACAGCCTCTTCAATTTTTAATGCCTTCTCTGTGTTGTAAGCACCAAAACAGGTAGGATAAAGCAGAGCTCTTCATCTCACATTCCATCTTCTTCTGTAACCCATCCCAAGACTTAGTAACATTACATGAGCAATAGGCAAGAATAAAATCTCTTACCTTTACTACTTCTTTTTTTTTTTAAACTATAATGAACTCAAATACACACATCTAATCTCATATGAATGCCAATAGCAGGTAACAGTCGCCAATTGCCAAATAGTGGAACCACACACACATCAAACCTGGTCTGAGAAAATGGATTTTTATTAGTAGATGACACCATCTCTAGCATGAATCTTACTCAATGGCTTACAAATAGAACTAAATTAATCTTTTGAAATAACCATAACATTGAGAAAAAATGCCTTATTTCCTTGATAAGCACATGATTTAAGGTTTCTATCCCCAAACAGACAAGCTGTGTCACAACAAAACACTGTATACAGATTAACTCCAGGATCTGGGGCATGAGTAATTTGCATTTAAAAATGCTCCTTGGAAGAAGAAAGACTGACTGAAAATGTTTCAGAGTTGGCTGGTTAAGAACCAGGTAGTTTGTTTACTTTTTTATTGGGGGAGGATGTGGAACACTAGAGGAAGAAAAAAAAAAAAAAAAGAGTTTAAACAGTTAAAAGTAACATCCTGAACAATTTCTTTTTGTATACACATAGATAAGCTGATGACAAGATCCATCTTCTCCATTATTAGAGAATGGATCCTTCTGTGTCTCTGTAAAAAGTACAATAGAGAAACACAGTCCAAAATTCTAAGGCTAGAAGTCGCCCATGTCCTTCTCATATTTGAAGGATAGACTGAATAGAGATAATCCTTCCTTGTACCTCTATCAGGAGTCTTTCTTGCTTTCTGTAATACTGGTATGAAGACCCCGGATTTAACAGCAGGATCATGCCTGAGATACACTGAACTCCAGTTACCCTTCTGCTTCCCAGAGGCCATCAGAATTAAAAAGCTAATACAGCCAGAGGCCAATCAAATTAACATTGGAGCATGGAAGCACATGCACAGCCATACCATGTCACAAGTGCAAAGCATTTTTAGTTTAAAAATCACTTTCCGAAAAGAACACTTTGGCCAAGGACAATTACACTGGCTGGTGTTTGTGTCACCATCAGAGAAAATGCTTAGGGTGTGACAGCTGCAAGCTGTCATTGGATTGTGAGGAACAATTGTTATAAGAGGAACTGGACTCAAAACCAGCTGTTACTGTTGAGACCCTAGCCTGCAGTTTTTCCCTAGAAAACACACCCTCTGCACTACACAATCATCTCTTCTCAAACACAAGCTATCTGCTCTATGTATAAAGAGAGAAAAATAGAAAAGCCTGAGGGCTGGAGATCTGCGGCTGTTCATAGCTTCTGCAACTGAGAAAATAGATAAAACAAATATCATAGAATTATAGAATGATAGAATGGTTTGGGTTGGAAGGGATATCCAAGATTTGCTAGACTCAAACCTTTAAAGACAGACAAACATATTCCAGGCAGACAGGTGTCCAAACAGAGCCCTCGAACCAAGAGTTCTTAGTGGTATGGCCCGATTCTCTCATCCACTATCCTTTTATGCCCTCTGGTAATTTACTCCATGTAAGCATCAAGAGAACCTTCAGTGCACTCTAAATGCAACTGGATTTTCACACCTCTTCCTGTGCAGTAAAATACAGGATAATGGGGAACTAGACTCCTGCTGCTGTTGCCAAGTGCTTCACATGACACTGCTTTTGTAGCAGCCCTCTGAAAAAAAACCCAAAATAAAAGAAGTCACACACATATACAGATTCATCTTCTTACCCTACTGTGCAACTCCACTACACAGATCCTAACACATTAGGCACAAATATGCGTTAAGAGTTCGTTACCTTTATTCATTTAGTACTGTACTGTGATTTACATCTCCTCAGTACATTGGTCTCTCTGGGTGGAGTTCAAATGACTTAAGTCAGAGTAGTGGCTTCAGGCATCAAGTGTTCAGCATGTATGATTTATACTGCACACATAAAATAACCCATACAAAATGAACTCTCTACTAAAGCAGTTTTGATGGGAAGGAAAATAATAGGTGAAGGTTGTAAATTATGAGAACTCAGCCTAAGCCATAGCTAATCACCAAGATTACAAAGAGGCAGCCTTGTATTAAAACCATAAAGGCTTTATAAAATAGGACTATCTAATCTGTGCTAAAACCACCGAAACTCTACCAAAGTTACTGATCAAAATGTAAGCACAAATCTATAATCCTAGGGAAGCAAAATCAGCCTGGTCAAGCCACACATATTAATCCATCACTTTTATTTTCTTCTAGCTTTGCACTCAGCTGCGCTCACATTTTTTGTTCTATCTCACTCTTGTCTCCTCCAGAACCTCTCTTCACAGGAGGGTAATATCTGAACAATTTGGCCTGTGAAGTTCACTGCCTGTCACAAGCAATGAAGTCCTTCTGTGTTCTGCAGAACACTCCCACACAACACCAGTATGCTTCTCTGCCCATTCTCCCCTCTGAAGTAGGCTACTGTTATTCCCTGCACCACTACAAGTCTTTTCTAGGATGCAGCATTTGTTTCCATAGTAATGTCAGTTGCCTACCCTCCTTCTTCATTGATTTTGATCAAGAAATGGCTCTGCCTTGCCTAAACTTTATCTCCTCAGTGTAATAAAATCAGCAGGAGAAGCAAGTCTGCAAATGTCTTGATTACTGCAATAATGCGACAGGCCTGTGGTGTTCTTAATGAAGCTGGCTTATAGTTTTATTTAGTGGCTGATTACTCCATCTGAATAAAGATGATGAGAATCCAGCCTCAAGCTTTTATAAGATACAACATTTGCTTTTAAAAAAAGCTATGCCTCACATGCAGGAAAAATAAGAACAGTTATCAGATACCGTTCGGTAACTGGTGAAAATTCAGTTGGCTCTCAGCTATAATTGCTGCCCACTCTGACAGCAAAAGATTGAAATTAGTGGTAATATAATTAAACATAAAGAGCTAATATACTAGAGTGGTAACCAGAATTTTCAGAATATTGGGGCTTAAATTAAGGGTCACAGGCAGGCTTTCTCTAAAGAAGCTTTTCTCCTTCAGGTTCCATGAAAAATCTCAAACCCCAAATCCTTATTTAGATTTAAAAAGTGGCCCAATATTCTGCACTGAACACCTAATGTCAAGAGAAGTTTGATGCCTGCTCTGCACTTTCAAAAATCAGATCTTTTTATTGAGATGTGTTCCCTAAATAGGAAAATAGGAACTGTCACAAGGGATTATACAGACTAAAATTGCAGCCAAGCTCCTTAGGGCAGGGACTGTTGTTTTGTTTGCGATTTAAAGAGCACTTATCACAACAGTACCCTGGTCTGTAACTGTGGCCCTTGTGTTCTGCCACAATATGGATGAGAGGTGCAATAGCTGGTCTCAAACGATATTCAGTACCAGCTTTTGAAACAGAAGTAGGCAAGGTTAATCCCTAGGATAACATATATCCAGGGACAGACTACACCTGATCCCTACTTACTAATGGCTGGGCCTGGAGCATACCATGAAGCCTGAGGACTTACGTGTCTTCTAAAGCTCCCTTGCATATATTAATTTCCTTAATTCTAACAAGCACTCGCTGGTGTAACTTTTGCTAAGAGGTCTACAAGTTCCAAAATCTAGAGATGGTTGTTGAACACAGATATATCTTTATCTCTTGTTCTAAAGAAAAAAAAAAAAAAAAAAAAGAAAAAAAATCAAGATGTTGACTTGGCTTTATCATTCATTTGACCCATGAATGTTAACAACTTCAGACAACTGAAAGAACACTTCCAATTCAATTCTTCTGTGAAACCTGAGGATCTAACTAAGCTTTAAAGCCAGAACAGTAAATTATAACGTTTCCATTTTTCTCTTAACAGTTTCCTACTTCAACTATCCTTCCCTGCCCCTCTGTTAGCACTATGCTTTTTATCATAAAAAGTGAGCAGAAATATTAATGCAGCCAGTCCTGGAATAGAGAACACAAGCAAGATGCTATTAGACTGTGAGAACTTCAATGCTGAGATGAATAAAATACTGTTTATCACTAATGTGTTAAAATAGTGCTTTACAGGAGGTTTTCTGTAGGGCAGATAGAGATGACACTTTGAACCCACTGACATTTAGCTAGCAGAATTTTTAACAGAACCTATGTCCTGTCTGCTTGGCCAGCTCAAGGAAGAAAACACCAACCAAATGAATCCCAAGTGAAGAATTCATTTCTGTTTATGTGATATTTAATATTACTTCTCCTACCAAGGCCAACTCCTGTATTAGTCTTAAAAAGCAAATTTCTCCAACTTACTCTTTTTCTTCAAAACTTGGCATAACCAGCAATCATATCTATGATCTACTAATGCCTTTTGGCAGGGCAGGTGACCAGCCAAATGCCAGCAGCCTTTAAGATCAGAAAGTTCTGTAGGCAATAGCATAAATTGAATATTCACCTTGTATTTTGTAACCAGAGATGAAAAAGACAAAAGCAAGCTATTTCTGACTAGCATTGAGTGGAGAATTATTAGCCAACCATTCAGCACAGCAGTTATTTGGGTGTATAGTAACAAGTTACTCACCTTGCAGTCCTAGGATGGATCCACCGTCAACATAGTGGGGAGCAGACCAAACCTCTGGGTCTATTCTAATGCTTTTCTATCTCTGTATGTGCATCTCTAAGCCACTCACTCATATCCAAATTAACTCTTCACCACATCTTACTGAAATCAATCAGATGCCAGTGCAATACAGACTTTACCATCTCACCTTCAATCTGTTTCAATTCTCTGACTGTAAAATGGGGACTGTATTGTCTTTTTCTTAGCTTGTGTTGCTTGTAATGTAACTGGGGACAGCCTCTTATCACACATATCTTGCACACAGCAGCTATCAGGGCTAATGTAGTTAGCTTTACCACATTTTGCTGCTACTTACAATGTTTGTATTGCAACTGTAGCGCAGGAACTACACACTGAAAGCAAGCAGGGTGAGGATGCCTGAAGAATGCTCAGCTAGAGTGCACTGCCCAAGCTGGCTGCAGTGATCTGTGAGGGCAAAGATCTTTGGGCCACCTGAGGATTCCTGCTAAATACCTTTCCTTCCACACCCCCTTCTACTTTCCAGGGCGTGAAACAATAGCATAAGAAAAAACACCACTCTTACATAACAGCAGAACAGAAAATGCAGTAGGAATAAGACAAATATCCTCTGAGAGTACAAGAACAACAAAAATGTCCTCAAACTGAAAAAAAAAAAAAAAAGACACACACAAAGTAATCAATGTAGAGACTTGCTGAAAGAATAAACCTAAGTATCATTGTATTGCCATGATTAAAAATAGCAAAAGATAATATACCACTAAAAAGCCTTTCGGAATCATTGTTACCATTATTAATTGCTCTTTACTATAAAAAGTCCCCAGGGAACAGTGAGATATGCAACTGTCTGAATCTCCAGATACAATATCCTGCCTTTTATCTCCATCATCAAGAGCCAATATTTGTTTTTACAGCCAAAGTCCCAGTACTACATTTCCTAACCTCACCCAGATCCACAGCTATGCAAATAATCACCAGCAACATGAGTCCAAAATTAACACAGGTCAGTCTCTACCCATCCAATTCTTGCATTCATTTCAGACTGAGAAACAGCTGAGCAGGAAAGTGCAAAAAGAGCCTTCCAGAGACTATAGGGATGAAGGGTACAACAGTCTCTCACGAAGCTTTGAGGATGATGTACTACATAAAAACTAAATGGATACAATGAAGTTGTCAGAGGTGATCAATAATTCCCATTACCAGTCTGCTTTGAAAGCCACAACAGCAGTAGTTAGCGTGTCCAGGCAGCTAACTGAGCCCTCCCTGCAGTAAGGCCAGGTCTTAGGGTCCAAGCAGTTCCTACTTCCCACCCAGAAACTATATCATGACCTACATGCCTCCATAGATGTTTCCAGTGATGAACAAAGAGAGAAGGGACCTATCTCATGGAGGGAGTTGTGAGGATAGATAAATATATGGAAGCAATTACTCTACAACTGAAATGATGTGAGATAAGTAACTAAAACAAGCATGGGAGACCTTTGTGCAGGAGCTATTATTTCACCATAATCTATATCTAGCACTAGCAGGCCTTTTGGATCTACCACATAAACAAATAACCTTGCTAGATGTTAGCTGCAAAGGATGGACAAAAGTCTTGCCCAAAGGACTGCCCTGCACCACTGTAATACCATAAAACGCCATGCTGGAGTTCTCTGCTAAGGATCCTACACTAATTGCTATATTCTACATCTAAGTTTTTTGTGCTAATTGTTGGAGATGAAATAGGGAAACATCAAAAAACCTTAATTCTGCTCTCCATGAAGCTTTTTTAGTCAAGTTAAACCAAACAAGAGTAAGCCTATTTTAAAGTTAAGAGTTGGAGACTTGACTTCTACTACAAGCTAAAGCAGATACATTTATCAGAGACTCGGACCAATGCAATGCAAGTACCACACATGAAGATTAAATACGGTAAGCACCATCTTTCCCAGGTGTTGCAATTCAAGTGCTTGAGACCATTTACTTAAAAAGGAACTTGAATAGTACACTGCAAAACTTAGATTGGTAGAACACAATGTTGCCAGTCAGCAAAATATAGTGAGGCTCTTGTCAGCATACATGTAAAGACAAGCAGTATGAAGACTACCCTTGGTAAAAGGTTCTGGATGTGCTTAAGAGCATGTATAAAACTGGAGCACCTTGTTTCCAACAATTTCCATCTGGAAATGGAACAAGGCATGCTCCTTAATATCTACAGTCCTTTGGTTATTTGCAAGGTCCTTTTCTCATCCCTCAAAAAACACAGTTCAGGTCTGAATGCTTCTATCAATAATGTTTATCACTTGTGAGCTGCTTCTGACAAGACTGACATGTCTGTAAGTACCATCTCCTACTCAGGTCCACTAAGCTTAGTCCTTTATCTGTATTTCACAATGACAAGAGATTCAAATAATTCAGCTTGTCTGCACATGAGCTTCATTATTTTCTCTTACATTCCCATAAAGATTCACACAGTCCTACACTTCAGTCTCCTTATCCATCTTTTAGGGTAGCAACAAGAGCTAAGTATGGGCTCCACCATGTTAACTTAACCAGGATGCCAGTGAGTTTTCATGGTCACTGCTTTGGAATCCAAAAGGAAGCAAAAGACAGACCTCAGCAATTCCAGCTGCAGATGACATTAATTTCATTTCAGCTTCCACAGAAGCAATGAATATGCACCTGTCAATCCCACGACTGGGGAAAAACAACAACAACAAACAAACAACAAACCTGGATATGACAAATACATTCCTGAGTGTAGATGGACATGCATTCCTCATTGTGCATTAATCACTATTCCATTAAGTACCCCAAGCCACCTTTTCCCTGAGAAAACTTGTCTATAAACAAACTGCCCTATCAAGACAGACCAATGATTCATCCAGCAGAGCAAGTCATGTGACAGGAGACAAGTAAACAATTGCATCAGATAAAGGTATAAAACTTCTGTGTTCTACAGCCACTCACATGCATTGGGGCTTCTCAGTTTACTAACCAACCAAATAAATACTATAAGAATAACAGAACAAACATAATATTTAAAGAAGGTTGTGAAGACTGGTTAACTACAGCTTGCACGTTTCACCCTTAAGTAATGGGGCACATTTGCAGAGTAGCACAATAATAAGGCTCAGCTCATAGGGCTACAACCTAATAGCTGGTTGTTTTTAAACATCGAAAGCAATCTACCTGAACCAAAAGCAAAAGGGACTGAAGTACAGTCCACATCTTTTATTGTTCTGATTAGAAGTATTATCAGCATTACAAATTTTCAGGTCTAAGCAGCAATGGCTGACATCTCTGCAAAGAATCTATTTTACTCAGTTCTCCAATATGCATAAGGTTAACTGGGCAGTTTAGTGCAGCAGCTGCCTCCCACTGAGAATCACTGAATGAGAGTGTCTCCACTGCATACATACAATATGTCAGTAAGGACCAAACAAGAATCTCTTCAGAAAAGTTTTCAGAAACATACACCATATAAAATGCATTTCATTGTGGGCACCAGAAATTATTTTAGCAGAAACCAAAGAAATTATTTAAACATTTTCCTTCCAAGGAGAAATTGGGGGGGGGGGGGGGGGCAGGAAGTCTACTGAGTTAGTTTGTTTGAATCAACAGTAAAAGGTTAATGCAATTACTTATTTGTTTTGCATTTTAAAACAAAAAAATCTCTATCAGTAGTATATAATTACATCTATTAAAGCTCATCCACTACTGAAATGCGGTGTGCTAATCGGAGGGCTGCCACTGCGTGATGAAAACTGCATCGCTGACTGGCTGGATGACTTCTCTTTCAGCACTGTTAAAGAAGGATGTTATCTGTCTTACGCAGCACCATTCTGAATAAGCCACGAGAGGGAGTATGTAACCTATGGCACAGCAGAGCCTGCTGTGTGGACTGCTGCGACAGACGTGGGTAGGAGGACATTGTCAAAACTGAAGGCATAATAAGGCTGAGGAAAACTGTGGGGCAAAGTAAGGCCAGAAAGGAGCTAGAAAGCAGAAAGAGCAGATCTAGGTTGTAGATGAAAACCTTGACGGGATAAGCAATGCCCCAGAAGTTCCTTAGTAGCAACAAATGCGGAGAACTGAACATTCCTCATGGCAAGTCCCCATTCATTCTGTTACTGAGACAGTACCAAAAAAAGAATCGATCGAAATCCACCCCAATAACACGTGCTGGAAGTGACCGGTTGCTTCAACAAAGCTCTTAAGCTATAATAAAAGTCTCTCATCCCTCGTGTCTACTGTTGCAGCTGTGTGATGCACTCTTTAGAGCTTGCAAGTAACACTAATTAAATGTGTCTGGGCCTTTCTATTTTAAAAGGAGACCCTAGCATCACAGTATGTCCTGTTACAATTGAGAGGATGTTGCAACCTCCACAAACCCTACTGAAACAAAAAGAGCCATAGTAACATTTGCCTTAAGAGCATGGAATATACAGTGTTCCCAATCAATAGATCAGAATTCAACTCATCTAGCTTAGCACCACAATTTGCTGTTTTCTATTTCCTGTGAAGTATTTTTATTTTATGCCAGTCATAAAGAATAGGTTTCAGAGACTTGGCAAAAAACTATTACAAAAACATCAGCACCAATAACATATAAAGAAAAAAATTCCCACAGAAAGAAAAAAATGTATTCAGCCATCCTCCCTCATCCCTTACCCACCAAGCACATGAAATAATCCTTTGTCACTGCCCATGAAAACTAGGACTCATGCCAATTTTCTGGATTACACCTAGAAAGATTATATACAGATTTTTTTTCTTTTTCCTCCTAAACCCATAGATTTTAAGGTCAGAAAGGACCACTATGCTTATATCCTCCTTTGAAGGATCTAAGAAGGAAGAAATGCAAAATCTGTCAGGAATTACTTCATTCAGCCACAACTTTATTAATTGTGGCTAGTTTGGATCTAATGTGCAAAGGTACAACAATTTCGTTCCTAGGCTGCAATCAGCTATTACCTGTGTACTTCTGAGCCAAAGGGGGAGAAAAAGAAACCCAACAAATCCAAAGCTGCACATCCCCTTGATTATTAAAATGAGCAAACACTTCATCTGAGTGGGGAACACTTAGTATCAGTTTCACAAATGGCTGCTTCTGCTTGGCAGCACTGCTCTTTTTTTTGTGTGGATGGTGCCTCAGCCAGCTGTTTCTCAAGCACATCCCTAATTCCTTCAGACAGAGACACCTGAGTAACATGTCATAAATCACTCTGACAATAGCAGCCTTGCTTCCATTTCATTTGGCACACAGAAGCCACCTGCTCACAGATTATGCCATTCGGATACTGCATGACAGAAAAAGAAACCGCCCTTATTTCAATGAACGTAAACCTAATATCCTTGTGCCTACAAGTCAGCCATTCATAACATAGATACACTGCAGTTGGACTGACTTGCTGTCTGTATTACAAAAGGATCTCATTCATTATACCATTAGACTTCCAAGTCCTTGCAAACTAGGATCAGAGTTGATATGACACAGACTGTAAGACAGTAAAGCATTTCCTTAAATATCTACATGGTGTAAAGCTGTACAGTCTTAGAGCATATGCAGTTATCACTTGGGTGGACTCCTGGGTTTCATTCAATGTTACTGCCATGCAAGCAGCAGCAGCTGCTTTCACCTCTGTGCATCAGGGTTTCATCCAATTACACCTGCAAATTTCAACCTGGCACAAGGCCTGGACTGCTCCTTCTACTGAAAGGGCACTGGAGCACTTCTGAAGTACTCTCTGCTCCCAGAGTGATCTGTTTCAGTAGTTAAGGTTCTGCCTGTTATGCTTGATTTATCTAACGAAACCTTAGATTCTAGATCATAAATTCACTGGTGATGAAATGACCAGGAGCCTACTTGTTTTCCAAAATGGCAATATGACATCGCCACCAGTATTTCATTTGGACTACCTGCCATTTGGGGAAAGTACAGGCCTAGAATGCCTTTCTGGACTCTGGAACAGGGAAACAAGGAGAGTCTCTTCAACTTCCAGGCTGTTTCCACCCATTCCATTCCTTATTCTCTTTTCACTTCTTCTCAATCCATTCCAATTCTGCCCTCTTTTGCTCCAACAGAAATTAAGTTTTCCAAAAGCATCACCTGTTATTATCATATGTTCACATAACACTGCATATACTAAGATCCTAATCCTTGCATGGCATGCATTTCTAAGCAAAAATCAAAGCTCAGGATGGTAACAGACTTGAAAGCATCCATCTCCTGGGAGTCCAAGTATAAACACATACCATCCATTACAAACACACATCAAGGCATTATCACTGCAGTCAAGGACAAGCATACTTTCCACTATAATTCAGATAGGAGTTTGACTCAGTGAGACAACAGAAGGTTAATAGCCATGGAAGGGCAAAGAAGGACCTTACGTTCCCATTTTCCACTGTCTCAAGGTGCCTTTGTGTGGAAGGAAGAACCGACATCGAAGTTAATTCAGTATAATAGAAAAGTAATATTAATTTGCTCCCACTGAAAGCAACGGGTTTGAGATGCCCAATTCCATCAGAATGCCTTAAAAATTTGAATGCAAGATATCAGGGTCCACAAACTTTCTGGCTCAACTGCCTCTCATCCCATCTGTGAGTGGTTCTACTACAACTAATCAAGTTATGTTATGGACTTTGCGTTACAAAACTAGAAAAATTGAAAAAATAAGTTATAGCTGGTACACTGCTGCCTGTAGTCTGTGACTTTCATATGAAAGCAAGGCAAACAAGAGTTTCAATTTTTTCCTAAAATAATCTCATTATTTTATGCCTTAAATTATACCACTCATTTTTGAACTTCTGTAGAGGTGAAAAATGTTCCATTAAAACTCCCACCTGATCTGCTTGGGTATATCTTATGACCAGGCATTTCAAGAAGTTCAGCAGCAGATACATTTAATCTGTAGAAACAGGATTGAACCTGCGCTGGAGGCTACTGTACTGAACGTTGCATGGGCTTAAAAAGAGATCCATTGCTGCTTGGTTTCCCAGGACTGCAGCAATGCAATGTACTCTCCTACAGCTCATTTTTCAGACAGCATTCAGGGCAGAAATAACAATCCATATTCTTAGTAAAAAAAAAAAGAAAGGAAGAGGAAAAAGTGCAGTATCTCTCATCCCTCCTTAGACACTCACTTCTCATTATGAAGATACAAAAAGGGAGGGAGGGGAAACTGGCAGCAGACAACTGCTGGGACTTGCCTCCCAATCTGCACTACACAACTGCTCCTGCCTGCTACTTTTGCATTTTTTTTTTCCTATGTGTTTTATTAGAAACAGATGGGGCCCCTGGCTAGTATATTATCAAGTCCCCCTACACAGCTGCACAACTCTGAAATTGCAGAAATAGCAATCTCCTGAATAAATTTCTCCTGCCACTAACAACTGCTTTCTTTGCTGTAATGAAGACCATAGTGGGTCTGGAAAGCTTTCTTCCAATGTCAAGAGCTATGAATGGGTTTATTTTGAGCTACAATGTATTTCTGTATTCCACAATGAAATTCTATGAACATGTGCTAGATTACTCTCCTTCCCCAGAAGTCACAGGGAAAAGCAGCTAATACAGTCTGCAAGAAGCATGAAGACAATGCAAACCAGAGAAGTAAAATAATAAACATTTCTTATCCAAGAATCATCTGATGGTGACTTGCGGAAAACAGACTCCACAATCAGTAAGATTGTAAAGTAGGTATGTTCATTCAGCGCTGGGCAGCACGGGGGGGTAGTCCCACCAAAGTCGTGTGCGCCTGATTTTGGCAGTTCACTTTAAATTTATACAGTCAAGTGTTACATATACATAGAGTTTCGCAATACGCCTATACATAGGCATTACCTATCCCCGCTTCATATTATAATTAGCTCTAGGAAGTCATTTCCATAGTTTCCTTTCAACTGCGCTTGCGCAGTGCCTCCTTATGGTGGTCGTCTGGTGGTCGTGAAGATGAAGGCTGTATGTCTTCTTCACAGTGAACTCTTAACCTTCTGTCCCTGCGCAGACTCAGTTGTCCCTTGGCATTTGTCCAAATCACAAGGTCGGTCTTGGCTGGTTCTTGGAGTCACTGCTGATTCTTATCAGGGACTATCTCCTGTCTCAGTCAGCCTCAACAATGGAAACGTTAAACATCACTTCTCATCCCCTTGGGCCATGTCTACCTCTATTGAAACTTCTTTAATTTCATTATAAGCTAGATAATTATTAAACAATTTCTATCTACATTCATATATCTACTATATCTACTAAGGTTCCTTTGGTTCCCCGTCTCAATGGGAAGACAAACATGCCCACTAAACCTAAATTGCTTCTGTTCTGCTTGGGTCAATCCAATAAGAAGGCTATACCCAAATCAGAAGTTTCCAAAGCAGGAAGTAAAGCTGCAGTGATTTTCACCACCGACAACGAAGCTCGTCAGCAAGTACTCTTTACATAGTGGCCTTACCTTGGACACGGTGACTCCAATAATGCCAGAGCAGAGTTTTGTAAAAAAAAAAAAACCAAAAAAAAAAACCCAAAACCAAAACCAAAAACAGATCTACATTTGCAATGTCAGAAAAAACGGGGGGGGGGGACAAAATCAAAACAAAACAGGTGGGACTACAGCACTACATTCACTGCTCTATCTGCCTATTAATTTTTTGCTATGGTCATATACATAGGTGAGGGCCTTTGTCCACTCTCTAGATACCTTTTAGAGAGTCTTCTTTGTACCATGCCACAAACCAACGAAATGCCTTCTAATTTCCTGATAGGAAAACTATCCCAATTCTTCCAGACAAATAAAACTTGGTCACTAACTCATGATTACCAAGAGACATTTTTTGTTTTGAAGCCTTCTTTCCTGTACCCATAGGGAAAACATTCAAAATTTGCCTTAAGGCATGACACAAGGCCCTTCCTCCTTGAGCTTAGGAAGCAGCAGATGGGATACTAATGCAGATTCCTTGGTCCTTCAAAAATCAGATTGCACATTTCAAATTCTGCCCTGCTTAGCATTACTCTGCATAAGTGAAATTCACTGTGGCTCCTCAGTAGATAAGGCAACAACTAGGGAAGTCACTGGCAAGTGAAAACTTTCCAGAAGCCTGCTTATTTCTGCAGCACGTAACTTGGAAATGAAATTTTTAACACCAAGTTCAAGTTGTGGGCAAGCCACCTTCTGAATATAAGGTAGCTTTCAGTGCGACCGAAAACTAAAGGCTAAATATTTAGGTGAATTGATCTGTCATCCCTAGTTCTGTCCTTCAGTGACTATTCCCCATACTACCCAATAAAACTAGGAAACTGATGAGAGTTCTTTATTCAAATTTGGCCAATGTGCTTTCATAAATGCACAAGCAACCATCTAAGTGTTTTCTTTCACGTTTAGTAGTTTACTCATGTCAATAGGTACAAGATGCTTGTCAGAAAGGAACCTTAAAGTGTTGCCTCAAGCCTTCAAAAGATTAACAAATAAAAAGGAGATGATAGCTTACAGAAAAAAACCTAAAACATGAGAAGTGTGGTATGTTTGCTATTCAAGGACTGTTTAGATTACGTATACTCAAGGTAAAGCTTATCTAGTTTAAGATTCTGCTTACAATAGACGATGCTTAAGGAGTCACAGACTTGCTAATTAAGGACATACATCCTCCTTTGGCACTGAGAAACGAGGGGCTGGCAAGAGAAACAAAGACCCTGGTGTCCTCAGATGATGCAGGACCATAAAAGGACAAAAGCAGTAGGGATATTCTTCCCGATGACCACCGAAGACCCCCGAAGACCACCAGAGACCCCCAGGAAGGCATAGACGACTCTGGGATGATTACTCAAGAGAACAACACGTCATGTTTGCCCAACATAATGAATATGCAATAGTTAGGCAGAACATATGTATTAGGCGTGGTGTTTTAACTGTAGTGTATAAATATGAACTGAAAACCTCAGTAGGTGTGCTTGATTTGTGGCAATCTTCCACCTTGCACCCTGTGCAGAATAAAGCAATGTCTCCTCTCTGAACATACTTTGTGTGTTTCAGGAGTTACTTTCTGATTAGGTAACAAAAGGAAGAGCTTAGCAAGTTTCTGTAAAGCTGCCTGTTCAACCTCGGTAAGCCTTCAGCATGTCACAAACCTTTTTAGCTGATAGCTCTGCTGTCCTGAGCACTAACGAGATGCTAGGAACCAAACCTCATATGAACGCCTGATTCTCACCACAGATTTGCAGACTCCCAGCTCACAATTGCATGGAGCCTCAATTTGAACACACGGGTTCTCTTTTCCCAGCCTATGGTCTTAGGGTTATTTATGATTACTTATTCGACATCAGGGTTGCAAGCCTCCCTACAGATGCCACACACTGAAAGACATCCTAAAGAATGAATGATCTGAAATAGTAACAGCTGTAGTTGGCTTCTCTGACATCACAGATCAGCTCAGGGGCACAGGCAGGAGCAGAAGCTGACTTTCAAACAATGGCCATAGTGCTTTACACTTATCTAAGATCCCCAAAGACAGCTGCTAGCTCAGATTTCCATACAGACATCTCTAGCACACTCAAGTGAGAAGTAGAAGGAGGAGCCAGATAATACCTGATCTACATTTGCATGTCAGCAGGCTTTGTCTGGCAGCTCAGCCAGCTGGTGTCTAGGTAGACATGCTTAGCCAGGGGCACAGAAAGTCTCTAACAGCAGGATGTCCAATGCCAGCATGGTCCCTGTTTCCCTGATAAGAGAACAGATTTTGGTCCTAAGAACAAACCATGGCTGCCTATCTTGGTGTGTAGTATGTTTTCCATATACATAAATTACTAACCTAAACCCCTGGAGCCTACTCACGCTGTCTCCCCCTGCCCCAATACTATTTCAGATATAAAATAAAGCTTTGATGGAGCCCCTGGCAATTACCTGCATCACACGGCAGAAATCAGTAATATGTAGCAGACAATGCAATTATGTTCTGAAAGTTAACAGACTGTGTAAACTACACATAGGCTACAAAAGCTGGGCTGCCTTATTTTCACTGCAGATCTCTTCCCTGTGATCTAGAAGTGCTGTGAGGCCTCAGATTCAATCTGGTCACTGAAGTCCAGTCTTTTTTTGAAATATCCACAGAATAATTTCTCTTTTTTCTTTTCTTTTCTCTTCTCATGTGTGATCTATGCTCTTTCATCTCTAAGGAAAAACGTTAGTGCAGGGAAATCTGTTAACTATCTAATGCTCAAAACGAATCCACAGTAACAACCAAACAACCTTATAAAGAAGCAAACCAGCATGTGTGAACAATAAGCGAAGGGAGTGGAGGGAATACTCACAAAGAAACAAACACCATTTAGGAGCTTACAACAGGAAATGTGTCTGAACATAATGAAACAAAACCTTTGCAGAATCTTCTTAAGGATAATGCTAACTAGCATTCTTAATATTGTAACATCAAATTATTTGTTTACCTGTGTGTGTGTGACAGAAGTGTTAATGCAAACTGCAGCCACAGAAATGACTAACAGATTTGCTTTCAGGGCCCTTCCCTTCACAGCGCACAGCAAGGGCAGTAAAACAACCCATGCTTCACGGAAGCATGTATTAAGCCAGAGACTCAGGTAACTGAATGATTTGCCCTATGAAGAAAAGCATGAAAAAGAAAAGAGGTCTCATTGGGATGTTAATGAATGCAGCATCATTAAATGCAGCATCATTAACACTAAATTACTGGCTGCAAAGTTAAACACAGAATGCAAGCAGACTTTGAACCAAGCCAAGCAAACTAATGGTTGCATCAAACAACGAGGTCAACCATTCTACTGCCCCAATTATTAAACTGGGAATTCTTGTTGTTATAGGATGGCATTAAAAGGAATTTACTGTTGCTTTTGTTTTACATTCACTCTTGGAGTACTACAGTTATTCAAACTATTTGGCACGCTGAGTTTATAGCCACAAAGGATGTTTTGTTTCTGGTAAAGTGAAGGACAAGACAGACAAGGACAGATAAAAATAAGAGGAAGAAAAAGAGACAGAAGATGACAAAGCAATGCAACTGTAATGCTGCATTGAAGGGGGCATCACACTGAAGATTTGAGTGGAAAAACTTCTTGAAACAATGGCAAGCACTACAGACCACTAAGCAAAAGAATTACATTGCCAAGGGTAATTCCATTACTTTTCAGTACATTTATACTGTATGCCAAGCATAATAAATAGGAACAAGCCAGAAAGACATTTTCAGTCAGACCCTCTGTGTTGTCTCTGTGCTGCACTACCACACCATGTTTCACAACAATGTTCTGCAAAAACCCCTGCATTTTCATCTCTTAATTTGAAGCTAATCTAGCTAAAGGCTGGATAAAATTTCAGAAAAATAATGTAACACTCAAGGTCGGGAGCTGGATCCAATATAAACCAGACCATGATTAAAGGAAAGCAAAGGAATCAATTGCTTCTTCCTCACTCCAGATTTGGGCTTTTTTTCAGGCAGCACTTTTTTAATTGCACAAGTTCCCTTACTTTACTAAGATGGATTTGTACGCTTTCTGTAATATAACAGCTTCCATGAGAGGCACCTGTGCAATTTCTTACAAACAGGCTAATCAGTAAAGACAGTCACCAATTAAACAAGGTCTAACTGAAATCCTCTATTGCATTCTCACTGTAGACTGGTAGCCAGTCCAGCCTTCCTCCATCACACGTAATCACCACCTGGTAGAGAAAAGGCAGATCCTACAGAAGGAAAAAGGAAAAAGAAGAAAAAACAAAGGAAGAAAGGAAACTCCAAAATAGGAAGCGAGTTCCAGAGACCATAGCAGGGAGTAGTCTGAGAGTTGTATCCTCCTCCTGTCACCACCAATGCTTAGGAAACCCTGCTGGCTACCTCTGTGACAGGTTTTCAGCAGTGCTCACCATGAATAGGGATGTCATTCATGACAGTGTAGTAGTTTATGGCGACCATCATACACCTCCTGAGGGAGTTCACGAGCAACATTCTAGTTCAGTCCAACTTGTACTTTGGTCTATGAAATATGTCCAAAAGGGAAATCTCAGGAGGTACAGGGAAGGCTGTGCAGCCCTAACTGCCTCACTCTCTGCCTCACTCTCCTTACAATAAGATGTAATACCGTGTTTCATGCAAAAAAGAATCCTGGGCTTTCCACAGTAACCACCTGTCGGAAGAAACATTCTGAGAGGAGAAGGCGGCGGCAGCAGAGGGAGTGATGAAAGTGGAAGAAGGCCCATATTGTGTGATATGCTAAAAGCTTCCTGCCAAATCCCCTACAAAAAGATTTTCCTGCAAGAAGTCCAACAGGATCCAATATGTGTTTTAATTAGCAGTCTTACAGAATAAGCTAGATCTTGTGCTATACTCTGTGCTTCTGGGCATCACCTACATTGCAGGGTTTCTTCTGCGGTTAACCCAACAGTGTCCTCATGAAAAAATAAAGGCTTCTGGGATTTTGTGTGTTCAGCATAACAAGAAAAAAATAGCAAGGGCCCCTTGATTTAAACAGCATTCTCTATGAAACAGCACCCTAAACAGTATCTGCTAAAGAAAATTTAAAAATCTCTAGCTACAGAGTGAAACTCTGAACATGTTCTACTTAAGTCCACCATTAAATGCCACAAGGATATGTACAAAATTACAGCAGAGAGACAAGGACAGCAGGTGCACGTCAAAAATGCTACAGGGGGAAGGATGGAAACAAGCAATGGGGGAACTGAGTTGCATATCTCCTTGTCTTGGTAGATAAAGGTCTACTAAGCAGCTCTGTGCTCTTGAATATCTTTCCCATGGTAACAGAAATGGCTTGGACAACTGAGCTGGGACATATACCCCGAATTTTGGGAAGAAAAATTATTATTTCCTAAGAATGCTGAGCAGCAAGTTGTGACAGTCATCATTTCAGAGTCTGTCCACAAGCATCTAATGCTGACTGGGCCTTTCCACTCCATGTCCTGCACCATCACTTGAGATAAGAAAATCTAAAATGAATCTATGTAGTAGCCAATTAAAAAAAAACTCATGAAATCTGCCTCCCTTCTTCACTCAATGAAAAGCAAAAGACTTCAGCATCTAGGGAAAGAAAACCAAACAGGCAAACCAAAACTACCTACTCCTTTAATTCCACCCAGTAACTCCACTGACCATCACTGTGAGCTATGTGACACCAGCCCATTCCTCACATATACAACAATATGTTAGCATAACTAAAGCACCCAGAGGAGGCACAACCCCCCCCCCCAAAAACCCGAAACCAAACCAAAACAAAACAAAGCTAGCTGTAAATGAGAGCACTCAGGCACTCAGGTCACTGCAGTAAATCAGAGTCCTTAATTTCATGTGAAAGAAGGGAATGTCAGACTACCATAGGACCCTCAAAGAGTCCTTTGTTAGGATGGAGGCCTGTGCATACATTTCAGAAGCCTAGAAAAGGAGGTTTAGAAAGGAAAATGCCTCTGGATTTTTTTGCCTTATTTTACCACCTTTCAGAGAGTAAAGAAGCTGAAAATCAAGCAGAGATAGAACTGACAATTAACCTATTAGCACACACGAGTAACCATTTTATTTGCACTATTTCAGTAGCAAAGAGCTCCTCCAAAGACCCCTGTAACACCTCTGAAGTCACAAGAACATAGAAGAATCAAAATAAAAACACAAACCGGAAGTAATTCTGTCTTTATTAATACTGCAGATCATACGATCACCAGTGATATGGATCAATACAGCTAAAAACCCTTGCCACACTATTCCACCAGGTACATCTCATAATTAGTCAAAGACAACGGTTTCATACTGCACTTATGTAATATCTTTGGTTGACGATTATTGCCTCCTCCCACCCCCATCTCAGAACTGATATTTTACAGTGGTTTTTATAGCACTACAGATCTTGTCTTGCATACAAACTGTTTGTCGTGGTTTAACCCCAGCCAGCAACTAAACACCACGCAGCCGCTCACTCACTCCCCCCCACTCAGTGGGATGGGGGAGAAAATCGGGAAAAGAAGCAAAACCCGTGGGTTGAGATAAGAACGGTTTAATAGAACAGAAAAGAAGAAACTAATAATGATAATGATAACACTAATAAAATGACAACAGCAATAATGAAAGGATTGGAATGTACAAATGATGCACAGTGCAATTGCTCACCACCCGCTGACCGACACCCAGCCAGTCCCCGAGCGGTGAATCCCTGCCCCCCCCCCACTTCCCCGTTCCTAAACTGGATGGGACGTCACATGGTATGGAATACACCGTTGGCCAGTTTGGGTCAGGTGCCCTGGCTGTGTCCTGTGCCAACTTCTTGTGCCCCTCCAGCTTTCTCACTGGCTGGGCATGAGAAGCTGAAAAATCCTTGACATTAGTCTAAACACTACTGAGCAACAACTGAAAACATCAGTGTTATCAACATTCTTCACATACTGAACTCAAAACATAGCACTGTACCAGCTACTAGGAAGACAGTTAACTCTATCCCAGCTGAAACCAGGACACTGTTACTCTTAGTAAGACTATGTTAGAAATTTCCATGTGAATGTCTGTGGTAAATTGGGGAATGCTATCAAAGATCCTCAGACAGCGCTGTTGTGGAAAGTGACTTACCTCTTGACACTTGATCCTGAGCTTCCCATTACTTAATTGAGAACGTCCTGAAAGGTCATATGTGACCAAAAGCTAAACCAAGCACCACAGCTGGAATTTCCCCAAGATTAGTGCCCTATTCTCCATGGAACCACAATCATTGAAAGAGTCTTGAAAAAAGCTTTCAGATCAAAACAGTCAAAAAGCCAGGGGCATTAGAATGGAGCTGAAAGAAATTATTTAAAACCCCACAGCAAAATGCCACATCAGAAATAAGTGGATAGACCATTAAAATAAATGGTGTACGTTTACAGCCAATTAATGCAAGTGGTTGAGAGGGGAAAACAATCTCCTGCACAATGATTATGCTGCGTGAAAACTGATAGGTGCTTTACTTCTATCAAGACTTCTGACAAAGACAGGAATGCGTGCTGTCTGCACTACACTATTGCAAAGTGGATTTCACATCTGACAGCTTTTTTCCCCCCTCTTTTTCCCTAAAAATAAATATTTGTGTGAGAATGGGAACATTTCTAGTAACAAATTAATTACCCTGTTCTCTAACACAACATGCTGGGTCTACAATTAGAGACCTTCAAAATGAATGCAGCAGTTTTCTAAAACTGAATCCCACATTAATTATACCCTCCTGAGACGATCCTGCATTGTTATGCGTTATAAATGGAACGGTTATCAGCACATGATGTGACCGGTCATTAAATCACGTGGGAATAAAGTAGCTGAACTTGTATTCCATTGGCACAACCTCTGTGCTTCTTCCCAAAGGAAAAGAGAGCATGCTCAGACTGTAGTCGGCAGTCGAACATTTTATCATTAGCTTAGACTGTTAGCAAACATGTCAGACAGCAAGTCAGACAATAAGGATATTCTCAGCCACCCTTCAGCCTTTATCAGATACGCTGCTAAATGCTAGTGTTAGCCGTTTGATACAGCAATGCTTTCCCAGCTGTGAACTGTTTGCCTCTAGGAAACCTTTAGCCCTTAAGCTACCATAACTGCCTGCTGCTTCAGGAATGAATTCCGCTGTCAAGCCCTAAGACTCATACCATGAAGTTAAACAAACATTTGCACCATTAAAAGGGCAGCATCTGCAGATGACAAGTAGCATCCTTCTGAATTTCCACCATTTCCCTGCTTGCCCAAAGATCAGAAACAACACCGTGGTGCAGGGGTAAAAGTGCATCTAAATTTTGTATAAGCACCTCAGATGTATGCAGACCCTTTTCTCATACTTCCTCCATTGCAATTCCTTTTCTCTAACAAAAAAGACCAGCAATATGCATTAGTGCATGAAGTATTAAAACATGGTAGTTATCTCCACAGAATCAAGGAGTTCCTTTTGCTTCAATGAAGACTGCAGTCCTAAAAGACCATCACCAGTCCAGGGTGAATTCCTCAGAGCAGGTGCCAGGAAGTGTCACAAGCCGGAGTTTCTTCTTGACATTGTGGGTTTGGGAGTGAAATCTTCTAGTATGGCAAATCAGAAAACAGGATTGCTGTGACCGCAATGGATGGCCTTGAGGCAGAAAGCAAACAGAAATGCTAACCTGATTCAGACAGCAGGTCCCAGCCAGCCTCTGGAATACCCTTGTCTGGAAGATAGTTCAGAGTTGCATTGGATTGCATTGGAAGAAATCCAACCTGAAACCATCTGACAGTTTTTCTCAGTCTAGCAAGAAACATGCAAGTAAACAGGTGACACTGGTCCAAGCTCCTTAAGTCTTTGCATGCTCATTATGTGTTAAACTCCAGAGATATACTGAAAATTGAAGTGGTTCTATAGCCAGACAATTTTTGGGTACAGTTTGTAAGGTACATCCTAAGAAAACTGGTGAACCACCCATTTTTAACAGAAGTTTAAGTTGAACCTTTCTATGGCCTTATTGTTCATTCACTGGTTAACAAAGAAAACCCCAAGCAGAGAGAGCTTCAGAGCTCTTCCCAGTATATGAGCTATGTGTAATGCAGGGAAGTGTTTGCCTCTGGACTTCATCCCAGATAAAGAAAAAGAAAAGAAGTGTATTCTCCCCTCACCAAAAAACATGAGCACCAAACCTTCTCACAGCAGGTTTTTTTGAGAAGTGAAACCTAAACCATTCCAGTGTAGATCTAAGGAAATCTCCCCTCTTACCAACTTTCTAGTAAAACACAGTCTTGCAAGAAAACCGATTCCTCCGTTATGTAACATAAATAAAAGAACGCAAGCCATACTTGTAACTCTCTGTTGATTGAAGACACAACAATGTATACTCACTTAGGATACAGTTGAGGAGAAGCAGAGAAAAGAAACAGGTGCTTAAATAGAGATCACCAGGTTATACCTACCAAGAAATTTATGAATATTTAACTCCAGGATGAAAATCTAAATAGCAAGCTGTGCACTTAAATCGTCTCCTCTTCCAAATCCTCTATTTGATTAACACTTCTCACTGTCTTCCAATCTCTCCTTCCTTCCTCTCAGAATAGAAAAAAAATCTCCATTTCATCAGCTTTCTTGAAATGATTCTTAACTAGATTTCCTTAGTTAACTTCAGTGCAATACTTCAGATATGAATGCAAATTTCCAACAAGCAAGGTACTTAACAGTATTACCATAGGTCAATGTTACGATCAAAGAAGAATTAGCCCCATTCTGCTCTTCTCCAGAGGCATCCCCACTGCACAGTTTATTTCCCATTTCACAAAGAAATGAAAAAGCTTCAGGGATCCAAGAGAACAACAGGTGAAAGCACATTTCTAATCACTACATGAACTGTTTACCACAATATTGAAGTTGAGAGTCAAATCTGAAAAGTCCATGCAGAAGAAAGTTAAGACAAGACTTGCCTATGAAAGAAAATGCACAGCAAGCTTATTGAAATGAGACAGCTATAGTAAACGTTTTTTTTATAAGTGACTGAGAATAGCAAACAGAACAAGGAAATTGCACAGCAGATTCCTTAACAGTCCTGAAGAACTTGTTAAACTGACACAGTCATGCTATTCATTTCACTGGAAACACAAACTGAAGAGCTGTGACACACATCTGTGCTATCCAGACTTAAGGAGTTAACATAAAGCAAATACAGAAAATGTATTAGCCAAAATACCCATCATCAAGGTCCCATGCACCTTCAACAAGCTGGAAAGTGCAAACATGTACGTTACAACGGCCCGAAACACAGCCCACTGTAACTCAGCCACGTTGCTGCCAAAAGACATTGTCCTCTGGAGACAAGCCAGACTGGAACCAGTAGTATTTACAGATATCCAAGAGAGAACAACATCCTGAACTGTGGTCTGAAACATACCACTACAGAGAAACATTAATAAAAGAGTCTGTATGCCATTTCAGTTCCATTAAAGGACAAGTGGTGCCATCTCTGTCACTCAGAGATTAAGTCCTGCCTTTAATGCAAGTAGTTTTCACCATTGCCCATGATGTGCTCACTGAGAGCTCAGGAAGGTTTGCTGAAACACTGTGTTATGGAATGTAGTGCTCTGCTGTGTAAAACAGGAAGAAAAAACTCTATTTCCTGATGCCCTATTAATTTCCCTTATTTCATAATATTTTTCCTCATGCTTCACATAGCAATGTTTTTTCTAAGGACCGTTAGGTGATGGGGTGTGACAGACCGTCTGCAGTGCTGAAAGAGGCCGAGTCAGAAGCTTCACAATACATGCAAGAGACTTCATTTCATTGTTTCCAAGATGTAGAGTCCAAGAGAGTATCCTGAGGATCTAATCACCCATTTAATAATTTCAAACCAACTCCACAAGACTGTAACTTCCATCACTGGTTGGAATCTTTCCAGGCTTCCAAAGTCTCTTGTGGAGAACCTAATTTTCCTTGCACAGCATTAAAATCTACATAAATTTTCTAAAGAAAAAAATGCTCTCACTTCATTTGCAGTTTAGTTTCTGAAGAGAGAAGCCTGAAAGATCCAAACTTGCAGACTTTGACTCATAGTTATGAGCTGGATTTAATAAGCAGCCAGGAGAAGGCAGATGCCCCTCTGTGCCTCCACTTAAAAACAGTAACAACGTAACCACAATAACAAGATGTGATGATGTTACTCAACTGATTATCAGAGGAACATCTTGGCTGGAGAAAGCAGTCCCTGTTTCAAATGATTCCTCTAAAAGAATGTTTTCTTTACTTGATCAAAAGCAATGCTCGTATGCAACATACAGAGAATAAAACATCAATATTGCACTTATTTGCTTAAAAATAAGCATTTAATCAGTTGCCCAAAGTTAAGAGGGCTTCTGGTCACTTCATGTTTGCTTACCAACATGTTCCATCAGACAGCAAGTTTAAACCAATATGTTAATTCTTAGGGTACCAGTACAGGGTTGATAAAAAAAGAGAAGCAAATTATCATAGAATCATAGAATCATTTTGGTTGGAAAAGACCTTCAAGATCATCAAGTCCAACCATTAACCATGCCCCCTAAACCATGCCCTGGAGTACCCTGTCCACTCGCTTTTTGAATACCTCCAGGGATGGTGACTCAACCACTTCCCTGGGCAGCCCATTCCAATGTTTGACAACCCTCTCAGTAAAAAAATTTTTCCTAATATCTAACCTAAATCTCCCTTGCCTCAACTTGAGGCCATTTCCTCTTGTCCTATCTCCAGACACCTGACAGAAGAGACCAACACCCACCTCACTACCACCCCCTTTCAGGTAGTTGTAGAGAGCGATAAGGTCTCCCCTCAGCCTCCTCTTTTCTAGACTGAACAACCCCAGATCCCTCAGCCGCTCCTCATAAGACTTGTGCTCAAGGCCCCTCACCAACTTGGTTGCCCTTCTCTGGACACGCTCAAGCAGCTCAATGTCTTTCCTGTAGTGAGGGGCCCAAAACTGAACACAGTACTCGAGGTGCGGCCTCACCAGTGCCCAGTACAGGGGAACAACCACCTCCCTGTTCCTGCTGGCCACACTGTTCCTGATACAGGCTAGGATGCGTTTGGCCTTCTTGGCCACCTGGGCACACTGCTGGCTCATATTCAGCCGGCTGTCAACCAGCACCCCCAGGTCTTTCTCTGCCGGGCAGCTTTCCAGCCACTCTTCCCCAAGCCTGTAGCGCTGCATGTGGTTGCCGTGACCGAAGTGCAGGACCCGGCACTTGGCCGTGTTAAACTTCATATGATTGGCCTCAGCCCATCGATCCAGCCTGTCCAGGTCTCTTTGTAGAGCCTCCCTACCCTCAAGCAGATCGACCCTGCCTCCCAACTTGGGTGGTTGTCCTTCTTTTAATCTGCTTTACATTTCTTTTTCCTCTTGTCAGTTAACAAGATACCCTAATGTAACACAGAGTTCGGATCAATAGCAAGTCATCGACAGATTGCATAGTCAGTGTATCTCCATCTAAACAATTACACAGTAGGGTCTTATTATAGAGGAGGACATAATACCTGCTGCTGTTATTACTGAGCTTAATTCATACATTTAGCCATTAAAACATGATAGCTAAGTGGCCTCATATCTGCAAGTGTGGAACGAAGAATTGTATACTTCCTTACTGAAAGTCAAAAACATGCTGTGATGTCCCTTTCAATCCCAAAGAAAGGCTGCCTCCATATTTATTGTTCTTCCCCTGTTTATGATCAGCTATGTCAAAGTTAATCAAAGCTAGAGCGTTAAGACATAATAAACAGTGAGTCATGACATTTGTGTTGACTTATCAACTACACTTCACAATAGAGTAATAACTAGATTTTCATGATCAAATTAGCCTTTGAAGATGTTAACTCAGAATAAAGACTCATGATGAAAAGCTTAATTTTGAAATATCAACCATACACATTAAATGTATTTATTATAAACAGCTCTCAGTTTATGGGATATTATGCAACTGACTACAGTCCCTATCTGAGGTTGCAAAGAATGTTAATGACTTTTACTTAGTATAGACAGATGAAAGACTGCTTTGTATTGTAACATAGTTCAATGTATGCAGAATAATTTTTTACCTGTACTATGAAATAACCGCCTGCTGTCCTCCTAACAAGGCATTGCAAACTTGTGGAACCCATAATTGGTCAAACTCTCACCAGAAGCAAATTCAGTGCCATGAAGTCATGGGCCTATGTACTATGGGTGAATAAGCACAATAAACCCTTAGAAAGAGCAAGAACTAAAAACCAAGCATTAACTTACTGTAAACGCAGTGATTTGGCAGAAATAGAAGAGAATGGAAAACAAAAGGCTGTCCTACTTAAACAATAAAATCAGAACAAGCAGCGTTATCAATGAGCAGTCAGAACCAATCTGCAGAACACAGATTCTTCCTGTACGAACCCATCATGCTTGGCTCTAACACAGTGGACAAACCATTAAACACATTTGTGTCTCAAAACTAATAAACACCTACCCTTAATCACATAAAAACAATGAAGAAATCTACATCTTAATGGCAGCCAACTCTTGTAAACAAGAGAACTAGAACTGGCATAATTCCAGATCCAAAATTGTGCTTTCAGTAAGAAGCAAAATCGGAACTCAACTGTTGAGTATGCTGAAGAGAGATCTGGAACAAGTTTGTTATCATGGAATTAAAACCATGCTAATTTACTTTACAGAAAATGCAAAAATCCTGTTCCTTGTAAACATTCAGAGGGACGAATAGATAGCTAGACAGACAGTCTAGAAAAAAAAAAATTAAGTATAGACATATGGTAGGGAACAGTCGTTCAGAAGTCCACAGGGAATGGATTATATATGGCTCAAACGGTCTAATCCACTTTACTTTTAACAGGTCCCATATAAACAAGGCTAGAATACATGTTAAATAAAAGCCCCATGAAATTTTAATGAAAAGCAATATGCAGTTACAGAAACTAATCTTCTAAATGGAATCATTTCACAAGTGGCAAATTTCACAAAGCAAGAGGCAGTTTGAAATAGAAGTAATGAAATAATCTTATCTAATGAACACAAGCAGAGATGGCAATTTCTATACAAGCAAGCATTCAAACAGGCAGTGATACTGCACTGAATTTTTAAGACTCGCATTACTAGTTGTCTGTAAATGCCAAGGAACAAGACATGTTGGGAAGACCTGGACTTCCCACTGTTAAGAGGAAATCATGTTGAGTAGGTATACAGTTCCAAAAGAAACAGGAGGTGACTGACAGATCAAACACACAGTCAAGCCAGAAGAGATTTCAAGACAAATCAGAATTATATTACACCTCCTCCGAGTTCTGATATATTTTGCCAAATTCTATCATATGACAGAAGTATGTCTTGAACTACTTCAGCTAACTGGTGAGATCTGACTCAACAATACAAATCTGAAAGTGAAAAGGAAACAACTGCCCCTTTACTCTGACTGCATTCTCCAATGAACATAACCAGTCTGTAGGAAGTCCGCCATTTAAGTAATTGCTATATGTTGAAGAGATTTCTTGGGGATTATTTGATTCTTAAGAGCAGCAAAATCTGTCTTTAAAACAACAGATAGTGAACAACTGTTTAAATGCAGAAAGTTGAAATATCTTTCCTAAATGCAGGAGTTCTGTCTGGGGATTCCACTATGAATATACCCCACCCTATTTATAAACACCACCCCATAGGTGTTTAAAACCTTAGTTCCAGTACTTTAACATGTTCTATTTATCTATACCAAACTGTAGCATTTTACATTTTAAGAACAGACATTGAATCCTACCATCCTTCTCAGATAACAATATCTGAAGATAGTATGAGGATTGCTTCTAGGGTAAAACAGTACAAAACAGAGAGAGTATGTTCTAGACTGGATTACTTAAAGTATGAAGCTGTTCTGAACTCTGCCACCGACATTCTGCTTTACCTTGGGCAAAATGCTGAACATATTTGTGTTTCTCCTATGATTCTTTAGCTTGACTTGTTATTTTTATATGTCCTTTAAGTTAGTGACAAGTTCAATAGGGCACTGGTCTTGCCAGGCTGTTGGAGATTACTGTCATACAGATAATTATAATTATTAACAAAACCAGAAGACATATCACAGTGACACAAAGACCCTATGTCCCTCAGCTTTCAAGTACATCTCTACACAATGCCATTTCCTTGATTATGGAAATGAACACACAAACTAAATCTTGCTGCATTTCTGACAGGTCATCAATAAAAATAAAATTTACTTGCATCAAAGTCACTAGGCATTTATAAAAATTTAGAAGCAGCTATTCATAGGGCTGTGTGCCAGTACTGTTAAAAACCAACAGATGCAAGAATAGATTTTTGCCACAAGGTAGAACAGGATTAGGAAAAATACCTCCATTTTATTTTCAGGGCTTAGCTACTTCCTGTGACTGTATCCAAGTATGAGTACAAAGAACACATAAACAGTATTAGTTGGGGTCGGACAATATGATCTCAAGAGGTCCCTTCCAACCTAGATGATTCTGTGATTCTATATTAATGCTTTATAGTTTCTCCCCATTTTTATCTTTGTGTATAGGGACAGGGTGTATAGGTATATTTGGACATTAAGCTTGCTAATGCCTACCTTCCAGCGTTTCTCTGTCCTTACCTGTATATAGACACAGCCAGAGCTTACTTCCACATAGATTTCATTTCTGACCCCCTAAAAGGGAAAAAAGTCTGCTTTTCAAGATGGCTATACTTTGGTTCAGGCTGACAAAGGAACAACAGGCCTCATGATCAAACATGAACCTGTGGGCCTAATAGCCCCTGGACCATGGATAAGAACATGAAACTAGTTTAAACCAGATTATCAGAGATCTCTGTCATAGTTTAACCCCAGCCGGCAACTAAGCAACACACAGTCAGTCGCTCCCCCCCCACTGGTGGGATGGGGAAGAGAATCAGAAGAGTAAAAGTGAAAAAACTCATGGGTTGAGGTAAAGACACTTTAATAGGTAAGGCAAAAGTCACGCACACAAGCAAAGCAAAACAAGGAATTCATTCACCACTTCCCACCGGCAGGCAGGTGTTCAGCCATCTCCAGGAAAGCAGGGCTCCAATCAAGCACAATGGTGACTTTGACACTGTCTCTCATGGCATACTCCTTGAGAAGCTGGCGTCTTGTGGCCTGGATAAGTGCACTATTCACTGGGTGAAAAACTGGCTGGATGGCCGAGCCCAGAGGGTTGTGGTGAATGGGGTGAAATCCAGTTGGCGGCGGGTCACAAGTGGTGTTCCCCAGGGCTCGGTGTCGGGCCCTGTTCTGTTTAATATCTTTACTGATGATTTGGATGAGGGGATTGAGTGCACCCTCAGCAAGTTTGCAGATGACACCAAGTTGGGAGGCAGGGTCGATCTGCTTGAGGGTAGGGAGGCTCTACAAAGAGATCTGGACAGGCTGGATCGATGGGCTGAGGCCAATCATATGAAGTTTAACACGGCCAAGTGCCGGGTCCTGCACTTCGGTCACGGCAACCCCATGCAGCGCTACAGGCTTGGGGAAGAGTGGCTGGAAAGCTGCCCGGCAGAGAAAGACCTGGGGGTGCTGGTTGACAGCCGGCTGAATATGAGCCAGCAGTGTGCCCAGGTGGCCAAGAAGGCCAAACGCATCCTAGCCTGTATCAGGAACAGTGTGGCCAGCAGGAACAGGGAGGTGGTTGTTCCCCTGTACTGGGCACTGGTGAGGCTGCACCTCGAGTACTGTGTTCAGTTTTGGGCCCCTCACTACAGGAAAGACATTGAGCTGCTTGAGCGTGTCCAGAGAAGGGCAACCAAGTTGGTGAGGGGCCTTGAGCACAAGTCTTATGAGGAGCGGCTGAGGGATCTGGGGTTGTTCAGTCTAGAAAAGAGGAGGCTGAGGGGAGACCTTATCGCTCTCTACAACTACCTGAAAGGGGGTGGTAGTGAGGTGGGTGTTGGTCTCTTCTGTCAGGTGTCTGGAGATAGGACAAGAGGAAATGGCCTCAAGTTGAGGCAAGGGAGATTTAGGTTAGATATTAGGAAAAATTTTTTTACTGAGAGGGTTGTCAAACATTGGAATGGGCTGCCCAGGGAAGTGGTTGAGTCACCATCCCTGGAGGTATTCAAAAAGCGAGTGGACAGGGTACTCCAGGGCATGATTTAGGGGGCATGGTTAATGGTTGGACTTGATGATCTTGAAGGTCTTTTCCAACCAAAATGATTCTATGATTCTATTCTATGACTTGGGAAGACAAACACCATCACTCCGAACACCACCCCTTCCTCCTCCTTTCCCCAGCATTTATTGCTGGGCTTTACATCATATGGTCTGGAATATCCCTTGGGTCAGTTGGGGTCAGCTGTCCCAGCTGTGTCCCTTCCCAACTTCTTGTGCCCCTCCCAGCCTGCTCGCTGGAGGGGTGCTGTGAGGAGCAGAAAAGGCCTTGGCTCTGTGTAAGCACTGCTCAGCAATAATGAAAACATCCCTGTGTTATCAACACTGTTTCCAGCACAAATCCAAAACATAGCCCCATACAAGTTACTATGAAGAAAATTAACTCTATCCCAGCCAAATCCAGCACAACCCCAAAGCACAAAAAAGGATGCATATACTTGTAGTTTGACTAGCAGCCAACTACTTCACACTATAAATATTAGCAGCCTTAAGAAGACCTTGAGCTCTCCCTCCATAGCAGCTGGCTGCACAGCAGTCATCTCCCCTTGAGTAGGGACACCTCTCAAGGTTACCTCTCAAGGCTGAGAGATCCCTTACCTGACACCAGACATGGATGCGTTGGTGAGTGACATTTTTCTGCATGCATGTAACATTTAGATACGTATAGTAAGGTTACCCGATAACCTTTGTATCCCATATCAACGTTGTGTAGTAGAGTATTGACCGCCAGTCCATCTGTACTTATTAAATATTTTACATACCTCAATTTACTGATTAGAACCCAACAAACTAGCTACTAGATCAGACCTGTATGAGTGTTCTCTGACAATATCAAAGCATCTCATTTTTCCTGTCACTTCATGGAAAAAGAACGTGAATCCAGCCTTCATAGTCTCTGAATTTTCTATTTTTCTTGGGTAGCATTATAATGAAAATTATGCAGTACAAAATATGTATTAGGTCCAGACTACCTAGCTTTCTTTAATCACCTCTGACTGTCCCATACAGATCAGTCATTGTATTAGCAGCAGACAGTAATATGAATATTTTAAAGCAAGTTCAGATGCTGTTTATTCAAAACGATCACGTGTTCTAGAAAATACTTGGCTACAAATACCAAGAGTCTTTAGAGGAAATGAGCAGTTTACTTCGTAGTTAGAGGTACTTTTGTATTATTCTGAAATCTGTTTTCACAGCAGGGAGGGGGAGACACACTGTTATCTGCCTTAATATACAATCATAAAGTGAAATGCCACCACAAAAATCATCCACATATGCATCAAGCCAACCAGGAGTATTACAGGAATGAAAGAGAGAGGAGAAAAATATAAATTAGATTAGTCTTTTGTTCACTGTGTCACATCAGATTCTCTTGAAAAAAACCTAAAAAATGAATGTGTCATGAAGTTGGTACTGTTTATCAATTCAGCAAACTGAAACACCAAAGAAACCAGACAAATAGTATAATTTTTTTCCCCTCTAACGTGCAAGATAATTGCTGTAAATCATGTATTTAATTCCTTAATTATTTTGAACAGGAAACAAATAAAGAATGAAATACTAAGAAGAAAAACTGGCTGCAATAAAATGAAGTGAGAAGGAAAAATCCTGTACCTAAGCAATGCTACACAGGCATTTGCTTTCACTTGCTGATAAAATTTGACTCTGTCCCATCTTACAAACGATCCATATCTAGACCTCCCAAGTGCATTCTCTAACATCTGCAAAACTAGCTTGCTACCTGTCGCTTTCTAAAAAAAAAAGAAACAAAGAGACCAATGACATTCCATTGCCTTCACACTGCAAGGGCCAACAACACTGTCTGCAGGGCTTAGTTCTTGACACTCATGCGTTTTCATTGTATTTACCAGACAGCTAAATATGGTAGAGATCTTCATCTCCATCTATGACAAATAGGCAGCCCCACAGTGTGGCAGAGCACATTTTGTTGCTGCTTTGGGGAAAAGAAAAAAAAAGAAAAAAGAAAAAAAAATCAGTTAAAAAAAAAATAATCAATGGACCTTCCACAAGTTCACATATGTTCCTACCAGAAGCGTATTTTCTATCTAGGTTTGGAGCTGTTAAAATCTAAAGCAGTTTTGGACTGCTTTTAGGGCACTTTTTTGTGTTTTTTACCTTTAATAGTAAATAAAACTGTATAGTTACGTTTGTTTTCCAATGAGTCCCATTAAAAAAAATCATTTCAGAAAGCAGATTTTTCACAGAGAAGCTGTATCATTACAGTTAAGCCAGCTATACATTGAGGCAGCTATCAGGCAGAACTGTTGTACTAATCAAATCGCGAGAGGAAAGTATATTTCTTTTTTACTATCTCAATAGAAACACAATTAGCAAAAGATGCATAATTTCCAACAGCTGTGCATATGCTGCAAAACCTTCAGCTTCCTTCCTCATAGCTCTAACTATGCATCTTCCTCATATGCCTTAAAGACCAGGCAACTATATCTTCACTGGTTGCATTTGTCAGAACCTTTAACAACTTCAAGTCATTCAATATTCAGCAGACAAGGTGCCTGTGTTTGCCCCAGAGTGTTAAAAGTTTTATCAGCTTGAATACAAAACACATGCATCTGAATGATCTCAGTGTAAAACAAAGACTTGTTTTGCCAACAATACAAGACTCCCATTCACCAACAAAGGGAACTCAAAAGCAAAACTGTTCTTGATGGCTGCAATAGCAGGTTTGCATGAGTTCCTGGGGACACACTACTTCCCAGGCTTCTTTAAACATGAGAAAGCCAACCTGATGTTACACTTTTCATGTACACAAAGAAAGCAATAAGGTACTGTACACAGTGTTCCAAAGGCACTGTCCTCTTAGCATCTCTGGGAGTTATGCTCCTTTCAAAGATACAAAAAGACACTAGTGCCAAAGATCTTTAGCAACAGAAACTGTGACAAGTCCCAGGAAAGAAACAAACAACCCCACAAACAAAAACACCCCACCACCTAGATTTCCTCGCTCCTCTGCTTCTGTAACCAATGGTCAATGCAGAAGAGCTAATCCAACACAGCCACCGACTCCAACAGTACAGTTCCAATCTTTTTTGCAACACCAAAGCATTTAATATACAAAGACATTCTATTCTTTAAATATATGTTATGCATATCTTGGGAGTGACCAAAAAAGGGAGAGTCCATATAATTTATAATCCAGGAAAAAGGAAATCAAGGAAGAGTCAAACATCTCAAATATATTTGGGGACAAGAAGGGATACCAATTTCTTTATTTTCCATATTGCCTCTGTAAGAAGTATTTCCATTGTTTCTGTAAGAAAATTTTAATTATGAATAGCTCTCCTCTTCATTCTGTGGCATCATGAAGCACAAGC
The DNA here is from genome assembly GCF_026419915.1 of Harpia harpyja. NCBI lineage: Eukaryota > Metazoa > Chordata > Aves > Accipitriformes > Accipitridae > Harpia > Harpia harpyja. Next base: position 45,784,587 of record NC_068943.1, on the reverse strand, counting down.
TTCTAGCCAAATCCTTCACCAAGCTATGGAAGCTTCAGTTGAGGATGAGCAACAAGGAAACGGGGCGGGGGGGGTTGTATTACACTGTCACCTTCATTAGAACCACAGTTACAATACTGCCACTAATTACAAGTCTATAAACTCCACCCCCCCCAAGTACTCAAATGAGTTTCCTTCCAAGCACATGTGCAAAGAATTCACAACATTTTGTTCAGCAACAATTATTAAAAAGAGAAACTACATAGAGATTAGTATGAATGACTTGATAATTATAATATGTTTCATACGTAAATAATACAATCTGTACTTCCTAAAGACTGACAGGTCTCAGTGACAATACCATTGATGTGGAGAACCCCCTTCAATATCTATCCCTATGACATGCTGAACTAATGATACTATACTCATTATAAAAGAAAGAAAATACCTTTTGCATTTTGCTAAATTAAGTAAGAGCAAAGAAATCAACTGGAAACTCAAGTGGCATGGTAAGAAAGATGTTTTAAACACAATACAAACCCTATGAGTATTCCATACAGACACACAGGGCACTACCTACAGCAATTAAAAATAAATCAGAAAACCAAAAACTCGAATTATCCCACTGAGAACAGACATGTTCTGTTCCTTAAACAGAATCCTTTCTTCTTTCAAGGGTCAACGGTTCTTTTGTTTCTATACCCATCATTTTAAAACGACAGTTTACACATTTCTCTCTGGTAAACTTCAGACATCAAAGGAAGGCTATGCAGACTCCCCCACACCTTGCAAGCAAGTAACTCCCTCCAGGATTGCGCTGTCCCCAGCTCACTCCGTTGAGGCTGCATACAACAGCCAGCCACAGAACAGAGAAAATAGTGCTTCCAGTAACATCAGCTTGCATGACTGTCTAATCGCTCAGGAATGTGCCTTTCAGCAGAGAAAATTGGATAAAATCAGCTGTTCCTCCAGTTACAAGAATCTAAGTCTCTGTATTGTCACAAGAGACCTCTGCAATCTTCTTGGAAGACAGGTGTAAAACCAGAATGCTGCAGTGGCCCTTCCCAGAATCACAGGGAGAGTAGAAGGGGTATCCCCACTCCAGTGGACTCACTTGTCTCCACATTATATTCATTAAAGCAAAGCCATCAACTTTTGTCAGTTATATTAGTAGAACTGTGTTTTCCCAACCCTTTAAATACACTATTTGGACTGATCTTCAATAAAGATATAGGAGGACTAGCTTTCCCACCCCTGGAAAAATCTAGTATCATCACACTGTTAGGAAAATCACGGCACCGACAAAATCTTACTCACAGTTGGGAATTCACATGTTTTTAAGCTGCTCACATCAAATGGAAAAGATCTTGTGTGCATAGTTTTGACAAGTCTTAAAACAAGGAAATTCAGTCAAGAGCTTTTTACAGGAGATGATCATATAAATGAATTTAAAAAAAAAAAAAAATCAAGCAACTGCTGCCAAGTTAAGTCTTGGCCCTAACTTTTTCTGGAAGTGCTTTGTGGGTAGACAGCTGAATAGATTGCTATACGACTTGTGCTGCTGGCATCTAATTATTTCCGTTTTTCTGTTCTTTGGTTGCATATGATAGTTTTGCTTGCACAAGAAACGTCAGTTCTGTAAAAGGGCATCTGTACTGAACAGTGTTTTAATGTTCATTTTATATCATCTGTGCACGTTTAAGAAAATAAGTCTTTTAGTAAAGCTTCTGCAATTGCAAGTTAGACAAGACAAAAACCTGGCCATAGACTTTAGGTTCCATAGTGGTAAGGTTATTTACTAGACTGCTGTGGCTTTCCAGAGGACCAATCTATTTCACTGAAATTCAAACACTGTAAAACAAACTGTTCCAGGTTCAGCCTCCAGTCTGAGTTTTGAAGTACCCGAAGGTGAAGAAATACATATAAAGATGGTAATAGCTTCTCTGGACAAACTTTATCCTTGGGGAGAAATGATTGAGTTCACAGATATGCAAACCTTTGTCTGAATGCCAGTTATCCAGAGTTTCTGCTGTGATATGAATAGCAAATATAAAATAATGTGAAATTAAGACAACTTTTCATCTAAACGAATGATTTAGTATCGATACTTCCACCTTGTCACATATGCTGTGGAACACTGGACAAATACACAGATGATAATATCCACTTACAGCTTTCAACTGTCTTTCCACAAAGGCATAGAGAAGCACCAAACTAAAATGCTCTTAATCCCCTTTTAAAGCACGTGCATGTTAAATATTTAGTTGGTCAAAAGTTGTGCAATGCAAGTACTTCTCAGCAAAATACTGGCTTTATTAGAAACTAGGCCCTCTGTGAAAATGGAGGTGACTAACAAAGCTACATGTATTTACAGCTCTTCTGAATCAGACCTGTTTCTGAAAGTGGAATCTTAATATTCAAGCGCTCGAGAGAGCTCTGGAATTGAATTAGGATGGTCAGGTTTTAGAATTATTTTCTTTGAGAAAAGCACTAAACAATCTTGTGACACAGACAGACCAAGAGACAATGACTCATCATTTGCTCATTTTAAAAAAAAAAACAAAAAAACATCATCATCATCTGTCTCTCCTGAAGATGACAGTAGTTCCCTTCAAAACAATGGAAGAGCCCACACATCCTTTTGTCTTACAAAATTTTAGGTGTGCTAGGAAAAAAGGACCTTCATTTGGTGTTCCGTTATTTAACTCAAACATTAGTGGAAACAATCAAAAAAAAAAAATCCAAAAACCTGTATTGCTTTGAGAGTAGCAGTAGAGTCTGACAAGAATCAAACTCGGTATTCTGTTTGAGAGTGTGCCATCAATTAGAAGGCTGACATTAAAATATTGTCATTGTTTTATCTTGTTCTTTATAGACGCTGGGGACATGCTTACTTTAACTGTAACTGCACGCCACTTTCAATTGTCTGATATAGCTTTTATTTTGTTTCTGTAGGTAGTTGAGTATTTTCTATCTTGTTTCTCTATTGAAATGAATATGTATTAAACTACTTAATAGTTCTTGATCACTTTTTCTGTCAAACATACAGGTAAGAAATAACAGGGTTTAGAAATGAAAACAACTAGAGCCTTAGAAAGATTCTGTCTGACAAAAGCTTGAAAAGACTAGGATTATTTGTTTTGTGGTTATGATGAACAGAGTAATATAGAATAACATACAACATAGAGAAAAAGTTATAAAAAGGTTAATAGCTGTGTCTAACGAGCAAAAAGATATCAAAGGACAGAGAAAGACAATACATTTAATGCTCATAAGAACATTGTTAGTATTCCAACATCAGTCTTTGCAGAACACATAATGAATGCCCAGAATGCATTAAGTTGCAGAATAGAATTATGCTTTTACAGTGATACTGAAGACATCCTCTACAAGATGTTTCCAGTTGTAATTTTTTTTTTTTTTTTCAGAGCAGAAAATCCATCAAGAACCAGTGTAGGTAGAAACTGCCCCTACTGGAAAATCATGCTTTTATCATCCAAGACAAGACACCTGGAGCCAGCTGCTGCCAGATACAGGAAAAGTGGACTGGATAGTTAACATCTAGTTAGGCACAGCAATTCAGAGGTGACAAAATAAAGTTAGTGCTTTGTATCACACTAAATCAACACAGACTGTGGTAGTAGCGTATTGTCACACCTTTAAGAAGTTGTCTTGAACTATTCTTTCAAGAGCAGCCACTGTAAATTATTTAATACCACCAATGCACAATAAAGACAGCATCAGTACAGGATGCTTAGCACCTTTCAGTTCAAATGCTTGGTACACCTACTGATAATGCTCAGGAAAGCTATCTTAGGACTGAATAACACTGCAATAAGGTACTTTCTATTTTCTGAGTACTTCACAGCTGTTAGATAAAGGATTGCTCTTATGAGCATATCAGTAACGTACACAGGCACATCTCCTACAGACACTACAGGGGAATAATAGGTCTTAACAGCTTTTTTGTCTTTCCTTTAATAAACAGCTAATAAAATTCCAGACTATATGGCTTCCATACTGAGACCACCCAGTGAGGAGTTGTAAGAATTTTTTTTTTTCCCACAATTACACATTGTTCATTATTTTCCTTTGACCAATGCTTTTACATATTACCTCTTACACTTTAATGATGTTCAGTTTGTTAAGCTTCAATATATTACTACCAGCCAGGTCTATTTCCCCCAGACTGCAATAGGAGCTGTCACTAATAGATTGGTTTAATTCTTTTACCCATGCCATTCCAATAGCTTACTGACATTCTGGCAAATACCATCACCCTTAAGGCTAGTCAAGTTAAAACCAAAATAATCAGGAAGCACACAATATACATAGAAATATTAACAAAGATTCCTAATACTGTGCAGAATTATAATTTTCTTTAAACAAATGGATTAGTCGATGGATTTGGAGGCAATTAGAAACACTCTACAAAAGACACTCAGCACAGCTAATAACATCTTACATGAAGCAGAACATCCAAAGCTTAATTGATATGACAATCACAGATACAGTTATTTCCCAGGTATCTGGACATAAGCTGACACATCCGTTACATGAGAAGTATAATACGAAGAACTTCCAGGCTGCTCTTCCCTGAAGGCTTAAAAAATATGTGAATAAGATCATTCATAACTCATAATAAATGTATTCCTCCTTTGGGGGGGTGAGGGGTGGTGGTGGAATAAATAAAAAAGTCAAGGCTATAGTAAGACAAAAGGCTTAAGTGTATTTGCGGCCAGGGAGGTGTGTCTGAAACCAGAATTTGAGAAGCCCCAGTAGTCACCACATTATAAATCCAGACCCACACTTTTAAACAGAGTGGAATTGTCTGCGAGATTTTAGAGAGAGAATTCCTAAAAAGATACCTCATGAGTTTCTGAACTACCTTTCTAGCCGCCATCCTCTCCAGCAGGTACAATCACTCATGCAGAGCTACCCTGCATCTAAATGTTATGGATTCTGTGTGTACAAAAGCCTCTTCAACAACCCTCAGTTTATGTGTTAGATACAGTAGCACAAAACTGATATGGACTAGGACTTCATGTCCAAGGACAAAATTGCTTAAGTTCTGACATAAACAGCAAGTCTTAGAGTTCTGGCAAATCTTAAACAGAAATGCCTTCCAACTGAAAATACTCTATTCTATTTACAGTGTAAATCAGAGGCTGTTCACGCTCACAGCTTAGCAGCCAGGAGAGTAAGGGTACAAAGCAAAGTGTGAATATCACCACATCTCAACCACAAGTATGTACGTAGATCACACTCAGAAGCCCATGACAAAGCTCTGGCCTCTCCTATATTCAAATTGCTACACTGGACAAACAATTTGGTTTTTGCTCAATACACCATTGTTTTATACAACAGTACATGAGAAATGCAAACAAGAAACTGAAACTGAGCAACCCATGTGAACAGTACTATTCAGCTGAGATCAATCTACTCCTGCTTAAGACTTATACACCATTCCAATTTGAACTATCTAGAAACAAGGACAGATGCCAACACAGGAACAGACAAAAATATGAACTTGAACCACAGAAGCATAAATCAGTTTAACACCTAGCCTTAACATCTGGGGACAGGTTCTTCTGTTTAATGCATATGCACTTAGGCTGCCATAAAGTAAGGGTGCATAAGTTAGTAGGGTCAGAGAATCTCAATGGTAGGTAGAATCTGTCTGCTAAAGATTTGTAACAGAAAAAGATAACAATCAAAGGTTGGTAACTGAGTATTTGGAAAAAAGTCTCCCACTATATTCGAGGACAAAAATGGCTCTACAGAAACAAGAGCTGCCGGCATGATATTCAGCTGATAGAACTGTGCTTAGTGCAGCTACAGTAAAAGACATGCACCACTCATCTGACTCCAGGTACCTTCTAGGTCTTATACCAGTGAAGGCAAACCATAGTTAAGGGCAAGCAGATTGGTAACTTTGTCCTCTAAATAAAGCCCTGCCTACAGAATCGCTTGGTAAGACACTGGACAACATCATGCCATTGACATTTATAGGAATGAAGGATTCAACTCCTGACTGCTTTTCTTCGGTATATAAACATCCTTTTAAAAAGGACTGCATACTTGTATTCAAAACAAAGCACCACCAGAATTTATGTGTCTCAGTGTGTGGAGAAGAATCTAAGAACTGCAGCTACAAGAGGAACCTGATAGATAGTAAACATATTTACAACACTTCTGCCTTCAATCATGCACTGTAACGTGCAATGCAGCTGCACAGTTGTAAATATCCACAGTAACCACAGATAATTTAAACTCTGGAGTAATATGTAGGTAATTCATGTCCAATCGAACTTATTCCTAAAATCAGTACTGACTTATAAATGACAGGGTATTTGAGTTTTGTTAAGAAGCATTTTCTTGTGGGAAAAACACTAAGCCTTGTTTATTCTTGTTTTGATTGTACTTCCTCAAAAGTCTGTTTCAAAGATTGTCTGTATCAAACAATAAAGTGGAAGCTTTATACCACTAATACACAAATAATTAAATATGTATTTTAATTATTTTTTCTTCTGTATCTGTTGAAGAAAAAGCCAAAACCAAGTAACAATTACCACAGCAAGCAAAAAGTTCTGTCCAACCAGAGAGCTCCAAAGCAGTACAAGCTAGCAATTGTTTGTGTAATGTATCTTTCTACCATGTAAGCTCACTAAAAAATGCACTCAGGAGGCCTTTTTCTGAATCAGAACTAACATGCAAGGTGATTTTGTTATCAGCCAGTACCTCCTCGAACATCCTAATCCTTTACTTCATCAGAACAGAGATAATGAGCTGCAACTACAGCAATAAACAATTAAAAAAAAAACTTGGTTAATGACAGGGTAAATATAGTGAGTGATCTGCAGTTTTTGTAGAATAATTTTTGAGTAACTTCATCTTCTGTGAGCGGCTGATGAACATACTAAAAACCCAAACCAGATACTTGGCCTCCTCTGACCAGTACACTACCAAGTAAATGCATACAATGCTTTGCATCACTGAAGTCCCACTTGAGTTTTACTTTTAATCACCTGCTCTATTTCCCCTACTCTTCCCAAAATTGCTGCAAACGTAAAAACAAACTTGCAAAGTTTGGTAACAGATGGTACAAGAACCGTGGTATCTCATATATGCATGAAAGCATGAATTTAGTCAGTTCTGTCATTTAGTTAAACAACAACATGACTCACTATGATTCTGAAAAAAATTATTACTGTTGAAAATATAAATGAGAATGTATTTTTAAGCTTCCTTGAAACCTAATAAATAGTCAGATACAACCATCCAATCCCATATAGAAATCCCTGAATTTAAAACGAGAGGCTTTGCAGAAGGATCTAGATAGATTGGAACATTGGGCAATCATCAATGGCATGAAATTTAACAAGAACAAGAACTGGATTCTGCATGCATCTGAGACTGAGTAACTTTGGGCACAAGTATAGATTGGGAGAGGAATGGCTGGAGAGCAGCCCTGCAGAAAGGGATCTGGGGGGGCTGGTCGACAGCAGGCTCAGTACGAGTCAGCAGTGTGCCCTGGCAGCCAGGAGGGCAAGCCACATCCTGGGGTGCATCAAACACAGTATGACCAGCCAGTCAAAAGAGGGGATTATCCCACTGTATTCAGCATTGGGGCAGCCTCACCTTGAGTACGGTGTGCAGTTCTGGGCCCCACAATTTAAGAAGAATGTGAAGGTCCTTGAGTGCATCCAGAGGAGAGCACTAAGCTGGTGAAAGGGCTGGGAGGAATATCCTGTGAGGAGCGGCTGAGGACTTTGGGCTTGTCCAGTTTGGAGAAAAGGAGGCTGAGGGGTGACCTCATTGCTCTCTACAGCTTCCTGAGGAGGGGATGTGGAGAGGGAGGTGCTGAGCTCTTCTCCCTTGGGATCCAGCGAGAGGACGTGTGGAAATGGTTCAAAGCTGTGTCAGGGGAGGTTCAGACTGGAAAGTAGGAAGCATTTCTTTACTGAGAGGGTGGTCAAACACTGGAACAGGCTTCCTAGAGAGGTGATGGATGCCCCAAGCCTGTCAGTGTTTGTGAGGCATTTGGACAATGCCCTTAATAACATGCTTTAACTTTTGGTCAGCCCTGAATTGGTCAGGCAGTTGGAAAAAGAAAAATCATCTTCTACTGTTATTTTACACCACCTCCCAACCTTAACCCAAACCAATGTGATGGTGCTTCTATTATCTCCTGTTATCCCCTCCCCACCCCTCCCAGATGCAAGACCCCTTCTTACAAACATGTAATTAATTGATAGATCCATTATCTCTGGTCTTCTTGCTGTTTTTTAAAGCACCTAACTTTCAGCGCAAGAAATAACGATTTTCTGCATAGAGACCCCCCCCCCTTCACATGCACAAATCAGGAGTGAATTACCCAGTTCTCTATGCATTCTGGCCTGCCCACTTCATAGAATACCACAGGAAAACACATGCATATTCTCTGAAATACCAGACAAATAGCTAAATTTTATCTATGCACAAGCAATGTCACTCCAATTAGAACTTTTCCTGAAAACTAACTCCCAGCTCTCTCCATTTACACTAGAAGTTTTTCCCCCTCTTAAGTACACTTCCCTCTGAATTAAGCTGGTTTTTTTCCCCCTTCAAGAAGGACAATTTTTCCCTTAATTCTCATTTATTTGTAAGCATTAAAAGACTTCTGCTTTTAAAAACACATATTTGCTAAAATTGTGACACGGTACTGAAGTTTAAATGATAGAATTTCTAAGCAATTTCCTGCCAAAGATTTATATTGTGTTCTCCTTTGCATCTTATGCAATACCATAAACTTAACACTAAACGAAGAAAACAGCAAGGAAAAGCAGTTTGAAGTTAGAACAGTGATCCCACTGTCTCTCCAAGACATCAAAGCACACGATGCAGCTGTTCATAATGGGCAAGCGCTCAAGGGAACATGTGAGCTTACGCCTGAATTTGATTAATTGGAAATGACATCACGATTTATAACACAATTTTCTAATTCTAAAGCAGTAATCTACAATGAATTAGACAAGGCTCATACAGGACCTGCTCAACTTTTAATTGGAAATAACTGCATTGTCATCTTTCCCCTTTTCTGCTTTTTCCATGCAAAAGAGGAAGAAATATACAAAAGAAGAAAAAAGGAAATGTTACCTCTTATGATAGAAAACCAAAAGAGCAAGTCAGAGCTTCAGAGGTTAAAATTTACACTCAAATTATGAAAATATACTATAAACAAGAATGATAGAGTGCAAGTGGTTGATATTGAAGCCTTCCATTAGAATAGAAATGCCTTGTAAATGCATGAAGATGTGATTTTTCTACTTCATCTCTTGTTAACATTCATGTTATGTCTTTTTCTTTTTTTTTAATTAGAAGGAAAAAACAAACAAACAAACATGAACTTGAGTTGCCTCCAGAGTTGTAAATTGAAATTGCAAAGTCTAACACATTTCTGATGCAATTTCACATGCCCAGGAATTGGGAGATTCTTGATACTATCTCCTCCATAGCTGCATGATCTTGTGAGCAGTTATTTCATCCATCAAGGTGCTCCGACGGACCACTCTGCCAAGTTGTACATGTAAGAAAGTATTCACGTCACTTAATACAGCAGCTCAAACTATGAGCCAAGGGTCCCTAGACTTCCCAGACAGTGGAATGGGACAAGTGTCCTCACAGTTTTCAGAGTACTTAGGTTAAGTAACCATCTGTCCGATTCCACACTTTAAATTGGCTTCTGAAGGCTTTTACCACTATTCCCCAATTCTGCAGTAGAAAAAGCCACTAGCTGACACAGGGAGAGTAACTAGCTTCAATCATAAATGCTTACTGCTGTTTCTATACAATATTTTGTGGCCTTTAGGAACTTCTGTAATGTCTGATCACAGTCTGAAGACTATAAGGCAGACACCCAGAGGGCACTTACTTGCCACAAGGAACAAATGCATAACGCACAAATACTCTTATCTGTGCTCCATCTATAGCAGACTACACTGTTACACCAATGATGTTAAACTCAGTGTCAGTTTCTTTTAATTTGCAGAGAATGAGAATTACCTCTGTCATTTACACTCACTACAGGAAAAAAAACCACCACAAAGCAGTAAAATTCCATGTTGTCATAAAAGTAAGAATACAATGATGAAAGTAACACAAGAATCTAGTCTAAATTAATAACCACCTTGAAAAAAGCCACAAACAAGTAAAACCAAACCACAGTACAGTACATAAATGTGCCATTACTGTACATGGGCACACACATTGCCTACTGATTCATGTGCCATTTATTCAAATGTTCATTTTTTAAAAATAGTAGGCATTTTTAGCCTTTAACAACTCCTCTTTCTTCACAAGATAATTATCTCCAGCACAGAGTTCTTTGCTACTGCCCTGTGCCACATTAAAAAAAAATGCAAATTATACTATGAGAATTATGCATAACTCACAGAGCTTATTGTACTTCTCAGCCATTCTTATTTTATTCACACTTTTTCAATCTATTTAACACATTCAGGTTGGATTGTTTGGGGATTTTTTTATACATGCTATCCATCTCAACAGCAGGACTCAGCTCAACACCCTCCAAGTTTGCTTCCAATAACAAGAAAGAACTTAACTGTTCTGTTTTTCTAAGCATGCAAAAAGGGGGGGGGGGACGGACATATGCAAAGCCTGCTTCCAAAATTCTTTCCCTTGCAAATTTATAAGCATAGTATTTTCCATCTGTTTTCAAAGAATGTCAGATAATAAATTACTATTCCACCTTCTGTTCTGGAAAACAGACCTTATACTCATCGTCCGCTCCCCGCCCCCCACCATGTCTCTGCCCACCTCCGTCGTCAGTCCTGATTGATTATCCCAACAGAACAAATCAAACAGACCTAGATACGCTTCAGTAAATTTCCCCTTTTTAGGCCGATTTACAATTAGATTTGTGATATGTCCAAAGAACAGCAGGCATCCAGTCCCCATCAGCCTCAGAGGACAGACAGAGACTATTCCCAAGCACTTGTAGCCACACTTGACATGACAAAGTTATTAACAATGCGTTTATACAGTCATATCTAGAACGGTAATATCAAAACCTCAAATTGCAATTGCTAAACAATATGCAGCAAGCAAGACACAGACATTATGAAGAAGAGAAAAAAATGGCAGTGGAAAAAAGTGACTAGGAAATATACTGATTATAACCCAGAAGGGTAATCTATTTTCACAAATTCTGTAAAATCTTTATTTGGTAATCTACGCCTGAATACGATTCAAACAATTAACATTTTATCAGCTCATACCTTTTATATACTATCTGAAAACACTATGTATGTTGTGGGATTTTTACAGTGTTCACCTACAGGCCATTTTAATTTAATCGGGAAGTCCTTGCATCATTAAAACAAAGCTACACTAAAAATGAAAACTGAACCACTTGGACTAGCATAAGACTCAAAGCCATGACATATCGCCAACTGCCTCCTCACAAAGGGTTAAATTCTTAAAGCACATAAATTTATGAAAAATTAATGGCATCAAGAGGGAAAACGATTTTTTAAAAAACTGTCAGTTTCACTGGAAGAGAGTCTAGGCAGATCGCAGTGTGCTATGCTTGGTGAAAGATAACTACAATTATGTATCAGGAGTCAGAGGAACAACTGAATCTATAGTTTAAGAGAAAAACAAAACAAAACAAAAAAACCACAACAAACCCTAAACCAGACAAAGAACATCATCACATAAATCAAACTGTTTCATGGTACTTAACACACAAATGCCTGAAGGCAGACTGCCAACTAAACAAAAATATATTTCAATTCCCTCATGTGCATCACTGTTGTGTCTTGTCTGATCAAGCCACTGTCCGTGTAAACATCTTGATACAGGTTTTGCAGAGTCACAGCCTTGTCATATGGGTTTCAAACCTGCCCTTGCCCTGCCTCATGAATAACTTCAAGCAAAGAGCTGGCTAGCACAGGAGTAAGATTTGAGATCCTGAAAACTGGTTTCAGATGTGAAACTCATTTTCCAGGACTATAGAAAAACCCTGTGCCAGACAGGAGGAGACAAAGCCACCACCCGTTGAAAAAGTGCACTGACCTATCCCAACAGCACAGCAAGTCCCCAGGGTAATACACAGTTCAGTGAGTAGCTGCCGTAAGTTCTACATGCAACTCCAAAAAGTACAACTGAAGGATCAGAAGCCTGATGGTATAGACCATTCAACAACTACAATACTGATAAATGGCTAGAGATTTACTATCAGATTTTTATACTTCTCTGAGACTCCAGGTTCTCCTGAAAGACTTCATCCCTTCAGATACAGACCAGACAGAAAGCAGATATTGTAAACAACAAAACAGGGAGCCTGTTTTCTCTGGAAGACCACTTACTTGCAAATCACTTGCCAGGAAGACAGAGGAAACACACAGCCTTTACTTTATGGAGGGAGGGGGACTGGAGGTGCACCTGTACATACTCTGTAAGCACAAGAGCAAGGGCTCCTGAGTTCAGACAAAAATCCTAAGAGAAGCTCTGTTTTCTCTTTTGCGGCACCAGATTGAAACACCCACCAGTTCTGGATTCAAAGTCAACAGAGCCAAAATTGCAACACTGCTTATAGCTCCCCCTCAGCTTGATGGAAAACAAGATTAGATTAAGAAAATAAGGTACTGTTTGGTAGAACAAAGCCTTATTCAAAATTTATTCTCATATAGCATCCTAAAAATCTCCCCTACTGGCTTGAAACCAAGGTCCATATAAGACTCATGCATTTACAATGCCATCAAAGGCAGTATTTGATGGCACAGAGAATGCAGAAAAAAAGACAAGAGAGGTTAAGTTACTGCATGACCTCCTCAAGCACTAGCTCTGAGCTAAGCAGCTAATTTTCTACCCTGCCACAACTGTAAATAGCAGAACACCTACAGCTTTTGCAGACAAAGTTCTCTCTCCAGCCACATAGTCTTCCAACTGCAAAGGGAAATTTCTTCCCAGCAAGCCAAAAATGGTCAACTGTTAAATGAGTCAAGGACTACTCCAAACGTCCTTCTCAGAACAACATTTTCAAGGATGGCAGGGGAGCATACCAGTCTAGCTCCTCTGATTATGCTGTCATCTTTGTACACTGGACATAGAGCTTGGCTCAGCATGACACAGAGGATCTTTGTTGAGAACTCTTTGTGTATCAGTTTTACAAAAATAACTGTCATGGCCATTTCTACCCTTAGTGCTGGAATAAAATACGCTTATGTCATATCCAATGCCCTTCAGCACTATCACGTTGAAATCATTTTGATGCTAACCAAAGCTAGTACTTGTATGATCATAATCCCCCAGAAATACTCTTTCCTTCTCCTTATCAGACCAAGCTTCTGAATGCTGAGATGTTATGAGACACAATTATGAAAAACCCAGCTGTCCATCAAATGCTGCCTGCACCAATACATTGGACCAGTTTCTTGTCTTTAACACATGCAGAGGATGTTTAAGTGAAGAGGATAAAAAAACTAGGCAATTATTTCTTCTGATATATCTTCCCAGTTCTAAATATTTTAAAAATATGCTTATGATTTGCCTATCCCACCCAAAATACCAGTTCATTACTCCACTTCAAAAGCACAGGGTCATGAAGGATACCATATATGTATACACAAGATAAACAGATTCAGTATTACTGATCTTCATCACCTTATTCATGCTTCCTACTCCAAAAGTAAAAATCTCCCGCTATAATTTACAAACTGCATTTGGTGTTTTTTCCAGAAAAAGCAACTTTATCAACAGAACAATAAATTAGTGCCACCTAGTGGAGTTCAAAATCTTAAGCTGGACAGGAGCTTTCAAATCTTACCTGTCTTTTACTGCACTGTCTTTAATTTATGACCTCTATAAACATCTACATTAAATGAAAGCAGAAACAACTCAATAGATGTTCCCTGCAGTGCACACAGTTGATCTATCAAACACATCAGTATAACATGCACTTAAGTCTTCCTCAACTTCTAGAAATCTGCAGAAGCAACAAATGAAGACCAATACATGTCTTCAACATCAGCAGAAACTCATCTTTAGAGCTATTGAGCATGCAGCCAACAGCTCTGCAGTTACAATAAATATGGGCCAAAAATTAACAGAAATGTTCAATATAATGGAAAAAAATATTGCATCAATTTATAATTATTCTCCAGCAGTTTTGAAAATAAGAATGCATAGGGAGTCTTAACATAGTGATATCATCACACCTTACTAAAAAAAAAAAAAAAAAATTACTTTTCTCTGTTTCAGCCCCTCTGCAAGGGCACCAAGATCATTTATCTGCTATATGAAAGTAAAAACTATTACCATTAATCCACCCATCCGTGAGCTAATTCAAGCAACATTTACATGAGCTTCCCTACTTCTGTTAATATTTAGGATTGTTGCTATATGCCCAGTAGACTGAGAATGCTAAGTCTAACTGTAACACTGCACATTATTAACACTCATGTTCAGAATTGGTTTGAAACATATACAAAAAAATACCCTTGCAAGATAATCAGCCTTATCCAGTATTCTTCACACATGACATGAAAGAAATACCATGAAGAAGAAAACCCCAAACCATTCTAGATCTTTTGCCTTACCTAACAACTGACTCTTAAAAAACAAATACATCTCAAAACATTACATAATTTCTAAGGCTAGCTGCACAAAAACGTCCTCTAGTATGCAAGTGCCATGTCCCAAATGAGGAAAAAGTATATCAGATGATGTAATATAGTCTTCCAATGTCTAACATGATATATAAAGCAGCAGCATAATCAAAGCTACCCCCATTCCACTGGACTTGCTTCCAATTCCCGTAATTGTAAGCAAGACGGGAATCTGGTATTAGATATGCTGTCCACAGTATCCTGTAAGATAACAAGACCAGATCTCACCTATAAAAATGGAAGACAATTACAATGGCATTTGTCTAGCAACCAAAGATGAAAGTGTTTTTCCATCTCAGGACTAACAAACTGAACGCAGTCCAAACAAAACAGGAGCACATAACACAATATCAAAAGATCATCATTTGTGGTAATGGAATTCCAGGCTTTTAGATAAGCACAAAATGTGATTATTTCACTTTCCATTGTTAAAATACCATTTCTGGGTTTTATGTGATTATAAGCAAGACTACATCTCAAGCCATTATGCCGTGTTAACACACCATCATTTAACAAAAACAGGAGCTACGTTGGCACTAGAATTGATCAGCAAGATAAAAAATTATTTACAGAGAAATGCAAAAACAATGGTAATTTCCTTGAGAAGAACCCATGTAACCAACCTCCCATGCCTTTTTGTTGGTGTAAGCTACGCATTCTCTTCTCATGTCCCCACATTTTACTCATTTTGCAAAGGTGCAGAAGACTACAAACAGAGCAGAAGTACGTACTTCAAAACCGTAAGTACAATGCACAGTTACATGTGAAAGAGTAAGATATGGTCAAGATGCTAAAAGATTCCACACCACCCCAAAGTTACACAAGGAGGTTAATTCTTGTTAAGGCTTCCACATATCTAAGGAGTCAATTATACATCCTGTATATAAAACCAAGATTATATTTTCTTTCTGAAACACTTGTTCTGTGGGCTACCATTTTAGCAAAATACACGTTAATTTTAGTTATGTCCAACATTAAGATGTTCCAGTAAGAATACTGATTCCCAAAGAGCTTACATTTACGATGCTATCATTTAGCTCAAATGTGGTAATCTTTTTAAATTTACATCAAATATGTAAATACAGATACTTTAAAATGCTTCCGGATCTGATGCAGTGTCAGGCAGAGATATTTTTAGTTCTAATCCATTTAAAGTGCTGAATTCCAAGGGAATCAGCAGCATTGCTTTCACTCACCACTTCAACTAAATTCTTCTGGTCCCACTACTCACTGCAATCTCCAAGAAAAAGGAGATAAGATAAAACCATTCACCTGATAAAGTATCTTTACCCTTTATTTTTTAATACTTGCAGGTACTTCTATATGTCTCAATAAATAATAAATCACAACTGCATTTGCACACAAAAGACATTGCAGAAATACATAAATAATGCAGTGCCTTAACACATGAAATCAGTTAGTGTGGGATTTGCTATTTTTATCTCAAGTCTTATGTGCATGTACCAATTTAAGTTCATGAGAAACAACTACTAGGAATACCCAAAAGCTTCTGAATATGGCACTAACCATTCTCTAGACCTGACACAATGACTGCACCTAGCTACAAAGCCACAAAAAAACCGAACCTTAAGTTCATGGACAACTGCAACAGAAACAGTCAATGACTTGGTACATATTTGGCTTGTAATTTCATTTAAATCTAGATCCATTCTCATAAAACAAGTATTTTCCATACACAGTTTCTTTTAACCAAAGTAAGTTTTGAAATCAGAATACAATAGGACTTTCATCTATAGATAACTGGCAAATTCATCTTTTCTTTGGGGTTTAAGATTTTCAAAAGGTAGACAGTAACTAAAACAGAGACACAGGTTATCAGAAATTTAAGTGTACATATTAAAAAGAAAGTGACTGCTTTCATTTATTGCTATTATGAGAACAGTACAGCATTTAGAGTCTTCTCATTTACCACAAGTTATTATTTTAGCAATAAAATGATGCAAGCGCAAAAACAACAAGCTTGTGTCTAACAAGTTTATTTCTACTATTGTTGTTTAAGAAAACACAAACGATTGTTATTGATAAAGAGAGAAATATTTGAAGTGTGTTTGCCCTGTGACTATGCACACAGTACAGGAAAAATACAAGGTAAACATACTTCAGATATTGTTTCAACAGCTTTTGCTCCAAGTACAAAGGGCATCTTTTTAACCTGAATATTCAATGTCTATTTAGCAAAATAATGGAAACATAACTGCTTCAGAAAATGTGTATTTAAAAGAAAGAGTCCAATTAAAACACTTCAATACACTGCAAGTTATCTTCTGGCAGAGAGACTGAGTAAAAGAATAAATCAGATAAGGTATGAGTTTGTTTAATACATTACTTGATGATGTTCAGATGCTGATGATAAGTGAAGAGGAAGATTTCCGTTCTTGCAACAGAACAGAACTTGTGTGAAATACTATGAAAAGCTGACAGACTAAGTGTTTTAAATACTAACAGTACTACTGTTCGAATGAGCTGAGAGCATCCAGCAAGGAAAAGATCACTGTATACTTAAGTTTTCTATACTTTTTCCTAATCACTCACAGCAAATAATTATTGGAAACAGCAGGTCAAATGAATTTTAGTGTGAGCAGCAAGGCAGGTCCTATGTGAAAAAAAAATGCTTCCTCATAAGGTTATTTTTTCCCTCATTCAACGAAATTCCTATTTTTTTCAGCAGGTGTAAGGAAGATTACCACAACTCATTTCAACTCACAGGAATGCCCACTTATTTGAAAAGTGTGGTCTTTGGCCAG
The DNA here is from genome assembly GCF_026419915.1 of Harpia harpyja. Classification (NCBI taxonomy): domain Eukaryota; kingdom Metazoa; phylum Chordata; class Aves; order Accipitriformes; family Accipitridae; genus Harpia; species Harpia harpyja. The sequence goes on along the minus strand of NC_068943.1, from coordinate 45,767,171 downwards.
TCTGCAGATTTACATTAATCTTTAGTCAAGTAATCACTCTGAATCTTGCGCAGTAATCCGGTTAACAGGGTGCCCACTTGACGTGATCCGTCCGTCTGTACAGTATTTCAGAACAGGTGAGACAAGTTCCTTCCTGGCTATTACGTTTAACTCTCATTGATGCGGGTAACAGTTTTGCACGCATGCCTAAGTGCAGGATTTACCTCCTAATGACTGATACTACGCAAAAGAAAATTGAACAAGAACATGACCATAAAAAAACACACTTCTTTGCTAGGAATAAAAGCATCCTACCAACAGAAATACCCATTTTCAAGTACTTTGAAAGGTACTTCAAGACAAAATAACTTTTATTCCATTAAACAGAAACATTTCACAGTATAGCCTTAATCTAGAGCTAACATTCATGCTAGCTTGAAGTGGAAAATTACAGTCTTCTCCTAGATACAAACACAAGCATACACTACAGTACTTCATTCTTTGCATTATTTTTGTCCATAAAGCACAAACTACTCTAAATTTGCTTGTACAAATGAAGTATTTTATGAAATATTCATTTTACAGAGAAATGGAGAAAAATGATAGAGCTGACTGGCCAAAGCCCATCCACAAAAAAGCCAATGGCAAAGCTAGGAAATGAATCCATATTAAATTAAATCTCTACTCCATATGCCATTCCTCTTCTTACAGGCCAATGAGTTCTCTTAAGCAAAACTCAGCTTAAAGACCAAAGCTGAAAAAATTCTGCAGCCAATCAGCTTTTAAACTGTAGATACAAAATCCCTACAATAATAAACAAGCAATTGCTGCAGAACTGATAGAAAAACAGCGTTATTTCTTTTTCTTGTAGACGTATCCAGCTGTGGAAAGACAAAAGCTAGAACAGAAAAAATGCTAGTGAGCTGAACACAGCTAGAGAAGCTTTACATATGTGAAACAAGGTGTATATATATAGCTACAGTTCCATCATGACAGAAGGGACAGAGAAATGACCAGCCAGAATTCTAGTGATGACAATAGGGAGAAAAGTGAAATAGTATTCATACCTCTTCATAGTATTCATTAAGATTTTAATTTATGATGGCTTTCTTAGTATCTGTTAGTTCTTGAAGACTACATGTCCATAACAAATGTATATAAACATTTTATTTTCTTAATAGTATTCCAATATGCCTGTTTTTTTTCTAACAAATACCAACCACTAGGGAGTATGTAATAAATGCTAAATGCCTTCAAGTTGCATCCTGCAGATCATGAAGAGATTAAACTCCAAAAGGATTTAAGGGACTATGGAGTAATTCTGTACGTCTGTTCACAACCCCTAAAAGCATGTTATACTTCTAAGGGATTATCTTTTGAAAACACTACAACTGAAATATGGTTACAGTAGTCTGTTCTTCTGAATTTTGCAGGCTTATTGTAATTTAATAAGTTGGACAAGCAGCTGTTGATTATATTTTTCTAAAATGGTATACACAAGTGTCTGATGACTGTTTCTCTCAGTATTAACATATTCAAAAACACAAAATGAAGTTCTTGAAAAATTATAATTAGCCAATACTGTGAGCATGCATTTTGCATGCTAGATCCTGAACTGCACAAAATTAATGTTTTAAGCACATTGATAAGTGTTTTATACCCACAGCTAGAGAGAAAGTTTTAAAAATGATTATTTATAAGGCTTTCAAAGTACATGCAGAAGTGCACTGTGTAAGTGCATTGTTTTATCGTAACAATGCCACAGCTTGCACAACAATTCAACAACTAAATGTGAAGGCATCTATCATTAAAACGCATCACAGATGGAAATATAACATCAACGTTAGTTGTATATATTATTTGCTACTACACTTAACCTCTACACACTGGAAGCGCAATGTGCTTTATATAAACATATGAAGACAATAAATGTGCAAAATAATGGAAAGTGTATTGCATAGATGGTTTGGGATTTTTTTCCTTCTGACTGTAGATGTGGTAACCGCAACGACATACAGGCAAAGCTTTGATACATTATGAAAATCTTTCAATTTCTACCCCGGAATATACGCACTTGCACACATACATCATAAGCCCAACCATTCTGACTAAAATACAAAAAACTGTGAAAGTTTATCAGAAGAACGCTCTTCCTATCTTCTTGCATTAATAGCGTTACCAAATTTACACAAAAATTCCTCATGCTCACAACAAAAAACCCCACTCTGTTCAACTAAGATATGATTTTGTATTACAGATGGCAACGACAAAAACACCAAAAGCTCCATTCCTGTGATTAATTTCTGGAAAGACTTTTTCAAGTTAAAATCAACCTTACCCCAGCCAGAACATCAACACTCAAGATTTTTCTGCTCTCATTAGTTCATAGGATAACTGTTTCTAAAACTCCTACTGGTTTACATTACTTCACTCAGAATCTTGCGAATTTCACATTAACAGGAAACTACTTGATATTTTTCTGGCAGAACAAAATGACATTATTTCAGTGTGAGAAAATATGCCCAAGTAGTTGATAATGCGAAGATAAGCAAAAGAAAAAAGGACTTCAGCAAACCATAGAGCTCAATATTATTGATTAAACACAAACATAGGATAACTTCTTTGGATTTGGGATGTACAGTGATTGTATTAGATGTCTGAGCTGAAGTTTCTCCCTCCAACAGATGTCTTTGTTTCTGCTGAAGGCAATGGAGAAATAATGTCACCACAGGAACAGATTAGGTTTCACCTGTAGTTACAACAGAAGTTATTGATAATGCTACTCATAACCACCACAGTCACAGACTCAATTTGCAGGCCAATACTCTTACTCATTGTGCCACAGCTCCTTTCAAAATAAAATACCCACTGTAGCATACTATATATATATATATTTACACATATATTTTTTATCTGTACATCTTCTCATTTAGGATAACAAGCAAAATAGTTTGAGAGCTATCACGCATCGAAACATCTCTACCATTCGCTAAAGTTCATGTTTCAATAAAAAGGTTTGAGTTTTTTGAGACTGTCGGACATCTTCCTTGCTTATATGAGGATGTCCAACATAAAAGTAACAGAAAAGCTCACCTTTCCTGGATTTGCAGCCAGAACAGAAAGAGTACAGACAAAGGTAGCAAGACCCCCCATTGCTCCAAAGTTAACAGCTGAAGTAATGTAAAACCATGTTACCAGAGGAGTGATGCAGACCTAAGAAACGTTGTTATTCCAAAATTTACGCAACCTGAAAATTTCCCCAATCTTGACACCTTCCACATATTTTCCAAAGGTATCAAGGCCTAGAGTTTTGGCCACTGTATTCATAAAAGGCAAACACTAAACATTTCACCAATATTTTATTTTAAATCCTAATTGCCTGATAATCCATAGAGTATTTGTAAATTTAATTGAGAGTATCTTGCATCCTGTAAATTACATCATACAATGATGAGTCACTCCCCTCTTAACCCTACCCCCAGCATTCAGACTCCTTACAAGCCAGGACTGCTCCACATGAAATGCAATGATCAAATAGGACTGTTCTTCTACAAAACACTGTGCTAATTCTCCTGCATTCAGTCTTTCCACTTGAATGGAATAAAAACCCTTTTGAGAACAACAATTCCAATTCCCCCCCTTTTTTTCTCAGGCACACTATGGGACTCCTCAGTGCATGCACAATGCAAATAAGGCAAACTTCCTTTAAAAGAGTGATTAATATGCAAAGACAGCCTGCTTTTTAGTGGGATGTGAAGAACCACCAACAAGCATTTCCAAATTCTGAGGTTTCTTCAATTATTTCCAGTGTTTATTTTAAACATAAGATTATGCAATAATACCACACATTAAGACCAATTTTTGCCAATATTGTGCAAACAACACCAAATTGGCTGTTCATCTTTTGTATCATATTTAAATGCAGCCTTGAATATCCTAGATAGGAAGGCACTGAAAAAAATAGGATTTAAATTTTTGAATCCTTAATATATATCAATCTTCATGTTAAAAAGACAGCATTTAAAACCCACTGTAAATAACTGTACTTTTTTTTTTTTTTAAAGAAATATTTAGGGTTAGGGTTTTTTTTAATAAAACAAGAAAGTTTACAATATTACAAACTAATTTCAGTGACAATTAACTAACTTCTTTATCAATATATTGCAGTTCCAGTAACATTTGAAGTATTTTTTTATACAGTTGCTTTTGGGACAAGAGATACAATACATGAAACATCTGGAAAAGCCCATTCAGATTTGGAGACACTGGTTTTCTACTTCCATTATATAAAACTTTCATCACTATTTGTCATCGTTTATCACCTGGTCAACTACACTTTCTATGTACAACTCAGCCAGGACTCACCTATTGAAACGACCTTTCAAGTGCCAATATACCATACTCTGCCCAAAATGAGCTCAAAATGTAGTCTGAATATGTTCACTGACTCATTTCTTATTCTAACCCTTTACTTCACACACTTCCCAACCTTTTCACACAGGTTTACACACCGCCTTCCACGTCTTTGGAAAGGCATTTCAAGTTAACCAACACGGTAAATTATTATTAAACATAAACCAGTAACCAATAATTAACATTCTTGTTTATCTTAAAGATTTCAAGGTTAATATGTATCACTGATATAAACAAAAAATGAAAAAGTAAATTAAGAATTTAAATAAGCATCTATTATAACTATTTCTATAGCAGTAGCTGTACTAAAATCACAAAATCATTGAGGTTGGAAGGGACCTCCCGAGATCATCTAGTCCAACACTGGGAGGCAGCTACAGGAGGTTACCCAGTAGTCTGTCCAGATGGGTTTTGAATACCTCCATGGATGGAGGCTCCACAATCTCTCTGGGCAACCTGTTCCAGGATTCAACTACCACCCTCACAATAAGAAAGGGGGGGGGGGGGGTTGTTCTGTTTTCTTATGTTCGGACAGGATTTCCTGTATTCCGATTTGTGCCTCTTGTCTCTTGTCCTGTCACTGGGCATCACTAAGGAAAGCCTGGTTTCTTTCTTCATTCCCTCACATCAGGTATTTATCCACATTGACTAAGATCCCCTCAAGTATTCTTTCCCAGGCTCAACAGTCTCAGCCTTTCTCAGCCTCTCCTCATACAAAAGATGCTCCAGTCCCTTCAGTGGACTCACTCCAGTAAGTCTGTGTCTTTTTTGTACTGGGGAGCCCAGAATTGGACACAGCACTCCAAATGTAGCCTCACCAGTGCCGAGTAGATGGATTTTAAGAAAATTAACCTGTCTTGCATACTTTTAAAATCAATAACAAATTGTGAAAAGTAGCTATCCTGATTATAAAGACCCAATTGTTTTAAAAGTCTTTAAACGTTCTCTATAAAGAAAACAAAAATATTTTTATTCAAGGCATTATGAGACTGACAATTCTGAAACACTTAAAACAGTCACGAGTTTCTTTATATGCATTCTGTCCTGGCAAACAATAACCTGATAAGGTGACGGATATTTGTGCCTCTCCATCCTAAGAAATTAACCATTTCAATGGCTTTCCAAATTATTTCCCACATCATTCTACCAAGTTTGTACTAAATCAGGCAACTCCCAGTTTTCACAACACACCCTGCAGATCTCTGTATCTGTCTTGTCATAAGATCTAGGATGCAAATAGCTAAAGGATCAACTACGACACATATCACTTTACTGGCTCTAGCCTAAACTTAATTTTCTTGCATCAGATTTACAGATATAGGGCTTCATCCCCGCCATCACAAATTGCTACCAGAAATAGTTGTAGGATCAGTTTCTGCCATTCCTTGGTTTTGGGTCCCTCTGTGACCTGCCTTTAAGCCAACTGATGCCAAGTTTGCTACTGACTTCTGTGGACAGTCAGAGTCTTACAGACCTTTAGTACCTTAGTTAACTAGACAGGGAAGAAACACAGAACCTGCACTGTAGAAGAAGTGAACAATTACAGACTTGAGCTGAAAATCTCTCCCCCTTATTTTTAAATTTGAGGTCTAATTTTGCACATACAGTAGAAAGTTGAGATATATTAATCTTCATGTGCAAGCCTCTCATTTTCTTCAAACGCAACATCACTCCTTTGTTTCTGCTGCAAATACACAGGTCTAAATTATTACTAGATATCCATTCTAATTATTCACTTTTTAAGTGTGATGGCTTAAGAATTTAGATAACTCATCCAGCTATTAAGTGCAGTACTATGTGAATATACCCCACAGCTGCTGCTTCTTCAGAGAAGGACTCTGGTATCTTAAAGCAATTTGCACTTGCTTAGCAGGATAAACCTTCCATTGTTAGCTACTCCCCAAAAATCAGCTCTTCCATCAGCAGCTGCCTAAAGATCTGAAGTTACCAGGACTAAGGCTACTGGTGGTCTACATTTGTCCAAACAATAGTTTTGCTAAAGTACCTGTAATACATATATTGCTTGTGATAAAACAAAAGCAACCTCACATGCCAAAGCCCATAGCGAGGTCCAAAAAATGCTGTAACAGAAGCTGTCAGGTAGCCTTGGTCATTTTCAAATACATCATCATCTACCCTGTACACCTCAACGTGTTTTGGCACAAGCTTTTCTTTTATTTATCCTTGGAAGGTCTAGAAGCTGCAGGTATGATTTACTCTATGGATATCAATTATCTGCCTTATCATCATCGACAGATATAGTGGCAGCTACTGGACTTGAACTGTAAGTGAAAAAATTATTTTAATCTGAAGTTTATCCTTGATTTTTATCCATTTCACTTTCTTTAGGCACCTATATTGTAAACTAAAAACCACACAAAAATCTCATTCGGGTACCTGGTAGTTACTGCCTCAGACACTTAACAAATGCAATGTATCAGAAGGGCCTGAAAGCCTGCCATTTGGCTCTCACAGTAACCTCAAAAGGCAATGTTCCTAATGAGCAGCTGCAGTGGGGAAGCTGCACTTCAGCACCATGAACTGAAAGGGCATAACGGCACCACCCCCAAACCCACCTCATTTACATCCCTTTGCATCAGCAAGGGCTTTAAACGATGGTAATGTGTTCTCCTAAACAAAAGGAGCCAGAGCCAGCGTAGATCTGACCTTCAAATTTGATTGTGATTTTTATGTCTCAAAGTCTATTTGCCTGGTGGCTCTTTTTCCCCCCCTCCACGACTTGAGAGTGTTGTGGTGGAAACCAACACATCAAGTCCTATGAAAACATGCGCAAAGGACAGCATTCGGGAAAGTGGAGATGCCTGGGAGCTGTAGTTCTCTTCACAGACACACCCTCAGCCAAGTTACTCCCAGACATTCTCCCTGTTATAAAAAGCTATTGTAGGAAGACAAACACCACAATTTTGTTTCCCGATTGTCTTCAAACTTTTATATTTAGAATTGAGTTGCTTTACTTATTTTATCTCACATTTCAGATCTTTGTGAAGGTATAGAATAGGGAAAACAACAAAGACACCATCTTGTCACTGCACCTGAAAAATACTGTAACGGCCCCTACTTGATTTTTTTTCTGATAGTTCCCTGCATAAAAGCTATGATACACACTTCCAAAGACGACAGCTTCTCCCAGTCTGCTTACACAGGCATTTTGGGGAGTTCATAATATCTGTCTTACTATTTGCAAGTTGTGAGTTAGAGTACAACAGAATTGTTATTGACAGATCAAATCATACTGAAGTATACTGCCCTGCAAAACCAATGCTTCAAAAGCCACATAGGGAAACCAACAAAAAAACCTAGAATTGTGCATTATCTATATAAGCATTATCACCAGGTGTGTTAAATAATGAGTAAAAATGCAGGATGGCCTTTTAAATGAGAAAATAAAATGTGCTTTTGTCTCTTACTAAAGCTATTTTTCTGTCCTTGCAGACTGACAGCAGCAGATGCAGTATCCCCTCCTCCTCTCCCATCAATTGGTTCTGCTTTCCTGCCAGCCAGTCTAGGCAAACCCATAGCATTACCTAAAAAAACCAAACCCCAAACCAAACCAACCAACTCACCCCCCCAAAAAACATGCCATTCTCTTATCAAGAAGAAACCAATCACTTATACCCTATGGCAGAAAGGTCTATCGCTAGAATAGGTTTCTAGAGATGAGCCAAGAAAAGTGAAGGCACTTTCAGTCCAGAGAGCAGCCACAAGCTTTAACACTTAAAAACTGGGTATTCATTAAATTACATTAAATGTCCTAAAAAAAAAAAAACCAAACCAAAACCAAAACCAACACACCACCAACCTACAAAAAAATCCACCCCCAAAAAATCCAACAGTCAAGTCAGGACTTTTCAAGTTCATATGTCAAGAGGATAAAGTTTATACAAAATACTCTCTATTATTTAAGAAACTATAGTTCTCAGGATGTAAATGAAAGGAGATGAGCCATCTGCTGTGTCTATAAATAATCAGCTTCTAAATTATAAAGGAATGTTTTAATTTAATAGTAGATTAAATAAATCATCACTATCCCAGGCCACAGGAATACATACAAAACGTGAAATTGTTCTAAAAAACGTAAAGGCATGCTTTTGTTCTGAACCTACCACATAACTGTTGCTCAGACAACAGTCTCTTCAGGGATTCTTCACTAATAAGCATCTATCTCTTGCCTCCTTTTACATTTAAGCTACTGTAAAGCTGTAGTTAGGTTTCTTTATTAGCGTGATCGTAGCTGCTTCCCCTCTTTCACTGACATCTCCTTCAACATCATAGCTTCCAAAGCCCAAAGCAATAGCCTTTCTACCCCCATCACAGACTGTCGTGAGGTCAGCTGGGAAAAAAAGGAGGTACAAGCTTTAGCAGACCAAAGCATCCTTTAGCGTGGAAAACATAACTGATGTGCTGCGTGCCACTTTTACCATAAACAGCGCTGCTGCTTTGTTCTAGCTTTTTAATATTTTATTTCATTTTTGTGTTCTCCATTTTCTGCTGATTTAACAGTCCAGTTCCAGCTGAGCAGCTCCCTAGGCACTCTATGCATTCATAATTATTATTATTGGATAAACATGTATTTGAGTGGGGCAACAGATGATATGCAGATAATTTTTCTTTGCTTACTCCCATCTATTTCCCCTGAAAAAAATACTTTATTCTGCCCTCCCACAGCTGAGAAAGCCTGTGTGAATGTGTCAGAGAGGCGATAGCTACAGAATCACAGATAGTAGTCTGGCATCTTATAATGGTTGAGATCAAGAATGTATGCAGTGATGGTGATTAGAGGGCGTGGCTGAGCCAGATGCAGAGCTGGCTATGGGGAAGAACTGTGCTGGAAATGGAAAGACAACCCCCCCTTATTTGTTACACATACCCTCTAATAAGCCATAATATAACTTTTTTAAAATTATAATAAAGAGAAGCTATATAGTAGTGCTTATGACACAGGAGAGCTGTGTACTGTTAAGAATGGGTGTTGTGCTGATGTTAAACAGGTGGCTTGATTTGGCAACAGACTTGAGCACACTGGTGGCAATGGTCCGCCATGATGGGAGCTGGAATTAAGCCACAACAAGACAGCAATTGTTACTATGTTAGTAGATAGAGCTACAGCAGAAGTAATTGCTTAAGGAGATAAGGAATCATCAGTATGGGAATGAGGAAGTGAGGCGTTACGGTAGTTAAGGACAGCACCTAATCGAGGGGTGAAAAGAGACTGTGCAGTGAGGTCTGCAATAGCAGTGACAGGAACGAGCAGTGCACTGGGGTACACTGCAATGACACAGAAACGGGTACAGGAGCTACGCAGAAATAGCAGGGATCTAGACAGAGAGCGAGCTTTACCGAGAGAACAGCAGCAGCGACTGGGAAGTAGTTACAAAATGATGAGCTGAAAAGGGGCTGCAAGAAGTAAAGGCAATGACAGTTCTGAGGTAGACAGCAGCGACAATCAGCGTTGGGTGCTTTAGGCCACGAGGCTTGCAAAGAAGGGTGGGGAAGTGGTTGATGAGCTGTAGGACAGGACAGCGAGGAAACACACAGCCAAGAGAAGGCCCTGGGGAACGCTTCCTAGTGCGTGCAGTTAAGGACAGCGCAGAGCAAGGGGCTTGGGGCGACGAGGCTCGCCGAAGGATGGCAACAGGAAGGCGGCACGTCGGGGCGGACCACGGTCCCGCTGGCGGAGGGGGCGGTGCCAGCACAGGTGTGGCCGTAACTGCGCCCAGCCAACCTGTCATCTCCCGGGGCCAGCGCCCCGGGCCGGGGCAGATGAGGCAGGCAGCCGGCGCTCGGGGCCGTTACGGACGTTGGCGACCCAAGCGACTAACGGCCGCTCCCGCTCGGGGCCGCCCGCTCCCCATTGGCCGCGGCTGCCGTCGACCCCTCCCGTCTCCCCCTCCTCCCGCGAGCAGGAGCGCTCGCTCCCGGCTGCCGCTCCCTTAACGGCAGCGGCGCGCGGCCCGCTGCCCCCCTCCCGCAGCACCCCGTCTCTTTTCCCCCCCACCACTGCCAGCCGTCCTGCACGCCTCCGCCCCCCCTTTTTTTTTTTATTTTTACAGCTGCTCTAGCCCCCGCCTTTAATTGCAATCGCATCTCTTCCCTCCCCGCGCTCGCTGCAATTTCTGCCCCGCACATGCAACCGCTTGCAAGAAGCGGGGCGGATGGGCGGGGGCGGACACCGCCGAGCAGCGCAGTAGCTGCCTCGGTATTCACAATGAAGTCGACGCGACAACGAAAAATCCACCGCCTCCCTCGCCCGGCGACACCATTAACACAGCGCACGTAGCATCCTCTCCGCTTCGCTCGCCTCCTCTTTTCCTTATCTTCATTGTCTGGGATTCACAGCACACCGAAACCCCAGCCCGGGGGAGGTGGGCTCCCGCGGGGGGGGGGGAGCGATTCCTCCCCTCGCACCCGCGGACAGCGGCACCAGAGCGCAGAAGCAGCCGCTCGCTCACACCCTTCTCACCTACCCCCCCCCCCCTCCTCCCCTCCGCTTATCTCCTGTCAAATTCGCACAGCCCGAGCCATCTTTCCTCTCCGGCTCCCACGATAGCGAACAATGTGCACGAACCAGCCGCCCCGCCACCCACACCGGGCGCGGCCGGGAGGGAGGACCCCACCGAGGGTTGTCTCCCCCCACCCCCGAAAGCCCGGCGGCGGGGGTCCGCCCGACCCCATTGTTCGCCCCACCAGGTCCCGGCACCACCCCGCCCCAGCCAGCGCCCCATTGCCCCGGCCGTACCTGCGGCTCCAAGCAAAACCAACGTCCAGGGCAGCACGGTGGCTAGCAGCATCGCAGCCGGCTGGGCGAGAGGCAACCGCTCGTGAAATAGCCTTTTCCTGCAGTACGGAAGAAACGCAGCTCGCTTCTTTTATAATTTTTTTCTTTTTTTCTTCTTCTTTTTTTTTTTTACCCCCCCCGCCGCGTCTTCCTTCGCCGCTCCTCCCCGCTGCCGGCCGCCCTCCGGCTCCGTTAGCCGCGCGTACTCCCCGCGCCGCCTTCTGCCGGCTGCGCCCCGGCCGCGTCCCGGCGCCGCCGCGCTGACTGACAGACGGCCTCAGCACCGCGGCCCGGATCCCTGCGCCGCCCGGCTTCGCGCGGCGCATGGCACCGCCGTGTTCTTCCACCCGCGCCCGCCTCAAATAGTACAGCGCAAGCCCGCGCAGAAGAGGTCTGGGGGCGCCGAGGGGGGCTCTGGCCCCCTACGAAACGCGGCGCGGATCTCGGGGCTGGCCCCGTGCCCAGCCCGCGGAGGAACCTGCCGGGGCTCGGGCGCGCTCAGAGCCGGGGCAGGGCGGCGGCCCCTTCGGGGGTACTTTATTGCCAAAAATGAGATTAACGAATTAACCGGCCCGCGGGAATTGGGGAAGGGATTTACTTGCCGGTTTGGCCGGCGCCTGCCCGAAGGAGTACCTGCGGAAAAGCAGGCAGGAAACGAAGAGAGCAAGGGCAGGACCATTTTATCTATCCCCTGCCCTTCGGCTGGGCTTTTGTTCCATTTTTGCATGAGGGGGCCGGAGCCAGCTCAGAAACCACAGAGCGTGTTTAGCAGGACTCCCAGAGCCAAGAGTTGTTACAGGCACCATTTTGCCATAGCCAAGACCTGGGGCAAATGCCAGGGGGGAACTGTGGGTGAAGAGATGCTCCATGGGGACTCAGCTCCGAAGGAAGGAGGTTGCCCACCTTTTGAACCATTTCTGCCAGGCCTCCCTTTGCATGGCTCCACACTGACCCTCCAGCCACCCCCAACTCACATGGACGGTATATCAAAGCTGTCCTAATGAGTTACACGTTTGTATATACAGAATATCTTGTCATTCAACTTGCTGTCTACACCAACACCCACAGCAGCAACTCTTCTTCCTTCAAGACCTGAGAGGTGGTGGGCACTCAGGCACAGTACCAAAGATGATGTGGGTTCGGTGCTGGGTGTACAGAAAAAAAGATAATGTTGCAGAGTCAGTTTTGAACCAGCTTTACATTACAATCAACAAAACCTGCCTTTTTCAGACTACCATGTCTTAACAGTGCTCCTCCAGCACCTTCCCAAACTTCAGGAATTGCTAAGAGCCCTCATTACTTGAGCATAGTATTCACTTGCTTTGGGATCTGTGCTTCAAGGGGGAGAAAGGTCTTAGGAAAAAAAAATTAAAATTAAGCATTTATTTTATGCAGGTGTAGCCTACAGTCTGTGTTTTCATTTCATTTCATTAGTATTAGAGAAAAGCACTTCAACTGAAGTAGGCCTTTGTCATAACATGCAAAATAATTTGGCTTAGTTGGCTAATTGTTGTTGCTATTTTAAAATGAAATTAAAAATACCTAGAGTAGTTGTGAACACAGAAGGACTTCTAATGACACAGAGACTTCATTAGCAGAAAACTGCCATGTAGAAACCATTTAGACAGAAGATAGCTTACTTAGATAAAGAAACAGTATCCTTTGAATATAATTTGACACCAGTATTTCAACAATATGTTAATATAGTCAAACCATTCCAGTATTTGGCTGTTAGTGGTCTAAAGGATCGTTCCAGGCCAGATCATACTCTTTTATTTTATCCTTTTCTGTTTGAGAAATCCCTTCCCCCTTTCCATTTTATAAGAATCCTTCTCTAAAAGAAACAACAAAGTTACTTATTGCACTGTGATTGAAAACATGCCTTCTCTGCTCCTTTGGTCTGCCTAGCCCACGGCCTCATATTGGATTGATTATCTGCAGAGAGCAACCTTGCTCAACCATGCCATGTGCTATTATTCGACTCCCTCTTGCTCTCCCAGTTCACACCGATCCCTACTGTCCTGCAGACTTGCATTCTTGTACTCTGTATCCTGCCCCCAACATAAGGTCACTCATCCAGTGAGATGCCAATATTAATTTAAAGTTTTTCAGGTCATACAGATGCTCAGCTCAGACCATTTTGGAAGAGAAAGCCAGCCTCTCACTAAGAGTATTTTTGGGGGATAAAAACCTCAGAAGAAACTGTATCCTTTATCCTGAAAATAGTTAAGTCAATTTCTGGATACATATTAGATACTTTTCCTCTTATCATAAAGACTACACTGAGTTTACACCAGTTATTACACAACTTTAGCAGATTAAATCAACTAGTGACTGTAGAAGAGAGAGGCAGGATCTCGATCATCCATCAAACCAGAACATCTTGCAAGACTCCCACCTTGTTTCTCCATCCTTTCAACTGCTGGTTGACAAATGTGGATAAACATAGTGGCAAGCCATCTGCTTCTCCTTGGGTCTCCCTTCCTCTCTGCCATCAACTTTCTCAGTGAGCTTGCCCTGTAAAACGAACCCTAAAAGATAACAAAACGTGGTTTCATGAGATGTGGTCTTTTTTTAATACCAGCTCCACTAGCTGGATTTCTGGCACTAGGGAATTTCTGAGTCTCTACCCTGAGCAGTTAAACTCTTTTGCATTCAGCCAGATTAGTGCCCAATCATTTCCTAGAGAGAAAAAGAGTCTGAGTTGTCATACTGTTATTAGTACTGTCAGAAATAGTTTGTAGAATTAGTTCTAGTTCCCAGAGGCCTTACACAAGTGTCTATTTCTTTCCATTCACTACAAAGAACATCTAGATAGACAGTTACCTTGTAAAAATTACACTTATAGCATTCATAATAAGAGATCACGGGAGTGCACAGGTCATTACATATTGAATGAGGAAGCTATAACACTACCCTATAAGATGCAACTGTCCATTTTTAGAAACTGTGACTGAGATTTTTCTATGAAATCTCAGTCATCTTCTCTACAAAAATCAGCAAACCAGCAAAATCCTTGCAAAGTAGTAGTATTTGTATGTGTTGAACTATAGTCTTGTACAGAACATTAAATCAATTAAGGCAGCTCTTTTCCCCAAAAGCTGACATTGCATAAAATTGGAACAGAAAGATATAGGCAGACAGACAGTTAAATACAACAAATAGCATGATTTATTATGTATTTTGAGTGAGTAGTTGTTTGTGTTAGAGATATCTAGTATATCTTTATTCCTATTAAGCAATACCTTAGTCCATGGCATAGTAGTATTAATTCTCAGGGTAAGTAAAGGGAAGTACTTACATAGAAGTCAGCAGTCTAAAAAACATCCCAACCCCTCTCCAACTCTGTGGAGGGCACTATTTCACTTGTAGCAGACTTCCAGAAACTTGAGCTCCCCGCCCCCCCCCCAAGGATTTGACAGAGCAAAGACATCAAATGTCTAGTCTGAATTTAAGCTTCTAAGCAATTTAAAAACAAAATCATGGATTTTATGATGAAAGTCCAATAGAGACCAGTCCCAAGCATATCCAAATTGAATGAGCTCTTCTAAGCACATTACCTGAAACATTTCCCCCTTTTTTTGCTGTTAAGACATCTATGGGCCATGCCCATACATTTCATTTCCTTAATCTATAAAATAAAAAGGGCAAATCACACAAATCAGTAATTAAAACACAAGTTTCACTTATTGACTTCATTGGGTACTTCGCATAAAAGTGAATGGGAAATTTGGACCAAGTTTTGTCCCAGGTTTAAAATCAGCAGCAATGGTATCTATCAAATTAATGCTACCTCTGCTATGCAAATATGAGAATAAGAGAACTAGAGTTTTAACTATATAGGCATTTCACAGAGTAGGTGCAGCTTCAGTGTCATAGAAAGATTGCAGAATAACCCTCTCTATAGCGAGCATTCCCCCTTTCCTGACATAACTGTTCACTGGTTGGTATTTGAGGCAGGATTATTACAGGATGCACTGGAAATTCTCTATGACATTAAAGCATCATGTGGGGTCAAGAGAGGACTTCAGCTGTCAAACTAAAAAGAAATAACATAGCAGACAGTTATGCTTTGTAGTCAGTCTTTGAGAAGAAAAGTTTACAATCTAAAATTGCTACTGAGGTCAAATCCCAAGATTCAAACCTGATGCAACAGCACAGTAATAACTGTTGGTATAATGATAGATGTTGTATGTTTCTGATCATTGAAAAGCAACAGAAATAATTTTCATCAACATGCCCCTTATGTCCCATCATTAAGGAAAGGTAGTCTGCAAAGAATTACTTGGGATTTTCTGTGGGAACCATTAGACACAGATTTATAAACCACAAAGCAGACTTATTACTTATTTGTAGGATACAGAAAATAGGCATACATTAGTGGCACACTGAGGGAATGCACTTCAATAGTCTCTCTGGTCAAAGTGTTATTCTATGCTGTGTAGATATTTATTATGATGGATAACAACACTATGCAAAATCCTCCTCAAATCAATATTCTTCTTCACAGATACGCAATACAAGCAGAGATAGTCCCTTAAATTATCCTTTTCTGTCACAGATTATTTTGTAGGGAAGTCTTAATAAAGAAAAAAAAAAATAGTATCTCCCCTTCCTCCTTTAAGCAAGATGGCTTACAAAACTATTAAGGCTCTTCTGGTGATGTCATACACCACAAGAATGAAGATGAAGTCATCAGAATTTGAGAGGTAAAATTACAATCCAGAAATTCAGAATCTTGGCATTAAAACATATATGTTTTCTCTCCATACCTGGAACGAACTCCAGCATTGATCTCAGCATTTGTCCTGCTCTGGGGTTTTGCTTGCTACATCTGTGCAAATAGGTAATTGTTCCGTGCACAGAGCTAAGAAAATATGCACAACTGCCATTAACTTATTCATGAAAATATCCAGGGAAAGAAACTTCATGAAGATAGTCTGTCAGTCTGACTCGCAATGAAAATGTCATCAACAATCTAATGGCATTCCTAGAAGTTACCTGGCAGTTACTGTCCATGTAGTTTTGGAAATAAAAGAAATCTTCCATCTTTGAAGTTAAAACTTGAAATTTAATGTTTATGCTTCCATGTATAAACCCATGACACTTACAGTGTGCAGTAAACATCTCATTTTAATCTTTTTAATCTATCCAGTCAACTCTGTTGTTTCAATTCTGAAGAGAGAAAGACTCTCAGCTGATCAGAATCACAGAAAATAAGGGGGCTGTAAAGAGTACATCAGGATGAATTGCCTGTTCTTTTACACTCTTCCCATGATATCACTAGTATTTGTTTTATTTGAAGCATTCTGATTAGCCAAGGCATTTAAGGCACGTCCATCACCCAGTGCCTCTAAATAATAGCACAACCATCACTGATACCGAGCTATTTTAAAATAACAGCTGTTCTAGTTCTGCTTTTATTTTTACTAATGTTAATTAGAAGACTCACCATCACATTATGTGAAGTAATACACGTGTAAAACCAGTATATGCAAAATTAGAAGAGAAGAGACTAAAACATTAGGGTGTCTCTGGCTAAACATTTGGTAGCAAGCAATAAATGGTTATCTTAATTGGAAAAATCCATCCATCAATCTGCTTTTATTTTAAAAGTATAAATACGCCTGACAGGAATGTTCGAGCACATACAAATGTTATGAGAAACCACATTCTATCAACGTGGAGCTCCATTTCACATTTAGACCCAAGCTAAACAGAATTTTCCACAGAAGTGGATCTAAAGCGTAAATGACCAGTGGACTCTACTTAGCAACTTAATGAAGGTTCCCCCATCTGCCAACAGTAAACAAGTTATCCAAGAGACAGCATAAAAGGTTCTTTTACAACGCTTTGCTCCTCTTCCTTACCACAAGAGTGGTATCTGCTCCTTTTGGAAGAGGGCAGAGGTAGCTCCTTTGAAGTCAAGGCTCCAGAAGATGAATCTTGCCATTCTTTCCATTTCTGTGGAAGAAAATTGTACAAGTAGGTGACATAGTAGAGAGAATAATGCAATGAGTGGAGTGGGTGCCAGTTATAAATAAAATGTAAACATCTGTCTTCATCAGAGGGAGAAAGTAAAAGCATAGAGAATAGAGATTTGAAAATATCGTAGTGTAAAGGAAATATAACATTAAAGAAGCAATAATAGTCCTGCAAACAGTTTTCATATTGTTTCATAACTAGCACACAGTGCATATTTATGTATTTTGGAGAAGACCCATCTGCACTGTAGCCTGAGAAGTCTGCCCATAGCTGGGGATTTTTCCCCTTACAAGACTTAGTGCTAAGCAGCTTCATTCTCAAAATCCTCTCCACCTGGCCAGAAAGAGGGTCTTCAGCTTTCTACTAGGATTCTTCTCTGTTCCTCTTCATTTCTATTACTTACATCCTACTCTTAAACAGTAATCAGGAGGCTTTGTCCTCTGCTATTCCACAAACCATTCAGTTGTATCACCAGCTAAAGAACTGCAACCACCTCTGAAGTCAAGTTCTCTGAAACAACTCAAGCAGTACTGTGCTTTAAACTTTCCTCTAGCTGAAAGGCAACTAAATAGGATTATGCTGATTGCATAAAAAAAACTACAGGTAGACAGTCACTCAAACAGAAGAAGGAAGAATTCTATTTAAAAATCAGCCCCAAGCATAGTTTAAGGCAACATGCAGCATTTTCTCCTGTCTTTCAGGGTTACCTTCTGTTTCCTCAACAATTTTAGTTGCAACTAGATTTAAGGCATAGAAGAATGAGGCTAGTAATAGAATCTCAGTCTTTGATTTTGTGTTATCTCAGCCTTACATTTCTCTAAAAATATTGTAGAGAGGATGAAAATATGAGGAAAGTAGTGTTTCTATTTTTGCATAATGGTCTTAAGATGGTGCTGAAATGCAGTGAGAAAGAAAAGATCCTAAAAAATTCTTGCTGTTGAGGCAGAATCATTGTTCTTGAACTGAATATATCCTGGTTTATTACCAAAGACTGGATCTAGGCTCTGGGATATATAATATCCTGGAACCAGATCAGGTTGTTTTGAGGCATCTGGGTAGTTGCCTTATTTGGGATGTTAAAGTTCACGTGTGAAATCTTTAGGCACCACATTAGTATTTTAATCTTTGCTATAACCAGTCTGGTAGCATACATAGGGGCCAAATTCACTTGAGAGAATCACCAAGTGATGCCAATGCAGCTGTTGCCCATTCAATCCAGATTATGATTTTCAAAGGTTTGTCTGATGAATCTGTCCTTGATTTTTGAAGTCAGTTTTTATCACTGCTGTTCTTGTACTGTAAATCTCCAATCCAAATTAACATAATATTAAATAATCTCCTGAACACTAAATGACAGAATGTGGACAGGCACTTCATGCCTTTGCAGGGCATTGTCTGTTATATAAAGCATTTCACATTAATAGATGTGGCAGTTTGTACCTACACGTATAGGTAAAAGGTCTTAGGCTAGCATAAATGCTAATCAAGCTGTCAAAATAGGATTAGGGCAATGTCTTGGATGCATGGTATTAGCTCTCTTCACAGAGGAAGTTTCATCTCTAACGAGGTAGTTGTTAGGTAACACATAAATGACTCTGTGCCTATAGTGATAACATGAGCAATACCAGATGATGTAAAATGATGCATTTCTTTTGCAGATGTCTACCATCTGCACAGCAGTAGCAGCTTTTTTTTGGAGAAGGGCTGTGCTCATTATGGGAGGGAAAAAAAAAATGAGAAGACTTGCTAACAGTCAGGATCCTCTTTGAAGACTTTGAGATCCTAGTCAGGTAGGACAATCAGTGAAAAGCAATGCATTTGGCAGGCAGTTTGTCCCTAGGGTATTTAACTGATTTTGATAAATCTCATGAAGGTAAACATATCATTACACCTACACCGTTACAACTCATATTGTGTAGACTTCACTGCATTCCATTAGCAGTATTAGCAAGATAGTGTAATTCAACACCTTCCTTTATTATTTCATATTTCTAGTTTACTCTTGGTGAGGATTGCCAATATAAAATTTGGTTTCCCAAAGTCCTTATTATTTTAGTGGAGTGCTTAGGAGAACCAAACTCAGTAATTTTTAAAAGCACAGTAAAAAACAGTCCTTGCTCAGGATACCACACAGCCTAAATAGATGAAACAAAGTAAATCACCTTAGCCAAACATATTGAGAAATTAGATTTAGTGATGTGCCTTGTGCTTCCCTATAGGAAATCTGTGGCCAACAGGAAACTGAAAACAGATCTCCTGAGCCTCAGTTTAAACCATTAACCAAAAGGCCAATATTGAAAGCAGTAGGATGGAATTAAATGCAAGAACAACAAAAGATTATTTCCCCTCCTCCACTTCGCAGAAAGCTCTATTACAATAATGTGAGTAATTAAGAGGCTGACAGCAGAGCAACTGGAGTCTCATAAGGGAATGTAGACTTACCAACTTCCCTACTACCCACTGCCCTTTCCTGGTCTATGTGCTCACCACAGCGACTTTTGCAATAGGGATTGGTTTCCGACAGTGTCTGCCGTGGTCTGATCTAGATCAAGGAGGGTTTGGGGGTTTAAGTATTTATTGGATCACCACTTGGCAAGCATGACTACTTGTTTTCAGCATCCTAGCAAGGACCATAAGCAATCTCTTTGATTTTCCTGACAGTACCAGTGAGATGATTTTGATAGAACAATTAGAACAGATGTGTGAAACTCCATATGAGAAAACAGGCTCCATGTGACATGATACTTATCTGTGAAAAGTAATTCCTGAGGGGAAGCAGCAGCACAGAACATACTAGCTGTCCTGATGGTACCAGATCAAAGTATATTAAAGGCTATTAAATGTCATATTTCATGTGACAGTTAAATCTAAACCATGATTTGTTTTTTCAAGTGTAATGTTACAAAGCCTTTGGAAGTATGGTATCTTGCTCTCTTTTGCCATTTTTAGTTTTGTTTCTCATTATTCCTGTTCCATGTTAGAAGGGATATAAATCCTTTTCTTCTCAAAGCCAAGCTATCCTGTGAAGATGTTTTCTGAATGAAAGTCATTGCCACTCTACAGGACATGCTCCCTTTCTATTTCCTTTTTTTTTTAGCCTAAAACAGCCCCTTGGGCATCCTAACCTTCATTGGCACAAGCATTATGTCAGACGAAATGACTCATAATTACACTAGCAATCAATATCTACAATGCATTTCTTTCACAGTAATATTAAGAGTTAGATATGTCCATATAATCAGGCCATTAAGTATAGCCATATGTAATGTGCTTAGGTTTGATGTCAGCATTTACTTTATAAAAGGTAAAATGGTTATGAAAGTTGTTGCACTGGGCAAGGAAATCACACTGCCAATTTTGCAAATTTCTGTCTTAAGTTTCTGACCAAGCTTCATTTCTAAAATAATCCTACCACAAAACAGTCTTCTGATCCAGAAGACAGCCAAATGCCTATGTGCCTAGGGTCAGGTTGATATATGCTTAGCAGTATTTGACTTTAAATGTACATGTGCATGCTTAAAGTGTTAACAAATCAGCCATGTGGTAGCAAACACTAAAGGGCCACATTTACACAATCAAAATTCCAACTAAGCCAGCATTCTCCAGGGCATTTACCCACTTCACATAGTTCCTCTGAGTTGCTCCTTAAAGTTAACTGGACACCCGTGTAAAATGAAAGAAATTGTTGAAGTCTACCTGAATTTACTGTCTGGCTTTCAAAACATTGCAATTGCATCCCTGGTATTACACTACAGAGCATTGTGGATAATGTGACATGAATAATAGGTTCACACAATCTTTCCAAAGATGCATCTACCTGAGCCTGCAAATGTTTAGCCAAACTCTGCTTGCAGATTTCAGTGCGGTCATTCACTAACGGCTGAGTGACAGGCCCATAATAGGGGTAGACGAGATGGGGACTTCTTGTAATAGCCAGTACTCCCCAAACTCTTCTGGTACAATCCAGCTATCAGTAAGCTGATTATTTTCTCTGTCTCTCTTTTCCCTGTGAGTTGGAGTAACTATCTCCATAATGAGAAAATCTGGAGAATGCCCACAAAATAGAAAATCTGGAATGTCTTATCAGGAAGAAGAAAAAAACTGCCTCAATTCCATTCAGAGGAAACCCAAGGTGAATGCCAATTGTTTCATAACACTACTTCCAGGGTCAGATCCTTGTGCCATTTTGGCCAATGAAAAAAATCCCAGTAATGTTAGTGGCATGGTGATTTCACCATCATTCTTTCATGCTTGTGTATTGCTTCATATTTCTGCCGTGATATTTTTTATTCAGATAGGAACCTAAACTTTCCCCAAACTCCTCTTCACGTTCCTGTGCATTGTCTAAGGAATTAAGGGAGAGCTTTGTTTTATTCTTCTGGACAGAGCAGGAGCTGACCCTTTCCCATTGCTAAGCAACACTCCCAGTCTGGTTCAAGCAGCAGCTCCTATTTTTGCTACAAAGTAAAGATCAAAATATTCAGTAGAGGGAGCAGAATTGTTTATTTATAGTACCTTTAACATTGCATATGGAACATGCATGTTCCTTGAGAATACTTGTTGCACGTTTAAACTGTAATTAACATCTTCCATTCTAGAGCTCTTCTTCCTCTCACTCTTCTTTAAGCTCTGTGTAATGTGTGTGAAGTTATTTACATCATTATCACAGCCTCAGGATAGAAACATAAAAAAATCTGAAAGGGTAGAGGCTGAAAAACATCTCTGAAGTCAGAAGATCACCATTGCCTTTCACCTCTCGTAGTTTATACTACACTGGTTTGCTTTGGGTCAACAGTTTGCCTGGCTGTCCAGCTTGACAAGCCTCAGGAGGCCTTAAATCCATCCAAGCCCTTTCCTATTTTGCCTACCATACAAACGCTACTGTAACGTGATGTGTTCTGTGCTTTGGCATAGCTACCTTTCTCAGCACAGCTTCAACAGTGTACTGTGGCCAAGAAGCTGTCTGTGAAGCCTTGGCATTGTTTCTGTGCCTGCCTTGTTGGCTTGAAGGGAACGCTGCTGACTGCTAACCCAGTCTGTCTGTCTGTCCATCCCTATAGCCTCTCTACCCATCAGCACACCTTATTAAGGGAACGTATCTGAAAACCATTGAGTCACAGTGATGAGGGATTAATCTGCCTAGAGTTGTGTCATTAAGAAATAGCTTACTAACCCAGGTCAAGGAGTGTTACATTTTTGCCTTTGCTGTAGACAGCGATCCTGAGGACTTCAAAAACAAAATGGATTTTAAATCCTGCATGACTCACTAAAGTACTCACTTCTGTTCTACAGCTGCAGCATTACTGACTCCTCCAAGGAAACTCTTCCCCAGGGCCTGCAAGAAAATACCTTGTAGAAGTGCTCTAAGGCACAGGGGACACTGGGGTTCTGTGACTGCCAAAGATTTTCTACCAAGAATTTTGTAGAGTAGCAGCAGGAAATTTGACATTGCCTTCATCCCACTGTAAGGTGCTGGGTGAAAGCTCAGGAGCCTGGTGGTCTTCTAAAACTATTCACAGCATTTGGCTTACCTCATGTTCTTGCTCTCCCCATATTATCAGCATTGCTCTTGCCCCGTCTTTAGAGTCACTTGTTTGTCAATTGCTATTCTTCCTATTTCTCCTGTGATGAGTACCAAAGCAGTAGACATGGGGTGAAGCAGTTGAACCATTTTACTTAATTTCTCTGTATAGGGAATAACTACCAGGCAGTGTTAGGGAGAGAACAACACTGAAAGCTGGCATTTAAATAGAGGAACATAATGTCCTTAATGGAGCATGCTAAGGGTGGGATTCATTTCAGCTGGGTTAATCTCATTCTAAAGCAGATGTCAACAATAGGTCAAACAGAGACACCGGTCAGAGGAGCAGTGGGGAAGTAGTATAGGTGTAAATATCTTTATTGTAGGGTTTCAAATTTTGGATTACTTCAGCCTGAGCTTTCAGATACAGCTTGGCTTTTATCACTGTGCAGGTTAACCCCGAAGTTGTTATTTTAGAAAGCAGGCCATGCCTTTACTCTGGAAAATTATCCAGATATTTAACATCAATAGAAATATATTTTCAGCTTCCTTATACAATTAATTTCTGCTCTTTATCAAGGATAGTGTTATTTGAAGAGGGTGAATACTGCCATTCATAGTCTGTGGCCCGGATTCAGCTCACCAAGGTTTATGTAATTTACTGAGGCAGTAAAGTCAGGCACTTGTCTCTGCCTCACTCTAAGTGGAGGGAGAGAGGTACTTCAGAAGAGAATTTATGCCCCCTAAAATCTAAATGATTTTTTTCCTCAGAAATTATATTTTTGTAATAAATTACTGCTTTTTTCTAAAGTACTTTCTATTATGTAATTAAAAAATATTTCAAAATTTGGAAATCCACATGAAACAGGAAATCCAGTTTAATCACAGATCCATTTTCTGCCCACTGCCCCAGTTTATGATTTAACAGCACGGACAAAGTTGCAAAATAATTCATCTTGGTCTAAGAGAGTCAAAGAACATTGTGTGGTCTTATTGCTAGCACAACAATACAATCTTCCAAATTGCATTCTCCATATAAATCACAGAACAAATTGAGCAAATAAAAGAAAAACACAATAGCAGAAGATTCTGTTTCACATTTCTGTGGTCTGTTTCCAGTTCACAGCTCTTCAGTCTGAAAACAAGACTAAGGCCATACCTACAGCCTAGCAAATAGGTCCCCTGCATGTGGTCAAACTCCTGGTATTTGTGTATTTCTGATACTTGTGGGATTTTGTTTACAGATGACTTTATATGCTATAGTGCTCATCACAAATGGCATTAACTTCAAAAACTAGACTCACAAGATGAAATTAAAGTTCATCATGCAGAAGTTCTTAGTCCGTGTTTTTAACAAATCTGTTGAGGATGAACAGCACAAGATAAGCAGACTTTTCCTACAAGATAAACTTTACTTTCTTGCCATGTGAGATTCTCTTGTAGCCAGTGAAATGTACGTTTATTAAAATTTCAATAAATAGTAACTCATAGAAGATAAGAATTTTCTACCTTTGAGTTAGCATACCCTCCAAAAGTTATTTTTGGACAGATGTTGCTGAAGTACCAAGTACCGAGTCCTTCTGTTGTTGAGGTACTGCTTTGTCCCCAGTGTCTTTTACACTCAGAGCATGAAACTACAACAGAATCTGTAAAGCAATAATATTGAAGGAATGATACAGAAGAACTATAGTGGGAAATTCAGAGGTGATGTCTAAGCCTCTGGGTTTGAGCAGCTAATCTTTTTTATTCTGCTTATGATTATTACTGTTATCTTGTGGTTCTTGTGGTTTAGTGATTTGGTCTTATGGTATACATACACTGCAGGAACCAAATTTTGACTGGTGTTGGAGTATTTAATAAAATGGTTTACTGATAGAAGCCTTTAGATATTACAACACAAATATTATCTAATTAACACAGAACACCCATCCATAACCTTAGATGGATAGATGATCTTTAAACTATTGATTTGCACTTTGAGATTATTTTGTCATTAAATATTTTGGTGATATGCAGAATTAGGTTTGGTAAGCTGACATTTAGACACCTTTCTAGAACTGGAAAATAATTGAATTTATGATTAGCCAAATGACAAAATAGTTAGCTAAGAATGTTTTTTTTTCTCTCTCTTTTTGGACTTCATGAGAAAAAAATAATTTTCAGCAATAATTTCTAGAGTTTGTCCCAGGACCTTTTCTTGGAATTTTAGTTTGAAATCAGTTTCATGTGAAATTTAGACTAAAAGTACAACTCACCGTATTTTTCTGTAATGCAGCCACAGGCATTTGCCCTAGGTTTTTTTGCATAGCTTATGATCTCTTGTACATCTAGACTGAGTTTCACCTTCTTAACTGTCCTCACAAAACAAATAATTTTGTATTTCTGGATGTCTTTGTAGATACTTGAGTAACATCTTAGTTTTAAATTGGTGCTTACATACGAATAAAGGCATCACTTTCCATGCTGCCCTCCCCCATCTCTAGCATTAGAAAGAGCACTTGTCAGCTGTTTGGTCAGTGCTTGACGTAAATAATCACAGAGGAGTGCTTTAACACATTTCTCCCTTGAATACTGATCTTTAAGCAAAGATGTCATCTGAAATCAAACATGTTTTTATGAACAAGGAAATAGAACAAACCTTAAAGGCATCATGTTTGTCTTTGGCGTAGCTTGTGATGGTACTGGTAGCTAACAGTTCCTAACAGCATTACCACAGAAGAAATGTTCAAGCCACTGCCCACGCAGAGCAAATCAAGGGAGGCAGAGGATAATTACCCGGCTTGGGCCTTTGCCAAGAGAATTATATTGATGCGGTACTTGTCATGTATAACATTATGGTATCTTTAATGTTATTAATTTATTATAGTCACTTAGTGAGGTAAGAACACAGGGTGTCTACTTTGTCTATAGGCTGACACCTCTAGCCCCATCAGTGTGACAGCAGGTCAACATATGGCAGCAAAATGTGCCATTCACATCACTACCAAAATATTTTGCACTGAGAAGGATTCCCTCGTTCTGATATGAGCTTCATCTGTTTAACCTACAAGAGTGGACACAGTCACAACTCCAAACACACTCCTGCCAGTGGACAGGAGTGCATTCAGACTGTGCGGCTCATAGAAAGACAGTTTATTTTGTAAACTGATTAACATATTATTCCCACCAGTTTACTGAAGGAAGGAGATTGCTCTGTGGGCTGCCTGTCTGTCTCACTGCACATCTAGGATGTTGCCCGTAGTGTTCACTGCTTCAGTGGCTGACTAGTATAAATTCTTCACAGTAAACTTGTGACATTCAGATCAGTAAAAAACAGAGCCCTTGAAGTGGTCTAGCCATTGCATTTGCTTCCTGCATTATGTCTATTATATAAAGGAAAATAAAGTAGTATGCACTGTGAATAGCAATGGTAGCACTTGGTGCTGCTAGAACTGGCTGTTCCATTCTGCAGTGCAGCATTCCAAGCTTACAGCACAGGGCTGTGCTGTGTGGAGGAAAAAGCAGCTTGCTTTCTGCTCAGGAAGATACTACCTGAAGGTCACATGAACATAAGGGAAACTCCAAGTCAGTCTTCTGCAATGACTTGTACGAACATTATATAATCACTGCAGGTGAGGCATGGGAGAAAAAGACCCATATTTCACACTTGCATTTCTGAAATGTATTGTTCTGAGCCAATTGCCCCAGGGTTTTTATGGAACATGGTTTTGCTGTGTTTTTACACAGACTCTAATGCAGTTGGTTCTCAGGCATGACTGGCAGCCGTGGAAGCCACTTCAGAAATAACAATTTTCATGGTCTTCATCATCATCTTAATTAGAGTTTTCACTTTTATTTTACATACTTATAGGCAGAAAAAAGGCACTAGAGAGCCCAGGAACCTCAAGTTTTTTGACTTTGGAAGCAACGCAATCCTGTGACTGAGCTGAACAGACCTGCTGAGTTCTTGTGTTCACTAATCCATTGCCTGCCGCCTTCTGCTGTGACCTTCTGCAGTACATTACAGTGCTTCAGCCTGTGAAATGTTCCCATTCTAATTAGCCAAAGTATTTCATAAAGAATGGGAATATTGCTAGTAATTTAGCATCTCATTAACGATGCATGGCATTAACGCATGTATCTCTGAAATCAATCGTTAATTCAGACAACAAATTTTCTGGTATTGGAAAGAAAATTACTTCCAGTTTTCATTAGTTTAGCCTCTTGCAAATCTGCAAGACTTTCTGTAAGACTAAATTCCATTAAAGCATACCCTAAGTTGTCTTAAATTCCAGAGAAACAAATAAAACACAATGAAAAAAGAATAGAATTAAAAATGAAAGGTTTCACTCTCTGCAGAAAGTGACATAGGCCAACTTGGAAAAGTTCTGAATTTGTTACAAGCAGACTGCATTTTGGCAGGCTAGTAAAATGCAGTTCCAAACAGCTGCCTAAGCCAGAATTTTGCTGTGTTATTGTGGGGGTACTCAAAGCATAACATTTGTTAGATTGACTATAGACATATAAGAAGTTACTGAAACCATCTGTATCTGGTGTTTCTGCCATTCCAGTATTGCATTAAGTAAAAGCTGAGAGTTGGGATAGGGCAAGCTCACATCCAGCTTTTGGAGCAGTGTAAATCCAAGGTCCTTAACACTGCATCTAATAAGGGGCTAATCCAAAGTTCAGTTAGGCAAACAAAAAGACTCCCACTGACTTGGTAGAGTTGTGGGCTTCACCTAAAGATGCCAAGATACCCTGCTGCAAGAGCAGTGGGAATGTTGCTTCTGAAGACTTCTCATGAAGGTACTGAAATAATTACCCATCCTTCCTCTTTGCTACAGAGCCACTTTTAGGAATCATGTTTTGCCTTTTCTATCCTGCTGTTCCTGATTAATGCCCTGGCATTTCTATGCACCCCTGAACAGGTGCTTTCTCCTGGAAAATGGCTTGAAGCCCTTTGGAATAAGAATCACTGTACACATTAGCTTATGTCATTCTTGGGGGAGGACTAACCAGAGCATGACACTATGGTCTTTTCTACTTGAGATCCTCAATACAATGCCAGGTGGTACTGTCTGCCAGCAGTTCACTATATCTAGCATGCCACGTAGGCAAGACAGCGTCTCGGCCCTGAATGATCTGCAGGTTTTGAAGGTTCAAACCCGGGTGAGTTTATAAGATACTGAGCTTGTTTTAAATGCAACAACAGAGAAATGGGCAAGAGACAAAATTGTAAATGTGGTTTAAATTTTGCTACTATTTTTGAGTGAGATTTGCTTTGTGGGTGAATGAGTACTGCTGGAAGGCTTGGGGTCTCTCCTGTGGCTGTGATTTTCCAATTCAGCTCTCAGCTGGTGAGAAACACTTGCCTGGTGTTTGTGCCTTTGCTTTCAAAACCATCTTACGGATATCTCTCTGCCACTAGCCATAACAGCTCAAAACTAAAATCATGATTCATCCTCTCTCAGTGACCCTACACATGAAATGGAATAGCCAGGGGCACTCTGGTGAAGGGGTCAGGGGCTAGATCTTTCTCTGCATACATGATTTGAAACTGTGACTTGCAGGAAGGTCAATGACAAAACCGTTTAAGCAGCAGTTTGAAAACTGAAGATGCTTGTCAGCTGCAGATGCTGCATTGGTTAAGGGATTCTCTTGACTGAGGCATTAGTTATTAGTGCCCATAGTTGCTGTGAAAAGAGGTCATTGCCGAGCATGCTGAGGCATAGCCAGGTTCTGCAGCTTTGCAGCCAGCCACATTGTTATCCTCAGCTCTACTCATTGCCTGAAGCATGCTGATAGCTAGAGTGAGAGCAGAAATTGCTTTTGGAGACCAAATCTCTGGCCATGTCTTTGGTCAGTAATTGAGGAGCCACTTTTCTTCCCTATTCTTGTTTTAGTGTCCCTCTGCCCCTCAACTGTGAGAGGAAGATTTTTTATGACTCTGACAGATACCTTACAACGATCCAGAGACACTCTGGATTGTTTCAGCCCAGCCTCATCTGGTGCATATTATGAAGTATGTTTTTAGGTGAATACAGACAAGCATACACATTGCAAGTCCCTTCATCATCAGTCTATGGTTTACTTACTTGTCTCCACTGGGCCTTTGAGATTTTAGCTTTTGGTTTGGGCTGGGATGTGGCAGCTATGGAAATTATAATATATGAAGAAACACTGCCAGTCTACGTATAGAGCTGGGGGGAGGGGGGGAGTTTAATGGAGGAATAGCCCTTCCTCCCATACCAGCCTGTGCTAAGGACACATTAGTGTTAGCCAGCATTCATTATAATGATCACACATCATGCCTCTCTCTGCCAACTTGGCAAGGTGGTGACATTTTTGTTTCAGTGTTTGCCAAACATGCCAGTGCTTCTCTGTGGGGTTTTTTTGAAGTGTTTCTGAGGATTGGTTTTTCCAGGCTTTTGGCTTCCTGGAGAGTCACAGCACCATCTTCTGCCTACTGCTCCTTTTAGTTCCCCCATCTTCTCTTGCTTTTACACTCCAAGCTTTTCTACACAAACCTATCAGTCACGTTTTCAGAGTTCCTGAGTACATTCCTTGCATTTTCCCAGGAATTAATTAAGCCATTGTACCACAGCTCTGCCTGGTCTGACAAACTCAAATTAACCTTAACACCACCATAGGCTCATCCATCAGTGTATGGATTCTGAGATGTGTATGATAATCTTGCATGAGGGTAGGGTCCTAAACTGGGGGAAAGAGAGCGGTCTGATATGCTGTGCAGAGATGAAGGTCGTTTGTATTTTGCCCTGGAAATCGATTATTTCCAAAGTCCCTTGGCAGGGAAGGGTAGTTATGATTTGTGTCATCATGGTAAAATCAGATTTCCTACAGGGACACAGATATGTGGGCTCAGATGTCAGCTTGCCTCTGTTGTTCCTTTAATCCTGGTCCTACTATGCTACTTGTTGTATTTCTCCCAAGAGGAACTTAAGTGAAAGAAGGAAGATAGGGCTTTACACTACATTTGTGCTTCAGTCCTAATTTGTTGAATCCTGACTGAGCTACTCGACCAGAAATTCTTGTGCCCGCTGCTGCGGCCACTGGTTCTGAGTATCCAGTCTGAGGTATATGGGCTTCTGTGAGAAGACAGCAGTCCAGTTATGGTCACAGTCACTCAAAAACTCCCTTCCCAAAAGCTGGGCATGTGGGGAAAAAACAATAGCTGAAACTTAATTGCTACACAAGGAAAAGAAGAAAAAAGAAAAAGATCATTCAAAAGAAGAACTTTCTGAAACAAAACAGTTAGTTAAAGAGTAGTTAATTAATGCATTAGGAATAGATATCTGGATGGAAGCTGTTCTGGGTGATTCCCTGCTATGTGAATAAATTAATGATTTTTGTGAAGAGAATGTAATGGAGGACCTTAACTCTAGTTATTAAACCTGTTTTCACTGTGCTATAGCTGTGTTTGTGTCTGCTAGTACCTATCCAAACGTAAAGAGCTCTGTCTCTGCTACATTTTGCTGGTATGGAGTTTTGCCAAACCAGATACCAGAGAGTTGACAAGGCATGAGCACTGTTGGTTAGTCCAGTGACCCTCTGGATATTGATTGCTGGTGCTGACAACTTCTGTTACTGTGATCAAGCAAAACCCCTGGAAATTCCATGCTTGGCAGGCAGCCCATATCTATACCTAGTGCATAGGCTGTAGTCTAACATTAATGTATATCTAAAGGTTCTAAGAAGCAACATGCTTTTGCACAAAAAAGCAGATAGTACAGATTGTTTTTCAGCATCTCTCTAGGTCACAATGCAGTTCAAAGGTCTTATTCTTCTGTATGCTGTCTGGCTGTCATCTCTTCCCTTACTTTAAGCTTGTGCTGGAGTTACTGCAAGACTATTTTTGCTTTAAAAAACACTTGCCAGCAATGCCAGATGTTAGTGGTCAGTAGCAACTTTTTTCACATGCCAGGTAGTTTAAACTGAAAGCAAGATCCCTGGTTGCGACCTAAAATATGTATTGTTTTGGGAATGCAGAACTGGCTGTTACTTTAGGAGAATTTGAACAAACACAAACAGGGAAGCTGGACAAAGTCATCATTTTAAAGCAATTTGGCTTCCCTCTCCTAGGTGAAATATCAAGGGCTAGAAGATGAGTTTAGTAAACGGATTCAATTCATTGTTCCTTCAAACAGAATTTCCCCAAGAATAAGGAGTGTACCCAAGACTTGTAACAAAGCTTAAATCCCAGGTTCCCTCAGGAGCATGAGCCTTGTGCTAACCAGACGTACAGTGCTGAAATTCACCCCCAGTTCCTGAGCAACTAAAATCCTTCTGAAACCCATAAACTACTGGGGCTAGAAAGAGATGGGGACTACTACATTCTGACAGATTAACAAAATGTCTTAGAGAAGAGCAAAAAAAGAAACAACTTACCCTTTCTCTCAATGTTTCCTTAACGAAAGCTGGGCATGGCAGATGAGAATTTTGCCTGAAAAAGCTTTAAATTTCTTTAGACAAAATAGTGCTTTCAAGTCAAGTGACATCAATGGGAACCTTACCTGTATTGTTGCAGTTGACTTGTAGGAAGAACAGGTTCTCCTGACTCACATGTACCGTCCTCTTTCCCTCTTGGTGTAAAAACCTCTCTGCTCCAAGTCCAAAAATGGACATAATCCTTTCCAAAAGCAATGGACATTGATACAAAGCCAAGAGGTGCTGTAGAAAATCTGGGGCTTTTAAGACAAACCAACACAATCCTGATGCATTTTCTTTCAGAGAGAAATCAAAACTGCCAAAAATAAAATGTTCTGCTTGGGATCGGTCTTCTGCTATTTCAGTCAATGTAAGTTTTGACAGTGATTTTTTGGAATCATGATTAGACTCAAAATGCACTATTAGAAAAACAGTTCAAGGGCCAAATGTGACTGCATCTATGGCCCATTGTGTCCTTGTTATTATCTGTAATGAAAAAATCTATTAAAATTTGGACTTAGAAGATAAATAAATGTAATTATATTTCTTGATATCAGCAGCAAAATTCCTACAAAGTTTTAACGTTGTTTTGGTGCTGGGGATATTTGATAGTGTTAAAAAATAAAACTAAAATAAAGGAACCATAACTGACAAAACACAGACTTTCCCTTTCTGCAGCTACTGAATATTTAGGAATAAAAACTGTAAACTGTGATCAGGAGACAAAATATTTGGTTCAGAGCAGATCTGAACTTCATAAAAGACAACAGCTGAAAGTTGTTGTGTTTGAGTGTGAGTGGTGATTGTGTCCTGACTGCTTTGTAACAACTATGTCAGTAAATACAGCCTTTCTTCTCATTTGTGCCTGACAAAACACTGTACTTCCATGAAAATCAGATTCCTGGGATTTAAGATGGACTGGGCCAGATTTCCCATCCTGTTAATAATCTAGAAGCACCTGCAAACTAGTAAATGGATCTTCTCTTGAGGAAAACACCCCTGTGCCACCTGGGCCCTAGGCTTTTTCAGAAGGGAGGCTTTTTTTTTTTTTTTTAATGTTTGCCTTACAGTTGTGGTTTCTTTTGATGAGTTCATTTGTCTTTGTGTGGTTTGTCTGATTGCAAGGCATTCCTCCACAGAAATAACATAAATATTTACATAGTACCCTACATCAGAAATCTCTTTTGTAGAAAGATTTCATCATTTACAGTCTGCAAGTAAAACTTGCAATTAACTGCAACGGGTTGCTGGCATTAGAATCCAAGAGCTATCAGATTTACAGGGTCTGATGTCATGATGATTCTAGGGTTTTTTAGTGTGCATCTCAAGAAAACATGTAGCCTCCATATTGTTAAAGGGCAATTTGGGGCCAAATTTCTAATTGAGCACATCAGCTTCTAATCAGCCAGTGAAACAATACAAAAGTGATGTCTGTAAAATGTCCCTCTTGTATTAGCTTTGATTCAGTTACAAATAAGCATGGCAGCTGATGGGACAAGGCACCCACCTGCATGAACTCAGCCTTGGGGAATCAATACACTTCTGAGGGAAACAGTGAGCTTCAAAGCCTGCTAGCTCCAATTACTACACTTCATTTCACAAGAAAAACACTTGTGCATGACGACAACAGTTTCATCCTCGCTCAGTCCTTCTGAAGTGAATTGCAAGTTACGTAAGGAATTTTTTAAAAAAAAATCCAAAGCTTACAGCAAGCAAGGTACAACTATGCAAACGACATCTTAGGGACAGGAGTGTGCAGGACTCCCAGGGACAGGCCCAGGTTATCTTCCTTAATACCTGCCTAGCACTGCTGCTCCAAATGTCTGTCTTTCCATGTCCTTATCCCGTCTTATTTTCCCAGAAAATTTTGGCTTTGGTGAAAAAGTGATGGTTTAAAACCACTGAAGATGAAGGGTAGTAAGCAGTCAGCACCCTTTCTAGCACAGGCCTTCCTGTTGCTATGGCAACATGTCACAGGAGGCATTGGTCTCAGAGATAAAGTTCAACTCAGTTGAGCTAAATCTGGGTTTTCTTTGTTCAGATTGTTATCCACTGGTAACAAAGCCTGTTGAATCTTCTTGTGACGGCTGCTCAGCATTGGATGGCTGTTTGCAAAGGAGTAGCAGGAAGGACACCCACTGCTGAAGACATCAACAGTTTCACTGCATCCTTTCTCTCCACAGAGTGATTCTGTAGTTAGTGTATCTATAATTTATTACGCAGATCTTCATTAATCTTAGTGGTATTCAAGCACACATTCTGGTAATTCAGTTTCCTCTTTTTTTTTTATTTGATACACTAATAAGACTACAGGTACAGCTGATTTTAGGCAAAGCAGAAAAGATTCCAGCAGCATTTTTTCTCTACCATTCCAATGTTTTGCCATATTTTTGTTGCTGGGTTGTGATTGCATGGTGTGCAATGCTAGTGACGCTTTAGTAAATGTTGACTGAAATCCCCTTTTGGAAAACTGTCATCAGCTCTACTAAGCACATTTCCTGCCTCTTTCTCTTCAGGGAGTGGTCATGATGAGAAGTTTCCCTGCGGGCTCCCTACCCTGTTGGATTTCATTGAGTGGAGCAGAAGAATCTGACACAGACGCAACATGGGGTGAAGTTAAGACTTCCCAAATGGGGAGATAAACCTGTGTGCAGATGAAGTAAGGACCCAAGATTCCCCTCCAGTGCTGAAGTAAAACTGTTTTATACATCCAGTTT
Organism: Harpia harpyja; assembly: GCF_026419915.1. Taxonomy (NCBI): domain Eukaryota; kingdom Metazoa; phylum Chordata; class Aves; order Accipitriformes; family Accipitridae; genus Harpia; species Harpia harpyja. Next base: position 45,733,336 of record NC_068943.1, on the reverse strand, counting down.
CTGGCTAACAGACAATGCCACTTTACATTGCCCTTTGGATCATGAAACTCCTAATCCCCATGGGCACAGCTGCCCTTACAGATGTGGCCATGGCACAGTTCTTGCAGAGTGCTCTTTTCCTGAACCATGACTCCCTGAAAGCAGACTTCCTCCCTCCCACAGTCTCTGACCAGTGAACTGAGTGAAAGGATGGTTGGGCCTGGAATCCTCCCCTACTTGTGGGAAGACATATTTGCCCTCGCAGTCTTGCAGGAGCTGCATAGCTGAAAGTGTAGCTGTCAGTGTAAACCAGCCTTTATAGTTGCAAGATAAATCTAGAAGAGGTGAAGTAAACACAGTCTACATGCTATCCCCTCAAAGGATTGACAGAAAAGTAGACAGGACTTATTTTTAAAAACATTGAATTATTAAATTGAAAAGGTATTGACTCATATAACTGAGTGTTTAAGGGTCAAAACTTGAAATACTTAAAAATCACAGTCAAGCATTGCCTGCCTCTCCCTTCCAGGTCCCCCTCCCTGTGGCATACACCACAGCCTGCTCCTTGGGCTGGTCTTGTCACATACATCTTTCTTGTGAAAGGAAGCAGCGGAGCTTCTGTCACTCACTGAAGTTTATTGTCCTGCTCTGCTGCCTCCACTGCTTCCCTCTGGTGCAGTGCAACTGTCCTCAAGCCTCCTGCTTCTAAAGTACAATTTCCTTTGTTTGGCTAAAGTCAGTTGTTTGTGGTAGTCTGTTCTCTTGAGCCTTCTGGCCCTGCAAGCTGCTGTGTCAAAATAAAGCACAATCTTCTCCACTCCCCCATGCTGGAGATAAAGGAAGCTTGTTTGTACAAGGTGCTGTATTTTCAAACAGAAAGTTCTGCTTGGAACCCAGCAAGAGGTGCAGGGAGGCTGCCAACTCATTTTTCACTAGAGTTCAAATATGGGCTAACAAATGAGTGCATGGGCCTTTCCAGGAAGCATCATGCTAAACTACAGTGACATGTAGATGCATCCTCATGCTGTGAAGAGGGTTTTATTTTCCTCCCTCTCTTCAGGACTCTGCACATTTCAGCCCCTTATCACTTTGTGCCTTCTTCAGACAGTGCACTGAATTTCCTGTCTGCCAGTTCAGGTTTAAACTGCTCTGTATTATTCCTTTACCCCAGGACAAGGGAATGTTAGTGGGACAAGGAGTCAGAAAGTCTAGAAACACCCCTAAGAAATTCACAGTGCTGGAGCCAAGCAGGATTCCTAAATTGGAAAGCACTTGGGGAACTGATAATTTTCTCCTTGCTATCCACCCACTTGCCCCACCAAGGCAAAGAGGATCCAATATCATGTGGGTGTGCTTTATGGGAGGAATGCACGACCATGAAAACAAACATGGTCTAGTGATTAAGGTACACATTGAAGAGATCCTCAGAGAGCAGGAGGAAGAGGAGTCTGAGAAGGGAAGTGGGAGCTGGCTTCTGTTCCTGGCCACTGATCTGCTGTGTGACCTGGAGCAAATCCCATGTCCTTTCTGTGCCTGCTTTTTTCTTTTAATGTCAAGTGGGATGATGTCCCTTACCTAGTTCCCAGGCAGGGGAGAAAGGCAGACTCATTACTGTTTCCCATATTACAGTTAGTCTTGGCAGCCACAGTAGAGGTCAGGCCCCTTTTACTGGAACATCTACATGGTGAGAGCCCTTGTCCTGAAAATTAGGCAGGCAGAGGAAGGAGCCGTGCCGTTACAAGAGGGGACAGTCTCAGAGGAACTGGATGCTTTACCAAGAGTCTTTGCAGAAGCCAGTGGTAGAGCTAGGAATGGGACTATTGACATATGCGTCACCACCCAGTCTTTTGAAGCATTCCTCCCCTCAGAGGCAGTATCATTTGCTGCCGGCTGTGGATTTATGTTATTACCGGTTTATTGGTCACCTCAGGCTGTGGGACAGAGGCTAATCAGTAGAGAAGCAGCAGAAATTCTTAGGATGTCATGGCACATGTAATATGTTGATGTCCTTATATGAGGCCTTTAAAAGCGTTTGAGAGCAAAGTGTTTTGACACAACAAATACAAGGCTATGACATGATTGTTCCTCCTTTCTGCCAGATCTAAGGTGCTTTCATGGTATGCTAGGAAAACATACCTGAAGTACAGCAGACTCCCTTTGGAGCTACCTATCTGCAGTTGTTATCAGGGAAGTGACAGCTTGTACAAAAGTGTGTCTGTTTCTTACTGCAGAGCATTTGTAACTGACAGGGGATCAGAAACAGCCAGATGCCTTCTGAAATGATGTGGCCACTGCAATAAGAATGGGCTGAACACATTTTAAAATGAAACACTAACAAGTAGGACTGGAGGGAATGAAAAGTATTTGCTGTTCTGGAGCAAGAAAAATGGCAGGGCTTGGGTAAGCAGCACAGCTTACTGACATCAAGATACAGCTCCAAAGGGAACACTGTTGTTTACATACACGTGATGGGTTGAGAGGTGTTGAAAATAGTCTCAACCTCCACTCTCATCCTGGCTTGCAGGGTCATTTCTGTCAGGCTGTGAGTTTAACTGTTCTTTGCAGTCTCAGATAATGAGTTCCTCACTGTAGGTATTGCAAGGATTAGTCCACTTGCCAAAATCTGCTGGTGCATTGAAATCCTGCCTGAGTCAGAGTTGAAACACCATTTCAAGATCTGCAACAGCTGCAGCAGCCATGGGGGAGGTAGAAAGGTATCTGGGAGTTTTATAATGGTGAGAGTAATGCTGCTGGCAAACTGGATGGTTAGAAATTACTATTCCTTTAAAGAATCAAAGGAATGCAACTCTGTTTACAAGCAAATAAACATAGAAGTAACTAGCAGAGCTGTATAGGACCTAGAGGAATACGTGTCCCACTTGTCCCTTCTCAGAGAATAACTTGTTAGACAATATCCCCAAAGCTGTAGATGCTAGAATGGACATTATTGAACAGGAAGATGCTTACTAGTGCCAACCTTCGTAAGAAATACCTGTGAAAGCGGGAGAAAGATCAGTGGAGAAGACACCGAGGTGGGAGTGTTCAGCCTTGTGTTGATGACCCAGTTAATCCTCCACACCTTAAACATTCAAATGTTTGATGAATGACTCCGCACACCTTTTGGGCTTGGGCTTTTTTTCATCTGCACAGAGAGATGCTGATTTGATAAAGCTTTCTTATGTCTGGTGAACAGTTATCAATCATGGGAAAATAGTATAGCTGTCTTTTGCAAGTTGAGATGGGTATAAGCATTTCAAACCCATGACAATGTTAGGTAGTTCTCAGTGTACCTAGCTACCAGCAATGCCTACTGTATGATGCTTAGGGCTTTCTTCATTATCAGTCTCAGCAAAGAACTACAGAGCCACAGTTTCTTCCAGTGGTTTGAAGAAATGTCTGGAGGACTCTAGTCCAATCTCTTACAAGGCTGGACAGGGCAAGATTCACATTACCCAAGCCAGGTGGAAATTATCCTATCACTAAGCAATTTGGCTTCTGTCTTTACCAGAACATACCTTTGAAGTTAAGGTTGAGAACACTTTTATGCAAGGAAAGTGATAGAGTAGGTAGAACTCATCTGCATGGACACAGTAGGTCCTTTCCCTGTTTGTATCTGGGAATTATGGTCATGAAAAATACACAGCACTTCAACTGTAATGAAGGGGCACTTATTGAGTGATGTGCCAGTGACTCCATGTGGCTTGTGCAATTATAAATTCTCCTTAATCCATCCTCTAGCATGGATTTACAAAGCAAACGCAGCTGTACAAGTGACTCAAAGCCCTGTATCTCTCTTAGTTGATATGCTGTGTGCATTCTATCAGGCAGGCAGAAAGCTGTACCTTACTATGCTTGAATTTATCTCCATGATACAAGTCAAGTCAGAAAGGACTTGGTGACAATAGTTCATTGTTGTTTATTTAGTTATTTCATGGTGTGCCCTACTGCACAGCTCATAAATTCATCAGTGGGGATCACAGGACATGATTCCCTGCTGTAGCAAGACTGGGTGACTGCAGAAGCCCCTTCCTGCTGTATATTTGTAATCCAAACCATTTAAAATCCCATTGAGAAGAGGCTTTGGGTAGGAGGTTTCTTCCCAAAAATAAATATGAGGGTGGGAGTTACTTCTCTTTTTTTTTTTCATTCTGAGCTAAAAAATAAGCTTTGTAGAGCACCTCTTCCATTTGGGATGGGGTGTGTTTTATTATATTAGATAATCTCATCTTAATCTGTCACTTTCATATTTGGATTGTGATATATGAGAGTGAGCCTTTTCAGACTAGTTTATACACGAGGGAACATATGCTCTGATACATTCTGTGTGTAGCACTTAAACTAACCATTGTTCCACATGGACAAATAGGTGGAAAGTACCCAGCACTATGCTGGAGTTATCATGCTGTCCATGTCTCTCTCCACTGAGATTTGTGAAAGAAGAACTATTTTTCTGCATATCCTGACTTCGACCAACTTCTCAAAGCCTTCAGTCCTGTTTTGTCTTTCGTATTTTTTAGTATTTAGGGCAGAGACTGTATCTTCTATGAAGCCACAGTAATAAGCATAATGGACTTTAAACTCAGCTGGGACCTCTGTGGGCTAATGAACACTGAATTTATTATGAATACTTAGGCCTTTTCTCGAAGGCAGAGATGATCCTGCAGATTTAATCTTGCAGCCTTTAGCTGGAAATACTTTTTCTGGATCCAAATCCTTGCTGTACACCCAGTCATTTGTCTCCTGGTTGGCAGTGATATCCTTTGCCATGTTTTCTTCTGGGTTAAGCAGTGCTCGCTCATGGCGTGCCAGGTCCCAGGACTCAACAGCCCTGTCTCTACCTATGTGAGTAGACCAAGAGCAGGAGTACAGAGCAGTCCTTTACTCTCCTGCCCAAGGAAGTAGCAGAGGCATACATCTTGTCCTCTGCTTAGCTGTGTTTTATAGGATGACTACTCAAGTCTTTCTAGCTGTATTTTAATTGCCTCTACAACCACATGAGTGCAAAGCTCAGGGAATCCATTCAGGGATAAAAACAAAGGACTAGCAATAAAGCTGGCATTTTCTAATGCATTCTTCCTCATAGAGACTTCTGGTGATATACTGGCCTGCATGAATTCAACTTTCAGTGCAGGGAAGATTTGAAAGCATTCAGACCATGCACACCTTATCTGTTATGCAAGTAATAAATAATAATAATAGTAATTTGCAATTACTTCCTAATGTAATTCAGTTTTTAAAGAAGAGCTCAAAGTAACCTTCCTTTTTTCTGAAGTGGCTATGACACAGGCCCCGACGGGACTGATAAGGATTTAATTGTGGCACTAAGTAATTTATCTGATGTAGAACATTAGGAACTGAAGTGGAGCAGGTTAGCAGAGTGAGTATCACATTGTTTCAAGACCTTTGCTGACATTCAGCTGTTGAGAGAATAATTGTAAAACAGGAAGGGGACTTTTTGCCTTTTAGGTCTAACCTTCACTGTTTCGAGCTCTGGACTTTGTGGGAGAGTTTTACCCTTAAGGTACCCATAGTATTAAAAGTACAAAGCTTTTGGATTGTCTTGGTGACATAGGTTGATTTAAATTTGCAGGTAGTTAGTGAATCTCTCCTCAGTAACGATGGCAGTACTTCAGAAGATTTCCATATTGCTATATTCTCCATGAACCCTAGGGAATGAGTGATAGGCTGCTTTGTTGCAGAGATGCGACACCTTTAACATGAATCAGATGGTAACATTTAAAATAATGGCCATGCTGATTCCCTTAAACCCTATCCTATAAAGCAAGGCCCCTGTGGTACCTGCTGGACAGTGAAGGAAAATGTCTAATGTGATTCCCCTGTGATGGACTGTTTCTGGTTTCAGCTTTGCAGAATGTGAATGGTGGTCTAATTGTGCAGTTCCAGTTCTGCTATCTTCATATAGTTAAATCCTACGGGTCAGGTCCATGGAGAGTGGCCTGGAGGCTACCTCCTAGCCTCAGGCAACACATTCAGGGACACAGCTGACACCACAAATCACTGAAACAAATGCACCAAAGCAGAAACAATACCAGCTGCAAAGACGTGTGGTAGAACAGTTTGTTCAACAGCTTATAGATTGCAGTTGGATACAAACACTGAGGAAAATAGAGACACTCTAATATATATCTCTAATGCCAGTTATTCTAAACAACAACCTTCTAACTCAGGCCACCCAAGAATTTTCCATGTCCAAGTGTTCTTGCAGAGAGCAGACTTTGATGAGAACGCGCACATAATTGCATGTTAGAGTGCCCTTGCAGGGTCAGCGCAAAGCTCCGTCTAGCACAGTTTCCTACCTCTGGTAGGGGCCAGTAGCAAATTGCCTTTGTTCTGCCTTTTGAAAAGGAGTTAACCAGGTACTATGTTAAATGACATTTTATGTGAGTTTGGGGGAGGATGTGGCCTCCCCCCCGCCTTTGTTTTATACTTTCCTATTCAGCAGAAGTAGCAGAATTGGCCTTTGAAACAGTAAAATTGAGGAGACATGATATCTAGTACTAAAATTGTACTAACAATTACTACTTGATCCCTATCTTGAGTTAAATTTGGGGTTTGGCTTGTATACTGAGCCAGAAATAAGAAAGTGCATGTATGTCCAGTGTATCACGTGCCATTCCTTTTAGAAGATTAGATAGAGGTATCTGACAGGGCCTTCTGATTTAAGGCCGTTGACTTTTCCTTATTTCTGAACATGCGTGCAACAGAGACTAATCAGTTATGGTTTTGTATGAACTGGCTTTACATGTCTTTTTATTTGAGTGCATTTCTCTATTAAAATGCAATGTATCAACAAGATAAAATGAAACACCTTTTTTTTAATGGCAAGCAAAGGTAAACATACAGCCAAATCCTCTTCCCCCCCTCCCCCCAGCCCCAGGAAGGTTGGGAAAGTCTGTGGTAGAGTTTAAATATCAGTGCAAACACATTCTGGATGTTTTCTAAATATCTAAAATACAAAATCATCATTAACTGCTCTGAATTTCTTACCTCTCCCAGAAACTAACACATTTTGCCTGTTGAATGTTATATTGACTTGGTTTTGTGAAGGAGACACTTGACACAATGGCTCAGTTATAGATTAAGAGTCACTGAGTAACTCTAGTTAGGAAAACACTTCTAGTTGCTGCAAGTGATATCTAAAAGAAATAAAGCTAGAGCTATCATCCAGAAGACAACCCAGTGGAGAAATCCATGGTGTGTATTTTGAGGTAAAACAAACTTTATAGATTAGAGGGAGTGATTTAAGAAACCAGAGAAATTGTCAGATCCCTCATCCCATTCTTGGAGAAACAAGAAGACTAAAGCAAAGTCACTGGAGCTTAGACCTCCTATGTCAAATTAAATATGTGCTTTATTGCTTTGCTGATTGGTGGCCCAAGCCCCAGGAATATAATGGGGGGGAGGATATTCTGTCCCCATATTCCAGGAGACAAGACATCAAGTTTCCTTCCTACAGCCCACTGAGCCCACACAGTTTTGTTGCATCAGCACTATTTCCAAAGGTAGGAAAGACCACAATACCAGAACTGTGACCATCTGCAAGGGGACTGAGTGCGATCTGCTGAAACAGCTATTGGAGAGCAGGAGGTCAAAGGCAAAAAGAAGTAATACAAATGTTGAGAAAGGGAAAAATGGATTTGTGTTTCTCACTCAGTGCCAGAAGATCTTGTCTAGGTGACATGAACAGCAGATAGAGATAGATGCAGGTCTGGGTTATGCTCATGTCCCACACAACAGAAAGGATTTGCCTATCACATAATTCTCTTCCTGTTTCCTTTGGGTTTTTCTCCTGTTTCCCTTTGCCTGGTGGCCAGGAAGTAAGAACTCACCAATGATGAAACTAGGAAAGAAGCAAAGCCTGTTTGGGTTTTGTTTCCTATTATTTCCCAGAGACTGGACTTTGCTGTATATTTCCTGTGCAGATTGCCTAATGAATTTGGTTTTTTTCCTAGGGGTACATGAAGAACTGCTACCTCCACGTGGAGATGGAAATGTTTTATAGGGAGATAAGCGGGCCTGTAATGCTGAAGATATTGTTTCCCTATGGTCCAGGTGCTGGATGAAGGGTGAACAGAGCGAGCCAAGGCAGGATGACTATCTTTTAGGTGCTTTACTTTCACTGTGGGCACACGCTTTTCAGACTTACTCTGCATCCTCTTTTGCTTTCCTGTACCATTAAGGCCTCACAACAACTTCAGAAAAGCCTCCAAAGCAAGGCAAACTCTACCCACTTTTCCCCCTTTCTTTTTAAAATTAAGAAGTGTCTCCTGAACACTGTCTCTTCTGCTGACAGCTCAGAATTGGGTCCCTGGTGAAGTATTGTGTGTGTTTGAAGTTTGACAGATTAACTTCTGTCTGCATTTTTCAGTCCTAAGGACAAATTGTACAAACTGTAGAGCAAATAATTCTTTCTGCTTTCATAACCTTGTAAAAGCTTCTAGCTGCCATCACACATTATCCCCTGGACAATGGCAAGGATTCTGTTAATGTTTGACATCAGATTTTTTGTATTCATCCTTACATGATAGAAAGGTGGAAGTGCATCAGATAAACTGGACTACCAAAAATTAGGGAGGAAACAGACATGAAGAGTAAATTCTATAACTGCATTTTTCATGTAAATATTCAGTCCTTTCTTTAGGGGCATCACAGATCTTGACTGTTTATCAACTTGCTACAAATATAGGCTTTCATTGATAGATGATTATGGTTCCCTTTCTGGACTGACTGAGACTCTGCTGACCTAACACCAGCTGAAAATGTGAGCCAGCTGTTACTATTGGCTCTGACTATTTGCACCCCAAGATCAAGGCTCTCCTCTCTGCTGTATTACTCTCAGCATCATCCATATCCTTATCAGCTACTTTGTTTCTTCGGTCTTCCCATGATTCTCCTTTCACTGCTTTGTGGCCCAGTTTTCAGAACTATTTTTGTTGGCAAACACTCTTCCACTCCCACGTTGCAATGGATTAAGAGCTTGTAATTGCTGCTGCTTTAAACTCCTCATTAAAGAGCTGGTCAAAGCAGGTTTAATCAAGGCAGCAGCAGCTGCCTGTCTACAGAAAGGTTCCCAGTGCTGACAACAAGCTGTGGGAGTTTTTAAGAATACATCCCTGCTACCTGCAGGGCCTAGGGCCTTTCAGCACAGACTAGATGTGCATAAACAAGCCACTGCTCCCCATAGGCCTTCTTGTGGGATCCTGAGGTGCTGGGGTTTTTTTTCCATAGACTTCACTCCCACCACTGAGATCTCATTGTGAGTAGAAGCCAGCAGCTTTTCAGCATCACACCACGTGCTCAGTCCAGGCTGTATCAATACACAGCAGACCTCAAACTCTGCAGACTAGGGATTTGGCCACAAACACCCCTTCAGATTTTTCTGGAAAAAACAAACAAACAAACAAACAAAGAAACCACCAAAAAACCCCATCCTAAATATGCAGCTGAGGGATTTTAGAATCTCCTATTTCTCACTTCTGCACCAAGTTCCTCCTTCACATGGCTGCTTGCCTCTGCTGCCAGAGTGGGGAGGGACTGCACAAACTTCCCTAGCAGTCTTGCTAGCAGCATTCAAAAAATTCCTCCATGGAGAGTCCTTAATAGCAGTCACCCACAACTCCTCATTGTGCTTGTCCACTCCTCTCCCAGCTGCTGCCAGCACGGAGCCTGCTGACCCACTTCCTCTGTGAGCCTCCTTCTTCTTGGGTTAATTCCCAATGCCTCACAAAAAGTGGGAAACCAAGCTATCCATAGCATTTGTGCATAGGAGGGAGCACATCCATGTGAATACACAGCAGGAGCTGAGATTGACTGTTGATGCAACATAACTATAAGTGCAATGTAAACACTGAGGCAGCAGATGATTTGATGCTGAACAAGGCAGGTTGTTCAGTTATAACTGAAGTGTGATTCGTTAGTCACAATGGTTGCTGTAGCAAGCGCAAATGCAGAGAGAGGCAGGGGATGGGAGAAGAGAAGGGAGAGCTAGCCTGTTTTCCCAATGATTACTGGCAGGGGGATGCATGGTGGGTGTTTTTCAGCTCCCTCCCTTGCTTGCTCCTTTCCCTGCAAGGACTTTTTGGCAAGTGTTCATAAGGGGGAAGAGAGGGTCAGTTGCAATCAGGATTTCTAACTTTAATTCTTGCCAGTATCTGCATAGTTATTGCTGTTGAACGTCTGTCTCCAAAGTAACCCTCAGTTTCTGTGTGGCCCAAAATCAACATTGCTTGGCCAGCAATACAGTGCCTCAGCCTGAGAGTCCCAGGAATCTTTGTTACTTTCTTTTTGGAAGAGCACAGTGAAGAAATTCAAAAGTCTAAGCTGTAGACAGAAATATTGCTTTCACACAATATGCAAATAAACAGTGGAACTCCTCACAGCAAGTCCAGAGTGTGGCAAGATTCGGCAAGGGCGCAGAATCTGCACTTGTCAGAGATAATCCCACATGTGAGGAAGGCTATTTAGTGTCCCGTTTAAAAACACTCTCTAACTTCTAGCAACTATGAACAGACCTGACATGCAGCATCTGTTATCTCACATCCTTCTAAAATGAGGACTCTTGTACTTTTCTTTGGAGCAGAGGACACAGGCCGGGCTAGCTTCAGAGGTTCTTTTGTTTGACACCCCCCTCCCACCTTTCCCCTCAAACAAAAATTTACTATTGCTTTAAATAATGTTATATTTTTGTAGGAGAAAATGCACTGATGGCATGGCCTGAAAGATCAGTGATGAGTACTCTGCACAGCCCCGTGGAAACCTAATATTTAGGGATCAATTAACCTGTCACACCAGAAGCACCATCATTTTCAATACAGTCATGCCTGATTTAACCCAGTATGAGAGAAGAATCCTGTTTCTTAGTGGTGGGAAGCTAACATGATCCAAACATTACAGAAAAAAGAACATCTGAGAAACAGACTTCTATCACTTTTGCGTAAACTCATTGCCATGATTTTAATCACAAAAACATAAATATGGGATGACGTCATTCTTTACTTTCAAATTTCAGTGCTGTGCAAGGTCTGTGCTGAGATGTTCATGTCTCCCTCTGAGTTTCTTGGGACAGTGTGTGACCTGGGAAATTCTGAACAGGCTAGAGGAAGCAGTCATGTGGGTACTCCCCTAGGCTTTAAAATCTGTCACCTGATGGTTTTGGAAAGAGCAAGGTGAGGTCACATTGGAAAGCTCTAACAAGGTGATGAGACATGCCCCAAAACTTCACATTGTTTTTTTGTTAAAGTTGATTTTCTTTCACAAACTAACTTGTCAAAGCATTGAAAATAGCTCAGTAATTGAGACTACCATGAAAGATTTTTGAGGAGAGGGGAGAAATTTGTCTGGACCAATGGTATCTTAAAATTAAGATTTTGAAATCAGATTTCTGTAATTGGGCAACCTTCGTTATTAGATGTTGCACAAAGTTATTTTTCTTCCCTAGCCCTGTTTATTTTTCTCCCTCCCTCTCTCCCTTCCTGATCTTATTTGCTGATGCAGATCTCAAATCAGCACACATCAGAAGCTCCCTTGAAAGGTAAAGCATATTTTCAGTGTCTGAATATGTTCCGGTAAACAGTGAGGCATATTTTAAGCAGGGCAGCAGAGAACATCTCATTGATGAAACTGCTTATGGGAGAAAATGCTCAAGGGCAAAAGAAAGAGACTTGAAGCTAACGACAAATGCACATAGACACACAGACTGGTTCCACAAGAATCCTACCTATAGACCTTATCTAGATGGACTTTCAAGCTTCTGTGTTCAGGGATGAGAGAGATGTGGCAATCATCATATGAAAACAGCCAGGTATGCTCAGCTTAATGAGCTTTTTTCTGCACTAACTTATTGTTTACTGAGTTTAAATAAATTGAGCTGACCACCTCATATGCTACACCTTAGGATGTGCCCATTGGAATAGTAAATTAAAAAGGGAGAACTCCTCTCTCCAGACTGAGCCCTGATGTTCAGCATTAGAGTTGCAAGTAAACAAGAAAAGTTATGCTACATTTAATAGCTGGTAGTTTTCAATGCAGGATGGAGACTTCGTGAAGGCTGGTTGCCTATACAATGAGTAAGGACTATGTGACCAGATCCATTGCACTGACCTGGAAACCCCAACCATTTTCTCCAAGGGGCTGAGGCAAGAGTCATGGGGACCTGTGAATACTTACAGCTTTAGCCAACACTGACGCCTCAGATGCTCAGTCTGTTCTCAGAATGCTCTGAAGTGATTATGGTGGTGTACTCACAGAGTCCCAAAATAATAAGAGACACAAAAACCACATTCACATCACCCACTGTAAATTAAAGCTACCCCTCAGCTCTCACACCCCTGGTGTCTGTAATAAAAGGCATGGGCATGACACCTGAACGGGACAGCCAGAGCACCCTAAGTGCAGGCTGCATGGCCCATGTGCCAGAGCGGCTGCAGGCTGACCATTCTTACTAACGTCACCAGGAGGGACAAGAGGTCGGCTTGTCTCAAAACAACCTCAAGGAATAAGAAACTATGGCAGTATGTGATCTGCATTTCCCAACTCCTTGGTCACCTATAAGGGGTAGCTGTAATATGGTCTGTAAGCACAGACAATACCAGGTTCACTCTTTCTGTGGGTATGAAATTGGGGCCTGTGGACCTGAGGTACAGCACACAATGCCATGACCTCCAATCTCCACAGGCTGATGACCTTGGCAAATCTACACCAGTTGCCTCCCATGCAGTTTAGATATAGCCCAAAGGAAAAGCTGCCCTCCTGAGAGATTTATCATTACTAATTGGCCTCTAATACTTCCCTATAACTTAAAGTAGTCAGGAGAGCTCCCACAACTGGGTTGTACAAGCTGAGGGCAGGTCAGACTGGCTATTAAGAGTATTTTAGAAGTATTTTATGCCTTGATGGACTTTCCTCATTCCTCAAGACCTTTACAGTCACTCAGAAAATGGCTTTTAGGGGAGGTAAGCCAGGCCTGACTGGCATTATGAATTACATGTGACCCAACAGGTGTCTTCAAATTCTAGTAATAACACTATCAGATTTCCAGCCCCACTTGTCAGCTTTGTAGAGTCCTGGAATGTAAAGCCCAAGATCTGCGTGGTCCAAGCTCCTGGTTTGGGGTTTCTTTCTGGAAGATTTCCTTATCTGCTTACTGCCCTGTCTTGAGTTGTGATGGGCCCAATGATGGGGCAACGAGGGCCACACTGTCCAGACTTTTGCTGGTTAAAGTCTGTAACTGTGCCATGTTGGCTTCATTCCAGGCCCAACCAAGGGCCTCCTTGACTCTCCTGGTACTAATCAAATATATTTAAGAGTTCTGCTGCAGGCCATTTCTCTCCTGATAGATACCTTCATCACCTGAACTCATCTTGAGTTTTGCTGCAATGAATCAATTCGCATTTCCATTTTTCTTACACTTTCAAGGTAACATGCATTTTCACCAACCAGAGCAGCCTCACTGCAGAGCCTCAGGGGGTTAAGGGACAATCAGGAGGAACTAACTCTTAAAGGCTGATTATTGGGTAAAAACAATGACTTCAAAAAACATCAAGAGAAGTAGGCAACATTTACTACAGCAATGATTCTTGGTCTCTGTTAGTCAAAAAACCTGTCTCATTCAGCAAAATACAGATCAAACACTTGGTGAATTTCTGGCTAAAATGCTGCTAGCATCTCTCTGGAAGAAACCCTGTCTTAGCTGCAAGTATTGTTTAGATTATGAACATGGTCTGACTTTGAAGCAGTCTACAGTCGTCTTGGTTTGGATGAGGATCTAAATATTCTCTAATTAACCTATTAGTTTTAATTAGATACCACAGCCACTACTTTTCTTATCTGGAAAATGAGCATTCCAGATGCAAAGGGGAAGATTTCTTTCTTCCTTGCTTTAATATTTTTTTCTGCTTAGTGAAATGTTTAAATGCCTTGTCAACACAGAAGAAACACAGAAAAAAAGTGACACTTGATGAAAGATTAAGGAAAATGGGGAAGATTAACAAAGCTTGATAGGCAGGCAATTAAAATAGAAGTGAAGGATCGTTAGTATTCATTACTAGAAAACACAGGCAGGGAGGACTGTGCAGCTGTTGGAAATCCCCAGTATTTGACTAGAGAAGTCATTCCAAAAAATAACTTGCTCTTTTTGCCGGTGAAGTTTCCACTGGCAGTTAAGTGGATTAGCTGCTTTTTGTTGCCTCTCCACCCTTCAAGTCTTATCTGGACTAAAGACTGTTTGCAAGGCCTTTGAAATGTGACACTACTAGGTTCTTGTCAAGGAAGCTCTTGCCTTCAGGAAGGCAAAATGGCTAATAACTCCCAGCAATAGTGACATGTCCTGATTAAATCAAAGTCCAGTAAGGAACAAGCTGCAGTAGAGGTGCCAGACAGCAAGTTTTAGAACAGTCAGAAAAGCAAGCAACCAGTAGGTAAACATGGGACTCAAATCTCCCATTGTCCCAGTTTCTCTCTCTGTTTTCTCTAATGAGAAGTTATTACAAAAAAAAACAGAAAGAAAGAAGAAGGACTATACAAGGTGATAAGGCTGAAGTCTGCACTTGTGCAATTATTTCAGGCTTAAAGGAAGACAAGTTTACTGCAGTCTGCAAACAACACTTGTGAGAGAGGGAAACCAGGACTGGATTGGAAGGTGATCTCTGCAGCAGGATTGCTCTAGAGCAATTGCAGACACCAGAGAAGAGTCAGATTGTTGCAGGCAGGGACAAGATCCTACACACAAACAGATCCTGGGAGCACAACACATCAGTGGTAACTCACTTCATTGTAGCATGGGAGAGGAACAATCATTTCCATCATTAAGGTGCAGAAATGCTGGCACATAATCCAAAGATAGAGTAAAAACAAGACACCTTGAACATGGGCCACAGGTGCCTAGGAAACCTTTCAGTATATCTTGAAAGCAGAGCAACATTGTTTTTGTGCAACATCCCCCAAGGTACCATAAGACAGAGGAAGATTCAGAAAGTTTGAATTGCTTCTTTCTGAGGGAGGAAACCATATCTGATCCTCAAGAACAACTGAAGTACAAGAATTGATCCTTTGGGCTTTTTTTTTTTTTGAGACAGTAACCAAAACACATTCCCATAGATTCCTGAAAGTCTCTGGATGAGGAAGGAGGGATCTTTTTTAATTTTTTTTTTTTTTTTTCCTGGAATAGTCATGGGTATGACAAGAACAGGAATTTCCACCTAGCATCATCTTTATCCCTAGGACACTAACACCAGTCTTCCTGGCACCCATTTAACTTAAGCAAACTTGTTAATCAAAAAACCAAGCTGATAATCACATACAGCACAGAGTGCTAAACACAGATATGAATGTGGGATAGAAAATGAGCCAGAAAGCAGCAGGAAGTCTCTCCTGCAAGAGGATAACTTGGAACCCTAAACAAACAGCAAGAACCACAAAGAAACTTAAGGAATTGCACTGGCTGTATCTGGCCAGATCCTCTGCAGGCAGAGATCAGCTTGGCTCTCCGAGTACCAGTGGGGGCTGTGGTGTTACACCTGTTGTGAATTACACCTGATCTGCTTCACTGACTGTGCTAATAAGAGCTTCTCTTCTAGTTCCTTTTGCTAAAAGGAGAAACAAAGATATTTTCTTCAGGAAACCTTTCCTTCAAAGAGAGTGAGCTGGAGCATGTCTCAAGGAGGAGGGTGTAGGTGGGGCTGTGGACAGCAGCTCTGGGCTCTGCAAGAGAGC
Organism: Harpia harpyja; assembly: GCF_026419915.1. Classification (NCBI taxonomy): domain Eukaryota; kingdom Metazoa; phylum Chordata; class Aves; order Accipitriformes; family Accipitridae; genus Harpia; species Harpia harpyja. The sequence continues at coordinate 45,717,628 of NC_068943.1, read as the reverse complement.
CTCTCTCTCTTCAAATTATTCCCACACCTTTGTGGCTGTGCATGTTGCTTCTGTATCAATGACTTGTTAAACTTCTGGTTCTGAAAATACCTTGTCTAATGCTTTCTGTGTTACTACAGTGACAGCCATTGTGAATGAGCACCACATTAAACCCAGGATGGACTAACTGAGCAGTTTTGCTCACACCAGTGCTGCCAAACTCCTTCCTGCGAAGTGAGGGTCTTGCTTCAGACTTTCCCTAGTTTTTCATCATTTGTAGCCTCATGACTCTGCTGCTGAGAGAGAGCACAAATCCTTCCTTCTGCCATGGGGAAAAAAAAAAACCAAACAACATTGCAGGAACTGCCCATTTGCACCTCACTTCCAGTCTTTGAAGTCAGGACCTTTCTGACAATGCTGTCAGTCCCAGCCTAACCCCCACATGCATGAGCTTTCCCTGTCTTAAATTCTGGAGTCTTTCAGCCCAAGCACTGATTTGCTTCCACGTAGCTCAGGCTCATCACTTGCATGTTTCATAATCTGTGATCTGACAGATTAGGGGGATTATTTAGGGCTAGAGCCCAAATTAATGATGTTACTTACAGGCAGAAAAGAGATTAAAACTATCCTTGGCTTTCCATCTTCCTGTTGTAAACACAAACTTTGTACTAGAACGTATCTTGTATGGCATTTGAATGGAAACACAGCCAGAACTTGTTGGACCAACTCCTGGAGCTGATAGTACAAAGCTAAGATCAAAACATATGTGCGCAGGGGGGCCTGTGCGCACACTGTGTGTATGTATCAACAGACAGACGGAACTTTCTATGCACACGCTGTGCTATATCACTCTGGGCACAGCCCAATTCAGTGGCTACAGCTTTCATTCCCTTTCTGTTCTTCCACTGAACTGAATCAGCTTTTCCCTGTCAGTAATGAGCCCAAGCTGAAAACAGGAGCTGAAGACCATTCGTGCTGGCTCAGCCAGGGATAAAGCCCTGCTGGCTCAGGGTAGCTCTACAGGACTCTACTGCATACAAAGGGCAGTAGTTTCCACTCAGACCAGGCCAGAAAGTCCTCTGTTTGCATAAAGAATTTTGCTTTTTACTCATCTCATCTGGCTAGCCTAGGGGAGGATGGATGAACTTCCACAAAAGATGAAAGAACCTCTAAGTTCCTTGTAAACCTGTAGTTTGCCAGTCACTTCCCTGACACAAGTACACTAAGAACCGCTAAACATTTTGCCAGGTCAGCAGCAGCACAGGCACACCAGGTAATTTGCTTTCTATCCTGGAGGGGTGGGAGGGCCAGGGGTCATTACTTCGCACTGTGCAGTCTGTTACCCTGTCAGTAGCTGCTCAGAGTCTCTCCTGATCTGGTCCTGCTGCATCAGCTGTCTTTTTATCAGGGTTTTGGGGCTCTGACACAGCTGCTATGGAGAGATACAAACTCAGATGTGTGTTAAGAAAGGCCATCAACAGCATGCAGCTGTGAGGAAAGATTTGGTGCTCAAGAATCTTCTTCCCTATACTTTGGAACCTGTTAAAGGGCTCCTTTTCCTGAAACTCTAATCAGCCTGACAGTCTTCTGGTTTGTGTCTGAGCAGGACTGCATGCTGGTACCCAAGTCACATTTTCTCTCTTTAGAGCTGGTCAGGCTTGTTTTTAAGGTTCAATAACATCTGTTCTTTACCCCAAGTGAACACAAAGCCAGCTATTCCAGCAGATCCAGTTCACATCAGTTCAGCAATCACCTTTGGCCTTTGTTCATGTAAACCCGAAGTGTTCATGTAACAGATGAACAAGCAAGTGTGAGTAGAGCTCTCCTAGCCTATCCTGTCCTACAGACTTCTCTGGCATTCCTAAATAGGGTTTGGACCCTTCACTTAGCACCCATCTCTAAAATGGGACTTTAAGTAGGATCCTGCTTTTTTAAGAAAAAAAGCTGTTCATGCGCTGGACTCTGCCATGTGACCTCTATTCCAGTGCTCAGTCCTCACTGGACCCTTGTTCAAGCCTGAGCTACCAGTTGTATAAGAAAAGCCAGACAGTCCCCACCCCATACAACAGTTCACTGCAGACTCAGGCAGAGTCCCACCAACTTTGTGGCTGCCAGCATGCATGGGGCAAGAAATCTCTTGACTAGAAAGAGAAGCCTGGAGAGCCATGTGCAGTTCTATCTTCCCAAATCTCCCCCTGTGCTTCCCATTACAAAGATCCAGTCAAATCAGGCAGAAGGGTCATCCCTGCCTCCTGCTAGTGCTCAAACAAGGCAGCATTTGGTTTTGTTTTGGTGGGTGGGCCCTTTCATCATGAGAAAGGATGGGGGAGAAGCTTGCTTTGCAGAGGGAGGTACAGGCTGTACTTGGCTGGATACTTTATTAGGAATGAGCTGAGCTGGTAAATATCTGCTTTCTATTCTTTATTTCATTCCAGTTTGGTGGAGACCTCCAGATATGCTCCACTTACAGACCGTGCCTGCAGAATGGACTAAATTAGAGGGCTGCATCAGGGGGATTTTAAGGTATTTTTGGCCAGGGTGAACTACTGTAGCTCATACACAGAATTTGAGCTTTAAATATGGAAAAAGCCAACAACCTAGCTTCAAGAGAGACTGATTAACCTCCATTATTTGTTCCATGGCCCATTGAATCTTCAAAGAAGCACGAATACATGGCAGCTGTGTGTATCTGTGAACTAGGTACTCTATAGGTTCATGAAAGAAGCATTTATCAACTTATTTTCTAATTGTGTTAGAGTTTTGAAAGCAGAAATAAGGCTCGGTCTATCTATTCCTTTAGGGATATTTCTCTTTTTATGTATGCCTAGTACCTTAGGGAGCCAGTGTCTGACTTGAAGCCTACAGACACACAATAATAATGCAAAATAGATCCTATGAAAGATATAATCAAAGTGATTCACTCTGAAACAAGAGGCAGAACTTCACACAACGCTTTTGGATACTTCCTAATCAATAACAGGAAAGATCAGCCCTCCTGGCAATACAGAAAGAAGGACCTCATGTTTGAAACAAAAGACCAGGAATCAAAGCCAGCACACAGTATTTCTGGCACAATATTTCTGCAAACTTGCAGACCTTTGGGTACAGCAGTTCTGCTTATCCATGAGGAACAAAATGCATACTCCAAAAGGGTGTTGGGAACCTTTATAGATGCTTATGAATAGTAAGCATATGATGAAAGGCTCTAGAAGAGAGGCAGGTTTAAGTACCACAAAATGGACACAAGAATCTGCATTATTTTTGCTCACCATTGATGCTACTCTTCCACTGCTTCACCTCTCTTCTTTTCCAGGAACACTGTTTGAAGCAGAAGTGAAGGGGACTAAGACTTGTCTTTTATATAAGCATTTCCAGCTTGTCTGTCAGGAAGGTTATAACAAAGGACAGGGTATAAGCACAGCTTTTCCAGGTTAGTTTTTTTTTTTTTCTTGGCTTCTAACATTTCAGAAGTCATGTGAGAGTGTAAGTGTAACCCAGCTGCCACTCACCAGCAGCTGAATAACCTTGCAGTGGCCTTGCTATTAGCTGCCTTTGCTTCAGATCCAGGTGGCTTCAGGTGACTCATGCTTCTAATTAACACCCTTGCCTGTCTAAATGAAGCAGTGCTTTGAAGCTGGAGCCAAACAAATTGGTCCCTAGAGAAGAGAATGATGCGTGGCAATGCTAGTTGCATCATCCAAACGGCATCATCCAAACAACTAGGCCACTCCACTTCCTGCGGCATGGGCTTTTGTGTAAGGAAACTGAAAATGAAGGGAGCCCCTGGAGACTAGGGACATAATACACCTGTGAGTGTGCATCATTAAAGCACTACCACTGTGTTGCTGGAGAGACTTGCTAGGGCTTTTCTCTATGTATTTTGTAATTTAAAACCTCCTTCATTTCAAATCAGGTCAGGCGAAACCGATATTGAATACACAGCAGCCCAAGTAAAGAGTTCAGGCAAGAGAGGAATGTGTTTGCATCACTGAAAACGTTTTAAAATTGCAAAGCTGCCGAAAAGATTCCTTAAATACTTGAAGGCCAGTATTAAAGCAAATATCCTTCCCCCTGCTGGCTTTTGGTGCCCGGTTGTCAGACAGCTGTGGATGAGATCAGTTTCCCAAGGTTAGAGGCTCACTGGAGTCTGTGCTGGTACGCACAGTCAATACAAACCTGTCTGGTATTCCCTAGCCCCAGACCACATGTGTGTTGCTTCATTTCTGAGGTGAAGAGAAAATGCTATAATTATTTTATTTGTTTGCAGTGGTATTAGCCATATAGCATGTCACTTCACAGCAGGCTGTCATTACTTTTTCCCCCCCAGGTTTATCAGAAGGCTGGTGTCTGGCTAAGGTCTTGAGCTGGGATTTAGAAGAGCAGTGTTCTTTTTGTGCATCTGTCACACTTTTTCCATAGGAGTCAGGGCAAGTTATTTTGTGTATCTGCACTCCAGTTTCTTAGCGGTAAAATGGGGATAGTCACTTTCCTCTGTCCAGTTTGACTGAAAACACTTGAGAACAAGATCATCCTTAAATGTGCATGTCCTTGAAGAAGGCTGAATGCAGCAGGTTCAACAGAATCATCTGAATCGCCACTGAATCAAGATATATCACAAGTAACATACTAACACTAAGGAATTTTCCCTTGGAAACTGGCAGGAATATTTAGCCAGAGGCAATGGCAAGCTATCCCTCTACATTGCTATCTTCTATGCTCCACCAACTTTGAATGGATTATTTCCCAGTGCATGATCTGCTTTATTTTGCCCATGTCCCTTGCCTCAGGGGATTGTGTATCAGCTGTGCAGCTGGGTGAACTTTCTGTTAACATTCACCTGATTAAGATCTGACTAACAGCTTTTCACTTCAAGCTAGGCCTGTCTAGCAGTAAATGGGGTACTGTTTTGCCTAACCACAAGCAAAGATGATGAGAAGGATGTCATCCTGCTAAGTCTTGTGGTTCAAAGGCAATATTCCCCTGTGCCCTCGAACAGCCAAAGCAAGATCTTCACCTTGCTTGTGTCCCTAGAGATCTTGTGCTTTCCTCATGGATAACCAAACCTTCCTCACCCCCAGCGTCATGTATCAGACTGCCTGGTTTTGTCTTTTACATGCAAAGGGTGGGATCTCACTTGCCCATGTTTTTGCAAGTTCCTTTTTTTCATCAGAATAATTTCACTCAGGAGCCTTTGCTGGAGACACTGAGAATAACCCATTATTATACTTTGTGGAGGTCATTGCTTTGTATTGTCTACCCTTTTGTCATCTGTTGCTGGTACTCATTAAAAGACTCCCTGTAACACAACCCAATTCTGATCCAAAGGCTTCTGTTGACTCAGGGTTCTCCAAATAAATTTCTTAAGGAATTTTTCTCTGTTTTTCTTAAGGGAGATCTGAAGGAGAGCAGTGTTACCTGGATTGCCTTCTTGTAATGGTAGCTGGCTGTTAGGACTCTAGCTTCTAATCCTGTTAATTATGAGATGTGTATGCTTTTTGGAAGATGAGAAATAAAGGGTGTGATTGTTCTGCAATAACAGACCCAGCAGAATTTGCATGACAGAAAAAGACAAAGCAAAATTTCTATGCTGATGAAATGGAAAATCAAGAACCTCTGTGGCCTAAAGGTTTGCAGATTTTAAGGACCAAGTCTTTTATTGCCTACTGCAGCTAAACTCTGCTGACTTTGATATAGTTTTCTTCTACACTGGATTCAACTGAGAATGAGGAGAATCAGTTCTGGCAAAACAATAGACTGTGAAGATCGAATGGAATTTCCCACTGAAAATCCATCTCTTGTGAAAGATGTCCAGTCATAACCAGGTGTTCAAAAGCAACACAGTCCGATGTAAAAAAAACCAGTATCTTGGTTAGGAAGAAATGTCAGATTTCATTTCATAGAATCAAGGCCAAAGTACAGGGATTGTGTCTGCAGCCTTAGCTCTGCAGCTTGCCTTAGCACTGATGGAAGATGAGTGGCAGAGACCCAGGACATGGAGCCATGTCTAGCTTCCCTCTGCTTTTACGTCACTACAAGGCAAAACTGCATTTATTGAAAACCCTGCGACCGTTACATGGCTTCAGTTGCTAAAACTGCCATTACACTTGCAAAATTATTGGCAGCTACAGGACAGGACAAAACCAGTTTTCCTGGAGCTGGAAGCAAGGGAGATGGGGAGAAAGGAGCACAGCTATGACAGAGAATCTCAGAGCATGTGTTGAGGCCAAAACAAGATGAGGAGCTAAACTGCAGCTCTTCAAAAAACACCAGGGTTCCCTGCAAACAAGCTTTTCCTGTCTCTGCATAGGATCCACATGCAGGAATCTGTGCACGCCACAGTCCCTAGAACAGGATCAGCATTCTTCATAGCCACTACTGTGTTGCTAATTACTTTTAATAAATGCATGCTGTGGAAATCACACTTAATTTATGCCCAAATTAAGCCACATAGTTTCTATTATTTTTCTCAGCCACTTCATGTATAAAGAAAAATCTTATCAATAGTAAATAAATGAGATAGCTTGTTTGCAGACTCACTCCCTAAGCTAAGCATGGGGACTTTTCAGATAATTCCTTAGAAAAGTTTATGGTGTTTGAAAGTGGGTAACTGAAGATTTTACTTCTGTGAGGAGTAGTAACTGCCTTACCCTGTGGTATCAAATATCTTTTCTATACGCATAGAAATCCTGTATGCAGCCGTGCTAAGATGTTCCTTGAGGTTTCAATCTGCAGTACTTTCAGTCTTTCCGTTGATTAGTTATGGACTTTGCCATATGATAAGACCCTATGCTTTCCTTTGCAGGAAACACATATCTGGATTATTATTTCTTTCATTTTCATCCCAATGTCTTTTTGCTAAAAAGACCAAAGTTCTTCACTTGACTGTAAAAGGTAATGAATTTCAAGGAGGAAAAACTGGAAATGTTACATTTTTTTGATGCAGAAGCTGTGTTTTCCAAAATGTCCTTTCTACTCTTTCTGAAGAGATGTACCCACATTCACGTACAGTTTCTTTCTTAGATTTGTGGAGCAAAGCACTGAACCTATCATTCAGCCATGGTGTTCTCTGTCATACTGTGTAAATTATGTACAAAGTTATAGAGGTGTGTGAGCATTTATAACTACAATATTCTGGAAGGGACGGAGTGCTGCAGCCAGGCTGGCCAAACAAATCAGTCAGATGACATTCAGAGGTGTTTAAAGGAAAAAAGTGGACGCCTTCCTAAAGATTCCTAGTCAAAATTTATTTTGAATTAAGGACAAACACACATAGAGAAAAAATAAAGACACTCTTCCCAGAGGTTTCTCTGCCTTGTTTTTTTTTCCCGTCCAAGGTACCAGATTCACTCCTCAGTCTGAACAAATGATCAGTTATTCTGAAACCCCCATCCAAAACATTCCCCTGTTATCATACAGAACTGACAAGTTCAGAGGGGAGAAAGGTCTATTTTAGTGTGGTAACAAGTTCTATTGCTTAATAAATTATGGCGCTTTTGTTCTGTACAACCAGCATCAGAAAACCAGTGGAGCTTATGCTGGAAAAGAAATGTTTCATTTGCAGAGTCAACAGTTCAGCACACAGTACATTTTCACAACTCTTTCAGGTACCCTCATGCCTTATATAACGATACATCAACCTGAAGTCTGCTGGAAGAAGGACCCTCAGCCTAGTCTGGGGTTGGGGTGTCTAGGAGAGAGCTGCATTAGTAAAGCACTCTAAAGACCTATGGAAAAAATCGTTCATACCTAATTCAGGAAGGATCTGAAGGAACATGGTCTGGATCTGGCTTGGAAAACATCAGCAGCTGGGAATCTGTGTTTTACATGTGATCAACCTTAGGTAACAGACTAACTCTTTGGCACTCTGTGTACAACTTAGCTTACATAACAGGCAGCTTGAGTTTTCATTGGGAATCAAATTACCATTAAGGATTTTGATGTTGTCATTGCTGTAGCACCTGGCAAATAGTTTATAGAGCTTTGTTCAGGGAAAGTGAACAAGGTGAAACTCCTGAATCAGTGGCAAGCTAGCATTTTCCATTCCTTTTTAAAAGAAAAGAGGAAAAAAAATGGTCTATTGTGATCATAAGTCATAATGATATTTTTCCTAAAGGCAATAATAAATTTTGAGATTAAATGGAAGCCCCTCCCCCAACCCTTTTTCTTCCATGGTTTTAGGAAATCAGAAGAAAAACATAATTTTTTTTGTATGGTTTTGTCAGCAACAGGAGATTTTAGGACAGGATTGAAGCTTTGATTTCACAATGGAGGTCATTTTTTTAAATCAGCTAGAGCCTTTTTCTTGACACGATGCATTTAACATCACCTCTTATGATCATCTGTTTTGTTTCATTTCCACAGTAATGATGCCACTTCAATTGAAAGTGACTACCCAGAGATTCCTTTAGCAGGGCAGCTGTTCCAAACACTGCACCAGTTCCATCCGATTAGTGATATAATAATTATGGCAAATGAATTGATTTCTTTGACAGAGCTTGCTGGATTTTGCTACAACTGCCTGTACAAATGCTTCTGTTTCTACAGCGTGGGGCTGTCTTCAGCAATGCAAATTACTGATTAAAATGGTCACCTCTCCCACAACAGATGCATTTTTCACCTGAATACAGCTCAAAAATTTAGTAATTTATGCCTCATAATGTTTGTGTTACTTCATGTACTGGGAGGCTTAGAAAACATGAAAAGTAGAGTCCCTTGTCATACCAAGGAGACAGCTTGATTTTGGTTGAATGACAGGATTGGGATTAGCTGCTTTGTGTTGATAGAGAAAGAGTTCAGAAAAAAGATATGAAATTCTCTAACAGCTGCTGCTGGCAGTGAAATCCTGAACACAGTTTTTTCTCTCCTGTCCTGAACCAAGAGGCCTGGTTACTTTGACAGATTTGTACTGTACTCTGTTTACACACCACTCACAGTCCCACAAATGCTCAGTAAGATGCAGTCCCTCACTCCCACTCATTCTTTGCCCAGCAGAGCCTCCTTCATGATCCATTTCTGCAAGCTTTCCCTGTGCAGGGCTCCTATCTGGCATTTGGAAATGCTGCCCTGTAGTCCTAGAGCTGGAAGGAATGTGCATCTAATTGTCACTGAGGAAGAAGTGCAAGGGGACCCACAGTTTTCATTGCAGTGAAATGAAGACATTGTCCTTTCTATTTATTCACCTTTTTCGATCTTTACAAAGGCACTGTTCTGTTACTTGATGAGGAGCGATGCATTTTCCTTGGCACAGTCAAAGCAAAAATGAGCCCAAACTGCCACCTGTGACTCTTATGATGTGGAAATATTTGGAATCTCAAGACAAGCTGTGCAGATCTTGAGTGGATCTTGTTCAGATGCTTCCTACCACCTGCCTGGATTTCTCTCACACTGAGCTCTACTCCAAGCCCCCTTACTCATATCACAGGTGTCTTATATCTCGCAGTGCACAGGGAGACCATTGACATTCACTTTCCCTAATTATTAAGAAGATAAACAGTCACTGCTTTTTTCATCGTTACCTTGAAAAATAGTTTTCGGCTGAGACTCAGCATATCATCTCTGTGCCAAGGACTATCTGTATGTTGTTAGTAGGCCCATCACTTAAAAATCTTTGTCCCCAGTGAATCGCACGTTTGACAGAAACTGAATCCTCCAAAGGCTGTTCTCATGAAATGACTGGGTTATGTTGATTCTTGCAAACCGTGGTTTATTTTCTCCCAGCTGGTCTTAGCAGTTAAACACCACCAGATGACAATTTTTACTATTCCTTGAGACTTTAGAAAAGCTATGAACTAATGGCAGCACTTTGGTGCTAGGCACTGGTGACATCTCTCTTGTCCTTCATGGAATGATTTACTAATGTTTTCTTTTTTTCCTCATCTATAGTTCTAGATGAGCTAGAGCTTTTCGTATCTGTCATGGACCAACATGGTTCAAGATTTTTTCAGAGTAACTGTTGATGTAAATAACCTAGATAATCTTGTCTGACTGCACTATTACTGGGAAACAAATTCTCCATGATCGTTTTGTGTAATACAAAGCATCAAACTGGTTAATTCCCATCCTTGACAAATGTGAATTACACTCTGCTTAGTAGCTGAAAGTTAGTTAAGGCCACTATTGGAAATAATCAGACACCTTCAAATCTGTTATCCTCCCCAGTGCGATGTAAACAACTGTACCAATCACAAAAATGCCACCCTAGTGATAGAAAAGCTTTCAGCTCTCACTCCTCCCAATTCCCCCATCTCTAATGCAAGACGTTAGGAGAGCTATGGACACCTTCCCTTCCCAGCTTTTCTGGAATGTCTTATACTTTCTAAAATCCTTTTATTAATCTGAAGATATGACTAGCCTCAGATAATGAAATGCATTATTAAATGTATTAAATTAATCAACTGCATTTATTGAACTATGGTAATAGACAATATAGATGTTTTTAGCAGCTCCTGAATTTTTAAGAAGATTCTCTAGGTGGAGGTTTAGGTTCTTGGGACATACAATGCTGTAGATGACTGTAGATGCTCTTGGTCAAAGAAACATATGGCCCCCATTTAAAATGATGGTGCTATGCTTATTTGCACTCACTGACTGCCCGGTTGTCAAGTCCACCACAAGTGCAGTGGGATCCAGACAGGCAGCAGGAGATTAGTTGGAGTCTGGTGAGCCTTGAAAATATTCCAAAATGCCACTGACCAATGTTGCCAATGTGAATGACATGACATGACATCTCATGCCAGCCAGCCAGCAGCTGGTTATGTCGGTGATATGTTAATGCTGACTGGTATATGGGGAGGGAAGGAGCCTCAGCTGCTCTTTTGTTGAAATGCAGGGCTGAAGGATGTTGGAGGGACTGATCATGAGCAATATTCTGCAGCAAGACCACTTTTTCACATAAAGACACCTGATGTCTCTGTCACAAAAGGATGCTGGCTAGAAGAAGAGAGAGACACAGACTGAGAGCTGCAAAAAGAGAGATGGGGGAGGAAGTTGCAGCAATGGAAACAAGGAGATGGCATTTGAGGGTAGGATCACACTGAATTTGCCCCCAAGGGTGGCACTGCTGAAGATTCTTGCCTATGTGGGTCACACAGGTGTGCAATATTTGGATATATGTCCTTTCTGAAAATTAAAGGCTGATGCCGATTAACCATGAGAACAATCTGAACTATGTTCAGGTTAATTCCACTCCATATTTGCAAGTGTGAAGGTTTAATGAATAGAGAAAAGGTGCAGGACTTCCATTTTGTTCAGCGTTTACTGCCTTCACCAGTTGGTGTCAGGGCTCATTTGATAAGGAAGAGAACCACCAGCAGCTATAAAAGTTGTGAAAGCCTGGACTTCTTCCTTCTGCCACCCCCTGCCCACTTGCCAAAACCCACTGCTTTTAGATTTCATAAAGAATGTTGCTATTTCCCCTATCTTTTTGCTTTCTGCTAAACTCCTCAAGGCTGTCTTTCTGGATTATCACCAGGACATGCAATCCAAATCCTTCCTGCTCCACAGATGGAGAGAGAAACCTACAGCCAGAAGAGGTGTAAGGATGGCTTAGCTCCCACAATTGCTGGTGCTTTTTTGCACTAAGTTTCCAGAGTTGGTGCCTTCACTGCTGTACGTTCAGCATATTAATCCAGTTCATACTCCCTGGGCCTAGTGGAGAACTCTCTGACAAGGTAATCTATGCTTTTGTCCCTTTGATAAATGGTGTACCATTTTTAGAGTATCTTCTTGATATCTCTTTCATGGCCCAAAGCAACCAATACATATCTTTTTAATACCTATGGTGAACTCCTCTCAGGGTTGAACATCCCCAATCATAACATTTTCTTGTTCATCAGTTTCAGTTTTTGCTCCATCTGGAAATGACATGCTAATATTTGCACTTATGCCTTGCTGTCTGTGCTGCTAAGTTCCTTATGTGTATTTGTCACTTTATCACAAATGACAACTCTATGAATGAAGCAATCAATCAGTGCTGGACAAAGGTTACATAGGCTTTGAGCCCTGTGGTTCACAGCTCATGGTTTGCATGTTGGGATAGCCAAGTAGATTTTCAGTTTTAGCTTCTTTGGAGATTATCTGGGTCTGGAACAACTTTCATCAGCTTCTGCATAATTCTGAATCAGTGGATGATGTTTTCCACACATACTGGACAGCTATATTACAAATAGACCAGTGAACTCTCTTTTAATCTAAAAGAAGAATGTGCATGGGCATCTCGGTGTCTGGGTAGTAGCTGATTTTTCTATTATTTTCAAAAGTAACTGGAATCTTGTAAAATGCCCTCTTCCCTTTAGCTCTTTTGAGTATGAGACTGGGAAGGAGAATTTTTAATGGCATGTGTGAGTTCTAAATCCCTGTGTTTAAATAGCACCCTGCTCAATACTTCTGATTTCCTGTTAAAAACTCCTTATACAGTAAACACAGAGGACAAGGTAGACTTTAGGCTATCTGAATATGGCCTCAAGGATACCCCAAGTGTGGGATCTTGGTGGTACTCTGTACATCCTCAACACCTAAGTGTTTTTAAACCACTGAGCATCTGTCATGACCACCTGTTCTTCGCTTTCCTGAGCTGAGCTTTACAGAAGGGCTTTGGAAAGAATGCATTTTGAATCACTTGGCCATTTGCTTCTGATAGTATGACTTGTTAGCTCAGTGAAACCCAGGAGCCACTCACATACAACAAAACTCCTCTTTATCCTGAGAGGGATCATCTGTGCCAGCTCGTCCACTTATTGCCAGAAACATCATCTGATTCATGAGCAATTACTGCAAAACAAAGCAATGAACCAATTCTTGACTGCAAATCGGAAACAGGGACACTTCCCACAAACGTTACAACCCCTTGCAAGGGCTATCTGCAGATGCATGCACCATATTACTTCATGCCTGCCCTCAGGATGGTATCTGTTCTACAATTGTGCCACTCCAAAAAGACATCCAACATCACCTGCGTTAAGGACCAGTGAGATCTCTGGCAGGTTGAATTCAGGCTACTTACACGGGAAACATGAAATGTGTGGAGTTAGTTCTTGCAAGCACTTTGATTCTGGACTGGTCCTGAAATCAGCTACCTAAGGTCAAGACTAACTCAGCCTTCATGATTCATTTTTCATTTATGAATTGAGAAAACTGGTTAAAAACAGAAACTTGGCAGCAATGGGGCAAAAGAAATATCCCTTAAACGGAAAAGACAAGAACTGGAGTGTAAGTGGAGTGCAAGTTATAAAGATGGTATCTTTCTCTTGCAACTGCATGTGTTGTTTATTCCAAAGTTTCCCCTGCAATTGAACTAGATGGGAAGAGAAGAACAAGTTCTAACAGAGCACTAGTGTTGCAGAAACAGTCTCTTCTGATGCAATACTCACTCAGCCACCTGTGAAATTAAGAACATTAGAGGTATTCTCTCTGGAGCTCCCTGACTCTTCCTAAGTTTACAGGAATGCTCAGGTGGGAAATATTTCTTCCCAGAGCCTGTTGATTGAATCCATGTGGAAATCTTTACCTGACAATTAGGCTCACGTGCCTGAACTGGAGCACAGTTCCCCAGTGAGTTGCTGTTCTGGAAAATTAACTCTTGGAAGAAGTGTTTGCTCTTTTCTTAGAGGCACCCTTCTTTCAAGTATTCTGGATAAAATAAAACCTGTGTATCAATTGCTGGTGGAAGATGTGACAGAGAAGAAGACCAGAGGTAAAGATCACATTCACCATGAGTTACTCTTACTGTGTCATTCACTAGAGATCACATGTAAAAGATGGACAACAATCAACCACAAATGACTGCAAATTCAGAAGCTGGTTTTGGAAGGAACTAGTCCCAGTCCTCAGCTTATCTCTTATTTCATGGTGGACTTGGTTCCTCAGCTACTATTCCTACAATCCCTCTCTCAGTTCTCTCCCTTTATTTTTGACTTCTACCTCAGAGTAATCCTTTTTATTGTAGCCCTGTCTCAGCTGGTTTTTTTTCCTGTTGAATTCCATAATGTTGTGTTTATCTAATGCAAATAGAATGGATTTTCAGCTGATGTAGATTGGGTGAACTGTAGCAATATCAGCAGAGTTGTGATGATTTACACTGTCTCAGTTCTGAGCAAACATGAGTAGCGACAATAACTTACTGTTTCATGTCTGCTGGAGTATTTTGTGGCCATTGCTTTGCACCCAACGCTTTTGTAAGGAAGAGAATGTGCTTTCAGCTAGTTACACTTTGGGTCAATTTCTGATAGCGTGACTGCTGTGTAATGGAGGCATGCAGAGGTGAACCACACCACAGCTATTTTGGCCTGAAAACTGATCCTTGTGGTAAGACACACTTACTGACACTGGGGGAGTCACAACTGGAGCAGGTGGTTTGGGTCTCTGCGCGACCAGGCTGGTAATACTCAAGAGAGACTACTATCTTTATAGGAGCAACCGTTTCCATGCAGTGTTAGAGGAAACAGTCCTCTTCTCTCCAGTTTCAAGCCTTGTCCACAGGGAAGGTACCATTGAAGTCTCTTTGAGAAGCATTAGGAGGGAGCTCTATGTCTGGAAAAGGGGGATCTCTGATCCTGGCCTCTTGCTGCCACCCTGATTTCTCAATCCCATTTCTTCAACCTTGAGATATAGCCATTTCAAAGCTAAGCCTAGTCTCTTTGCCAAGTTGTCTGTTAAATATTGGGGAAATGTTCAAAGTGAACAACATATTTATCCTTTCAAAGCAAATGATAGGTTTGTTTCAAACCAAGCCCCATTCTGCCGTGATTTATTCTTGTAGTCTATGTCTCGCTTTCCTTTTTTAAAAACTTATTGAATGCAGGTGATGTATTTTTGACATGATTGATTTTGACCTGAATGTGGCGGAGCTAAATGAATCAACATTGCCAATTTCCCCTGCCTGTGACTAAAGAACAGCCAAGCTGATAAGGGCATTCTTCTTTCAATTGAAATGTTATAGCAATAGCCCTTGTTTTCCAGCTGAGGAGTCATCTGCATTGTATCAAACTGTACTCTGTGAAATGATGGAAATTTCATAGAGCAAAACTACAGGTGTTGTATTTCCTTTGGATTCAGCTTTCACCTGTTCTAAGGCAGTTTAGTCCAGGCTAAAAAAGAAAGTCAGGTGGATTGATACTTTCACCCCTTATGGCTGTCGCTCTGAGCTTGTAGGTGACAGGCTGCTCATTAATATTTCCAACTGAGTCTGGAGGCACTGGCATTTTTGTGAGAAATTCTGTTGTCTGGCAACACTGTCACCTTCATATTGCAGCTTACAGAGGCTCAGTTAAACAGCTCAACTTACTGTTGCTTCCCTGAGCTACGATCCTTGGGGATTTTTTTCCTGGCAAAGACAGCTGCACCTTGGAAATGCAAGGTTCCCAGATTACGAGTAGGTGCCTAGGACTCAATCAGTGCTGTTTGCTCAGTTTTTAAGCAGAAGGAGGGGAATGCTCTGGGATCTGTACTGGTATTGAGCAACACGAGAACTGTAAGCACTCTCCTACATATGGCCTAAATGTTTGCTAACAGGAGGAAGAAGTGTTTGGAGTCTGTGTCCCTTGGGCTAATGCAGAAGTGAAGACTGCCTTCCTCCCTAGGCTTTGGGCTGACCTGCTCTTCCCACCTCATTGCTGATACAGATCCCCCTAGGGCTGAGGTTTTTCTCATTTCCTTGCTGATGAAGCCATATCAGAATTGCAGTGTGTCTGGTTATAATATAGGCTTGTGGATTTTTCATTTCCCAGCTGCTACCTACTTTTCTTCCACTTTTTGCCCCTTCTTCAAGTATCCAAGTCAATTCCTCTCTCTCAGTAGCTCTTATTGGTGATGTGGAGGATGTAAAGGAGCACATCTGCTCTTAGATCTTATCAGTCCTTGTTTGCTGTTAAACTTCTGTGCAAATTTTATGTCTCAGCTCCCAATACCACTTCATTCTGTCTTTTCTGCTCTGCAGAGTGAACATTACGCTGCTTGCCTTTCCATCCTGTGACCTGAGTGCACAAAGGAAACCAACTGCATGTTTCTACAGAGAAGTTTATCAAGTAGTTATAAACTGAGGTTCCCACGAGGTTTTTGCAGGAAAACAACTTCTGGAGGCAGCCACTGGAGGGAGCCACTGGAAGGAGGCTGGACTTGGGCAACAACAGTTAAAAACGCAACCTAAAACACCTTGTGACTCACAGTCGCTCCTTTCTGCAAACAGGCATGTCCACGAGTTGAGGAGGGATATAAATATGCAAGAAGTGAGACTCTTAAAACCTCCACGTTTCTCACAGAGAAAGCCCAGCTAATGAAAATCATCTTGTCGGAGACCTAAGGATGAAAAGCAACTCAGGTCTAGTTCAATCATAGTATTTGCTCCTAATACAGAAACACACGGTGGCTTTGATAAAGCCAAGGGGAAGAAAGAGGTGGTAAGTATTGAGGTAAAGCAGAAGTGCAAAGCAAGTGAAGACTGAGTGTTAGTGGCAAGGGGAAACCATTTGGAGAAACCATGTCAGCAAGGCGCTAGACATGCCCCTGCATGGACTGTCCATTCTACAATAAAGTACTTTTATTCCAGGCTAAATGCTGCTTTGTGATCAGAAACAAGTGCCCAAATACACTATTAGCCAAAACAAGTTCTTTTTCCAGAGGGAACTGTATTTTTTTTTTCTTGTTATTCTGAAAAATTCTCCTATTGCACTTCCCGGTTCATCAGGTGACATTCCATCCTGTACAGATAGAGAGAGAGGTCTGCAGTACAGGTGTCACCATTCTCCAGATCTGCTGAGGTTTTAATATTCTTTTGGAAGTTCTGAAATATTTTGACAAAGTGTGTGCAAAGAGTATGGTGTGGGTGTTGGTGTGAAGCTAAGGCTGGAAGAAATGTCCACACTCTGTGAACAACTATAAAGATCTGAGGGTTTGTGAGGAAGTGTGTTCCTACCAGTTCTTGCAGTCGTTGTCCCTCTGTGTGCTGGCAATCTGGATGGCAGAGGTGAGAACAAACCTTTCTCAATGGCAGCCCTTTGCAAGCAACAGCTCTGCTCACTCCTTCTCTTCTTGATCCCTCTGTTAGTTGTTCAGCAGGAGCAGCATCACAACAGCAATCTGGAGTCACAGCAGGGGTGTTGCAGTGGCTCAGCTGCAGCAAGATAATACTGAAGATGCTCTCTGCACGTGCTGCCGCTCAGCCCACAATGAAGTGCCTTACATTACCCTCAAGGAAACCTCTGCTCCCAGATCCAGCCTGTGCTCAGCAAAAACACTCCTGTATGGAAGAATAGCTATTGCAGATGCAGATGCTTAAGGAAGAGTATAGGAATAGGGCAAGAATGTAGATTCCCCCCAGTATTTCCCCATTTCTCCCAGCTTCCAGTGAGCTGCGGTTTAAAGACATCCAGATGAGGGATCTTTGTACTTCACAGTTCTTGATGGATTTTGTACAAATTGCATGACAAGCAATTCATTTGCTAAAATAATTTAAGGCAAAGGACAAACACAGCCAAAGAATACGTCATGGTGAAAGGACTGGGGAAGGACTATAGCTCCTAGACATGTCCATGGATGCTTTGGCTTATGAGGAATATTCATTGGAAAATCAAGGAAATTGCACAACTATTGGCATCTTCATCTTGTTTTGTGTTACCTATTTTGACACAAAGGCATAACTGAGTGGACAGCGCTAGGGAAAAGAAATAGATCTGGGGACTTTATTTTGGATTTCTCTATGCCTTTCTTGTTCAAAGACAGTAGGAGAGGAATTTGTGACAAGATATGTCTTCTGAATGACATTTTCAACAAAAACTGTAAGAGGGAGTGTGAGGAAAAAACCCACAAGCTGAAGTTGTGGCAATTTTTTATGACATTTACAAGCTGTCAATACATACCTACTTCATATGTGCTGCTGAAGGACTTGGGAGAGACCGTGAGCTGCCATTGGTCCTAGTTTGGGATTTTTGTTTTGCTGCACTTTTAAATCTTGGATGTTAAAGCATCAGAGCACTGGCTCTGCATACAGAAACTGAGAAGGGCTTGGAAGAGACATCTTGACATCATCTACTGCAAACCCTGCTCATACAGAGACAGATAGAACAGGTTGCCCAGGACTCTGCCTAGCTGTGTTTTGAATGCCATGGATGGAGACTCCACAATCTCTCTGGGCAACCTGTTGCAGGGTTCAGTCACCACCCTCACTGTAAAAAAAAAGGAGGTTTTTTTAATGTTCAGACAGGATTCCCTGTGTTCCAGTTTGTGCCCATTGCCTTTTGTCCTGTCACTGGGCATCACTGAGGAAAGCCTGGCTTCCTTCTTGATTCCCTCCTATCAGGTATTTATCCACATTGATTAACATTCCCCTAAGTCTTCTCTTTCCCACTCTCAAGAGTGTCAGCCTTCTCTGCCTCTCCTCATACAAAAGATGCTCCAGTCCCTTCGCTGTCTTTGTGGCCCTTTGCTGAACCCACTCCAGTAAGTCCATATAATTTTTTGTACTGGGAAGCCCAGAATTGGACACAGTGCTCCATGTGTGGCCTCACTAGTGCATGATAAACAATACTTCTTTAAATGAGTTTATAATTATTATAAATGATTCATAATAGTTTTAAGGGAAGGCTATTCAGTTCTTCATAGTGTCAACAGATGATTTAAAGAGAAAGTAGAACACAGGGGAACGTGGGAGCAACAGAAGGAGATACAAGTATGAAATTTTGCAAAAGGAAGGGGGCCTCTCTCCAGCACGTGCAGCTCTCTGGAGCAGGTTAGGGCAGTCACTGATAGTGAGCAGTATGTCCCACAGCTGAGCACCACCTCCACAGCCCCTTCACCTTATCCATGTCCCCCACCTGCCACATTCTCCCAGAGGGTGCTTTCACCTTTGCCTGGGATCCTGGAGGTGCATTTGTATCAACAGTAATAATAAAAGTGGCCCAAGTTGTTCACTTGTACCTTATTCTGGGGAAAGTCAACCACAGCAATGCAAATTTTTACTCTTGTTTCTCAGTCAGGGTATTTTGTATTTCTGGGAAGTTTCCTGCTTCTTATTTCAGACACTGCTACTGAAGCCCAGTCAGATGAATTTATGAGACAGAGATGTTAAAATGTAAATGCAGGTCAAAAGCATAAATGTGTCTTTAACATCCTTTCACTTCTGTGCTGCACTCTGGTGCCTTGAAACTGACCCAGCCCTGGGTTTTATTTTGCAAAACGAAACCCCAGAAGGCATGGCTTTGCAAATGTTTTAAAAGGCAGCACTCATTTTTGCCTCTTCTGATTGTATCCACTACTGGCAGATGGAAATTTCTTTCTCCCTTCCCATATAACTCCTCTCCTTGAGCTGGAGATGAGCCCCTGCAGGGATTCAATATTGCTTTAGCACCCACCATAAATAAAATCTGCTTTCAAGGAGAACAAAGGCAGCCGTATGGGGTGGAAGAGCAGCCCAGGCGAGGCTAAATGACAGGCTGGACAACAGGGCAGATGCAACTACATCTGGCGAGTGGCTGGACTGCTCATGGGCCCCCATGGGGTTGGTAGAGGGACACCTGGCTCACAGAAGGGCTGCCCAGTATTGATTTCACACCAGGGACGCATAGATGCACATTTGCTTAAACTAATTAACAGGGTAGAAGCTACCCCCTCATCTGGCTTTGCTGATGGCTGCTGCAAGCTCATTTTTGCATCGGTTTATTAGCTCTGATAGCTGATCTTATCTAATTGAATTATCTCCTAATGATGACTGCACTTTGTATACTAGGAAAAAAGCAACTAGAAACCCCATGTTGGAAATGGAAGGGAAGACTGTTTCTATTAACTTTGGCAATGCACTATTAGGGAATCGGAGGGCCCAGCTTGAGGGTAAATGACATGGAGAAAGGATTGATGGGAATTCAGGCCAGGATGCAAGAGCCAGCTCAGACTAAGAGCTGAGTTATCTTCTCAAACAGATTAAGAAAGGAATGATTGAGAAATGGTGACCATAATAACAATAGACCTAAAGAAACATAAAACCCCAAGATCCACAGCAGGGAAGTGTCTGGACAGACATGCGGCTGTGCAGTGCTCTGTGAGCAAGTGGAACTGTAGCCCAGCGGAACAGTATTCTGGCAGATGATGCTCCCAGCTGGTAGCAGATCAAAAATGGATAGATGTCGAACCTGGCTTGAAAAGAAGAGCAAGAACTGAGGCAGAAACAAAGTTCAAAAGCCTGTGCTGTGTTATTTAATGTGTGTGCACAAGGACATTTCTCCAAAGCATTGTGTTTTGTTCTCTAGTATGTTTGTGCAAAAAGTAGGTCCTGAAGGGCTTGGTGCTTCTTTCCCAGTTTGGCGCATCTCAGAAGCAGAGAGGCACTCCATCAGGCCATCCTCAAGTTCTTGCTTTATTCTTTGTTTTGTCATTATGTTTAAGACTGTTTATATTTAACACAGTGCTGAACAGAAAGATGTTTTTCAAGAGTTCACCTCACGCATGTCTTCTCTTGTTTTCCTCTCATTTTACAAAACTAAAATTCAATGACAGTTCCTGGATAGAGGATGGTAATGTTCAAAAACTAACTGCAAAAGGCAGCAAAATCACTACAGCCTGTAAATAAGCAGAAACCACTTGGAGTCGCTACAAAAAATGGCCTTTTCAAAGGGCGCAAAGCCAGGATAGTCACAATGGTATGGACTGAGCTGTTGATGTGTAGATGTTTACAGTACAGATGTCTTCACCTGAGCTAGTTGTCTGGACTCTCCTTCAGTTGAGAGAAGCTGTTGTTTCTAAGATGCATTTCATCTAATCTGAAAACATCTAAATTGGGCCAAAAACATTCCTCAGTGTCTATTTCTTTCTGTTGGCTGTAGAGGGAATGTTGTTAAGCAGCTTAGGCGCAGATTTGTTAGGGTGGGATGATTCTTACTGAAGAAGGGTTTGGATTTGTGGAGAAGGTCTCCACGTGCTTTCTGATGAAAAACAAGGTATCTTTTCTCTCAACCATGTTGTAAGACCAGCTGGGCTGATCTTACATTATTAATGGTTTTACAGTTAGGTATTCAAAAAGCTGATAAGTCTGTTACTTTGACTGCACAATATACAAAGCAAAGAAAATACACATTCCTGAGAAGACAGTCTGATAAGGAGAAATGCTGGCATCTAAACACTGGAGAATGAAAAAGGCTGTCAAATGTCATGCTTGGAGAATTTTAAGAGGCATGAGAAAGAGAAGCTGCTGCAGTGTTGCCCCATGAACATTTGTTATTCTCACATAGGTGGAACTTGTCTGTATTGCTAGACATATGATGGGTAGCATTTGGTGCAAGGCAAGACTAGGCAAGGGAACTATTCAATGGACCTTTTTCTTCCGTATATGTCATGCACACTAGATATCACCAATATATTCCTCTGTTGCTCATATTAATCAACTTGTCCAGTGCTTGCCTTGGAGCACTGCTTGTGATCCCCTGGGAAATGAAGCAAGAAGGAAGGAAGGTTCTTCCAACATCAGCGAACTTCCCCTATACAATCATCTAAAGTGCTTGGTGTTTACAAGCAAATGAAACAGAAAAGCAGTGCTGAAGGGGAAATTAAAATGGGAATCAGCTGGGAATGGAGCATAATGCTATGTGTAGCTTTGCTAGGCATGGAAAAATGTTTATTTCAAGCCTCAGGAGTATAACAGGGGGCATGTAATTAACCAGCATCAGCAATGAAGGCCACTGTTTTCATGCCTTTCTGACCCCAGGGACCAGCTGCAGCAACTGAGGAGGCAGGGGCTGGAAACACTGGCTATGGCTGGTTTGAGACTGGCACTGTTAGCCTATAGCAGAACAAACATCACTACTCAGGATTTCTTGAGTACTTCCTCTGTGTGTAGCCACAAGGCTAGGAGGGTACTAGTTTGAAACTGGAGTGATCAGTCTGGTGGTGAACGTTCATCTAAGTCAGACCTTTAGATAAATTTCTCTTTGATTTCTAAGGTCCTTAGGTGCGTGGATATGTTTGGATTTGAAAGTTGAACTGTTGAGAAGTGACAAAACACAACGTGACAGTTCATGACAGGAGGGAGAGGAGGAAACAGAGAGAGGTGATAAAAAAGCCATGTGAGAACAGACTGCAGTATTGTCAGGCTGGGAAAACAATGCCAGTTCCCATACTGAATGGGAAATAACTGTCAAGACCAGAAAAAAACCCCAAACCAACCCACAAAAAACGATAAATAAATTCTCCATCTGACTTTCAAGTAAACCCTGAGGATTTAATTGAATTCCTACCTGGAGCAGCTAATGCCAGGGAAACACTAACTGTGACCGAGAACTCAGACATCAGTTTGCTTTAGGAAGTGAATGCTACCATCCTAACAAAACGTACAGAGCACAGGGACTGCAGGAAGGTAACTTGTGTAGGCTGGAGGGTGTGGGACACCTGTGAAATTGGGGCCCTATTCTGCCGCTCCTGTGGGATGGGATCTGTGCTTTCAAGGGTTATGTGACATTCCTGTAGCATGTTTTAATCCCTGTACATCTCAGTTCCTCAGCTGAAAAAGTAGAGATAGCAGCACTTCTTTCCACCCAGTCTTGCTTGTTTTTCCTAATTGCATGCTACGTTCTTTTAGGAGCAGAGACTGTCTCTTTTATGTAAATGCACAGCACCCAGCACAGTTTGAATTTTCTGTGGTAACAGAACAGACTTTTTGGTCTGTACGTATCTAAGGAAATGTCAGCTTTCCTGATTTCTTTTAAAGTTTCCCAAATGACGCTTGGGTGCTAACATATTATGCAGTTGCTGAGTCATGCCAGAAAACAAACTAAAAAAGGAGAGGGGAGAAGAGCAGGGAAGAGAAAAAAAGATGTTCCCTGGGGATATCATAGCTGCTTTTCTATAGGCCATTTGGACCATCCTATAAAATTATTCAGAGAATTAAATCCTTAGCATCAAATTCATCAATATCTTAAAAAAAAAAAATTTAGAAGGGATTGTATTATTTCCAGTTAACATTTTTATTTCCATTCTGGGACCCTTCCTGGTTTCCTTTCCTGCCTTCTCCTATTCATACTATAGCATTTTTTCTGTAATGTGGCAGATAGGTAAATGAAGTATTTTTCTTTCCTCAGTACAGCTCTCTCCATCAAGCATTTAGCATGAAGCGTACAGTGTCTTCCCGAGACCTTCCCACACCCCAGGACAGGTAGTGTGGAGCAGTGATACTCTTATTTCTATGGGGCTATGTTTCTATTTGCTGTCTGAGTCCTTGTGCAGCCCAGTGCAGCCTGGCCCCAGTATCGCTACAGAAACAAGGCGGCGGCAAGAGATGTGCTGGAATCTCTCTGTCTGACTGAAAATAGCTCCCACCTACCCGGTGTGCTGGAGCCTATAACAGCCTGACCTTTCCACTGGAGCCTCCTGTGCTTTGTAGCAGAGACACAATTAGCTCTCATTTGGCCCCATTAAAACTCGCTTCTGCAGCCAGTCATTGTGCTGCCAGCTGGATTCCTGAGACGGCTGCTTCGAGGGGTGGTAAATGAGGAGAGGGTGCTGGACCATATCCCAAGAGATACTGTCCTCCCTCCTGCTTGCTGAACACCTCTGACCTCAACCCGGGCATGGCAAAGATATGTCTCAGCCAGAGGATTTCAGAGGACAGAAAAAGGGACTAATCCCAAGTATGAGCTGCTCTCTGCACCCCTCCCCAGTAACAGGATGGGACCAATTCCACCTCCTCTTAAGGTGCCTGGATATGCCTGCATACATTGGACTGGTAGCACTGCAGACCTTGCAGCAGACAGCTGGCCCTTCTCAGGCCTCTGGGCTTGTTGACTGAATGCAATGGGGCTCACATTGCTTCCCATCACCATGGCATCAAGCGTCACCCAAATGTAATAGCAGCATCCCTGCTGGATGCTCTGTAGCCAAAAGGAAAGAGGTCCATCATTGAAACCTCTGGGGAAACAGTCCTTCAAAGGAAGCCTGTGACTCCTGGGCCTTGGCAGCATTCAGGTCCCCCAGGCTTTGGATTGTGGCTCTGGGAATTGCAGCACTGTACCACTGGTAAAAAATACCTTGGTATTTCTGAGGCTTATGTCAGACAACTGTGAGATCCAAGAGAGCCCTGTGCTAGTTTCTATTCCTAGGACAGCCTGAGTCATGGAACCTGTGAGACAGAGCCATATCATGCATCCCACCAAGGGCTTTCCTAGATCAGGATGACAAGCTCAGACTCTAAGAAAAAAGAGAGACAGAACTTCATCACTGCCTCTTGTCCGTTCACCACCTGCTGCCTTCCATGATGAGCAGGACTGGCACCATGAAAGTCAGTCCTTTTTCACCCTCCACTCCCACTGTGGAGAAACACTGCTCTAAAATGCACTCTCCAACCCTGCATTCTCCTCTCTGTCACCTCAGAGACTCCTCTCAGTGCTGTCATGGCTTCTCTCAAACTCTTCTAGCTTCCCCCAAAGAGTACCTGGATTTCTGCCTTTGCAGCAGTTGCCCTCATCACTCCTCCATCCCCATAGCACTTCACATGCCCATGCACAGCCCTGCACTGCTCCAAAACCTGCTTCCCTGCATGGCCTGGGCTAGCTGCAAGGAGAGTGCCTCATATAGCAGCGGCAGCAGTAGCAGCATGGGCAGTCTAGGTTTAAATGTCTTCCTGAACCTGAGAGCTAGAGAAAATTTGGAGAAATTATAAACAGCCACCAGATTTAAGTCTGATACCCCATAGAGCTGGTTTTAATTTTCCTCTGGCTTTCAGAATCAGATGGATTTCTTCATCCATCTGCTAAAAGAGAAAGGAACATTCATGCCTGCCTCCAGTGTAATTTCTTTAGGGCCCAGTAATGCCAGCTCTCACAGGACTGCTTTCCCTTCCATGCCTTGGAAAGGAGGGGCAGGCAGACACTGACACACAGGACAGACAGTGTGCTCACAGAAACCTTGCTGCTTGAAGGTGGCAGGTTGAACATTTCATTAAAAGAAGATGACCTCTGTTTTGACATAATTTTGCCTCTTAAATTATTCGATTTTTCTCAATGACAAGTCAATCTCTCTTTTGGCTGTAGGGGTGCTTTTTTCCCCACTGAAAGAACTGGCAAAATGGTGCAAGTATTTTTTCTAAAAAAAAAAAAAAAAAAAAAAAAAAAAGTTAATTTAAAAGCTTCTTAGCAGTGGAGACAAAAAAAAAACTTTCCCTCTCTTGCCCAGTTCCCATTGCAATAGTCTGCAAGTGGACAATGCTCAGGGAGCCACAGCAAATGACCACAGCAATCATCACAGCATTAATCAGTAACTGACAGTAAAAACAGGCTAGTGTTTATGACAGGCTTTATTCTGTGGGAATAGAGCTTTGACTTGTTATCTCCTGAAAATCCTCACTGTCAAATCCTGCCCTGTGTATTGTGAATGCTACCTTCTTTCTAAGCCAAATACTCACTGGGCATGTTAGAGCAAGTTGATGAGAGCTAATGAGGCTGGGCTGATTTATTGAAACCAGCTTGCTTGTTTTTTTCTCTCTCTTGGGCTGTTATAAACAAGGGGTAAATGCACTGACGTCACTGGTGTGAGTCTGATGTAAAGCTGGGGAAAGGAGTGGCAAGCGCACAGCTTAATCAGATGCTCTGGCTGCAGATCTGCTTGGCATCCCCTATTTGTTTCGCTTGTCTCAAAATAGGAATTGCCAGCACTTTGCTAAATGTAGTGGAAATTCCTTTTCTTCCAGTGCTGGGACTGTAAAATCTCCTTGAGCTTCCTCTGTTACCTTGCTTCTGAAACATCCACCGAAATGCTCCTGGAAAAAGCACATCAGTGAGCTCTCCCCACTCTCCGGCAGCAACAGCGCGCTAGAGGGACCATTTCTCTTCTTTCTCTCTGCGGTGGAGATTTCCCAGGCTACTGCCCAGGGCTCTGTGCCTCCTCACACTGTTGCTGCTCTGCCCAAGGTCTGTAAGCATTTCCAATTGCACCAGGGGCTGAATCTGCCACTTAGCAGTCCCTCTCTTAGACTTCCAGCCAGAACTTTAAGGAAGTAAAAATGGGGTTTGCAACTACAGCTATTTGAAGTGCCTCCAAGTCAGCTGGCTGGTGGCTTGTATAACTTATATTGCATGTGCAGCAGTAGTCCTCCTGGGAATCTTATGACTAAGTCCCTGATAGAGCCATTCTGACACGCGCCCTGCGTAGGTGTTTTCTTTCACCACTTAATCTGCAAATGGTTGATCTCTTGTTCATATTTCAGCTGAGCTGTGATATAGTTGGACCTAGACAGACAGGGTCATCTTGGTGACTCAGTCCAGCAGAAACAAATGCATTATAAATTCTCTGCTGCTTGGTACTACAGCCATCTTTACACTGTGCATGTTTGGTACATTGCACAACAGGAATCCATCTCTGTTTTCGGCTTTCAAGGTCTTTGGTAATATAAATAAATCATCTCATAAAATAGAAAAAAGGACAGAGAAAGAGAGAGAGTTTTCCCATAATGAAGACTCTAGCGGAATACTTCATCCTGAAACCTGCTCACTGCCAGTCTGTGGCGGCCATCACAGAATTTCAATGGGAAAACAAATGATTTCTATTGGATCAGTGCATCTGTCGTTAAAAAGTGGCACTAAAAAAGCTGGATTTCCAAATTAGTTGCTTAAAGAGCCTTACAAAGCACTTAGATTGGAAGCAATTCACAGGAGGTAACAGCTTGTTTTATATGTCTCTGAAGTGCCATGTACATTCCCGGTGGCATATAAATAATAAATAAAAATATGCATACGCAGAGATAGAGCGCCTTAGTCACAAAACATGTATGCATATTTGCAGTACAACACAGGGGGTCCATTCTTCAAAACCTGCCCCAAAGCATCAGCATCAAAAATGAGTGTCAGGGTTTTTATAGCCATTACTCCTCTTTAGGTTTTTAAACACTGGCTTGTCTCCCACCTCCTTTCCATCTGAGCCAAGACCTGCTTCTGGTGGCTCCTGATGTGACAGTCTTCCAATTGTAAAAAAATGAGCAAGCATTGCATCTCTTTTGCCTATGCCCCCCAAATAGTTGTATAGAGTCCTTTATAATAGAAATAATACCAGTAACTGCCCTACCTGGGTCATAAATCGATAGCATAGACTTTCATCAAAATTTCAACCCCAAAGCTCTTAACTCTGCAAAGGCCCAGGCTATGCCATTCTGGGCAAAAAGAGGAAGTGCAGCTGCCTGTGGTGGTAGTTTGCTGTGCCCTGTATACCATCCATGAAAGGGATGAAGCAGCCCCACAATCTTGAAGAAGGGGGTGGTTGTCTACTTTCTTTCTCTTTGTACATTTTCTTCCTCCCAAAGCTGCCATTACCTCTTGTTCCAACGTTATTGTCCCCAAGACCAAACTGCATTGTCAGTAAAAATTGTTTTAATAAATAATATGTTGTGTGCAACCTAATTTCTGTTCTTTCCAAATAATGGAGATTGGAACTTAACAAAAACCAAGTTTTCAATGCTCATACTTTCTTTCTTCATAGGAATTAGGCTCTTATTTAAATGGGGTTTTATTTGCCGATTACAAATAGTGTATTCATGCATTGAAAGAAGTTATGCCTTGATTCTCAGCAGCATGAATCAACATGGGTTCCCTGACTCAAGAGAGCTGTACTGATTTACCCCTGCTGAAGATATGACCCTTTTTTCTCATGCAACTCTGCCTTTCTCTAAGCAGTTTCCAAATTATGACTCTACCCAAAGATAAAGAAGTTGATAGATCTCATGATTAACTCTATGGAAAGTAAGTAATTTTTGACTTGCAAAGGTACTTCAATTTCCTTGGTTTGATGACTAGCTCATAAAGGCTCCTCCTGTGTGAAACTGGAACCTCAGTAAGAAAAATCAAGCACACTGAGCTCCAATGGGGGCAGGGAAGCGAGAAAGTGAACATCCTGTTGTTCAGGTCAGTTCTGGGACAGTTGAACAAAAATCCAGCCAGGATCCTTGAGACCACAGTACATTTCTTATAAATCATAGCAGGTTTCTCTCCTCCCCTTTTCCCAATAACATCTTGTTAGCACCAGCTCTACTATTAAACCTGCCCTATTGCTATTAAACCATCCCTATTTACAGGGATGATGTTAGGGCACATCCATTTAAGAATTTGAAAAACCTCATACGTTCAAGGGCTGTGGGTGTACCTCCTAAGAGAGAGCAAGATTCACCATAACATCAAGGACTCTCAACTCCCCTCAATTTTAGTGGCTGCAGGAAAACACAACTGAGAGACAAAATTGTCAAGGAAAGAGACTGTACAGCTCTTCTCATGCGAAGATATTTCCAGAAACTACAGGTGGAAAAAGCAAAATCAAGAAATGGTACTGAGCAGGCTTTATTTATTTATTTCACAGCAGCAAATGAGTCATAGGCTAATTAATAAAAGCCCTTAGATGCGACAGCTTCATGTTTAGCACTCATCTGCATTTCTTTTGCCACTCTGCATCAAAGCCAAGTGACCCATGGGGCTGTTCCACAACCAGCTGCTTACATCTGCATCCATAATCTGATCCTTTGAAGAAGGACTTTCTAAGAGGGCTTCCTTAACTTATGAGACCTAGTTCAATGTGGTGCTCCTCCTCCCCCAGTATGCTAATATTAACTTTTGTGTGGAGAAATTTCTGGGGATGGATTACCTGCACTCTTATTCTAAATGTTTTTTTTTGCAAGGGAGCACCTATCATGGTGTGGCTGTTCATGCTTCATTGGCATTATTACTATTTGTCCTTCTGTTTGTTGTTTTGTTTCATTTTGCCCTCCTCTCTTGGTTTTAAAATGCCCTTTGGTGAGTTCAGCTAGTGTTCAACTTCATTTATTCCTACAGTTGCAAAACCTATGTTTGAAGCCAGGCAGGAATACCTTCACTTCATGGTCCAGTAACAAGCTCTATCCAAATGCTGCCACCTTGAGAGTATTCTTTTTAAGGAAAGATACAGACCATCTGAATTGACCAGGTGTTTTAAAGATTTAAATCTTAGCTTCCACAGATTTAATCTTCTGTTAAACTCCTATTTTTATTCAGCCCTGTAATGTCACATACTTGAGGATGATTTCTCATTTCCTAGTAAATGTGTAGCAGAATTAGCTCCTTTCACACTTTTCCGACCTATGCTGTGATTAAACACCAAAGATTTGGGCACATATCTGGGAACAACTTGTATTCCAGGCCTCACCAGTGGTGCTGCTTTACATTTTGATCTGCATAGATAGTCCACTCTGAATTCAGCCATGCCAGAAACCGGAGCTGCCAATTGCAATTTTTGGCTGGGGCAATCAGGCAACTTTCAGGCATATGTTAAATTAAATTTGAAAATTAGCATTATTGGTCCCAATATAAACAGGAGGAGAGAGAACAGGCTTTGCATTTTCTGCTTCATGGAGTTTGAGGTAGTAGGAAAACATTCCAACATATGATTGTTTACCAGAGTAGCAGTCCCAACATCTAACATACTCCAGATTTTTTAAAGCATTTGTAATAACAATGGTCTATATCTATATCTTAGAGAAGCCAAGGAGTCTTTCAGTTGGATTCTACTGAGCCATATCCTTAGCAGGCATAAAGTGGCCCAGCTCCAAAAAAATTAGCAGAGCTGCAAGCATTGACACCACGTAAGGATCTGGCCATATGTGGATTTGGATGAATATTTTGATTTTATGTTTTCCAGGCATCATGCAAAACATTGGCAAATTGGCAACATTTGTATTTAAAAGGCAGTTAAAATAGTAACTGTATTTATATATCCGTGTATAGAAAAATAGATGCAGAGTGGGAGGAGAGAGCCTAGTGGATGTAAATCTTTAGGAATGAAGCAGCAAAAATTCAGTTTTAGGGCAGCAACAGATTCCCTTTGCAACCTCCTGTACTTAAATTCCAGCCCATTTCTTTGCAGACCTTAGATTCCTCTAAGGACTTGTTTTTTCATTTAGAACAAGTAATACAGTGATTCTTAAAGAAAGGCCAAGTGGCTTTTAAGCCATGTATTTTTTTAATTAACATGAAGGTCCATGCATTTTAGTAACTTGGTGTATTAAGACAATTACAGAATTGTTTTGCAGAGATTTCCCTGCAGCCTGTTGGGAAGACCATGGTGAGGCAAGCTGTCCCCCTGCAGCCCAGGGAGGTCCACGGTGGAGCAGATATCCACCTGCAGCCCAGGGAGGACCCCACGCCAGAGCAGGGGGATGCTCGAAGGAGGCTGTGACCCTGTGGGAAGCCTGTGCTGGAGCAGGCTCCTGGCAGGACCTGTGGCCCTGTGGAGAGAGGAGCCCACGCTGGAACAGGTTTTCTGGCAGGGCTTGTGACCCTACAAGGGACCCATGCTGGAGCAGTCTGTGCCTGAAAGATTGCACCCCATGAAGAACTGCAGCCCATGGGAAGGACCCACGTAGGAGAAGTTCATGGAGGATTGCCTCCCGTGGGAGGGACCCCATGCTGGAGCAGGGGAAGAGTGTGATGAGTCCTGCCCCTGAAGAGGATGGAGCGGCACAGACAAGGTGGGATGAACTGACCCCAACCCCCACTCCCTGTCTCCCTGTGCTGCTGGAGGGGAGGAGGTAGAGAAATCAGGAGTGGAGTTGAGCCCAGGAGGAAGGGAGGGGTGGGGGGGAAGATGTTTTAAGATTTGGTTTTATTTCTTATTACCCTACTCTGATTTGATTGGTAATAAATTAAACTAATTTCCCCAAGTCAAGTCTGTTTTGCCCATGACATTAATTGGTGAATGATCTCTCCCTGCCCTTGTCTCAACTCATGAGCCTTTCATTATATTTTCTGTCCCCTGTCCAGCTGAGGAGGGGGAGTGATAGAGCAGCTTTGATGGGCACCTGGCATCCAACCAGGGTCAACCCACCACAGATGGGCAAATATTTACTTTAGGTTTGTGTGTATGGAGCCTGATATGAATCTCCACACAAAGCCAGCTATTTATCAAGTAAAAAACTATCCCATTATGAGTCCCTACTCCAGAACCAATATTTGATTTTAATATTATGTGTACAGGCACTTATAAGATAAACAGGCCTGTTTGCATTGGTAGCTAGGCTCTCGGAGACAGTAAATCAGATACGCTGTTGCTCATTTTTCCCTTTCCAGAGCAAGCCTGTACAAAACTTTTAGGAATAGAATAAGAATTGAACGAACAAGTATAAATCTTTATTTCAAGGCTGAGAAAGATGCGAAGCTGTGCATTTATGAAGAGGCCACTGGCTTATATGAGTGATATAGGCAAAGTAGTTGCCATTGCTTCTACCAGAAAAGACCACCGATTTAACCTGCGTTTACCTCCCTCAGCTGTCACCCCCATGTGAAGAGTGCTTGTTTCAATAAAATTTCTCTTTCAGGACTGCAGTGCCTTTACCTAAAGAAATAGGCATAGAATAGAATAGACTATTTCAGTTGGAAGGGACCTACAATGATCATCTAGTCCAACTACCTGACCAATTCAGGGCTGACCAAAAGTTAAAGCATGTTATTAAGGGCATTGTCCAAATGCCTCACAAACACTGACAGGCTTGGGGCATCCATCACCTCTCTAGGAAGCCTGTTCCAGTGTTTGACCACCCTCTCAGTAAAGAAATGCTTCCTAATTTCCAGTCTGAACCTCCCCTGATGCAGCTTTGAACCATTTCCACACGTCCTCTCGCTGGATCCCAAGGGAGAAGAGCTCAGCACCTCCCTCTCCACATCCCCTCCTCAGGAAGCTGTAGAGAGCAATGAGGTTGCCCCTCAGCCTCCTTTTCTCCAAACTGGACAAGCCCAAAGTCCTCAGCCGCTCCTCACAGGATATTCCCCCCAGCCCTTTCACCAGCTTAGTTGCTCTCCTCTGGATGCACTCAAGGACCTTCACATTCTTCTTAAATTGTGGGGCCCAGAACTGCACACCGTACTCAAGGTGAGGCTGCCCCAATGCTAAATACAGTGGGATAATCCCCTCTTTTGACTGGCTGGTCATACTGTGTTTGATGCACCCCAGGATGTGGCTTGCCCTCCTGGCTGCCAGGGCACACTGCTGACTCGTACTGAGCCTGCTGTCGACCAGCCCCCCAGATCCCTTTCTGCAGGGCTGCTCTCCAGCCATTCCTCTCCCAATCTATACTTGTACCTAAAGTTACTCTCTTACGTATAGTGCAACACCTCCACCTCACCTGCCTTGCCTATCCCTCCTGAGCAGCCTGTAGCCCTCCATCCCAGCACTCCAGTCGCTGGATTCACTCTACCAAGTCTCACTAATGCCAATGATATCATAGCTCTGGGAGCTGACCAACACTTCCAGTTCATCCTGTTTGTTTCTCATGCTGCATATGTTGGTGTACAAGCATTTCAGGTACACTCCTGAGCCCTTCATGCTCCCAGGAGCAGTGTAAATGTTCCCAGAAGCATTACCATCCTCAGGAGATGTCATGCCAACCCTTAGCTTACCTACTGCAATCCTGTTGGGATCCCCTCCCCCCCATTGAGTCTAGTTTAAAGCTCTCTCGATCAATCCCACGAGCTTACGCCCAAAGACGCATTTTCCCCATCCCATCAGAAGCCAGCATACCTTGTGTCTCGAAGGCTCTTCCATGGTTTAAAATCCCAAAGTTTTGGCAGAGGCACCAGTCCTGGAGACAGATGTCAATATCCTTTCCACCTCTGGGAATATCCCTTCACACCTCCCACAGCCAGAAACCTGGGTGGTCGGACACAGGAACGGGAGCTCGCTCTGTGTGGCCGCACTGGTTCCGCCAGGTGCTAGAAGCAGAGGACACTGTTTTTTTAGAGGATGGTTACCACGCTGCCCGCTGGGAAATAGTCTATGCTCGCCCCTTACAATCAGCTGGGCTGATTGCTTTCGCCTGCTTAAATCTCCCGCGCTATCCGGTGCGGGCTCCGCCCCTTGCTGTCTGTGTCGTCCAATCAGCGGGGCAGTTGCTCGGGAACGCCCCCCCCGTTCAGACAAGCCGCTACCTGCCCACGTGTGTCCCGCCGGCGGTGCTCCTCGCGCTGCCGCGGCGTTCATTGCAATCAAAGCAAATCAAAGACAACCTGTAAGTGGTGGTTCAAGGACACATTTCTTCATAAAACTCGCTTTTCACATCAACTTCACCTTCATTCCACATAGTCAGATTCAGCATCCACTGATTGCTTTCCACTATCTCCATGCTATTCTTCCCAGTACTGCAGCAAGATAGCATTTTTCCTCTGCTTGATTCTCAAGTATTTCTTGCGTAGCTGAGGGAACTACAGATGCTCTGGAATGTGTTATTGTGCACAGTCAGTGCTAAAGTCTTAGAGGTCATATATAAAAGGCATGTTTCCAAAAAGCCTCTCCAAACAGATGCTTTGAACCAGGCAGCTCTGATGTTGCAAGCGTTTGCCTCTGTAAATGACCGTGATCCAGGATAATTTTGCTCCTAAGACCTTCTTCTGAGTTCTTTTACAGGTTCATGAATCTGAAATAACCCTTTCAAGCTGATGGGTTTGCTCTCGCGCAGATCAGGATCCCAGGGAGAATCTAGCTTGTAATTTTCATTTCGTCCACAGGCTTCACTTGCAGTTTATCATTTGCATCTGTAGGCTACAAGGCTCACTGAAGTCTGGACAGATGTTTTAAAATATATAACGGGTATGAGAGGAATAATCCAGCTGTGTCCTGCTGAACTTAGTGTCTCCTCTGTGTCATTCCTGTTTCACTCCCTGGGTCCCTCAGGGAAACTAATCAAATTCTGTTTGCTTTGACTAGACAAATGTTTCTTTCCCAGTAGTTTGAACTGCACTATTAGGAAGTCTGTTCAGAGCCCTAATTAAGGTTTCTGCCACTTAAATCAAGTCGAACACCATGCAGAGTACTGAGTAATAAGACCCTGCTCTCTGTAGCAGCTTCCCCCCCCCCCCCCCCCCCCCCACGTAAAGGAAAATAAAGTACATTCATGCAACTCTCCAATCTGCTGTGTGTTTTCCAGCAGCGGTATCCGATGCAAATTCTCAGGGTTTGAGGTCTTGCCTTTTCTGTGCCAGGGGACAGAAAAAGGGGAGGGAGTGAGACATATTGCCTCCTGCATACTGAGATGAGAAACTTGAAAGAGGAAAGTCCTCATTTACATGCCAGAAAGGCTGTAGCAAGTGTGACCTGGTAACGTCCTCCTTGCTCCCTAAAACTCCCATTCAACCTGCAAAACTTAACATGCTATCTGTATTCCAAACCCTACTTTGGATGCTTTTGCTGCAGGGATGTCCTTGCTGTCTTCTCACTGATATACAAGGTGGTCCTCAGAATATGATAAACGTCACTCTGCTATTGCCATGATGGAGGTGTATTGTTCAGCTGACTTCTTCATAATTCAGTTTCTTCTTTTGATGGCTTGGGAGGCAATATCTTCTCTTGGCTTTTATCTTTCTGGAAAGTAGCAGGTGTTTTCAGTGTCTGTAATTCTTTAGAATAAATAAATTCGTTGCTTCACCTGTAGCTACTGCTTAGTAGTACACCTGCTTATATTATGGCTGGGATGTGCTGATCTCTATCTGTTTTTATTTCCAGATTTCATTCCACTTCCTTATGTAAAGAAAAGCCAGTAAATCTCATTTCATCAGAGTGTATTCATAATGAAATCACATCCAAGCCTCTTTACAGACTCTTGGCTTTAGGTATTGTGTTTACACCTCCAAATAGGTAACATTTTTTCTCTTGCACAAGAATAATGTTTTCAAAGGATGTTAGAGCTCGCTAAGATAACTGTAATAGTGCCTAGGAGAACTATTCAGTGAACCAAAGCTGGGCTGTGGATTCCCATCTGTAGCCTATCCTGTGCCTTGCACATGAAACCACTCTCTTGCTTCAGTGTGCCTATATTTCTTTAGTGTCACGGTATTGTAACTGAAATACTGCTTCTTCCCATGCTCTAGTAAGCAAGTCTTTTTTCGTGAAGCATTTCCCAGGTCGCCAGTATTCAGCTCATGGGCTGCAGCTGGTACTGACTTTTCATTTTTCCTATTGATTTCTCTGCAAACTTCAGTATCTCTTTAGGCCTTCTCTGAACAATGTAAGTGGGTCGATGAGAACTAAACTCTCCAAACACCAGTGCCCTAATTAATGTTCAAAATTAAAGTGCTAATTGTGAAATGGTGTGTGATTCATCCATCTCCATTCAAAAGCCCTTTATCAGTGTGCTTGAGGCATGTTTTTGCTTTGTTTTGAGGCTGCAAAGGGGAATTGCATGAACCTAATAAAATACAGAACTACGTTGGGGGTACCAACACATGTTGTGACAATGCAGACCTTAGTAGGTCAAACGCTCCAATAGTGTTATGCAAGGGAAAATTATGCCTTTCACTGGCTCAGCTGCAGACTGAACAGCACCTCTGCTCCAGCCTTGGCCAACTGAGGCACAGTCAAATATTACCAGTCCAAGGTGCCTTCAGGTGCTCATTTCTGGAGCAATGAGTGACACTGGTAGGCTTTGAAACCAAATACCAAGCAGTGAAGTACTAACTGCTTGATTGCATGACTTGGGAATCGTGGGAGAGCTGCATTCACTGTATGAGAGCAATGCAATTGCTTTCAAGTCTTGGAAACACTGAGGGTAGGGAATTTATGGTCCTTTCTTCTTGCACCAGCGAGACATGAAGACTGGTTTTCCCAATGACTCATCAAGTGCTTTGTATCATTTAAGGCTTTCAGAGATAAATAATCCATGACATCATCTAACAAAGAAAGCAACTGTAAATGAAAATCAATTGTGCATGGCACCTATGGGGAACAGAAAACCTTTGGTGGCATATATTGAGTTACATTCATTGTTTTAGACCTTTTTTGGCTGATACTTGGTGCCATAGAATTCCAGAGCATGAAATAATTTCTTCATGTGGTGTGTTAGTCAGGGATATCAGAGACTTCTGCATCAGCAGGACAATATATTGCACTTCCCTGTGAGTCATCAAGCCTATTCCCAGCTTTGTGCTGTGACTTGTGTGACCTTGAGGAAATCATTCTGCCTTTCTCTGCCATCCTATCCCTCACCCAGCTATTTTGCCCATCTGGCTGTTCGTGGCAGGGCCTTTTCTTACACTTTACCTATAAATCATCTAGCACCACAGGACTAACCCTTGTTTGGCTCTAGACCTCTTTTATAGGCTTCTGGAGAATATATACAATAACATCAAGGTATCGAATATCAGTACAGACACAATAACAATGAGATCTGCTTGAAAACAGAGATACCTCCTCAGCAAAGCCCTGCTTTGTGAGCTGTTAAATTAGATTAGGCTTTGGAGAATAATGAAAGAAATCCAAAGTATTGTAGGTCCTTTCCAGCACCTTACACTGCACTCCCAATAAGCTGCTATCTCATCACAAAGGAGCTGATCTTTGGACCATCCTGGTTCAGAGTACCCTCTCCCCTATCACAGTTTCCAAGAACTCAGAGAGAGGCCTTGCTGCTTATAAATTAGAAATATTTGGTATGAAAGCATGTTCCTAAAGAATAAGGACCATAACCTTGGATCTGAAATAGCTGAATAGTACAGTCCCAGGCTCCTGAGAGCCTCTCTGCCCCAGCCCATCACTTATTCCTTTGAACAAAGCAACAGCCGCTTCCTAGGAGTTTTGGCACAAGCCTGCCTTGTCCTGGCACTGTAGGACTTTGCTTACATTCATTAGTGCTGTATTGCATTTGCATAAGCAATGTCTTAACAAGCATGGCCTTTTATCACTGTGATTCATGGAAATGACACAGTGGATGGTTGTGCTAACTTTGCCTTGAAATTAGGATGATTTATTCATTACGGGGGTTCACTATGAAGTCGTTGCCATTGCTGTTGTGTCTGCATATAATTAGAAACAAGGGTTGTATAAGAGAGGTACAGAGTAGGATGAAAGGCTCCTGGGGTCTTCCCTCATCTGTACTCTTCAAAGTGTGCAAGTAGAGGGCTGGAGAAGAGCAAAGCATGGTTCAGATGCACTGATAAAAATTTTGGGGCACAGAGTAGATCATTAAGAATTCTTGTGGTATCCGCCCTAATCTCATTAGTTGTGATGGATTCTGATGATGCCCATGTTGTAATTTCCATTGCTGTTTAGCTTTAGTCCACTTAACATCCACTTTCTGTGGAGTGTTTCCAAGCAATTAGCATTCTCATCTTTTATCTGAGAGGTCATGGGTTACAGCGCATTACTGAGAAGGATGGGCTGGAAGGAGAGAGAGGGGGGCCAGCATCTCTTCTGCAGAGAAAGAGGGTAAAACACAAGTCAGCTTGCTACAGAGAAAGTAATGTGTTGATGTCCCACCCGCTGAGCTCTACAACGGTGACCGGTAGATTCATACCCTATCTTTTTCACATTAAATCCTAGCTCCATATTCTAGTTTCTCTGAAAGACTGCTGTGGGAGAAAGACCTCAAAGCAATACAGTGCAAGAGGCTTATTTCCATGTCTTTAGCTGAAATTCAGGTTGTGCCTTCTGGAACTGGGCTTTGAAGATCCAGGCCAGGATGGCAGTGGGATGCATAACAGAGCCCTAGGTGGTCCCAGAACACATGAAACTGTGTTTAATAGAGACACAGCTCACTTAATGCAGTCCCTGAGCTACCTGTGCTTTGGTTTTCCTGCCCCCAGAGGCCACACTGGGCACAGAAACGCCCACTGACCTTCTCTAGTCCCTCTGCTTCTGAAGTAGGCCTTGGGTTAGTTCCCAAAGGCATGATGTTGGCAGAAACCAGCAGCACTGTCTGGCTCAGGGAGGCCTTAGGATTATTGCCACTCACATGCTAAAGCAGCCTGGAAATGCCTCCTACCCATCTGCAAACAGCAGATATGTCACCCTCTTCAACGCTGAGGGATCTGTGGTGGTGTTGAAGCAGCAGTGACGTCTGGCTGCATGAGCCTGTCTTGGATGACACTTCCAATCTCATCACTTATTCACTCCTAGGGAGCCGTGGGATCATGCACACACTTCTTTTTATAGCCCAATGACATTAGAAATACATGCCATGGTCTGCACCTAAAAATCCCTGGGGATGAGAGGGTGAGCAGGCATCCACCTTGCCCTTAGCAATGCCTGAAAATGCCAAGCTTTTATTCAAGGCTCTAAATAATTAGCAAGCCCATGTGTTGCAGGTTTTTCCTTACTTTTGGAATTCGAGCTGATGCCCTGTTTTCTCCCCAAACTGTGCAGGGTGGTGGTGGAGAACACAGGTTTCCTGAGGACAGCCTGGGTGTGTTAAAGAGAGGTGATAATAAACAAAAGAAAAGAGAGCAGGAGACTTCTGCACACTTTCTCTGATCACTCCCTTCACTTTTTTTCCTTTCAGGCACTAGCTCAACTGAGCGAAGCCAAAGGCATGGTGCCATGTTCAGCATATTAGCTTTGTGGAACATGGTGC
Source organism: Harpia harpyja (assembly GCF_026419915.1). Taxonomy (NCBI): domain Eukaryota; kingdom Metazoa; phylum Chordata; class Aves; order Accipitriformes; family Accipitridae; genus Harpia; species Harpia harpyja. Next base: position 45,679,344 of record NC_068943.1, on the reverse strand, counting down.
AAGTGCTCCCATGCTGAGCAGGGCAGGATGCTGAGCAGGGCTCCCACCAGGCTCCACCCACGCCTGCAGCCATTTAAGGACAAAAATCTCCGTTTTCAGTAACATGGATGGCATGGAGGAGGAGGCTGGGGAGGGGATGAGGAGAGAGGCCTGTTTTCAGATGACGGGTGTGTGCACAGGAGCTTCCTACAAGCATCCGTAAATCACCTGCACACCGCTGGCAATGGTTCATGCCAGGGCCAGAAAAGAGTGTACTGCAGTTCCCCGTGCCATCTAATTGGGCAGGGAGTGAATAATGATTTTTGCAGTGTGCATAATCATATTGTGGGACATGTTACCTGAAACATCAGCTATTGTCTCCTATCAAGGGACCCCAGCCTGGCCTGATCTTTGCTCTGACCTACTACAGCGACTAGATCCTGGGAAGAGCAGTGTACCACCAACTTCTGATAGTATTTTGCTATCAGAAAGGAGCAGCTTGCTAGGAGTATTTTAAAACGTCTGTTGGTGGAGAGGTTAAACCCAAATGTTCTTCACATCTTCTCATTCAGTAATAAATTGTGTTGCTCTGCCAAATGCTCAGTCTGTTTCAGGGACGAAGTGTGAACAGTGCCATCAAAATGCAGCCTGACCTCGTTGTGTGCCAAAACACATTTTTTTCTCTTCTGAGATATGGTTACAATTTGACAGGAGAAAGTAAAACATTTCTTTCTCTTTCAGGGAAGAGTTTTACAAGATGCTTAAAATTATTTTTTGCTCAAAGTGCTAACCGGCAGAGTTTCAGAAGCTGGCCTGAGTCTGGCAGTGTGCAACTCCACGGAAGTGGAGCAGAGGAAGCCTCTCCCTGCACTTGCAAAAACACAGATTGAAAATAATTTCCATGCTCTCTCCTCTGTCTTTGGCAAGTCAGTTTGCTTATTTCTCCCTCATGCGAATCCTTCTGGCATTGAAGAGGGAGGCACACTGCCTCCTTGATCTGTGAAGCTTTCTCACAGAAGGGGTCAGGGAATTGAGTCTGCCAGAAAAACAGCTTTGGGAAGTGCCCGCTAATCTCAGCTCCTGCTGTGTTGGGGCAGCACGAGCAATTGCTGGCCACATGTTCCAGGCTTGCAGTGAAGACATCAGACTGCATATGCCATGTATATCCCAGGAGATTTGTCACACGGTCAAGTGGTGGAGTTTCCTTGGGAACCATCTTTCAACCCGGGGAAACCCTCACAGCTTTCCTTGTATTAATTCCTCGTTCATTCCCAGACCGCTCCGCCTCTCTCTGGCAAAGGACATCATACTTTCCCGAGCAGCTCATGGAGCCAGTGAATGGAGCTGATTCTTGTATCCATAACCTTAGTCTAGTCCTTCAGCAGCCCTCAGGAAAGCTAGTCCAGCCAAATCTCCCTGCAAAGGGATCCTCACCCAGCAAGCCTTTCTGCAACTCCCTTTGCAAACTGCAATCTAATTTCTTTTTCCTGGTGAGCTCTGCTACTGTTTAATGCCACCATGTGTCTTAACAGAATTAAGCAACGTTTCTAGGCATCTATCAGATGATGTTGCCAGCCCGTATTGCAAATATTTTAGACATAAAGCAACCACACAAGGAACAAGGTTACCTAAAATTGCCATTAAACCATAAGGAAGCAAACACAGCCCTCAAAATTGTGTGCAATCCACAGAACAGCAAACTAATAAATGTCACTTGAATGTGACTGAACTGTATGAATCTCTGTCATATTTGGTTTGTGTACAGGATGGTAATGAAAACTGATTCAGTTTCTTCACACAAATAGGCTTTGTTTATTTTAATAAGATGGATTTTTTTATACATCCCTCCCCCAGTTTAAAAGATGAAAGTACAGATAGGAAAGACTGACTTTTCTCAAAGCTACTGCAAAACTCCTCCAGTAATCCCATTATTACGAAAAAACAGGATTTGTGAATGACAGCTCAAGTGTTCTGTCTGACTGCAGAATTCAAGATTTTGGAATGGTTATTTAAAAGTATTTAAGTACCTAAGGATTCAGATAAGCCTTAGGTGAGTTTTTCACAGGCAACTCTGGGAATTAGATAACTAGCTGTACCTAAATGTGTTTACAAAAATTTGACCCCTCAGGCCCAATTAATTTTTACTGAGCTTAAGACAGGATGGAAAGTCTCTTTAAAGGCATTGGCCTGCACTGACTCCTGTTATCTCTGAACTGCCTTTGAGGTTTTGTCACTTGGGTAATCGGACACCATGCAAGGAAATTATTTTTCTGGCAGGGGATGAGGTAGTGGAAGGCTTAATACTGACACCTTATGATGAAGCCCACAATAGCTATGAGATGCTGTTGTCCACTGTGGCTCCCCATCCAAAATTTATTGATGGCCTGGATAGAAATGTCTGGTTCTGAGCCTGAAATTGTGGGTGAAGTTACTGTGTGCCTGGATGGACTGGTTTGCTTGAAGTGATGCAGACACGGGTTAAATTGCATTTTTTTTCTCCTTTTTTTTCTCCGGGCCAAAAAAAAAAGACAAAAATGGATTTGTGCTCCCTCAAGCAGTCGATAGCGTGCTGTCTGTGAGCCACTGAGATGCTGGCTGATGATGTGCTTCCTTTTCCATCTTTCCTGGGATGTTGTGCTAAGGCACCCCATGAAGAATTGCACCTTAAGAAGAAGATCGTGTCCAGATCTTTTCCTGGCCTCTTTACACTGCTCTAATGTAAAAGGAGGCGTAGGAGATAATCAGGGCCAGGATAATCAAAGTGGATCACTCCCTAGTGGTGGGAAATCGCAGGGGTGTATTTTACACAGTGCCTCTGGAAGAAGTGGTTGCATTTTTTTCCATCTACTTGCCTTCCCTTCTGTGCCCTACATGGGCAGCACAGCCTAATCAGCACTTTGAGGCCATGGAAAAATTATTGTTGAGGAAACCCCTGAAATTCTTATTTCCCAGGCCTAGGAAGGCTGCTCACCCAAAGGTGTGAGCAGGGAGGGTGACCTGATTTTTTGCAGGTCTGCCAGGGCTGGCTGACAGCTCCTACTGCCTGTGCTGACACAGATCAGCAGACGAAGCAGCTCTTCCGCTACCTTTGGGGAGTGTGTGTGGGAAAACCAACCATTTACCCTCTAGGTAGACATGCCAGCTGGATTCTTAACATGCAGTAGCTGTTTATAGTTGTGTCTGTAAAGCACTGCTGCTGGGGTGAGGCAAAAAAGACAATCCTCAAGTTCTAAGATGAAACTTTTACCCCTCGGGTCCTGTCCTTTCTCTGGCATCACTCAGAAACAATGCCAGTGGCAGATGCTCTTTGGTGGCCTGAGTCAGGCAGATGCTTCTCTCACTGCACTGAATCTGGCTCATTCATCCAGATCAGTGGCTGCCTGAACCAACTTGGGAACAGATGACAATGGGGGAAGGGAGGGCACGTCTCCTGCCTGAAGCCTCAGCATGAAGAGGGTTTTCTGTGTGCTCTGTTTCTCACGAGCAAGCCAGAAATCCTGGTGTATTAACCCAAGTCCGACACTCAGTAAAGGCTCAGCGTTGCTCCTTCATTAGTGGGGATGTGGCCACTGGGACAGGGACCAGCAACAGCTTCAGCATGTGCTCATCTCGTCAAGAATTCCTGATGAGTTCAGAAAGTTACTCCTGGTGAAGCACATTATTGTATCTTCTTGGCAGCTGACTAATCTATAGATGTCAGAAGAGACGAAATAAACTTGCTTACTACAGATTGGCCTGTGTCTCTTTACTGTATCTCCAGGTGATGGATGAGTGCTACCTGTGATCTTTGAGTAGCAGTTGTATCTTTCAGAGGTCTAGCTACAGCCAGGAACTGTAAATGCTGCATTGCTTCACTGACAGAGCAACCAAGCAGCAATAATCTTTGCCTCCTGCAAAGGTTAACTCCTTTGTATCTTCACAGGACAAAAGAGAGTCAGAAACACAGCAGTTCCCAGGTCCATCAGCTGGTTTGCACTGTGAATGGATAGGCCCTGTAGCAAGGGATGATGCCTTTAGAGCTGGAAAGGGCAGACTGATGCCCCATTCTAGAACTGGGTGCCTAATCCTCTTGCATGACGCCTGTTAACTAAGCCAGCAGAACCTGCAGCTGTCCTGCCAACTGGCTTCCCTGGAGATCTCACTGACTTCTGCTGGTGGGCCACTGAGTGGAGGGAAGAAAGCATTTGTTTTCATTATTGCTGATGACAGAGCTGTTGCAAAACAGGAAGAGTTGGACCATGGAAGCAGCAGAGCTTGCAAGGCATGCCTGGAGGATTAGCAGAAGGCTCTGGGGGGTAAAAAAAAGAGGTAAGAGTTGGAGAAGAAAGAAAAAACGGGAATTAGTGTAGATTGATCTTTATCCTTCCCTTTGCTGATCAGAGCTAGAGAACACTGATGCATGCTGTATATTAGAAACAATGCAGAGATTAAGCATGCAAAGCAGAGATATTTCAGTATGCAGATGTGGTTGTTGAGCTTTCTCAGTCCTCACTTGTTGCCTTAAAAGATGCCATTCTCCCTTGCATTTTATGCTGTGCAAAATGCTGCTATTCCGATTCTGTAGCATGTTAGACCGACTCAGTGCTAGAAGAAACACTAATGCAAACGTATGCGTGTGTGCACACTGTCAGGCTGATCATATGCCTGACAGATGATGGCTCTAAGGGGAATGCTTGGGTATGTGTGGGCTGTGTGTGGAGGAGAAAGGGAAGTGGCATTTGCAAAATGGTGGCATTAAGGGTAAAAACTCTTCAGCAGTAACTATTAACCCTGAGGAAGGATTATTATAAAGTGCCACCAAATTGCTGGGATCCAAATTGCCCTGAATGCATATGGCTGGAGGGTCACATTTGGGACTATTGGCCAGATGTAATCACTCCTTTCTTGACTGCTTCCTCAACACTGCTCTTCCAAAAATAATGTATTCATGTGTCCAGACTAGAACAGGCAGGGACTGCAGCCAGGCAACTAATGAAAAAAGTATTCTTTTTTGTTTCAAAAAATCATTTGGATGAGGTAACTGAAGGTTGTGTATTGCTGATTTCCATAGCCACAGGTAGCAAAACAGAGAGAAAGCAAAGCAAAAGTAATTGAAATTCTAGGTTTGGCATCAAAGAAGATAGCAAGATAAAAGCTACACCAAAAATGGGGACAAAGGCAGAGAAAATGGGGCAGAAAAACTGGAAGAATAAGAAAACACTGGCCTTTCCTTTTTCTCTATTGAACTTATGGCCTTTTGATTGGGAAAAACACCAGTACTAGGTAGGAATCATAGCTCATTAGATATATTTTCCATATTTCCTAATGCTACAAAGAGAAATGAGGGCCTTTTATACCGCAGGCTGTGTGTATGCGTGAAGCTAGCTAGTTCCTGCACTCTCAACACACAGGACAGACAAAGTAAAGAACATGATTCTCACTTTATAAATGAAATGATAGAGGCACAGAGATTTTTAAGTAATAGGTCTTAAAAGGAGTCTGCAGCAGATCTATGGATCAAACCACAACTTCCTCAGCAATAGCCCAATGCTTTCCCAGATAGACTCTTCCTCCGTGCTCAAGTGTATACCTAAGACCTGTTGCAATGTGTCACAGGCTTGTGTTGAGGGGAAGGGGGGAGTCCAGCAGCAGCAGCCCCTCCCTAGATGCCATCAAAAAGGACCTGAAGGGAACAGGAATACTTGCCAGATTTCAGCTTAGTCTTGCAGTGCCTGAACACCACAGCTGTTGTTTCCAAGTTGCCTGACATATCTTGGAGCACATCCTGAAGCCCAGGGACATACAAAATTTGTGTTCACACATGGGTGAATGCACAAGGTGCAGAAGTCAGCTAGCTCCAAATAGCCCCTCTCACCTGTGCTCTGCTTCTTGTGCCATCATTTACTGCAGTTTAAGGCACATCTTGTGACACCTTTGGCATTTCTCCATTGATATTCTTATTAATGACTTGTACTATGTTTGTGTCTGTTGGTCCTGACAGATACAAAAAGCAATACAGTTAGCCTAAGCTCTAGACTGATCTCATAATTTGACAGCAACACAAACCCATGACCAATCTGGATCAAGTAAGGTACAGATGCCAGAGCTGTGACCCAAGTGCCTTCATTAGGAATGTGGTTACTTGAATTTCCCTCTCTTGTCAGTGGAGAGAAAGACAAAAACACCTCCAGAGAAAATCTCTTTCTTGTGAGTCTAGAGCAAACTCAGTTCAATGCCTAAGTTAGGAAGAAAAAAAATCCTCTAACACAGGAATCCAAGCCTTATGGCAGGCAGAGTCACTGGAACTTCTTAAAAAGCATAGCTCTTGGCTCTGGTGCATGAAGTGAAGCCTTGTTTCTTTCTATTCAGAGCACAAGCATTTATTTGCTACAATTCCCTTTTGCTGTGATTTAATTGCTTGTTTCTTTTCAAAATTCAACAAAACATTTGGAAAAACAGAACTCCACACTTAATCCTCAAACAAACAAGCAGCTTCTTGCTTCTACTGCATGGAAGGAACTACGCATTCAGCACGGTTAAAACCCAACAAAATTGCAGGTAAAAAATATGAACTGCTATTTAATTTTGGTTGCACCACGTTGAAAACTTCTGCACAATGAATCACAGAGTGATCTTGAGCTCCTGTAATTGCAGGTGATATACCAGAAGTGAGCACCAGCCGTAATGCTGTCTTGTAAAGTCTATTGGCCCTGGGGTGTCATCCCCTGGGTTCTGCGTTTGTTTTGGGGAGAGAAGATTCCCATGGAAATGCAAATGTACCATTGCAGGTTGCACTGTTCTGACTGTATCGTTTTTAGGTTAACTCCATCCTGTTGATGCTCAAGAATGGAACCAGGAGTCATTCCCTTCTCTCCAGCTTCCCTACAGAAGCCTCTGCCTCTCTATAGATGCTTATGGCTCTCCACATCTTAACATTACTGAACCAAAAGCAGAAAGCAGAAGCAAGACCCTGTTTGACTCTAGAACTGTCTCCATTGTGGCACAGAGTGTGATAACAGTGTGAATGATGGTGGTAGTGGTTGTAATTTCTACGCCATCTTTCAGGTCTGCTTACAGGAACTCGATTTCTCTGAAGACTGCTCAACTGCTCTAGACACAGAGCACTGGTTCCGTATTTCATCTCTGTATTAAAGGAAAGGAATATTAACCTCTTTGCCTTCAAATTTCTGATCCAGACCCTCACTAGCATAGATCAGTGTAACTCCATTGATTTTTAACTACACAGTGATTTACACCCTTGAGTTGTGGTCCTTTTTTGCTATGATTAGAAGTTGTTTTGATTGTTGTTTTCGGGCTGACAACTAGTCATACCCAAGTGATCCAAATGCAGCTGGCTGGTGCATTGTGGTGACTGACAGTTGTACTAGCTGCTGCTTCACCCCCTACCTCTTCTGTTCAGATCCTCAAGGTAAGCTTGCATCAATAGGAGTACTACATAGACTATAATTTAAAATCTATTAACTCTGAACATCAGCACAGCACATAAACTTAACTGGCCCTTGCAATACTGCAGTAAGTTCCTGTCCCTAGTTATTCCTATAAATCATCCTAGATAGCCTAGGACCCGATCGATGGAAAGAAATTATACCACAACATTAGATTTCATCATACATGACTTGAACGATTACTTTTCTGTCTTGTGGTACGAAGAATCATGAAATTTAATAGTCTCTCTGTGCCCAAATGAAGTGTTTATGGGGCAGTATTACCTATCCTGTATCTCATACTTTAAACCATACATTAACTTCTTTGCACTTACAGCCGGTCAATCGTTTTTTAAATTTGCTGTTGTATCAAAAATACCGAAACTTTATGGGATTTTTTTTTTTATTGTTTTACAGTCTCCTTCTCTAGAAACCTTTTAATGCCCCTTCCATAACAATGTTATGCCCCACTAGACTTTGTCTTGTGCATCTGCACACAGCTGGTCAGGACTTAGCTCTGGCCAACAACTCTCACTTAACACATAGTCGGCCTTGTGCAAATAGGTTGATGCTCAGAGGCAGGGGCAGGATGGGCATAGGTTGTATCAATGTGTCTGTTCCTGGGACAAATTAATGTTTCCATGCTTCAGAGCTGTCAGGTTAACATGACCTAATGTGGACCATCCAGAGAATACAGGGTGTTAGCCTCAAAAAGCTAAATGGGCTTAGTAGATTTTACTAAACACTGAATTGTCTCAGCTTTGGTGATAAAGCCAGTTAAGGGTTCAAGCTGAGATTTTATATTGCAAATATTTATCTGTGCCATCAAATGCCTTTGACAATTTGTGCCAAGTAACTGTGTATATGAAGCCTTGGGAAAGAGAAACCAGACGTCCTGTGTTTTGTTCTTTGGTCTCCTCACTGACCTGCTGGTTGGCATGCTTAAAATTCACCCACCTGTGCAATTGTATGGGTGAAATATTTTATGCAGCTGCAATGAGCAGACACTATTTCACCTCTGAGGACTTTTTTTAATACCTTGTTTTGAACCCAAATCAATATGTATGCAGTTAGGTTGGGAGTAGAGAACAGGACAAACAACTGCGGTTAGAGAAGAGCAAGACACGTGCAAGTGGAGCACCAGGCCTGCTCACGTCCCCCAATGATCTAGCTCTCTGCAGGTGCAGAGCTCCAACTTCTCCCTGAATACCAGTGAAAACAAGAGGTGAATGCGACCCCTTGATCCTCACCATAAGCTTCGCAGCTGACCCCTTCTAGCGATGAAAGGGACCTCTCAAACCACCTGCTGTCATTGCAATAATGAACTAGGGAAGCCAGTGACTGTGGCATTTCTGTAAAGCAGATTGCTCCCCATTAGACTGGAGTTGGTATGATTTCCCTTAGTGCCTCTGATTAGATGGAAGTGTCTTCATATTTTCATCTGTGGCCTGAAGGTTATTGATGCATATGAGCAAAGGAAGATTAATGCTTGGTTAGTTAAAACTGTGCACTTAGAAAGATCTGGTTCCAGCTTTGAGCCTTACTATAGATTTTTGTGCAAGTCACAGGTAGATTTCAGAGGTATTTTGATCCTTGAAGATGCAATCTTTTTGACCTTGGCATTCTTATAAACAACATCATACACTTACCTGGTTTTAGGCAGCAAAATCTCTTCCTTAATCTCTTTGATTCCCAGCTGTCAAATATTTCTTTGCATCTTAGAAGCTTCAGAGATTAATTTTTTTATATAAATGGTATAGTCTGTGATGTGAGACATAGGGAGGAAAACATCTTTATTAGTAGAGGATAGCTAACAAGTTTTAAACAAGAAATGGTTTTTGATGCAGTTACCTCCAGATCGGGGGAAAGGGCGTGGGGGAGGCTGATTTTCCATTTCCTTAGAAATGGCAGAAATTAAAATTTTCACATTTTTATGCATTCCATAAAAAGGAAAGAAAAAAGTCTTTAAAAAATCTACTGTAACAAAGTTCAGACTGTCAAATTTTTCAAATTATTTTGATGTTGAAAAAATGCATTTCATTTTGAAACAACCTTCTGAAATGAACCCCCCAAACTACTCTGAAAACCTCACAACAGCGTGTTTTGACACTAAGGCACTTTGCTTCTATTGTGTATATGTGAAATGTTGTCAGAATTGACACATATTTCTAAAACATGTCAATTTCAACAAAGACAGAAGCTTTTGTTAGATTATATGGTAAAATGGAAAAAAAAAAAATTTAAAATCGCAGCCTCTTCACCCAGCACATGTCAGAAGGAAGAGCATGCAAGGACACAGAAGCAGATCCTATGATCTAGGTTGCACCACCCAAACTACTGCAGGAGGGAGCCCCCCGCTCACTCTCCGGCATTAATGTTCACATCAGCCCTTCCTGAAAAGCTTCTATTGGCTCTCTTCAGAAACAGGTCTCTGTCAGAGAGCTGAGACTATGGGGACAGTCATCTTTGCCAGGGAGGTTATGAAAACCAGTTCAAGACAGGCTAAAAAAGGCAAATTGCAAAACGCATGTGCAACCACTAGTGAGTTAGAGCAGTCCTGGGGTGGGGGTGGCGGTGAGAGTGGTACTGCACCATCTAACCAGCCTCCCTGCTGATGTTCAAACCCGATCAATTTGCAGCTAATCACAGCCCCAGAGCAGAGCATTTGTGGTCAGTGAAAATCAATTGAGGGATACGTGACAGGATGGAAAATACTGTAGGGCATGCAGCATATTGCCTTTGGGTGAAGACTGCCCCAGCTCCCGGATCTGGGATCTGAGTCACAGTAGAGCAGAGGACACCACATCTTTGTTCATGCTTTCATCCTGCAGTCTCACCTGGACTGCTGACTCTTAAACGTAATATGAGAGCACACAGGCTACTGGGAAAAGTAAAGAGTCACAATTCAGGACAGCACTGTGCTCCAAGGCCCAGCCCCAGGCACGGGCTGCTGCAGAAAGCCAGACAGGGCAGGCTTACTCCTCTGGAGCTGCTACAACCTGTGGGTGGCCACTCTGCAAGGCATCATTCTTCCCTTGCTGCGTGCTTGCTCTGGACAGCATCGTTATTGGCACATACCCTAAACCAGCAGCAAATTAGAGTCTGCCTTGTGGCAACTTTATATATACTTTCCATTTCTTGTCTCTCAAATACCTGTCCAGAGCAGCTCAGTGCCTGCGTACTAGATATGTGGGTGGGTTGTATGTATGGCTGGCTGCACAAGGAACACTACCCGTTTCTCACCGTGTAAGGCTTAATCCTTCCAGCTGTTGGTAAAACATCAATTTTCTTCTGTTTGGAAATCGAAAAACTAACGATAATTCTATAAATAGCAGTGACAGCATTTCCTGAGATGATTTGCAGAACAAGCATTACATATGAGGAATATTGGTGTGAGCTCAGTACCTTTGAATGTAGCTGCTTAATTTGTGTGTTGGGGCAGGCTCATAATCTGGAACATGAGCAGCATGAGCTCACGTCTGCCTCCAAAACAGTGTGTAAATGTACCTGGTATATTTAGAAACTCAGCATAGTTTGAGAACTTTGACCTGAAATAGCCCCTTGTCTCAGTCTGTGACACCCAATATTATTTTATCATGGCTTCTCATTATTACTTACTGTTAGTAACAGTGGAACCAAGCACATCTGTGTTGCACAAAACTAGACCAACATGCAGTCCGTGCCCTGGGAGTCCTTCAGTGCAGAGCTCCCCAAGTGTATTCTGTGGAACTTAACGTTGTAAATTCTATGCTGTAAAGGGATATAGCTGACTTCAGGACTTCGTGCTAAACCCTGATTTGACTTTCTACTTCATCTCCTCATTTTCCCACCTACTCTTTCCTCCTCCTTATGTCACATTTGTTTTACATTTAGTCGTTACAGAAACTTCAAGTTTTGCAAATGTAATAACGATTTTCCCTCTAGAATATTGAGTTTCCCTTGGCAACTGTCTCAGCTCCTGGATTCAAAAATGTATTTTCTTGACCTCTAAATAGGAAAAAGAGAGCAGCTGTAATGCAGATGAAATGCATCCTACATCATCTGGGATTCTCTTCCAAGTCCTGGAAGCTACAAGCAACTTCCCTTCTGTCTCTCTCTTGCCTTTTTTACTTTTTTGTTAAGAAGAGTTGAAATCTAGTATAATCACATGAGGAACTCCAGGAATGTGGAGTCTAGGCATGGGCCTGTCATACCTAATACTTAATGTAGCATGTCAGTGCTCCCTTCAAACTTAGCCGCACTTGCTGTCATTTCAGCAAAGCAGAAACCTGAGGTATATCTTTCTTGAGATGAGTTTTGTCCATACCCTGGCTGCCTTGTGGGTTTGGACGGAGAATGGCAGCAGTCTTTGCTGCTGCAACAAAGCAACAGGAAGAAAACCTGCTCCATAGCACAAGGGACCTCCCTGGCCATTAGTGGCACCATCAGCTGCTCTTTGTAGGCTGTTGAAAGTCACTCATGAGCAACGTACTCCAAGGAAAAAGAAGACACTATGAAGGGAACACTTACACTGGCATTAGGCTTAAAACCAGAAGTAATCTCCTAAACCCACCAGAGTGTGCTCCATAATGAAAGCATCCCACATCCCCTCTGACTGGCTAGCCTCACTCGAGTGACGAAGCTTTTAAGTATTTGGGCGGGAGGAGGTGCTGTTGTAGTGGTGTTTCATTCCTAACACCAACCAATCTATCCCAGCAATAAGGACATCATCTCACTATCATGATTTCATCTCACAGATAAAACAGATGCTGTCTGGGCTACAAAACAAAAAAGCAGCTCATTTCAACAGGAGCTGAAAGAGAGACAGAGGAAGATGGAAACTGTCATGCAGAGGATAGAAATGGAGTATTGCAACGCAGGTAAGTCATTCTCATCTGACTGTTAGTACAACCACAGCTCCTTCCAGCTGTGCAGATAATGTCCTAACCTATGGCCACAGCACCTTGGTTGCATCCCCAGGAGAACTCCTTCTTTAACACATCAAGTAGGGACTATGATGAACATCTCTTATTCAAGCCATGCTGAAAACTCACATGCAAAGACCTGGCAGTCCTGCCTGAGGGGGAAAGACCTTTTTTTTTTTTACAGATGGAGGTTTATTTTTTATTATATGATTTAAACAGCTAGGAATGACAGAGAGTAACTATGTACAACCAAACAGGATTACCTCCCAAATGATTATGAACTTGCCCAAGATGTGAGGATAGAAGCCAGTGAACTAAAACACCTCCTTAATTTATGCAAGATCTGAGTCTAAACTGCCAGCTACTTTCTAACATGATGGGTCAGTTTAAAGTCACAGGACTTGAACCACGGCTTTTGAGCATTATTAACCTGTTTTCTTTGTGCTCTTATAAATAAAACAGTCAAAAAAACCCTCCTGAGAACATTTTGTAATAGCCAGTTGACTCCCAAGGACAGACATGAACTCTCAGGTCAGAGCAGGAGCATTATCTCCTCCTTGAATGTAAATCCCAAAGAAACTGTGGGCCCAACAGCAAGGCTGTGATAATACTGAGCCAGTGTCACTCAAATGTGACAGTGCTTCAGAAAAGAAAACTCCCTCCTCTTGACCATAGGCAGTGAAGGTTGGAAGAGCTAGGAAGTATGTTCATGTTTAAGCACATTCTGCTGTGGTTTCATCCTGAATATCCAGCTTCCATGTTGAAGGTCCACTATAAAAAGAACATTTTAAGATATCATTTAATGGTTCTTCAGAATTTATTCTTATGATGAAAACAAACATTTTTCTGACAGATTAGTGAGCTCCCCAAAGGCTGTCCACGTCTTCCTGAAAGACGAGGGCAGGGTGGGATTCAAGCATCAGGGTGAACAAGAGGAATAACTTTTTGCATCCTGGACTGGAATCACTAGGAAGCCTCTTCGTGGCTGATAAAACTCAGCCCTTCAGCAGAATTAAAGTGCCGGAAAGCTGATGATTTCATTCTTTAAAATACTAAACTGTAAATTCACTAAACATCCTGGGGTTTCATGACCCATAATAGTTCTGTCATTCTTTTACAGCCTAACATACAATAAGGATATTATATCCTAAGTTTGCTCCATTGTACTGTATAATACAAAGAACAAAAGGATTTCAATGGCAATATAAACATTTTGGATTGCTTTGCAGTTCTGTGCACATTTTTAGTTTTTTTCTGCAACTGAATAGACTCAGATTCCTGCCCTTGTAGTCCTGCTCAGCCTGCCAACTAGTGAGAAGTACCATCACTCCACTGAGGTCAGCGATTTGTGCCTGGTGAATATCTACCCTCTGCATTTCTTCCTGCTGGAATAAATGGCTTACGTAATAATTGGCACAGAACAACAGAATGGTTGAGGTTGGCAGGGGCCTCTGGAAATTATCTAGTCCAAACCCTGGTTGGGCAGGGGCAGCTACAGCAGGTTGCCCAGAACTGTGCCCAGCCAGGTTTTTAGTATCTCCAAGGATGGAACTCCACAACCTCTCTGGGTGATCAACTACCCTCACAGTTTAAAAAAGGTGGGGTTTTTTTACTGCTCAGTCAGAATTTCATGAGTTTCAATTTTTACCTATTTTCTCTTGTCCCGTCACTGAGAAGAGTCTGACTCCATCTTCTTTGCACCCTCTCATCAGTACATGTTTCCCGCCTAAGCAAACCAACATGCTAGCTATCTGCAGAGGAGATGAAAGTGCTGCCAAGCGACAAGACAAGACATGCTGCTGGGATGAAGATACTAGAGCTGGTACAGAAGTCTACTAGCTCTGACAGCTGGATACAACTGGGTTGTGCATAGATTATAGTTATTGGTTAAGAAAATTAATTGGCAGTGAAAAGCCACGCTGGTTGTGACTGAGAAACCAGTGTGGGAGATTTCCTGGGGGTCCCACCTTGGTTTAGTTCTGTTGATGAGTTCAGAGGAATAACAGTGTTGCAGAGGTGGCTGAATGCAGCAGACGATCTGCTTGTCCACTTCAGGGACTGCTTCAGCCCACTGCAGGCTGTACAGGTTGGACTTCTCCAAAATAGTCTGTGCAGAGATGATAAACCCTTCACAATCTGCAGGACCAGTGTGTCTTTCTTTTTTAATTCCTCCTATAGCACAAAAAGAAGGCAGAGCCAAAGAAGATATACCTTCTTATCAGGGAAGATGAAGCTCATCTCCGAGTGGCTGGTATAGGAGGTGCATTAGAATTGCAAGCCTTTCTGAAGTCAGAAGTGAGCTGGAACTTGTGCAACTTGCCACTTTTCCTTTTTATGTTAGCTGTTACTACCCTGTTCAGTCAGAGCAGTACAGAGACGAGTAAGCTGTCTGTAAGGGAGCTAGCTCTGCAACCATGACTCGTTCTAGCACTTACCCTAATTAACTCCAGAGAGAAGCAGCACTAATGAAACTGCACTGCTGCCAGGACCTATGGTGGTATCTCTGTAAGGGGCTGTGCAGTGTTATGCAGACCTTGCTGCTTGGAAACAAACACCTATACAACTCAAGCTGACAGCCCTGGGCAACACCAGACAGTGTGGGAAAAGCATCTGAGCAAAGAAAGTGTAGCCAGCAGAGCATGTATAGGAACCCAGGCCATGTTAGCTGTTAGGCACATTCTTGGTAGTTACAAATCTCCTTGGCAGTAGATAGTCAATTCATCCTGCAGCTGTTGCAGGAATTGCCTAACAGTTTAAGAAGCCGCTGCTTCTGCTGTGAGTTCCTTCCCTATCCCTCTTTTCCTCTTATCTGTGATGAAGGTTTCCCCCTTACATCCTGCCAGCCCCAGGGTGCCGGGTTTTCTCAGTTACTTGGTAGCATATCAGACATGTCATCTCCTTTCCTCTGTGCCCTCCCTCACATGGGGTGGACTCCCTGAAAATACACCCGACGTGCCCTGCTGCTGGGGTGTTTTGTGCTAGCTAGCCCTGACGTTAGTTTGCACGTGGTAGTGTCCTGGTTTCGGCTGGGATAGAGTTAATTTTCTTTCTAGTAGCTGGTACAGTGTTGTGTTTTGGGTTCAGTATGAGAAGAATGTTGATAACACACTGATGTTTTCAGTTTTTGCTAAGTAGTGTTTCTACTAAGTCAAGGATTTTTCAGCTTCTCATACCCAGCCAGCAAGAAGGCTGGAGGGGCACAAGAATTTGGGATGGGACACAGCCAGGACAACTGACCCAAATTGGCAAAAGAGGTATTCCATACCATGTGACATCTTGCCCAGTATATAAACTGGGGGGAGTTGGCCTGGGGGCAGATCGCTGCTTGGGAACTAACTGGGCATCGATCAGCAAATGGTGAGCAACTGCACTGTGCATCACTTGTTTTGTATATTCCAATTCTTTTATTACTATTATTGTCATTTTGTTATTGTTATCATTATCATTTTCTTCCTTTCTGTCCTATTAAACTGTTCTTATCTCAACCCACAAGTTTTACTTCCCCCCCCCCCCCCCCCCCCCCCGGATTCTCTCCCCCATCCCACTGGGTGGGGGGGAAGTGAATGAGCAGCTGCATGGTGCTGAGTTGCTGGCTGGGGTTAAACTATGACAGATAGAAATAATAATAATTGCCTGCTGGTGGACAGGAGACTGTTTCAAACTAAGAAAAAAGTAGATGAAACACACAGGAGAGGGGAAAAAATGGGGCCACTCAGTTACTCTGCTTATAAAGGCAGTATAGCTTTGAGAAGTTCCGCTCTTCTAGAGGCCACAAATCAATCATAATTGCTCTGCTAAACTCAGTCTTTATAATAGAAATCAAATACAACCAGGAGCTGTGGGTTCAAGTCACCGTGGCAACCCAAGCCTAGAATGGCTGCGGATGGTCCACCTTACGTTTTCCATTGATCCTTATCTTTTTGTGAACATGGTTTACCTGGTGCTTCCTGACAGATGAAAACCTGAACATGTTGTACTTTCCCTTAATATCTGTACTTTTTTGCCTTGCAGCAAATGTAAATATGCACAAGTGCATGCTACCTTTGCAGTATTAATCCAGTCAGAGTTTAACTGAGCACTTTATTTGGTGTGACATTATTATTCAACATGTGGATTAAAAATCTGCAGTCAGGTTTTACACCTTTATAGCCCCTTTGATGTAACAGCCATGAAGTTATTGAGACATATGTATGAACACAGATGGATGGAAGCCAAAATTCCCCTTTCCACAGCAACTCTGAAATATTAAAATAATACTCATTCCATCTGGAAATGAACACTTACTATTTGGAGAGTTTCCTGCTGAACCAGAGCTTTTCACTTGCAGAAGCTAATAGGACACTGTGATTTAGCTTTTGGGGGGAGAGGGGCGTGTTGTTTGTTTGTTGGGGTGGGGGGTTGGTTGTTTTGTGGGTCTTTGGGTTCTTTTTTGTTGTTGGGGGTTTTGTTGTTATTGAAGTACAATGGTAAGGCATAGGTTTAATGAAAAAAATTCTGGGATACTGAGAAACTGATAGCCCTTACATTGTTATTTTGGCCTTGAATTCCTAGACTTTCCAAGCTCCTATCTCTGCCTGAACTGTGGATTATTCACAAGATACAATACTAGTTTTCTATCCAACCCTACTTCATTTCCATCATATTTAATGAAAATGAAATAATCCCCTAAAATAGTTAAAGATGAGTAGTTTAATGGAACAAACTTTGGTAAGAAATGTTCTAATGAGCTGATTAAACCTCATAACAAAACTGCTTAGAAGTGGAATAATTAGCCAGTTTCCTGAAGGGTATCCCTGGTCATAGGGAAGTCTCCAAGGACATCCCAAAAATTGAGTTAATAGCCAAGCTGAGGTGACAGTCCTCAATTCCTGCTGATGTCACTAATGGACTTTCTGTATCTCCCTTCTGTAAAGGGGAAAAAAAAGTGTCCTTACTGCCTTCTGCCAGCCATACAATATTTGCCATGGACACACTTGGAAATTGAAAGGTTGTTAGACTTTTCTCAAAATAGTTTAAAGTAATCATTGCTTTCCATACAGCTTTTAATGCTAATGAAAGTTAGACACATTTTGTGGTATTTTACTCTCTTGTGCTTTTTTTTTTTTCTTTCCTGTTCAACACTCCTTCATGGCTGCCTTTAACTGTACGTTTCCCACCACTAAAAGCTATGTTTTAAAATATTTTTTTAAAGTTCAGTATAAATGTTTTAAAAATAAAACCCTGCTGTATGTGCATCTCAATCATAATCCCAGTCCTTCAGACACTTGAAGGATGCCTTTCCCACCACATAGTTACTGTTGTCAAAAATTCTGGAAAGCTGTGTTGTTTCTACTCTAGCAGTCCCTGTACTTGTCGTGGAGATCAAAAAAACCCTAAAAAACCACAAACCACAACCAAATCCCCCCTCCTCCCCCAAAAACCCCACAAATACAAAGAGGGCTAATTTTCTGTCCACTGTTTGAAGAAACCTTCTCCTCAGATGGAACACCATAGAATCATTTAGGTTGGAAAAGATCTTTAAGATCATCAAGTCCAGCTGTAAACCTAATGCTCCCAAGTCTACCCCTAAACCATGTCCCTAAGTGCCACATATACATGTCTTTTAAATACCTCCAGGGATGGTGACTCAACCACTTCCCTGGGCAGCCTGTTCCAATGCTTGACAACCCTTTCAGTGAAGAAATTTTTCCTAATATCCAATCTAAATCTCCCTTCGTGCAACTTGAGGGCAAAAAAGACAATCCAGGGAAAATTGGGTGCTGACACAAAGGGTGGGGTAGGGGTCCATGCAGGACAGACTATCTGATACGCAGCCCTGAGGCGGGAAGATTTTTTTTAAAAAGAGAGACAGAGAAAGAACAGAGAAATATCCAGTGAATACTGAGAGCAGAGATAGTCATACAGAAGCAGCACAGGGAGATGAACAGGGCAAGAAGAGAGAAACTCCAGGGAAGAGATGAACACAGGCCTAGGGTAGTGCAGACAATGCAGCTAGAATGTCTTTGTGTAAGTCACGTTAGGGAGTTCATAGTGCTTTGTATGAGTAGCTCTCCAAAGAGTCATGCATTTAGCACTTACTTTCCCCTGGGTATTTGCTGACTCTCCTTCAACTCATTGGAACAATTAACCTTTATGAAAATATAATTAGCTACAGTTAGAAACATAAACATAGGGCATTACAATAAAGGTGAGACAGGATCAGTTAAGGGAGAAGACCATTCTCCCCTATGGATTTGCTCCGTTAGGGGAAGGGTTAGCTATTGGGGGGGGGGACGGGGACATGACAAAAAAAAACAATAACAACAAAAAAAACCCAAACCAAAACCACCAACCAGCAAAGAAACCCTCAAAGAAAAACAACAAAAAAAGGAGGCAGTTGAAAGCCTGTTCTTTGCATCTTTGTGACTTATGGCTTGTCTACCTAATAGCTGAGTTAGTCCTCCAGCTTTCAAAGACGGGAGCTGATCTGCTTGCTGCACTTCCAGTTAACATCTCATGTGGCTGAGGGAAGGAGGAGGAAGCAGGTTGCCTGCAGATGACCTGCTAACCTTGATTTTAATCAGGTTTGGCAAAATAACAAACAGAGCAGGTTTCATTTCTGAATGCTGAGCAATCCACAGAAGCAGTGCTGGAGAGTACAGTTCCCTGGGATCAGGAGGAACAAACATGGTTCTGCTGATGAACCTTCAAGCAAGTTTTTTGCAGAAGACAGTAATTTTCTTCCAATGGGTAATAGTGGGAGTAGAGTGGTCAATAGCCTTCCATGGTGTCATTTGGGAAAGGACAATACAGTACACCACGTATGAGCATCTCTAGCTGAGCAGTCCTGTCCATATCTCCTCTGCCATTGCCTTTATCAAATACTGCCAGTGTTTAATGTTAGCATTTATGTAACAGTTTATTTTACACAAATTAAACTGCAAGCTCTTAGTTATAAATGGTCAATAAAGAATTAAAAAGGATACTGCAGACGTGGTTTGACCATTCTCTTGACATCTGCAGGTACATTACTAGGAGGGTTTTAGATGCATGCTTTAGATGCACAGAAGCACACTTACCCAGGAGGGAAAGGTTAACACACACTGAGAACAACTCTGACATTCCAAAATGATATTTTGTTCTGATTGTCATTGATAAGAAGGTATCTCTAAATGCTTTGTGCCCTCATCTGTAGTGCACCCATCTACCAAGCTCTTGGCTTCACATGGACTGCTAAGGGATCAGAGAGGTGAACCTGCGCACTTTCCTGTGGGCCTTCAACAGAATCAAACTATCTTCATGGAACACAATGATTGTATCAAATCACAGTTCTCCTACAAGGAGAAAAAAAAAATAAAATAAAAAAATACAGTCCTTCAGGGCATTTCCATTCCATTCTATGATCTATCAGACTTCCTACTAGGAGATAAAAAAAGGTCTTAAAATATCTTCAAATCACTTATATTTATATTCCTTTACAAATGGTGTTTTAATACAAACTGATTTCAGGGTATTTAGCCTTGGTTTTCAAAGGAGCTTCAGAGAAGTAAACACAGAATATTAATGAAATCCAAGTCT
This sequence comes from Harpia harpyja, assembly GCF_026419915.1. Taxonomy (NCBI): domain Eukaryota; kingdom Metazoa; phylum Chordata; class Aves; order Accipitriformes; family Accipitridae; genus Harpia; species Harpia harpyja. The sequence goes on along the minus strand of NC_068943.1, from coordinate 45,659,480 downwards.
TCCAAACACCTATGTGTCCTTAGAAGCCAATCCTGAGCTGGTAAAATCCTCTAAAGCTTCTTGCTTTGCTGTAACTTAATAAAAGTAAGACTTGCTGTTTTGATTCATGTGTAATGGAATTGTATTCTGTAATTTCATCAGAAGGGAGTAAGACAATATCAAGCCTAAGTAAGAACACCTGAATCTGATCTTAAATTACCAAGGAGTCAATTGTTTTGGTGATAACATGTAGTGATTCAGAATGAACTTGCATGGAGGTTTGCAACAAAGTCTGGTTTTGTGTCTTGTCATTTTCAGCATTTCCTGATTTCATCTGAGATGGGAAGTCATGGTATAAGCAGAAGCTGGAAAAACCCAGAACTCACTATAGAGGCTCATCTAACATGATCTAAGCTTCAAGAATCCCAAAGCAATGAAGAGGTATTACCCCTCACAAATTATCTGATACATGCTGCTTAACCCATGCCCTCCTATCTCCCCTGGGAAAGCTCCTCAGAGCCAAACTATAGCTGCGTAATTTGATAATTTGTGTAATGGGACCAGGATGGGGTTTATCCAGAGAATGAGCCCAGCTGTAGGAGCTACAGCAACTTTTAGAAATTTTCTGATTTCTAACCAAAGAATTTGAGGTAAATACAACAAAGCGAAGAATCCACATTATTGCAAATCTAAAGGCAGACTGAAATTAGTTCTGAGCTTTTACTATAGATGGTCCCATCAGCAGCCTGACATTATTCTGGCAAGTGGAGAAAAAAAGGGCACAACAGCTTGGCAACTTCTGGTCCCAGCTGGAAACGTGTGCTCTGACAAACCTGTGCTGGCTCTGCAGAAACAGCTGACCTATTGCCAGTTCCTAGAGGGAATGGAGCATATTCAGAAATCAAGGATTTCTGTTTACCCTCAAAAGGGCAAACATGAACAGTGGAACAATTCTGCAAGGCTATCAGGACAAAGACACACAATTGCCTTCTTAAAAAAAAAAAAAAAAAAAGAAAAGAAAGAAAAAAAAAAAAGGCAAGAAAGCAGCTGTATAAATCCTGTTGAATCAGCATCTATTTCCCCAGAAATTAGTCAGCTGATTTCAAGCACCATCATCAAATGGGAGAATATTTGGTAGCCTACAGACCCACTGCCAGAATTTGTCAGGTAAAATGCTTTTGAGCTTCATAGTGAAATTTGTTTCTTCCTGCTTCCTCTGTTCTCCTACCAATCGCTAGTTGCAGGAAAGCTCCTGCACACTCCTGCTAAAAACTCTGTCAACTCACACATGTGCAAGTAAGCAAACACTGATCTAAGTTCTGTGAGGTAATGAGACGAGCTTGTTTTCTGACATAGCCTTATCCCCTCGCTTGTGTATTTCCAATGATAGTACTTCTCTTAGCCTCAGACATGTATTATTGTTTCCTTTTCTTTTCATTGTTGAAAACCTGTAATCCCTAAAATTATGAGTCTCGCAGATTCATTTACAGAAAATTGATTTCTCTTATCTTCAGCTTTATTGCCTGGAAAATTATGAGCAAAACACTCTCAAGCCAGAGGGTGGGGTTTGCAAGCACCTACTGCCTTGCACTGTTGGCAACTATAGAATTACAAATGTGGCAGGTCCTGGCAGAAAAAAGTTTTTTTTCTTACTTGGCATAAAATTTTCTTTGTTTTTAAAGAAATTTGAAAGATTGACAGGTTTGGGGTTTTTGGTTGGGGGGTTTTTTTTGCGAGTGGAAATTCCAGATTTTTAATCAGCTCTAAGTAAAAGTAGATGCACAGCACTGCTAATGTTCTTAAATGTTTTTGGCTGGCTGATAACAGAATTACCCTCTGTTTATTACCTACTTGTTACATATGTTGAACAACACCTTGCACAATGAGGCCTTAATCCCTGGCTCATGCCTCCAGGTACTAGTGCAATAAAAAACAACTGGAAATGAATTTCCTGAGCTTATTCTAGAAAATAAGTGTTACTTGGTAAATACAAAGCTATAGAATGCGATATGTTCTTAGATTATTTTCCTTGAAGTCACAATTAATGTTCTCCACAGCTGATCTTTGTTAAAGATCAGAAGGTAAACCAAACCCCATTTGTGTACACAAAGGCCAAACCCCAATTTTTATCAAATTACTAGAAAAGTCTTTTTGGCAATGTATGAGGTAACCAGTGGGCTATGCATCTGGTATGTAGATTATTGGTTTGGTTAGAACAAAGCATAAAGAATCTTTTAATTTCCATATCATCATCCAGAGAAAGAAAAATATTGAAAGTTGTGTTGACAATGCAAATGAAGGTCCGCTCCTGTTACTGACTTTCTGAATTTTAACCCTCTTTGGAGAATTTAAGTTTTTATTACTGCTTTTACCTTTTTATTATCAACTACTGAGTAACATGATATTGCAAAATAAATAAATTCAATTACGAACCTTAATAAAAGTAGTTTGTACATCTGAGAAGTGCTTTACATTTCTAGAGCTTCTAAAGCAGATCTCGAAGCACTTCACAAAGAAAAATCAAGATCTGGATGACATGCAAACATGGTTTAGTTATCTCAGTATCTTTGCTGTCTCATCAAATTGGAACAACTATGCACCTATGAAAATTCTGCAGAGATTTGAAGTAATTTGATATCATTTCAGCTTATTCATACCAATGCAATGTAAATTGCTATCAAACAAAGTTTAAAACAAAAGCAAATAGTGTCAGACAGATACTCACTCTGTAAACCTTTTTGCCACTTGAAAAACTTCATTGCCTCTGCATTTTTTTCAGTAGTACTCTGCTGGAGGTAGCAGCCTGTTAGTCTGCCAGCAGGGCATTTTATGTAACTCTGCCTGTACTCCTACAGGCAAAATCAGCTGATGTGGCTTAAACTGATTAAATTGATGACCTGAGCTCACATAGCTGATTTCTTCTGAAGCAGGTTAGGGAGTGCTTGCATAGACCACTTTGCCTGCAGATCTGAAGGACTTAGCCTCTGATATGGGGTTGGTATTGGGTATCTGCTGTGGCAACAGGCTCACTGGCAGAGATGGACCTCTCTGGAGAGGTTTGATCGTAGCCTTGTTTGGTGTAACAACGTTAGCCAAGTTTAAAGCAACATCAATGCTGTGCACAACTTGAGCTTGTTTAACTGAACTGGTGCAATAGTTTACATTCAATTAAAACAGCGTGGCTGCCACATGACAGCAAATCCCCCATCTCACAACATCCTGGGGAAGTGGACCTAGTAGATGAAATTGTCTTTGAGATAGAGAGACAGTACATGGATTCATGTGAGAGCTTAAATGGTCTTTGGTTTTGTGCTAGCCCCCTACGAAGAAGTAAGTTGCATCCAGAATTATCAACCTTTTTTTAGCAAATGTGAAAACAGGGAGGGAGTGACTTGTCTACAATACCTTAATCTGTCAGTGACAAAAATGGAGCCAAGACCCCCTTAGTCTCTATGATCTGACCACACGTTCCTCCTTGCCATGTTTCCACTGAGTTAGCTGAAACAAACATCTCTGACCAATATATCACCTTTGACTCTGTGGCAATTTGATCCAAACCAAATAGGAATGCTGTTATATATTGATCCCAAAAGTGAGCAGGAAATGCTCCAGGTCTTATCAGCAAGCATGGGAAAATAAAAGAAAATTATGGCAAAGTCCTTAAGGGATCATGCTGAAGATTATTTCTCTGAACCAATTAAGCACACAAATTAATTTCCTGAGGGATAATGTTTTATTAGAAAACAGCTTTTGTAGAGACCCTGGAGTTTGCTTTGCTTGTGATTTTTATCTCCCCCCCCCAAATTGTTGTGGATGCTGTCATCGCACTAGGGAGAATGTTTGCTTAGTCAGACTTTTTCGGGAGTAGCTCTTCAGTAATTTTGCTAGAAATAGATGAAATCTAAGTTATCTGAAAAGGAGGATTCACAGCCAAAACTTAACAACTGACTCCTAATACAAGAATGATCTGGTAGTTGTATTTCAGTTCTATATTAATACCTGACTCTATTAGAGCATGTTTCACCAGGACATCTTAGGTGCTTTGCAGAGTGCATTAATGATGTTTTCATCTTACAGATGAACAAATACAGGCATGGAGAAGAAAAAGAAGCTCCTTGGTCAAAATAACTTTGCTATCTAGGAGTATGCAGGATGTCCAGCGCTCTCTAACACCTAACACCAGATTCTCTGGCTTGTGAGCCTGACATCAGGGCTGAGTATGAGGCTGTGAAAATGTTGCAGTTATGCAACACAGTAATTGCAGAGAGACTGGCCATGGAGAATCAGCTTGAGGCCTTGAGTATATCCTATCTACTGCAAAGATATGCAGAATATCAGGAGTGATGCTAGTGGTCCTGCTTCTTGCATCCTCTCTGACACTCATGCAAGGTTTGGGGAGCGTATTCACATTGGACAGTATCTTTAGCTCCCAGTCCTGAGGAAAACCTGCAGGAACTGCAGGATGATGGTGAACTCACCCTGGAGGATCAGGGTGCAGGTACTTAAAGGTATTTGTGTGCTTGTGATAAATGCTTTGTGGATTCAAGCTCAGAACAGTGAAATCAGGGGAACCATGCCCAAAGCTTACATTTCCTATTATTTCTCTCTGCTTGACTTAACTCACCTTTTAACAATAGCAGAGAAAAAAGGTAAAAACATGTTACATGCATACATACATACAATATCAAGTGGCAGTGCGCCCTGAATTTATGAGCACTTTCCTTCCTTCCGATTTCTAAGATGCTGGCTCCTCTTCGGAAACACTCAGCTGAACAACCCACCACTGAACTCAGCAGTCCCTTCCTCACGGAGAAGAATCAATACAGTTGGGGGAAAAAAAACCAACAAAAATTAAAAATGTGACATGAATGTGTAACATGGTATGGAGGAATTGGAGTCGCTGTTAACCTATCTGTTAGCATCTAACTCCAGAAGTTGTCCAGAAAGAATGAAAGAAACGCCTTATCTGGGAATCCAAGCCAATTCTTTTGGCTTCTAGCCAAGGCTCTCTTTTGACTGTAGTCCTTGGCTCCCTATGCTGCTGGATGCAAGTGTGGCAGTACATCCCACCCCCCCCCATCCTGCCAGCAGGAAATGAAACTTCTCCAGGAAGGGAGAAGGGGAAGGAAACCCTGGAGGCTGCAGGTTGAAATTTGAACTGGCCAATCGAGATGCGCCAGGTACACCAAGGTGACCCTCCTAGCCAATAGAATTAAATGACCACAGGTCAGATTCGACAGGGGTATAAACGGGGTCCCGCCGGAGGACACGTTGGCAGTCCTCCTCGGAGCAGCAGGTCTGCAGTCGGGGACTCCCCTTCAGGCCGGGGCACCGCCCAAGGTAACTCCTCGAGGGAGAGAGCCCTCAGCTTTTAGGTGAGTGATACACGTGTTTTGAGCCATCACTTTAAATCTTGGGAATTCTTAAGTTGGCCGTGTATTATTAATTCTCTTTACATCATTGAGCCTGTGGTTTTATAAAATGTTACCGGACTTCTAACTAACTTTTCCTGAAGAATAAATCTGAGTTTTAACACCTTTTAGATTTGGTTAGTCGTGCATCCGTAACAGCAAGCCACAGTTTTCTAGACTTAATCCACAGCTAGATGCTTCATTTCCTCTGTTGCTAAACATAGAAACCATCTATAGTTCTTCAAGGGACGATAATAGGAGTTTCAAGTGCTCTGTCTTTTCATAAGAGAAAGCTATCTGCCTCAGATCCATGGGCTCCTATGTTCCAAAACCATTTTTGATTCTAGCCTTGGGAGAAATTTACTTTTTACGTGCCTGAGCTTCAACCTAGGTCAAATCAGTAGGACAAATAATCTGCAGACTGCAGGAGGTATATGAAGACAAGCTGAGTTTCCTGTGAACCACATAAGAAATATCAGGAACCAGCAACAGTATCATACTAAAGCAAAGCTATGCTTTATTCTTTAGACCAAAAACATTTGTCTTAGCAGACTGTAGACTGTCTCCTGTAAATGCTGTAAGAGGTGAGAATGATAATAAGCCTAACTTGTTATGTCGGGTTTTTCTTCTTTTTCTCTATGCTATACGTCAAGTGTAAAATTAACCTTTGCCTATATTCACAGGTAAGCCCTTTCTGAGAGGATCTGAACTCTCATAAGGTTCCCTGAAAAGCTATTAGCTACTAAACTCTATATTAAGAGCCTCAGGCCGAGTCGATAAAAGAACGGGAAAGATACCTCCTTGCTTCATGGAGGCTGGGTCCTTAAGACCATATATAGGAGTAGTGTGGGATGATTGCAGTTTTAGTTTATGAGATGGTATTTAGCCGAAATGACCTTTTTGAGTCATTTCTATGAATGACTGTCTCCAGCAGTGCCTTTCTGGGAAGCTCTTTCCCCAGTGAGGATACGCTCATCAACAGACTGATCTGTTACAGATGAACAAGCACTCAGTCAAACAGCTTGAGTTGAACTGTGAACTCTAATTGGAAAGTTACCAAGAAAAAGAACTGAGAAAAAAGTTCTTCTTTTGATTTTAGCCTAACTGAAGTTTTTCTCTAAATTGCACTAAATGAGGAATTGATAACAAGATTCTGCAGCCTTAATGAAATTACAGTGAATGATCTATACATGTGTCTCCAAGCATTACAGCCAAGGTCTTCTCTGAAGCAGTGAGAAGGTGACTTTGCATATTTTCAGACCACAACTTTATTTTTATGAAATGGTTAGCATGCATCAGCAGCATGCATGCAGACTATAATAACGACAGGAATAACAGGAAAAGTTGCTTCTATTTTGAAGGAGAACTTTTGGATAAATGTGTCCTTATTTCCAGTACTGTTTCCTGCACGCTAATCTTTGTATGCAGTAGGGACAGATGCATGTTGCTCATTAGCTCAGTAAAACTTTTCCATTCTACTAACTTTCCATAAGCCATTATATAGGCAGATCCATTATTTCTGCAATTGATTTGTAGCTTCAACAGCATAAAAGAAAATATAAGCTTTAGTGAAAAGAGATGAGAGAAAGAATCCAGCATTCAATGTACCGGCTAGAGTAGCATTGTTGTTTTGACTGTGAGATACAACCAGGAGTGTTGATGAGAGTGGGCTTGAGAGCAAAATCTTCCATGCTCAGCAGCTCTTAGACAGTAGCCCTAGGCCACCTGCTGCACACAACCTCGGAATGGAATTCAAGACATGTAGAGGTGTTGGACTTTATTCTAAAACTCAGTGACTTCTCCCTCCAAAATTTGTTACTGCATTCAATCAGTTACTGTGAAAACGCTATGAGGTCTGCATTTGCAAAGGATTCAGCCTTACCTATTTGGAATCTGATAATGATTTGTTAATAGTTTTATGAAATAAATGTTTTATAGAAAAGACAAAAACCTCAATGAGTTTCCATAATACTGGCCATGGTAAATGTAACCCTTGTGAACAGAGTCCATTCTATTGTGTTAAGGTTCTCAGTCACTGGCCAGGATAGAGTTCTTGTGTGAATAAGACAAAAAGAACTGTGATGTGCCCTTATAAATACATGGCTCTAGGATGCTATTGGTGATTTCTTTTTTTAAATGCAAACGTGTTTGCTGGCAGACACATTGTGACAGATGCCTGCTTTAACCTTTGGACTTCAGACACATGGAATTCTCTGTACCTAAATTTATCATGTTTTTTTAAGTAGCCCTCTGTGTTGCTGGAATTGTGAGAGTATTAAGCCTTGCTAATGTTCTTCTGTTTGCTGAATTGTCCTCATTTCTAGAAAAATTGAACCAGATCATAGGAGCAGAAATGATACCAGTAACAAAAACCATCCCTCTTTTGGAGCAATATCTAGGAAAAAAATTCCCTGGCTGAAGCTTTGTTTATAGTGCTGCTTTTAATTTTGATCCCTGAGAATGCTGAAGCCTGCAAATGAAAAGCAAGAGGGACTGAGTCGTGTATAGGGAGCTGCCAGCATTAGTATACACATACAAGCTGGGAGCTGGGGGTATCCAGTTCTCCTGGCAGCTTGTTGGCTTGGGAGGAAACGGTGGAGTTGGAATAGTCACAGTGCATATGCACGCTACATTTAAACACTCCAGAAAAATATGGCCCTTGTTTATTGTTGTAGTTATAATGGTTTGCCATTCAGATGGGCCTATATAAAATTTATACCTACTTAATATCTTTTTTTATTATGCAGTTAATCACAAGGAAGAATAAAAAGGGAGAGAGCCTGAAGGCCTCTATTTCATTTGCTTAAGAGCGCTTGTAGTGGGGGAGCCAGAGAGAGTTTGCTAATAATTTATTTTAGTAAGATGGCTTATTTTGAGGATTCTGATGGTGATGATTTCTGAAGAACAGGAGTCTTCATGAATGAATTCCACTGACAAGGAAATACAGCTCATCTCAAATGTTGCGTGAGGGACTTTGCTTCGTTGGAAAGCAGTCATCCTGCTTATCTAGGTTATCCTTGGGACCAGCGTTTTCCTTTCTCTGTGGTCTGCTCCTGCTCTTTGATACCAGTTTCATATCCCAGATAATGTTTTTGATTTTTCATATGTTGCCCCTTCATTTGTTGCCACCTACCTCAAGTCAACTTTAACTGTCCATAACAAATTGAAAACAGTTAATGCTTGTAGTACAGCCCCATTATTGTCCTAGAGCCTCACGATCTTGAGTCTTCACTCACTGAACCTCCTTCAAGCTGACATGAAGAGCAAGGTCTCCAACCTATTTCTCCTGCTGGCTCGTAAATTAGAGTGCAACCCACCAAACCCTCTTTTCTCCTGAGGTATATTTCTCGTTTTCACTGTTTCCATGGTGTGGGGAATTGCTGTGTTGACTGTGGACATTGTTCCCTTTAGGACAGGAATGGTACATGATTATAGGCCATTTGTGAAGAAATGTCACTGCTCTTCTTAGAGGCATCATTTAGCAGGGAGCCAAATTAAGGGCACTGATCCCAGTATGATATTATGTCTGGACTGTCTAGCTGAATGGTTCCTCAGCTGTGGTCCACAGATGCTGTACCGAGTCCTCAAATTCAGATCACTTTCATTGCATTACTGCATTAACATTTTAGTAATAAGAATTTGATGTAGTCTGGAAGACATGGCAAAGACTGTCTTCTAAGTAAAGTAAAATCATGAGACCATAACATTTGACTTTGTCTGCTTCACTCCAGCAAGACAATGCTGAGATGAAAAGGCAGGAGGAATTATTTTTACCTCATCTTGGCCCTAGAGAGAATTGAAGAAAACCACATTGATGGGGAACTTCAAACACCATGCAAATAAGCTCCAAGAATGAGAAAGCATCAGCTTGACTTTTTTTGGGTAGCGAGAAATAAGTCATGACTGAGATTCTACACTTACACCTGTGATAAACGTGGCAATAATTTTTTATTATCTTCTTTATTTCAGCAAGGAGCTCTGCAGAACTGTCAATAAAAATAAAGCATATAAAAATCATGGAAGTAGTGTCTTTGCACAGATGTGCATGGTAGGAAGTAAGGAAGCATTTTGGGATAGAAAGTGAAAAGTGCAGCATTTAATGCACTTAGCTTTCTAATAGCATTTCTGGATTCTTAGAGCACAGCTTTGCCCATCTCATTTTAATTTGGTTCTGTACCCAAATTTTTAATGCTGGCATGGCCTCCACCACAGAATGAATGAGTGTCTACAGTGAATTACACTCACAACAGCCCTCTGTCAAAGTGACGTTACCCAATTTAGAGGTCAAAGATATGTACCCCAAGATCTTAATTTCATCAAATTTTAAAAACACGTTTCTGCACCATATTTAGCACTAACACTGCAGAAAAAACCACCTTTCGATTGTTCCTTTAGATCTGCAGATAGTAATAGATATATGGTTTGTAACCATAGACTTTGATTCTCCATTTTAAAATATAATCATATCCTCAATCTTGCACACTGTTCTATTTACTGGATTAACAATCCTCCTTTCGAGAACTTCTAGGATTTGTTTTCCTATGTTTTTTAATGGTGCTGCTAGTGTGGGACTGGTCAGGTGTCTTTACTCCTGGTTGCCACAGAACTTCCATCTAGGATGAAAATGCTATTTATATCTACAGCTAGGAAGGGCAAGGAGGTTCACCTAAGTAGTACCCGTGCACCCAGAATGCCCTGAAGTACAATTTTAACATAAAAATTGACAGGTAGAAGACCCTGTGGGAATTGCCAGTGTTTCCATTTGAGAAAAATGATATTTAGATCTAGCAGAGGACTGGACTTGATGGAATAAAAGGCCCCTTCTGGTTCTCTGTTCCTGTGATAGGAAAGTACATAACTTGAAGGAAGAACCTATAAATTAGATGCCCCAAAATTTCTATTAGGTGCTGGTCACTATTCATTGTAGCAGTACAAGTACTGGATACCTCTTCAGAGTGCAAACCAATCTGGAAGAAAACTACAGTAGTGATTTGCACTTTACTCATTCCCATCCTCTGCTTTTTATATCAGACACCTTTTTAATGAGAATTCTATGATAATGAAATGTTGCTTAGAGAAAATTGATTTTGCTATTAAAAAGTTACTCTAAAGTAAGTAGGATTTGAAACAGTAATAGGTGTGTAAGACCAAAGCAGGAAATAAAATGTGTCTGAATATAATCATATTATGGTTTTATATTAGAACTTAAATTATGTGTTGAATATAGTAGCTTTGAAAGATGTACTTTCCAGTCCTCAACCCGAGAAGGACCGTTGTCCTGGAGCATGTTATTTAATGAACTACCTTAAGGGCTTAGAACTTTTATACTCATAAGCTGACACCTGAAATCTAGGACACGACATCTCCCCAGTATTAATTTAAAATGAATGCTAATAAAACTCTGAAGGATCCTAATCCTGTCCAGGAAGGCACACACCTGACCTGTCCTGTCCAAAGGCAAGGAGAAGGGTCAGGCTGCTCATAGTATCCAGAGGGCACCCGTGACATAGGTGTCTGCAGGCAGAGCACAGTGCCATTAGCAGCGAGGCTGCACAGGCAGAGGTAGTCCTTATGGCCTGCGGTGGACATATTGTCAGTTCTCACAGAGAGGGAAGTGAAAAGTAGGCAAATTAACACAAGGCCATGCAGGAGCTAGAAATTGATTCCGCTTTTCAGAAATGTAGCAGTAGTGCTTTGCAGATGGCGTCTCAGTCAGCTCATGGGAGTAACCACTGCATTCTCTCGGATGTGCTGGAGAAGCAGTAAATGTCATGACACCAATGCTGCCTTTTTCTTTTTTTTAAAAGAAAGATTAATGGACTGACTATTTGCTTGCCTCACCCTCATTCCCTAACTGCCCAGCAAACCAGAAAGAGAATAACATCACTTACTCTTGCTGATCTTAACAGGAAAGATGTATTGTTGGCAAATAATAAATACTTTACATTTTTGAGTTTGGTTTTGCAGGTAGATTAATGGGTTGTGAGTTTAAATTATGTATTTCTAACGTACCTTTCACCAAGGACATAAAAATGTTTTAAGGGAATGAATCTTTAGCGATCGCACCATTGTGTGTTAAGAAGGCAATGGACATCCCTTCCTTGCTAAATGCTTTACTCAGGTATGGGGGGTTCTGTTGTTCAGATTCTACTCAACAAGCAGAAGTAATACAGGATTAGAGCTTGTCTTGCAAAGCCATCACCTTTAAAATCCTTGGCATTTCATGAAAGGGTGAGTACTTAGTTCCCTTTCTCCCTCCCTCCAACAGAAGGTGCATTTCAGCTAGCATCTTATTTCAGATCAGCAGTACACTTCTGAAGCACATACCCTCATTGTCACAGAGCATGCAGCCTGGACTCCTTTCAGAAGAAACTGAATGGGAAAATGTGCTCTGGGGACACTCATGATGTGTGGCAGTGCCTCCTGGGCATTCAGTTAATGTGACCATACTAGAGTTGGCCTGCAGAAAAGCCATCAAAGCTTGTAATATGGATATTGGGTCCTCACCACCAGTTGTTTCACACTATAGATCTTCTGCTATTGGGCTGCACTACTTGCTAACGTAGACATAGCCAAAATCTCTTCCTCAGCTCAGGTTCTTCTAAACACATTTCTTTAACGTTTCTCAGGCTGGCAACAATCAGCTAGGGATGGGTCCCAGGGTCCTTACACATTAACTGTACATAATCAGGCAGTCTCCTATTACCTAATATTCCTCTCTGAAGGACAGTCAAGTGCATCTTCCATATGTACATCCTAAATACAACCATCATGAGAAAAACAGTCTCTCTAACTATGGTCACAATAAAATTTATTTCAGCTCCTCCCAACTCATCCTGGTCATTTTGATTTAGTCTTTCTGATGTATATTCCTATCCCACCCACAAACACATACCTTGATTCTGGAAATTGATGCTTTAAACTGGAAAGATGTCATTTATTTCAACAGCATTGTGGTATATCCCTTGTAAAGATTCCGATAGATCTGTAAGCCCCAGAGTTTATTGGTATAGATGGCACATAACTGAAGTATTATTTTAGCAGAAACTGCTTCAGGAATATAGATGGATTTTTGCACAATGAAATTGTATGATCAGTCATAGGATTCAGCTGCAGAAAGCAAAGCCTTGTTGATATATCTCTCCCATTAGAAAGACATTTTAAACAGTTGCTTTCTATCTTGAGTGTCATGAGTCTGGAAATCCTGATGCAAGTGCTTTCCTAGTTTAGCCAGATGAGGGCTGATGAGGGCTTATTCTGATGACTGCACCATTTTCTTAGGTGGCATAGGGGTCCCTGTGCAAATGTGCACAACACAGAAGAAGTATATTTTCTGTTAATCAGGCACCTACTGCTTGTGGGTAGAAGACTTGGGCCCAGAAATTGGTCCAAAGGAAATGAAGTGCTTCAGTTTGAGTTCCCTTATTATGTTTCAGCTCCAATGGTAGATGCTGGTATTCTGCACTCAGTCCCATCTTTGGGAACAGTAAGATGAGAGAGGTCATTGTTAATTTCTGCTTGAGAGAGACAGGGAACTAGAGTGCCTCAGAGTGGCTGATTTTCCCCTGTTCTTTTCTTTAAAGGCTACTGAAACCTTTAAAAGTTATGGCTTCTATTGATCATGGCAAGAACATTTTTGTCTAAAGCTCTTCAACTCCTTATAAACATCAGTGACAAAAACTTAGCCTATACAAACCCGCCCTGACTCGTGGGATGAAAGCATGTCCATATATTCTTGCACAGGTTGGGTTTGGTCCCTCTACTCTTAACCTTGCTGTCTTTCCATCTCTTGTAAATGTTAATCTAAATTGCCCTGGCAGGGTGTAATCCCACAAGAAATCATGCTTTTAATCAGAGAAATATGAAAGTTGTCAGGACTCAGTACTTGAATAATTCCCCACTTCCTCAGGCCAAAATTTCCACATGAGGAGTAGGGAGCTGTGAACCAAAGGAGAGATGGTGGAATTTTGTAATGCAGCATCTACTTGAGAAAATATGTGAAAAGTGTGGCAAAAAAAGCTTCATTTTGATGATGTATCTAGAACAGCTAGGTTAGAGGCAATCTAAAAGAGAATACCCTGCCATCTAGCACTAATATCCCCGAAAAAAAATAACAGCTCTTTCTTTCAATGACTCGCACTTGATTTTAATAGGCCCAGAGCACATAAAAGCTCCCACAGAGATGAGGCAGACATATTTAAATCTGTCAAACAGAACACTTTCCCATCCCTTCCCCCGACCCTATAGGAGTACATTTATGGTCTAATATATTATTGACAAGGCTGACTTTTATAAAAGTGCTCTGGCATAAGTGGTTATAAATGTGTATCGTCTGCTCTGTATAATCCATTAACTCATTAAAATAATGGTCTTAATTTGATTGTTAAAGTGATTAATAGGGCAAGTGTTAAAGGAAATTAATACTCCAAGTTGAAGTATAACTGCAGCCGAAAAATAACTCCACTGAATTGATGTGGTAACAAGGTACGGGCTTGTGGTTAATGGGCCTTGGGAAGTTAAATATAACATGGTGTGGGGAAGACAGGAAGAAGACAATTCCTCTACGAAGCATGCCTGGAATGGCTTTGTGACCTGAACCCATAATCCTCCATTCAGCTCAAATGTTTGCCCAAGTACAATCAGACCATGGATTCTGCTGCCTGTGCCCATATCATGCTAGCTGGGGAGGAAACACCAAGAGTGATTTTATCTCGTCTAATGTGGGGGAGTAACAAGCTAGGAACTCTTTAGAGAAACTGGATGTATTCAAATTCATGGGGCTGGATGGGAGGCTCCGAGGGTGCTGAGAAAAGTGGCTAACATGAGAGTAAGGCTAAAGGAAGAGAGGAAGATGCAATTTAGTAAGGGTTTTTGGACTGTCTCCTGCAACATTTGTATTTAGAATCTAAGGATGGACCTCATGAATGGGCTATTCGGTGGGTCAAAAGTAGGCTGGCTTACCAGGCTTAAAGGGTAATGATCTATGACCAATGTCTGGGAATCCATATTAGGGCCCATGTTGTTCTACATTTTCATCAGTGACCTAGATAATAGCGCAGAATATTTGTCTGCAGGAAGGATGAGGATGACAATAGACTAGGGATGTGGCTGAGCATCAGTCCAAAGGGACTATCCCTACAACATGACTCCACGCTGAAGATTGCAACAGGTTGTTTATAAACCTCCTCACATTTAGTAATTACAGAAGGTTTCCATCCCTTACATATCACCTTTCTTTTGCACAGGGTCTTCTATTGCTTTTAAATGTCATATCCAGTGCAAGGCACAGTATTTTATCAAGAAATACATGATCTCCTACACATCTGCTAATAGAGTGCATTTCAGTCTTGCCTCTCATTTCTGTTTTTTAATACACCTTTAGATAGAAAAGAAAGAAAGTAAAATAAAGAATCAACTTGAAAAGCAATCATTTCTGAGCAAAGCATCCACTCCTTTTAATTCAGGATCTGACATATTTTTCCAGTAAATTCTGCTCATTTTCACAGGCTAACAATAGCAGTGACTTTATACTTAGCATTCTATTTGATCCATGTAAAATGATAAAATATTAAATGTATACTCTTTTAAAAATCCTCCCTAGGTAACTGGTTGCCAATCAGTTTCTTCAGCAAATCCATGACAGCGACAGAGATGAGTTCCTTACAGAAATTACTCTTTCACATATATTGGATTTTGGAAGGATGCCACAGCCTCTTGCATTGAGTAACTGAGTTATACAGTGTGTATTGTAATATCAAACCATATATAGTAACACTGAAGAATGTCACACAGCCATTTATTAGAGATAATAGAAATCAGAGCTGTTTTCTCCCTGTGTGAGATACCCATTTACTGCTCTCTCTTCTCCACTGCCATTACACTCACACTTCCCTTTCCAGCTAAGCAATCATTCATATTAAGGCTTATTATGCACCATCTTTATTTGGAAATAGTTTATATTCAAGTGTAGAAATTAAGGGAACTATTCAGCCATTGATGTAACAGGCGTTGGAAAAGTCTCCTTCAAAGGCAAAAGCAAAATTGCAGTGTGGAGGGAACTAGCAACAGAAGAGACTAGATTATTGAGCTTAAGCAAACAGATAGGAATCATCTTCTCATAAGAGAGTCTCCCTTCAGTGGGTACTTTGCTAGCACCTGGGTACTGTGTAGACTGGCACGATTACCCACATCTAAGAGAACAGACTCCTCGTTGCAGCTGAGGTCCCAGCAGTGCAGTGAAGAGGGTGCTAGTGTAACTCCCTGTTCTTTCTCCCCATCTCCTCATCTCAGATGAGAGACAGCCAGGGGCAGCTTTAGGTGATATTCAGCTGCAAGGCACCCCACTGTCCCCAAGAAGGGTCAGAGTGCAGGAGAAACCCTGGACTACGCAGAGTCAGGGATGTGAGAGCTAAAGCAGCAGCTAAATTCAATGACCTTACACCAGCTGCAGTCTTCTCTATGCTAGATTGATTTCCATTTGGATGGATAAGGCCAAGCCCTAATCTGTTTACGGTTTAAAGAGGCCAGGAAGGGGTAGTGAAGCTGGATTGGATAGTTTAGAAAATTTGCAGCTCTGTGTGTTCACACCTGTGTCAGGTTTGGCACTAAATCCAGAGAGGAAATGTTCATCTCTGGAAAAGCATCCACAATTGCATTTTGCAAATTGTTAAGCACCTTCCTCTAAAGCAGCTGGTCCTGACTGCTGCTGCTGCCGTTGGAGATGGACAGTGGGACTAGATGGTATTCTTTTCTCTCCCACACTGGTAACTGCTTGGTCCTGAAGGACAGAAAAGTAGTTTTCTATGCCACTGGCTGAAAACTGGGGAATCTTATCCTGGCAAAGCTCAGTGCCTCTGCCCCTTGGCTTACAAAGTATGGAGCAGTATCATCGTTAACACTGATATACAGTGTATGAAACTACCCAAGCCTGCCAGCTCTGTGAGATTCACATGTGAGAGTGTTTTTTATTGTTTATTTGATTCTGGGTGAAATTTACCATTTTCTTTTGGCCTTTTTCAAAGCTTTGAAAGAGAGCACTTTCCCCCTTGGCAATACCATGAATTCACATTGAAAAGTCACTTCACATTTTTCATAGCAGAGCCAACTTTTACGTGGTAGTAGTGTTTTTACCATCGTGTGAACTCCAACATTTGTGCCTGTAGGGAGAAAACTCATTGCTGGAATGCAAATCATTTCACATTTTCTGTCTTCAGTGAGGGTTTTTTTCTCCCTTACCTGTTCTGCTCCTCTGATACCACTTCCCACATTTCAACACTTACACAGTCTAGAAATTGTCATTCTGTTCATTCCAGCATTGGTAGATCAGATGGTGAGAAGAAGGCTTAATACCTGCTCTTGGTTAATTTTTAGGAGCTATGGAAATGAACAGACAAACGCCTGTGATTGAAGGACCACTGAATATTACCATAAGCAGTAAATTCACAGGAAAGTAGGTATGAATAATGATCACATTGCAGCTGCAAGAGGTAAAGTTTCTGGAATAGAAAGGAAAGGCTCACTCTGGAGCTTTATGCAGTTTGCTTTCAATTCCATTTACAGTTATTTCTTGTTTTTATATCCTGTTTTATTGAAATCCATTTTTTACTTTAATGTTTTTTTGACTTGGGGATAGGGTTTTCTGCCTCAAGCACATGAATGAAACACCACACTGTAAAATGCCAGTTAAAATTATCAATGCAAATACTGCAGAGATGGTTTTACGAGTCTCTTGGCATTTTTTCCCCTAAGTGTTTCTGGGTTAGGAGTATTTATTTTGCTTAGTTCAAACAGAAACTCATGCCTCATAATTTTATTAGTATGTCAGAAGGCATTTACTGGTTTTGCACCTGTCTCAATGCCATTCTGCTGTTTACTTGCTCCTTGAATTTTCTCTCATTAGCGTATTTTCAGGGAGTTTTGTGATGGATTAATCAGTGTTAGAGATTAAAATGCTCTACTTGACCCCTGGATAAGAGGAATGTAGGCAAAAGCAGTGCATATTTCTCCTACACATGTAGACCATGACATCTACCTGGTGGACCTGCTGTGATGGCAGGTTTTGACTTTAGCAGAGGAAGTTTTAAATGCCTCTTCCGTTCTTCATGCCTGCTGAACCTGCCACTGGTGGGCACATATAGCTGTGCAGTCGGTGAAGAATGGAAAAAAGAAAAAAAACCCAACCTTCCCAAGGATCTCAGGCCAAGTTGCCCAAAGCCACTGAGCAAAACTCACAATGTAACTGTGAGATGCAGCACTGGAAACCTTCACTATTGTTAGCCATAAACTTTCCTGGAGCTGGAGCAAGACTGTATACTTCAGGCATCGCAAAGTAGACTGCAGATGGTTTGAAGGGATTTCCCTGTGTTTGTTTCAAGGCAGTCACATACAGGAAGGGACTCCTTTGGTATACAAGGGACTGGAATATTTGGCAGAAAGGGCCCTATAATAGGGTTAAGATCTATAATATTAAACTGATAGGTACAGCTATAATAACAGGAAGAAAGCAGGAGAGATTTCTTGAAAGGAATTGAAAAAGTTTAGGATCAAGAGACCATTCACTTTGGAATGCCACTTGCATGTTGCAGATTAATTCCCTGTGGCTTATGATACGGCTGCGGTGTTTCGCTATTATCTTTTTTCCAAATAGCTGTAATAGAGTGCAGAAAGTACGCATTTCTTGTTAGCCATCTTGCTATCTAACATTTAAGAGGGCAGAACAATAAGGGCATGGAAATAAATATTGGATTAATTTAATATTTTGAGAGAGCGCTCTAAACAGATACGTCCTAACAGGGTGGACCATGGTTTTCCAGCCCTTGCCAAATGGAGCAGAAAATATTGCACAGCTCATAGACTACAAACACTCATGAACCCTAAAGCAATTGAAGATTTTATAACTCAGTTTGGACAAGCCCATTTGAACAAGTATATTGGATTTGAAAGGAAAAAACTGAGAATGAGAAAAGTAGCCAACTATGGGCAAGAATGAAAGATGGCAAAAAGAGAGAACTCTTTTTACTACTTATTCTTGTAAGGTCCCAGCTAGACATTGAGATCCCCTTCCTATAAGATTTATGTAAACATATAGACAGAGCATGAGCAAGTTACAGTATTATAATGTTTACAGGCCTTTTCTCCAGCTAATCAAAACCATACCTTGATGGAACACACACTCGAAGAGAGAGAACAGTACAGGGGGAGACAGGAAAGGGGAAAAGAAAACAGCTCTGAGCTCTTCAGTATCTAAATACTTTCATGAGGGCCTTACAGAAAAATCCAATACATTGAAGGCAGTTATTGCCTGTTTAACAACACATGTAAGTAAAACAGATATGTTCTTGGCTAAAATTCAAAGTGTAGGCAAGAAGCACAGTCTGTTTCCTCTTCCCGCTCCAGCCTTTCAGTCCAGACATTACTGTAACTCTGGGCAGGCAGAATTGGTTCCAGCAAACCTTCAGGAGTGCTCACTAAGTGTGTGTTAGTTCCTGTGGAACATTTAGATGAAAATTAACATTTTAAATTGTCATCCTTTTTCATTTTGCAAATTTGGCCTGTTCAATCAAAACATCCTATGACCAAATCAAAATGAGGCAGATTTTGACTAACAAAAATAAATATAAGTTTATATGTGGTAGGGACGAAGATTGTTTCCCTCTAGAAGATCTGTTTCCCTAGATCTAACTACCTGTCAACATTGCTGGCCAAGCTCCAATGTTCCATCCTCCCTTGCTCCTTTGCTTTCATTCATGTCTTCTGCAGGTTGTTTCTCTTGATGTATTTCCAGGCTCTCTTTGGCTCACTGGGGCTTCCTGAGGATGTCTGCACTCTTATTCCAGAGTATGCTGGAAGATACCTTACAGCAACATAGCTATTCTTGGGTAGACAGCTGCAACATTTATTTCAGGTGCTGGCTCATGAAAGCAAACTGGCCAGCCCACAGTGCTCTGATGAAATAAGCTTCTTATCAGCAGCGAATAAACTAAGGACAAGACCTTGGAAAGGAAGTCACTGGCTAATATTACTTCCCTGGGCACTGCAACATCTCCATTAGCTAAAGTGAGGCCAAGCGCTCCTCCTTGTGACCGAGACAGATGTTACCAGCGATGAAACAATGCACAACAAGAAGGGTCACTTTCCATGCCTCTTATACTACTGGCTGGCACTGGCATTGCCCCGGAGCACTGTGGCTTTGTGAGGTGGGGAGCAGAGCCAGGCTGAAATGGGTAGCTACTTCTGCTTAATTCCACAGAGCCACAGCAATCCAGGCCCTTTCAGGATCACCTTAAGTGTTGCCAGCCTGCCCATGAGGCACGTTACTTGCCTCTGTTACTGCAAAATGAGGGTTTGGGATTTCCCCAAAACATCCTGGTATGTTGACAAGAAAACTATGTGTGCGTATGTGCGTGTTCACTATCTGCTCACCTTCCTCTCTGGCTTCAGCTCTTTTTCTTGTCGGCAACTCTGTAAAACAGTTCACAGAGCAGCTATGTGAAACAGATTACAATCTGTATTTTCTTTTTCCTCTTTAATCTTAAAGGATTGCTTCCGGGGCAAAAGAGAAGGGCAGTACAACATTCTGTCCCAAACAAACTCAGCCTGCACAGCTTGGAGAGGCTTTCTAAATACCTGCCTGTAGAAAGGAATGGGAGACTACAGAAGACTAATAGCTGGACATGTTGTTGTTAAAGTTTTATTTAGCGAGAACTTCATTTTTCGAACGGTATTTCATCACATCCAGAGTGGTGGCAGCTCAGAGAAGAGGCAACAACCAAAATGTTTTAAATGACAGCAGACAGACACTGAGTAGACAGGAGAAATGGGTTAGCTACAGTCTGTAGTAGCTTGACCTCCTGACTCCTGTGATGTTGACTTTGCAGCATGAGCATCTGGCTATGTGCTCTGTTAGAAGTATGCTCCCTGCTCCTGCAACTTAATTCTGGTTGTCTTCTGCACCTATGCTTTAAATAGAGCCACTTCCATACATATTCCCCCAAATGCAATCAGGCCAGTCACAGAAAAGATGTAAAGAAACTGCATTGCACTGATAGTCCTAATCCACAAAAAGGAAAAATAATTATCAAGTGGTCTAAGAGTGGCAGCTGTGATGTATGAACATCAAAGGCGACAAAGCCTCTTCTTTAACTAGCCGCTCTGCGATACAGCAGACAGTGGCTGGGGGTGGTACAGCAGGGTGAGAGCAACTGAGCCATGGAGCTTGGGTGAGTAAGCGAGTTCATGTTTAATTAGGCAGCTCTCTGGGAGATCAGGGATCTGTGCTTAAAATGCACGTGGTTGCTTTGCACAGATCCTAAAGAAGCACCATTTTCCCTCTGAACACAAAAAGAGAAGAGAGAAAAATGTTGACCTTAAAAAAGACCAAGTATTAAACATTCCCTGGCATGAATGGTAGCAGTGGAAGCAAAGTAGGGACATACTTCCAGTTTGGCTTCAGAGAATGACACAATCACTGTGCATGAAACAATCTTCGTAAGTGCCCCCACCCAGAGAAGCAAAATGCTCCAGAAGAGAAGTAATAAATTATAACTTTGACTAACTAAAATTAAGCTTGATTATAAGCAAGGGTGTCTAGTCAGCCCTGCAAAGCTAGAGGCTGAAAAACTAGACTCCTTAGTTCTGCTCCCTGGTCCAGCAGGGCAGTACAGTTTCAGACTGACACAACAACTGCAAGTGTTTTAATCTTGATTATGCTGCAGAGCCTCCGTGCAGCCCTGAAGGAGTCCCTGAAAGGTCTGATTGTATCCTACCCATCTGCAAAACAGAGATAAACGAGACATGTCTTGAGCCTTCATTAATATTTGCAGGACTACTTTGCAGTGCATGGTGCCCAGTACTGCAGAGCAGTTTACACTTAGAGCAAAGCCATTCATGGCCCCAGATGCCAGCAGCAAACCTTTTGCTGCACAGCCCTTTGTACTGATTACAGCCCAGCTTCCTGTCTGCTGTTTGTGGGCCTGTCATCCTTCTGTAAAGCCTGTCAGCAGCAGAAGGCTGGTACTGGGGTTCAGTCTCTACCTTAAACATTCATTTTGCACCTTTACTATGCAACCAGAATTCATTCTACAGAAAGGTGTTTAATCAGTTTTGATGCTGCTGGCTTTTGTTGCTCTTGGACACTCAGCTGGAGAACAGGATTTAAATTTACAAAAGCAAATGCTGTAGCCTCAGCACCAAAGAGTCCTTGGTGATGGGAATAAGCCCAATGGCAAAGAAAACAGATAAATCCAGAGCCAGCTGCTAGGGCTGCAGTCATTTGCACCTGGCTGTTATGACCCTAAGCAATATCTCTTGTGTAGAACTGAAGGCAGCCAGATGGGTAAAGGGCCAAAGCGCTGAGGAGTCAGGAGACAATGGCATGCAGTAGACATATAATAATAAAATCTGGGTTCCCAGGTGTGTGATAAAAAACAGGGAGGGAATAAAGGCTATTAGCAGAACTGCAAATTCTAATGGTAGCTTAGACTGAGATTTTAAACAGGCTCCAGGCTTCTAGAGGACCATATCAAGTAGGTGCAGGAGAAAGCAAAATTCACAGGTGAATATGCAGTCAGCAGCCAGAGTAACAAAATTAATCAGTAAATTATGTGTTTATTTCATTGCCCTAGTAGAAAGGGAATGCAAACTGAGGTTTAGAGCAAGAATAACTTGTGTATATTTTTAAGCCAGAATGAGGTTTCAGAAGTTTTACTTGTTTCCTTTGTAGGAAATATCTCAGGCGTATCTCTAAAAGATACATGGCAAGTTTCTTCTACTCATCAGAACAAATCAATGCTTGCAGAAACCACCAGTAACTGTTATAGGAAGGTGGAGGTTTTAGCTAAAAGCAGGCAAATATGAAAGGAGAGCTCAGCAGACATAATGCTGCCATTGGGGCTGTTAATTCTATTTATGTCTTTAGCCTAGCTACCCTGTGTTGCTGTTGATGGACTGTCTGATGCCTATATAATTCAGGTTTCAATGCTATCAGTAAAGCTTTTGGTTGTATTTGACTCAGAGAAAATAGTCTGAGCTCAGGAGTGCTAGTCCTATGCTATTGGGGTCATTCTGCCAGTTACTGATGAATATGCAGCTCTAAAGATATTCTTGAATGTTTTTAAATGCAGTACAAAAGGAACAGAGCTGAAGTTAAACAAAGTAATTATTTCCAAACTTGAGCTTTCACAATAGAGACAAATTGTAATCACACCCTTTGAAACCTGCAATTACAAGTAGTTCCCACTAACCCTTTGCCCTCCTCCTTTGTGATAGATGGAAAATGAGCTACAAGGCGTTAGCCAGTGCTTCTATTTTGTTTCTTGATACTCAGCAGAACTTCCCTGAACTTGCCAGGAGCATTGGTGTTTTTAATTCCCCAGAGTGTTTAGAGACCCTTTAAAGGGCTAAGTAAAACTTCCCTGGCTAAAACAGGTTCTCCAGGAAAAGGAAACATTGACAAGTAGATTGTACTAACCTTTGCCCAAAGCCATTTCTGGAGACCCATTCCTGTTCTAGTGTCCATGCTTTGTTTCAAAAAAGGCATAAAAAATAGGGTTGGCTCAGGGAAACTACCAAGACTGAATCAAGGCATAGAAATAGTCCTCCTCATCTGCGCTTAACACAGTGCAAACACCAATAGGAAAGAGAAAAGGTGGTTTAATTACATCCTGTAAGTACCTGAGTAGAGGAAGATTTCAGATATAAGAAAGCTTTTTAGTTTAATAGACACAGGCACAAGAACTTTCAAGTGTAAGAGTAATTAAGCAGTGGTAACTATTATCAAGGGATGTGGTACATTCTCCATCTCCTGGAGTCTTCACATCAGGGCTGGATGTCTTTCCAAAAGATACCAAGACTGCTTCAGTAAGAAGCTGCTCATCTAAATTGAGACCAATGAGTGAAATTAAATGGCCTGTGTTATACTGGAGTTCAGATAGTGTGACTGTAATAGTCCTTATGATCTGTTAAATCCCTGAACCTCCAAATCTTTGCCAGCACCTCCTTGAGGAAAGCTTTATGGCTAGGATTGGACTGATCAAGATTTTGTTGGATGGCATGTAATAGCCTGTCAATGGCATATGTATCAAGCCCTCAAAAGTTCTTGTCACTTACTGGAGGAAAGAGCAGCACAGGATGAGACTTTGCAGAACAGTACTTCAGACTGTGCACATTCACCCCTCAGCACCAATACATTTTCCTCTGGACTTCAGTTGTCATCTTGGCAGGACCTGAGTTCACACCTTGAGGAGAGTCTCAGCTTGTGTTTTTATTACATAGGATAGTCCTGTTTAGGAGGTATCTAGCTGTATCTAAGCTGATGTACTAAGACAAAATAGTAATTTCCTCCATGCAGAAAAAGAGAAGGCCTTCATGAAGTGAGTGATATCTGAGGCAAGCACCTGTGGCATATGCTCACTTCTAATACAAGAAATGAGGCTACAGTCCCCCTGGCACTCCCTGAAATGATGCCTTCTGAGCAGCAGTTTTCCAGCAGTAAAACAGAAACGGGACTGCAGAACAGAAACTGCTCATATTATTACTTCTGTATTTGCACTCTTTTTTCACCGACTACTTTAGGAAGGGCTGGGCAAAGAACTGTAGCTCCTTTAGCTGTATAATAACCATGTGTTTCTCCTCAAGATTTTCACCTTGCCTAAAAACTGATGATAGAGCCCACAGGGGCTCCCGATCTAAAACTCTAGAAAGCAGCTCTTTGCTTTGGGCTAAGGAACGAAGCATTTGCTTGTGCAGACCACCTTAATGCTTTTAAGCTCTGGTGATGAAAACAGGCCACTCTGCTAGGCAAGGCCAAGAAATCTCACCTTTCAGCACTGACTTTAGCATAATACTTAGCCACAGCTCTTAAACTCAGGGTCTGCACAAATCCTTGTCAGTTGGAGCAAAGGCTTTGTTTCATTCTGCTTTTGATTAGCAGCCTTCGCTAGGTAACGCTGCTAGGTTGTGTAACAGCAGCTACCTGAAAGCTTGAAGACAAAGCCTCCTAAGAGCTGTGTGGTAGCTGACAGCACCACTTGAAGCTCAGCACTCTTCAGAAGAGAGTTACAGCAGCACTGGGATTTGTTAATGGCTGCCAACAAAGATGTAAATAAGGGGAATAGAAACCTTATAGCATGTGATGGGCCCCGGCTAGCTTTGAAACTTGTTTCTAAATAAACAGTGCTGCTTAACCAGGAAAAAACACAGGCACGCGCTGGACACAAGCTGCCTGTTTAAACAGCGTCGGTGACAGTAGTAAGTGGGCAGTGATGGAGGTAGAAAGGAATGAGCCCTCCTTATAACATTGTGTTAGACCACAGACAACTGTATACAGTCTCAGTGGTTTTGCCATGGATGATACAAGGGAAGAGCAGAAGGGAGAGAAGCAACTAGCTGGTGATAATGGAAAGACTGTAAAAAGCAATGCCCCGAGATAAGCGGCACACACACAGGAGTGCTGTCTGCAATAACAGCCTGTGTGCATCTGAACTCAAGCACAGTATCATTAAAAAAATTGTATTTCCTCATAAGCAAAAGAAAGGACTAAAAGCATTATACAAAAAATCTCACAGAGCCTAGCTGACAACAGTTTCCACAAAAAATGTTGCTCAACTTTGTTACTTGTAGTTCAGTGGGTCATGGGGAGTCTGGTGGAAAATCAGCATCCTCAAGGAGCAAAGTGTCTGTACAGGTCAAGGGAGCTCTCTGGATCCCAGGCTGATGGAGAACATCCCATCTGTGTCTATCCTGCTCCCCCAAAACATTTAGTGGAACACACAAGCTATTCAAGGTGGATTCATTCTGCTTCATGTAAAGCTACAGTAATTTCCAGGTTTTGGAGAGAAAATACTGGCCAGGGCAGTGGGGTTCTCCTCTGACTTTTTTAAAAGATCTCTATCCATTTTACTTTTAGCTGAAACAACAATCAGAATTGTTCATAAACTCATGCAATCCTTAAGCTGAGATGTGCATGTCTTGCTTAAAATAACAGAGATCAGGAAGGGGATAATCCAGTACTGGAACTGCAAAAGAGCATCCTCTGGCAGAAATAATATCAAACAACTGCAATAGGCTCATTAATCTTGTGATTATTTCTGCAGTAGTCATGTGTTACAGCTTTCAGATGTCATGTGGTTGGTATGCAGCCCACAGCTGACAGCAATTGAGTAGCATTGGAGTATCTTTAAACAGGCCTCTACCTAAATCCCCATACATGCTTAAAACAATACTCCAAACTGGCTTCGTTTCCCAGTGTTTGTCACGTGTCATAAACCGAATAGTTACCTTGGCCCACGTCACAGAACCATGCTTGCAGAGAGGCATGAAACCTTGAGGAATCACAGAGCACTCTGGAAATGAAATAAGGGGGAAATTAGCTTTGCAAGTGTCTGATTTCTTGGAAGTTGGCAGTTTGATAAAGACTGGAAAGCAGCCACTCTGAAAGTACTGTGTGTGTCAACAAGGTGTGTGTCTGTGTGTATGTCTCTGTGGGTGCGTGCATGCACACATGCACCCTGCAAAAGTATTGTTTCTTTGCGTAGGCTCAGGAACCCGTTATGTAAAGTATGTCTTCCAAGTTTTCCAGGTTGGTGGTAACAAAAGAGTTTAGAAACACTAAGGATTTTCTGCAAGTAACTGACAATAATAAAATTCGTTCCAGAAAGTGTATTAAAAGTCCCAACTGTCTATTTAGTAGCAAAAGGGGAAGCAAATGCAGTAGGCCTGCTAAGCCAGCTCCCCTAACGTCGTTTAAAGCAACAGCTTTATATGTCAAAAAATGGAATCTCCTACCTATCTTAAGAGCAAAACCTCACTCTAAGGAAAGGAGAAATGTCACCTTCTTCCAAGTGTCATCCAGAGAGATAATAATACAGATAATAATCCAATTCTGGTTTAAATTAGCCATCATGCCTAATGCTCCTGGCAGATTTTTTTTCTAAAGCTAGCATTTGACTTGACATTTGGATTTGGCTATAGCTGTCTTTTGCTGCAGGTACAAGCGCTGTGTCATTGACTCATTACAATTTACCATGTATTGGTTCTGATGACACCAGTAACTCACATTCAGTCAACAATGACTGATACGAGGAAAGGGGTGTGGAGCTGGCAGGCACCAGGTTGGCCGTAGATTATAGTCTTGCCAGGAATGAACTACATTACTGAGGACTGAGCAGAACTGCAGTTCAGACTCTGCCTGGCAAACAGCTATCAGCTGCTTCACATTCACTCAGGCTATAACACACTCTTACGTTGGTTTCTGCACATAAATTATGCCTCAACAGTCTTGTAGTCCAGTTTTGCTGCTGTCTCTGTAGTGGACTTGCTCTGGCTGAGAGCTGACTCTGTAACTTCAGGGAAAAATTTTTGAATGAGAATGACAGAGAGGCTGTTAGAATGGTTCAGCCGGTTTCTAATTTCTATCATGTGTTAATTGGACTGCTATAATCTGCAGCTATCATCTGCTAAAACAAGCCTGAGTACATGTGACAGAGGAGGAATCATGGACCAGGACCCAGCTTAGAGAGAGGGAGCTTGTGAGCAGTGAACATGTACTAACTGCAACCCAAACCTATTTTGCTTTGGTGTTTGAAAGCCTGTGTGTCTGATCCAAGGTGATTGCTTTTTGCAAACCCCAGAGGAAAGAGGGGAAGAAAAATTGTCTCTCTCTCTTACTTCAAGAAGCAACGTTACATCAGTAATTACTTTCTTTCAAAATGCTTTCAAGCATAGCTTGGTTAGAACCTTACAATCTCTATAACGACTAGAGTAATAGGCTGCATTGTGGAGAGATTTGATTAAGGGGTGATGTCAGTCCATTTATGAGGAACAACATGGGTCTGGGGTGCAGACAAGTGGTTTTAAACAACCTGTGCTTGGATGTAAGAATTAGATTTGCAAAAGCATGATTGTGTCTCTGTCTCTGTGTTTTTAGTAAATTGCACTGTTCTCCCACCCTCCTTCCTTTGCCCTCCTTCCTATGTGGGTAATACTTTTAATGTTGAGCATTTAACAACTGACAGCTTCTGCTGCTGTGGTTTTCAATGTTCAGGGATAGGTTAGATGATGGGATGCTTCAGCATCCTCCAGTAGCAGATGGAGGTTTAAGCATGGAAAAAGGAGAGCTTTAATCTCTGTGCGATGTTAAGTGATTTGGTAGTGAAGCATGATGTCAGCCAAGGGATGCAGGGTAGGAGAATTAAGGTGCTATCCTATCAGTCATTACCATTCTTGTTACACATACCAAATTTAGCAGGCTAACTAACTAACTTTAGCAGGCTAAATCTAAATATCTTTTTAAACTATGAGTTTGGGGATTAATACTAAAGTTTTAACCCAAACCAAGTCTCTTGTTTATCTGTTTTATGGTCCACTTTCCCCTTTACACAAACAGACAGCAGGAAAAGAAAGAAGAGCTGGAATCCAGCCTGCAGAAACATTTTAAAAAATGGTGGATTATGCCTCAAAGATATTTTTAGAATTCTTCTAACTGTATTTAAAGTAAAATAAAGGTCTTTCATTTCAGTAAACCTGTCAGGCAGACCCTAGGTATATGGGGACCTGGGGGAAAAGTCTTAATGTTCTCCTGCATGTGTTTATGCATGAGAGTGGTTTGGTATTTTGCCCTTGAGTGACAGCCCAGTATCATCTCTGAAGGATTCATCCCAACCTCAACTGCAAAGCAGATGACTTTGATATGAACTGCAGAAAACATGTAAGGATGCCACCTGGCTCTTACTTTTGAAGGATTCATAAAGGCATTAGACTGGAACTTGGCCATTCTGTGGACTTCTTGAGCAAATCTTTCCATCTTTCTCAGTTTCCAGCTCTCGTCTTTCTATAATAAGCTTGCAAGTCATCTGTTACATGTATGAACAGAACCTCAGGGGAGAACAGGATTACCCTCACGTCACTGAAGTTACGCAGATACAGAAAATACATGTTAGCAAAAGAGTGCTTTGATCTTTGCAAGATGATGTGCCCTGGATATTTACTTTTATAGTCAGGGTGTGCACTGAACTTACAGTTTAGCCATTACAATGTTGCTTTGTTAAAATATAAATGTCTGCATGTTTTGCACTAGGTAGGTAGATTAACTGAAAGCAATTGCCAAAAGCAATCAACAACATGCCAAAGCAGTTGTTCAGCTTCCCCACAGCTGCTCTTCTTTTCCTCAATAAAGAAAAAAATCAACCCCCACACACAACCCTTCTCCATAGTCTTGCTGTTACTCTAGACCAGCAGCTACAGTCATTAGGAAACACTCTTCCTGAAAAATCAGCCTAACATTCCAGTCTTGTCCACAGATGATAAAAACAGAACTCTTCCTACATATGCTCTCCAGCAATTAACTAACAAACCATTGCTCCAAGAGTTACATTTCTTAGGGATTACTGTTTAATAAAAACATAACACAGTGGGAAAATAATCCACTGGAAGAAATAAAAATTACAGAATATTCTGTAATACAATCTTTGTGTGCATCTACCCTTAAAATAAAGGTAATTAAAGGAAATGGGGGAAGCTGAAACTTATTTTGTTTTTCAAGTTGTTGAAAAAGGTGTTGAAAATAAAACAAAAGAAAAAGTTGCTTAACCTGACTCAGGCTCAATGGAAAATGCAGTTTTCTGAACTCAGCCAAATCCTCTCATTCTATAGCAAAATTTTTTTGATATTTCTATGAACTTCTGTGTTTGGCCACTCACGCACCCACACACCCCCTTCATTTCAATTACTGCAACCAAGGCAAAAGCTGGTACACAAGGCTTCTCCAGAACATGTCCAAGGGCATCACTCCAGCCTCTCTTCACTGGCAGACAGAGCCTGGGCAGAGACTGGCTTCCTAATAGCGTAGAAGCATCTATTCATAAGAAAAATCCAAAACTTGTTAAACAAAGGCAGGATCTCATCCAATCTTTCTGAAGCAGGAGATAAGCAGAACTGGCACATGCAGAGGTAAACACATTTTCCCAGCATGCATGCACCCAGAAAACAAGGGGACAGATCCATATTTGAGTGGCTATTAAGAGAAAATAATAGAAATCACACTGAAGGAAACCAAGAAAAGGCCTGATTTGCCTCTTAAATGCTCCAAAGAAAACTGGACGTAACAGCTACAGACAGCGGTGTTCCCACAGAGGTAGAGAAACCTTGTGGAAGTGGCTTGTGGAAGTGGAACCAGGTCCCTGACTGGCATAGCCTGAGCTGCTGCCATCCATACAGGCTATCCTGCCACTGTAAGGAAACTTTTTGTCACCTGGCATTAAAAAAAAAAAAAAGAAAAAAATTGCCCTACATTTCTTGGATTAAATTGCCCTATAATCCAAAGGCCAGCTCATTTTCAGCTTCTGTTAAAGATAACAGTTTTAGCATTTCCCTCGCAGTTTTCTGACATCCCATGTAATATAAAACAAGGCAATTTGTTAATCTGCCAATACTGGCATTAAATATCCCCTTTTGTGTGTTGACAACACATTAACAAGAAGTCAGACCCTGTAGACCATTTTCCTACTGAAACTATGAAATTTTGTGTATAATTCATTTACCCATGCAATGGAAACTTAATGGCATGTGAAAAGCATAAAATAGAACTTGTGGTAAATGTCTTGTCTTAAACATATATTTGTACCCACTCAAAGCCCACTTTGGCTCTAAAACAATTGCAGAAAGAACGGTTCTCAACTTCAAAGCTGTGGAAGGTCTGCTTTTAATCTCTGGGAGTTAGAATAGGAATTCTGTGTAAAAGATCCTATTTTCCTCTTATTTACCCACAGGTTCTCTCTGTCTGCAGACGTCACTTGCTGGTAACAGCTCCCTGGCCCCATATAGATGCAGGACAAATGCCTAGCTGTGTTATTTGCATACCTTTGATGTTTCCATTAGCACAAACAGGTAATTATGGTGAGAAGCCGGAAATAATACAAAAGAGAGTATCTGTATTCTGAGACAAAAGCTATTTCCAGACTGCCAGGCTTTCTGCTTTCCTGGCAATTCCTGTACACTTCCTGACTGGTTTGAGACAAGGGACGTATTTACTGGCATCATCTCTGTACTAAAATATTGCATTGTTCTTGCTTGGATACTGCAAAAAAACCAGGTTGAGGCATTGGACTTGAACAGACAGTCAAGTTTCTGTCCAAGATTAGACATGAGCCTGGATAAATTCTTGGGAAAATTGGCCATCAGTTTATAACAACCCAGGACTTAATGAACCCATACTGTCTACCTGTAGCTGAAGGAAGAAACTGGCATTGCAGGTATAACTAATCAGATCTCTTGAACCAAGAAAATTCTGAGTCAGGTGAGAGATGCCTACAGCTGTCTAACAGGTTGGATGGCAAACCCAGTCTATCCTTCTTGCACTGGCTGCTGCTGAAAACATCTTTGCATTTTTTTAAAGCTACAGTAAACTAGTGAAATGAATTCAAATCTTATGTGTTTTTTTTCTTTCTTACCTGCCCAGATATTTTAATGTAGCTAATTGCTGTCTTCTCAAATATCCCTTTCCTCCTTCTCGTTTTGTTCAGATTGGAAAGCTCAAAACTTAAGATATCCAACATCTAGAGAATTTCCTTGGAAGTACCTAGGCACTACAAATACCTGGTGCGTTTACAGGTGAAAGATAGTATGTTATTCACTCTTCCAAAGTCACTGACTGTAGCGTTTGTAATCTGTTTTAAAGCAGGCAGAAGACAAGCTGTTTTAATAAAGGAAACTTCTCCAAGAATAACTTTTTTCTCTCCTGTTGCCTCTGAACCAAACTCAAGACTCCCTCCCAGCATCAACTGATTTGGTTCCTTTTGCTTGCCTCCTTGGCTCACTCTTCCTTCCCTCATGACTTCCTTGTCATAGTTTTGTCTTGATATGTTGGCTAGACTGGGGGAGCTGTTACTCAGTGTCACAGTGGTGATTTAAAGCCTGAACTTGGAGTGGGTCACTGGCATAATAACCGGTCTCAAAACACATCCATATAGGCTAGTACAAAACACCTTAATGATTTAAGCAGAACAATGTATGAGAAGGTAGAAAACAGGAGAATGTTTGCTCTATTTTGGAACTGATAGTCAGAAAAATTTCAACAAGTTTGCATGGAATATCTGATTGAGAGGTGGGAGTTTGTACACTGGGCTCCTGAGCACCAGATTAGTACCTTCAATCACAAAAGCATTCCCTTGCTCCACCTGAAATGCATCTAGATTTTCAGACAGCTGAATGTTATTCCAAGGAGTTTACCTGTAGTATCATCTTCCATGGTGACATTGCTGCCTAGCTTAGAGAAAGAGACAAACCCAGGTAGACGGGGCTGCCATGCTGGGTCAAAACAAAGTTTCCTCATCTCAACTGTCTAGAAAGCAAACTCATATATAAAATTTTCATGTCTAAATTCCAGAAGGAAAATCTTGTTTTTCAGATATTTGGGAAGGCTGGAAGTATCTCGTCCATTGTTGGGATTTTTTTTTTTTCCTTTTGCTTTGAAATCAATGCCTCAAATAGAGACGAAAACCCGGAAGAGATGAAATTTGGGGGTAGTATAATTTGTGATGCTCTCCTGATCTGATACAGAAGTGTGCTATCAAAATTATGCCCTTTCTATTTGCAGACAACCCATACATTTTTACTTCTTTAAATATCACTTCAAGATCATAAGCTGTGTGCCGTCCTCAACCACCAAAAAACCTGCAAATGTGACTGCCTTGGGAGAAAGCTGCTACTGGGCATGAATAGAAAAGAATATTTTGCTTATTTTCTTTTCTGCCTTCATATGTTATTTATTATCAGTTGCTTCCAGGTATATTTGCAGCCTCCCTAGGGGCCATTGCTGGAGCGACATTAAATGAGTTTACTCAGATGCTGCTGTCTGTGATGCACTCTAATTTTAGACTTTGTCTCCCTAGGTTCTGTATTTGGATGCAAAGAAGTGACAAGCATTTCTCTTTTCTGTATAATCTACATCTAGAGGGTGGGAGCAGCTCAGGTTTTTGACAGAAATGGGAGGAAGACAGAGA
The DNA here is from genome assembly GCF_026419915.1 of Harpia harpyja. Taxonomy (NCBI): domain Eukaryota; kingdom Metazoa; phylum Chordata; class Aves; order Accipitriformes; family Accipitridae; genus Harpia; species Harpia harpyja. Next base: position 45,627,097 of record NC_068943.1, on the reverse strand, counting down.
AAAAATATTGTAACCTAGGGTCACAGTTGCCAGCTTAACCAATAGCATCAGCAGGGGCTGCTCTGGGCTGTCACTGACATGGGCTTTCAGCCAGACCCTGTCTCCAGGTGCTAAATCAGGAAGCCAGTAGAGCTACTCCCATTCACTCTCAGGAAGCCGAGCCACCATCATGCTGTTCCCAAGGGAGAGAATAATAATAAACAGAGGGATTATAAAAAGGCTGAGCACAGGAGGAGGGTGAAAACATGCTGGTGAGGAAAGATAGATGGAACAGCAGCATGAATTGCTGTCGGGGAAGAGCGTAGAGGGAGCATAGGCAGAGAGAGAGTGCTTGGTGGCTGGAAGCCATATGGGTGCATTCAGGTGGCACTGAGCATTTTTCCACAGAGACACTGAGGCCCAGTTACATTTCACCTCCATCAACTATAGATGTGCCTTGACTTCCCTCAACCTGTCTGGGCCCAAATCATGCTCCTGAGGAACCTGTCAGGGCCTGAAGCAAGTACAGTCCTCACAGTGGTACTTTTATTAAGTGCATGAGTTCGGAAGCCTAGGTCTGATTCCAGTCAGAGGGAGATTGGTGTCAGGACCATTTTGGAGACTGACAGCTGTTGAGACCCTGAAGACAAGTTCATGGCAGTCTTTGATGTTTGCCACTGGCTCTGCCTACACTTCAGCTGTACTAATAAGGAGCTGATTCTTTACAGAGTCGGAGGCATCTATTCTAGTTTCATAGCAATTTTTCATTCAGGGAAAAGACAGACCCACCAGGCATTACCTTTAATGGCGTTTTCCTGGGGAAGTGATCACAGGCTTATCTTTCAGCTGGAAAGATAAGCCTATGATTGCCTCCTCTTGCGGCAATCCAAGCTAGGCTGCACCTACAGCAAACGCTACCAAGATAACTGTATATTTGCTCAATGTTCTTGTGCCAATGGCTAACACTGTGTCTTCAGTAGACTGCTACTGTATTAAAATCCAGTCATGATGACAAACAACCCAGCTGACAGGGATAGTCATAACAGTTGGTTTTCAGTAAAGACCAACTACTCCCTATCACTGCCTTTCTGCTCAGAATAATACTGAATTACCTGTTAGTTTGTCACTGTATATGTAAAGGGGTTTTCCCCATTTCCTTCCAGACAGCTGCATAAAGCTTGAGAAATAGCTAATATCATTAGGAATAATTACACCAGGTGCAAATTCCTATTAGCTTTATTGCAAAATAACCAGGTTGGACCCTATGTGAATTACAGCTGGGAAGCTGAGCCCTTTCCCCAGGTCTGTCTGTTCCACTTAATATGTGTTTCCAATAACGTTACTCCATTACAGGAAACTAGAGTTAAAAGTACTTTTGTTTACTGTGTTATACAAATTCAATTTGTCATAGAGCTGGGTGTATAAATTAGAAATGAGGGATGTTAGCAAAATTAAATAAGGCCTTTGCCAGTTTCCATTGCAGCTAAGATTGTTGTGATAAATTGGAGCCATAAAGCAACATTTGGTAAACTAAAATAAAGCCACAATATAAATACCTAAATAAGTCAGTAATAGAGAGTGTGTAGATAGACAAGAGTATCTTAGACCTCCTCCTTCCCTGCCCTTGTGTTACAGAAAACTGGGAGGAAAGTATTAAGAAATCAGGATATTCTCCTTTGGTATACACTGTTTCCAGCCTGGTCAGCTGCAGCAGAAGGCAGTAAAGCAACCTCATCTGACAGTCACCTGCTTAGTCTTGTCTGCCCTCCACAGACTTACTGCATAAGCACTATGGCTTTACTAACCTGTGGCACAGAGAATGCAAACTGAGAGGGTCTCTTCTTCTGCCCAAAGAGAAGCAACATCTGCTAGTGCTTGATTTTCCATTACTGAGAGTAAGATCTTATTCTGTGGTTTTAAGATGCAGCTTGTTAAGCAAGGAAACAGAGTTACACCATAGGAAAACCTGTGAAATGACAGCTCAGTAAACCAAGGTCTGGACCTGGGAAGGTATTCCTCTTTCCCATTCTTCTCAGAGGCAGTTGTGGGCTAGTGATGAGCTGTCACATACTGCTCAAGGGACCTTGCATCAGGCAAGCTGAGGATACCTTCTTGCTACTCGAGTCCCAAGGACCTCTGTGAGGATGGCTTTGTTGTATGTTACAAGAAACAGTAGGGATGGGGCAGGGTTAGTTTGTCACTAAACACGCTCTCACCCTCTTTTGCTATCAGAAGAAATCAGAATATATCAGAATATATTGCTGTTGGAAACAAAGCATTCACAAAAAGGGTGATTAAAAGAAAGCAGGGTTGATGTGCCTGTGATGGGGAGGTAAGTCACATTGACTAAGAACCTTGAACTCAGTTCATTTTCAGGGGGGAAGGGGCAAAGGAAACATGCGGCATTGTTTCCAGGGTCAGAGAAATCAGTCTGGTGCTTTCTTTCATCGAAAGTTTCTCACTCAGAAGAGCATCATAACAGTAAGGGGAGTGGGGAAGGAAGAAATTTTCCTCTTACCCCTTTGTATTACATGAGGATATCACGGGATACCCAAGATATTCCAGATATTCTGCAGCTGATAAAGTTTTTTCCTAACTGTTAGCCTCTCTGAAGCAATATCCATCAGTAAGACCTGGGGGCAATTCTCTGTAGCTTCAGCCTATGTTTAGGGAGCAGACTGGCACAACAATTACATAACAACACCTGATCACCATCTTTTCTAGGGGAACATTACTGAGCTCTGAAATGCTGCATGTTCAGGTAGAATGGCTAATCCCCACCAGGGTAGGACCGTTCAGAGTGTAGAGAATACGAGGAAATAAACTTAGATCTGTAACACAAGAAGCCATGTAGAATGAATTCCTTATAAAAAGAGGGGGTGGGGAAGAACTTGCAAGCAGGACTTGGGTCCTGAAGCTCTCTATCATGTACACTAATGATTCCCAGACACACTCTATAATGCAAAGCAGCAGCTGCCTCATGGAGCTGTACATTTTGCCTTTTTATGTTGCAGTTCTGTTCCAGGATAAAAGTTGAGCTAAAAATTCCAGTGGCAGGATTATAATCTCTTTTTCCATAAAAAGATTTACTCCCTTCCTTACCAAGCTCTCAGACTGTAGGTGAATATAGACACAAAAGAGCAACATTCTGTTTAGCTTTCCGTGACAGATGAATGGTAATTGCAGAAGCATTTACGTGTCTCTAACTATTGTATCCTGTATGGACTTGATCTTTCACATATCAGTGCTTTGCTGACCCAGAAATTTATGAAGCTGGAGGTACCTAGCTCTTGAAGAATTGTTCCTTGTGTGAGCAAAATCTCTTGCTTTACATGGTTTGGCCTTCCTTGGAAAAACTGAGAATTTTTCTTGTTTTAACTCTGTTCCCAACTATTTTCATCACAAAAAGGAACAAAACTTGCCTTCAGTACCAGAGCAGTAGGAGAGGAGGAAAAACAAACTAGGGAAAGAATTGTTATGAAAGACACACCAAATTATTCAGCTGCTGTGACATGACCAGAGGGGAAAGTGGAAGGTTCCTTGCCTGACTGTGATTGAAAACTTTATGTATGTCATTCTACAGAGAAAACTATCAAATAATTTACATTAACTGACAATTAGGAAAATTTCATACTTTCTAGAAGAAAAGTAGCCTTGCAAATACCTCATACTTACTTATCTTGACTTAGTAAAATTTCACATTTACTAAGAATGTCCGACACCTGAACCTGGCCCCAAAACAGAGCCCTAGTCCATACATGTGATAAGAAGATGTTAAAATAAATAATTTTTCTTTTTCTCCTCTCCCTCTTACCTCCTCGTTTATAAATCTCCACAGACTCAATAGCTATTACAGAGATTTTGGCAGACAGATGTTAAGCAGGGAAGGGAGGAATCAAAAAAACACCAGGGAGGAAGGAAAGAATCAACACTACCTGACAGGTCAAATTTAACAGTACTGTTTCCAAAGGAGCTATGAGCAATTTGAGAAGTTTCCCGTGTACTGCACAGCATACCTCTCTTTTGGTTGTAGTTACTTGGGGTAGCATTGATCCATGACCTTATATACTCCAACAGCCACCCAAGGCACATACAATGCTTGTTGCATGGGGTAAACACTACAAACTCAATGCAAATCTGTGTTTAGATTATGCTTTTAGGTCCAGCTCCAGGAAAAGGCTTAGAGCAAGCTCCAAGGAGCCACCCTCAGGGCAGGAGATAATATAACCACCGTCCCAAAAGCAGTTTCTCCCATTTCCTTCTTGCTCCAATGAGGTGGAGAACATTTTATGGAGACTACCACCACCTTTCCGCCTGCATGTTCATGGATTGCTTTCCCAGAGCTTCTTCTAATCAAGTGATCTTAGTTAAGTCTTTCCACTAACGTTTCTCTCCAAGTCCATGTAAAAGTTTATTACCCAGAGAATCCAAAGCAGACCAAAGACTTGTTTCATTAGTTGTTGGACAAAATCTGAGTCAAGTAGCCCTGGCCCTGAAAGACTTTGTTTCTAAGTAGGCAGATAATGAAAAATGAGACAGCAGGCAGCTCTGAAAAGTTATATGACTGGGCACAAAACATAGTGCAGCTCAGTGCAGCAGGCCACAGGATCTCAGGCATCTCACTGTCCTCAGAGGGTATGAGAGGAATTGCTAACAGGTGGCAATTGATTCTCTTACCCTTACAAAGCATGAATACCTAAACCAGAAGCATCCCAGAGACAAGTGATCATTGGACTCTTATTGAGTACCTTTACTTTTTGTTCCTATAACACCTCCTGCAAATATTATTATATGTCCTAGGTTATGTTTTTTTAAGGAGGAGAAAGTCTTTATATGTTTCTCTGTAGAGAGAGAGGATTGAAAAGGGGCAAAGGGGAGGGAGTCAGAGGACATACCTTCGTTTGATAGCCTACAGATAAATTCAGAAAACTCACCAACCTGTGAAAGCTACAAGGATTAAGAAAGGGATTTGCATATAACCAGCATCACAGGGCAAGAAAAAGATTTCAGATAACACCGGGGTCATGCAGAGGAAAATATTAAGATGTATATGCTTAAGACAGCTTGCTGGGAAAACTAGTGCAAGGCAGACACATGGCAGGACAAAGAGAGAGATTGGGTGGCTGCATCAGAGCACTGACTGCAATGAATAGAAGGGTTTAGAACAAAATAATAAGGCAAAGGAAAGAGGCTGAAACTATGTAGGTGAGAAATAAGCTTTTCTTTGGCCTCTCCAAAGCACAGCTTGGCCCTGAATCTTAGTAGTTGTTGTGGTTGTTTAACGTGAAAATTGTTCCAAATCTGAAACTGTGCAGAAAGATCACACCAGGATCCTGTGTTCTTTTTCCTACAGGGCTGAAAAATAGGTTATTAATGGGTTTGTTTTGGTCCTAAAATCTACCAGTGCATGGCCAGCGTTTCTACTTCTTGCACTAGAGAACAAAGGGAGTAGAATAGGCCCCTTGGGGACCAAACAGTCACGTCATCCAAACAAAGGCTGTAACAACATTTCCAGTAATAGCATATATCCATTTCTCTGAAAATTTTCTGCCTATTTCACTTTGTTGGGTGGTTTTTTTGTTTTTTAAAAAAACCCTCTACACCATTGCCAGCAGCAAAGAATAAAAGACCCTTGAGTATGCAGTGCAGTTCATTTACAGCTCCTTTATTACAACCTAGTGTTTTAAAGCAGTCTCTTCAAATCTCTTGAAGTCAGACCCACATTAAAACACCTTTGCTGAGTTGAGGCCCTAATCACCTCAGGTTCCTTGGGTTCTCACAAGATAAGAGATGTGAATTTTACCTTGCTTGGGTGATGTTGGAATAAGTTCATTAAATCAATAGTTACAAAGTGCCATCTATCTCCCTGCAAACCATGGATGTGCTTCAGAGGGGAAACTCCTCTAGATAAGCGGGTGGAGCAACTCTTATTCAAAGAAATAAAGCAGTTCTCTGCTTAATAGGCTGGATGTGCCAGCTGCATAACAAAGAGGGTTAGATGAGCATGGGGACTTGTGAAGTGACTGGTTGGAATGGAACTGGAGAGGGCAGGACTCTGGTACATGGACACAGTACTTATCTGGCAGGTCTACAGGTTTTATTAATCAGTCTAATTATTTTAAAAGTGATTACCTTTTACCCCTCTCAATGCACTTGGAGTTTGTCCTGGTTTCAGCTGGGATAGAGTTAATTTTCCTTCTAGTAGCTGCTACAGTGTTGTGTTTTGGATTTAGTACAAGAATAATGTTGATAACACACTGACGGTTTCAGTTGTGCTAAGTAGTGTTTCTACTAAGTCAGGGATTTTTCAGCTTCTCATGCCCAGCCAGAAAGAAGGCTGGAGGGGCACAAGAATTTGGGATGGGACACAGCCAGGACAGCTGACCCAAACTGGCCAAAGGGGCATTCCACACCATGTGACATCATGCCCAGTATATAAACTGGGGGGACTTGGCCTGGGAGGCAGACTGCTGCTCAGGAACTAACTGGGCATTGGTCAGCAAATGATGAGCAACTGCATTGTGCATCCCTTGTCTTGTATATTCCAATTCTTTTATTATTATCATTATTATTTTCTTCCTTTCTGTCCTATTAAACTGTCCTTATCTCAACCCACAAGTTTTACTTTTGTTTCCGATTCTCTCCCCAATCCCACTGGGGGAGGGGTGGGGAGTGAGTGAGCGGCTGGGTGGTGCTTAGTTGCCAGCTGGGATTAAACCATGACAGAGTTAAATGTGATTCAACTGGCACTGCATTCAGAGATTAATATACTGAAACTGTGTTTTTCCAGAAAGCCTAAGACACGAGCAGAGTTCCTTACACTCTTTGTTTGCAGTACTAATGGAGTTTGTGACTCCTTAAACATACTCAGATATTCCAAAGTTCTCAGGGGCAAGCTATGTGCTTATAGTTCATGCATTCAAAAAGGCCCTGGCAATTTTCCCCCTGTTGTAGCTGTACCACAGCCATGCTTTTTAGGGAACAAGGTAGCTCTGTATTTTCTTGAGCATGCAAATTGAGAAGAACCTGGGTTTAGAAGTGAGACATCTAGCATTTCTGTAATGTGTTTTATCCATCGGGGTGCAAAGGCTTATAGTTTACATACATCCAGTGCAGCAAGCCTGTAAGATTTAAGTCTTGCTGGTTATGTGACAAGGGTGTCTGGAAGCTACAGAGCCACCAGCACTGTCTCAGGCTACCTCTTTGGCCCTCAGGGAACTACAGTTATATACATGGTCACGTGTGCCTGCAGTTTTTTAAATAAGTGGGCGGTTTATATTTATTATTCAACATCTGCAGACAGCAGTGGCCAGATGGCCAGGAAGCTGAGTGTATGCCACTTCTAAAGGGGCCCTGTACGGAGTGGTATTTCACAAAGAATTAGAATTCCCCGTGGTGACATGAAGTGTGTAACATTTAATTCTGGGTGTAGCTACTGACCTGGCTTGAACTCCATTAGGGAGCATAAAACAAATGAAGTATAGCACAGAACTTGGAGAGCAAGGCCCACTGAATCATGGAGTGACTCAAACTGCAGACAGACAAGCCTGTAGCCTAATGTTATTTGTTTCAGAGAACACTGGTGGGGAGAGCGATAAGGCCAGGACTGAAGACAGGCAAGGGATTTAAGAATTAGAAAAAAACACGATGAGAAGATGGTAGATCTTTCTGGGCCATCAGCTATGTCACCTATCTCCTCTGCTTGCCTCCATACCCAGAGCAATGGATCCTAGCTCAGTTCAGATCACCATGGACAAAAAAAAGATAGGAGAGAGACTCCTTTGCTTCTCCTTAAAAGCTGCCTCTGGCATGACATCTGCAAAACCTATGACAGCCTTACCTTCCTTGGTTCTTGCTTTTTTAGAAGCACGGTTTTGCAAATATCTAATACACTTACAGATTCAGATAACTTCAAAGCACTTTGCTTCTGTCAATAACTTTTGAGGTCTCTATCAACACATCTAAATAAACAAACAAGAATTCTGCAAGGTAGTTTTCATGGAAGTATCTTTGGATATATCTATAAGGTCTGTAACTTGTTACATTTTAGTCTCTTTATATGGAGGCAGGAACTGCATGTATTTTCCTTCTGTGTCTATGCAGTTCCTCATATTGTGCACTCTCAGGTCAGAGCTGCTGGTGTGAGGTCCCACTGCATAGTGAATAACTGAATGAGCAAATAAAATGCTTTGCTCAACTTCAGTGCCTTCCATTCTTTCTAAACACAGGAAATATTCAGGATTGCAAGGTCTGTCTGTTAGCAAACTCTCCGTAAATAACATGAACATCTTTAGTCTAGGTAGAAATTCCTAGGAAAAAAGTCTAGTAAAAAAAAAAAAAAAAGTATTAAATGTCTTCAAAAGCTTTTTTTTGTTAAAATAACGCATTTCCCTGATCTAAAATGGAATAGAGTGCAGAGATACTCAGGATAGAACAGTGTTATTTTCATTTAGAAACTGACATCGAACAACCTTAACAATGCAGTTCCAGACACATAATTAAAATTAAAAACAAAGAACATGCAGATCTAATCACATTTTTAAATAGAAAGACATTGAGAGGAAGGCAGAGAATAAATTATTTACAATTTTTTCTGGTGATGACTCTGCAGTTAAAGCAGAGATATCCCCTGAGGATTCCTGAATCACTTAATATTCCACTTTTTTTCCTAGGCTGCTTTCTATTATGTTTTCTCTGTAGAGGGATATATGTGTAAGAATGAAAAGGAGAGCAGATCCTGGACAAAACATCAAGTAAAAGAAATTACTTGTGTAATTCCCAAATTACTTCCTATAAGAAAGAAACCGTGTTATCTTCAGAAAACCATGATAGGCATTGCCTCTGTGTCCTCACACAGCCCTATTCGAATGGCTGTAATGATGAGATACACTTGCTTATTTCTGTTCTTTATAAAGAGGACATCACTGTTCTCAAGCATTCATGTGTTGGAGTGTGGGATTTTGATAGGGCAGACATAAGATCTAGGGTTATCCTGACAGTTACAAAACTAGCTGATAAGAGGGGAGTAATAGTGAATGGAAATTAGGTTAAAACAAGAAATATTCCTATCAGTATTCGAACCTGGCTAAACAGGATGACATGCAGTATCTGCTCCTGTTGACAGTCTCTCAACCCTGTGAGAGAAGGATAGACTCCAAAGGCAAAGAGACCTCATTTAGGCATGAAAGCAGGCAGAGTGGGAATCTTATTTCAGATGTTTTAGGTTCCAAAGACAGATATAATCCAGCCAAGGGCAAATCCACAGCACTGGCTTAGCTGGAGTAAGTAGATTTCTGCCCCTTCACACAGTCTACGGACAGAGTGCTTTGCATGAAATTTTTCCCTGTTTCAAAGGCTATTACAAGGTTTCTTTGTCACATTTAGGCTACCACCTTTGCTTATATTTGTCACCATAACAGTCAGAGCTGCTATGCTGCTCTGTGAACAACAGCTTTGCCAGACACTTTTCTCTGTGGGAAGCAATGGGAGCAGAGAGAGATTATGGCCAAACCAGAATAAAAACAACCAATGCTTCTTCTGGTTATCTTCGTACAAATTGGATATTTTGAAGGATGATCTACAAATTCAATGTGTCACTATTTTGTGAGCATCATAAGGCCAACAGCAGATCGAGCAACTTGCTTCATTACAAGAAATGAACAGGGAAAAGAATGACTGCAAATTTCCTATTCCAGACTCTACCCTTGGACTTCTAAGTTCATAATAGCTCCAGGGCACCTCTCCAATTGCTACAGTAACCACTACTTAATTGATGTCCAAAGCAGAAAGGTGTTCTGTCTGTCATGTTCAAAACAACAGTGCATGAGCCTGTGATCTCCAGCAATGCACAATGAGAATAATTTCAGATCTGCTGGATCAAAAAATGAAGAGGTTTGCCTGAAAAGTAGGAATGAAAGGAATTTAGTTCCCCACTGAATTTGTCACAGGAAAAGTCCTCCCTCAGTACCTCCTGAGTTACCCAATGTAGCAAAAAACATTCTGTTTCATTTGTCTGATTTGTTTATGACACTTAATTCTGGCTTGCCAAGGAATGCCTGACTGATGAATATTGCCAGCAGAAAAACGTCTTTTATCCTGAGAGCACATTGCAAGCTGCTTCCCTACTTGGTGCCATATTTCTCTGGGGCAGGAAGGATCTGTAGTATTACGTTTGTTTTACACTCTGTTTAGTGTTCCCGTGCATGGATTTCTCACTCAACAGAGACCAACAAGCAGGTCAAAGTGGAGCTGGGAAAGACCCTTTTTGTGCCAGCCAGTGTAGTAAACACTTCAAGTCAGCTGCTATTCTTTTTCCACCCCGGGCATTCTGAAGCTCTGGAGACATTTCCCTAACAGGATTCAGCTGCTGAGGAGAAAGTGGCTTTGGCACACTTTGCAGTGATTTTCTCAGATACAAAAGCTTTTGGAAATTCAACAAACCGTATTTCCAATAAAAAGCTAAGAAAACAGCCTGGTCTCCAGAAGCTGTTTCCAGGTGCCTCTGCTGGAAGATCAGCTGCCAGCACTGCACCACAGTGTGCTGCCCCAGGTGCACCTCACAGCATTGAGTCTGCAGGTATATGTTCCCAGAGGCAGAGCAAGAGGTCCTCGGTCACTACAGCAGCACTGCTGCAGCAGGCAGCCTCTTTAGTCCTGGTACGTCTCTACCAAGAGCACTGCTTCCTGCACAAAGCCAGGCAATCTGACAGAGAAGATGCTACCTAATTTTCTAAGCTGAATTTAGGAGGCTTAATATAGTCACAGGAGAGAAACAGGTACTTGGAATTGCCCTTAATAGTTTGCTCCCAGTGTGGGTGCTCCAATGCCCTCTCCTCCAGCCTCCCTACATGCTGAGCACAACAGCAGGCTGCAGGCACATCCCTTGCTGCCCCTCTGCCCCCAGCACTGACCATTGCTTCAGACCTTAACTAGGGGCTTACTCAAGGTATCTGGTTGCTAGTACGGTAGACCAACCTACACGCAGCAGAAAGCATCAAGATGACCTGCAGGCTAGAAGGGAGGTCTTAGGAAAGGAAATGCCAGCTTCTTTATCTCCATGCAAGAACAGGGCTGAAATAAAATTCTAGAGAAGCGAAGACTGCCATATTTCAGTAGGCACTCCAAGTGTTTGCAGGTGTAAGCACTCTTTCCATATGTTTCCCAGCCTGTTCTGCCTAGAACAAGGATATTAGCACTTAAAATACTTTTCTGAGCCCCCTGGTTGTGCTCATCATGGTCAGCGTCTGAGCTGCCAGGCAGAGCAGTATGAGAAGCAAGACTTGCCATGTCTTGGTAGCCTTTGTCATTATATACATGTAAACTAAATAAATGCTATCTGGAATCCAACTATGCCTGGGTGAGAGCTTCCTATTACTCTGTGTGTGTGCACTCCTGCATATGTGTATAACAGGCAAAACATACAGCCGTATTTCAAAAGAGCTGACTGTTCAGATGACTGCATGCAAAGTGCTGAGCAGGAATGTCTGAGTTGTCTAATGGCCCTGCAACACAGCATTGGCAGTGGCTGTTCGTCGACAGTGGCAGGTTGGCAGACAGCAGATAAATCTGTGGTGCACATGTCCGCGCATAACGAACACCATCTTTATGTAGTGCCTCTGCTGTGTAATCATCTATTAGTGCTAATTGCTAGAGCCTAGGGCTGAAGTGGCCTTTCACATTAAATAACATGATAATAAATAATATAGATAAAAGATCTTCTAAAAGGGCAGCTGTAAGAAAAAGCTCATCCCTGGCTTAAAACATTGCTTTTTCTCCCCAGAGTAGAGTTCTCTGCTGCATATTTGGTGTGAGACGGAAGAGGCTTTCCGCAGACTGTGGAGGTCAGGAAGGCCACCCTACAGACAGCATAGCCTGACACTTCAGCATTTGTCTCTCTTCCTTGCTCTGACGTCAGCAATGTCTGAATCTGCAGTTCAGGGTTTGCCAGGTATCATAGCCCCTCCTATGCTGTATGATGACATACAGTTCACCAATGCACGTGGCACAGGGTTGGCTGGTCCCTCTGCAACCAGGCAGTATAATAGATATGAAGGATGGGAATTCTTCATAAACAGCCCTTGAACGTACCTTGCACTGCAGGTTGTGATGCATTAAATGAGTATCATTCCAAGTTATTTTATGAGGCTCTGATGAGGAAGGAGGAACCTTATCCAGTATGTTTAACACTGAGCACTTAACCCTGGTAATGCAACTGAAACTTGTCCAGATGCTAAGTCTGCTGGGGGTGGCAGGTTTGGTGGCTTGTGCTGTGTTGTATTTTAGGAGTCATATCTGACCAGGGCTTATTTGAAAGATTCTGGCACTGTCCCCAAAACAACAGTTGCCTCCTGTCAGCCCAGCAACCAGACTGCTCAAAACTGATGGCAACAGGGTGCCAGTGAGCAAACCACAGGGATGTGACCTTTAGATTACAGCTCCTCAAGCTATTTTCCACCCACAAATTCTGCAGACCCAACAGATGATTGCAGTGGAGGTTATTATATAAGTATGGGGCCAGCTTATATCCTGCTCAGCATTAAAAAATAAAGAGAAGAAGGATTGTAAACTGAGCTGCAGGTGGCCAAAAGTGTTCCTGTGTTAAAAAGGAAGGCGTTCCTAGAGGTACTGCTCACAGCACTGGTTTGAACTGTAGCTGAGACATGACATCCCAAGAATATCAAGGTCAGATCAAAATTAAACCAGAAACAACTGAAATTGTGAAACTTCAATTAAGTCCCAGTCTGCAATAGGTAAATGGTCAGTGTTTTGAACAACTAATTAAATTAGAGAAGGTGATCCCTTTAACATTAGAGATTGTGACTTCCTTTGAGTGACAAAAAGGTTTTATAACACTGAGACACCATCATGTTTTAAAATTGTAGGTTACAAAATTACAAGATCCTTTCCCCATCTTGGACGTGTGTACTGAAACAGCCTTTCAGTCCTTAGGTTTAAGTCCTTCGCTTAGCCAAGAAGTCTCATTGGAGAAGCTTTAGGAGTCCTTATGTGACAGGCACAGTTGTTTAATGTATTGTGCTGCGAGAAGGGATGGTTGTGATACATATAGCACAGGCCAAAGAACATTACCCTCTCAGTAATGTTTAGACTATGGCAGAAGTAAGATTTGAACCCACATCTTTCTTTGGGGAACAAAATTAATAGGTGTGTGTCTATTGCCTCAGCCCACCAAGCCTTCTTGACAGTTGTGCTGTTTATTTCATTATAATAAAAATAACAGTACAGGAAAAAAAGCCATAAAATGGTGCTACACCAATTTCAAGTGGTCAGGTTTTGCTCAAATTCATATTCCCTACCATCAGAAGAGCGGCCCCATTTTGTAAGGCTCTCGTAATTTTAAAGCTCTTCTCAATATATGCATTAATTTTGTTTCTGAAGACCTAGTCACTCTTTACAGGTCCCTCAATGGGAGCTAAACTCATGTTCTAATCCAGCATCAACTGGCACTCTTTTTTCCACCTTTCAGACGTGCTCTGAAGACCTTTCTCTCATGCACAAACAGTGTGCTTACTTCTAATCACCACCTTTCAGCAGCGGGATTTGTTTGCAGGGTTCTCTGGAGTGGTTTCTGATGACAGCTTCAAAAAACCTGACCTTCCTCTCCCTTACTGGAAGTATTTAGCCTTCAGTGCCTGACTGCAGGACACCCTGTCACACCATAAGAGGGACACGCAGAAAGCACGTGGTCTGTTGCCAAGTCCATTTTCTCTCATGAGAGACATAAGCAGAGCAAAATGGGGTGGGTTTTGTAAGCTGCCATTCTATGAAAGCCTTGGGGATAGAAATGAAAGATATACTGAATTCTTGCCAGGATAGGCAAGGTAAGATGCTGCTCTCAGGTTTGATCTCATTCATTTCTCCTATATAAGGTTTTTTGATTGGTTTTTTTTTTTCTCCTCTTTTGGGGAAGATGAATAAAGGGTTGTACGGCTGCCAGAGGATTACTTTGCTCACCTCCAATTAAAAGCTCCAGAACCAAAGATCTAGGAAGCTGGGAAAAGAGCAGCTTTTGCAATCAAGACATTGCAAAGCTGGCACAAAACACAAACCACTGATACCATCCTTGGACTCATTCCTGATAGGGAAACAAGTGCTGATTCTAATTTAAGATGTTCACAAAAGCCAATAGGAGAAGGAAGAGGAAGAGCCCTGTGTAAATTTGTCTGGGGTGTCAGAATTCATCTCGATTCCTCCAGCAAAACGATCCTTCAAGGCATTGCTATTGCAGAGACATCTGCCGTCGTAAAGGATATTGTAGTTCTGCCAGCCCTCATGATTAAACCATGAAGTACCTGATTTATGCTTTTAATTTGACTTTTTCATTATCTCAATACTTTGTATGCAAATTGCTGAGTTTCTACCTACCCTTCACCACCTTGTTAAAATAACTTGTCAATTGTATGGTTTTCCTGTATGCCTGGTGGGAGCAGAGCAGGATGTTAACGGCAGCCAGTTCCCCACATCTGTTTATAGCTCACTCTGGCTCACTCGCAAAGCAGAGGTTGGATGCTGTCAGCTTCACAGTTTTCCCTAAGAGACTTCAGTTAGACAGGGCAACTGCAATCATTTTATTCTGATCTCTTGACCTGCAGTAGCTCAGGCCAGAAAATTTTACCCAATGATTTTTCCAGATGGAGTTCAGCAACGCACGGTTAAATGAAGCTGTGAAGTTACTCCTCAGCAGGGACTCTAACCCAGAGGTGTGCAGTATCTTCCCTGCCTTTTGCTGTCTTTCTCTTGCAAAGATTTGTGTTGTCAGATTTATTTTCTTTTTCCCCCAAGTGCAAGACTTTAAGTAATTATCGAGGGCACCTTGCATCACAGAATAGCCTGACGAGTAGTAACAGCAAGGCTGTACCAGGGGCACTCTCCCTCTCTGGATGTACTTACAGCATTTACTACCAGCGTTTTGCCAACTCAGCCCATTTTGACTGTCATGGCTTGGGGAACATTCACACTGCTGATCCCTTGCCAGAGGGACAGGAGATAAGATAACAAGCCAGTGCTTTGGAAAACATTTAATTGCCGCAGTTGTCTGCAGATTGCCTGGTTACCTATGTCCTGAACTACAGTCATGTAAAGCATGAATGTACACTTCCAGTTGGAACTAATTTAGCTGTGTTGCTACAAAGCCCATGCATAGATCATACCTAGGATTTAGAGATTAAGTCAGAAAAGATCCTGATTCAGTGGCAGAGCTGTAAGGCACAGCTGCTCCTGTAATAATTAAAAGCAACCCTAATAGACATGACAAAAGTACTACAGATATAAAAAATTACTCTGTTCTCTTTTGCTCTTGGCTGTTGTACTTAAGAGCTCCTCCTCTGCCTGTTGCTAGCTTGATATGTCATTAGAGATTAGAATAAGGCTTTTTGAGCTGTGCTTGTCTTGTCCTTCTCTATTAAGCACTTGATGGAGAAGGGGATGTTATTTACCAGGCTGATTTTTTTTCCCCCTTTTTTTTTGGTCTGTGTGCACAATTTCAGAAAAGTTTAAACCCCATAAGCTGACCCAGAGCAACAAGGTATACACTAGAACTAAGAGGTCTCTTGTCCCCTGGGTCATCCAGTCCGTCCACTGACAGGGGAAATTAGATGGCCCTGAAAGGGCTTTCCATTGAGACTCTAGGAGAGGCCAGCATCTTGCTGCCCCACGCTAATTCCTCTCCACATTGTTTTCTTAACCCACTGAAGCCTCTGCTGAGCTTAGCCTTAGCGTTGTCCCATATGAGCCAGTTCCCATTCATATTTGTATCCCAGGAACTGCAAGGGAGGTGGCACTGTAGCTAATAAGAGCTGACCCAAAGACAAAGGATGCAAAAGCAGATTAAAGTTGATGGCCAGGAGTTAAGGAGAAGTTAAGGGGATAAGAAAACTGTGTAAGAGGCAGTGGGAGAAACATGCTGGCCACAGAGGGTGCTTTAGGCAGCTGTGTCTAGATCCAATGGGGCAAGTTATATGTTTATAAAAATATATTTGAACAAAGTCCTGTCACCAAAGGAGACAAACTCTTCTGTTTAACAACAAAGTGTAAGGACATGCAGTTGTGATGGTCTCCATTTGTTTTTGCAGTGAAGCAAAACGCTTTAACAAAAGTTGTTGAGCCACATAAAAACGAGTTGTTACCAATGTTTTCCCTTGATTCTAGAGAGTGTTAAGGTAGTAACAGGAGGGAAGTAAAGGAGGCCCAGAGCTCCCAGCATGAATATTTGGGACTCAGCAGAGCGCACAGACTCGTGGATGTTGCCAGGGTCCAGCTGCCAGTCAGCAGGAATGGGCTGTATCTGCAGCTACATAAATGAAGATGGCAAGGCAGGGCCTTCATGGTTATAGCAGTTTACTATGAATGAGGGTCTGGCAGGGCACCCAATGAACCAGAGGACTCCTACCCCTTGCTTTAGGAACCCTTGAGAGAGGAGGTGAAGGCAAGCAATGGCAAGGAGGCACACGTGGGGATGTGGATCAGCAGCAAAGGCACTACCACTTCCTAACAAGGAGCAAGAGTCATCCAGGGACCAACCAGCTACAAAGTCCCATCTAACAGCATATTGTCCCAGAAGACTGTTTTAGAAAAAGCCTGATATTTCTTTCCTATAGAGATTCTTCATGATGTTTTATTCACAAAGTGTCCTCATGACTATTTTGAATATAGTGTTGATGGATAAAGTTGCTAGGGATATGATTTCTCAGGCTGTCAAGAAAATGTTTTGATTGCTTTCTGCAATCTGCATGTCTGATCAAACAAGCCAGTAAGTATGACTAAAGGAGTCAAGGGTTGGAATAGCTAGAACACCTGAGGAAGTCAGGGGGAGAAAGAAGCTGGAGATCTAGTGAAAGTGCCTAGAGGCAAGAACAGGTATGAGGAAAGACTGGAAATGGTAAGATGAGGATGTATACTTTCAAGATACATCTACAGGGTCATTTATTAATTTATCAAGGAAAAATATCTTCAGTGCTACCAAAAATACAAAAACCTGCTCCAGAGAATTTAGTCTGATTAGTCTGACCAGATAAATGGTAACAGAACAGTCATAAAAGTCTGGTTGTGGTTTTAGCCTGATTTCTGATGGAAAAGATACTTGCAGGATCTTACTGTAGGCTGTGCATGTATACTTATTCCAGCTCCTAGATTTTTTTAAATAGTGAAAGAACAAGCTTGCTTTCCCTTTTCCCCACTTCCTAGTAAAAGAGGTTCAAAAAGCATTAGACTTCTTTCTTCCAACTTGTGTGAGAAAGGGAGAGGTAAGGGCTAACAATGGAAAAGGTACTCACTGAGATGTCTTCTGCATGTGCCTCTCAAGTCTTACACGGAGCACAATGTGTCATGAAGACCATACAGAAAACAGCCATGTGGACAATTTATATGCATTCAAGAAAAATACGACTCCTGGCCATTCCCTTCTGTTTCCTGACTCAGCAGCAAGCAAAGTGATGAGAAGCCTGCAGTTCTTCGCAGATGAACAGCATCACGCACGGCATTTAGTGTCGCAATATTCTGGCACAAAACATGCTCACTGGGAGACAAGTCTGTTGCACTCTTCAGGTCTTTTGGACCAGACACACAGCAGATTGTTCATTGAATTCATAAGCATTCCCAGCTTATATGGAACAAAACCAATTGCAGTTAGATGCCTGTCACTTCATTGGGTTTTATGCAGTTTCATCAGATCCACTTAGCTGCCCTGTTTTATTTCTGCTTGTACTGAGCACCCTAGGAGTGCTGGTCCCTGTGCCTCACCATGACCAGGGTACTTAAATGGGAACCCTCATCCATCAGTGTTGGAACATAACCACTGCTGACCCTGGCTGCTCTTACAAAAGCCAAGCTCGAAGGCCATTCGTGGAATCACTGCCTGTCATGTGGCACACACTTTTTGCCTGCACAACACTACTTGGCAATTAGAGCAAGTGACCAAGGCATTCCAGAAAACTGCATTTCCTAACCTGATTTTTTTTTTTTCTCCTTAACTTGCAGTCTTCTCTTGAGAGGTAATCAGGAAGGCCCTTGCTCATATTAAGCATCAAGGAGTTCTAATGCCTCTAGACACCTGCCTGTTGAATGCAGCTGTGACTTTCACAAGTGCAGGTATAAAGATCTGTCCTTGACTAAGTCTTTGCTAGTGGGTTTCTTCTCTCCTGTTATTCCCAGCCTTGAGGAATGCAAGATTCCTAGCTGCCCTTCCTCAGGAAAAGGTTGCAGAAAATACAAGTCCAAGACTCTGTCAGTTCTGTTTCAATAGCTTTCCTGTCAGGGTATCTTTCTGGAAAATCCACCTCCAGATTATCAAACTCACAAAATGCAGCTGTCCTTGAGTGAGGCCCTACACCACTTTAGTTTGGATCTCCATTTCATCTTTCCTTCTTATTTTCAGTGAAATAGCCTGCTGAGCCTTGGCAATACTGTTTTTCATGAGTGCTCAGGAAATGCTAGAAACCAAGTGGCAGCTTTGAGGGTGACTCAAATGATGTAATAGAAAGAACAAGGGAAAAAAAAGTAGCTTTATGGACAAATGAGCCACTTCTGTGCTATGGGATTTTGTCTTGTTCATCACATTCGGTGTAAGTACTACAATCAAGACCAGGGAAAAGCATCAGTGCACTAGCGACTTTTATACTCAGTATCATGTGAAACCAAATGGGTTAAAATCCAGGTTTGCTCTTCACATGACAGTGCTTCACACCTCTGCTGTCAGACTCCCAGGTTTATGGGCTCTGGTTTATAGATGTTTATCACATTTATATATATAGCTTTTCCTCTAAATTTAAAGAGAAGGGTATTTTTCACGGCAGCCAGACTCCCATTTCTTGAATTTTTGCAGGAGTTGCAAGGAAGGAGAACCTCTAAATCACTAGGAAGCTCAGACAATGCAGACCCTACTGTGCAAAATGGCTTTTAAAAAGCACTTACTTTTTATGGTCTAATTTAGGCCGACATTGAATGTTCTCAAGATTACCTTCCAGTTCCTTCCAGTATTCTGCCCTGTTAAAACGCCTGAAAGTCCTTTCCTGCATTAATTCCAAGCCAAATCTACTGTGTGCCTCTTGGAACTATACCAAATGGCCAAACTTTAAGTCATCATTTCTAGGATAAATTACTTCTCCATCAGGCTGGGTATGAAATGAATTCTGTAGGGACACGGGGATCAGGATTGCTTTTATTTCACATACATTAAGGCTGCACTTACTGTTTGACCTGTAACTGCTACAGGAAGAGTTGTTGTGGTGGGGCAATGATGGGGAACTAAATGCTTTTAAGATCCAAAATTCAGCCAACAAGCCACAACAGACAGTGTCACTGGCTGACAATGTTTTCAGCAGCATGTTTACACAGAAGACACTTACATGAACAGATTTCCATAGAATCATAGCATCATTTAGTTTGGAAAAGACCCTTAAGATCAAGTTCAACCATAAACCTAACACTGCCAAGTCCACCACTGTTTTCAAGCTACTCAATTCTGAAATAAGCTTGTTTGCCATAGGGACTGCAGATCTGCAAGGCCCTGGAAGCAGAACTTCTCCTTCATGCTTGGGCTCTCACCTAAAATTTACTGATATTACTGGTAGCTACAGTGGCTTCAGTGTAGCAGATGGGAAGTCAACTCTTGTGGAAGTGAGGCCAAAATCTGTCCTGGACTCTGGGTGCTGAGGGCATCATCCTGTAAGCCTCTCAGTGGCCCTAGCATGGGTCTACACAGTATAGATTTGAGATAGGGTAAACAGGCTTCCTTGTAGGAGGTCTTTGGAACAGGTTTCCTGTCCTCCCTCCCCTATAACAAATATACACACTCTGAAAGTCTCAGCTTGGGTTGATACCACATTCTTGTTTGCAGAGGAAAGATTTTTCGCCCACCAGCCTGGCAGAGCAACCTGCATATTGCCTATAAAGTTCTGCAGCAATTGACGACATTTGAAGAGCAGACTTTCATCCAGCAACCCTTCCTCACAGCACTGCTTTTGCACTATTCTTCTACAATAGTTCAAGTACATTAAATCCTCCTTTTTCTTTCTCAAAGAATTTCCCTTCCTCTGATTTATTTCTCTGGCAATCCACTTAGCAATGGAGACCGATAGCGGATTTGGGAGCTGACAGCCTGTGTTTTGCCCACTGGCCAAAGCACCACCTCTTTGGCATCTCTCCAGCAACACTTTTCAGCTCCTGCTGGGAGAGCTGCCCCTGCAGGCCAGCAGCTGGAAGATCCCAAGTCTGCTTGAGGGCAAGAAGCCTTCCAGTCATGTAATAGGATCCCTTTCTTTTTCGCAATTCCTTTTTTGTTTTCTGTGAGTCCTGTCCCATCCCCCAATAATAATCATGTGCCAAATAGGAAATACAGTCCTCCTCCCTTCTTCATAGCATGCACACACACACACAGAGCTGCTACTTAGCAGAAAAAGAAAAGTTCCTGACAAATAAAGTCTCCAGGCTGTCATCACTTTTAAATAAAAATTCATGGAGACTTTCAAACAAGGCTATATGTTTCAGGTGCAAAGATACTTCTGAGTCTGCTTTTTTTTTTTGATGATAAGGAAAGGACAATGTGTATTTGGGAGGTAAAAGGTCTCCAACAATACTTCATTCCTAGCTTGCTCCACCCATCCTAGATAGAGCTTAAATAGGAACACTGAAGACCTGGATTCACTACAAGGGGTGGAGGGAAGGGAAATGAGGAGTTAATCACCCTGCTACTCTATGCCTAATTACACCATTGGAAAATAGCTACTCATCTCTTTCTTAAAGTGCTTTGAAATCTGTGACGCATATCAGATGCGGTCTGTGACAACATCTTCCTTCACTGGAGTTTGAAAAAGTAGTAAAGTTGCATCTGGGGGAGAGTTAAATTGAGGTGTTGTGCAGTACGAAAACACATTGGCTGACAAAGCAACCTCTCAAATTCTTTTGTGAAAAATTCTCATGAGCTCCCTAGAACATAAAAAACAACATGGAGCAGAGCTGATAAATAGATCTCCTTGACATCTCAGAGACAAGGTATGGTTAAACTCCACAGTCCTCAGAGCAAGAGAAAACAGGTGTTGTCTTGGGGAGAGCACCAAGACAGCAGCACAGCCTGCCCTTCCTAGCAGCAGCTTGCAGAGAAGGCTGCAGACACTTTCTCAGCTAACCAGAGCAAGCATTTACAGAGCAGGAAGATGGCAAACTGAAGATATCATCAGTCACAAAAGATCAAATGGATTAAATCCTCACCAGCAAAAAGCAGGTCCTAAAGCTATCAGAGTTTCAAAATTGAAGGCAAAATCTGCTACGTTCTAAGCTAAGTTTCCCTGTCCCTCCTACCAGGAGGAAAAGTGAAAAATAAGTAGTGATGCACATTCCCAAGGCTAGTGATCTCAAGCACCTAAAAGCAAATGGTTCTCTCCTGAGGCCAAACCACTGCCATATCTGAGCATCCCTGGTGATTTACAGTCCCTTCTAAATAAACAAAATTTCAAATATAAGACAGATTTTCTCCTTACCTGATGCTTCTGGTGTCACAGGGTCAAACTACTGTCATGTCTGAGCACCGGTGGTGATTTACTGTACCTTCAAGATAAATAAAATTTCAAATATGAGATTTTTCTCTTGTCCACCCACAAGTCACTTATGCTGATTTCAAGAACATGAGGTCCCGTATTACTTGTTCTGAGATGAACTCATCACATAAGTTTCTTCCTAGAATATATTTTATTGCACATTCTCCCCAATTAACTTGGAATGTTAAAGGCCTGTTGTAATCCTTTTACCAAGTACCTCAACCACTACCATAAGATGGGATGCCTAAATGCAGGTGGCCTGGATCACATCATAATAACAAGCACCCTCTTTGCCGCTACAGTGCTATATCAAAGAGGAGCTCACCTGCTGTTTAAGAGAAGAACTCTCCTTTCTACCTGGAGGAATAAGGAGGTCCCATCCATTCTGGTCCTCCAGCAAAGGGAGGACTGTGAGTAGTGAGAGGAAAAGTTGTAGGCAGAAAGATCAGTAAATGCTTCAGGGGGTTGCATATCTGATAAGATTTTCATTTTTTATAGCTATCACCCATCTTGCCGTCTCTGCTTCTTCCTCCCCATTAGCTGATCAGCCCTTTCCACTAGGTGCAGAATTTAAACATGAACAAGAGATTGACACAAAAATTCTGAAAGGTAAAATTAAACCTAGAAAGCCTAAACTTCCACCTTGAAATGTGTATATCCCCACAGCTATCAAAAGCAGCTCAAAGGCCCTTGTAGGCTGCTGAAGACTGACACTAAGCAGGATACAGAAACAGAAGGCTTTTGCTCATCTTTATAAAAACAAGCTATCTCTAGAAAAGAAGAAAGGACAGCTAGCTACGGTTTTATATCTGTACTGCGATAACACCTGCCTTACAGGTCACTGCTCTGTTGTACTGACTACTGTATGAACACAGAACAGAAAGTTTCACAGGGAAAAGAAAACAAAAAAAGCAGAAAGAGAACCCCTAGAACCTCCTTTATGGTCGTTATAGGGAGTTGGCCACAGAAGGGCATGCTGGGAGAAAACCTTCATTAGGGAAATACCTGATAATAAGACTAATTAGCAGAACCTGGGCAGGGTCCAGTAGGGTGATCAGGAGCACTGCTAACATTGAACTTGGTTTACTTGTGTTGGAACTGTAATGGCAAGTAATGAAAGCAGCAGCAGGCCTTAATAGTCTCTAATTATCTCTAATCAGTAGGAGTGTATGTTGTTGGGAGGAGCCTTTGGCATACTGGACAAGCTGGGTTACCAGCTGTGTCTCCTTTCATACCCCAGTGAGACAACAAGCTTGACTAGATGGCTCTGTGGGCTCTGCCTTCCATGCACAAGCAGAGTAGCTATGTCATCTCCTGGAGCAGCAGCTTCTGCCATGCTAACTTCATGGAAAAATGAGAAGTGGCAACAGCCAGTTTTCTGCAGGCCTTGTTCCCTCTGACTCAAGTTCCTGCCAGGTGGCCAGTTTCGGCTTAAGTATTTGGTATGGTATAGGTGTAGAGAGTGTAGCAGAAGTACTAAGATGGGTATGAACTAAGTGTGAGTTGAGGTGTATGTGTGAGGGTTTAAAGAATGGTCTGTATTGATAACCAAGGACACTGTTTCTGTAAGCCCCAAAGACTTAGCTTGCTAAGGCAACAGCACAGACACAGCATGGACTTAGCAGCCTGCTTCCCAACCTCTGTGCTGCACACAAATGATCCTGCCCAGACCACTGGGACACATATTTTGCTTTACAGGTATGGGGTTGTGAAAGTGAGTGGATCAATGTGCTTAGAGATTTTGCATAAAAATTAAATCACCTTCCCCTTCCATAAGATCTTGAACTGAGTTTTCCCACACTATTTACCAACATACGGAGGCATGTTGTCAGCACGTTCACCCTCCTAGCTCTGCTTTGGAAGCAGAGGCAGAGGACTCTAACACTTAAACACAACCAGGAACTGAAGGTAATCCATCAGGCAGGCAGGGGCACCTTCAGACACTCACAGGCAGAGTTGTAAGCCAATGCCCTCGATGAAGCCACTGGCTGCTCATTTAGATGCCAGAGTTTCTAGTAGCAACTGGCAGAGTTGTCTTCCGCTCTGTGAGCTATATTTAGTTATTTTTAGGCACCAGGCAAAGAGGAAGCGAAGTTCCTGCCATCTAAAAGACAGAGCTGCGGAGAAAAAAACCCTCTAGGTAAGCAGGTCAGCCTGCTGTTATCAGAGCACGTTGGTTAAACTCTCCCCAAGGGGATAAAGGTGGGAATTTAATATAAATGGAAAACTAACAATACCAGGGAAAGGTACCAATGTGGAAAGAAATGCGTTCATTAGAAAACCTCCCAGTGAGCTGAAAGGAAGCAAGAGGTCTGTAGCCATGTTACTTCTGGAGAGGCAAGTGGAAATACTAGCTAGGAGCAGCACTGAGCCTAGAAAGAGAACATGATAGAAAAGTGGTTCTCCAGCCCTGGAGAGAGGTGTAATTTGTTCTCATTATTCACGCTCCTGTTGTACTACTAATGATATTTCTTGGTGCTCAGTTGTTGTAAGCACCATTTCTACTCCAAGAGACCTGTTCTGGTGATTGCTCAGGATTGTTAGCACAGTACACATTCATACAAAGAAGGTATCTCTATCTGAAGTACCAGAAAGAGCTGTAGCTATAACATGATGAGCTGGGGTGTAAAAGAATGCTGCACCACACAATGAGGCTGATAACGGAGCTGACCCCTGCCTCTTGGTTGCAGCCCTGCACGAGTACTCTAGTGGCCTGGTCTGCCTGATCTCTGTTGGGATTTCTGGCACTTATGTGACACACACAGTTATCAGCCTCTGTCCTAGGAGTTTCCTTACCTTATAACAAGAGTAAGAAAATATTACCATACCAATATTCCTTCTCCCACAGAGATGTAATCAATCCAGTACCTCAGACTTTGTGTGCAACCCTACAGTAGCAAACTAGCAATACCAGGTCAAGCGTCTGCATGGTGAAGGGCAAGATGAAGAGAGGAGGAACCATATTTCATTTTTTAACTTTTAAGAGAGTTTTATAAACTGTATTTAGGAATAAATGGTTTGAAAATTCACGAAAAGTCCCTAGCTAGTGCCCCAGTGAACCTGTAGTAACGTTTTGCCTCTAAAGCATTTAGAAATGTATGAAACGTGTTATTCAAATGAATAAATAATAGCTCTCAGACTGTTGCCTGAAGAACTGCATACACTTTGCATAAGCCCTTGCATTCACAGCCCTGTGTTCCAAGCGCCTCCTCAGCAAGCAAGGGAGGGAAGAATGGGAGGGAAAGGACTCATTAGCAATGCCTCGAGCCAGAAGTCCAGATGGAATCTGAAGCTAAGCAATGTGGGAGACGTGGCTTAAGGTTCGGTATGCATGAAGGATGCATCTGGTTTTGCCTTGAAAGTATACCTTGACTTCACCTGCCAACTATATGCATCTCAAACTAATGAGCTTCCCCCTATTAAAGTGCAATATATCCTGGTTTTCAGTCCAAATAAGGCTTCACACAGGGAAGCAGACATCTGCTAAGCATTTGCACATGTGTTAAAAAGGGAAGACAGCACTTTTCTGCCCTCCAAAAGCAAATTCAGTACTGTTGAAGGGTAGAGCATACAGCGAAATAGGAGGGAAGCAGCAACCCTAGGCAGTGATAAGCAGGGATATACATGTTTGCCATCAATACTGTTGCAACTAGGAAAGAGGCCACGTCTTTCTAGCACTGATGGCAATAAACCAGCTTAAGAAGGAAGGCTGCAGAAACTCTCTCCCTTTCTACCCTGTGAAAAAATCGGCTTCAGTTCAACCTGTTGCAGAGCTCTCCAAGACACAAAATCCTTTTCTGTTACACAGATCGTGGTCATCACAAGTCCTTCCAGCATTTAAGTGGCTTCTCTCCCCAAATTTGCAGAACGTTTTGTTGGTTTCTTTATCTAGGTGAAGTTGAAGGGAAAGTGGTTATTCACGACAACAGCAAAAATGGTTATGTAAAGCTTAG
Source organism: Harpia harpyja (assembly GCF_026419915.1). NCBI lineage: Eukaryota > Metazoa > Chordata > Aves > Accipitriformes > Accipitridae > Harpia > Harpia harpyja. The sequence goes on along the minus strand of NC_068943.1, from coordinate 45,601,620 downwards.
AACTTTCCTCTCCTATTTTCTCCTACACATACAGCAACAGCACATGCCAGGGCCAGATGCCACATGGTTTTTGGGGTGCTGCATTTGCATATTTTACAAACATACCAAGCTGTAATACTACATGATACATTATTCATCAAAAGGGATAGTCCAGCACAATCAGAGCTCTTCCAGACAAAACTGAGAAAATTGCCTTTTATTATCTGTAATACAATGTATAACGTATACAATGTATAATACAATAGAACACAAAATGCACGATATGGTGTCTCTATAATACATTCCCCTGTAGAAGCTGAGATTGATTTCTGGAAGGACAGTCTCTCACCTTTTTCTTTCCCAGTCCCTGTCCAGTTCAAACATTCGGTAACTATTTCCTAGAATGCCCTTGCAGCCTCACTGCAGGAGCAGGTCTTTCAAGCACCCAAGAGCGAAGCATATAACGCCGGACTATATATGTGGTAAGACACAACATCTGATTACATTTATGCAAATACCTATATTTATTAGCATAGAAGGAAGATTGTTCTACTGCCTGCAAAGAAATGAGCCCCTTTATTCAAATAGATGTGTCAGTTCTGAGCAGTTAATAAGATCTATTTGTAATCCATAGGTATGCACGATAAAATCAGGATACCCAGCACTTCTGTCGGCAGAGGAAATACTAGGAATATTGGTAGCAGGCAACTTAGTGCAATTATTAAGAGAGACATTTAAGTATATCCAGGGTAACTCTCGATAGTAGCAAGGGAACCCAAACATACTCAAAATCTCATTCTAGTTTCAGCTCCCAATGCTGTTGATTGTAAGACAGTGATGTCCCTGCAAGGCATCCAGCCAGGGTCAACCCATCACACCAGATAAGATCCATAAGGTGATGAGGATGGGAGAGCTTGACAGAAGAGAAAGCACCATCATCATCTGCTCCCCTAGGAACAGATTCTGGAAGACCTTTAAAGGCTAAATGCACCTGTCGTCTTGGTTTAAGGACTTGAGGACATTATAAACTTGAATAAAAGTTTGGTTAGACACAAGATCAGCTGCAGTCTCCCATTTGCAGCTGCTCTCTCAAGGTTTTAGGTTTAACTCGGTTCTTATCAGCCTGATAGAAGACTAGGCTAGGTTGCACTGAGACAAGGAAATCTCACTCTGATTTACTTTGTGGCGGAGAGTGAGCTGGACAGTCATATGCATCAGCTTAGCACAATTCATGACAACTAGTCTAAGGAGGAACCAGAAATACCAAACACAGACCCTAATATACAATACTTCACTACCTCCCATCATGCTTGGGAAAGCATCTGGGATCCTATGGTGGACACTAGAATTGTTGTTTTCATTTTCCCCTAATTAGCTATGAAATTATGTTTGCAACCTGCTAAAATGCCCACTTAGACTGGTGGGTAGCAAACATTTGCCCATCTGCCAAGAGGTTTTCCAGCTGACATTTATCTAAACAGAGAAATCAGACTACTATTCTCATCTGATTAACAAACACTGACTCTAATTAGCCCACGTGATTAAGATTCATTTGAGAAGTCACTTCAACACATACATAAAACCATCACTCCTTTGCTCAGTGATGATGATGACAAGAAAGAAGAGTGGTCCTATCTCACTCCAAGTCTGCAAAGGAAAGGCATAAATGTTTAAGGGCACATTCAGAGCAAAGGGTCAAGGCACTGCTAGGGTAACTCCACCAATAATCTGTGTGATTTTTCCCCACCAAGGAATTTGTTGCAGAAGGGCCATAGTACAGACAATCAGGGTTGAGGCAAGAAAAGTCACCATTTCTTACCAGCCCACCAGCACTGTCTGCCTGTGTTTTCTTAGGATTTGTAATTACAGCATAGGAGATGGGTCTTGGATACATAGTCTTAGGGGTCTAGGTTTTACTTCTCTGAGAGAATACAGCTGAGGTTCAGAATCTCAGTCTTTCTGCACAGAGACAAGGGCTAGGCTGTGAAATTCCCCATGATGTAGGAAAGACTCTCACATTCAACGCTGCTTGAATCTCACTGTAATAGTACCTACTTAGAGTATTATGCTAGGGACCACTACAGTTCTCCCAAGAGACTTGAGTGTTGGGGAAAGTTGTTGCCTCAGTATTGCTAAATAACACATTGCCTGTTGTTCGTATGGTTCGAATCAACAATTACTAAAATCAATTTGATTTGTAATGTGTCCTGTCTTATGAATCACTGAGTTATTAACCTTAACAATGTCAATGAGCTGCTCGTGTAATTGAGTCTCAGCAAATTAAGGCTTGCAGTAATTATTAAGAGCTGCTTTGTATACACGAATATATTAATAGGTTATTGATGCCAAGTGATTATACTCTTGCTATGAGAGAAGAATTCAGAGTGACTAGCAAAAGATATAAACCCAGTCTGAGCAACCTCAAATAACAGTAGGTATTTTGGCATATTGATTACAATTTCTCTATATTTCCTTTGTCATATTTATATAGCACTGAGCAATTGTCCTGGTTTCAGCTGGGATAGAGTTAATTTTCTTTCTAGTAGCTGGTACAGTGCTATGGTTTTGAGTTAGGTATGAGAAGAATGTTGATAACATTGATGTTTTCAGTTGTTGCTAAGTAATATTTAGTCTAATGTCAAGGATTTTTCAGCTTCTCATGCCCAGCCAGCGAGAAAGCTGGAGGGGCACAAGAAGTTGGGACAGGACACAGCCGGGGCAGCTGACCCAAACTGGCCAACGGGGTATTCCATGCCATGTGATGTCATGTCTAGTATATAAACTGGGGAGAGTGAGGGTGGGGGGATCACCGCTCGGGGACTAACTGGGCATCGATCAGCAGGTGGTGAGCAATTGCACTGTGCATCATCTGTACATTCCAATCCTTTTATTATTACTGTTGTCATTTTATTAGTGTTATCATTATCATTATTAGTTTCTTCTTTTCTGTTCTATTAAACCGTTCTTATCTCAACCCATGAGTTTTACTTCTTTTCCTGATTTTCTCCCCCATCCCACTGGGGCAGTGGGGGGCAGTGAGTGAGCAGCTGTGTGGTGCTTAGTTGCTGGCTGGGGTTAAACCACAACAGCAATTTAACATGGTGATGCAGAACTTCCATTTATTGGCCTGTTTTCCTCCTCTGTGAGGAATGTTATCATTCAGTCTCAGTCTATTCCAAGGGTATGAATGCCAGGCAGGACTGAAGAAATAAAATGGGATACCACCACATACAGCATATTTTAGTGTAAAGGCACAACTTGCAACCTGATGCACTTTCTTTCTCTAGGTGAGTCACTGGGGGAGTTATTGCTGTTGTTTGTATGAACACTTGTATCCATTAACATTTTTGCTTTAATTAAAACCATACTGAAATTCAAAACAAAAAATTTGAAATGGCTAAAACCTTCAAAAAAAAAAAACTTAGAAAGGAAAGAAGAACTGAAACACCAACAGATATGTAATATGAATGATGAATTTCATAATGGCTCCTTCAAAAACCACAATTATCTGGAAGGATTTTAGAACTACACCTGTATCAACAGGGCAATTTGCTCTGTCAGTTGTACATGTAAAAACATAAGTACCAAAAAAGTCTGTCATTTCTTTTATCTGCAAAGAATGACCTGCAATCATCTAAGTTGTTTTCAAAGGATTCAAACTGAGCTAAAGGAAAAATAAAGAAAAGAATGTTCTGGGGAAAAATTCAGTATTAGAGTTTGTTGCATTAGTTGCTTCTGCTTAATATTAATCTGAATTTACTATGTTGTATTGCACTCCTCTTATGTATGATTTACCTGTCCTTCTAGGCCTGATATTTAAAGTGCTGTCACACTTTTCTGGTGAGAGACATTATTTCTCTGTACAAGCCCACCCTCCCTGTTTAAGAATCGTGGTAGTGAAACTGGCTATAGAAAGCGAGAGACAATTTTTCACCTGCCAAATATGATTCTACTATCTCCATTTAGAGCAGAAAATGTCCCATTACTTTGGCTGTGCATAGCATGCAAAAAAGCTCATTTCATTTCCCAGACAGGGCTGGATTTGGGGAGATGTGATATCAGCTAAAAGTAAAATATCTATGCAAATATTTCTTCCCAGGGCAATCTATATTTTTAAAGCGCTCTCTTCACTACAGATGTAATGTCTGACTATCAGCACTTAGTCTGCTGCCGCTTTTCCTAGAGGGGTCACGCTTTGCTAATGGTAAAGATTGGCAGTGTCACTTCCAGGTACTAAAGATTCTTTTAAATCTGTTTGGTCTGTTGATGGTGATTATTCCTTTCCGCAGGCTGGGCCCATAGGAGCAAAAAAATTGGCTGTATTGTCCTGGGGGCTTCTGTGGCACAAGCTAAAAGAGAGAAGATATAAAGGGAAGGGAAAGCAAAACCAGGTATCTCAGCAACAGCTGTCTTTTGATAGTGTAAACATTTTCCAGCTGCTCCTTTACTGAGGTTCCTGCAGCCTTCATTGGTCCTTATGATCATTATTGTCTCTGTAGTCTGTGAGCAGCTAAGAATAGAGGGGAGCAGATGCTTGCAAGGACTCCTGCACATTCATCCCTTACTGGCAATCATCCCAGTTCTCTGCTTTTCTCCCTTGTCCATGCACTGTTACCCTACTGCCCTTAAGACAACTTCTGGTTCTTTTTAAGTTAAAATTGCAGTTAAAATTCTGTGTTAAAGTTGATGGGATAAGGATGGCAAAGAAAATCCTGTCACAAGGCTGCCAAAAGCATCAGCACTGTGTCTCTAGCACTAAGAAAGACCTTCCCCAGACAGCTAGAGGCAGCATGTGCTCCCTGTCCAGTCTCCCTCTCCTCCCACTGTGAGCCTTGCACACAGCCCTTCCTTCCAGCCCAGCTAGGGGTGACCAGCATGTCCAGTGTGCTTCAGCACATGGGCTTCCCCCATGCTTTCAGGTGCCTTGTACATAGGGTGGGGGAGGCTATCCTTAGTTTAAAGCATGGCCACAGCCAGCCCAACCATACGCAGCTTGCAATGCAGGAGGAATCTTCACCTTAGCAAGGAATCTAATTATGAGGGAAGGGATTAGGACGAGCTCTCAATTAGATTATTATGTTTATATCTGTCACAGAAGTTGAGTCCTGACTTCTGACAAATGTATTTGCAAGTGAAGTGAGTGGGCCCTGGGAACTATGAAAATTGGGGTAAATAGAAAATTTGGAAAACACCCCTTTCCCTCTCTTTTGACCCCAGTGAGATTCTTCATCAGCTCTAAGCACCATTGTTAAGAGCCTATGTAAGAAAGTTAAACTAATTTTGAAGAACAATGGGTATTTCCAATGAAATTCAGCAGCAGGCATATTCACTCTACCTGCTTAAGCAATGGGAGCTGTGAAGGAGTTATCTGGATGTTCAAGCACATCGCTGAAGTGAGACTCTTTACAGACAGTTTTGACGACAGATGCTTTCTTTTTCTTAGGACAGATACTAACCTTGCTACAGACTCCCAGGGAAACAATTAATGTAAGCAAATAAGGTAACTAAAAACCGTCACAATAGATTTCTGTTCTGTAAGTAATCAGTGTTGCAACTGCCTATGGTACTGTTCAGGTGGAATGTTAATATATTGTTACGGGAATGCTTCCTAGGCCTAATTGAGATGCAGACTTCAATGTGCTATTTGCCCCTGGCTCCAAAGTGCTTGCTGTCTGATAGAGAAAAGACGTAGCATGTGGAGGCATTAGAAGTCTGAGTTAACGGAAGGGGGTAGTGGTGGGTGCACTGGACCTGATAAGCAGAGAGATGAAGCCCTCACAGTCACTCAAAGAGAGGGGCAGAGGCTGCAGCTGAAGCCAGCTTACCCCACTCCTGTGTCTCTAAAAACAGGACTTCTGTAACAGGCTTTGCAAGAGCCAGCAAGTGTTTTTGAATAGACCTAGAGAAACATCTAGTTGGGGTGAGAGATGGTGATACTTTCTAGTTAGGAAGAAAATGAATTGTTTTCTATGAGTTCCCTTTGTGATCTCATCCCTTGTGAAGCAGCCAAAAATATCAAGGCATCCTCACTTAGAAAGGAGCACGTTGTTCCTTGTGTCTCTTGGCAAAGAGAGAGGTGAGGAACAGGTCAATCATGAAAACATGCTGTAATACCCCACATGCCCCAGCAGACTCCCCTGGGTACAGAGCATATCTGTCCAAACATTCACCACCCAGCCCAGGGCCACCAGCTCCAGGTGAATCCCAGCTTCTCTGGTCATCGGTTGGGACCTTCTCAGGCTCAGCCCTCTGTAGTAGTGAGGAAATACACTGTCCCTAATAAGCAGTGACATGGCAATTTTCTCCATCATGTCAGTTGTCAAGGGGGCCAGCAGATTCCCCTCACAACTTAGGACTTCACTGTGAGCCTCCATGAAACATGCTGAGGAGAAATAAATCAATTATGGAGCCCAACAGCTGTGGTCTGCTTCACAGCAGCTGCCCAAAATGGACGATGGGCTCCTATCTATACACTGAGCTGCAGGTCAGGGCTGGCAGAGCTGCAAAGGGCAAGAGAAAGGTCTTGTGGAGCGATGTTGATGATTACAAGGCCTTACTAACCCTTCTGGCTCAGTGTTGACAGCCTCCCTTGGAATAAAAAGCTCCAGTGATGCATGGCTAAGCAACGCGATGGTGTCATTCCACTACAAATGGCATTCAGTCCCCTGGCTGCCCGCCGATGGAGATTATTTGAGCTGGATTGCTGAACAAAGCCTGCAGCTTAGGGGTTGTGCACTGTCAAAGTTGATAGCTTTTACCCAGGACAAGCACCTAGTTTCTAGTCATTACAGTATGGGCATACAGCATATGTTCCTGTTTAACTAAAGAAGAAAAGACAAAGCTGACAGAAAGCATACAGGAAATGGTCTTGTGGGATATATAATCAACTTGGGCATTGAGTGATGCTCTGTTCTGAGCACATGGGCCAAGTGATCCCACTCAGAAATTTGCTCTTAATTCTCTGAGGCCTACTCATCAAAACAGCTCTTTTTTCCCCTTTGTATTCTTCACTTGCATCTGTCATTTTCAGAGGAAAAAAATGTTTGTAGAAAAATTTCGTGGTTTAGAAAACCCTCCTGAAATTAACCATCTAGAGGATTTGAATCTCTGGTTTCTGGGGACATATGTTTCAGCCAGATACAGGGGGGGCTGGTGCTGATGTCATAAGAGTTAGTGGCTGTTAGTAGAATTATGGGCTTTAATTTTCTCTATTCCTCTTAGCATTCATTTACTGACACCACTAGCCACTTGCTACCTTTATTAGTGCAGTCAGTGGGCAACTTTCCAAATCAATGTTATTGTTTCATTTCTTTAGGCTGTAAAAATCACAAAATTTACAAGAAATATGTAAGGCTATAAAATATGCCATAGAAGTATGGCAAAGATGGAGAGTAATTAGATCATCTAGTAGCACTGAAATCCCATCTGCTGAGCATGTTCCATTTAAATACCTTTCTCTTTGCTTCAAGAAATATTATTAGCTTAAGTATCACAGGAAGGGGGAGAAAAACACAACGGATTTTCATACTAATTCTTCTCAGATACATTTGAAGAGGAAATTGCGAACAGCTTTTCTATATCAGGGTAGCTTTTTCCTGTTAGAGTCTGCATCCTAAGCAGGGCTTGGCACTGAGGTGGGGAAAGCAGACCTGGTGCAGGAAGTTGTCTTGACATTGGTTTGGTGTTCCTCCGTTTTAAAGAACAGCTTGAAGCAAAAAGTTTGAGAGCACCAGCCAAGCAAAGCCACAAGAGATTTGACTAGGTCCCTGGAGGCCAGATCTTTTGAGAGCCAGCAGCAAAGAGAAATCTGCAGGGACCTGAAAGGCCTCCTGCTAGTGAAGGAATGGAGGGGTTGGGCTTGTATCTAAGACCACCTAGAGACAACAACTGATGGTATGGGCCTGTGCAGACATAAAAGAGAAAGCTTTCTCTGGCCTGCAGGTTTCCTAGAATCATAGCACAATTTAGGCTGGATGGGATCTCTGGAGATCTTTAGTCCAAGCCCCTGCTCAAAGCAGAACCAACTACAGCATTAGATGAGTTTGCTAAGCTGACATAATGGATAAAGAACAGGTAGGATAAAAAGGCAAAAGCAGAATGGACTGGTGTCTGAATGCCCATTCCCACATCCAGTTGCTGGACTACCCTCCATCCTCTCTCGGTACAGTCTCAAAAGCTACAGCAGTCTTTAACTCTGTTATATAGCAGCGAGAACAGTAGGGAGTGTTTGCGAGCTGTTACAGCTCCCACACGTGTTGCTTCCATTCATCTTTTATCCTCAAAGAACAAATAGCCTGAAGGACCTATAATAATGGTTAAATTGTGCAATGTAAATTAAAAGCAAAAGGAAAGAGCAGAAACCACTGAGGCAGTAGAAAGCATCTCTCTGCAGACAGGATTGAAATCAGCCATCCCAGAATCCTCCAGCTGAGCTTGTCACTGCATTGGCTTTTAAAGGTCCTTTTCCATCAGCACACCTCATTTTCTCATTGGTAAACTGAGGGAATGAGAAAGCCTTTCTCCATCCTTTAGTCTTGTCTCTCTAGATTATGTTTTGCAGTAGAAGTCTATGATAGATCACATTCCAAGTCTCATCTTATGTGTGTGATTGTATAATAATACACAACCCTGGCTATTGGGTGTCACATTAAGTCAGGCACACTCTGTGTGCATGCAGCTCTGTGTGTGTATGTATTAATTCAAGAACCAATATGCTTTTCCTTACCAATGAATTTGTTTTGCCCAGCCCTTCACTTCGATTACAAATCACAAAACTCTGTTATGCTCTTCTAAAACTCTAATGGCTCCACCTGAAAAATACTCTTCCACGCATGTCACGTACCTCATGTCTTATATAGCTGCACTCTACTGTACAGCAGCAACACCTTGTTTCTGAGGTTGCTGCTTTTCAACTTGTATTGATGCCCTCTCTTTGTAACTTGCCTATCTGACTACAACTTGCTCAGTCCTGGATCTTTTTCCCATGACCACAAAAAAGTGAACCACTTAGGACTTTGGGGTTTTTTTTTTCCCTCATCATCTTTAATAACCTAATTTTGACCACAGAGGCAGACAGCAATTCAGGGATTTTCAGAAGGAACAAAGAAGAGGTGTGGTGTGTTTAATGGTTTTTATTGTTTTTTTCTACCTTTCTCTACCATCAGCAACATTGCTTTTCTTTCTCTTTCTTTCATGAATCAACTTTAGCAGTGGATAATTGAATCAAACACCAAAAACTCCAGTTGCAGAGTTCATGGCATCATTAAACCTCAGGTTATGGGGATTATTACTAGCAGGTGATTTTAATTTGCTGCAGCAGTCAAAGGTAAAAATAATATCAATATATTTGTAATCTTGTGTTGCTGCCTCCATTATTTAATGTGTGTGGAAGGAATAAATTGTGGAACAGACTCTTACAGTCTTAAAGGACAAAGATTAAGCAAAAGAAATGCCTGGGAATTTTAAGTATAAGATGTTTGTATCTAAATGTTTAACATTTAAATTTAACAGTAAAGTGATGCTTGAAGGAGTTACATGCCAATTTGTGACAGGAACATTAGGTTCATCTGAGCTGAAGTGTTGGAGCTTAGCAGTGATTCAAAGACATCTTTGTGCTGTATTGCTAAGCAACCCTATCCTCAGCTTTGTGGCTTGTTAATATCGCTTAGCCCCATTTCAGAAGTAAGCTCCAAAAATGAAACTCCTGATTTAGGGGAGAGGACCAAGGAAGCAGAAATGTTACTTTCGTAGTCTGTTGTCTGCTTTTAAAGGGGGGGTTACGAGTGGCAGCTGGTAGGATGGATCAGAAGTAATAGCCTTTTGCAGTCAGCAAGTTTTCTTCCTCAACGTCCAAGATTTGAAGCTTTTCGGATTATCAGATTCCAATAAGAAAAGGAAAGATTGACTTTACTTACTAAGTGGAGAAACTAAGCTTGCTTTTTCTGCTGGTTTGGGAGACTGGTCTGTAAGCAGAGGAGAATGTCCTCTGTGACAGCTCCACTCAGGGCAGCATCAGCCTTCCCTCCTGCAGTCCGTGTGGGCCTCCATCCCTCCACCACTTGTGAGGTCTGATGAGGAGACTGAATCTCAGACTAACTTGGAGTCAGAGAGGGCCTTTGGGCTTTGCACCAGAAACAGAGCTAATGGGGACCCTATCACAGGAGGTGAGGTTCTGGCTTTTGGAAAATTTCAGTCCACAAAGACAGAAGTGAGGGGGTGAGACGGCATAGGAGAGGGGAGCCAGGACACTCAAAGCAAGAGAAATGCATAACACAGTAGGAAAGGAGGTAAGAGGAATCTGAGGGTGAAGAGCACACATATAGTGTCATTTGCTACACACAAATAACAGTATATTAAATTTCCTTTGACAATATCCAGGCCCATCCTGTGTCTGTGGCCCACGGCCACCACCCACCTCAGCTGCTTAGTGCAATCAAGACAAAAGCAATCAGTCTACCATGCTCCAAAGATAGCAATAGTAGCACCAATGCCTCACATACCTGAGAAAATTTGTACCAGTTTAGCTTAAATCAGTTTTCATGCTGATTTAAATTGCACCAGCGACAGAGGCCAGGTGGACCCACAGGATAGAAGAGTGACTGAAAAGATGGGATACTCTTTGTTTGGTCCATAAAAGGCATGAGTAAGTGTTACATTATCAAGGTCAGAAAGGGTAAGCTCCATTTACTATGGTTATGCTTGTCTTTACAACAGGGCAACTCAGCTTAACACTTTTCTGAAATTGATTCCCAGCTGACTTGGAGGTATAAAGTGAAATGACAGCATCCCACACTCCTTTGAGCACCAATGAAGCAACACTGTTTTAAAATTTTGCCTTTAAACAAATCATGCTGACCTTCTACTATACAAAAAAATCACTCGGATAATTTTTCTTCCCCTACACCTGGCATGATCCTTCTTATGGAACACACAGCAGCCAATGGGTTAAGGAGAGAGAAGCAGTGGTAAATAGGGAATTCAGGGTAACTCTTTGGGCTAGGTAACATCACTATACATGCATCCCAGTACTATACCGGAAACTGAACTGCAGTTATACCACAGATTAATTTAGTTCTCAGGTATCATATTTTATTTCAGAAGGAAAACAAGGGGGGGGGGAATTATGCGAACATTTTCCTCCTAATATTGTCAGACAACTATAGTAACCATGGCAACAGGAGGAGCAACATCTCAGAGATTGTATGACTGGTAAACATATTCTCTAGTCTTCCATTTATTACAGTATTAAATAGCGTGTTTGTGCTGACTCCTAGCACAATATATTATTACGTTGTTATCACCAAGGGCCAAATCTACTGGTTGAGCATTCAGCAGAGTTACTGGTCCTAAAATGGAGAAATAATAGCCAGTGGTCCAAAGACTCCTTGTAGGAAAGCAAACATAGCAGCTTCCACAAATATTCCTGTCTCCCTGGGAGGTTTGTTTGGTGAGGTCTGTTCTCCCTCTAGTGTCCTGACAACTGGGGTAAGAGCCTACCATTACTGCCAGCTGCTGGAGCTGCTTGTCTAGCTCCAAACAAGAAAAGCCAAGGGCCCTTCACAGGCAAGATTTAGGTTCGGTCTTTGTCCACACATAGTTGTGGTGGGTTTTGTTTGAGCTTTTCTCCCAAGGACTAGTAAGATCCGGTACCTGACTTCTGAGCTGGAAGACCATTTTGATCCCTGTTATTCATCTGCACATGGAGAGAAGCCCCTGCCCACTCCCTGCCTGCTGCCCAGATGTGCTGCAAACCATTAGCAGAAAAAACAAGAGAATTCACACTTCTGTGAAGTATTGGCTCCAGCTCTTATAGTGCTTTACATATTTTCTCAGTATAAATGCTAAAAAAATATATTTCAATATTTTACTACTCTCCACCTCTCCTCCCCCCTGGTTGTGCTGCCAAAGATAAAACTGGAAAAGTGGTAAATCTGATGCCTTGTGTAGAGTGAATGTAAAGCTGGGCAGTTCAGGGACAGGAGGTTGAATCCCAATAACTGTTGTTCAGTGCTGAAAGTACTTGAGTAGATGAAAGGAAATCTCTTCCACTATGGCCCCACTGTGTGTGTTTTCCTAAGGAATGTGTAAGTCGATGCTGCCTCCATCCTACTAGACTTTACGTGAGTGGACAGACTCACCAGACAGCAGTGTCTAGGTTTGTCTGCTTGATGGATGCCTCCTATGATGAACATCGGTACCCCCGCCCTGGCAACAGGAGTGACCAACCCAGGTTCATCTGACTCAGTCCCCGATGCAGAGCCAGAAGGAGCCGTACCCTTCCTTCCTCTAGCCCTGCCTTTCCACAGGGCTGCAGCTGACCACCTCAGAAGCAATGCTGAGCTGAAGCGACAGGAGCCCTCAGTAACTCCAGCCAACTGGGCATTAGCTTGGTCCAGGTGCCTGTCCTCGTGTCCCCTATGACAACCCCTGCTCTGTAACCTCTATCAAACATTGGCCTCATCTGCTTAAAGACCAAAAGCAAGGTGAAGCCTTGCTCTTCCACTGGATTCTCAGTACTCCAGTAGTTCTACTAAATATGATTATCGGTGTGGTAAGTTATTTGAATATAAGCCCTCTCAAGAACTGAACGCCTGGTCATTTCCTTTCTGCTCTAATAAGCTTTGTTTCATTCAACTTCAGGAGTTTTTTCAAGCTAGAGGCTCCATTCCATACTCATCTCCTAAGCAGACCTGTCAAGTTTCATGGTGGAATCAAGGGGGGAATGAAGAGGAAATTCAAGCAATGTGCAGTCTGCCTGAAAATCCAGGCTGAACATCTCCCAAATGGAGTCTTTGTCCAAGTTTATTTCCCTCCAGCCACTGGGTCCAATCAGCAGATGTGGCCTCATTCCAAAGCCAGCTTTTCCTGGAAGAGTGAGGAAAGGCAGGTTGTTCTGCCTTCATTTTGCCCTTGCTTTTCTGCAACAAGTCTGTTTTATGGGCGGCTAGCTACTAAAGGAAACCTAAAAAGCTCTGCCTTCTGCTGCACTGCTCTCAGAACTGTGCTCTGTTTTGAAAGCAGAACCTTGAAGCTTAGCAAAAGTTAATCAAATGCAGTTTCTTGAATACAGTAGCAAAAGATTCATGCACAACTGTTTTTAAAAGAGGAAGAAATCACTAAGACTTTTGCATGCTCATCTAATAATCAAATCAACTGTAACTTGGCCTGCTACCCTTGTCTTGATAATTTTGACAAGTAGCTTTTGGGAATCAGACAATCTAACTTGAGGATCAGACAGCCAGTATAGAGACTTGGAATATGCTTCTAGTTTTAAAAAACAGACTTTCAAGGGAGCCTGACTGGTTACAAAGCAGAAGCATGCTTTTTTCTCTTTTTTTTTTTTTTTCTTTAAGAATGCACATATTTTATCTTGGGAAACCCATTGAGAAAAAGTAAATCTGGGGCACAAACAATAGTAGGATGCAAAAAGGCTCAGGATAACCATATAGAGAGCAGGGCTGTCAGCATTGTGCAGCACTATGGCAGCAGTTTTACTAAAAGGTTCAATTCAATGTTTTGCTCCTCCATTTCACATTAAAAATCAAACCTCTTGCTGAAAAAATTTCCCCAGAGGCAAGATCCTCTGAAGGTTTCTTGCCCCTTCCAATGAAATGTCTGCCTATCTCAGAGCTGAGGCTCTGCCTGTGTTTCAAAGCAGCCAGCAAAGAGACTACCTTGGACTTCAGTACATGCTGGACTGGGCTCCGACCAGCTGCCCTCACAAGCTGTAGCTAGCTGGCCTGTACAAGTCAGGGTCTCTTACTGTCAATGTGAGGGGGGAGGATTCAGCAGTGAGTGAAAAGAAATTGGTTTATATATCAGAGCATGATATTTCAAAGTTTGCTGGGCAATTATCAAGAAAGGGAGAGCATCGCTTTTGCAAAACGAATGGCCCAGATTAGCCGCTAATCAGCATTTAGCAATTTGGAATGGACCAGGCTTGGCGATACGCATGAGAAGGGGCCATGGCAGGCAGCCAAGACACAGAAGTGAGGCTGCTCCTGCAAAACCCACTCCTCCCTCACTAGAAGTGTATCTAAGAGGCACGGCTGGCCACGTGAAAAGCAGAGAGTTGAAGGAAAAATCTCCTATCTACCCTCTCAGGCTTCCTTGTTACTGAACAATGGAAGAAGGGAAGAAACTTTCTGCTTATCCTGCCCTGTATAAGATCACAGGAACACAGCTGCCCAAAGTGCAGGCAAAAACCCTGGCTGAGCTGGCATCAAAAGGAATGCGAGTATGCTTCTGCATGATTTACCTTTTTTTGTTTGTTTGTTTCTCTCATTTTCCAATTTTCTCCATTAGATTTAAAACCTGTTAGTGACCTCATGAAAGGTTAAAGTAGCAGGGAGATCTAACAATAATTTCTGCTTTCTGGGGCTCTTCTGAACCAGTCCTTCTCTCTCCCTCTTTCTCTCTCCTCCCTCCCTAGAAACAAAGGGGTTTTGATCTGTCCTCGGACTTTTCCCAAGTCTTTCTCATTCCCATCTGATTCTAAATTAGGACCACACCAAGATGCTTTACACAGTAAGCATTGACTCAGCATTCAATAGCAAACGTGTTCTGATTTTCTCCCCTTGATTAATTTTGTTAGAGAGGTGATGAACTCCACCTCTGACCTCCCCTCCCTGCCTGTCAGGCGGCTTTCACTGATGCAGGCAGCTTTTAAGCAACTCTAGTAACTCAATCATCCCTGCAGAGCCTTTTTGTGGCTGGGAATAGACATCTTTTGTCCACAATGGGGAAGTGAGATTAATGACTCTGAGTTGCCCCAGAGATTTCAATATTCATGTTGTGGGTAGATGTGCTAATACTGATAGAAAGACGTACAGTATGATACTGCAACATTGCTAATTAACTTCACCTATGGTCCTTGAAGCCTATGCTCGGGAAGCTCAATCATGTGGGAAGGGTAAAATTGCTTTGCTCTTTTTTAATCCCTCCATTTCTCACAGATAGTATCACTCTACTGTTCCAGCATCCACAGCAATGCTTTTGAATACTGCTGCATTTCTGCAGTCTAGATTCTGGAAGCATCACACTGTCTGCCTGTTTGAGACCTGGCCCTCCTTTTTGGACCTCAGGCTTCACCTCCTCTTGAAGCCTAGTCCAATGAGCAAGTATCTCTCAGCCATGCCTCAAAGTTCAAGCTTTTAGTGCTCCAAGGACAGCACTCATGACTACATAATCTCTTAAAGTGCACTGCATACTACCCTGCCCGTCAGATTAGAGAGCCTTGCGGAGAGCGAGCTGCGGCAGAACACAGTTCAAGTGGCAAGCAGCACACACTTTGCAAACCAGGCAAGTCCCCATGGAGCAAAGCACAGATAAGTGTCACCAAGGCATGGGGGCTGGGGCTGGCTATGAAGCAGTCACATGCAAAGCTCTGATGGGGTGGTGTAGGCACAGACTCATACCTCCTCTCCTAATGCTTAGGAAACCCCGTGAGGACCACCTTTCTGAGGTACTGAGGACCAAAGGTATGTGAGTGAACATGACTTCAAGAAGCCACATGTGAGCTCAGGTAGGATTTTTCTCATGTATTCTTGTCTGGGACCAACAGGCCCTCCCCATATACCCATCCCACCTATTCCTATCCAGGTGTCTGTCTACCATGGATCAGTGTGGGCAGAGCTGAGTATTTCGTTAGCTTTCAGTAATTTTGCTGCCAAGGCTGCAAACCCTCCAGGCACCAATAAATTAATAGAGCTCCCCTCTCATCTTTTCTAATCCACATCCTTAGTACTCAGTCACCTGCTGGTATTTTTACCTTTCCTCTAGCTCCCTGTTGATGATTCTGTAATGTTTTCCTGAGCAGATGAACTCTTTGCTACCTGAACACTGGAATTCATTCATTCATGTGTCCAATGGCAGCACCTGCAAGCCTTCGATGGGCCTAGAAACCCCTCTGTTAAGCACTGTGCAAATAAGGACTAAAAGAAGCAGATTTTGTTCAAAGAGCTAGCAAAGAACTCAACTCTGTCCAGAGCTTGATACAAGAAGTGGGAATTTTAAAAAGGCTACCAGCCAAAGTTTTGGGTTTGCTTATAATTTGTCAAAGCCCTAGGATTTAAAGGACATGAAGAAACAGAATTGTGGAGAAATTTACACTTTTTTTTTTCTATGAATAACCTAGAGTGTTTAGATAGAGAAACAGAAAGAGTCCTAGACAGAGCTGTGGGAGCTGACAGTCATATAATTTATTTGACCAGAGAAGCTGCTTATCAAAAGGGACTGTTATTAAAGATTATGACAGTGTTCAGAAGAGCAGACCTTACTCTGCAAGGCTGGCTCTGCAAACCCTTACTCCTGAGAGGAGGACTGCTAGCACTGACAGGTTGGCAGGTCTAGAGGAGGGGAGCTAAAGAAAACCTCAGGCCCTGGTGCCTTCTGACAACCTGCCTGCCAGCAGGATGCCCTCCTGCACCCTCCCAGCTGCTTGCTGAGGCAGCTTGCCCTGCACAACACTTAAGCTCTTGGAGGTCTTGGCGGAGCAAACCATGTAACTCAGTCTTCCTAAGCATATTTGCAAGAGCTGCTTTACAAAGTTAGCATGTGAGATGCATTGAGGCCACCTGGCCCCCTCTGTATGCTACCTGGATCACAGCCCATTTGGTCCCACCTCCAAGCAGACCTGACAGCATCTGGATTCAAAGTGAATTGCAAGACAACTCCTAACTCAAGCAGACTTGGTTCTGTCTGTGACTCATGAGGAAGATTGATTCCCACTGGGCTGACTGGTTGACTGGCTTGGGCAGAGCAGATTTGCACACAAAGAGCATAGGGGCCAGCATTATTTTTAATTCAACTAGATGCCAAAGCTGGAGGTTATACAACCTTGTCTTCCTATCTGTCTTGGCTGCTAGAAATCACTGACAGGTGTTTTAGCTCACAAGTCCTTAACTTTGTGCAAACATATTCTAATAAAGAATAGCTCCATAAAATCAACTCCTTGTATGGGATCCAACGTCACTAAGTAATTACCCTCAGCTCTGAGACATGCCAATAGCAGGTTTCTTCCCATTCCTGGAGGGGAAACACACAATTTAACATGCCCTTTGGAGTCCCATAAGGCTAGCTGGAGTCTTGGGAAGGGAGCAGCACTGGCTGCGTTTGATTTTGTGCAGAAGGGAAGTGGAGACAAACTCCCTACGCTTCATCCCAGATGTATTTTGCCTTTGTCCTCCTGGTTGCTGCAGAGAACCCAAAGTGATACAAATCTTTTTCACACACATCCTCCTCCACTCTCCTCTCCATTTCGAGTAGTTATGCAGAAAAGTTGGGGAGCCGCTGAGCCAGAGCATACAGCATTACAGTTCTAAGGGTTGCCACTAACTGTCTGTAATACCTTGCTGAAATGTTTAGCAGCACATTCAAGAGCAAGTGTGTGGGGGTGGGTGCACTGGGGAAAGTGAGAGGTGGGAACAGGCACTGTCACGTAGATGACCTATCAGAGAAATGAGGGCATTGTGATCAGTGAGGAAAGTCACTCCCGCAAGAAACTGATTCAGCTGAGTCCATGTTGCTGAGAAAAGATAAAGGGAAAAACAAAAGCTAAAGCAGCTTTATAGACATGTGTACTTGGACATACACAAATCAAGCAAGGGCTTTACTCATGATACAAACTGCAAAGGGAGCACAGCATACCTGACCCAGGCAGTGCAGAAAGGAGGAGCTGAGGGCTATATGTGGGAAATGGGGGAGGTATGGGCCTGTGAATAGGTGCATCAAAGCAAAACTGGACAAAGTGAGAGAGGAGCAAAGAAAGATAGTTGAGTGGAAAGTAGGTCAAATTACCAAGCACAGAGAAGACTCCAGCAATCAGCAGATGGCCTGGGGCAAAGTCAAAGGCCCCCTGACATGGCAGTCATTTTCTTAGAAGAATAATCTTGCAACAATCACCTACAGAAAACCACCCAAAATCTTTGCTACTTTGTCAATAGCTTAACACTATCCCTTGACTCATCTGTGCTGCATTAAAATGGACAATCTCTTAACAGAGGGTAAAAAAAAAAAAAAAGCCATTACATCCAGAACAAGATAACCTGGCAAGATTGTAAGGCAATCAATTAACAGGTAAAAGTGACAGTTCATTACAGCAAGTGGGCATACTGGGCACTAACATGAAGGAGCTGGGTAATAGAATGTTCACTTTGGCTAAAGCCAGAGTACACAGGGAAGCCACAGCTTGGAATTGAAGTACTCGGGCACCTGCAGCAAAATACCAGCACAAACTCTCTAAGATCCCTGAAATGTTAGTGTAAATAGACTTCTGCAGAAAAAAAAAAAAGGGGGGGGGGTGTCCTGAAAGAAAATTAATTCTAGGGAAACATGAACTTTGATGAAGAAACTGTATTTCTCTGCAATGAGGTTGAGATAAAAATCTTAGGTTTAAATCAGTATTTTGAAACTCGCTGACAAACATCCTTTTGTTTTGACTCAAGCTGATACATTTGTTGCATTTGCTCTTCTACTACAAAACAAACATCTTTATGTAAACAGAGCCAATGCACCTTTCAGTTCAGACTTTCTCCTGCACCATTGCTGCCTGTCTGTTCCAGATCAACTCAAATTTTTTTAGGAAACAATTTTTTATTTTATTAATCTCTCCTTAGATGGCGTGATTCCATTTAAGATTTTTTCAGTTAATTTTAGTTTTCACAGTAGTAGTAGGGGAACAACAACAGTTTTCTGCCAGCCAGAATGCAGGCCAAAAGGCAGGTTGTGACTGACAGAAAAACATTCCTAAGATGAGCCCAAGGTGGGCAATTGAGGTCCTTCAGCCACACCTCTTGTTCTTCTCCTCCTTTTTGTACAAACAGCACCAACACAGTGAACTAATTTAGCCCAAAGCTTCCTTTCCTCTGAGAACACAGTACCTCCCCACCTGCAAACCTTTCAGGCCCAGGTAAATACTGCAATTACCTGCCCAGAGCCATGACCAATATCAGAGTTAGGATTAGCGACTAAGTGTTGTAACTAGGATTTGTAACATCTCTGCCTCTATCTCCACGCTGGAGGGGTGCCTGCAGGCAGGCTATTAGGCAGCAGTGTCAAAGAGGGCTAAGTATTTCTATTCAACAAGAAATCCCAGTTACTATCTCTCTAATTGGCTAATAGACAGGTAAAAACGAGGCAGGTTGCTTTGAGGAGAGCCACAAAAGACAGAGCTTTAAAGGAAAAAAGTCCTTGTCACCCCAAGCTCTGACTTGGGAACATTTTGCCAAGAAGCTAAAGCACAAACACCCACAAACCTGGAGACAGCAGTAGGGGAGTCAGTTCACAACCTGCGGGACAGAGCTGTTTTAGGGGTACTTAGTTATCAGTACTACTCCTTCCATTTCTATAAAGACAGGGAGCAGCAGTGTCACATCTTGCCTGTCCTGTGTCATGCAGCCAGCAGGAAAATTGATGCTGGCTACTGCTAAAAACATTTGTAATTTGATGTCTTTAGATCTTGCTCAAGTAAAGGTAATACTATTAAAGCCACAAGTGACGAGTCTCTTCCCCAAAAATTAAAGTGATGTATCTGTAAGAATGAAAGGAAAGCTGCTTCTGCACCAAGCCAGAGACCTGAGCTACTGATCTTCTCTCCTATCCACTGAGGAAAGGACAAGCTCTCCCCATAAAAAATTTGCCTGTCAACAAAACGTCACTGGAGGAAGAGAGAAAGCACTTCAGAGATCTGCGCTTACCTTGAGTTGTTCTGTATCAGGTTTTATGAATGTGGCTATGGACATGAGGAGTGGTGGGGAAGCATTGATTTGGGACAGACTAGGGTCATATCCCCACGTGTCTGCATGCAGAGTGTGCCTGGGGACCTCAGCAACAAAGTCCTGTTAGTTTTTCTGCTACAGCAGCTGACTCTCATAGATGGAAAGGCTATTGAATCTCAATAATATTTCCTTTTGATGGTTCTGTATGCAGAAGTATTTCATAAGCAATGGGACACAAAACTAGTTGCTAGGAGAAGGAATGAGACTGGGACACTGTAGTAGTACCAGCCATAGATAGACGAGACTTAAACACACAAGTGGCAAGTCTCATCCTCAGCTTTTTTTTTTTTTTTTTTTTCCCTGGGAAAGCTTCCAAGGTCAATATTTATATTCATATAAAGAGGTTTTCTGAACACCACTTATCATTAACAGCTAAAATTTGGCCACCTAAAAAGGCTACAAGACAATTTGTTGTTTGTCTGTCTCGGAGAGCTCTTTTTACAAGACTACAAGTCAGGAGGCTGCCTAGGGTGTCTGTGAATGGACCTGAGCACTGTGCAGAATTTAATACCATTTTCAGTGATGCTCCAGTGTCACTATGCCATTTCCCTCTGTAGGTTATTCTGTGAGGCAATGCTCCAAATGTGGATGCTGTGTACAGCATCATTTCCTTACATTGTAGGTGTACCTGGTTACAGAGTAGTAATTACGTAGACTGAGAAATCAGTTCTGTATGGATTATCCCAGTATGAGTTACACATGGACAATATGCTTTTCCCAAAAAACCTGCACAAGTGATCCTCAGGACCTTGACACTGCATAGCAGGTAATACCCACAGAAACATACATTGTGCTTGAATTTTCTGGAGTGTTTGCTAGTTTATGAGGATGCAATTAGTAAAGCTCATTAGTTTCAAAGTGAATTTCATTTGGGTTGAATATGCACATTCCGTGGGAGCTTCATGCAAAATATATGAATGACAAATGATGAATTTGAGACTAATCTTCCATCCCACAGTAATGGTGAACATTAGCAAAGTGTTGAGGTTTGGTCTAGGGATAGATTTTGTTGCTGCAAACATTCAGATGGAAAAGTTGTCACAGACTGCCAGCTTTGGGGGAATACTAGTTGTGTGACAGATTTTTAAATTATCATTACAGGTTTTTTTCCCATTACAGCAGGTCTAGTCCTAGTCAGATGGGATCTTGTGCAAGACCTGTGCGTTGCAGAGGTCTCAGTTATTAAAGCCTAGATTAGTTGCTTCAAGCTTTCTCCTAGTGATGCAGCTTGTGAAGCATAGAGTTGAAGAGTTTTTACTGGTCTTGACAGATTTATGCTAGAAAAGATTCAAGATAGCAAATATTTACAGATAAGACATTAATCAGGCTCTGGCTTTCATAAGAAGACTAAGACACTAGCCCAAAATTATTCATCAGAACAGTGGTAACAAGGGGCACCTTCACATAAGATTATGCATATAGGACTGATGCTGGCTGAGGTGTAAAAAGAGCAGCCCTCAGAGGCTTGCTCTGGAGGGAACAAAGAAACAGAGAGTGCTTCTCAAAGCTCCCAGACGCTTGAAGTAT
This sequence comes from Harpia harpyja, assembly GCF_026419915.1. Classification (NCBI taxonomy): domain Eukaryota; kingdom Metazoa; phylum Chordata; class Aves; order Accipitriformes; family Accipitridae; genus Harpia; species Harpia harpyja. The sequence goes on along the minus strand of NC_068943.1, from coordinate 45,580,339 downwards.
CAATGTTCACCTGAAAAACATGTGAAATTCCACACATAATGAGCTATTTTTTTTGATATGTTTGTCTGTCATACTGGATTTGATACATATTTAGGACATCCCTACATACACACACACACTCATGCCGTACTGCACTGTGGTCATTTAATTATAAAGGACTTGCATAAAAACAGCTTCCTGAATTTCCCATTGGAATCATGTGCCAGAGGTAGACTAGAGCTCACTAACTGCAGGGCATGTCAGTGCTGTGCCCCTTGGGGATGGGTACACCAGGGGCTGGCAGACACAGTCATGTAAATGGGGGGAACTACACTCCAGGATGAAAGCAGAAAGCCCTGCAGCTTTGACTCCAAAGATTACTGCTTAGAACACAGACATAACAGAGAACAAAAATCTGATGTTTACAGCATCAAAAACCTCAGTGGGATCTGATTTATTTTCCTCCTTTGCAGATGTAGTGGTTATTAATAGGAACTGTCAGGGTACTCTGGGAGCAGCGCTTGCAGAGATTTGACTTTAACTGATTTTTGGTACTTGCTTAAGCCCTCAGATTCTCTCCTGACAAGTTCTTCCCACTCATTTGCCTCCCTGAGCTAACACAATGCCACCTCAGCCTTGTGTCCTCACTGGAAGCTGAGCACGTGGGGGGCCTTGGCAGAAAACAGTCCGAAAGACACAGTGACATTTCTGCAGAGAAAATATCCCAGACATTGCAGAGCCCAATCCTTCTAGATGCCTGTGCCTCAGCTATCCTCACTGCAGTCATCTTACATTTACCAAGACTGCTAAATGGATGCTGGGCACAAAATGCCCTTCTCCTAGGAAGGTCAAGGGGCACCCAAGATGCTGGTGTGAGGAGTCCCAGGCCCTGCATTTCCCTACAGGGCCCTCCACTACAGCGGTGTTTCACTGTGAAATACTGGACTCAGGAAACAGATTAGTAAGGATGAAGAATTGGCAATTCTCACCTAGTTTTATAAAATCCTATAGCACCTATCCCTAAAGACAACGTCCTCTCTGTGTTAGCAAGAGACAGTATTATTTGATAATGAAGCAGTAAACCATCTTTTCCTGGTTCTTTGGATGTTTCTCTCTCCTCTTTAAAACCTGAAGAAGTCTTACAAATCAGACACAAGCCCTCTGATTTAATCGGGACAGCTCTAGAGAAACTACAACCTGATCAAAGCAAATGAAAGGCAGTGTGTACTGCCCTAATTTATTTTGGGTTTTTTTTACATATATATATATGCATAAAGCAAAACAACTTTGCATCAACAGCATGAAAGCAAAGAAACAAGAAAAATAGCATAGCAGTCAATGCTGACAACCTGCTAAAATCCACACTGTCTCTGTGTACAGTCCTGTTTTGTACTGGAAAGGGGTAACTAGAACTGGTGGGCTACTGGGAGAGCATATCCCTTCCAGGAAGCAGCAGCTGCCAGCATTATGAGTTTTGCTCACCTCTGGCACCACAACCCATTCCTCACTCAGCTGGGATCCAGTTTCACTCATCACAAAGGTTTGAACATTTCCTCAGATCTATCGAGGACAGGGTAGTAAACTGACTTTGTATGGTTGTGGACTTAGGTTCAATTCCTTTTTCAGGCAGAAATAAGGCATCAGGACTCGAATCTGTTTTCACAGTGGACTTAGGTTTCAGATCCTTACATCCAGCAACAGTAATACTCTCTTCTTTACAGAACAGATAAAGAAAGCAAAATTCCCATAGCTCTCATGGCAGCTTTTCCACAGGACATCAGTAACACTTAAGACAGAACAGCAATGAAAAGCCCTCTTGTCATGGCAGAGCACAAGCAACCAAGTACCTTAGTTATGAATGGGAAACAGTAATATGGGCTGTATATCAAGAAACTGCTTCAGAAATCCTCCCCACTCACATCGTACTCAAGGTCCTACCAATTTTCAGCCTTCTTATATTACAGCAGCTATGCTGTGCTAGCACAGAAAAGGTTTTCTAAAATTATTTTGCTGAATGCATCTGCCAGAGCAGCACAGCTCCTAGAAGAAACATTTAATTACTTGTAAATCAACAGACTGATCTACAACAATCAGGGGAGGGAAAAAAAAGTAACCAGGAGACTAGAAGACCTGAAGAACCTTGATGTATTCCTCTGCTGACTACTGCAAAGTGCACAGAGAAAACCTTCAAAATGGTCCACAGCTCTCAGTTGCATAAGAAGGCTCCTCAGGAGAAGCATTAGTGGTAAAGATCAGCTCAGAAATAGTAGGACAAAAAGAAAGAAAAAACCAAGGGGAGTGAAAGACATCAGAGTGGTACCAATTCTGCAAAGTTGATGGAAGAAACACAGAAAAGATTCTCTCCTTAGACCTAGTTTTTGTTACGCAGTTGTGCAGCCTGCAGTGGAATAGTACAGATCACCCAACGCACTAATGAAAGGTCTCCAGTAAATAGGTCTCCATAAAAGCTGACATGAAAGGTAAAAGCAATTGCTGATCATAAGGCTGGAGATGAGAGTCAGGTAAGTGCTACTGAGAAATAGCTTGAGTAAGCCAAGAGACTGGAGAATGATGTCGCTGCTTCTCTGACTTGTCAGCAAAGCTACCCATTCCCGTGGAGATTGAATGCATCCTCTGCAGGGCAGACAGGGCACTATAGAGGACTGCAAATGAGAAACCTGACTGCCGAGCATCTAGCACTCCTGAGCCATCATTGTACTGACTGCAACTTTTGTAGAGGTATCCACACACTCTTCAGCTACAAAAACTTAATGCAGAGCGACCACCCAAGGGTTCATAACCCTTCCTTGGCCTAGACTTTCTACTTTGCACTGGTCCCTGTGCTGCTGCACTTACACAGAAGCTGCATGAGCATCCAAGGCATGCTTTTGCTTAGCAGCAGAGGTTCTCCAGTAGGGATGTTTTCCAATGCCCAGGGTGCCTCCCCCACCTTGTGTCCATGAAACTGAAGATGACAAGGCAGTGCAATGAGCTATGCTGAGGCAGGGGCTGAGCTCTCTGAGATTTAGCAGCATAGGAAATCAGGTTCATAAGATTAGTCTGAGTAAGTTCCCTGCACACTCACCAAAAAACCTTTGTGATGGAAATTTGGCTGCCTATCCAAGGAGATGAAATCAATCAAATTATCTGTGCTCACTCTCATCTCAACTGGGAAAACCTGAAAACAGAGCTACGAGCAACTCCCCTCTGGGACAAGCAGAACAACTTGAGATAGATTTATTGAGAGGAGTCATCTGAACAATTTCCCCTCCTTCAAATGAAGGAGTGACATTTTGCTGATTTGCACTTGTGTTTTTCACAGCTGCATTAGCAGTCATTGCCTGTCTAGCACATGGGAACCAACAAAACACAGCTAAGCTCACATTTTGGAATCCAAGTTTCAGAAGGCAAAGAATAATCATCAAGGATTTTGCAGCAAGATTTTACGCAGTAGGATCAACCAACAGCTATAAAGAATTTAACCCAATCCAATTACCAGACTTTGCAAAGTAAAAAAAAATTCTGAACAAATATGCCTCCTGGCTCTATGGCACCTAAAATTGCTATCATCACAGAAAATAGGGCTGTAGATTTTCAAGCTTGCTTGTTCTGGGTGTCACTCAGTGCCTTCCGTGTGAGGGCACACTATTTATCAAGGTTCAGGACGGGATTTTTCGGTTTACATACACAACCGAGAAAATTCAACAAACATTTGACAAATTCCTCGGAACTAGGACAAGAAGGAGCTGTAAGAGCTGATCTTGTCTCTTTGCTGCCCCAAGGCAGGATCAGCCTTACCTGAACCATTCCTGAGAAAGTATGTTGCCTTATGTGATAAAGATCCTACCAATTCCTCAAACGATTTCTTCCTTGAACAATCCTACAGCTAGAAACTTGAAACCAAACACTGCTGAATTTGCACACTGCACTATTAAAAAAAAACAGTGGTCAAAAACCTGACAAGCTTTGGGGCTTGTACTGTGCAGCGAGGGAAGAGAAACAGTCACTGGTGTAGGGATGGCTAATGGACATATCTGCAAGGCATCCACAAGAAGAACAGATAAGCATAAATAAATATTTATGTAATTGTTTCAAGTTACATCAAGCTTTGTTTCTAACCTTTGGGTTTTCTGCCTTTATCCACCACAAGGTTTTCAATAGATCACATAAAATCTCACAGCTGACATTACAGTAAATAACTGTCTCTAGCTTTCAGATGTCATTGCTACTTTATCCCCCAACTCCCAGCTGCTGTCTGTACTTGTGGATATGCTAAGGAACAGGAAACCTATTGCTGGCAAAGTGAGAACAGAGATCTATAGCTTAGCCTCCTAGCAACTATTATTCATGCAAGAGCTGAAATAATTATAATTTCTGCCACCTTAGCTGAGGCTGATGTCCTTCTTCGGCATTATAGCAGTTTTTATCAAGGATTTAACAGGAGTGTCATGCACTGATTCATCATTAATTATCTGGCCATTAAACAGAGAAAACAATTTTTAAATCCTAAACACAACCAAATCAAGCAGAGTTGTGGTGCAGTTCTGTCATTCATTAAAGGATCACAAATTGATGTAGGGGATCATTAATACATTGTATTTAATTATACCATGTGCTGGTTACTTAGTGGCTCCTATAGTTACAAAAAACAGATTGCTGATTAAAAGGAATAAATTTATAAATTTATGAGATTAGTCATATAATTGATTTTCATAGCATCTGACCATCTTTAAACAAGTAAAAACAGTCAGCAGCTGAAGTGCTTGGACAGGTTGTATTGTTCTACATCTTGCACTGTTTTGTACTAGTGTCAAAAACAAAAATAAGCAATGCTGCAATGTTTGAATCCCTGTCTACCCTAAGGAAACTGTTTAGGGCCCATGAAACACAACCTTGCAGCTCATCTATTTTGGATAGTCATAGGGTTGAGCAGTCCAGACCATCCTTGTTTGCAGGTGTGGCATTTCATGCTTCACATACTGGCTTTTAAAATAACACAATGAAATTATCTTCTTATGAAGAGGATGGTTTACAAAGACATTGCAATGATTCTAATAAGCCAGGCCCATGCATTCAGACCAAATTCCTACTGCTCTCTCCCTACTCTTCCCTTCCACGGCCAATTCCCCCTACTATGTTACAGGCATATTGTGACACGGTAGACTGCCAAGACCTCAGGAGAAAACAGCAAAAGCTACTAGCCCCAAGTAAAGAAACACTGATGACTCACATGATATGAAGTTGGTGTTAAAATCAGTGCTTTGCAGTCACAATGCTTCCTGTCATCTGCAGCTGCTGAGCATAGTAAGGCACCCTTCTTGAAAAGTGTCAGTCATGGGCTAATACAACATCTGCTAAACCCTCACTTACCTTCCTTGCATTAGCTCCCTGTAAAGCAGGGCTGAGCAGATCTCAAGGCAGCTCAAATTACCTACTCATCTACATTTTTTCAGTGGCAATTGACTTAATCAAACCAAAGCTACAGGACCAGTTTACTTTAAATACTTAAAACAAGCTGTCAGAAGCAGCAAAGGTTTGAAACACAGAAGGCACAATGTACTCAGTTGTTTTTGAAATTATCTCAGCCCACCATGTTTTTTCTGTACTTCCCACTGCAGAGCGCTCAGTATTTTACAGAGTTAAGTGGCTTGCCAGCAAAGATTCAAGGGCGTCAGTAACAATTCACTCACATCAATAAAGATCTTACCACCGACTTTAACAGGCTTTGGATCTGTGTCTTCTAGTGACTCTCTCCCATACAATCCTCCCCACTGTAGTATCAGAGCTCTTTAAAAAATGCATTAAGCTGCACAAGTGGGTTCTTCACTTCTCTCTTCTGTTCCTGAGAGAAATAACGCAGTTGATTATTTTCACTGCTCTCTTGATTCACTTTGATTTTTTTTTCTTTGTTAGACACACATGGCACTCTGCTTGAAATAACTGCATCGCTGTCAAGAAGCGTGCTTTGCACTAGGAGTGGAAAGCTGTGATGAGATGCCATTGTAGACTTCCATGTCATGGCCCTTTTAGGTTTAGAAATGCCATAGTAGGTGATGGGACAATCCCAGATATTTAAAATTATCTGTTAGCTATCCTTTTAGAGCACACAGTGCCTAGAGAATAAGAATTGAGATTGTGATGAGCTCTTATGTGTTCTACTGGAGAGCCAGAGAAAGGTCTGACATGCTCACGATAGGCTGAGTCTTCAGTAAGACTCAAATCCATTTTGTGACTTCACCAGTCATTGCAACAAAGATGTTTTACACGAACAGTCCCTGGTGTGGCTCAGTCCTTTCTCGTGCTGTCAGAATTCTCAGGAGCAGATTTAAACCAATCAAAAAGGTTTTGCCTTAAGGATTTAGAATAAAAATATTCTAACCAAACAAAATAACTGAGACTTAATAAAGTCAAATATATATAACCAGGAGATATGTTTTCCTGAACTATGGTGCTTATGCAAAGCAAGGAAAGTTTTAAAAATTAACTTCTCAATGTATTTTACCTTCAAAGTTCATGTTAATTTTACGTATACCATCCAAATAACTGGCTTGATCTCCATCTGTCTTGGCGACTGATCGTGGTCACCTTTTTCTCTGCAAACCATTCTATCAGCTGAGACATTCTCAAAATCCCTCTGTTCATGTTCACAATCCTAGCAGTTGTAACTAAATATGGGAAGACATTCAGAGGGGCTAAGAGGGGGAAGGCATTGTTTCCATCAAATTATTCTGAAGCATTTAAAAAAATCAGAACTTTTCACGTAACTTTAACTGCTTATAGAATGTGACCATATTTTATCACTATATGGACTGCTTAGCTTAAATTTGGATAGGTGGATAGGAAGGCACAGTATCAGACACAACTCAAAGTGTTGGATATGTAAATAAAGCATGGATGAGACTAATTATATAAGTAAGGAAACCCCTGACTGAACGAGCATTCTCACTGCCTGGCTGCACCAGCAGCTGGCACTAAATTAAACTCTGCCTGTACAAAACTCTGGCTGAAGATATCCTTTGGAGATCAAGCACAAGATGAGCAGTTGTTTGCAAAGCAGAAAAAGACAGATAAAACCAAGGTTTGAGGAGGCTTGCACTGGGCATGATAAGTCTTCAAACTGTTTGTTGGGACAGGGTCTACTATAGCCAGGAAAAAGTTACCTGCTCTCCAGCAGGTTGAATCCTACAATATGCATAAAGCACACGCATGGATGATCTCTCACTCTAGAAGTCAGTAGCGGATTGACTCTTGACAGCTCGTGCTGGTTATTCTGGTTGGCTTTTCAATAGGTGTGGGCATGTTCACCATGATGCATTTTTCACCCTTGCCTCATCTAACCTGACACATCCACTTGAGTTGAAATCTGGCTAACAACAGACAGGGAGACCATAACCTGTGGGTAGAATGGTGGCTTTGGGCATGATCATCATCTGATATTTAAAAAACGATAATTCCTAGTCTCAGCATAGAAGATATCATTACAACTGCTTTAATGTGGCCATAAAACACAGACAAGCTTTGAAGGCTCATAATTCTTTCATAGAGATATTGTTTAAATATTTAATGCAAACATTAATGATATTCTAATCCTTTTGGAATATGTGAATTTGCACTCATTTGCATTAATTTTAACTTGCTGGCAATTTCATTAAATCTCATTATAAAGATACCATAGACAATGGCTTGTTGTCAGTGGGGACGTTTGCTGATTCTCACCACAATGCCTATGCCAACAACACTAGCAATTTAAAAGCAGCCTTTAGTGTGGTGAGATAAAGTTCATTAAAAAGGCTGATGTTGCCTTTTTAATAGGGAATGGGAATGCTTTCCTTTCCTTTTTTTTTTTTAATTATAAAATGCTGTTCAAGATCCCAACTCATTAGCCATGTCAGTCCCTCGGCACTTGGCTGACAACAAAACATTGGAAGAACCAGGACCCTCCTTCTGACTGAAGGCAAAAGGTGGGCTGGGTCTCTCTGCTCAGAGTCATCTCAGCCCCTTCCCAGACTGAGGTGGGCCATTGCCTACTGTGTTGTGCAGGCAGGAGAGGGTTGCTCTTCAGCAACATGCCACTCAGCCACCTTTACCACCCTAAAATACATGGGTATATGTGAGAGACTGAAAGAGTTAATGTCTGAAACATTGTGGTGGGGCAAGGTCTGCTTAAAGACAAACCCTGCACAGCAAGGAACCAAGGTGAAAAGCCCATCAGCTCAGACATCAGCAACAGGAGGGGGAGGGCATGCTGGAGGGTGCGAAGCTCCCTGTTCTGATACAAAGATCAAACAATGGCCATGTCTGCAGGGAGGGAGAAGTTACTCCACAAACAAGCCCCAAGCCCAAAGGCTCACAAACTGCTCATTAGCCTGATGAGTTCGGGTGCCCACCTGAAGGAGGGGCAAGGATGATAAAAGGACACAAACTGAAGCCCCAGGTGCGCAAGCCTACCAGGGCTGGAACCCTCGGCTGACTGGACCAATGCTGGACCCAGGACCAGTGATATCTTTCTCTCTCCCTTTTTCTCTCTGTCTTCTCTCTTTCCTTTTCCACAATCCCTACACCTCATCCGTTTCAAGATATAAACCGTTGACCAAGTCTGAGACGAAGAGTAGGTCCAGCCACCCCTGGGCCCTTCTCTGAAGAGGAGTCTGGAAAGCAAGGGGGTCTGCTCTGAACTTTGTGACTCAACAGGAGGGATCTCCTTGCTCCCTGAATTGATGTATATGGTTACCCTGGGTTACACAGTTTACAGAAGTAGTCTTATGCCAACTCCTGTTGTGAGAAACCCTGCCATCTACTACCACACCTTCCCAGTTCAGTTTGCTTCAGTCATGAATAAACTTTAACTGATCGTTTGGTGTCATTTCACCTTAAGTTAGCCTGAGAGAATTTTGAATTAAACACGACTCTCTAGTCTGTCCAGTCTGGGTCATGACAGTATCAATGCCAGAGAAAAAGTAGAATGCAAGTTAGGGGAAATCCCACAGGATTCTCCCCAGATAGAATTTCATTTTGTTTTAATCTCATTTTCTGAACAGCCAATGTATTTGGTCTAGACAGATCTAGTGCCTTTAAACTTGAGATACCAGATGCTCCAGAATTCCCAAAGCCTCAGAAAAATTAATAAGATGTAATTTTGAGGTGCTCTTTACTACTCTGGAATACTGGTTAAAACAGCCTAGACTGTCACCTAAAAGGAATTACATGCACACACTATGACTATGTTCTTACTCTGAAACACGTTCTTGAATCAAACAGGAAGTCCTGACAACTCAGCACAGCCACCTTCTCTGCTATAAGCATGCTGAAACATGGGGCAGGATATGCTGCCTCTGACCAAGGCATGTGATTTTAATTCTGACATGTTGATTAGCTCCTTCTTGTGCTTTGCATTTTGGCAACTTACACCAGTGAATGCTGAAGTCTAATCCATTCAGTGAATGGGAACTAAGAAGAGGTAATGCTACATGGAAAAAAAAAAAAATTCAAATTTACTCACTGAGAATATGATTTAGTTTATACTAGTGGATGAACAAGAAATACTCCTACGCTTACAGCTGGACAGATTCAGTGGTTGCTGTTAGAAAGCACTGGGCAAAAGACAACCATTCCTGCATTTTCCCACCGTTATTTTTTCAAAGCCTAACTAATCTACTTTTGGCTTCCTAGGCTTCTAGGCAAAGTAAATAGTTTTACTAAAAAACCTGACCTCTCATTAACATATGTTCAAAACAGAAGTAACATCAGGGTGGTCACTTGAATGACCTGACTGGCATTGAAAAGCACATTTCTTCAACCTGACACTGCTCTAACACATGGTAAAATAAGCTGGGCTTTCTGTGTGTGAACTCTCCCTGTTACAGTACACAAGAGAGGTGGGGAAAATGCCTGCTTAACCTTTGTAAAAGCAGCAGTACACCATGTGCAATGTGTTTTCATTTGCTGTCAGATGTCATTATCCAGAAACAAAAGTGAAGGGGGGGTTGGGGAGGGACATTTTGGGGGTCTGATAAGTTATCTACAGAAAGCTGGAACAAGAAATGGACTGTTCCCACAGCTTGGCAGGGGGCTGGCACAGGACCACACCACACAGTACACAGAGGTACTGCTTCTACCATTGAGTAATTATTTTTCATATTTTTATGGAACCTATTTTGACTCCAGATGTTGGGAAATCCTTAAGGCATGGCACATGGAGTATGTTGCCGTTCTTGAAACACAGACCATCCTTTGCCAATCACCCATTTTATGCCACTGCATGTTTAGATGCAATACTTGATGGACAATGGTTTTCAGAGCCTGAGTAACAGAAACCTGTCACATAACAGACAGAGAAGGAGGTGCTTATCAGAGAGGAAATCTACTTGCATGTGTGTGCACATCTATTGCTTGTCTCTAAATAACCTTGATTTCCCCTGTAGATCTCCGTATTAACTAAGCATGCTCCTCACCATGACAAATGCATCTGCCTAGCTATTCACTGGGACTTCCATTATCTGCAGTTATTCTTATTCCATGGATATGTTCCAACTAAACAAGCATCAATGAATCAATAACTTTGTTTCTCAACTCCTCAAGCTTGGCTAGGAAGCAGTCTTCTGGGTGTGATTAGTGCATGGAGCCAAGTAGGGGAGGGACAGGATGCCGCTTTTAGCAGAAGGAGGTTGGGACATTCACACATTGTGATACAGTTTGTCCTATAGAATCTCTCTCATGCATTAAGAATATCTCCTAAACTTCTCATCTCCACCTGCAGGACTAAGGGGACTTTATTCTCTGGTGTGTGGTATTTTGGTGGTTTTGCTTTGTCATTGCACAGTGGCTCCAACAGCCCTGCCCTGTTAACATCCATAGCTGGAGAAATCAAGGAAAAGTAATAGAGGACAAATTTTTTTTCCAGACAGCCAAGAAAGATCATCATCTCCAGTGAAAAGGAAGGGGGAGAAAAGGTCTCTTGAAATAGAAAAGACTGATGCTATGTGCACTGGAAATATCCTAGGGTTTTACAGCAAGTAAGATCAACCAGAATAAAACCTCTGCTTCCTTAAAAGTGATTAGGAATGTAATCCTATCTTGCATTCATCTCCATCACTCCAGAGAAATCACCTGATGTGTAGGTCAGTTATGCTCTATCCAGGGATGCTGTGGGTAGAGCACAGCACTGCAAGGCAAGAGTTCCAAGTCACACCTGATGCTGGCTCACTTGTGTGAACAGGTGAAGGCACTTGCTCCCTCTGTGCTTCAGGTGCCCTGACTGGCTGCACAGTGCAGGCCAACAAGTAACACAAAGTGCTCTGAGCTCTGCAGATTGAAGTGCAGCTGAGAATAAAACACTTGGTAATAGAAGAATATGAGCTGTAACAGCTTGATTGCTAAAAGAACAGTACATTAAATAGGTATATTAAAAATGGAAAATATTAAACCTTCCTCAGCAGCAGCAGCCTTTCCTCTGCCTTTTCCCCACCTCACTGCCTAGGTGTGATCATTTGCAAAAGGGTTTCCTTTCAGAGGGATTAGATTTTATGTCTGCATAACATGCTTGGAGGGCTCATCTGGCCCATCAGCAGCATGTTCCCACATTGTCAAAGTCTCCAGCCCGATTCTGAGGTTTAGCATTACAGACAGCCTCTATGAGGCTTTAGAATGTCTGTATATACCTATTAGGCATGGAAGGGTTTATATTAAGTGTCATAGATAAGCTCTAGCTTTGCCTTGCACTTAAGATTTGCCCAGATAGAGCCCATCTTAAAGATGCTTGAAACAAATTGCACAGGGTATTATAGGTTCTCAAACTCCAACCAGGAGAGGATAGCAGTATGCTATACCTCTTGACCCTTCTTTTCTCCTGCCCCAGCCAGCTCTGCGGCACCCACCAAAGAGCCAGGCCACTGAGATACCAGCAAGCACTGCACCTCTAATGAGAGCACGGTGCTTCCCAGCACTCCTGGCTCATGCCCCCTCTTTGCCCTTGCTGTGCTTTCCAGTTGCACTTCCACACTCATACTTCTCTATTCAGCCCTAATTTGCTCCTTTATCTCCCACGTGATCTTTACATTTAGATGCTATCACATCAGTATGTCTCTAACAATCGTCTCCTTATATATGCAAGAACCTTCTGCTCTGGACCTTAAACATGAATAATAGGAACAATTTGCAAGACACAATGATAGCGAGTTATGAATCTTACAGCATAGAGCAGACACAGCTCTGCAAGATAAAGCCGATGAAAGGGGACAGATTGTCCATTTACTTATTTTTAAAGGTTTGTTTGCTCTGACAACACATAAGCAATGATCAAACACCCGTTTCAGGGACTAGCTTATTCATCACCTTATCTTCCCTTTTTGCTGTCTACTAGATATGGCTTTTTTACAGTACTTTAATCTGTTTATCAGGTTGAATTTATGCTAACAGAGAAATGTTTAACAGCAGGGTTAAAGAAGATTTGCTACCAGGTAATTTAGTATCTAGCATTGCAAATACAGTGTGTGAAGAATGTCAGTAGTGACAGAGAGAGGGGAGGAGATAGGATAAATTCAGAGGAAAAAATACATATTTTCAGCAGGTGAAATAGTAGCATTTTCCTTGCATTGTTCTTTCTGTGTTTCACAGAATGCAAAAATGAGCCTGCAAGCTGGCATGCAAGTCTTCTTCCCATGGTCTACCAGAAGGGCTGTCTGGCAATCCACAAGGCCACTACAGACTTGAACTACCTCCAGATCAAAATGCTGGATGCCCATCCTTCCCACATGCTGGAGTCTTGCACAGATTCAGGAGTTGGAAATCTGCTTCCCCTCCAGCTCCCTCTGCCTTCAGCACAAGCCACTTACAAACAGCTCCCTCTGGCAATCTTTTAAGGTATCTCTTAACCTTACCCTTAGCTTAGACCTGCTTTGCTGCTTCTCCTGTCCTGTTTTCACTTTCTCAGAGGACTCCTTGCAGGCCTGGAACAGATAGGTATAGCTGCCTTAACTGAATACTGTACCGTAATGGCAGATGACTCCCTAGGGTGCCCTCACCTACCTGCCATCTTCCTAATGTTACACCGTAATGTAAATAGTACAGTAGGTTCTAGGTAAACAGAACATCAGCTGTGCACTTCCTGAGGTATGTCATCCATAGCCAGGTTTTTCAGACCTCCATTTAACAAAGCCAGGCAATTCTGATGGATCACATTTGCCTAATGAAGACCCCCCAAGAAGGCTTTATAACACAATCAGTGTCTTCTCTTACAGGTTCTGAGGCAAGTTTTACGCACATCCTGTGCTGTATGAGTGAACAAGAAACACTTCTTAATTCTAATAAATGCATTTGCAATCAGGTTAATTATTACAGGCTCCCTTGAGAAGGTTGGTGAAAGCTGAAAACAAAATGTTTGTCCAATTGCTGGGCTAATTTTGAAGAATAGGGAGGTGATATTCTGTTTCCTTCATTAATGAGCATCCACATCAGTAAAGGACCTGTCAGTCATAAAGACTATGTGCACAACTGCAAGTTGCAGAGAAGAGAGAAGGACCATTGGCTGCTCTGGAGGGACAGAAGATAAAAGTCCAGCAGGAAGAAGCTCCTGCAGTCCTGCAAAGTTCATCTGCAGATGGGATGTGTCTCTTTGTGGTGGGTGCATGCACAACATGATGGTGAGCACCAAGGAACTCCCTGGGGAAAACTACCAAATAGTTGCAAAAGGTACAAAACAGGGGCATAAGTAGCTACGTTGAAATAGCCTTTTCTTCTGGAATACAGGCCCTTTTCTATAACTCCTGAAGGTACAAATGTGGCCATGGTAAAACAAGTACATCTAAATAATATTAGTCACAAAGGTAACCTCCCATGCTTAGTCATATGCCTTCTTGCAAAATACAGTTAATTTTAAGTGGCTGGCTCAAACTGATCTTATCCAGATACATTTTTTTTCTGCTATGCTTTAGACTTCCTCTGCATTTGTCTCTCCTCTCTTCAATGTCTCTGAGTCTCTTCTTGAAGTTAGACGTCAGTTTAACTCTACTTTCTCAGCTAAATCTCTGTCTCTTTTTCATGGTCTCTCTATGATTTGATGGCCACATCTTGATTTCTGCTTCGTAGCGGACTCCTTGTAGACCCATGACTGGTTGGTATTGGAGCTATAATTTAACAGTACAGCACAATGGCAGTAACAGCAGACCTCCAGAGACTGGTGTAGAAATCAGCAAGATATTTTTTGAAGTCCTTTGCTCTGTAATTGAAGGGTTTTTTTCTGGCTATACCCCACACCTCTGTTCTTGACAAGGGAACTTCTATCTGCTCAGGAAGGCACTTAGAAAATGAGGAAGAATATAAAATACCCAAGCTCTGTCTGGTTCTCCTGATGCAGCGATCAAATTTGAGGGATGCTATCTAACCACTTATCCTTGCAAATTGCTCAGAACAGTAGCAACTACCTTTAGGAAAATGAATTTTTCATCACTCTATTCTGCTAGTTTCACCGGAAAATCAATAAGGTCAATAGGAAAGCTTGTGCTGATTTTACGATTCAAGCCCCACTAAGGGTCCCTTGCTATTCTACTGTAAAGCAAAATACAAATCAAGAAGTCTCACCATGTTTTTAAAACACAAATTTACATAGATGTCTTCTCTCTGCTAAGCCTCTTGACAGCAATAAGGGCTGCAAAAAAAGCACAACAGTTTGTGTGTGTGTGCACGTGTGCGAATACTTTTTGGAAATTCAGAATCATTTGGAATAGCAAGAAACATCTCAAGGCTGGTTTTTAACCTCTAACACAGAACATGGTAGGATCAGGAGCCCAATTTGCACTGACACAAATCTGGAGTTCTTGCCCAGAGGTGGTGGCATAGACAGGATCAAGACTCAGCCTTTGATGATTATACAAGGAGCAGATCCAAGAACATTTTCTCATTCCCAGATGCATTCTAAAATTTTGCTAAGGTCTTTGAGATGCTTTCAAGATGAAGACACCAGAGATGAACACTGTTGTTATTGTGGCAGATCAGGGGTTTTTAAACATTTGAATCACCCAGAAAGAAATCCCATTGAGATCCCACCAAAGTCAAGATGTAGCTGGCTGAATCATTAATCTGCTGTATAAGGCATCTAACACTGAACAAGACTGGCCATAAAATGTAGCTGTTCAGTGAATCTCTTACAAAGAAAAGCTGTTCAGTGAATGTCTTACTGTTTTGCTAATAGGCTCCCAAGTACTGCGTACAAGCAAAGCAATCAAGTCCAGCTTTGATACCAGACTGGCACAAGGCAGCCAAGACAAAGACTTTCCCACAGCAGCGACCAAACATTTCTTGTTTCCAAACACAACAGAGCCTGTACTACATTAGAAAGCTTTAAGTGTTTTTCTTTTAATAACTGCAAGATACACAGAGAGCCTCTAAACTTTTTGCAAGTTCAGGAAAAAAGAATATGCACCTAAAGCTGTTTCTGGTTATCAGATTTTTTTTTTTCCTGTGACTTTTAGCTTAAACATTAATATTTCTTTTTACACATAAAGTGCTTTACATTTCCTGCTCTACTGGAAGGCACAAAACCTTTGATAGAATGTACTGGCTTCAGCACAACTATTGTCTAATCAATGTCAGACAGCACATCTGGGAGACAGCTTGTTTCACCACTGAAAAAATAACCCCCTTTCAGCTAAGGTCCTTTAGCTACGCACCAAAAGCTGCAGTCCTAGGTTTCTGTAGCACACTAAGAGACAAGATTTTTAGCTGATATAAGTTAATAGATCCTGTCCCAGCTTTGTGTCAAACTGCTAAGATCTATACTGCCTTGGCTGTTATTTGAAAGGGTGGGAAATTTTCCACTTCTGTTTGGCATCTGGAATGAGGCCATATCTGCAAGCCATTGGCTTAGCTTGGGACAGCTAAAAGCTATCTTTCCTCATGGTAAAAAAAAAAGAGCTTTTAACTCATTCTTGTGGAAGAGGGTTTTGGGGTTTGTTTTCTTTCTTTTTTACACTACTAGTTTTCCAAATGGCTGTTTATATATAAGTAATATCCAGAAGTCCTAACTAAGAGAGTAGGCTTGTTCAGAGATTAAATGACCTTCCCACAATAATCCAGTGAGTTTGACAGCATCAGGAGTGAGAACTGAGTCATCATCATCATAAGAGGCTTACTATTTAACCATCTTTCCTATCTTTAAACTTAGTCTTTTGGAAATGGGATTTCTCTCCTCACAGCCCAAAAGTCTCATTACAAGCATGAGATACATGCTAGGCTCACAACAAGCATCTCTGACTCTCAACTTGCAAGATAGAAAGGGGTAGAAACCAGACTCACTTTTAAAAGTAAACCATAGCTTCCCCAGTCCACAGATCAGATTCCCCCCAGCTCCCTTGAAAAAATTCTACTTAAAATAAGTTTAAGAACTACAGAAAGGGAATTCAGCCACCAAAGACATATCAAAATCCTGCAAGCTATTGAAACCCAAACGCCAAAGAATTAACTCTGGGCATAGCTTTGGACATAGCTCTGGACTTGTTACTTCTTTTTTCTCTTATTTCTACTAATTTATATTTATACACCCACAAAAATAGTAATGCATATTTCATGTTGATTTCTATTGGTGTGCCAATAGATTCCACCTAAAGGTAATCAGTCAGTTTTGCTAATATTAACCTTTTAGGTCAAAACCTAGAATATTGCTGACTGAATGTATTTCATATTATGAGTAGCTGTGGCCTTGGGCCAGTTGGACAAGGTTATGAAGGGCCTACTTAGACATAGTACTGAAGCAAGATTCCTTTTCTTTTTGCAGTTGGAGAATAAATGTACCCTACTCATTGTGTTTGCATAGGTCTAAATTGAGAAGCATTTATGGCCTTTGTAAACAAGAAACAGAAAAGTCAAACATGCTCCAGGATTCCCGAGAAACATTTTTCCTATTTTATCACACTTTAAAATACGAAAAAAATGGATTCGTTCTAAATACAGAAAGTGCTGATTCCATTCACACTACATCATTTGAGTGGGAAAATGAGATTTAATTTAACAGAAGAATTTGCAGAAAGAGAGAAAGTTCATAACAAGTAACTCGGTGCAAGAATAGTAATTAAATTATTTTAGAGTAACATTTGCTCTGGGTATTTTCTGTGAAGGAAAATTAGTTGTTGATGAAGACTGAAATACATCATTTAATCAGAGTAACTTCAGATAACTTCTTTCTGTACAGAGGATCTCCAGTTAAATACACATTTAACATCTTCTGTATTGAATTGCCCTATCTCTCTGGGGAGACCTTATAGTGGCCTTCCAGTATTTAAAGGGGGCCTACAGGAAAGGTGGGGAGAGTGAAGGAAGAAAAGTCAGAACTTTTAATGAGACAGAAACGTTTAGAGAACTTGTCTTGGTAAAAGTGGTGAGTGCTTCAGACTAAAGCAGAATGGGCTCAATATTGCACAAACATATGCATTACTCCCTTTTGGAAAGCTCAGCAGAGACCCTCGGTTACCCATGGAGGTATGTGCTGAAATTAATCTTGAGTCCATAGCTTCTTTCCCTACACAGGAAATTATCTTATGGCATGTACACAAATGATCACTGCTTTGGGTACAGTTCTCCTTAGGCTTCCTACCCTTTCTGTGGAAGAAGAGAGGATTGCATTTCTTTTTTTTTAATCTCTGTAGTGCTTATTTCCAAGAAAAGAAATCATTGAGAAATATAGTTCTCAGACTTATGCATAATCACTTCCAGTTTCTTATGCTTGTGACCAAGATACAAATTTCCCTAAGCTGAGTTTCTAACATACATAAAACATTCAGTCCCATCAGGCTACTTCAGGTCTTTTAATTTCCTAGGTGCAAGAGACTGGTAAGTATTAATAATAATACCTAACAAAGGGAACAAGAAGAGATTAGTTATTACAATTCTGTGACAGTAGTCTATTCCCTGTCTTTAAAGAAGGCAGAAAATGCAAAGAAAATTACTAATTTTTTTCCAACAAAAGATTTTTAATAACTGATAGATTAGATCAACTGGTTGGGAGAGAAGAGTGTGCAGCTATTGTAAAAACATCTCCCTGACACTCTAAAGATAACGTCATGGAAATTCCTGGGAAGGAATGAACAAGCCTTGGCTTTGACCAATGCCAGAAAACATTGCTATTCCTTATGTAATTCCAAAAGGGAAAGTCAGGTGAGTAGATGGAGCAAAGCAAAAAACTGCATTGGGGAAAAAAATGGCCAGGACAAAAAAGCCTTCCTGAAAAATGAGTAAAGAGCCTGAAAGGCTCCATTTTTCTGTGCGGCTATAAATTCATAGATTTTTAAGGCCAGAAAAGATCATTCTGACCACTTCCTCTGATCTGCTGCATAATTCAGGCTGCTTAAATCCATCCTGCAATTCCAGCATCAATGCCATAATTCCTGATGGAAGGAAAACACATTTTTCAGGCACTAGGTTTCCATGTAATGATTTCACATAACTGAAAATCATCCTCATACAGGATGAGTTTGCAGTTTGTGTAGCTTATGTTAGAGCCTCTTCACCCCACTTTTTCCTTTGTGAACATAATAGATCCCTCGACTATCAGAAATCTCCTTCCATGCATGCTTACAGAACACCTCTTCCTATTCCAGTCACTCCCCAAAATAGGCTGACCTTCAGCCACTGGGTCACAGTGTGTTGGGGTCTGGCCAGCTGTGCAGCTGGGCTATAAAAAATTTGTCCTTTAGGAGTTCTGCTTCAGAAATAATCTCCTAAGGGAGAGGCAGGTGCAACACAAAACAGAAAATCAATTACTAATACAGGACTAGTACTAATGCAATGAATGCTGCAATACATGCAGTTCAGAACATCACATGGGCAAGGGGACCAAATGACAGAAAAAGAGCAGAAGCCTGAAACAGTGCAGGTATAGTGATGACTTTAGAGATCCAGCTCAAACTCTAACTTGGTAAAAGCTACACAAATGTGTTTCATATACCAGAGATTGAACAGATGCCTAGTATCAAGGTCAGTGCCAAAGATGGAGAAAGGAATGACATAACAGATGTAGGCCCGTAAGGACTACAGAGGGTGGGCAGATAATGCTCACAAAGCCAGGGAAATAACAATCTTTTATATTTTTTGAACTACCTAGGCCTTCTAGTTGTTCAATCCACCATGTTCATTTGAAGGGCAAGAACAACAACTCCAAAAAAACCCCAACCTCTCTCTGCAATGGCATCCAGACCATCTTTGTGTCCTGTCCCTTCCACCATCAGAGAGCCAGATGCCTCACCTAGCACTTAGATGTGAGCACGACCATGAGTTTTCACACTTTTACCCTTCCGATTGTCTCCTCCATCCCACTGGAGGGAGAAAGCGAGCAAGGGGTTGTGTGGGGCTTAGCTCCCTATCAGGGTTAAACCATGACAATAGTTCAGACGTGAACATAGAAAAATAGGCTGCTGTATATAATGGTGAAATATAGAATCCTTCCTTTCTCACAACTTTTATCCTTCTTACATACTTCTACTACCAGATTTTGCCTTGGTCACCTATTTATTGTGACAGTAACTAATCCATGGAAAAACATCAGCTTTGGTCATTTTTTCCACACTATGCGATTATACAATTAGGCATAATATTTATGTCAGCCAGAATATCATAGCCAATTATCCCATATTTCAGCTGAGTGCCCTACCTACACACCATTGGATATGTCCCAGGGTCTCCCCTATTTCTTCCACCTCATCACTTTTTCCCTCAAAACTGGAACTTTTCATATGAAATGACTGAAACTGCTGAAAAACTGACAGCTACACCAAATCTTTGTGATTTGCATCTGTCCTGGTTTCAGCTGGAATAATTTTCTTCCTAGTAGCTGGTATAGTGCTGTGTTTTGGATTTAGGATGAGAATAATGTTGATAACACACCAATGGTTTAGTTGTTGCTAAGCAGTGTTTGTACTAAGTCAAGGACTTGGTTTCTCATACTGCCCTGCCAGCAGAGGCTGGGAGTACACAAGAAGCTCGGAGGGGACACAGCAAGGACAGCTGACCCAAACAAGCGAAAGGGGTATTCCATACCATATTACATCACACCCAGCATATAAACTGGGGAAGTTGGCCAGGGGACACTGCAGCTCAGGGATTACATCGGTCAGTGGGTGGTGAGCAACTGCATTGTGCTACACTTGTTTTGTACATTCTATTATTACTATTATTTCCCCTTCCTTTTCTGTCCTCTTAAACTGTCTTTATCTCAACCCTTAAGTTTTACTTCCCCCCCACCCCAATTCTCTCCCCCATTCCACTGCGAGGGGGTAAGTGACCAAGCAGCTGTGTGGTGTTTAGTTGCTGGCTGGGGTTAAACCATGACAGTGTCTTGTCTGGTAAATATACTACAGAAGAAAGCATTATCTAGAGCTGCCCTTGTGTTTAGCCCATCCACTGGAGTTTCAAAGCCATGTGTTGCATATCAAGTGCCGGCAATCAGTGAGTTAATGCAAAGAGGAAGAGTTCTCTGCAGACTCACTCGCAATTGCATCAGGGAAAAGCACTCTAGGAATTACAGACTGAGCTGCATGAATTATGTCTGATTTCCAAAATAACACAAGTATTCTTGGCACACAAGGAGCTGGGGTAAGGGCTCAGAACGATGCTCTAATACCATTAACTATGAGCCAGCAGACTTCCCTCAGGGATCTTTGACTGCTGGATCTTTCTGCTTTTATCTTTCCTTTCCTGGCAACAGCAGAATCTTACCAAACTGTGGAGGATGTTGATCAGGAGGTAAGGAGTTAAACAGCCCAGGAAAGCCTCTGAATTTATGCTGCAGCTCAAACACATTTTCCCAGGACAACGAGGGAGCTAAACACATTTACACAATTGGAGTTTTTTTAATACTTTTTAGAGGAATCATAACCAGTTAAATACCCAGGGTATTAATGCTTTAAAAGTGACTTAATATAATAGGAGATAAAATCCAGTTGGTCTCCAGGACTATGAAGTTGGAGGTTATGGAGCCTCATTTAACAGAACAGCTCTATACAGATGTTTACTTTGACAGCACATTTGGGGGAGATTAAAAAGTGTCATATAATGGAATTTCATGGGCCAGATCCTGAAGAGGTACACAGTGACCCAGATCTGCTAAAGGCCACAGTACTTTATTAATTTACAGTACTTAGACATTTCATCCAGTATCTCCATAAGAATGAACTGAGTTTATATGGTTAGCTGTTTTCCCATATTTCCCCTCAAAACAAGGTGAGAGACAGGAAGTTTTGATAACCCCTCTGGACAGTTGAAAACAGATTGTTCAGATCTTCTGTTCTAAGAGACACAGGCTATGTGCTAGAAATGAAACAAGACTCCCCATACCCTGAAATCATCCCTTACTTTGCATTCTCATTTTCACCTAAATACAGAAAAGGAAAAAAAAAATACCACATTGGTGGGGAGAATCTGCCAATCATTCCAATGACTGCATATCTGACACAGACCAGATTTCCCCTTTCTTTGGTCAAATCTCATTCAGACCTCTCCTGCTAGAGTCACACTAGAGCCACAGCATTATCCTTTCTAGCCTCAGAAAACCATTTAGTTTTTGAGCTCAGACAATTAAGATAAATTTTTTTTCTAGAGGCTGTCAGACTGTCATAGTTCAGGCCATGCCATGGTACACCAACAGGATACGAATGTCTGCTTAATTTTAAGTTCCTGGTTAGCTTCAGAAATGGTATCCTTTTTACCAGTTCTCCTCAGCAGGTTTCCTCTTTTGTTCTGAAATTCTGTATAATTTGGGGATACATGATGGTGATTCACACAGCCCACAAGTCCTCTGCAAAGAAGGCATTATTGGGCTATACCATCAGAGCAGAAACATGCTTGTTTAATCCATTGCTAGGCCCACCTGAAGGATGAAAGGGTTTTTCTCGCTTTCTGGATACTTATTGAACTGTAGCATTGCACAATTTCAGCTCCAGAAAGTGAGCGGTTCAGATCTCAGTGTGACAGCAACAGGGTAACATCCCCACTCAGATTTCAATTAATTTACTTCATGCGATTCAGATTACAGCAATACCCATTTGTCCTGTTGGCATTCCTGAATGCCATTATTCTGTGATTTAGCCATTGCAAATGTGACTGCAGTGGAAGAAAGGAAGACCCTTTCCTTTTGCCAGATCCTGTTGTTCATAATTTTACAGGGTGCACTAAGCCAGACACAATTTGGACTAGTCTTCTAGATTCCAAGTCACTCATAAAAGCGATAGATACAGTATTTACCTATAGCACTTCATCCTAATTACACAGAGATCCAAAACAGCCCTGAAAAGTGAAACAATCTTACATTGCCAAATTGTCTGTCCCCACCAAGGACTGATCTGCCTTTATTATTCGAGGGCTTGGCATGAACACAGACAGTGATTGTTTACTACTTTATTACAAGAAAGGATGTGAAAAATAGAGAATGCAGACAAATACAGGTTATTTCTATTTAGCCCAGCTTTATACTTTAAAACTAGTGACATATCATTGGCACTCTGCATGATATCTGACTGTCCGGTTGTAGTATCCTGCAAGTGTCTCAGGCTGGCAGAAAATGGGATTGCTTTCTCATTTATCAGCTTAGGAGGCGAGATGTACAAACCTGAGTCCTCTTAACTAAGCCTGTACTTGGCATCATCTGCTTTAATGTCTCTACTTTCTCTCTTTTCTAGAGTTGGGGTTTTTTTTGGGGGGGGGGGTTGTTGTTTTTTTTTTGTTTTGGGTTTTTGTTTTTTTGCAGGGGAGTGTAGAAGGTTGTATTTTCTCAGAAGCTGCTGAGTTCTGTCTTGCAGATGGCCCTTTCCTTCTTTTCAGTACATACCACGTTGTTATATCCTGTGTCCTACCCATGACATGCAATTTAACCAGCAACACTCAGACTTGTTAGCAATGTGTCATGGCTACATTCACCTACCTCAATTCCCTGGACACTTAACATCTAAATAGAAGTGATTCACCAGAACTCCATTCTGTTCCTGCTCCGTGACATACACCAAATTTACCTACCATTGTGATGAGGACATGCTAAATATGCTTATGCTTAATCGACACAATGGTTATGTGACCATGAAGTAAGTCATGAAAGAGAAGTGCCCTGTTCCCATTGCAGCACTATACTTCTAACTGGAAGCTGATCCTCTGCTTTCATGGCACATTTCACCACATCTTTACACATAATGTCAATGGGATTTTGTCTTGGTTTCAGCTGGGATAGAGTTAATTGTTTTGCTAGTAGTTGGTACAGTGCCATGTTTTTGAGCTAGGTATGAGAAGAATGTTGATAACATTGATGTTTTCAGTTGTTGCTAAGTAATATTTAGTCTAATGTCAAGGATATTTCAGCTTCTGATGCCCAGCCGGCGAGAAAGCTGGAGGGGCACAAGAAGTTGGAAGTGGACACAGCCAGGGCAGCTGACCCAAACTGGCCAAAGGGGTATTCCATACCATGTGACATCACATCTAGTATATAAACTGGGGGGAGTGGGGGGCAGGGGGATCGCCGCTCGGGGACTAACTGGGCATCGATCAGCGGGTGGTGAGCAATTGCACTGTGCATCATCTGTACATTCCAATCCTTTTATTATTACTGTTGTCATTTTATTAGTGTTATCATTATCATTATTAGTTTCTTCTTTTCTGTTCTATTAAACCATTCTTATCTCAACCCATGAGTTTTACTTCTTTTCCTGATTTTCTCCCCCATCCCAATGGGGCAGTGGGGGGCAGTGAGTGAGCAGCTGTGTGGTGCTTAGTTGCTGGCTGGCGTTAAACCATGACATATTTCCTTATTCCTTTGCTTACAGTCACTGGATGTTCATGATCTGCCTTTTCACTGGGGAAGTAGCAGCACCAAATACCTGTGTGGGCTTGTGTGATGGGGACCACATGACTAGCAGTTTCCAAGGCAGTTAACTGAAATGAGCCTGTCTCCTTAACAGTACACCTGATTCTGTTGTGTTATTAAAACTGAAGCAAGTCCCTATGATAATGGAGAATGCATCTGGTTACCATGGGAACTATAGGAGGTTACTCAGCCTGATTCAGATAGCACCTTCTGTGTTACAAGTGATATTTCAAATGAACAGTAGATGAAAGCCTTAGTAACATGAGTCAAAGCTAGCAGAAGCCTCAAAAATAAATGCACATGCATCTTACAGTATGTCATGTAGCTGTATTAGCACATCCTTGGAGAATCTCTTCCAGACATTTCCAAGTGTTTTGTCCATTTTGCCTTTGAATAAGCCCAGCACATCATCACTGTGTTCGGTGGATGCAGGGGGACCCTGCTTGCATCCAGCTATGTTTACATAACAGGATGATGAGAATGCACTCCAGACCTCACTGGAGCCAGACTAGACTTAAAATGTTAGGAACAACAAAGTATAGCAAACTAGCACATTTGCAGGTAGCCTAACGTTTCCCTGAGGCATGAAAGCACATTTTGAAAACAGAATGGAGTTGATAAGAAAAGCACCACCCTACAGAAGCTACTCTGTGCCCTTTGTAATAACATGCCACTGCTTCCCACAGGGCTTTAAAATATGCATCAAAGCTAGCAGATGCTTAAATAGCAATGGGCAACTCAGCAAAACACAATAGTTTGGGCTTTGCAAGGGGGTGCAGGCATGTTTCTCCGTTTTGCAAATAGCTCTTGATGAAGTAAAATGTGTTTAGAAATGCACGTAGCTTGGTACCATGCATCTTTGCAACCTCATTTGATCCAGCTTAGGTCTAAGATTTAGGAAAAAAAATCTGGTTTCCTTTGCAGGTAGTGTCCTACCTGCTTTTGAAATTCAGTGTCTGACTGAGATCACTCCGCAGAGCCCCTGTGAACAGCATCCTGTAAGACTTTGCATTTTCAAGAATATCTTAATGAATTTCCTTTGTCCCTTGGTAGAAGGAAGAGCAGTAGCTCACATTGGAGAGTGATCTGGGGCAGTGACACCCCACACCAGAGTGACAGTGTGTGCTGCAGCCACTGAACCCAGAGCAGAGGTCCCACTTACCACAGCTCTCAGCATACAAAGCCTCATTTAGTCCTGCAAATCTACCTAACATGCAGAAGGAATGGTGGCATTTGGACTAATTAAATGGATTCTTAACACCGCTTCATTGTGGGTATTAAATATTTATATGCAGGGGCTGCAAGAAAAGAAGCCACACATGCTCAAACGCTATGTAGGGAGAGGTGTGACATCAGAGTGTTAAATATGTGCTTGCAACCACTGTTATAGCAATACGGTGAAATCCACCATTGCTTAGATAAGACAAGAGAAATGCTGCTGCTGCTGAGTGTGCTAGAGAAGTGCACAGGTAGTACAGTACTGCAGTAGCTTAACAGAGAAACTGGAGACCAAAAGGAACAGCCAAGAGAGGAGGGATTTTCTTCCTTGTCCCTAATTCACCCCGGAAAAAAAAAAAAGTACTGAGTCAAGGTAAAAGACTCACATATAGGAATATCCATGCCATCTGCTTAGTTTGGGGACAGAATTCAGCACAACACAGCAAGAGAGACAGGGAGAGTAAGTGGGAAGGTGCTTTTGCCTAATGCCTCGGCCTCTGCACACTGCTGCAATACACTGAATATCAGTGAACAAATCTGATGTAATCAATTTTACTTCCTGTTACACTGGACCAGTGACAGAGCATCATTTACAAAGCTGGGCACTACACGATTGAGCTTAGAGCTAAATCCTCAGCTAAGGATATGTTTTGTTGCATAATTCTCACACCATTCAAAGGCCAGGGTTTATCTGCTCTGGCCTTTGCACTATAATTTTTATTAGTACCAGTATAGGCTTACAATTCTTTGCAGTATTCATCACCCAAGTCAAAATAAAAGCAGAAGACCCTAATGAGCTGCTAAACTTACCAAACAGAACAGAAGCTCACAAAAAGTATAATGTAGTGAGTGCAATTTTAAAATACAGTTTTTAGGTTAAGTCTAAAAGGAAAAGAGGCCCACCCACAGGTTTGGAAGTTCCTGGCTGCTGTGATTTCTTCCAAACATCTTGATCTCCTGTTCCCATCTGACTAAAGCATTTATGGATATTGATATTTATTACTGAGCACTAATACTATAGCAGCACAAACACCTATCTGGTCAGAGACCAAAGCAGTGGCTGTTTTGATGAGCAGAATATGCCACAGGTTTCAAGAGATTCCCAGCTCTGGGCTTTTACTATGGAGTCTTCCTTTGGCTCCTCCTTTATTCACTTTGCCAGAAGTGTCTGCCAAACACTCAGCTCTCGAAATTCCTTACATAGGAAAAGAATTCCGCCCCCCCCCCCTTTTTGAGTTTGGGAGATATTCTCACCAGTCTGCTTTTGTGCATGCAAATAAGACATCCCACCATTCAGTCATGTGGCAGTCTGTTTCACAAATGCCCCAGCTCTGGTGGAACAGCTGGTACCTCAGGTGAGGAATCAGGCCATCAGAGCAGTGCTTGGCTCAGCACTGGCACAGCCCAGGGTGCTTGCAGCAGAACCAACACAGACAGAGGCACAAGTGGGGGACTAGCTCACTGATGAAATGAACCAACGAGAAATTAAGGGCATTGCACACACAGCATCACACTGTGCTCAGATCTAGCCAGTCAGTCCTGCACACATTCATATCAAGCTAACTCCTTTAACTCATTTATCTAAGCATCCCGAGCACTCAAAAGTTATAAACAACATCCACTTCTCTTCTCCTCCCCACCTCCTGCACCACAGCTATGTTAGAAGCTGCAAAACTAGAACAATAGTAGGATTACTGAAATAACTCCCTATTTTCTTATAATTAACAGATAACACTGGGACTTTATTTAATTGTTTCTGCATTAATGCGTCATTCCAAAACTCAGCTAGAAAATGGAAGGAAAAGCCTGGATTAGCATGCCTAGAGCAAAGTTGAATTTAACATGCTAGGGTAAGGGGAAAGAACAGACATTATATGAAAAATGTCATTTAGTCCCCCTTTTTTTCCAGGAACATCACACTAAGTGGTAGGCTGGCCCCCTTCCAAAGCTTGATGCATCAAGGGTCATGGTGGCTTCTGAACGGGCATAATTCTTTATGCTGTGCTTCCATAACTTGATTGTTAAAGTTTGTAGATTTACATCGTATCAGAGCAGGGGATTCTAAACTGCTGACTACCAATTTATAGAGCATAGCATTTCTATATGCAGAGAGACACTCTGAAGAGCAGGCTTGGAAATATTGAAGGTTTGCTTTTCCTTCTAGACCAACAAGTGTTATGGATCATGAGATACGGAGCAAAGGGATAGACACACCTGTGGAAGATGTAACATTTTGGGAGGGCAGAGAATGAGGGATTAAGAGGTTAAGTCTCTGGGAGGCTCTGCGAAGCCCCAGTGTCTGGTGCCTACAGTGCAAACACAGTGTTTGCCTCGAAAAGGGAAGAGACAGTTTCTCTCTGACCACCCTGCTAGGCTCTCAGATGGCCCTGGACCCCTGTCACAGCTTGTCTCTTTCCTCTGAAACAGCAGGGATCTCCATTTCAGAGTCCTTCTTCCCTAGTCTTTATCATACATGCTTACAATTACATGTCTGCACAACCAAATGTAGGTAGCCAGAGGCACACCTGTTTCATTGGTAAAAGATGCTGTGTCTTCTCTCTGTTATAGACACCCCTGATTAGGTTAGCAGGAGCACGCTAGCTTTTGCTGTGCTTGTGCCCCCATTTTTCTGTGCAGACAGTTCATGCCACAAAACTAACCCCTTCCTGGTCTGAGATAGTGCAGAATTAGGAGGCCCTCAGACAGGCTGCAAGACACAGAGGCTTTGAAGATGGTCCAGAATAAGGGGCTAGATATGTCTGCAGGAGGCCACCTCAGTACCTTCCTGTTCAAATGGGTCTTATATAGAATCTGAGACTTTGAGATGCTCCCAGTTAGACAATGCTCCCATCTTGATATGGGCATCATTTTTCCTACCGTTTAGATCAGAAATGCATCTTGCCTGCTTTCTTACAAATCCTCTTGGTTATTTTAATCAGTGACAAAAAGGACCTGACCCAATAGGGATGAGCGCAAGTGTGTATATGGGACAGTGTGCCACTTTATGCATGAGACCTGAGCAGGTCTGCACATACCAGAACAGCCATCATAATGGCCTCTTTTCCTCCTTCCCATATGCTATCCTCTTCTCTGTCCTAGTTCTCTATCTCCAAATGGCCATTGCTAATGACTCATATTTTGCATCCTGCATTACCTGATAGTACACTAGCCTCACGATACTTCAATTTGTGCAATTACTGCTCCTAACAGGCAGCCAGAAAGGTCCATGACTTGTGTGACTTCTTTAGTTAAACCGGTAATGATGCTATTATATGTGCTAACTGACATTTGGGCGTCCTTCATGAGTGCTCCGCACGAATTCTGAGTTTGGATCTCCAGCATCATTAGAAAGAACATCACTCTCATCAGCAACTCACTGCTAGCTGCTTCCATGCTGGTTTTGTCATTTGGACACAGGATACTTTCCTGTAGACTAGTTGTTAACATGTTGTGTTTGAGTATATACATTTCTTCCTCCCCTGCCTTTTATTCCTTTAGCTACTCCACAGAGTCTTGGAAGCAAGTGGCACTTTCACACATGGACACATGAAGGACGCATGTGATTCTGACTAAAGATACTTAAAATCAGATTTAGAAGCACCAGGAGAGCTGGGAAAGATCTTGGGAGGTCAGCTAATTCCTTGCTTCTCTTTTTAATCAAAAGGGCACAAAACTCTTTACCAAAAAAAAAAAAAAAAAAGAGAAAAAGAAATAAAAATCTAAGGACCAGTTAATCTTGGGGGGGGGGGGAATCACAGCCCATCTTACACTGATTTCCCCTACATTTGTTAGCACATATGGCTTGTTAGTTCTGCAAGCATTTTGGTGAGACTTTCTAGGTGTTTTATGACCTCTTGCAGATAAGACCACACTGAGAAAATCCATTCTTGTCCATTTCCATCAGCAGTATCCAAACAATTTCTGAAAGTGTTTTGTCTACAGTTTTCTTACAAATCCTCAGGGGTGAAGATTTTGACATATCTCAAGTATTTGTTGGCCTGAGTCAAAGCAGAAAGTATTAAAGAATGCCCAAATTAAGGAAAAAAAAAAAAACAAACCAAAACCCACAACATTTTTTGATCAAACATACTGTTTCAGGTTGATCTAAAACACTTTTTTTTTTTTTTTTTTTCCATTTTTGAAAACTGCTTTTCAGGTTGATCAAAGCAAAAAATTTTATCTGCGTTTTGGGGGAGGGTTGATCATATGAGTTTTTAAAATATTGCTCCCTAGTGAAGAACAAACCTGCCTAGCAATGTCAATCAACTTCTACCAAAAACCTATCCAGAAAAGCCCCATGTCTGCAGGAGCTGCTTCTAAGCTCCTCTTTGGGGATACAAGCTAATAATTTGGATCTTGGAGTTCTGCAGCCTTCCTGTTGCTTTGAAGTACCTCCATAACCTTCTGAGGGGTCCTAATCCTGCAGAGTGACAAACCTCAGCCATTTTCTTCCTTCTGTCTTAAGTAAAACCTGGTTCTGCAAAACAGTGCGGAGTGCATCGCCTTGGCTGAGAGCAGGTCTCAGCAGCAGATGGTCAGGGAGATTTCCTCAGCTCTGCTATTTTTAACATTCAGTAGCTGGTTTCATAGGTCATTAAAAAAAAAAAATTTTCTTGTAAAACTGTCTGTCTCTTGCCAGTCCTCAGGCTTTGGCTAACAAAAGGGTCCTGGAGCTTGCCCCAGTCCTTGTCAACTGAGCACCTTGAAGCACTTTATCTAGTGCCAGGTTCCTCCACGTAAAAGTTGTTTCAGTGAAAGAACTACTAAAGTCCCTTTATCTAAAATGTCTGCTAAGTAGATGAGGTTGGATAAGGAGCATGCAAAATGGACGCATGCTTTGTTCTCAGAGATTCATACAGTGACTCCAGAGATGCCGTAAACTTCATTTAGATGCAGGTTCACCGAGATATAGAGGCTCCTTGAGAAACTACTCTTTCCATGATCCCTTTCCAAAGGGAAAAGCATTGTGTCCATCATTATTAAACTCATTACTGCTTGCTGAGAGCATTTAGTGTTAGTTCATGACTGATTAAAATATTCAAATGATCAGGAACAATAAAAGAATGCATGTTTTCCCAGTGCCAAGACAGTCACACTGTGAACACAGTGACAATAGGACAATACATTTGTTGATTATGTAAACTATAATTCCTCTGAAAAAACTACGTGAAGAATAGGAGTAAATCCATGCTTCTAAATGAACCATGGGGAATACATTCTACGAGAAATCACCAGCTCAGAACTTCTCTTAGGAACTAAGATGATTTTATAAAACAACAATAAAACTTACGGAAACAGAAAAGGCTATGATACATGACCTTTGCCCCAAGTGTTCTCTCTGCAACAAGAACAACTGAAGAAATTCACTAAAACACATCCACTTTTCTGCTATACCTTTATCTGTCTTGTGCACCTCTATCTGCCTTGTCATTTTAAAAATAATGATTTTGCACTCTTGGGAACAGTTTATGGTTTAATTTATGCTCACCATCACATTGGCCTCAATCCTTGGTAAGACTTTCAAAGTGCAGGCATACCCTACAGTGGACTTCTTGCTGCTAGGAAATGCTTGTACAATTGGGAGAGACCCCCTGGGTCTTTAAGTCCAGTTCCCTTACCAGGAACGCTCATCCAAAGCCACCCAAATGCATACATGCCTGTATTTTCCCATGTTCACTGAGACTAACACCACTTAGCCCTATAAATTCAAACATAGACACCTGCATTTCAAAACACAAACACCCCCCCACTCCCACCCCCCCAAAAAAAAGAATCTTAAGGGTATTCAAGAAAGCAAAAAGCAACCCCTTTTTTTCTTTCACTTCTTTACTCATGTAGAAGGTAAGGCTCTTATCTGGCCATTCCAGTAAATATCACGCTTGGCTTGTCACCTGTACTGCAAGGTAAACTGTTTGCTCCTAGCCCTTCATATCACATCTCTCTGTTGTTGCAGTGGAACACATGGAATGCAATAGGATCTTTCTACCTCAGCAGCAGTTTACCACAACTGTTTGCTTAACTGTTGTAAAGGGATATGAATTCTCTTTGGAAAAAATTTTATTAAAATACAGATATCTGGCTCCTTGTCTTAGGAATAACTGAGACAAGCTGCAGTTCTGAAGACCAACTGAAAAAACTGCTGGTAAATATTGCTTACTGGGAACAGGATGTTTCACTACTTGTTCTTAACTAAAAACAAGAAAGGATGACACTTAATACTGTTATAAGTACTGTGATTTCTGCTCAAAACCACAGAGCACTGTCCTGTTTCAGCTGGGATAGAGTTAACAGTCTTCCTAGTAGCTGGTACAGTGCTATGTTTTGAGTTCAGTATGCGAAGAATGTTGATAACACTGATGTTTTCAGTTGTTGCTCAGTAGTGTTTAGACTAAAGTCAAGGATTTTTCAGCTTCTCATGCCCAGCCAGCGAGAAAGCTGGCGAGGCACAAGAAGTTGGCACAGGACACAGCCAGGGCACCTGACCCAAACTGGCCAACGGTGTATTCCATACCATGGGACATCCCATCTAGTATAGGAACGGGGAAGTGGGGGCAGGGAATCGCCACTCAGGGACTGGCTGGGTGTCGGTCGGCAGGTGGTGAGCAATTGCACTGTGCATCATTTGTACATTCCAATCCTTTCATTATTGCTGTTGTCATTTTATTAGTGTTATCATCATTATTAGTTTCTTCTTTTCTGTTCTATTAAACCGTTCTTATCTCAACCCACGGGTTTTGCTTCTTTTCCCGATTTTCTCCCCCATCCCACTGGGTGGGGGGGAGTGAGTGAGCGGCTGCGTGGTGTTTAGTTGCTGGCTGGGGTTAAACCACGACAGCACACATGCTGTGAGTCTAGTATTGTACAGGTTTAAAAAACCATTTCCAAAACTTAAAATGAACAGGAGCTTGGTGGCCATCTCTGTTTGGAAACGTTGATTTATAGCCATTTCAGAGTAAGTTCCGTAACAGTAGAGCTATGAAGTACTTTGACTTACTTTGCACTGGTAATAATCACACCCTGGAGAGGCCAAGTATGGCCTCTGTATTGGCCACACAGTGACTGCAAGGGAATTATCCTCCTCAGCCAGCTGTGGACACAGGCCTATGTCCCTGCCACCCTGTTGCCAAAGAAGTAGCTCCCTGATGGCAGTTTATGCTGAAATGGTAAATAAACCTCTTGCTGCCCATCCTCTATACTTGTAGGACTGGGAGCACTAATCACATCATCTCAATGATGAAGTCTGGGACCTCATACTTTAACTGGAAACTTAAATCTGTTACAAAACCCCACTTTTCCTCCCAGCACTCCCCAGCTGGGGAAAGCAAAGCACAGTGCATCTCCAGTCCTGCTTCTTTTTGCTACTTTAGTCTAATAGCCCAAATGCCCTTTCATCCACTCCTCCCTCACCACTTCTTCTTACACCCCTCTGCTTCGTGGGCATTGCTTTCAAACTCTGCTGCCATGCAGCAGCCTTTGAAACTGCTCCTGAATGAGAGTCTCCTGCTCCTTCTGGCCACTGTCCTTCCTACCATGAGCTCCCCAAACACAAAGGCACATGCACTGGCTTCTCCCTTGCTCCCATTATTCTGTGGGAGGAGAGAAGTCTAACACCCTCAGGTAATCTGCTTGTCTTTCCTGTCTTTTAAATCAGAAGCTCTTCAGAGCAGAGAGAGTCTTTACTCTTATCCTGCACATCACTAAGAACACTGTGGGCACATAATAGACAATAATTGTATCTCTTCACTTATCAGCAAGGTAGAAATGAGCTGATTTTCCTGTAATAACTATTCCTAGCTTGCTGTATGCAACACCAGCCCCATAGCTGCCTCTCTAGCCCCCTTTGCCAGCTGTAGCAAGACAGACAAGATAAACACCAGAGTGTAGGACACCTTTTTTCCTTCAGAGCATGCCGCACTTTTCCTTTCCCAGCTTCAGAGCTCTTTGCAGTACATCTGCATTGCTGTACTGAAGAGTAAAAGTGCTTGTCCTAATGGAGAGGTGGGACTGAATAAGCAGGTAGTTGGCAGAGAATGGATCCACCCAAGATTTCCACATATCCACCAGTCAGGATATGGATCGGCTTTTATTTCTAAGTTCAGTGAACAACTCTGCAAAGTATTTCTAGAAAGATGGTTGATAGATGTTCTAGCATAAGCATCTAAGTGGTATCTCATGGCTGGAGCACTGTACCTCCCCCCATCAGGGAAAGCCTTTCCTGTGTTCATAATGCTGATACACTAAGGATGCTGTAGAAGTTGCAGGAAGCACTGTGAAAACTTGTAGCAGAGTAGAACTAGCAGCACAATAAATTAACAGCTAGGGAAGCCTCTTCTAAGGCTTCTGACCTTAAATATTTTTTAATCTAACACATAAGGCTTAGTTTCTTCATTTTTCTATTTGCCTTCCTGTTTACCAGGTGGATTCCACTATTCAGGACTCAACTCGGAGTAAACAGAAGCACAAACCCTTACTGAGTGAAAGAGAAAAGAAATAAACTTCTCTCCAGTTTTACTTGTACAGCCTGTATTTGCAGGAGAGCATTCTGTTGTTATCAACTTATTTATGTTAAATGCATAATCCCTTATACACATAAAACTTGCAGACCACTTTTTCTTCCTTTCTTCACACGTTTTTAGCACTAGCCTTCAGCTTCCTGTGGCAAACCTAGCCTTTATAGCTCCTCTTTTGATCTCATCCTAACACTAAGATTTTCCTTTAGAAGTCTCATCCTGCTCTCAGTTCTTTCCTGCTTTATCTTTTCTAGTGGCTGTTATTTTTCCCCCTGGTCTTTGCTTGCCACTTTCCTTATTTCATGTACCTGCCTTTAGTTCTCCTTGATATACAGGAATTTCACCTGGTACGAATAAAATTAGCTGCAAGAAGATGAAGAACATTGAATCTTCAGTATTTCTAGTGGTGGAGAGACAATCTAAGAAACAACTCCTCTCACATGCAAGATGTGTTGTGACAATTAGGTACAATCAGAAAGGTGCTCGCTTTCTACTAGCTCAGGATAGGCATCCTCAGCCTTTCCCTAAGATCTAGCCAATGGGAATGTCACCATCGATGTCGATGCTCTTTGAATATAGACTTTAATTTCCCTGTGCTTTATTCCTATATTCATTAAGTATTAGCATTAATACTTTCTTATCTAGATACTTATTATAATTGAGCTGCTCATGAGTTCCAAGGATACACCAACCATGTCTGAGAGAACAGTGGCTGAACATTGCCCCACCCTGTTAGCAGTGGAATTCCCCTCAGCCTGACTCCTTCCCTCAGAAAAGGGTAGGACAGGGCTAAATCAGATAAAATGTAGTATGAACTCGACTAGAGAGAATTAACATGGAAAAGGGGGTGGCTTGAAATAAGGCAGAAAGCCATAAAGGCAAAACGGGGCGGGGGGGAGAACCCACCCTGCAGATGTACAATCCTGCATCTGACCATCCTGCTGCTCTGGTTTATTGAGGGCTTACTAAAGGCAGGAGTACTCCGTGCAGAGAACAATTTTTCTACAACTTTAAGCTGAATTTCATTAAATTAAAAATGCATAAAGTCTAAACCTTGTTTTCTTTCAATTTTAGTGTTCAGAGAAGTAGAAAGAATTGATACATCAGTAATAGCAGACTGGCGAGAGAAGAATTTATGACTACAGAAATGCTGAGGCACTGCAATAGAAAGAAACATTTAAGCCTTTCTATTAAAGTTACTCATATTAAAAAGTAATAGAAGTTTTAAGTTTTTCAAGGCTTTACTTATTTCATCAGAGTGATACCAGTAAGTAGCAATTTGTCATAACCAGAGAGCTGAAACAATCATCCTGCCCTCAATGAGCAACTCTCTGAAACAGCATGTAAACATAAAGGTGGGGAGAGATGCAGCTGCTTTGTCTAGTCCATGCAGGAGCATCTGCTTTGTGTAGCAGGACACAGTGCTCCCTTTTGGTCATCCTTCTGTGATTTCTCTCTGCCTCTCAACTGGTACAAAAAGCTTGGTTTTAACCCCTCTGAGGCTGTGTGGATGTGGTGAATCCAGGTGAAAGTCTGCCTGCTGCCCAAGGTTTCTTAGCACTGGAAAATGAAAGACAGAAAATGTACCAGCGATGAGGGGGGCTGCTTTTTATTAGACAAATTAAATCTTTCAGTGCACCCAACAAATATCAACGATGAAGAGGCAAACCTGACAAACATGAATGATCTAGTCACCAAAAGGAAGAGAAATGGATTAGGCTGGACAGGGGCCAAGATAAAGCATGAGGGGATGGAATTAAGCTTGGGAAAACATTTGGAGTAGATGACACTGGAGCATGCTGATGAGCTACCTTGACATAGTATGTCCAGGACTAAATTATGGACTCTCTGGTTATGCTCCAAGAGTCACATTTATGCTTACAGAAACACTTCAATAAGAATCATAGAATCATTTTGGTTGGAAAAGACCTTCAAGATCACGTCCAACCATTAAAGGTTTCTGTGGATGTCAAATTAGGAATTACACAGCCTGGACCTCAGCCTGAGTAGAAGAAAAGCGTTCAGAAAATAAAAGTGATCTGTGTCTTCAAATGAAATGTTAGGAAGAACAGCTATTGCCTGAGATGCTGAGAAAAGTTTACTGCAAACCTATCCTCAGAGATATAAATAAATGGGCCTAACAACCTTTCAACTCTCATTTCTATACCTAGTCCCCTGCTGACCTGTTCCTGCTCCACTATAATAGCTTCAGTGTTAAAAAACTGCAAAAGAAGGAACTCTGGAATTGAGTTTCCCTAGCACCACAGCTAATGCTTTCCAAAGAGACACGTGCCATTTACTCTTTGGATGCCTCAGTGCCTTGACATTTGACATCATGGACATCATGACCATGACCAATACCATTTTCCTAGGGAGGACTGAGCTCTAAGTTTGGATGTATCA
Organism: Harpia harpyja; assembly: GCF_026419915.1. NCBI lineage: Eukaryota > Metazoa > Chordata > Aves > Accipitriformes > Accipitridae > Harpia > Harpia harpyja. The sequence continues at coordinate 45,544,402 of NC_068943.1, read as the reverse complement.
GAGAAATTCCATGTACCTTCTTATAGGAAGGATGGAAATAAGCAATGCCATAAATTAAGTTTATTTCTCCAAAAGGCTTATAAGTTTTCATGTCTCAGCCAAAGCAATCCAGCAGCTCTTTCAAAAAGCTTTAGGTAGCTTGAGTATTCTCCAATTCTGATGCACACTAATAGACATTTTTTCCTATTTTGCTTGTGCTACACAATTGGTACACACAGGCAGTTCTGCAGATACAGGGTGAACCCTGAATGCTGACAAGCAGAGGACATTTTACTTCATCCAAGGTAAGAAATGCTGGAGAATTTTTCTTAATGCTGAGACATTACTGTTTGCCCTATTGATGCACTTAAAGTTGGACTTGTCAGCTCTAATTGCTTTGCGGTCCTTTTGGTTAGAGGGTGAGCTAAACTTAAATACCAGAGGAGAAAGGTTAGTTCAATACCTTTCTCTGTTATGTCTTGTCTCTCACTGCTCAGAGAGAAAGGTGCTTCCTCAACTCATTTACTTTACAAGACTTTGCCACTCCTAGTAAGTTTGAATCGGTTTTCACTTCATTTACTATATTTGTGTCAGAATGAACATGTTTCTCACAACGATATGGGGATTACCAACCCCTGTTTGATGAATGGATGAGCAGGAATAGACTAGTAACTCCTGAAACTGGCTTCTGAATAGGCCCAATCTCACTAGCATCTACTTCAACATTTGAACTTTTATTTTTAGCAGTTTCTATTCATTCAGCATTTCACCAAGCACACAGCCCATTAACTATTGTCAGAAAAGTACAATCGGCTAATATAGGAGAAAAGGAACAAGAAAATTAGCAAGGGCTTGCACAGCACCATTACGACCTGATGCTGCAACTCCCTCAACTGCCTCTATTACAATGACTAGGATTACTCTAAACTTATTTGAGCTTTAAAATCAATATCTGAATTGCTGTGATTCTTTCAATTTTACAATCCTTTCTAGATTCTTCCTAGGTTACTTTTTACATCAATGTTTCCAGGTTCAAATACTTGCAACAGGAAAAAAAGATCACTGAAATAATAGGATTTTTTTCCTCTCACCTATTTTACAGTTCAGCATCTGTTCAGTCTATTGGCCTTCACTCAATCTTTGCTCCTTTTGGTCCTCCTCCCTCTTTTTGTTCTACTGTTTCTTCAGTTCATTCTTACAGATGTCAAATCCCATTTTCCTTGGTTTTACTCTTCAGTCTCTTGGGTTTTAGACAGATGGTATTACAGATACTGTTACTGTCGGGTCTCCTTCTCAAGTCATTGCATGTGACTGTCTTTGGAGATAACAATCATAGGACTTGGAAGGAATTGGTAAGTCCAGTTAGGGCAAGGCACGATCTACTCTACACAAACCCTTCCTAAGGTATGTCCATGCAACCTCTGCTAAAATCCAATGCAAACCTATCAGTAAAGAGGACAGTCCATGCAAGAATCACACAGCTCATCAGCTAGAGACTCTGTGCTTCTAGGCTGCTGAGCCCTGGTTGCAGAACTTTTTGGGACTCAGCCCCCATAATGTTCACCCTTCTCACTGAAAAATAGCTTAGAAAACTGGGCTTCCCCATCTGTGCAAGTAGGACAAGTCTCCAGAGCAGGTGCTGCTCTCAGACAACCCCTACAAATTCCCATCATTGCCATGAAAACTGCACATCCATTCTATCTTGTCAAATGTTAACTGCTTTCTTAAAGGATTGCTTTTTTACCACCCCCACAACTTTACACACTAAAAGCTCTTTTATGTAAAAATAAAATCTGGTTTTGCTTTGGGGTGGGTTTTGGCGGGGGGAGCACTTAATATTCCATGCTCTACTCTTCTTTCCCCACACAGCTAAGAATAGGATGGAGTCTCCTGTGGTCCCACAGAAAGTACCACACAAGCAACTGCTGAAAACAGACCCAGCAGTCCCAAGATGACAATCTGCAGAACAGCAAAGAGAATATGACACAAATGTACAGGGCTCTGGAAATGCACCTCCTCTCAAACGTCAACCTTTTCTCCCATCACATAATTTTATCTCAGTCTTGCTTCCTTCTGCAAATACCCAGCTTTTCCTCATGCCACCCCATCACTACAATTCTAACTTGTAGACTTCTCTTCCATCACACTGCTATCCATGCCACCATTCATCAGTTTACACCAGTTGGAGTAGAGCTTGCAACATTTTAGTGGTTGGTTCTTCAGGAGAGAGTTGTTGATAAGCTTTACTTTACAAATACCTTGATTAAGAGTGATAACATTCAATCTGAAAGCATCTTACTTGACTCACAATTCATAAGCCTTGAAATGTTAGACTTTTTATTCTGGGCTGAGGTAATATGCATCACTGATTTTTACAGTGAGTCAGCAACACTATTTTTCAAGGCAACATAACTTTTGTCTTTCCTAATCAGTCCCATTAGATACTGCATTTTTGTCTGCCTCTGTTACATCCAGGGAATTTGTTCCTTCCTTTTTTTACTTCGAACAAATCCCTGTGTCTGGAACTGTTTGTTTGAAAGACAGGGGCTCAGTAATGATGCAGCAGCAGTTTGCATTCTCTCTTCATCAATGCAGTTAATGACAGAGACTGTAAGAACAGTCAGAACTGGGCCCCTTTGTTTTCAAACAGATTTTTTTTTTTGTGTCCATCAGAAGATCTAAATTAATCTTCCCTCTTTAAGAATCAAAAATAGCTGTGATAGCCTTTCACAGTTCTTGCATCCTCCAAGTCTTTCAGTTACCCTTTTCTTATGTCACCTGTTCACAGCCTACCTCCATCTGGTTCTTTGGCAGGGGTCTGAAGGTGTTGGTTCTGCTGGTAGGGCAATCTTAACTCGTTAGCACTTCCCAGAGGCCAAAAGGGGTAGTTTACTTTGGGGAAATAATCCAAGCAACAGCGGTCCTAACTGAAGCAAGTGATATTTGAAAAGGAGAGAGATTAGAAAGGAAAACAAAACCAAGTTTGCTCATCAGATCTGGATTTGAAAATTAAACTAGATTTGCTTTTTGTAGCTTACTTGACAAGAAAAGAGGAAGCACAAGAAGAGAGCTTCACCTTGTAAAAACAGTCCCGAACTCCTGTGTTCTCCCTGCATCAGCCTTGTTACCAGCTCACCTTTCCTCTTGGGCTCTGTGTTTTCTGGTCAGCTTACTGCCTGTGGAGCCTATTACAAGCTCTTTGGCACAAGACAGCAAGGTGCTGTTAGTAGACACAGAAAGGATGAACAGCCCTTGCTCAGAGAACTACTATCATCTCGTTTCCCAATTATTAGTGGGCAAGGCTGGCGAGTCCAAAAATAGTGATTTCTGTTGCTATCTGTGCCAGTCCATTTCTGACAAGAAAGTTACTCCCAGCAAGAGAAGTGGGTTCACATCCTTTTGCTGCTGACCATCAGTTCCCCTCTCTTCTGAGCACAAGAACAGGGCCCCCTAAGCATTTCAGCTACTGATTTCTTTTACCAAGAAATTAGAGACAGATCCTGAAAGTTCTGCCTCAGACCTCATCCACAGCAGGGGGCTGAGAGAGGAATACACTCCTCTTAGACACAGTTTGACCACCCAGCGAGTGTGCAAGTCATGCCTCTCATGAGGCTGAAGAGAACTGAATGCACACAGGAAGGTGGTGACTGAATCTTTGAGGGGTCTGGACAGGAAGTAAAAGAGGTTGATATAAAGTACATAAACATCTACTCAAGCCTGGTATGACACCCCAATCTCGTGCTACTGATGGTGCCAGTCCCTCTCCTTCGCACTACAAATGTTTATATTGAACTGAAAGATTCAACTGAATTTTGAGCCTGGAAAATCAGAACATTCATCAGGCTGCAGAAATCGACAAGCAAATCAGAGAAGCAGGATGCCAAAAACAGAATTAGTTCCAGGGATCAAGAGAGACAAAACCCACATTTAACATTTCACTCTAATAGCTGCAGAAGCTAATCTCTCTGCCTTTGAGGAATGTTTATATCCCTGAGTTACAGAATTGTTTGTTCTGGAAGCAGCATCAGAATGTTTTGAAGTGAGGAAATGAAAAGGCAACAAATAAGTCCATTTGATTACAAAGCAAGACAGGGCTTGAGATGCTATGGAGACCAAAGGGCTTTAAAGACACACGAATGGTCGCCTGCCAAAGGCTGAAGACATTGCCTAGTTGAGAGCACTGTGCATAGCACAGTACTTCCAAAAGCACCATCAGAGAGAACTCCCATTTGCAAAATTCAGGCTTTTCATTTCTGGACCCAAGTGTGACACCTGCCTCTCCCCGCTGGCCTGCATCAAGCCTTTGCTCCAATATTAGACATCCGAGTTAGATGCTTAAGAAAAGCCATAGGAATAGAGATGTTTGCTATGCAGTAAGAACCAGCTGCAATTTAGCTCAAGTACAGGCCCAATGCAGAGCATTCACAGCTTGGTTTTTGCCATCATAAGGGACAATATTTAAACCACACAGCCATGCCTTGGCACATGTGACCACAGGGAATGGTAACATGTGAGCATGATGTACGTCCTACCCTCCTGATAAACTACTCTCCCCCACGACATTAGGGGCAGAGATGGACACCTGGATCCATCTCATTTCTGCTCACACCATCCTTAGCACTGAGGCAGGGGCAGCACAGGAAGCATTTGCCTCAATTACTGTGATGATACTTGCAGAGCAAGTGAGGAAGTCTGGAGCAGGTAGTGATACTTGAAACAGCCATCCCCTTGGACTGCTCATATGCTGCACGTCATACATCATTCTTGGGCTTTTGCCAAGGCACTGCTGCTTAGCCCTAAACATCTCTAGATACATCTAGGTTTGTGAGGAAAGACAGGTCCTAGCTCAGCTTCTTTCCTTGGCAGCTTCTGTGCAATTTTAGTGATACACAAAAATGAAAAGTACACTTTTGGTATTATCAAAAATATTTGCCTCTTTTGGGTGTGCTGGCTCTGTTAATTGCTTCCCTCTCCATGCTTTATTTTAAGGTGAACATTAATTGATTTCTAACTGTAATCACAATTATGGTGTGTTATCCTGATTAATGGAGGACTTGATTAACACATAAGAAGGTGCTACTGTTTTCATTTTGGGAAGAAGAGATGAAATATGTTTTTACACCACGGTTGAAGTGATAATTTCACTGGAGAATGCGGTGCTAATGCAAGTCAATTAATCATCTATTTCAGTAATTTATGGTAATAAGTTATTACTCACGGAACAGAACACAGTTCTGTAGATTAAACTCAAGGCTGTAGGATATTACTTGCCTTTACCTACTATATGGTTTAGCTTTAGTGTACTTTACACAGCACTTGGAATTTCTGGATTGCAAAGCATCTTTATGCTCCATGAAAACAGAGGCAGCAAGAAGCGTTACTCAACTAAGACACAAGCAGAGCAAGGGACACAGAAGCAGACACCTCAGTTCCCTCTCTGATGGCCCAGATGCTAACTGAAAGCAAATAATCCTTGACCCACTTTACCCCTGTTCCCTGGTTAAGCAATTCACCCCACTGCTCAGTTCCAGAATTGACAAAGAGTTTCCCAGTATCTGACAGAAATCTCAGTTGCTGCTGCCAAAGGCTCTTGCTGTACTCTAGCTAGCACAAATAGCAGTGTATACTCATCTTTTTCCACTGCCTTTTATTTATCTGAATACCATCATCTTCTGCCCAGTCTCTAGACTAAGCAAGTCCAATATCAGTGGTCCTGCATGAAAATCTCTTCAGTACTCTCTGCAACACAGGAAACAGAACTGGTATTTGAGATCATTTGGCTGCTGGAGCCCTGGTTTGGCTTGTAGTAGAGCACCACAGTGACAAAAGCTATCAGATTACAGCAATGCTGAAATGACTTACAGTCACTGCTGTTTCTGTGGGGTTTGTGCCAGTAACCTTGGAGGTAGAAGGGTCTAAAGCTCTATTCCTGACCCTTTCAGCTAAGTTGTCCGCAATTAGTAGCAGGGAGTTTGATAGCAACAGGAAAGCACAAACAAGCGTTAGTAATGAAGGCATTTAGTAAGTTCAACACTGCACAGAAAGAGGCATGTAACACTGAAGTCTCACCGCTATCTTGAAAAACCATCAAGGGTCACAGGGTCAGCCAAAGGATTGGATGTGTTTTTCAGAGCTTATGCTATATGATAGAACCACATTACTTGGAGATTCACCATTATTTGTATTTATTTATAGTGCTGCCCTTAACTGAAATCAAGGCAGGGCCTTGGGAAGAGCTTCAGGACCACAGTCATTTTAAACCCAGCATTTTCTAAGGGTGCAATTTTAGAGTCAATCTTGGGAGCATTCTTACTTATTTTCCTCTTAGTAAACAGGACCTCAGAAAGGGAAGGCAAAGAAAAACAGCTCAAAGCCTTCATTATAAGGCAGCTGATTTTCAGAGGATAAAATTAGAATAGCTCTACACACCAAAAAGCCATGAAATAGCACCTGATTTCATCTCACATCTGGTTATTTTGCCACCTAAACCAGGGGTGAGCGAGAAAATAGCAAAGGGCATGCTTAGAGCTTGGTAATCCACTGACACTAATAGATCTCATTTGACTAATTAATCTGCTCTGATTATTGCCAGAGTTGGGAGAGATAGAGAGATAAAAAGAGATAAAAATATTATAGCTAAGCCTAAAAATCCCAATCTGTAGTTCCCATGCATCCCGCTGTGCCCCAACAACAGTGGCTACCACTGGAGTGGTCCAACTTACCATGATGAGTGATAACAGCATTGCCCACAGGATGTTGCTTGCTCAGCACAGCTACCTAGTAGCATGCTCCCAGCCCTGTGCACAGTTCAGGGTGTCCCAGCAGGCCTGAAAAACTATTCCTACTGTCAGCAGCCACATTCCTAAGCCAATGTCAGAAGAGCCTTTTTGACATGCTGCCAGATGCAAAGCAGAGCAAAATGAGGATAAATTATCTTCTCCCTGCTGCTATCATTTCATAGACAGCTTCATTAACTCAGCTCACCAGTGCAACCTTGACAGGGGGACTTAATATTGACTAGTGATTTTTAGGTTTTCCACTACAGTAGCATTTTGCACTCCAATCCGTAGTCCAGGCCTTCATGGTGTGTATTTCTGGGTAACTCCTTTTCCTTTAACAAGTGGTACTTCTGCCAAGTGAGTGAGTTTTAGGAAGATCAGAAGTATTTGCAAATTCAGCTCTATTTCATAATAAATGAGGAAAAGAGTGACATCGTTGGCCATCATGTCTGTCCCATAAGTGATAAAACTGCTTTATTTGCCCTTATTTTGCCTAGGTATTGAAACCACATCAGAGACATCAGAGAAAAAAACAGGTAGTGCAAATCACCACAGCTTATGAAATAAGTGGAAGCACATTGGGTTTTACTACAGGACGACACAGCCCTTAGTATTTGAATGGGTTTTATTATTCATTCCTATTTGTGCAAAACTGTACAGTCATATGACTGGGCCAGACGACCAAGAAAAGGAAAGCTTTCCATGCAGGATTTTCACAATGACTAAGTCATGACGTTCTAAGCCAGGAAAATAATCCCTGGAAAGAGGCTGATAAGGATACGCACAATTACCATGTAGAATCAGAGACCTTTATTACTAATGCTCTACTCAGAGTAATCATATTTACTTGGAGAAGAACGGCAGCTAAGCACAACACTAGGCAGCCGCAAGATGCCAGAAAAGTAGATAGAATTGTTCTGGCTCCATTCTTTACCACAAGAAAGGGCAGATCAATTTTTTCCTAGGTGTTTGTAGCATGGCTGCTGTGCCATGCGCGTGTTTGCATTGTGGTGATGGGCAATGGATATGCTTGAAAGGAAACAACAGGCAGGGAATAAATAAGAGAGCTAATTTTACATCTGCTAAATAGCAGCTTTGAAGCCAGACTTCCTAATCACACTTTTATGGATTGGTACTAGAGCAAAATAAAACCTCAGTTCCGCCCGAACATAGAAAATAGGGCAGGGCCAGAGCAGTTTCTTTTCAGCTGTAATGCCTATTATTACATGTAGTCCTGTCTTTTCTGAGCTAACATCTCTTCTCAACCAAACTCTTTCCAAGAAGAAAATAGAGGGTTGTTGAAATAGAAACATTTGGTCCATTTCAAATTTCTATGGAAAAATTTGGAGATCGTTCAAATAAAAAGGTAGTATGCGGCTTTGATACATTCCAGTTTTTTCCATTTAGTTTTCTCCCCCTTCCCACTTTGTTTGCAGACTTTTTATTTTAAAATACTTTAAAGTATATTTATAGCTATTAAATAATACCTCTGCATTTGCTTCTTAATACATAAGGCTTCAACATTTCAATGAGGGGTTTCAGAAGGGAAGTAACACAGACTTCAGTACTGCAAAACAATTTGAATCTGTTTTGTTCTGAGTCCACAGAGAAAGAAATTTTTAAATTTGTATTTTCCATGGGAAATGTACTACCTCAGTACCCTCAGAGAAATTGGGAAGTCAGTGCTGCAGGGGGATGTGCAATCACAGTGCTAGAGATATTACTTATTATTGTCAAGCTGGACACAGCAGAGAGTCTACAGCACAGCAGCAGGGTCATGAGATTTATAACATGTTACTGAAGCTCCACAATAAAGGGGTTTTCTTTTCCTCTTTCTAAGGGGGTGTTGTTGTGGATAGAAGGAAATCCCTGCACCGAGAAACACAGAAGGGCAGTACTAAAACAGATAGGCTGTAAAAGCAGCACTGAGGGCAGCTGAAGGTTATTGTTTATATTTTGGAGGTACCTAGACAAACAGCTATGAAACCACAACCTCATCATTGTACATGCTGTACAAACACCAAAGAAAAGAGACTTTCCTTGAGTTTTTTTACAGTCTCATCTTTGATTTCTTTACCTATACCCATCTTAGTTTCTGAAGGCCTGGATTATACAAACATCAAGCACTAAAACATTAGAAGAAACTCCTTGAAACAAGGAGATTTGACTTAATATTTATCAGGTGTTTTTTTTTTTTCTTTTAAACAGTAAGTAGGTGAACAGTTCTGTAATTCTGTAGTTCCTGAATTACACTTTTGATTCTTGTTCTTCAGAGTCTTAAGTATGCATTTAAAATATTTTCTCTGAAATAACTACTCAAAATGTAATTTACTGCTTTTTAATGAAAACTAAGAATTTCAGCTCTTCAGAGGATTCTGGAAGCCTGAGCTCAGGAGCTGTTTGCATCCCCCAAAACTAAATCAAAATTAAAACCCATCTGAAATAGAAGGCATTTTTAGTGCTACCTTGACATCTCAATGGGTTGGGTAGAAACACCTGTTTGCTCCCACTCACAAATTGTTCAGCCTTTCTGCCATGGCCAGTTGAGGCTCCATCCTTAGCATTCTCAGCCTCCAACTTGAACTAGTATCTTAGCACTGCTTGTTTGCTTAAGCTTACTCAAATGCTGAAGAACTGGCCTAAGCTAGCACAGTAGATGATAATCAGAGAGTTTGGAAAGCATTTGGAACACTGAACAAAATTAATAATACTGATAATGAGAGAGCTGTGATAAGGAACAGGCATGTTGCTTACTCCAGCAAACATCAGAGATCTTATCACAACACTGCCCGATAGAACATGGGAAGCTACAGCTTGAGACTTCCAGCTCTACAAGACATTAAATAGGATTAGGAGAACCTCATCCTTCATCCTTTCTTAGTGTTCTAATTGAAAAGGCATTTTCTGTGTTCCTGAAACATAGTCAGGTTAAGAGAGCTGTGTAGATACAAGCTCTCCAGATGAAACCATTTTCCATCAGGGCTATAAAGATGTCACTAGACTTTATTTGACTATCTATTGGAACCAAAGTGATGGACAGTCCTCAGGTCCCTCATTTCTGTGCTTTCTTGTTTAGTTGCAGGGATGTTTTTATGTATATCTATATATTTGCCTATATTTTCCCTACGTTCCAATGTGAGTAATTTCTGAAAGCCCACTAGGATGGCCCCAAGAAGGGCCACTGTTCTTGTTTAAACAATTTACACGCTGCATCACCAGTCATCTGTTGTTTTCCTCATGATAATTAAATCAGTGAGTTACAGAACTCAGTGGTAGTGAAAGACATATCTCAGTGCATCAGATGCTGCACTGTCAATGCCTCTTAGTGAGCTGCAAAAGAAATCACTTTCATTTTCTTGCCGGGGAACCTAGATACAAACAAAACTGATTTTTGCCCTGGCTACACCAGTGCAAAGCAAGTCAAACTCTGCTTAGAAAAAGTAAGGTCATACTGCAGGGAAAAAGAAAGAGAAGAACTGCTCATAACATTCCCAACTACTACTTTTAAATTGCAGCTAGTTTTGTGTATGTGTCTGCTGCTGCTGTGGGCTTTATGAACATAAGTCAGCAATTTTGAGGGAAAAGGGACTATCAGATAATTTGAGCTGACCTCCCATCTAACACAGGGCAAATAATTTCTTCTAGTTACTACTTTATTGAACCTGACAAATTGTGCTGGACCAGAGCAGATCTTCCTGCAAGGCGCCCAGTCTCAAAGTGATGACTTCAAGAGATCACTTTCCTCTGGCAGTTTTGTTTATATCATTTACCACTCTCGCTGATTGTGCTAATAACAAAATAAATAATAAAACTTTCTATTCTCATATTTCCTTCCTTTTGAAGGGCTCGTGGTCCTTTGCAGAGATCTATATATGAAGCAGCAGTCCCCTCCTCACTTAAGCAGTAGATACAAGCTCTTCCTGTTGATGGCAACAATAGGAGGTTGCAGCGTAAAAGCTGCCACTGTTTGATGGGCACTAGTGGCTGGAATCCTTCATGTGTATGAAACTATTGTTATCATTAGTCCTGAAGATAGCACCCTGGAATACATAGTATTATGAATTCACTAACAATATCACAGCATGAGCTTGTTAAACACAACTGAATCCTGATTATGCAATTGTAAAGAGGAAGGGTGATTGTTCCAAAGATAAAAGCTTCCAAGGGGATGCAAAAAAGTTAGTGCCACACAGAACTGCTTTCCTTTTCATCTTCTTTCCTTTAAATTAGTTTGCGTTCTCTGTATCAAAGTGTAGCAGCTTCACACTTCTGGCCATTTCTGAAAGAGAACTGAGGTGGAGGGAGAACAATACTAAAGAGTTTGCTATTCTAATTGCTCTAACTTCCAGGAAAATGTCACTGGCTGGATCTGTTTTTTCATTGCCAGCCCTGTTGGTACATCTATGTTTGTCAGCAAGCATGAAAGCAGGCTAGATCCTGGCATGCCATCAGGATGGGAGACAGGTGTCAGTTCAAACTAACTCATCCAAGTGGGATCCATCCCTGCTCAGCTCTTTTTCATTATCTTCCCAGCACTATGCAAAGTAGAGTGCACAAGAAAGGGCTATGCTGCATGAGTACCATCACAGCAAGAGGTATTCCATCAGTCATCCTTGTCCCCTAAAACTAGAGGCAAAAACCACTTCACCTGCCAAGTATATGTCAACTGACTTCTTGTCTCTTGATAGGTTTTGAAGTAGTGACACCCCTTAACCATTGCACTTGTGTCACTAGCCATTTTCTGCTAGTGAGGCTGTGGAATTGAATTTACCCTTCAACTCTGCACTTCCACAGCTGGAAAGTATAACAGGGTAAAGCAGAAAACAGACTTGCATGTCACTACATTAAATGTCAGTCTGACTGGTGGACTAGCATGCATAGCTTGTACGCTTGTACTTGTAAGCACATGCACTGGGAAGCCTGAGTTATAATTTTACCACCTGGGAAGTGCCTTGGTCAGCCTTTCTGTTATCATGCCTTGCAGTACAAATCATGAAAGTAGATCCTCAAACTGATAGTTTTTGTCACAAGAAAAGACTAGTACTCCCTTCAGTGCACACTTTTCCCTCTCTCTCATGTCTGTTAAGTTACAGTAGATTTGGTCACAGACTGCATAAGGTGGAAAGAAATGCATCTTGGGAACTGCCTTTCTATTGCAAAGGTAGTGTCTTGCAGAATGGACAGGTAGTTCCATTCAAAATGCTGGATCTTTGCTTCCTCAAGAAAACAGAAAGCTTTTATTCCCTTAGCTAGTTTTCTGAGCTCAGAATCACAGAATGGTTGAGGCTGGAGGCACCTCTGGAGATCATCTTGTCCAACCCCTCCATTCAAGCAGGGCCACCTGGAGACAGTTGGCCAGGATCATGTCCAGACAGCTTTCAAATATTTCTGAGGATGAAGACTCCTCAACATCTCTGGGCAACCAGTTCCAGTGCTAACTCACCCTCACAGTAAAAAAAAAAAAAAAAAAAAAAACCACAAGACAAAAAAAAACCAACAAGACAAAAAAAAACCAACAAGACAAAAAAAAACCAACAAGACAAAAAAAAACCAACAAGACACCTTCCTGATGTTCAGACATAATCCCCTGTGTTTCAGGCTGTGCCCGTTGCCTCTTGTCCTGCCACTGGACACCATCAAAAGGGCCTCTCATCTTTAATTGCTCAGCAAGAAACATACAAAGGCACATCTAAACTCCAAGTAGCAGATGAGAGATCACCAGACATCCCTTTCAACCAGTCACCTGGCACCCTGATCTCCTATCCTACCTGTTCTTACCAACCTGTCTGTCATTATATATATCATGAAATATATAAGTATATACAATATATGCTGTATACACACACAAAATCTAGCACAGTGGGAGGCTGGTCTTGGAGTTTCTATACAGCTGTGGTAGCACAGGAAATATCCTAATAATTACTAAAACTTTTATTTTCTGTCCTTCTTAAGCATGTAATACATAACATGTGACAGGAAAATAGACTCTTCTCATTTTAACTGGCAAATATGGAAAAATCATAAGGCTGTCCTAAAAGACAGAGGAAATGGATTTTAAATTATATTAATCCTTGAAAGCATCTACCATCTGTGCTCTGAGAGCTGCTCTCTCTCGAAGATTTAGCAGGGCAGAGCTCAGCTGGTCACATCCCAGCAGCTTCTCTGAGGTGCCTGTGCTAGCAGGTGCAAATTTGGTGGTGGAAACCTTCCACTTGCAGCACAAAAGCCAGGTCTCCCAGTGTAAGGGGAAGGGCCCAGGACATTTCTACCCTCATCAAAAGATAAATATGAGCCCATTAAAAGACCCTGAAACGACTATACTCCCCAGCTTAGATTCCTCATTTAAGTGTCTGAAATTAGGCAGGTTGAGTGAGTTCAGGCACAAGTGCCTGAAACACAGATTCATTAATCCTCTAACTTGTGCCGGTTCCTTTACAAATCACGTTCTAACAGGGGCTGTATCACACATGCTGCTCCACTTACTCTCCTACCACACCCCCTAATGAAAGGAATTTTAAAATGCTGTCTATTTGCTTATAAAGACTATTAATTTGCCTGATGATACATTTACAACATTTACATGCTGTTAATTTTCAACAATGTATTCTTGAACCATCCATCCATTCTGAGAGACTAAGTTCTTAAAAGATCTGACTTCCTTTCATTATAGTTTATTGTTGTATTTCATTCTGTATGTACAGTGCAAATTAAAGCACCTGAAAAGCTTTCTCATCACAAAAATAATTACTGTCTGGTAGCCTAGAAACTAATAAAGTAATCTGTGCTAATTGAAACTGTAAAATATCTGCTTCTCAGAATCAGCTTGTTCAATACCTTGAATAAAACACACAGCCCCCTGAATTCAGCTCCTGTGCTCCGGATTATAAATTCTCCTCCTTTTCCATCTTTCATAGCACTTAAAAACTGGAGGTGCTGGTATTAATTATTTTAAGTTGGTTTGGTTTGGTGGGTTTTTTTAGCAGTCATTTCTTCTAATACAACTCTATCCCCTTTGGGAATTATACACAAATTAGTTCAACTTTTCTTGTGTCTCTTTCATGAGATAAGACATTTCAGCCTGTACTCAAGTCTTCAATTCCCTCTCTTCTTTTGAAGGTCACATCAACAGGCAACAATCTTTCTCCCAAACTCACTCATACCGAGCTCTATAAAAAACGGTCCAGAAGAAGCCCCTTGCAGGTTGTCACACAGACACTGAGACAACATAGTCCAGACTGGCTGGTTCTCATTTGTAGATTCTCAGAGCTCCCAGAAACTTGTATTCTAATTATAACCCTGTATAATTTTTACTCACTGAAAAACTCTGCTTCCTGGGCTGAAAGAGGCACCATAGGTCACATTCTTGGCATTACAAAGAGGGCATCGTGCAAAACACCCAAGTCTCAGAGGCTGGAGTTTACACAGAAACCAAGGGAATTAAGTATCCTGTGACTATTGAGCTATAATAAGGTGGGAATTAATTCAGTATTCTTTGAAAACCTAGAGTTACGAGAAGTATACATCTCCACCACAGTCTGTAAGTTGAAGCACTATGCAGTCTACCACTCTAAGGCCATATTAATAGCAGTTGCTTGATACTCTGCTTTGGTTTCTTCTGTGCAGTGTAAGACAGTAAACTACTTCTCCTTACCCAGTGTTTATAGCTCCCCTTTCCAGCACAGACAGATGATGCAGGTAAAGGGCAGTGGAATATTTTATGATGACACCCTCAGGACTGCAAGGAAGAATAAATCGTGCCAGGTGAAGTCTAGGTGTGAAATGATTCCCATTCCTGCCCACAGGAAAGCAACACACTCAGAAAATGTTGCAGTCTGAACTACTGGGGCTCAGTGCTTCTCCCATCCTTCCAGCCTCCTTTCTCTTTGAGACAGTTTAGTTACTATGCATTGTGGTTCATCTGGTGCAGTGCCCCCTTCACATGGGGGGCCACTTACACATAAATGTTTTCTAGAGAGATTGGGGGGTTACTCCTCTTTCTCTGCTGAGGAGAATCAAGCTACTTTTCTAAATGCTTACCTCTGACTTTCTAATATGACAGAGAGAGGTGAGCTGCAACCTAGAAAATACATAACCACTTGAAAGTGAAAGCAAGCAAATAGTGCTTGCAGAGAGAGCTTATTAGCTTGGTACACCACTTCCTGATAAGCACAAGGGGAAATACATTTTAAGTACTTCAAGAGAACCAGAAAGCACAGCCTGGATGTGTTCAAACAGAACACCAGCTGGGCATATCCAGGGGGTCTAGGCAAGTGAAGACTACCTGGTTTTCAGAAACTGAGGGCCAGATAATCTCTGTGTTGCAATACTCAAGTACAGCCAGAAGGAGAGTGTAGCACAGCTGTTGCTAGAACATGGGATTCAGATTAAATCAGGACCCCAACTCCCTCCCTTCAGGCTTCAATCATCTTACCCCTTCCCCCCACTACAGCATAAGGTGCTAATGGTTTTGGGAAGAGCCTATTCCTCAATTCTATATCTGTAGCATTTTACATGACAGATTGTAGGAGCTACTGTAATCCAACTTCTAAATAACATTTAAGAGAAGTGCCCTGAGCTTGAACTCTTGGAGTCCTCTCCCAAGCATCCTCAGAGGACTGTGGAATTTGCCAGGAGTGATGCCTAGAACCACATCAGCAACAACTTTGGCTTTCGCTTTTTTGTGAACATTAGCAATCTATACCAACCCTGAGCATATGCTGCTAAAGAAAAGTCTCTCAATTGCCAAGTTCAGAACTAAAAATCAAAATACTTATTGCTGCACCAGTCTCATACATCAGCAGCAGGAAAGGAAGAAGCTCTGAGTTCTCATCCCCCCAAATGTTTACTTTTATATAAATATGGCCTTAATTACAGTATCAACTTCAAAGTCCAAAGGCCTCTGTCTCCTGAGAATACTTTGAAACCAGACACATTCCATCAGAAAATCCAAAGCCATAAGGCATCATTCACATCTCTGGGTGGCTTTTGTTTAAAAACAAGCTGTGTGGGGATGCTTGCATTGTTCTTCTGGAGATGGTAGAAAACAGTTTATATACAGCATAAGGCTATCCAACTTTTCCACAAATATTGTTCTTTTCACAAGACTGAAAGTCTTTCCGGCTTCCCAAAGTTGTTTATATTTGGCTCAGTCTTCCCCCTACACTATCTAAAAGGAGATACATAATCTACCAAGCAGCCACTTGTTTGTTCTCAGTCTCAGCCACACAATCGATTTCACTTTTCACACTTTCCTTCAACTTTTCATCATAAGATGACAACTTATATGGAGACCTCCAAGTCTTTGCATACAAAAGGCCTAGTCCTAGAACCAGATACGTTGGTGGTCTCCCTGAGCTCTGACTAGGTAATCGGGAAAGCAGAAATTTGGAAAGCAAAGACTCCGTTTTCATAGGTCCTGAGCATAAATTAATAAGAACTGGATCTCAATAGCTCAGATTCAGGAAGGTTAGTATGGCTTGAAACAAAGTTAATTAGGCATTAAAAAAGTCCCATCAGAGCTAGGAAAATATAATCCATAAATCTCTCCACTACCTCATTAGCCTTTAGGGCAGCAGCTCCAGGTAAATCAGTTGATTAAAAAAACAGGAGGAAGACCCAAGATTATTCAGAAATCTCTATTCATAGCTTTGATGTTTTGATGATGTAACAATATTAGTTTATTTTTATCTTTCTCAAAATCCCCATTCCAAAAAACCACATGTAACTAGGGGGCTGAGCATCTGTTTTGCCTTGTGCTGTGAAGTCCAAGGCCTGGGTTGTGTTTTCCAAATCCAATGCATTTTCAGTATTCTCCTAGTCTCTTCATAGGTAACTCACACTTGACATAAAGACTTCAGACTTCAATCTAAATGTCTCACTAGGAAGAGTGAGCTGTTAGAGGAGAAAAACAGAAATATGATGATTGGAGGTTCTTGCAGCTAAGAAAAGGTATCAAAACATAACTTAATGGGTAAAAGATGATGCTGTGTATAGAAGCAGATAGGAAAAACTAAAGCTGAAACGTTTAATTACAAAGAGTAGAAGAGAGAAAGTGCTAAAGAATCTAAGCCATAGCTTTTGAACTAACTTACTTCTAACCAGGCTTCATAGAGAATACTGTAGACCCACAGGCCCTGTGTCATGGTTTAACCCCAGCCAGCAACTAAGCACCACACAGCTGCTCACTCACTGCACCCCACAACCCCAGTGGGATGGGGGAGAAAATCAGGAAAAGTAGTAAAACCCGCAGGTTGAGATAAGAATGGTTTAATAGAACAGAAAAGAAGAAACTAATAATGATAATGATAACACTAATAAAATGACAACAGTAATAATAAAAGGATTGGAATGTACAGATGATGCACAGTGCAATTGCTCACCACCCAACAATCAACACCCAGTTAGTCCCTGAGCAGCAATCCCCCCACCCCCACTCCCCCCAGTTTATATACTAGATGTGATGTCACATGGTATGGAATACCCCTTTGGCCAGTTTGGGTCAGCTGCCCTGGCTGTGTCCACTTCCAACTTCTTGTGCCCCTCCAGCTTTCTCGCTGGCTGGGCATCAGAAGCTGAAAAATCCTTGACTTTAGACTAAACATTACTTAGCAACAACTGAAAACATCACTATTATCAACATTCTTCTCATACCTAACTCAAAAACATGGCACTGTACCAGCTACTAGCAAGACAATTAACTCTATCCCAGCTGAAACCAGGACACCCTGCTTCAGTCTCTCCATACTACCTAAGGCCAAGTCAGTGAATCTGTGCTGAGAATCAGTCTTAATGAGCTGTGGATCTTCTTCACATGCAGTGAACCCATTGATCTCATTTGCCTGAGTGTGCAGGGTTTTTCCCCCCTCATCTGAATAGCCTTCTGTGTTTACACGACTTTCATTTGAGCATCGATAAAGTAGTGACTGGGTCAAGTAACACAGCTGCCTGGGTGGGCTGAGAGACAGTGACTCATACACTCCAGCTTTCTCTTAAAGGTCTTTTCTGAAAGGAAGCACAACAAACACCTCCTAACCTTACACACAGTGTTTCTTCCAGTGTTGCTTTTGCATTTTTATTTCTAATTTCCCATTAGCTGGTCTGCAAAGCCATTACAGCCTTGAATATTGAAATAGAATTCTTTGACTTTAAGCCAGTACAAAGTGATCCTCAATTAAAGTGCAGTTGGGTACATTAGGAATGCTTCCTCCCTGCATTAACAGCTTTTGCATGCAAAACATGGTGCTTTAAGCAAGATCAGTGACTGTCAGCACAAGACCCCTTATTTACACCCTAATTACCCAGTTCTCCTAATTACCAAGCAGGAAGAATTGCACTGCCCTTGTCACACTGTGCAGATTTTGTCACTTTCAGTATTTAAATAAGAAAGCTAGTGATGCTTTGAAGAGTTTGAATGATCATTCAGTCTCCCTTCAAGAGCTCCTCCTGAGTCCGCTGGAGACCCAGATGCTCAGTGTTTGCAAGTCAGATGCAGAGAGCTTGTGTACCTCAGGAAACTGAGACAGGTGACTGCTCTGGCACAGCTGAACACTATACCAGCAAGAATGGGTGTTGCTCCAGTTTGGAAGGATACCACTGATTTTGAAGTGAAAGGATTTTTATTCCAGAATGAAGTATCATTTTCCTAACAGTCAATTCCAGACATCTTGAAACTCCAGTGAATAATGCTACAAGAATGAGAGAACTGTTACGTGGCTGAATTGTTGAAAAATGTGTTTCTCTCCCTTTCAGATAAGCATCACCCAGAGATTTCAGAGTCATATAAGTGTGGCACAAGCCTACTCAGAACAAGGATCCATGCAAACATATACCCAAGTGTCTGCTTCTCCCCTTGTTTCCCTTGGACTCCTCAACAAAAGGTGACCCAATTGGAGACCAGCTTTTTTCCATTTGTTAGACTGTACTTTGTGCACTAGGTCAGTGTGATAAGAATCCTAATATTCCTGAATATGTACAACAAATCTTCCCTTAAACTTTAAGCTTTGACTTAACTAATTTGGTCTTCCTGATTTATGAATGTTTATTGGCATCAGCATCCCAGACAGGACCAGGACATCCTTTGTTCACTAAAGAGCAAAGGACACTAGTTTCACCATCATAAAAATATTTACAGAAATATATGTAAATTTATTGGATGGGAATATTTCAATTAATTCCAATTAGCACAAGTAGGTGCACAAAATTTTTGGCATTCCCACTTTTTTCAAGGCAGAGACAGCTCTTAAAGACATCTTATGATATTCTTGTCCTGTGTTACCCTTCATCAGAATGGACATTCACCACCCACCTGGGAAGCATCCCAGGCATGGTGATATTAGGGGTTTGTTTCCTTTGTTGTTTTTTTTTCTGGGACTCAGTGACATGGGGCTGTTTGGCCCAGTCACCACACAGAAGCCTGTGCAAACTCACAGCATGATGCTCTCCATTATCTCTGGATTGCACAAACCACTCCTGGGCTGACCTTTCAGAAAGAATCAACCCATGACAAGCAAGAGTGACATAACTAATCTAATCCTCTGGAAACAATATTTGCTTGGCTTGAGCTCCCTGGGCAGTTTTGATATGATGCAGGAGGAAGGGTGGAGATGTGGAGGGGAAAAGAGAGCTGTCAAGGGAAAAATGGTACAATCTCCTCCTAGGGGCACACCTTTCATCAAGGCATCAGAACAATGAACCCCAAGAAGAAAAAGTACTCAGACCATTTCCATTTCTTTTACTTCTTTCCTTTCTTAAAACCAAAATAAACAAACAGCAGGCCAAAAGCTACATTTCTGCAAAATTAAGATGCAGACAGGGTAGGGAGGATTTTGCATGCTCTCATAGGATAATTCTTTGCAGTTTAAGCTCAACAACTAGAAACAACTTTGAATTAGAAGCTCCTCCAGACAGCAATACAGAGCAGGAACCTAACACTGATGCTCCATATGATTCCTTTACAGAGTATTTCTCTATCCCTACATCTCTTACCTTATTTTCTCTACTGGTGAAGTGCAAGAATTAGGAGAGGTACCAAACCCACCCAAGAAAAAAATTGTACCATTGAAGTCACTGAAATCTGGTGTCTGTGGAGTCAGGACTTCACCCAGGGGGCTATATGGACTCTGTCTCTGGGCCCTGGCTTCAACAGCAATTTCTCAATCTAGCCCAGAAAGAGAAAATAAACAGGCCCGGTTCTCTGGAGAGAGAGCAGCCACAGATGTTTCTATTTCAAGTAAAACGAAACTGTAAAGACAAGAGAGGAAAAAACCAGAGCAAAGAAAACAATCCCCCAGCCACAGAAAAAGGGACTCAAACTTTTACAAACAGCAAATACAGGTAGATAAAAGTTGCAGCCAGACTGAATTTGTCAGCCCAGAACATTCCCTTTCAGCCACTGTGGCAGAGCAGACTGGCTGCCAGGAATCTCCTAACTGTGCAGAGAACCAGCTCCTGCAAAGGCTGTTTTTCCCTGTGCTGGGCATATGCTTTGTGTAGAAAGATACATCCTTCTGCTGTAGCTGTTGTGTTGGGAGCAGTAAACCCCAGTGGGCTGAGCCTTGCACAGGTTCTGGAGAGTGGCCTGCAAACTGCCCCTTCCCTCTTTCAAGGAAATGTGTTTGAAAAAGAAAGGACTTGGCTTCTCTGATGAGCAGTGCCCCCTTCCCTTAAGAGTCCTTTGATTTTTTTAACCATGAGACTCCAAAGGGCAACTTGTTCCTGCTAAGGCACAGAGCACTTAATACCAAAATACATGCAGCAGTTGAACTGGTATCTGCAGAGATCTCCCTATAGAGACTGACAGACCCAGAGATGGCATCAGGCCAATCAAAATACAATGTTTTAATCAAATTCAAGACTTGAAAACTTCTAAGCTGGAGCCACAGTCACTTTTGCTAGGAACAAAAATCTTTGTTTGGGTTTCTTGTCTGGTTAATTGCATAAATAATAGTGTTGAAAAGCTGCATTTTCTTCAGTAAATACTGCCGCTCAGGGTCTGATTTGTGTGGCCAGCACCATATGTGTTCAATCCTTACTTCCAGACACATTGGCACAAACCCATCAGCTATACAAATGGCTTAACTGATGTACCCTAAAGCCTATTGTCCACAGCAAGACCACCACCCACTCTTGCAGGCAAAGCCTATCAGGACCACTTGCTATTTATATATTATCCCCTCTGCAGCATTTGTAAGAGTCACAGGGAAAACAGGATTCCCCCCCCCCCCCCGTGCAAAGTCTCTTTTAACATTGATAAATATTTAATCAATAGTAAATGTGAAGGCAAAATAAACAAACAATCCCTGGCCACTGAATAGTGCCAGAATTCAGAAGAGCAAAGCTGAGGCAATAGCACAGAGTCAGAGACAAGGAGGACAGATGGTAATCACAGAGAAAAACTTCCTCTGTTTTCCAGTCAGTATCTGTTTGCTTAAAAAGCTGGGCTTTGATTATTGTGGGATACTGATAGCCACCAAGATCAGCTTGCTTATAGTAAGAAATTGGAAATGTGGGGTGAGCCACAGCAGGCAGGTGACACCTGGTTTGACAGCAATGGGAAAAAACATTACATGGAAGAAACTTCCTGAATGGGTTCAATCCAGTACTCTAGTTTAACACAACTGCTAAAGTCTCATTTACTTGACTCAATCAGCAAGAAAATGTTTTCTGGTTACAGCTTTGACTTGGGCCCTTATTTTTAGCTTTGTGCACATCAGAGATTATGTTTTCTGTATTGAAAGGGGGTGACAACATGGAGGCAGAACTCTTCTGGTCCACCATTGCCTCTTTTTTCATGGCCTTTGGGACGACACCTAGCTTTTTGCTGCCTCTTCTCATCTGTAATGCTTCTAATTCTTTTTAAATATGGCATACCTTACCTGCCTCTACATGATCACATCTTGGATGAGGGGCTTTGACATGTTTCAAATGGAACTTTATGAAAAGCTTTCCCCTGTTGTACTGCCAGGATCTTTTTTTAAATGGTCTATCTGAGCTGGGACAGCTCTAGCTTAAGTCAGCTCCTTATGATTTAAAGGAGTACATTGCTAAGTGGATAGGGTCTTAAAACACTTGGGAGCAGTTGGATGGGATAGAGGGAATAAAACTGCTCAAAATCTTGGAGCCAGGCACAGTGTAAAGAGGCTACCTTATAGACTACAGTGAAGTAGCTGGACAAGGATGTGAAGGTAGATGAAGGATAAAAGGACCATCCTTGTGATTTGTGAAGACTCCTGCCACAGGGAAGCACTTCAGTGTTACAGCCAAGTGGTAAAAGCTTCTTCTAACCATTATCACCACCTTTAGGACTAAATTATTTCCATTAGTACGAAGAAAGATTAATAAGCTACCACTATGGTATGTAATGCAGGAAGATGTCAGCCCAGGAGAATCAAGTGAAGCCTAGCACCTCACCTTTTCTCAGTTATCCCCACTTGCATCCCCTCCATCTCACGCTCTCCTCCTCTCTACCTCCTTCCTTTCCACTGTTAGCCTCTTCTGCAATCACAAGCAGAGGACAAATGTCCTGCAGGGCTCAGCACAGAGACTTCCTTCATGGTACCTGCAGCCAAATTAACTCAATGCTGCAAGTTTGTGGACTGAGATCGCCTGGTCATTCTTGCAGGAATAGGTGCTCCCAAAGTCTTCTACAGGACAATGCATGTGTGTAACCCACGTGAGCAACATACAGATCTTTCTCACCAGCTAATAACATCAAAACGTATACCATTTCCAACTCAGTCCACAAACTCAAGATTTAAGTGCTGGAATTTCCCTAGCCAAATCCTCCTAAAGACAGGAGTTTGAGGGAACTGAAGTTTTTACACTTGGGTATGCAGTTACAGGCATAGAGATGGTACTACCAAGTTATGTGGGATGGGGACATAGCCATGGTGGAAAAGGATGTATATCTCAGCATCACAAGGAAGAGAGTAAACACAATCAGACAGTCAAAAGGATGTGTGCAAGAGGAAGCTAACTGTATAAAGTGCTCCCTCAATGAGGGGCATTAGTTTGGGGGGGGGGGGGTTGCCTAGGAGATTATTTACTTAATGTCTCCTTTACTTTGTTAGCTTCTGATCTAACACCGAGAACATGCTCCACCATCTGAAGGGGCAATAACTGTTTTTAGCTGTTTCCTACCAAATAATAGTCATAGAAGATAGCATTCAGCAGCCAACTCATTCAAAAGGCATAAGTAATGGCAATCAGCTAAAAATGAGCCTGGAGAGCTAAATATTTTTGAGAAATGTGAAGCTAAGTGGGCTGGCTGAACTGCTTTGCTCCTCAAAGACAGAAGCTGCTTTTCAGATAATAGGCCTTTGAAAGAATCAGTCGTGCATAAGGGGTTATCATAGGCCTGTCTTTTTTAGGACTCAAGCTTCTGAAAATAATCTGTTTCAGAGCTGCTTTCATTTGAAAGCCTTTCTCAGTAGGTGCCTGGACCTGCCAGTTGCCTGCGTTATGGTCCACCAGGCATACTCATCTAATACGACACGGAGGCAGCAGCAGAGCCAATGGGGATCAGATGCACAGCAAAGGAGTACAGAATCCTCCATGTACCGTTCCTGTCACCAAGGCTGATTAGTTTGAATGGCCCTCATACTTATTAGTGTCTTCATTTATAAATGCCTTCAGCATGAGCTGTCTGTCCCCATCAGGATAGGGTGGCTAGTATTTTTTTTAGAACTGTCTTGGCTACTTACTCCTTTCATTAAAAACAAACCATCACTAAAAAATTTTCTCTCGGGTGATAACCAAAACAGATACTGGGAGATTGAATCAGCCAAGAAAATAATCCATTCCAAGAAACAAAATCACAAACAGCATGTGTCCTTCAGAGTCATGCTGGGAACCTGGCTGCAACTATCCTTGAAAAAGGTTCTTTCCTGCACACATTCCTATCTAGAATTTTCTCCACTTTCATCCATTAGCAGGAAAACATGCAAGATTAATTTCTGTCAAGATCTGAAGACAAATTCTGTTCATGACTCATAATTAGTGGGGAATCTTCATTGCATCAGAGAAAAGATAAAAGCAACAGTGAGATTATGATGGAGTTAAATACTAATTAGAGTTTTAAATGCAGTTAAAGCTTAGGGGGGATTAGAAGAGGCACATATAAGATCTGTACACTGTGATAAAACATCCTCTTGCTTTTTTTGACTCAATGTAGGAAAGTTAAATACAAAAACCTTTTAAAGGATAAATAATGTTTGAGATTACCTGACTTGAGAATCTCAAAACTGCATTGAAACCCTGATTTTTCAGCTTCTGACCAGAGTGTAACGAGATAGGAAGATGAAAGGGGAAGATAGATTCTGGGGTTCAGACTCCTGCTAGCTCTTCCTGCACAACCTACAGTCTTTTTGTTCTAAATCACATTCACAGATTTCTTTGCAGCCACATGTTGAATATGTAACATGCACAAAGAACTTTTGCTATCATTTTAAGTTACTAACTACAAAGGGAATAGCTTTGAAAGAAAAGGAAGCTTTCAAGACTGAAATAGAACCTTCCTGAAGAGTCCCATTACCATGAATTGGGACAGCTTTTTATGGGAGTGCTGCTTACTAGCTGTTGACCTACATGGAAAACATGCATATAGTGTGTGCCTTGAAAATCTAGTATATAAATTCCTTCTCCCTTCCCTGGAGCAACTCCCAAATGTCCCTTTCATGTCATAGCCAGAACAGTGGGAGATATTGTACAGAGCTGTCCATTTTTGGACTTGCTAGCTGGGGTGAGAGTTGTTTCTTTTCTTCTTTCTTGTGAGAAATAATTAATTAAAACTGAGTGACCTAGTTCATGAATCATTCCCTTATTCCAGCTGCATGAATCGTGTCCAGCTAGCTGACCTTGATTGGCAGATGATTTTTGAAGATAAGCAAAGAAACCCAACCCTTCAATTTTACCATGATTTTTTACCAGTGGGGGCTTATGATAACAAACATGCTAACAGTGATATGCAGACATATAAAATTCCATTGCTGGAGTTGGTTGGAGAACTTTCAAAAGCGCAATAGGCAATACCAAAATTTAATTGGAAGGCATTTTATTTTTTCCCCATCATAACGGATGTTATATTACACTCAGGTGTGTAAATTCTGAACCTTGGTGCCTCATAACCTGTAAGAGAGATGCAAGCTTGTCCAAAGTAGTTAAGCGTTTTCTTCTCTCCATCGATTACATACAGGCCTTAAATCCTACCTCAGAAATAATCCCTGCATTATATGAAAGCCCACATGACAGTTGGGCATGCATCCAGCTAAACAAATTAGCATACCTTAAGTAAACCTCAGTACCTGTCTAAGTGCAACCTGCTAGTCCACGGTGAAGGAAAAATAATTGAGCTTAACTTAAACCTTTCTTCTCTTAAGCTAAATTCAGTCACATTTGCTCATGTTTGTCCAAGGTTACAACCCACAAAATCACTGCATCTCATCTGACACATAGTTACTCATTAAGTGGCAATAACTTCATCATGCACCTGCAGCCTTAACTCTTACATCTTTGTTATTGTTCAATCCAGCATAAACAATAAAACCTAACAAAGGAAAGAAGATCTTGTGGTTGCTAGCAGACACGAGAAGAAAGAGTCAAGAGTTGGCAGTTTGCTGAGCTGTAGAATTAAAAAGCAGGACTCTATGAGCTGCTGCCTTTTTTTTTCCCCAGGGAAAAAAAATCATTAATTCTGTAAGTGTCATGAGTTAATTGCAGACAAATTGATAGAGTGTGCACAGGAACTGGAGTTAAAGATTAATTCAATCCGAGTCATCTGGCTGAATAAACCAAAGGTGATGTTGTTGCATTTCTGTGGATGTTGAGGGTGCAGAGCATTTAACATCCCCCTTCTACAGGAACCCCTAAAACCTGCCATGCTGCAGATGCTGAATATGTGATCTGCTGAACCCCTAGAGTGCAGACACTCCAGGAGGAGAAGCTGCTGCAACACTGTAAGTAGCCAGCACCTTGTGAGAGAAAAGTCTCCTGGCCTTGTGTCCTGCCCAGGCACCTGGCAATCCCATCCAGGGGCATCTTCATCCCCTGATCTGACACCTCATCTCAAAGGCTGTTTCACAGGAGTTTAGAAGGTGCAGGGCAGGCCTGCCCTTTGGCCAAGAAAAGCCTTCATTTGGGGTTATCCCAAGTTCTGCTGTTGTGTTTTTATTTCACCAGGTGAGGGTAGAGGATGTTACAAGCAAGGCTTGTATACAGACAAGCCAGTGTTTCAAGTGAAAGTTTGAAATCACACTGAGTGTTTGCCCACAACTCCAGCCAGCTGCAGAGCAAATTAGAAAGTGGTCCTGACAGGTGTACTTTACTGAAAGGAGCTGAGAGGACAGTTATGAGGAAAGACGACTAATGGACAGATAGAGCAAATGTCTGTGTTTTGAGATAATGGTTGGAGCAACAGATCTGGGCTCTGGAGAGCCATGCCTAGCAATTAGGGCTTCTGGCCTGATTTAAAAAAAAAAAAAAAAAGGGGATGGGAAAATCAGGAATAGAAGCAAAAGCGAAGCTTTCCTTTCCTCAACATCAGACTCTTGCCAGCAGGAGAAAGGGTTGGAAAAGGAACAGAATCAGCCATGTTTATCTCATTGATAGGTTTGTAAATGTGTAATTACATCCCAACTCAGTCTTCAGTTTGCTATTGTAAGCAAACCACACATTCTAGTCCCTGATTTTAAGACACAGCCTGTTCTCTCAGTCAACCTCGCTTGCTTTCACCATGCCTGCCATGGAGTCAAAGCTGACTGGAGGCAGATGCTGCTAGGAAGGTACAGCTCTTAGCCTGCTGCAAGGGCTGGCAAACTGAAGTGCTACAAATGTTTCCCCTCAAATAAAAAACAAAACTTTCACATAATTTACATAAGAGGTAAGTGCCTTTCTTTGTCAGTTATGCAGAACTGGCTGCTTACATACCGTATTTCTTTAAGTACAGGGAGAACAAACATCTTATTACAACATAACGCGTTTATAACCTTTGTTTAAAAATGCCTCCCCCTTCCCTGGAGATAATGTAAAAGACTCTCTGGAAGGAAGCAAGTTTGAGATGTCTGATCTCATTTGTGCATGCATGTGTTTCTACCTGTATGGGCAGGTAGTTAACATCTCTGCCAAATACACACCACCAAGCAGTGCCAACAAGCATGGGTCTGGCAAGTTCACTCTACAGTTACCCTCTCTGACCTCTTTTTCCTTTCCTCCCACCTCCCTTCTGAGCAACAGCCTCCAAATAAAAGAATAAATGTGCATGTAAACAAGGCATCACAAAATGAAGCCATTATAAGATTTCAATATGGAACAACAGTTCGTAAAAATTCAATAATAGAGCTGTCAAACCTGCTTTGTATATCTAAATCATGCTCTGAACAAATACTTTTAATCTTTAAAGGTCATGAAAGTCATGTTCCCTACAGCCCTTCACATCCCTTCTGACACATCACCCCACCTCAAACCTCCTGGAGATGCTATGCCATAGTTAAGCTGGATACTTGGTATGGAACAGGGGAAGTGGCTTGGTTTGATTTTAGTTTAAATATTTAGACATAATTTGCATCTAATTAACATGCTCATCAGTTTGTTACAAAAACACATACACAGAGCCTATAGTAGATTTGTTAAAATGTCATATCCAAGACAATGCTGATATTCTGTGACAGCTTACCTCCTCTCACCTTAAAATTAACAACAATTCTGCTAAAGGGTGTTTTTACCTGATGTGCAGATAATCATCCCTGTCTCTCAGGAAGAAAGAAAAGTTCCTTGGAAAATCCTCAAAGGGACCAAAATGCTGAGATGGAGACTCAAACATCCCAAGACAAATTCACACCAAAAAAGCATTGGATAGCATAAGCACACTGATAAACACTGCTAATGCAGATACACAGACTGAAAACATTTTGCCAGTGTAGCCTATAACATTTCCACATGTGAAATGGTCCATACCAGAAAAACACTTTTACCCCAGTATAAGTGTATTACACTAGTGTCATTGCCAGACAGAAGACTCCCCAAACACAAAAGGTCACCCAGCTATTGCTTCCTGTCTAGCAACCAGGTATCCCAATGTATGAGCTGAGCTGTAAATAGCTAGAAGTTCTGCACAGTAACTGGCAATTATAGATCATCATGACAAATCTGGTATGAAAAAGTTATCTTAATCCTCTTGGAACCACTGTACCTGGACAAGAATATAATCCTCCCAGACATACAGAAGTAAAGGAATTCAGCATCTCCTGATTATCATTTTATGACATTTATTGCTTCCACCCCCAAAATGCCCCCCAAACACATACATGCAAATAAAGAAGGAATATAGTTCAGATCAATTTAACATCAAACCCAGAACTAGGTATGTGGGGGGAAGTCAATAAAAAGTATAAATAGCATCAAAAGTACCTGCCTGTGTTGATAATACATTCTCTATGCCTTTGAGTGCACTGCATGAAGCCAGGACCAGTCTTTCACACCTGCTGAGAATAACTTGCTCATACTACAAACAAAAGGATGGAATAGCTGAAACTAAGTCTTCTGGGAGTCTCATCTGCTTTCTGGCTCATCTTTCTCTTCAGTAATCCATCATTCTCTCTCTCCCTGGCCCCACTCATCTGTCCAGTTGACTTCAGGTACAAACTGGGCTGGCTAGGAAAATTGAACAAAAATCAATATATACATCTCAAAAAGCAGGAGACAAACGGACTTATCTTCAGAACTAGCTTTAAGGCTTGAAAAGGAAAAAAAGAGTATGTACAGAAGACCTATGGACAGAAAAAAAAAATATGATTAAAAAGTGTCCATTGAAGTATATCCAAATCAGAGAACAATCTCTTAAGCGTCAGGAAGAGAGTAGAGGCCATGGTTAATCCTAGATACAAAACATTGGCTCTCCTTGGCTCTCACAAAGGGCCTGAGAAATAAGTAATAAGGCATTTTCTCAGTTTGGAGAACAGCTTCCAACACAATACACTTCTATAATAGATCGAAGATATAAAGCTAATCAGTTAAAACACATTCATAGAAATCAAACCTGAGGAAGTTGACATCTTGACAGACTTTTCTATTGACAATTTCTTGACCTCTTCTCTTGCAGAGGATTTTGCTCACTCATATTCACTTTCAAGAGAACATGCTCTTGTTTCTAAGCCTTTCACTTAGCTCCCATACAGCTTCAGTGAGGACAAAAGGGGGTGGGGCAGGGGGGGAAAGCTCTGTTATGAAGCTGAAATCACTAGTGTGGGGGACAGTAAGGGGTAAAGTGGCTTTCACAAGATTTAGGCAGTGAGATATTTTTCTGAGTTTTGTTGTTTTTAAAGGACCTATCTTCCTTCAGGGGGAATGTTAAAAAAACGTGGAAGAAAAGGAGTTGGTGCTCAGGAGTTTGTAGACTGGATTATATTAATCAATATATACTCAGGATATCTTCACAAAGCAAGATCCACAACTAGCATAAATCATCACAGCTCTGTAGAAAGCCTATTCCAATATAGTTTGTTATTCTAGCTGCTATAATTGGAAAAGATCAGCTCCAGAGAAAGGTCTGGCCAAATATAGTCTCATTTTGACTTTCAGTGAGCTCCCCAGAAATCCTCCTCTGATTTGACAAGTAGCTGGAGAAGGAGGTATATCAGCTTGATGGAGGAGCAGGAAGGGGTGAGGAGCAAGTCCAGAAAGTGTGGATGGAGTCACATCCCAAAGCAGAAGGACCTGCTAGAGACACAGACAATGCATTAGGAGGAAGTAGAGCAGGCTGAAGAACATGCTCTGTGCCATCAAATCCTGAGGGATGAGGTCGATACTAACATTGACACCAACAAAACACATCCCATTTATCTTGCACACATTGCAGCCAGCCTGTGAGCAACCTCACTCCAAACAAGAGTGGACAGTGAAAGAAGTGGGAGTGAGCACTGCAAAACTTTCTTGATGCAATATTCTGACAGCAGAGAATAAGGTCCAACTCAGAAGCATTTTGTCACAGTTATTTCATCTTGTTAGGATCGGATCAAAGCCCTTTAGAAGGTGGATCATTTCAGATATAACAGAAACTGCATGATTCTATTACAGCTCCATTTAGAGCACAGCAAACCTTGGTTGCCCATGTCACCCTGATGAAGACTAGATGACTTTTTGGCCTAACCAAAGTGCAAAACTTCAAGGAAGTACACTTGACATTGAAAATTGCTCAAACAGGCATTATCCAGTATCAGGATTATTTTAATTTTTTTTATTGGTATAAGAATCTTTGATTCGAAGGACAAGTTTTTGCCACTGAGACCAAAGTGCAAGAAAACAGATGTCTCAGCAGCTAAAGCTGCAGTAGTGTCACTGCTGATATTGTTCTAAGAAGTTTGGAGATAGTCAGTTCTTTGTCACATCACAAGTACCAGAGTGATAGACGTTAGGTACTTGTGATAAAGCTCATCCTTGCCTTGGGCTGCCTCTCCGATATCTAATTTCAAATTTTTTGGTGCTCTTCCTTTTGGTTCAATAAGCTTAGCTCACTTTTAATGGCATAGTTAATTGCCTAATTGTGAAAATGACTGCATCTATCTATAAAGCAACATCTTTTATGGGAAAAAAAAAACCTGTTTGTTAGAACAAATGCCCCTCACTTCACACAGCAGGTGCTAATTTGTTTTGTGTGAATAGGTAGATAGCTCCTTAAGTATCCAGGTATGCATTAGTATCTCACACTTTCATATTACTGTTAACTTTGAGTGTTGAAGATGGCACATGTTCATTAGTCAAGGCATATATAGCTCTCCCCTCCTTTGGAATATTAACTTGCCTCATGTATATTGATTAAGACTCTCCTTGCAACACTTCTGCAGAATAGGGCAGTTCTATCATTTTATAGACTAAAACAAAGGCACTAGGAAGTTATGTAATTCACATGAGATCCTCCAGGAGGCCTGCAGCAGAATGCAAGACCTTCACAAACTCTGGGACTGGCATGGCCTTCCTCTGGGAATTATGTTCAGAAGGATGATAGTACTGAGAGTAGTAAGTCCTGATCTCTGCAAGGGAAGGACATGAGCGCTGAAGTTTGCTCCCTGATACTGCAGTCTCCATTCCTGGCTACCCCACCCTTGATTGCTTCTGGCCCTGTGCAGTGAGGTCCCTCCTGCCTCAGCCTCACAAACCGTTCTCCAGAGTATTTTGCATGCCTAGAATCATCTTCCAAGGAGAACTGCCACTTCGGTCTTTACCAAAGGAACTGGAGTTTTACCTCATCTTGTTTCTGATAAGTGTCCTTTAAGCAGACTATTTGCCTGTAGACATCTTTGAGTACTTAGCAGTGAAGCAAGAATTCAGTACAGTCTCTCCCCCTGTTCCAGGAAGCAGCCCATCCCCTCCTCCTTCAGGGATTTTCCACCAGAAGTACTGTAATGCCTCCCTAATTAAAAGCAATAGAAAAGGGCTTGTCAGGCCTTACTCCAAAGCTGCTAAGCCTGGAACCCATCCTAGCGGCCACAGCTAATGTGAAGTAAATGCCCTATAAATAATCAAAGGGGAAGAATCATTAGCCAGCCATCTTGTAATAATAATTTTAAATGAATGTGTAATTTATAGAGAGAATAATTATGAGACAAGGCCCTTTAACCATAATGAATGTGCTCAGATAATGATAACTCCTGCAGGCTCAATCCCACCTTGGGAAAGTCTGCGTTTTTCTCTTGGTATGACAGGCTTTCTAGTAAGGAACACAAATGCAATGGGACTGACTGCAAAGCCTTCAGGGGCATGTAGGTAGGAAATAGCTGCCTGCTCAGACCATGGGCTTACTAAGAATAGCTAGCTCGCCCTCATATGTACTCTGGTGCCAGACATGACTGTCAAATGGGGAGCTGCAAGGACAATGCCAACCTGTGAGAGGCACTTCTGAGCTGTGAATACTGAATCAAGGTAAGGCCCTTCATCTAGAATGGTGATTTGAGCAGCATCTTGCACTTATCCAAAGTCCCTAGAGGCTCGCCTCCAAGATCAAGTGCGGATTTCACCTTGCAAGCCACTAAGCTGAGCACTGAAGAGCAATCCCAGCCCCCAGACTGCTGCTCCAATGCCTAAGCCACATGGCGCACATGTCATGGGTAATGCTGTGGAGCATATCTAGAATAAGAAAGAAGCTAAATCCCATTCACAGATGATGGTGTGTGGAGAAAGAAGCAAGGGGTCCAGGAGCCTATAGCTCACTTTAGCATCTTTTACCAATGTACTTCAGAGGCAGAAAATTACAGACTTTCCCCACGTGAAATTCCTTTGCCTGTCTGTGCTGTGCTCCTGATAGCTCCTAGCTACAGAGTGATTTATCCAGGTACAGCAGCAGCTCTTGCATCAAACTGTATCCCAGAGGAAGACTACCTAATGAAATCTAATGGAGCAGGTGAAATAAGGAGCAGAGAATCTCTTTGTCCCATGCAGCAGCTGTCATGTTGCTGTTCATTGTGGCAACTAGTCTGCAGAGCTTGCCCTAGTACTGGCAAGAAGGATATACTACTCTTGACTTATTCTTCCATCTTTAGAGTGACTTCTGTGAAATCAAGCCAACACCCCAACCCCCAGCTTTGCCAGGTTGGAGAAGGAGGCTGCTGCTCTGCAGCACACTAAGTCCCAGGAGGAAGTGCCAGCTAGAATTGGATAGCTCAGGCAGATCTTCAGCATCTAATCTGCCAGGAATTTTGCCTCCCCCCCCGCCCCCATCTTCAGTTGCACATTTCTTCCCTTTTTCTCCCAATGGAGAACTAAAGATAGCAAGGCTGAGGCCAAACATAACACCAGGCTTTCCCAGATAATAAACTGGTCTGCTAAGTCTCAAAGCAGCAGAGATCAGCTCACCCCAGAGACATCTGGGAACTGAATGTGTCAGACAGAATTCAGCAGAGTTGTAGTAACACCACAAAGTGCTATCAGAGATCTCATGCAACAGGGATTCCATAGAGTAAGAACTGATTCCTGCTTGTCTTACAGCTATAGCCAACATGGAAATGAAACTGCTCTTTTGTCAGCACTGTCCCAGCAGTTATGAGATGGGGGCTAGGAAGAAAGAAGAATTTGTAACAGATGTCCATGCCATACCACAGATCTTTGCAGGCTTTAGACTAAGTCCCCTGAAGAGAGCAGACAGCTACCAAAAGCTGCTTTTGAACTGTACTGAAGGTCAGTCTTAGAGCCCAGGGGCATGAGCCACACACACCTACTCTGGGAGCAGAACTTGCATGAAAGCCAGTCATTGCCTACCTTTCCTCAACTGGTAGCCACCAGTTTCACTCCACTCTGAGCCCAGAGTTCACACTAGCATGCAAACAGTATAGATAGTGAAGCAATACAGTGAGACCACAAACATGAACTCCAAGTTCATGCAATGTTATAACCATCATGTCTTATTTCTCCTCTGCATACAGATCACAGAACTCGCCACAAAAAAGTCACAGGCAACTTCACGTTAGAACCATTTCTACTGAGAGTCTTTGATGCTGCCCCTTTACAACATAGAGTGGTTGAGCAATGACAGTGTTTTAGTTTTCATCATGCTAACAAGTATCAGTAATGATGCATCAAGCTAAACACACACAGCCACTTACCAGAACACAGCTATTGCTTCACAGCTTTGCATGAGCTATTTTATTAGTTGAGACAGCACTGCAATATTAGTTTCCTCATCAGGTTGAGACCCCAGATCTGACAACATCATTTGTTAATTTCACTGCCAAGGCATGAAGTTTGCCAGCAAGGCCCCCATTAAAGTTTGCATACAGTACTTTCACCTGGGAGAGATTGTAATGGCTTCATTATATGTCAGCCAAGCTGGCTAGAGTATGGATGTGTAGCTGGTAGTACAAATAACTGATGTCAGGAGAAAGAGATGAGAACGATAAGAGTAATATGTTAGGAACAGGAGGGCACAATTGCTCACCTAATTTATTCCCTGCTCCTGCAAATTGGCTGCTCAAACAGGCAACTTTGTCAATGTGCTTTTGCAAGGTCTTGATGAGTTATAATTGTCTCCCCTCATGCTCCCAGTCACTTCTAAGGCACCCTGTTCTGGGTTTAGCTGGGATAGAGTTAATTTTTACAGGAACCTGGGAGGTGGGGGGGCATAGCCGGGGCAGCTGACCTGAACTAGCCAAGGAGCTATTCCATACCATGTGACATCATGCTCAGTATATAAATGGGGAGCGGGCCGGGGGGGGAGGGGCTCTCTCGACTTTCGGTGGGGGGAGTGGCAGAGCGTCGGGTTCCGGGTGGTGAGCAGTTGCACTGTGCATCACTTTTTGTATATTCTTTCATTAGTACCGTTGTTGTTGTTACCTTTTTTTTTTGTGTTGTCCCAGTAAACTGCCCTTACCTCAACCCTCGAGGTTCCAGGTTTTTTTTTTCTTTTCTCTCCTCCGTCTCCTCCCTATCCCACCGGTGGGGGGCGGGAGGAGCGAGCGGCTGCGTGGTCCTTTGTTACCGGCTGGGCTGAAACCACGACACACCCCTTAGCAAAATACCCAAGCTCCTCACTCAGGGTCCTATTTTCTCAGCGTGCATTGGCACATTAGACCATATTGTAACATAACCGATTGCAGCAGCAGCAGCTGAAGGTGTAGCCCAGCACACCTCAGCACCAAGGGCTTAGAATAAGTGCAAGGGAGAAAAGTCAAAACATGACACCTTAACAGCCTTAGGGTTGGAGCTTCTAACCAAAAGTTTCAAGGGTGACAGGATTTAGCTGCTGCTGGGCTAATAACAGCCAATCATGGCAGTGGGTACAAGGGTCCAAGCATAGGCTGACAGCTCTTGTGAGAGCTACACGGTTCATGGACAACTACTTCTTCCTGGGTGCAGTACAAATCTTTGAGCACAGCTAAGGACATGGGGCAGAAAGTGTTGGGTCACAGAGCTCAGACCTCTGTTTTCCTCACATTGCAAATAAAGCTGCACCCTTTGCTGAGACTGATTTTGTGGTTGGGATGGCCCTTTGGCCAGAACAGAAGCTGAGGCGCTCTCTTGCTCTAGTTAGTATGACCAGGTCTAGAGTAGTGCCTTCAAGCCACAGGCAAGCCTAGGGCTGGGCATAAACCAACAGCTCAGAAAGGGAAGACTCCAGATGTTATTGCTCCAAGCCCCTTGTTATTCCGGCTCCCAACCCTGCACACCTCACCACCGTATCCCTCCCATAAAGCAATGGCTGAATACTCCTTAGCAACAAACTGAATGCCTGGAAGCTTTTTTAGTTGCAGATGAAGATGTACTAGAATATTGCTTTATTGCTGGCCTACCCCAGAGCACATACACATGGGGGGGGGGGGGGGGGGCAGAAATGGGAAGGAAGCATCTTTTCTGTCCCAGCCTGACTCAAGTCCACTCTACACTAACAAACACCCAGTGCTCAGCCCTGTTCTTGTTGACAGACATCCCAGTAACCATTCTGTGCAGTAAACCTCCACAGGGGCATGAGGATGCCACCAAGGGAACTGAGGGTCCTTGTATTTGTTTAATGAACGGAACAATCCATATCACTGGATTAAACAGTCCCTTTTCATGTTAAGCAGCTTCCCCCATCTACTGCCCTTTGCCTGACTGGACTTTATTCATTGGTCTGCTTTTAAAGACATTCTGCAGGCCAGACTTTATCTATGAACAGAATTCACCATCTACTTGATTCCTTGTTTTTTGCCTTTAAAAGCTGCTTATTACGAGAGCCCAGCTAGCAGATTTACAGGAGCATTTTTTGTTGCTGCACATATTATACACACTTATGCTGCATTTCCACCTTGCTTCCCTGCCTGCTGGTGGAGATGGAGTTTTGCTCTTTTACAGCTACTGCTATTCCCCTTCTAGCCTGTCCTGTCAGCGCCTGACAAAGTGATCTCAAACCCTCTCACAATCTGAAGGATTTGACATATCTTAATGGGTGCAATGTTACTATTCATCTCAATGTATTGAGAGAATAGCTAGATAGATGTACTAGCAGAGAAAACAAGTAGAAGCAAAGACCATAGAAGAAATGCAGCTTCCCATCTATTGAAAAGGACGTGAACACAGTGGTGACAGGGAGGGCTGGCAGGAGCCTGTGGTACATGTAACTGTAATGCTATTTACTTGCAGCTCAGACCCACAATAAAAATAAACCCTTCCATTCACAGGCCTAGCTGAGTCAAACCAGTAGCATCCACACCTGACTAGGGTTAATCTCAGGGGTATTCTGAGAAGTATAACCCCAACTAAGGACTCACACTGGTGACAAAGCAAGCTGGAGGGAAGCAGCAAGAGCCAGCAATTTGTATAGACTTCCCTGTAGCACAGCAATGGGTTGTGTCACCACTCTGCAGGCTGCCCAGTGCAGGAGCAGGTGAAGCCAGTTATGAACTGGCAGAATCTCTCCAAATCCTGTAGTCCAGTCCTTGCTTAGCTCCCTGCAACCACCTTATTTTCACAGCAGAGGTGGTTAATGTGTAGCCACTGTACTTACATCTTACATAAGGCTGCATTCCCCAACAAGAAAGAGTCATTCTTGGACCTCTGTTTGTGGGCTTCCCACCCTAGGATCACACCTGATGAGGAATAACCTCTGGGAGATGATACCACCAGCACATGGGAGGAACACATGGGAGCCCCTGCCACAGTGAACTCAGGGCCTCGGTCCCACAGATCCTTCATCTCAGATGGAATTTGATGGGAACGACTCATCAGTTGGCACTGGGGCAAGAGAATAGTTGAGGCTAGGGAAGGAAATACTGTTTCATAGGTGTCTAGATATGACAAGGCCCCTTAGAGCACCCTATGTGATGAAATCTCCCTGGAGCTCTAGCATAGCAGGCATGTTTGCTTAATGATATCACTATGAGTAATGTCACTGGGACTGAAACAAGCTGTACACCCCAAGACTCACAGCAATGTCCTAGGCATGAGCATCCAGCAGAATCCATGGTGACAGAGGCTGAAATAAAGTTACATTTATAGCCAAGTTTCTAAGAAAATATACTCATGGTCCACGGCCCCACACTGCTGGTTTCCTCAACCAGACAGAAAGGGATAAGTCTGAAATAAATTCTGTTCATACAACTTCCATGAAGCAAGGCAGAGAAATGAGGCTGTATTAGTGCCCCCGCAGAGTGGGCTTTGCACTGTCCACCATGGGCATGGAAAACAGATCATTTCTCCTTTATAGTAGTTTTTTACATACTTGAAAGCTGCTGTCATGTCCATCCTGTCTTCTCTTTTCTACACTAAACCACATTATTTTAGTCAGTCTGCCCTCCAGGTCATACTTTCCAACCCTCTGAGCATTCCTGTAGCTCACACCCATTAGTCAGCTCTGTCCTGAAGCTAGGTATCCAGATGCAGATGCAGCATAGCAGGTGAGACCCCAGAAGTGCTGACTGGAATGGAATGATAACCTCACATCTCCTACAGAATCCACTTCTGGCCAGCACCTGCTCTTTTTGTAACATCACCACCCACCTGGCTGACTCATTGGGCACATGATCTGCTTTGACCCCACTGCTCCCCTGCTCAGTTACTTGTTCTACTTCTGGCAATTCAGCACTTTTCCTTCTTCAATTAGTCTACATTTTCTCCTAGAGTATCCTCCAGTTTATCACAACTAGTTTGAATTCTGACCTTCTCCCTGATGTGTTTGCAGCTGCTCTGCAATTCACCTGTTCCCTCTACACACTTTCCAGTCCATTATCAAGGCTACCGATGAAAACATTGGCTAACGTCAGCCCTGCAGAACTGCTTTTACAGGAAACTGTTGATGATTGCTCTCAGGCACAAACCATTTTTGCATACCTCTGCACAGTTTTGTTTGGACCATATTTCTAACAGCAGCTAATAAAAATGTCATGCCAAGTATAAGGCACACTGAATTCAAGAGCTACGAATACCCGAGTGTCCTCCCTAGTACAGAAGGCCTGCTACCCCACAAGGAAGCAGACTGAATGGGTCTGACATGGTCCACTCTTGATAAACTTATGTTAGCTTTACTTATCTCCTCTTCCTCTTTTAAAAACTTGCAATGAGCTTGAGCAGGAAACAGTTCTGTTGCCTTTTTTCTGTCTATATTGTGAACCCCCAGGGCTCAGAGTAGCCTTCAGGGGCATTTTATGCCTAGGCATTACTGGAATATAAATAACATCCCAATAATAAAAACATGGGTTGGTCTGAACCTAGCACACTAGTTAGTTTGCCTGGAAAAAGACACAGACTTTTGGAGGAAATATGCCATTAAGTGGACTTCCAAGTTGTTAAAAGTAAAAAAAAAAAAAAACACACCACAAAAACCACCCACCAAACCCACAACTGTTCTTTAATTTAGGGCCAGTGTGACCTGGCAATTAGTCATAGGACAGGCTCCAGCTGAATTAAGACAAACAGCCCAGTGTAATGGAAATGGTAGTGTGACCAACAGGAGCAACCTGAGTTATAGTCTCAATTTTCTCCATGCCTGATGGATTTGAAGTAAGTTCAAAGAAGGTCAAGTGGCTGACTTTTCATTTGCTGATCTCACACAAAGTTTTTCTATCAGTTTCTCTCTCCTTGTGAACTCTCTGGACTTGTCATCATTGTTCTATCTCCCAGGGCCAAAGTCCCACCCCGGCTGTATCTATGCTATGAAGGAGGTCCATAACCGAATCTAAGGGAGGGTGACCTGCAAACTTTGAGAGCAGTCCAAGGAAGTGTCATTTCCCATTCTCTCTGCAGGTTATCTTCTGCCTGGTGTTTCTCAGACTTTTTCCTTTCACATTAATCAGCTCAGACTTGAAAAGGGAGCAAAAAGGAAAGCCCAGCCCTTGCTGATAGTCTTTGCAACTCTGACTACCCAGCACAATGCAAAATGGACCACAAAGCAGGGTCTAAAGCCACCTCAATGCACCCAAGAATGCAAGGGAGGTTTGGGATTCATCTGCCTCCTGTTCTTAAGCCTTCCTCTGTAAGCTTGAGGGGTGGCCAATCGCACCTTTGTCAAATGCAGGCTGGGAAAATGGCACAGTGTCCTGTTTCATAAGAAATGTGCCCAAGCTGAAGGATTTGTGTGCCATTCCCTGCTGGAGAACACTTACCGTTACATGCAATGCCTCTTTAAATTAATAACAGAAGGAACCAGCCATAGTGACAGGAGAAAGCCAGCATGAGTGCCATTTCAAAAACCTCTGTCCCTGGAACCAGTCCCTTTTTACCTCCCAGATCAACGCAGCCCCGTCAATATTTGTGCAAGGCAACAGTGCCACACAGCGGTTGCCGGTTCTGAGCCCAAGGCCCCCCCCCGGGGGGCAGAGCAGTTCTATTTCCCATCTGCTCCAAGTCAGAAATCAGTTATCACAATGGCTGTCCATTGCTGCAGAGCTGAGTGAGCAAGTGGTTGGGCATTGGCACAGACAGCTGTTATTGCAATAACTTTGTGTTCTCCATCAACACTTACTTTTGTTGCCTGCTCAGTATCCCTGAAATTACACAGTTGAATTTGGGAAGCTTTACAAGGCAACAATGCAAAGGGATCTCTTGCCATACATAGTAGCATGGCAAGGGCTAATTTTGCAAATGCATGTTTCAGCCATCCAGATTGCACTTGCTAAGTGTCACAGGCAATTAACCCTTTTGCCAGCTTGACCTTCCCCTTGCCTTTAACATGCTCATTGCAGCAGTTCATGGGCAGCCCATCCCCTGCACAGCTCTCCTGCAGTAGCAAAGGTCTCCACAGCTTCTGTACAGACCTGCTGTGGCATGCTATGGCTTATCTTTTGATTTTAGTTTTAACAACCTTTTCCCCGGTTTTAGATCTGAATTCTTTGGTTCCCAAGGCAGGAATTTCTGAAATTGGCCCCCTGATCTTTCACTGCCTTATTAGCTCTGCTGCTAATATCAGTGAATCAAAGCTTCATTTCTCCAGAATCAAACAGTTATCTATTTATCCAGGGCCTCAGTGGCAAGCAGGTTGCAGCCTTTTCAGTCCACACCTTAAGGATGCTTGACTTTAAAGGAAGTAACCACTTCCTTCTCATTCTGCCCAGGATTCTCAAAGACTGCCAAACCTGAGGCATTGCCTTCCTCTGCATTGGGCTCACAGAAATGCCATCTTCATTTTACATAGAGCCAACCAGAATTTTGGTTGTATTGTAGAGACCACCAATCACAGCAGTATTTAAATTCAAATTGAGAGAGTGCTGTCATTTTATACCAGGTCTGAAGAAAAACTGTTTCACGTTGGATAAACCAGATGCTCTCTAGGATATTACATGAGAATTTTATGTTACTCAAGTGGGTTGTTGGTCACACAGGAGACAGTTCTTAATAAGCAATGATGGTAGGCCTTGGAGCTGTTTAGGGAAAATAGAACTAGAAGGTATCTCAGTTATTTGGCATAGGATACCAGGTTGCTCCTGGATCAGATAGAATATGAAGCAGTAGCTGGACAGCAGAATTACACAAGCTTAGAAGAGAATAAGGCACCCATTTTTACAATGAGGGCAGTCAGCCGGTGGAACAGGCTGCCCAAAGTAGTAAGCGAAGAGTTCTGTTGCTGCTGAGATCCTGGAGTCAAGGTCCTGTGTACCTTCTTGGAAGACACCTGCACTGAGATCAAAGCAGGGCTCCTCAGATAGCCTGTGACAGAACAGTCTAGATGATGTAACAGTCTTTTCAGACATTAAAATGGATTAATCTGTGCTAATAGTTATCTTTGCTGTTTCCTTTTAATCACTTTGTTCCATTATTCCTCTTTAAAATCTTGCTCCCCTGTCCTGTGACTCATCAGGCACAGCTCTTCTACCTCATTAGTGTCTTCACTTTTCCAGTGTCCATGAATCTTCCATTTCTGTCACTCCTGTAAATATTCCTGTTCTTTTTCTACCCAGATGTTCAGGCAAAAGCCCTTAAAATTCAGAAGTCAGCCACAATGAGATGCTGTCCCAGTACACACTTTGACTTTCCAGGCTCAGCTCATTCCTTTACTATACACTTCTAAGATTTGGCCCAAAGGCTCAGCCCTGCAAAAGCCAAGAACTTCTTTAGAGAGTACAATCAGCAATAGCAACTTATCTTAACCCCACATAATCCAAACAGAGGGACTTTCAACTCCAAAGCAGTTCTTCCCAAATGGGCTAGAACTAATAAACAGTTCAGTAGGTTCCACCCAATTGATGCACAAAACCTGGCTTTGTCCTAATCTGACTTCAGACATCCAGTTGCAGCTTGTGATGTTTTGTGTAGTGAAACTTTTAGGGACAGATTCTTGGCTTATCTTAGACTTGACAAACTTCTTTGCCTTAGGATGATGCACATGTCCCTGGTCTGTGAAGCCCTGAGGCTCAAGGAAAGGCTTGCCTCATTGTATTTTCCCCTCACTACCTCCAGTTCACTCTTCGTACTTTAATCTCTTCCCAAGCATTTGCCATCAGGAACTAGGAGTCAGAGAAGCTGGGTCTGCAGGGCAAAGCTGGCTTTCCCACAGCTTGCAACAATCTAGCCAAGTCCAAGCACTCAGCACAACAGCAAAAAAGGAAAGATTTTCCAACAGGTCTGTAATGCCTGTTCCTGCATATAACAGTAGTGGCTGGCAGCAGAGGCAAGTGTTCTAGCTCCTCCATAGCTTCAGTTTGTAGCTATTTCAAGACCTCCCTCCTTTCCTGTCCCCTCTTTGGTCACCTCAGGCAACCAACAAAAGACCTAGTCTTACACCAACCAGCAAACTCATAGGGTCTCCAGTTCATACCATGGGTGATGAAGCTGGACCAGGCAGAGACCACCACAGACACTAGGCACAGCCAAGACCTTCCCTCACACTTACTGCTCTGCAGGGAGGCATTAAAGGAACAGAAGAAAACACAGGGAAGTGTATTTGGCAAAGCCCATGCCACACAACACAGATGTGCTGCTGTGGGCATTTAGCTAAAAGCCAGGTGTGAACTGCTGTCTCTGGACTGGACTCACTTGTCATCCCCTAGTATGCATGCCACATTCATTCATTGGGGCAGAGCTGCCTCTTTTTCCTCAGCACAACAGGGTCCTTGTCCACAAGTGTCAGGCTCTCAGGTGCTGCTGCTCTGAAATAGCAATAGAGCATGCTGAAAATCAGCCCAGATTACCACTGAAACCCATGATGTCTCCTTTCATCAAGGAAGTCTGCTCCTCACAGGTGCTGATACTCCCCCATGGAGAGGGTTTCTCCCCCCCTCCTCCCCACAGCAAGGATGTGCACTCAATGGACTGCTCTCAATATCTATGCTGGGGTACAGTCATCCCTGAAAAGTGTCTTTCAGTTTAAATCCATATCACTAGCTGAGAGCTGTATATTTAATAGAGTTGCAGTGAAGTAAATGGAAAGCGGAGGTCAGCAAGAGACAAGTGCACCACAGATGTGCATCAGTTACCCTTCTGCAAGTTTGGACCAAGAACTCATCCCAGCCATAAGCAAGGAGGTTTAAGTGCTGCTGTTGCAAACACAGAGCCAGAGCACCCTTCCCCTGGAAGAAATCAGGCCCCAACAGAGCCTTCTGCTACATACAATGACACCTATTTCCTAGTGCTCAGTTTGTATATTCTCATGTAAGAGATTTTAATCTGTTTTCCCTTCTCATGAAGGTGCACTTGTCCCTGGCTTTTCTTTTGCCTCCAGCCAAACACACTGAAGGGCCTATAGAGAATTATAACAGAGCCCCTCTCCCCTCTTGCTGCCTACCAACCAGCCTTGGCTTTTTAGCCTCTTTCCTACTTTGTTTCCCACATGATAACTATCCCCCCCCTCCCTGTTCCAGCCTTCAGTGGCATTGAGGTTGTGTTATCTGGAAGACAACTGCAAAGGCTACAGAAAACATTCTCTCTTTAATCCCCCTCTCTCAGAACTGAGATACCTCAATTGAAAATAAACTCCCTCCTCATCTCTATTTCTCTTTCAAAGGAGAGTAAACTAAGAGATGTGTTTACAGCATCTACTACAGGCATCTGCCTGCCTAAAATATCCAGTTAGGTAACACATGCCCTTCTGCACAGCTTTTCAGTATGTGAAAAGGAAGCTCCAAAAGTTTCAGCCAGTAGAAGCTCCCACACATGGTGAAATCTGTTCATATCTTAGCAGTAGCCAGCAAACATCACATCATTCAGTAGCCAGAGACAGCTCCTTAGCATCATGCAATAGCTTGGAAATTTGTAAGAAAACTGCTCCTCCCACATACTCCATGCAAAACATAAGACAGCCATTTCACCTGCCCCAATTTCTTTAGTTGCAAAGCATGTTGTCCCACAAGGCTTTAAAAATGAAAGAAATCACTTAAGTGCCCTACCCCACAGAGAGCTCTGTGCTGAATCTGGGCAGCAGCAAGCAGCCCCCCAAAGTAGGTAAAAAGTCAACTCGCTCTTATGCACACACAGAGCGTCCTTACTAACAGGTGAGGAGGGTTTGTGGATTGTTTTGATCTTTTGGTCAAGACAGCAATTTTCCTGATGCTGTTCAATTACAATATAAAATCGGTCACATTAGGCCAAGAATCCCAAAAGCTATTAATTCTTGAGAAAAGGATAATGAATCCAATAAAATTAGATTTTCCTGTTCCCAGAAGGCCACTGTGAGTTATATACAAGGTATAGACTGCCATGGTCCCATTTAATTGCATCATGTAGGCCTGGGGCTGATAGCAAATAGTTTGTCTCGGGGATTGTTAGTAGAAAGTATTCCATTTGTTCACACAACATTGTTTTTGAACTAGCCACAGAGCAAGCATTTGTAATGGTGAGGCAATCACAAAGAAAGGACTTTACATGAGAGTCCCTGAGACTAAGACTTATCTTTAAATCAGAGTGAGTTCAACCTTTTGCAGTCTCTAACTGCTTCAACCCATCTACCTGCTGCTATCATGGCATTTGGAAACTAGTTAAAACTCACCAGTAGAGCTGAGCCTTTTATGTAGCCATGCCTAGTGCTGACAAGCATGTGAAAAGCAATGCAGGAAGGGTCCCAGGCTGCAGCCCTGCTCAGAGGTACAACTAGCAGAAACGCTAGCACTGAAGATCAGGTAGCAGAGAGATACAGAGACTCGAACTCTCTCCAGAGCTGTGGAAGCTGTCCCAACATCATGTCCTTCCTGAGTGTTTATTGTCTCTGTTTTCTTCTCTGAAATAGGCAGGACAAGAGCCAGCAAGAAGGAATCTCCCAAGACAAACGTGGTACAATCCAGTTCCTATCACTATTGGCCTCAGATCGAAGTGAATTTCATTTGTTCCCACCCACAGGGGATGCAAAGCCTTAAAAGACTGAGAAGTGCACTGAATTCTGCAGCTGGGAGAGACAGGAGCACTGTCAAGATGTTTAATTCTTCGCACATCCTGCTTGTTTTGTCCTCTGCTCTAGCATCAAAGCTCCCTTTTGCTGTGGGCAGGAGGAAGAAAAAACCCTATGTCTGAGAATTTCAATTCAGGAGCTGCTTTTTTTAAAAAGTTTCCTGCCAAAATCCTTCTACCTGATGGATTTTACAATGTCACAGACAATGCTGCATACTCGGCTCCCAAGGCTTTATATGTGAACCACTGAATATCTGTTTAAAAATGAAGACGTTAAAGTGCCCCACTTACGAAAATCAATTCTGTGGATGTCAGCATATGATGCCATCTTATCTCTCCTGGAGGACATACCCTCTTCTGTCTGACTTCCTCCAGTCCTTTGTAGCCCAAAAGGTCCTTTCCTATTTAGGTAAGAGCACTTTCTTGATGCAGGGAAAGGCTTATGTTATCTATCTGCCCATTCACTGAGATTTGTAGGGTTGAACAGAAATGGCCATGGATGACAGAAGACAGGATGAAGCCATTTTTGCA
Organism: Harpia harpyja; assembly: GCF_026419915.1. NCBI lineage: Eukaryota > Metazoa > Chordata > Aves > Accipitriformes > Accipitridae > Harpia > Harpia harpyja. The sequence goes on along the minus strand of NC_068943.1, from coordinate 45,499,853 downwards.
TCCTGAGAAACAATATGAAATGAGTCCTTCCAACTCTTCTGCCCAGAGAATGACTGCTGTCAAGGCAGAGACCTGGAGGCTTATACAGCCCAGAGTATGTGCTGACCCTATGCAGAAAAGGGGCTGAAATGTTTCCACCTTCAAAAACTGGAAAGTGAAAAGCTGAGACTTGGTTGTAATGGCATTCTCCAAGACTGAGGTTCTCTGATAATAATTTATGTGGAAAAAAAGATCCTACCAAAAATTCCATTTTCATCCAGAAGTCAGTTTTCATCTCCAAAGTATCTTAGTAAAATGCCTTTTACCAGCATCACCCAGTGAGAAAGCTTCTGTACCTTCCCCACTTTGCAGCTTGTCTCTTTAAACACAATCTAGTCCTAGACATTGTTTCCCATACGCTACAAACAGATGATCTCTTGAAGGCTCAAGAATTTGTTTTGGGGAGAAATTTTCCTTCAAGAAAAAGGGCTGAAGTCCCAGTTCCAGTCTTATTTACTTCCTTGTGCTATGCAAAACACACACAGCAGTGCCATGTGAATGTGAAGGTGTGCTCACATGCCCTCCAGGCTCACCTCACACCACCCATTGCTGATAGTCTGCAAAATGGCTGACAAGGGTGCTGTTAATATCAAATGGCAACCCATCTGCTAAGCTGATTCACCCTGATTTCAAAGAAAAGCTGAGTCAAGCAGGACTAGTGCCAAATGAAAGATTTCCCTGCTAATAACAATGAGTGACTAATTAATAATCAATAATTCCAATAAAAATAGACATTAAATTCCATAACGGGCACTGTGCCAATAGCTGATCATTTGTGCTAAAGAAGCAAGAAAGCCTTGCTGGGTACAGACAGAAGCATGTGAGCCAGTTCGGACTGAGATGATACAATTTGAACAGTCACCCAAAGACGAGATGGAAGCTAACCTGGGGCTTCCTTTACCACTGATGTTTCAAAACATTTGGGGTTTCACACACACTTTCACTCTTTGCAGCCTTCACAAGCTCAAGATGCAGGTAGCAACATGAAACATCAGCCCACACTTTACAGTTAGCCTGAGCTCACAGTCTCTTCTGGACTTGAAAATAGAAGAGCATTAAGCCACCTGTCCAACCACAGGAGGCCCCAGATAACCCAGGGCACCATTGTTTGTGGCATCTCAGTCATCATTGATAATACAAGCAGCACATAGAACTGTTCCAGCCTCAGTGTGTTCACACACAGCCCACAGGAGACCACCCCAGTTCCCAGAGAGGCCCCAAGTACAAAACTGAACAGGTAGCAGCAAAGCAGCACACTATTCCCTGCTACATCTCAAAACTGAATAAGCTGTCTGTCCACTGCTAAATGAAGCTCCTCAAAGTTCAGTTACCAGCCCTCCTTTATAAGCCAGCCTGCTTGCAGGTGAAGCAGAAGCCTAGGAAACACTTAATCAGCTTGCAGCTTGTCTTTAAAATGCAAATAGCAGAAGGAAGAGCATAACAGACAATAGTTAAGGCATTGTCAGTACCAGTTCCTTGCTCTATAGCATAGAACATGAACATGGAAGAGCCATGATGCAGCAAGCAGAGGGACCTGACAGAATATTTGTGAAGATTGACCATAAGTTCTTGGAGAAGAACTGTGATTGTCCTTCGGCTCAGTGTAACACTTGGTGCTCCTGCACTAAAAATAATAGCCATCATCATTATCCGGATAAGCAAATCACTGCATCTTACTGACTCAAGAAATGCAGCAATTATGGCAATGGCTTTCTTGGCTCCATTTTAACCTAGTCACTAATCTCTTTGCATCAAAGTGATGGACAGCTCAGCTCCTCACAGCAAGAACATCCTGCGATTTCTCAAAGCCTTTATTCAGGGACAGACATCAGATCTCATAGGAACTCAAAAGGCACTTTTCTGCACTGCCCTCTCTGCTGCAGACTCAGAACCACACTCCTTCCTTAGCTGTACCAGGAGAGTGTGCATTTTTCCTGCCTGCCCAAAACCCTGAAGTTCGTGTTGAGATGCCATCCATTACAGATGACCTACAGTCAGGAATAAAGCAGGCAACCAGAAGGAAAACCCACCAAAGGCCTGGCACAGCCCCATGGCCCCAGCTCCAGCTGTCTTTTAGTTTTAACAGCAAAGGTTTTGGAAGGGCCTGCCTCAAACCTCTGCAGGAAATGTCCATGACAAGAATTTGCAAGCAGTGAAACTGGTGGGGTAGCTCCATCCTCCTAAAGGAACAGACTGGAAGCAGCTTCTATCAGCGCTACAGGGATGGAAAGGAGGTTTGCATTCCAACCTTGGCAGCCTGAAGGCTCAGTTTCCTCCCTTGAGATAATGCTGCTATTTGGGCCAAGGCAGGGATTGATCACTTGAATCCTCTTCCCTACAGAAACAGTGCCTACTCCCACCCTCTCTCCACACTGCTATGCTACCTTACTTGGGTAGAGTAAATCATGGGGCCAGCACCTAAGAGGACTGACAGCATCCTTCTCTCCATAGAAGAGCCATTTGTAACCAACTTCATTAGCAGCAGTCCCTCTTGAATCCAGACTTTGTACCAAGCACAAGCAAGAGTTGGGGCTCTGGGTCAGGTTATTCAGACAGGTGCAAGGCACTCGCTTGACAGCCTGCACTACTAAACTCTTGAGCATGGTCAGCTATGTAAAATTGACTGTTACACATCCAATGCAAGAAAACAGCAAAGGAAAAAACAAATACTCATGCCTCTGTAATCAAAACCTTTAACACACCCAAGCTAACTTTACAGTTTGAAGCAACCATCAAGTTTAGAGTCAGAAGTCTGTTAATTTCTTACACAGCATCTATGTCAGGGAAGCCAGTAATGGGACAGGAACTTGTGCCAGAGCAAAATAAATTTGATCAGAATGAGAAAATGAATGGAAAGGGCAAGCAGCTGGCTCCAGTTAGGGCCTTATTTTTAGAAAACATCTGTCAAGGGATTCGAAGTAGAATGGCAAGCTCCCTTGAGCACAGATGAGCCCAAGTGCAAACACTAGTTTGCATTATTTAAGAGATGTGCGATTTGCCATTAGGGGGCTGTTGGCACATGCAGAGTACAGCTTGCCCCTTGCAGATGCTGCAGGCACAGAGAGCCACATCAGATGCCTCTGTGGGACAAGCCCTTCGTGGGAGAGAGGTACTGCACCAGCAGGATCTCAGATCCCCAGGAGACAGGGCTAAGAGGGATTACTGAAGTCAGTTAGACCACCATCATGCCACCAGACTAAAGAGGAAGAGCATCTGGGACATGAATGGAAAAAGGCACAAGGACTAGAACTTCCTGCAGTTCCTTTTGATACCATCTGTGCTTGCCTTGGTTTCACTGAGCCTGAGCACCGAATATCCTGGAATGCTGGAGAGGGGGAAACTCACACTTGCCACTCCTCTAACCAGGTTTTAGCATGGCAGACTCTCCTGCCCTGGTATGCCACCATTGCAGCATGGCTGCACATGGCACTGCCCACTGCTCATTCCAGTAGCTTTGTGATAGGAACATGAAGACTCTTGTGAATAGAGCATGGCTGGGGGGGTCTGGAAGCTCCAGAAAGCACAAACAGCAACAACAGTGCTCTGAGACTGGCATGTGTCAGTGGCACCCTGATTAACCTGGTACGAGGATCCAGCATACATCCATGTGCAGCTTTCCCAGGTTACCCACATTGGGGAACAAAGCACAACCTAAAAGCAAAGGGTAGCCTATGTTCTAGACTTTATGAAGGAGGGAATGGTGTTATCCTTCCCATACAGATGAAGAAACCAATACCTTGAGTGAGGAAGTCCCCTCAAAGACTTTGCCAATTGGAGCTGGGAATTAAGCCCAGGTTTCCTGACCTGGCAGCCACATCTGTTTTACCTACTTGCCTATTATGCTTCTCAGCCACAGCCTGCACCTCTCTGCTGCTAGCCATGACAACTGGTTTCCCAGGAGACCTGGTAGCATCCAACTGGAAAACGGTACATAACTGTCACAGATACTGTCTTCCACCTTGAATGCTGATGGCCTCTGCAAGATTCAGACATCTGGAGAGACATTTGATGAAATGTTTGGGCCAACAGCAGAGAAGGTACAAGGAAATAAGGGCAGTGAGTGCACACTAAGCCCCTTTCCTCCTGCTTGGGGTGGAGGGGAAGGGGGAGAGGGACAAAAGTATCACAAAGCAAAGTGACTCATTAAGAAGTATCAGGATTTATTTACCTCCAGCAGCATAAAACAGTGCAGTGATAAGGACTATTTAACTTCACACTCCAGCTGGCCTCCATGGGACTCCTGAGGTTAATGCCTCCATTTAAATGGAAATTGAGTGCCAAATTATTAGCACCTGTTTGCAAAAAAGGTCCCAACAAATTATAAAGAATCTTTGTCAGTACAGTAGTTTCCAGCAAGTGTTCCAGTTACTGCATCTCAACAGGCCAGACCTGACTGAAGGTCAGTCCCAGTCAGCAGAAGGACTGCTCTCCAACAAGCTGAACATCTCTGCATGAGTAGTGTCCCCATTAGATTTCACCTGGGCACAGAGGATAAACTCTGGAGGAAGAAGCCAATTCAGAGAGATGAGGTCAGCCCCTGAGCTGGGTAGGCAGTAAGTCAGCCAAGAGAAATGGGTTATATGCAAGTAGGGACAAGCCAAACTGAAAAGACTCTTAAAGCAGTTTAGTGCTGCCTAGAAGGAAAAAAAGTCTGAGCTGAGATTATTACACTAAAAACATTCTTAAAGGAAGAGGCAGATGAAAAATTAGCAGTTTACACATTGATTAAATACCCAGTTACCTCTGATGGAATCACACATGGATGGGTATACTCTTCACTGGGTAAAAAACTGGCTGGTTGACTGAGCCTAAAGAGTGGTGGTGAATGGAGTTAAACCCAGTTGGCAGCCAGTCACAAGTGGTATTCCCCAGGGCTCAGTATTGGGGCCAGTTCTGTTTAGCATCTTTGTCTATGATCTGGACCAGGGGATTGAGTGCACCCTCAATAAGTTTGCAAATGACACCAAGTTGGGCCAGAGTGTTGATCTGCTTGAGGGTAGGAAGGCCCTGCAGAAGAATCTGGACCAGCTGGATTGATGGGCCAAGGCCAATTGTATGAGGTTCAACAAGGCTAAGTGCCTGGTCCTGCACTTGGGTCACAACAATCCCATGCAACACTACAGGCTTGGGAAAGAGCAGCTAGAAAGCTGCCTGGCAGAAAAGGACCTGGGGGTGTTGGTCAACAGCCAGCTGAATATGAGCCAGCGGTGTGCCAAGTTGGCCAATAAGGCCAATAGCATCCTGGCTTGTATCAGAAACAGTGTGGCCAGCAGAACTAGGGAAGTGATTGTCCCCCTGTACTCGCACTGGTGAGGTCACTCCTTGAATATTGTGTTCAGTTTTTGGGCCCCTCACTACAAGACAGACATTGAGGTGCTGGAGTGTGTCCAAAGAAGGGCAACAAAGCTGGTGAGGGGCCTGGAGCACAGGTCTTTTGAGGAGCGGCTGAGGGAACTGGTGTTGTTTAGCCTGGAGAAAAGGAGGCTCAGGGGCGACCTTATCACTCTCTACAATTACCTGAAAGGAGGTTGTAGCGAGGTGGGTGTCAGTCTCTTCTCCCAAGTAATAAGCAATAGGAGAAGAAGAAACCACCTCAAGTTGCACCAGGGAAGGTTTAGATTGGATATTAGGAAAAATTTTTTCACCAAAAGCATTGTCATTGTCAAGCTTTGGAACAGGCTGCCCAGGGAAGTGGTTGAGTCACCATCCCTGGAGGTGTTTAAAAGACATGTAGATGTGGCACTTAGGGACATGGTTTAGTGGTGGACTTGACAGTGCTAGTTAACAGTTGGACTCAATGATCTTAAAGGTCTTTTCCAACCTAAATTATTCTATGATCCAATATTGTAGGAGAGGTGGACTCTGGCTGGCCATAAAACTGTGTCAGAGCCATTGGCTATCCCCAGGCTGGATCCAAGCAACACTGCTCATACGAACACAGCTGGCAAGGTCTGACTGCAGCCTGTCAAACTCAGTGGGTCTCTGATACTCTCCCATGTTGCAGCAAAGGGTATAACCAAAGAGAATATTGACCCAAAGCTTTTCTTCAAATTCTTTTGAAATAAATCTGGTTAGAAAGTAGGAAGAATCATAATGCCACAGAACACTGATACTTTGTATCAAAAAAATGCAGAATTAGTGGTTTTTCTGCTTTGACCTGGAATTCAGTAGTTGAATATGATGAAAATTCAAAATCAACAATAGGATGCAAATATTTGTCACACAATACAGCCAATGGAAAATCCATTCATTAAAAAACCCAGACAATTAAAGTTTAGCAATCATTTACACATAAAGGGAGTTAATTTTACAGAGAAGAAACAAATAACTCAATATGTATTATAGCCATGTTTCATCTGTCTTTAAAAACTCCCCAAAATCTTCAGTAGGTAGATCTGGAGGGACTGTTATCCCATGTTAAATCATAGTGAAGCGAGGCAAAATTTTTAAGGAATTGTGCAGTGGGTTGCAAGACCCATGTCTATGACACTAACAAATCTTTTTATAAGAAATGGTATAAAAACCTAATTTGACAGTTTACTTTTAACAGTCATCTAAAATCAAGCTATTAAGGCCTTTTTTTTTTTTAAAAAGGACACATAATTAATAGCTAATAAGTTCAAAGAAAACATTTTTCTCAAGTACAAGCCAGAAACATTAAGAAAGCAGTAGGGTCTGGGGTTCCTTCTGTTAGGCCCTACTAAAACAACACTTCATCTGTTCCACCAGGTGAGACCTTTGCCCAGCATTGATCAAGTTACTCACTGCAAGCAAATGACATGCCAGAATTAGTCATTTGTCTTTTTTTAAACTCACTCTTAAGACCTGTGAGATTCCTGCCAGTGTGGTTCCTAATTAATTTTATTCCTCATAATGAGAAATCTTTGCATATTGCTTTGGACTTCTGTTGTTTCTCACTGTTCACAAGGAACATCTCTGCTACTCAGAGCCAGTGGGCACTCCAGCCCTGTGGTAGGGTTATTCTTTAGACAATCTAAACTTTTACTGACAAGAGCTGATGCTTGAGGCAGTTACTGGCACACTGGACCTTTCAGCAGGAGGGAAAGCATGCTAGAGCAATTTTTTTCCAGCCATCTCATGTACAACAATGAGCATCATATCTAACCACATACACAGACCCCAGATGTGCAAACAGCTGGGAGCCTTCCTGACTTGGAGGAGAAATACAAGCCAAACTTCTAAGCTCCCTAGCTGGCTTACATTCATCTTGTCTGTCACCTTCCCAGCAAGTCACTGGTTTGTGGTACAAATTTCTTCCATGAGTTTACAGCTAGAGCAGTCTGAAATAGGGACTAAAGGAAAGGTTTTAACCACAGTTTACTGACCAGAAACTGAGGCACAGATTGATCCAAGTGATTTGCCCAGACTTGAATAGGCATCCCTGGTGGCGATACATGCTATGACAAGGTCAGGGCTGGTGCAGAGCCTCCTGCCGTAGCTTCTTCACCACCTCCTCTCCTGAGCACAAGAGGCTAAGCCTTGCACCACAGCCTGAAGTTATATGGCCTTGGGGACAGCATCATCTGAGAACTTGATCCTCCACAACCTTAAATCCTATCTGCAGCTCAGCCAGCTGAGAACAACGAGAAAGCATGCAAAAAACAACAACACTGCCTCCTGTCCAGAATATACTTACAGCTTCCAGTAACCAGGGACCTTGCATGTATGAGAGAAATTTAAGGCTGGAATCAAACATGTCCCTAAAGGCATCACACAACTCCCCTCCTGGCTCTGGTCTCAAGCTTCCCTCTAACCTGTTTTTGTCAAAGTGCTGAGTACAGGGGGAAACACCCTGGGTTTTGCCAACAGAGAAGACCAAAACCACACCAGCGACTGCATAGAAGAGGAATTTGGGTAGAGAAGGAGCCTTAAAAGGGAAATACTTGGAAATGCTACTGCCAGGAGAAAAGTATAAAATAGTTAGATCATTTTAGAAATATTTACAGCTTCACTGCATTGCTGCAGAAAAAGCTCATGCTGCCATGTTTAATTTATTTCAGACTTGGAAGAATAAATCTCATTAAGGGCTAGTACTTTCTTTTCACAAGGAGAAAGCATGTGTTCACACTTAAGATAATTGCAAACATCCATGGCTTTAAAAATAAACCCTTGCACATCAGCACGAGCTCTGAATCCATGCCTGCAAGTGGCTCCAGTTCAAGCAACCCTACAAGGATGCTGTTAAAGGCAGCAAGAGGGGCCCAAACTGAGGACCAAGTACAGGCAGGAGGAAGCAACCTTCTTAAAGGGAGAAATTGCTCCCTGTAAGCATGGGCACTACTGAAGCAGAAACTAGAGAGGATATTGTCCCCCACTTTGACACCACCTGGCAAAACAGAACTACACATTGTTCAGTGCCTGGTTGTCAGCGTCTCATATTCAGCTCCCACTGCACTGAGCCCTTAGAGAATCTTAAAACCCCTGTACATATACATCTCCACATCCTAGAAACAAAAGCACTACATGGTCTTTTTCAAGATACTGCTTTCCTGAAAATAGGGTTAATCCTCTACGGCTGCTATAAAGGAAGCATTAGATCAGGCCTGAAATTATTACACTGTCAGTTCTAAAGAGAAAGAAATCACTACATGTTCAAAACATTGCATGCAGCACTGCTCTTCCCAAATCATTCATATACCCTATTCTTCCTGCTTGTCTGCCCCCATCTGTTTTCCTCTGTGGACTCTGCAGGCATTTGCAAAGGGTCTCTATGCTACATGCAAGAATTAGTTGGCCAAAAGCATGGATTATTACTCCAGAGTTTGTTAGCAATTTTGAAATTGTGATGAACAATGCAATGTATCCTGATCTGGAAATAAAAGACCAATTTTAAATGTGTCCAAAGAATCAGAAGTTAATGAAAAAAATCACTTGGCTGTGTCTGTTTTGTAAGGTGTGGTACTTTTGATCATTAAGCTTTTTGTTACCTTGCAGAAATAAAGTTACACAGAATTTTGAGACCAATTCATTTGAAAATGAAAGTTAAACATTTCAGTAACAGAATATTGAAAATAACCATTGTGCTTTATTTAGGGATACACACAAATTCTGACAAAAAATTATGAACTTTATGTCTGGAAGTATTTCAGTACCAAATATGCATCTCAGGAAAAAAGCTTACTGACTCCCTCAGCTGAGCAGTATCCCAGAGAACCCAGAGTTCAGGATTATCCCTGCTAGAACTGCCTGCAAAGAGACTGAGGGGAAAAATGCCATGCCAGGAAGCAGCTGATTTAACATAATGATCACTTTTTTGTCTGTGGGGCTTATATCTCACCTGCCTCTGTTCTCTGTAAGCATAGCAAGTTTATAACTTCATCTTAGATTTTGCTCCACTCCAAAAGGAGTGCTGCTTTCTCAGCCTTCACATTCTAAGTTTCTTTTCCCCAGATTAAATAGAACAGAAGGTAAGATGCAAAGAAAGGTGGATGCCAGGTAGCACAGTCAATGCAGAGGCAGTACCCTCTGATCTGTCACCTGAGTGTGATATTCTTCCTTCAGTTTTCAGAATGCCCCTTTTATCATACGTTTTAACTCCTGCAGAAAGCTGACTTGCCACTGATGACTGAAGGAAGCAATATGAAAAGAGAACACAGAGGTGTAACAAGAACTTTTTTCTCTTGAGAAAGTTCTTTGTAGATCCCCTGTTTGGTCCAATTCTAGGATCTTCAGCCCTTTGAGCCATGAGAGAAAACATGTCAGCAAGTAATGATAGGAGGTTGTCATCAGGCGAGTTAGAGTGAATGCGATATACCCAAAGCAAGTATGCGTTGCCGTGTTTTGCCAACACACTTGGCTGTGTACTTCACACTAAGGTAAGTCTGTAGCAGAGGTTGCCATGTGATAGATAAACTTAATGAAGAAGCTTTTGCAAGGAACCTTTTAGAGATCAAAAGCTTTCTCAGAATTGCATCAATGTTTGCAACCCAGCTATCACTCAAGGTCATTAAGCCTGTGATGTCTTTATTGAAGTAACATCAAGTAAGCATTTGCAACTTTACCAGGGGGTTTTTTGTCCTCCAGAGATCAGAGCCAGAAATCAGGACAATTGCCATCTCAGACCTGCTTCTTGGCCAGATTATCAACCTCAACACTGGCATATATCCCCTAATTAGAATAAGCATAGAATAGAATCTTTCAGTTGGAAGGTACCTACAATGGTCATCTAGTCCAACTGCCTGACCACTTCAGGGCTGACCAAGTTAAAGCATGTTATTTAGGGCATTGTCCAAATGCCTCAAACACTGACAGGTTTGGGGCATTGACCACCTCTCTAGGAAGCCTGTTCCAGTGTTTGACCACCCTCTCAGTAAAGAAATGTTTCCTAATGTCCAGTCTAAACCTCCCCAGCACAGCTTTGAACAATTTCCATGCATCCTATCACTGGATCCCAGGGAGAAGAGATCAGCACCTCCCTTTCCACTTCCCCTCCTCAGGAAGCTGTAGAGACTTGCTTGCCTGACTTACAACACAGTCAAACTGCCTGCTCCTGTGCTTCTAAAAGGTGGTTCTTAAAGACTGACCAGCACTTGTGGACTCCTAAACCCTCAAAAGCAGATTCCCAGGGTACTCTGTTAAATAGCTCAAAGTTTGCTCTCCTGAAGTCCAGGGTAGCAACTCTGCTGTCCTTTTTTCTTATTACACCGAAAATTTTAAACTCAACTATTTCATGATCACTGTGGCCAAGACAGCCACCTACCATCACATCCCTCACAAGTCTTTCTCTATTCACAACTAGCAAGTCTAGGAGGGCATCTTGCCTAGTCAGCTCACTGAGTACTTGTGACAGGAAGTTATCTCCTATAAGCCTCAAGAATTTCCAAGACCTGCTCATCACAGCAGTATGATATTCCCAGTTGATGTCTGGGAAGTTGAAATCTCCTGTGAGAAGGGCTACTGATCCAGAAATTTCTCCTAATTGCCTATAGAACTCATCAGTGCTTACATCCCAGCTGGGCTATCAGTAGTAGACACCCACTACCACATCTCCTTTGCGTTCCATCCCCCTAATCCTCACCCAGAGACTCTCAACCACATCATCACTAACTGTAAGGGCTGTACAATCAAACCTCTCCCTTACATATAGTGTGACACCTCCACCGCACCTGCCTTGCCTATCCCTCCTGAGCAGCCTGTAGCCTACCACCCCAGCATTCCCATCGCTGGACTCATTCCACCAAGTTTCACTAATGCCAATGATATCATAGCTCTAGGAGCTGACCCAACACTTCCAGTTCATCCTGTTTGTTTTTCATACTGCATATGTTGGTGTACAAGCATTTCAGATATTCCTGAGCCCTCTATGCTCCCAGAAGCAGTGTAAATGTTCCCACTAGCATTGCCATGCCAGCCCTTGGCTTACCTACTGCAATCCTGTTGGTATCCCCTTCCCCTGTCAACTCTAGTTTAAAGCTCTCTCAATCAGTCCTGTCAGCTTATGCCCAAAGATGCATTTTCCCCATCAGGACAGGTAGACCCCATCAGGCCCAAGCATACCTTGTACCTCAAAGGCTCTTCCATGGTTTAGAAACCCAAGGTTTTGGCAGAGGCACCAGTCCTAGAGCCAGATGTTGATATCCTGGGCTCATCTATTTCTTCTAAAGTTTCCCCCCACTACCAGGAGGATTGAGGAAAACATTATGTGTGCTCCCAAATTTTTTAGCATTCTTCCCAGAGCTTTGAAATCTGTTTTGATTGACCTCAGACTTTTTGTTGCAACATCATTAGTACCCATGTAAAAGTGCAGGAATGGATAGTAGTCTGAAGGTTGTACTTCTGGCAGTTTGGTGCTGCTTTTGCAATCCACAGGGCAATGTGCTCCTCCATGCTCTTCTGCAAATGCTACTTTAAGACTTGAACACTAAATTAAGCAGCAATTAAACTTATTCTCCTTTACTGATTGCATCTGTTTCAAAACAGTTATCAGTGCTGAGTTATCAAGAAGCATCCAAAAACATATCAACTTTTGCCCGCAGCTCTTGTGAAGCACCTGATTAGTCTCATAAGTCAGTTACATAATTTCTATACTCAGCAGGTGCCACAAATCACTTTGCACTCTGGCTCCCAAAGAGTAAATGCTAGAAGAGCAAATCTCCTCTTACCTATAGGATATGTTACCCACAAAAGGAAACATGACATTCACCATTAGGTCAAACTTCTTAAACTAAATAGGACTAAATTTAAGTGGGATGAGTAAACTGGATATTATTGATGGTATTACCTCACTTTAATACTACAGCAGCACCAAGGCAGCCTGCATTATGTTGGGTGCCATACAGAGATAGAGACAGTTCATTCTCAAAAAAATTAGTTACTATTGCATAATCTCACAGAAGAAACTAGACCTCCTACTAAAGACAACTTCACACACCACAGACAAGTATTTTAAGGCATGAGCAGAGAAGTCAAACTCCATTTAAAGGGTTCTGGCTACCAAAGTTCCATTACTTGAGCAGGATGCTTTTCCCCCAGTGGAGAAGAAATTTGCCTCCTTAGAAGTCTCCACTTCAGAGAAGTCAGTCACAGTCGCAGTTAATGTAAAACTGCAACTATGGCATAATTTGGCATACACTTTCAGCCTAGTCAATGTGAATAACAGCAAAGACAGGGTGTCACACACTGTGTTAGCAATCCAAGTATAGCCTGCCCAAGGATCCCACTTTCACCATCTCATTGCTCACTGTCCTGGTTTCAGCTGGGATAGAGTTAACTGTCTTCCTAGTAGCTGGTACAGTGCTATGTTTTGAGTTCAGTATGCGAAGAATGTTGATAACACTGACGTTTTCAGTTGTTGCTCAGTAGTGTTTAGACTAATGTCAAGGATTTTTCAGCTTCTCATGCCCAGCCAGTGAGAAAGCTGGAGGGGCACAAGAAGCTGGCACAGGACACAGCCAGGGCACCTGACCCAAACTGGCCAACAGGGTATTCCATACCATGGGACGTCCCATCTAGTATAGGAACGGGGAGGTGGGGACAGGGATTCACCGCTCGGGGACTGGCTGGGTGTCGGTCAGCGGGTGGTGAGCGATTGCACTGCGCATCATTTGTACATTCCAATCCTTTCATTATTGCTGTTGTCATTTTATTAGTGTTATCATTATTAGTTTCTTCTTTTCTGTTCTATTAAACCGTTCTTATCTCAACCCACGGGTTTTGCTTCTTTTCCCGATTTTCTCCCCCATCCCACTGGGTGGGGGGGAGTGAGTGAGCGGCTGCGTGGTGTTTAGTTGCTGGCTGGGGTTAAACCACGATACTCACCCACACCTAGCCCTGTGCTGTTGCATCCACACTGCCAATATTACCTGTGCGGGCTCCATTAAGCTCATGTTCTACAAATATCATCTTCTTCTGCACTAACACATCCACAGTGATCCCATCTCTGCCCTAAATTATACTGGCAAAATCTAGGGCAATATTAAGCACAAGGCCACAAAGCATCCTTACATATGCTGACAACTTCAGAAGCAGAGAAAACCCAAGTTTCTTTTAAGTGAGCTCACACTGCTTTTTTTTTTTACTGCACATTCACCTGAGTTATATATTTTACTGTTTAAACACGTGCAGTTCAAGCCACAGAAGTACTTTCTATGACTGGAACCAAGAAACCATACCCATTTCATGGCTCTGTTCAAGATTTTTACTGCAGAGAAAGTCCCTGTCTACCTATATACATATAAAGGCCTCAGACCAACAGTCCAAGGCACAGATGTTGTCTTTAGCAATAGAACTGAGGTAACAGAGAATGAGAGGGGAAACTTCATACACACACAGAAGATATATATTATGAGGAGACCTATCTGAGAAGCTGATGCCTGCCTTGCTTTGAAGAGGGCTAACACATAACATGCACTGTGGCTCACAATGCCTCTAAAATTATTATGTAAACTGCCTCTTAATGGAGAGTCTCAGTAGGAGGAGAAATCACTCATGCAGTAATGAACTCTCTGCAACACAGCTCTGGCAGCAAGAAAGTTCATTAGGAATGTGAATCTGTTGTGCCAGGAGCAGGAGGGGTATAGGTTTCTTTTAAGTACCCTCACTGCAAACCATTTGGAATGGAAAACAGTGACAGTGGCTACTTCAGTTTGAGAGGAGCTGAGGAGACAAGAATTTCCTGCCTTGGCAAGAGTCCTATCCCAACCTGGCATAAGAGCATACTGCACCAAGGCAACATGGGCCCAAACACTTAAACGCAGTTGGTTATTGATATCACTGACAGATAAACCAAGTCACCCACTTAAATTGCTCCATGCACATGGCTTGTGAATGTCAGATGGGACAGAATATGACAAGGAAACATTTCTGTTACACAAAGCAGCCTCATCTCCCTCTCCAAACACCCCTGACAAACTTGTGACTGATGATCCTCGTAATTCTGGCCCATTTCTGTTTATCACTGCTTTAACTGTGCCTCCATTTGAACACTGAAGACAAAGCCTATGTTCCCTTTAACCTGACATTGAGTGTTAAGCTTGTTTTTAATTGTTATTCTAGTTTTGACAGATTAGTACATTGAAAAATATGGAGGCTGCTCATCTTTATTTTGAGGTCTATCCCCAACTTCATAAAGACAGTTGCAATCTGGTTTTGTCCCCTTCCTACCTGGCAGCTAGTCCATCTCTGATGAAAACATCAAAAGTGTGACTGAAAGCTATTCTCCTTGTTCTGTGCTAAGTGCTTCTCCAGCAATTTAAGTGCTTGCAAGAGAGATAATTACAAGCAAGGAATATTACAGGGAGTGAAAAGTGATGTGTTCAGAGTTTTGTTTTGTATCTTTAACAGATCATCAAAACCAAGTAATTGCTAGGGAGAGAAGTCTCCACATGCCACCTTCCTGCTTCAGTGAGCGCTACTTATGTGTGGCTGTATTAAAGCAGCTGAATGTATGTATTTTTTAATGCTCCAGAACTCAGATCTCCTAGAATCACAACTAGCCACCCTGCAGACTCAATCTCCTGGTCACTGATGGTGCCTCAGTGTAGATTTGACATCCTATTGCAGCATCACTGGAGAGGGGAGAGCCACAGAAGCCTCAGTTTAAGGAGTGCAGCAAGGAGCTCAGCTGCACCATGCTGGGGTAGAATTAAGCCACATATCCTGCACCAGCAAGCTGATCCCCCACTGCCTACCAAGCCAAAGGAAGGTTTTACTTCAAGGCCACTGTTGTGCCTACCTCTTCATTCCTGCACCCATGCATAAGCCATGAGTAATTTCACAGTAAGCAACAGTTTCACTAATGTGAAAGCAGCTTGAACCAGCACCAGTGTTTTCCTGCATTCTCTTACTGCCTCTCTAGCTCATAAAACACACCGCTCAAAAATGGGATTTTGGTTTTTTTTCCACACTGCCAGGCCTACCTGATTGCCACCCAGGGATTTTTGGTTTCTCTTCCTCCTAAGTTTGCTCCTTTAAGTACATTACAGCTCTTAGAATATCTTCTTGCCAATTACTTCTGCACATGTGAAAACATCTACACATTTTCCTTTCCTACTTGTCTGCCTGCTGATGGATCTGTCTCTCCGGCACAATAGAAAAAGCCATTTGTGGTTTCCTTGACAAAAAATAAGAGCTGAATTTAACCAGCCACCTATGTTGAGTCAAATACCAGCCTGCATCACTGCAAACTGTAGATACAAGTTTCCCTAAGATGGTGTCCGTGCTTAGTGCAGAAGACATCAGAACAAGAAATATTAAGGATAACTTTTCAATCTGTTCTCCTCAAATAGGTACACACACAGCCAAAGCAGTAAACTGTTGCTCAAAGGAACATCAGTGTAGCCAGGGAACGGGGTTATTGCCAAAGAACAGGCTAAAGCATGGAATTTTACATGAGCTATGGTCCAAGACCCTGCATGCTGCATATTTCCTGGTAAGTCAATCCCACTTACCTTATAATTCTTCACTGAACATATCACTGGGTCCTTCTTGGCAAAGTCCTACAGCCAGCTTGGCTCAATCCTCTGACATCAATGCATACAAACAGATACCTGTTGAAGGTCTCAGGCAAAGGTTACCCAGTCATCCACACACACTATACAGTGGCTGTGGATAAATTTGGCTGGGACAGCAAAAACCTACAGCTATTTAACACAATAGCTGATTTAAATGAGAAACCATGCATCTGAGAAAGAGGCATATCCCTGTAGTTTTAACATCTCTTCAATTCTCACTTACACAAACGGCTTTTACTGTCTTGTGGTAAACCCCCAGACATGTAACAGAATAAGGATAGAAAGCAGCAGCACATCACTTCCAGGTCAACTCATGGCAACTTCAGTGAATACCAAAATGTGATGACCATCTACACCAGTGACAGTTTGGCCCCCAAATTCCCCACAATCCTACAAGACATTTCCCAGGTTCATTGTAAACTTTGGAAGTGACACCAGTTACTAAGTTCTCTGCATTCCTCAAGGTGCAGAACAAGCTTGATGCACAGGCTGTACCACTTAGCTCTGAAAAGTGCTTGTACACAGCTATTTCCTCATTCCAGCAATAGAGGCTCTGCTGCTTTGGCAAAGGAAGGTATCTCCACAGGCAGGAATTTAAATATGAATGGAAAGGACAAGCAATTCCACATCACAGAAAAACTCAGTGTGCTCAAACAGATGGATTTTACAGCTTGAATTATTGCATTTCATTGTCTTGTGCTGGCAAAGCCCAAGCTTCATTATGATACAAAAACAACCATTGGTTGCTGACAGGCTGTTATTTTGCAAGAGAAAAGCAAGTGGGCAACCACAACATGGGGCATTCTGTTCAACCCAGAGGACAATGCTCTAAGGTCAGCCTGGGGCCCAGACTAGTCAAAATGTTACATTTTGCCCACGAGAGATGCTTTCAATGAAAAACTTAACATTTCCCACAGGGAAAAAAATGAGAAGACCCAATCAAAATTCTGAAGAGAAAGCATTGTGTCACTTTTGTTTTGACTTCAGGTAGTAGCTCTGTCACATTTTAGCACCTTGCTGCCTTTTCAATTCTTCCATGCATGGCTTTGGAGGACCTGGAGCCCATCTGTTTTTTTTTTACTTACTCTCCCCTCATTGAAGTGGAAAAACAAGTTCCAAAACATTTCAGAATATGCCTTCAGCCTTGTTCTTGTTTATTCACCCTTTGTGCTTCAGGGCAGAGGCTGCTTCATCTTTTTGCTCCTGCCACCTGCCCTGCACTGGAAAAGCAAGGTGGTAAGCCTGGAAGCAATGCAGTAACCATTTTCTGTGCTGGACTAGCTGCCTTGGGATACTGTCAGACTTCCAAGAAACAGAGATATACTTGTCAAGGGTGACCCAGGGGAAAGCTGCCTAGACCAGCAGGAGGGACTCAAAGCTCTCACAGTATCAAATAGACCCAATTTTTATGGTACTTTCAGGCAAAAATTAACAAGAGACCCCCAAAACAGAGAAGGGCTGAGAGGGGTATAAAAGCAACTGGCTTGTAGTATCTTCAGTACAAGCTATGAGAGGCCTATGTCCTGACCCTAGCTGGTTTTCCACATCATGGAACACCAAAGTTTTGACACCCAGGGTAGACACAGCCTGCAAGCAACTTTTCCTGCCCTTTGTGGTCCCCTTCTGTTCTCCCTCTCTCCCACTTGCTCCCAGAGGAACAAGGGCAATCTCCAGTATACAACCAAGTGCCAGTACCTGGGAGCTGCTGTTTGCCCCTTCCTCCCTCCCTACAATACCACCAGCCTGTTTGGCAGCAAGCAGGCTTCCTCCAGCAGACACGCTCCCTATCCGTGAACTAACAGACAAATACTGCTGTTCTGTGGCTGAGCAGCAGAGCCATTCTTTGGGACAGTGCCAGCACTTCACATACTCCTTTTATTTATAGCTTCTGTGACAATTTGTCTTCCTAAAACTGCCACTGTATTATATCTATTATTTAATGTTTTGTCTCAATGATAGTCTGTAATTTATACCAGGTCTTAATAACACATTAAAGCCTTGTGCTGTTTTCTTCACCATTGTGCTTTCCAAGAGCATGAGTACAAAGCCACAGCTTCAGAGCATCCCTGGTATGTCTAGTCTGGAGTATTTGCTCTCCTGACAGTTAAAAGCACTGGTGCTCTGCAGTGGAAGAATTCCTGCTCTGTCATGGCTAGAGGAACAGAAGTAGATTAATTTCTCCCCCCTATAAATGAAGTTAAAGGCACAAGCAGTGGGCAGGCCCTCTGTGGCAGGACATGACAGTCTCAGTAGCAACAGAATACTTTACTCTCCTTAAGTGTCAAGCCTTTCTGATTTTCAGCATTGGATACACCACTGACTTTAGGATTTAAAAGCAAGCAGAGTCCCGAGGCATTTAAAAAATGAAATAGTTGTTTTTCCAAACCAAGAAGAAACAAAGTATTGAGAAATGGCAGCTTTTTCACTGAATGAAGCCTCTTGGAAATATTTGTTCCCATTAAAGTGAAATAAAAAATGCTGCTGTTCCTCTAAAACCTGAAGGCTTGAAAGCCTTCCAAACATGGATCAAGAAGATTATGTATTTCCCTTATCAAAGTCCCTTGATAAACACATTCTTTTATAAGGGATCTCTTCACAGTCCTTGCTAATTCAGTCATCACAACTTCCAGCCTTACCTGGAACCCAGCTGAATTTCTTGATCCCAAAAAATCCCCATAATATCAGTGTCTCAGAACTTCTGATGGTTAGAAACTGCCTTTGAGTTTATAGACCAAGTTTATTCCTGGCCCATTTATCTTCATTCAAAACAGTATTTGTTAGACACTCCACAGAAGATATCGCAGGTACCTCTGTGTTACTGGAGCTTGATACACTACCTACACACTACAAATACAACCCTTTATTTGCCCCATACACTCCCATTGGATTTTATTTTTTTGGAAACTGTTTAAAATTTCTTTCCCCATATCTTAGGCTCCATCCTCCTATGGGAAAAAGCATACTGCTGTGGTCCCAATTGTCGTGGTTTAACCCCAGCCAGCAACTAAACACCACGCAGCCGCTCACTCACTCCCCCCCACCCAGTGGGATGGGGGAGAAAATCAGGAAAAGAAGCAAAACCCGTGGGTTGAGATAAGAACGGTTTAATAGAACAGAAAAGAAGAAACTAATAATGATAATGATAACACTAATAAAATGACAACAGCAATAATGAAAGGATTGGAATGTACAAATGATGCGCAGTGCAATTGCTCACCACCCGCTGACCGACACCCAGCCAGTCCCCCCAGGCGGCAATATCCCTGCCCCCACTTCCCCGTTCCTATACTAGATGGGACGTCACATGGTATGGAATACACCGTTGGCCAGTTTGGGTCAGCTGCCCTGGTTGTGTCCTGTGCCAACTTCTTGTGCCCCTCCAGCTTTCTCACTGGCTGGGCATGAGAAGCTGAAAAATCCTTGACATTAGTCTAAACACTACTGAGCAACAACTGAAAACGTCAGTGTTATCAACATTCTTCGCATACTGAACTCAAAACATAGCACTGTACCAGCTACTAGGAAGACAGTTAACTCTATCCCAGCTGAAACCAGGACACCAGTCCTCAACTCAGAGTTTATTAATCCCAAGCACAAATAAAGCCCAACATAAGCATGCAAAGGCAGATGAGAGAGTTTAAACATGTTCAGCACAGCTCTACCATAACAGGAATAGCAATTGCTCCCACAATCCACTAGCAAACATCTGGAACCCAAAGAGATTCCTGCGTGTCAGTTTTCCTTGAAACATAGAAACATGCAAGATCCAATCCATTCCCTCCAATCCCAATCAGTAAAGTTGCTCCTGAACATCTCATTATCCAGTGCTCTATTCTTCCCACCCTCAACCCTTTCCTCTCTACAGAAGATCATTATTTCTTCTTATTCTTCATTATTTCTTCTCCAACTCTGACACCACAGCACCATCCATGGATACCCTCCTCCAAGTGTGAGGAGGGGAGAACAGGACTGTTCAAACCAGGTGCCAGGGCAGAGATGCTAGGATCATAGGAAATTTGTCTACTCCATCTGAATTCAGTTCTAATGAGAGGTATCCATTCATCTGAGACAAATTATGTCCATTTACATATGATTAAGTCCACATGGAAAAAGGTAACAGTGAGCCACAAGATGCAAACTCCTTTCCTTCACAATATCCTGGACTGACCCCGAGACATTGGGTTGCCCTGCTAGAGCCTTGCTCAACTAATTGTGGCTACACTGAGGCCAGTCAAAAAAACACTGGAAAAGGGCAGTTTCCCTACTGAGTGACTAACTTTACGGCTCAGAAAATGTTTGTTTATGAACCAATAATATTCCTCCTAGGCCCAGTCTAGCGGGTAGCAAATCCCTGTAATACAGCAACAGCACTACTACAGCTATCTGGTCAAGGCTAGAGGAGACCATAGCAATGTATCAGGAGACTGAGACAAGAGCATACAAGTCCCTCTCCTATCAGCTGGGACACATTTCATTAGGGAGAACTCTTAAGGATGTCAAGTTATTATAGCACAAAACACTGGGACACATCCCAGGCACCCTAGACACACCTGCCCAAACACCACACAAGCATATAGACAATATACAATACAGGAAGAGCTTTGCAATCTGACTACCCACCGTCTGCAACACTTTAGATACATACTACTCCAAGTTTAATCCCCACACTCTTCACATCTTGGAGCATAGCTGCGCACCAACCAACATGCTTGAACAACACAGATACCAAAGACATTACTTCATAGGTAACACAAACATAAAACAAGCACTTCAGTCCTACCTTGCACAGACCTTCTCCTGATACAGTGAAGACATCAAGTCCCAAACAGCCAGCCTACTTACAAACAGAATGAAGCAGCATAGCAAACACCCTTGGGAGTGGTTCCTTATAAAGGTCTCGGGAAGGCTAAAGACAATTATCTATACCTCTCTCACCTACACCTCCCACCAGCCTTCAGTTCTTTTCTGAAATGGTGAAAGTGCTTGACATAATTAGCTCTTAATTGTTAGCAGCTGTACCCATTATCAGTTTAATTCCTAATTAATTGTTACAATTAATGTTGCATTGCCTACCCTGTCTTAAGAAGTGTTTGTTAGGGAGGGAAATCTTACATGTTAATTAACTTGCTACCAAATTTTAGCATTTAATTAAATATTCTAAATCTGTTGCTATTTCCCCCTGTAAGCAATTAATGAGGCAGGGGTCAATTAAATGTGAGTTAACCTGCATCCTAGTCTGCTAGCATGACAAGGCAGAGACCTTTATTATATCAGCAGGAAATTTGAAGTTGCTTCTCATGCTCAAAAAGATGCCTGCAGCAAAAGTGCTATGAACACATTTTTGACTAGTAGTAGCTGACCATCCTTTCCCTTAATCTACCATTGCCTGTAGCATACAGGCCCAAACTCACTGCATTTGTAGTATTTAAGCAAGCAAGTCAGTAATAGGAAGGGACTCTAGGGTATCCCAGTCTGTTTTAAGAGTCAGCACAGCTACTCTGCCATTGCTGATGGCACCTGGTGCTGGAAAAGGGGCAGGATCAGACAGCTGAGGCTTAGCAGGGATTTGCAGCACACTGCCATGTTACAAAGGCCCTGCTTGGCTTCAGGTTGATGACAGAGCCTGTTCCCACACCAGCTACATGAAAAATCTAAGGACTTGTTAGTGAGCCTCAGGGTGCTTCTACAGTCTTGGCTGAAAATGGATCTGGGAACTTGCACTGTCAAATAGAATGTGTGAAGGAGGGACATGTCTCCCTTTCTCTGACTCTCCCTGCTCTTTTTGTCAGGTCTTCAGTGGTTATTCAAGTGGAAACACCACCAAAGCATGGGGCTATAAACAGGCTGGGGCTTATGCAAGTCTGCTGCTGAGGGCTCTCGTGCCATTAGAAATACCACTCACTGCGGCCATGAGGGTGGTGTATAGGCCAGCACTGCACTAGGCAAGGCCAGAGTTAGAGCAACAAGAGAGAGAAGATATATCAGGTGGCCTGTGGATTCTGTTTGTTTGTTTTATTAGCGTTCTCATGCTCCAATTTTCTCATGGAATTCTGATGAAAAAAATATACCATTGTTTGCTCTAAGCTTTTGTATAAAAGTAAAATGCATTTCTCAGTCAGGTTACCCATCTCCCTACAGCGCTGCCTGTGCATCTCAGAGCAGGATACGGAATGAGCTTTCACTGCAGCAGCCAGGAATTAACACATTGTCTCACAGAATCACGTAACTACACCCACTGTAACACAGGTATGTAAAATTCTGGGTACACTGCAACACGCAACACACAGAGCCCTTCCTTCTCTGGCGTTCATGCCAGCGTCACATGCCAGACTTGGACACTCACTTGCCTTCTCTCCGCTAAGTCTTGCTGCTTGCTGCTGTCACAATCAGTTCATCCCTGAAAAGGATACCTCTATACCACCCAGCTGACTTGACTTCATTTCTCTGAATGTTATTGTCTTAACCAAGAAGTTGGTTCTCTGCTGCCTCACCATCCTCCCACCAACTCAGCCCACAGAAGTGATTAGCTGCTGCTGTGTTTTTCACTGACCCTGGCAGCCAAAGCACTCTGTTTCTCTCATTTACCCTGGTTAGTTCCCAAAAGATCATTTACTGCCACAGCACGGAACAAATCAATTACCAGACCAGGTCACTAGCTATGTGTGGGATCTTAAACAAGCTTAAGAAATTTGTTCTCTGAGCTTGGTTTAAACTGCAAAAGTAATTTAACAGGTGCTGTGCTTGGCAGAATCACATGGAACCACAAGATTTAACCCTCCAATGTGTCTGTTTTCTCATGTGTAACAGCACCTCTCACCTGCTTGTTGTGCTAGAGAAAGCCCTTATTTTCAAGGGTGTAGCCTCCATGTGCACACCAGCAAGTGTGTGACTGCTCTCACGTTCAGACATGTCACTTTATGCAGGCATGTGCATTCTTGTTTTCAGACTAACATGATTTCATCTCTCTTGAAGTCTGTCCCTACAACAGCGCTGCTCTTTCTGAGCAGGGGACTTCACTTCCAATGCAGGAAGACACTGGTGATGAATATTAATTGCTTTAACATCTTGTTGTGATAAGGCCAAGCACATTTCTGTGCTTTGGCTCGTTGCTAGGGAACTGAGAATAGCAAGTCATGGATTTCATTTGCTTCAGGGCCCACTTGGGTTGCAAAACAGTGTTAAGCCACAGAGCAGGATTCGCCTGTTAATTATTTAGAGTCTAATAAAAGAAAGGGGAAAAAATATTCAGTGTTTTTTCTCTCTCCTCCCAATTTGGCTTTCAGACTACATAGGGTCATTAATCCCCAGGGCCAGACAGCTTTTTGGTCACACATGATACCTTCCCCTGGAGCAGGACAAGAACGCCCCTGCTTGTTTAACAGAGCTCTGCTGAACTGCACCTTGCAGAACACCACAGCAAATGACTATATTTAAATTTAATTGTCCGGAAATTGTAAGCATAATATTCTCTCATTTCATTCTAATTTTAGATGTAAACAAGCTGGCAAGTCAAGCTCATCCTGTCGCTTCCACCTGCAAGCAGCACTGCTGGCAGAGCTGCTTCCCTGAGCAGGGATTGTGCCTGCTGCCGTGTACATCCTCCTGCCACTGGCTTCGCAGCACAGCCATGTTGGAGGTCAGCTGGAGATCAGCATCCTACTGGGTCTGTGTTTACTGCTTTTCCTCTGCCACTGCAAATAGCATTTGGGCTACTCTAGCTCTACAGCTTTAGGATTGCTGTTCTTATAGTGGGGATGTCCCATGTGGGAATCAGCACACTCCCAGCGAGTGTGATGCTATGAGGGATTGTCAGGTTTAGTCTCTGTCAGAAAATTGGTCTGCACATGGTGAAGAACTGAAGAGGAATTGAGGCACCGGTACGTCTAGGTGTGCACGTGTGCTCTGCTTTCTGCAAGGATGCCAGGGAAGCAGAGCTTTGCAAAGGACTGTTGTGTGTGCAGCATGGAGATGTTCATTCTCAGCCCAGCTGTCCCTTTCTCCTCCACCTTCACACCCACTCAAGATGTTTGGCAGGTCATTGGCAATAGCACAATGTCTAGCTGGGCACACACTAGTGACTAGCTGACTGCCCCCAAGGAGAGCACAAAGGAGGGGCTGCCCCAGACAGCTGCCTTGCCTGGGGACCACCACCAAGAAGTGGCAGGCAAGCAATTAAAAGAAACATCAGAGGCAGAAAGCAATGATGCATTTGTGAGCAGGAACAGTGTTTCACACCCAGGGTGTGCTCCAGGGAACCATCCTGATGTGTTTGTTAAATCTCCCAAACATAAAAGTTCCCTCAGCATCACACCATGTTGAAATGTCTCCCTCATGCCTTCCATTTGTCCTGCAGCATTCACAGATTTATGTACTTGCTTCTTACTGGAGCTGAGCAAGTGATGAAGGTAATTTATTCATCCGATTGTTTCTTTTAAAATCTGCTGTGGAATCCATCTGATTAGCTGTTCCCCAAATGCCGTCCCGTCAGAATCCATACCTTTTCGGGACATCAGAGTGATCCATCTGCCCCATGGCCACCCTCCTTCCTCAGAGCACAAAAGTCGTTTTACATGACTGCAAATCTACAGCAACTCCCATTGCTGCAGCATCCTTGAAAAGCAAGACATCTGAGGTTTATCATCCTTGCAGTTGATCCTCACCCATTTGAGGGGTTTTCTTTAGCTAAGGCTAGGCAGGGTGCCCCTCTGAAACACACCTCACCCTCAGCCAGGTTCATAGCTTGCAAATGTGACCTCTCATTTTATCAGAGAGTATTTCTACTTATGTAGTCTCATGCTCCTTTTTACTTACATTCAGACTGAAAACCTCCAACTCCTTAGCCGGGCTTCTCAGGAGATTGGTTTTTTCCAGGGATTGGTTAATTACTAGGAGACAATCAGAGATAATGGCTCAAGATTGCTGTATCACAGCCCCTCTTGGAAATGGTGCTCTCCTCCTTCACTACAGGTTGCTATGCAGTGTGAAGGTGACTCTCAAAACAAAAATTACAATAAAATGCAAAGCTCCCCAAAATGGACTGTGCGTTCACGGTGCAATACAGATTCTCACTTTCTCTCACTGAAGGCAAAAAGGTTTGCAACACAGAAGAGATATGAGTTGCTTTAGCCATACAAGAAGCATAGTTTGAATTAGTATGATTATTACTGAGAGGAAATGATAACACATGGGAATGGAAATCAAGGGAAGTGAATTCTGTTTTCTATCTCCGACCAAGGGGTTAGTGTGTAAGGCTATTTGTCTCAACCTCTCTGCATATGTACTGATAAAATGGCTCCACCTCTGCAAAACATGATGATGTCCACAGCTGGAAAGGTCTATGCAAATGCTAATTACTACTATGGTTTTTGTTCTATTGGATGTTGCTTTTATAGCTACGAGGCTGTTTTAAATGTGCTTTCCAAGCTTCCACAGGTGAGGGAAAATAATGATCAACCACAATAATACATGTAGTGCTCTGTGAGCTGTTGCACCTGGTCTGCTCCTAGCCCGGGTCTGACAAATCACAGCACATGATGGTCATCTTTGCATAAGTAGCAGCTGCTTGAGATGCAGTTATGTACTCAGGAATAAGGGTTACTGGCCACTATGGGAGAAGAGCAAGGAGAAACAGCAGACCTGATCTTTGCCATATAGGCTTCTATGGTACCACTGTCTGATTGTCACAACAAAGAAAGCCCAGGCAGGTAAAGCAGAAGTGCATTTGAAACCCGCAAAGGCACTTACATAAAGCCTTTAAAGGACACTAAAGGGTAAACTGTCTGCTTGCACAGTGTGCCATAAATATCAGCCAGATATCAGCAAGGCAGAGCAGAGGAATCCAGGATTGCTCTACATATTTTCTGTGGCTCTACCGACTGGAGTACTTTCTCCGCTGCCTTTCCCTTTGCATGCCAGTCATCAATCACTGCCTTGGTTGAAGCAGGGAGTGAGAGCACTTGCCTTCGGGAAAGGCTGCTGCAACTAGCTGTGCAATAGAGGAGGGGAAAAGGGCTGCCCTTGGGAACAGATGGCTGCAAGAACTGGCAGTGCTTAAATACACAGTTTCATGTCTCTGGAGCCTCAAAACAGAAGATCCATCCCCATCCTAATAAAGCTAGCAATGCATGTTGCATCATGCATCCAGGTGTTTCTGGGTGACAGAGGCACGAGGAGGTTGGACCTCATTTAAGCTTGCATCTTGGTCTACTTCTCAGCCCTGGAAAATTCAGGTTACATCTGGCTCCTACTCTAGGCTACTCCACACCAAATCCATCCCCAGGCTGCAGCAACACCCTAGCACTGTCTGCTGATGCCATGGTCCACACCACAGGCTTTAAAGGAGGGCAAATGGGCAAGTGTGGGGTTCTTTCTTTCCCTCCCTCATCATGCTGGAAGGGCACAGGAATGAGAGCAGGAATTCTTTCTAACAGCTGGTTGAATGTTGTGTAAACAGGTGCGCCTGGTTAAGCACCACTTCCATGGATCCCACACACAGCCAGTGTCGCAAATAACAGCATTTTGTCAGTGAGGCAGCTGGCTGCTGCCAGCAGGAGACTCAGAAATGCCAATTGTAATTACAGCTTTTATTTTGAAATACAGTCCAGACCTCATTCCCAATGAAATGCATCGTGCTGCTAACCATGTGAGCCTTACCTGAGCCAAGTGCAAACTCACTTGACTTTGAGAAACACAAGGTAGCCTATTCCTTCATCTGCAAGTGATTGCTTGCATCCACCATCACAGTACAGAGCACACACAAGCTATGCTACAGACTCTGAATCAAGCTTGGGAAGGGGTCGGAAATCTCACCAATATTCAAACAGCACATGAAGAAATAGGCTATTTCCAAAGTATTGATTGTCTCTCTTCTGCTTCTATTAGTTCAGACAAGGAATGAGTCTCAGCAGAAAATCACAGCCCTAGCAAGAGTTCCAGTCGGCTGAAGAAAATGAAGTGCCAGCTCACTCCCAACAATAAGTAAACTGAGTTTCTGTACGCACTGGATAGATGCATCTGTTCACCTCTGTCTTTTGGTTTTAACTTCTGTAGGCATGAGTGGGCCCGACATGAATGACATGTCCACAGCAGTAAAGCTCACCTAGCTAGAGGAGTCCAGAAATCAAAGCAAAACCACCACAAATTGAGCCAAAGAGAGATAATTTCACAGCCACCCAGCCCCCATTCTGAGGTTCGGGATGGAGTCTCAGGGGCCAGAGCCTAAGCCAGCATTACCTAGCATTGGCCCATCAAGTGCAGTCCCGAGCTGCTCTGCTGTTGTAAACCAGGGCACTCTGGTGAATCCAAAGGAGGTGAGCTGATTTGCTACAGCACAGACCTGGCTTCAAGTAGCTTTTGTGACAGGCATTGTGGGAGCTATTGCTATGTCCAATCAGCATATATAAATTCATCTATGGATCTACCTGAGTAAGTATTTCCAAGCTTAGGGAAGCCAATAGACAAGATAAATCACAAAGCCTAAGAAACCAGTACTGACAAAACAGAGAGATCTCTTGTGTTCTTTGTCTCAGTTTCATCACACACTGGAACTGAACTCTGCTTGCAGAAAGCGTTGTGGTGCCAGTTCAAGGCATTGCAAGAAGCAAGTGTCGAGGCACACCAAGAAGCTGCCTGCCACCCAGCACCAAATGAAGAATCTGTGCACAACAGCCTGGAGTGGAAAGTTTGCTCTGAAGTTCTGTAGGTTTGGGGGATTTTTTTACAACTGAAAACCTTGTAAGAGAAAGTGTCCTCAGCCCAGAAACGCTATTCTCATTTTGCTTTGCTCTCAGCACCCATGCATTACCCTGTGTACTAATAAGCACAAAGTATTAAGCACAGAGAAGCAGCAGATGGAAATGATGACTCACATGACCCCAACCTCCTGTGCTACCCATTGTCTCACTGGAGAAATTGGGATGGACTGAGTGTAACCTGTGGTGAAAACTTGGTACTAAAGCATGGAGAAGAGAGTTATTTGGTTTAAGTTGACCCTGGAAAAGGGGAAGGAGAGGTGTTTACTTAGGTATTTGTTTAATTGTTTTCTTTTTTCTTAATACCCAAATCACTTATTAGAAGTTTGTGTTAATTGGCAATAAATTAAATTAAGTAAAACTTTCAGGAGTCAAAACTGTTCTGGCCACAACAAACCGCTGTCAGATTCTCTCTCGCATCTTCTCCCTAACCCATTTTGGAAGGTAACTCAAACTCTAATGGGATCAACTGAGAACCTGTCAAAAAATCAAATCATTTGCAAAGCAAGCATATGAAATTAATTAAGGGAAAGTATATGGACTACTCTGGGCATAGGAACATAGATCAGTAAATTCTGAAAGTTCATTCAGGGAACGTGACATTAACCATGTGGGAACTAATTGTGTTGATGAAAAGAAGCCAATGTAATGAACTAGTGCAAGTGGAGTTACATGTACTTGTTTGATACACTTTGCAAACATTATCTAATGAATTCTTCATGAAGCAGAGAAATTGCTTCCAATTTTGCAATGGAATTGCTATGCCAAGTTTCAAGGGGTGAGACAGAGAGGTCAAATGGCTTGCCCAATTTCACAAAATAGAGCAGCAGTAAAATGGGGCTACACCTGATATTTGTGCTAAAGAAGTTGCAGTGTGGTGCTTTGGTGGTAATTAATGAGATGGGTGAGTAATGAGCATATGACTATGACAAGCCCTTATCTCTTAGTGGGTTAACAAATATCAGATGTAAAAGCTTGGGGAGGGAGACGTGTCTCGCTCAGGCTGCTACCAGCAGCATACCAGGAAACTTCCCTGAAGAGCTCCTAACTTAAATAGCTGGATCACACAAAGGGCTGTGGAGGAAAGAGAGGCACAGAAAGTTTTGCTGGAGATGAACTCATATTCTAGATCAGTGGCAGAATTAGGAGTGAAACCTGTCTTTCAAAATCCTCATTTCATGTGCTAACCTCTAGATGAAATTTCCTTCCCAGTGATTCCCATTGACCCCGTTACCTTATTCTACATAAAACAATGTTTTAAGCATATATTGTTGGTATTTCTGTAACATGTTCAATATTGAACTAGTTTTATAAGACCATCTCCTATTTCTCACAGTAAGGTTAAATTTGTAGAAGAGGAGAAGAATCATTCACATCAATAACATGCCTTTGACAAGGGTGTCCAGTTCCGGGGCAGATAGCAATAGAAGGAACACAAAGCAATTAAAATACATGCAAGTTTGTGAGTACTATGCTCACAAATAGAAAGCCATGGAGAGAATCGGGCAAACTATAATCAGGAAATACATATTGCAAAGTCCAGTTAGCATCCCAGTGTCCAATTACAAGCTCATTGAAGCTAATGTGGGTGACAGCAACAGAAATTTTTTTTTGCCTACAATAGCAGTCTGTTTGGAGAAAGGATGCAAACTTCCTGAAAAACACATCTGTTTTGACATTAAAAGGAGCACAGTCTCCAGCAAAATAGCAAGGCTATTAGAGAGTGTCAGGACCTCACTGAATGTCGCCTAGGATTGGTTGTGCTTCACAGTTCATGCCAAATTTCAAGGAGTAAAGACTTCTATTTCCTTTCAAGGCAGGGAAGACTGTTAACAACTTGTCTAAGCTACCTACTTCATCAGCTATGCTCCTTCACCAAGGGAGAGGAGGAGCGTAGCAACATCTATTGTGGTGCTCAGGGTCCACGGTTCTCACGCATCCCATGTCTGCTGAGTGAGATATGTTACACAACACATTGGCAGGTAGTCTGCATAGTAGGCCTTGCCGATATGTCTGCTCACGTGGGCTCTGCACGCCATTGCTCTGTCCTGGAAGAGGCAGACTCAGTTTGCTGGGGACAGCTGTATGAATTTGTATGTTTAACACATACATGCTATCTTAAGTTCTAGGCACAGCCCAAGGAGCCAGCTTTGAAATGATCTTGCATTCTGGGGATAGAAGAGGAGAAACAAACTTCTTTTCTCCCAATGGCTGTTAAACTATAGCTAGAAACCTGACATTTTGAAAAAAAAATAAGGAGACAGGCCCTTTTGCATCTGTGTCTGTGTGGTGGCCAAGCTGCCCATGGATGTATTACAAGAGATTGTGAGCCATGCAATGCCCTCAGCAATATCCAGAGCTGATTTGTTTGGTTTGGTGAAGGTTCAGAGGCTTGCACACTTCACTGTCATGATAGATGTAAATATAAACAGTCTTTTAATATGTATATAATGTGTCATTAGTCATTGTCATTCTGTGCCACTTATAGTAATATTTATCCTATTGACATAAGTTATTTTGCACCTACTTGCTGAGAATTGGTTTTACAGGGATCCTTGTGCTTTGGCAACGAGTAGATTGATCATAGTTATTACTTTAATAGTTAGAAAAATGAATTTTATAACAAACAGTGTGTTGGTGCTCCATGCTGACTTGCCATGTGCTTTCACTCACAGTCATTAGACAGAACTGTGCATTTAATGGTGGAACCATTTAGCTCCCAAAGCCATGTTAAGGAACGCACTGTGTTCTCTAAATTGCTAGAGTATACCTGTTGCCTCCATTCACCACACATTGTCAGTAACACTGCAGTGGAGAAAGAGAATAGGGCAGGAAAGAGATGCTGGTCCATTCGCTCAGGTAACATCAGAAGATGGCTAGAGGATCTCCTCTCTCTGTCCTCAGCATCACGAAAGCAAAGCCGCTTGCACGTCAGGCAGCTTTCATTTATTGCTTTGAAACAGCTTGCTTACCACAAGCACTGCACACAACAGCGCATTTGGGAAGCCCAAGTCTCAACTACCCTTCTACCTTTGGTTTGATCGCAATGTTTCATTTAACCTCCACATCTGATGGACTTCATCCCATGCCCACGAAGTGAGAGAAGACGTAGCACAATTAATAGTGAAGAGTCTGAGGGCATCAAAGCCTGATGCTCTGTTCTACCATAGCCCCCACACCGGTGAAGACAAATCTTTTATAGACTAATTCTAATACCGGATTCTTCCATTCATCATCAGCAAAGAAAAAACTGACAGAAAACTGGGTCAAATAAAATATTTTCAATCTGGAAACATATGCTTAATTTTTCAGGGCTTTTTTTTTTTAAATACAACTGAAATTAACTTTAAAATGCAGTGATTAATTTTTTAAAAAGATGAAACAA
The DNA here is from genome assembly GCF_026419915.1 of Harpia harpyja. Lineage (NCBI taxonomy): Eukaryota > Metazoa > Chordata > Aves > Accipitriformes > Accipitridae > Harpia > Harpia harpyja. The sequence continues at coordinate 45,468,708 of NC_068943.1, read as the reverse complement.
TGTACTTTTATTTTTATGATGCTTTATGAAATAAATAGATGAAATTTACATACATTTCCAAAACACACCAATAAATCCAAACAGTAGTCTTCAGCCAAGAAAAAATTTGATCAAAATTTCCCACCACCTCATGTTTTGTCTCTTTGTGTCTCAATTCTGTGTTTGTAAAATATGGCTATTTTTGATTCTCTGAAGTCTTAAAAGTTTCTGTCTGCATTTTGCCCATGAAGGAGGGAGATGTCTCTCGCAGACCTCAGGACTGCTAAGCGTAATAGTAATATGTTAATACAATAACAAATAACATCTGTTTGGCAGTGATTTCAAGGGCACCTGATTTACAATGTAGGTATACAGATGGGTAAGGCTGATGTATTCCACTTTTTTTTCCTGATTTAGTGGGGAATTCTCTAAAATTCCATCATTACAATCCATGAGTGAACTCCTGCCACCTTCTCGGCAGTGGGATTTCTATGTTGGCATGCTATTAGCAGAAATGGCCTCCAAGCTTTTTAATTGACTCCTGGTGCTCCTTTCTTACAGTCATTGTTCTCCAGACCTGCCTGCAATTTTGGTCTGAAAAATAATCAAATTGCATGCGGCTTCAATTAGGGAACAAAGTATCTATCTATCTGGGGCTCTGTGTATTTTTCGCACCTGAAAATACTTGGTAAATGGCAGTAAGCAAATTCAAGGGACATAGAAGCTAAGAGGAAGCCTCTGTAATTGAGGAGCAGTGTAATAGGAAGAGGCTGAATAATAACATCCATTAATAACGAGACTGTAATTAGAGGTCAATTGGAGAAAGGCTCAGTGTGTTCCACTGACTGGCTTCAAGGCATGCAGAAAAACAGCCCTGGAGGTTTACCACAGAGTAAGATGTGCTGTGAACACCTTGTTTATCCAAAACACCATGCTGCTACACCATTAATTACCAACAGCACTCTGGCAGACAGTAGGTTTCAAAAAGCAGCATTGGCTAATGCTCCACTGGGATATTGGGTCTGGCAGCGGGGCTGATCTAACTGGATCCATCTATCAACAAGGGGGATGTGTGGGTCTCTGTGCTATTGCTGATTTGCCAGAGGTTATGTAAAAAGAGACATGTTGAGCCCTTTGAGAGCAGGAACTGGACTATTTTCTGTCCATGGTGGGAGCAATGGAGCTGCATCCCCGTGCTCAGTGATGTTGGCACATGCTGAGATACCCAAGAGACTGCACTTGCCCAGTCATCCAGAACAACAGCCAGAGTGAAATTTGGAGTTGGAATGAGTGCAGCCCCATCCTCTCTGGAGTGATGCATGGATAGGACTTACCTCTGGAGTTATTAATTGTGCACTTATGAAGCTACCCTGCTCGCGGTTCTGCCACCAGCTCAGCTTTGCAGGCCTCTGATGGCTCATCTGCAAACTAAGTTACTTGTTCTTGCTTTCTGTGCCTTGTCACCATGGTTTGCACAAACACTTCAGGGAGGGGTCATCTCTGGATAGATGTGCACGCAGCAGCTAAAACAAGAAGGACCACTCTGTCCATTCTGTGATACTACCAAAAAGAAGAAATCTTTCATCCTAAACAATTATCTCAGTGGCTATTTGGCTAGAAATAATAGAAGAGTGCTATTCATGTGCAGAGTCAGCAGTACAAATGTTGAAGTCACTAATATCCCGAATAAGAAATTAAAGCTTTCTGAACAGTGACCCCATGCTCAGCTAAACCTCTTATGAGGAAATAGCTAACACAAGTCTCTGTCCTTATCCAGAGGCCTGAGAAGAATACATGTTAGTATTCTTTTCTCCAAATCAATAACACTTCAATAAGGGGATTATTAGAAACACAATATCATATTTTCCAGAAAGCTCATTATGAAACACAAACAGCTTGGTAACATATTTAAAATGTTCATTACCAAGAGTTGCCTTGGGATTGTAATAGATTTTTCATTTTTTTCCCCAGAACAGAATCAGATGAGGATGATTAATTGTTTTTCCCACAACAGCCAGGCAGCAGGGCAAAAGAATCACCATGGTTTTGCTAGTGCCTATGCTTAGACTAGGGCTTGTGGAAAGATAAATCCTTTTTCTCCTTTCTACCATATCTTCCAGTCAACTGCTTGGAAATACAGGCCCATCAGCATGTGTTTTTCTCTACCTGCCCTTCAGGACCAGAATGCTTCAGTAGCATCACTGACAAGAGGTTACTTTTATTACTGAGCCACTGTTGGGGTCATTCATATCGCTGAGGCCCAAGCTCTGTGTGCCACCCAAGGCAGCTCCTACACTAGCAGAGAACTGTGACTTGTCTGGAGTGAAAATCACCATAAAGCAATTTAATACCACGTAGGAAGAAGGGCAACTCTGGAAACTCTGAAAAGTCAACTGCAAGCCTAGTTACCCATTTTATGTGAAAGTGGCTTCAAAACCACAATGCTGGGCAACAGTTAAGATCCTAAGACTACAGATTTCTTCCCCACATTTCACAGAAATCACTACTCTTACAGACAAAGGGCAGTGTTAAAGAGACTGCTCTACCCAAGGGAGTGGGCCCCTGCCAGATTCCTTGCAGACAAATAATAGACTAGTAAGAAACAAAGTAACAAAGTCCAGCACTGTCTTCTACATCAGTACTAGGGGAGGAGAATAACCAGGATGAATTTCTGATGAACCATCCCCGTCTTGCACTGTCACTCCTCCTTAGGAAAGCACTTGTTTTATGCAGATATAGATAGATAGGAGACATAAAACACTAAAGATTTCAGCCAGCTATTCAGCAGAGAAACACACTAATTTATTAATGTGGCCATGGTTCATAATGAAAAATATTCCTCTGTTTCTGTCTGTTTCAGAGGACTGTGAGGTTCTCTTTCTGTGTCACAAGAAACAAGTCAGAGCTGAGGCGGAATTTCACCCAACACAGGGTGTGGACAAGTGTACTGGGGCATATAGAGGTTCTTATTGCTGTCTGTGAAGGGGGTTTGCAGATTGGGACACTGAAAACAAGCCAGTTAAGTATTTGTGTACTGTACTCCCACCAGTTCTACTGGAGTTTGCAGAAATAAAGTGTTTAACACCCTTCCTGAGGGCTCTGCTGCATTGCTCCCTTTTTCTCTCATCAATAATAGAAGAGCCGGTCAGCCTTTCCTGCTGAGTTCAGAATGGGCAGATGATTTTTTAGTGATAGCTTTTTCAAGTTATTTTTTTTCAGAGCCATTATAAAATACACAACCAACACAGCCAAATCTCATTGCAAGTTGAACTCACCACCCTGAAATCAAATTCTCATGGAAATTAAATGGCTGACCCAAAATCTCCAGAACATTGGATGAGCCCACATGATAAACAACTTTTAATGGCTCTGCTGGCACCACTGAGTCTGTTAAATGTCACTGCTTTCCTAAACACCTTTGGGGGGATGACTGCTTTATCTGTATACTGCATTTTCCCCCTCTTATTATCAGTGTCTGCAAAGATGCCATCCTGGAAGCCATTGTGTAGGGACTGCAGATCCCCTCACGCTCATTTTCCTCTCTGTTCACATCATCTATTCCTCAAAATCCAAATAGAATTTTTGCTTGGGACAATTTTAAAGCAAGCTGCCTGTTGCATGGCAGGCTGAGCTGGCACAGACACCACATTCCTCCTCTGGAAAAACAAGACACATCCTCATGGAGACGCATCTGCTGATCCCTGCTGACAAGCCTGATTAATGTCAACCCTAATCCAGATTTGTTTTATAGTAAAATACAAGTCACCACCATCAACAACCTCTCCCTAATTCCCTTTTGGGACTACTTCTTGCTTTCTTTTAAGTCAACAGAATATTTGCACTACCCTCATGCTTTTATTACACAGGTCTGTATTTGAGGTGGTGAAAACAACTTGAATTGTTAGTGAAAGCAATAAAGGTAATGCCAGACTCATTGCTTTGTTAAACCACATGAGCAGCACCAAGCAGATAACCCAGCCCAGCAGTATATTCACTGTGACATAGCAAACCCTGCATTGTTCTCTCTAAATGTTGCTACAGTCTGTAGAAACAGGTCTAAATACAATCAGGGAGCACTGAAAGTGAAAGATTGGGGCATTTGCATCCAGCTATTAGCCTGAAGCACAAACTGCTGTACGCAGAACTCAAGGGTTCAAGCATTGACCAAAATAGCAGTAATACAGAGTTTCACTGGGTTTTGCTTTGCGGTTGACTGCTTTCCATAGTTAGAAATTGTAGCTCATTACATTAACTGTACTTTTCTGGATTCTTTCATGGTGTGCATGGATGGCAAGAAATGGCTTGCAGAACAAAAAGCAGCATTGGAGCACGTTATGTTTTAACTGTCACTCTCACGGGAAAATGCTTGTATTTCCTATGAGTTTCTTTTTTTTAACCGTCTAGACTACATTTTCAGGATTTAGAAGAAAACTGGGTGCCTGGAATGGGAAAAGGTGAGAAGTTAGAAACTCTTGCACATTTGAAAAGGCAACACGTATCCCTAGATTCTGTCCTCCTAAGCAGTGGCCAGATAGCCAAAGCCATTAATGTCCCAGTTTTGCCTTTGATTACATCAGACTTTGCCAGGTGTGGAAGGATTTTAATTAGGGTGTAAAAGCAATATATGAAAGGTAGGAAACTCTGACAGTGTCATAGAACAAGTGGACGGTGGCGATCTATTCCTTTTGGTTCCACAATACAGTTTGAGCTTTGGCCTCATGCTGCCTTTCTCTGCAAGGAAAATGTCACCCTTAAGATACAGGCAGTCAGGAGTACTCCAAGATCCCAAGGAGATTTGGGGATGCACAGAAAGCTAGTATTGTGGGGGTCCAGAGGCTTCCCATTACTCTTCCTCCCTGTGGCAGCCCCCTCACCACTCCTCGTGAACACCCAACACCCTTTGCAAGTCTCTCGCAAGAGCTGATCAAACACTTCACCAGCATTAATTCCTTCCCAGCACCTGCCTTTGCAGGGATGGACCACGTGCTGTGCGGGCTCCTGCAGCCCCATGGCACACACACTGTTCCCTCTTATCAGCAGGTAGTGCAGCTTAAATTCCCTCTCTGAGAAGCCTCTGTTGTCACTTTGATGTTGCAAGTTTACGTTGTGTCCTTGTCACAGATAATATAGTTTCTTCTGTTTCTTTCTCTGTCACTGTCTCCCCCTCTGGCTCTTTTTCTAATTCACAGTTTTCTTTCTGCTTGCTATTGTGTGGATACAATAGCCACTCTCAGTTCTCCACAGACTACATTGTCCTGTAATTGCTCTCCTATCTCTAAGGAGGGGAAAATTCATTCTGATTTGATCACCTTATTTTTCTCTGTATAAATGATAAATGCTTCCATTAATCCATCTGTTTTCAGTGGTGTATCTGGGTGAGGCACGAATAAAACTTCTTACATAACAGCATGTCAAATTACAAATTTCCATGTAACCCATTCTCTTGGATACCATCGCTGTTAACACACCTACTTCCTTTATCTACTTAAACTAATTCTGATGCTAAGCCTTTGAGACCTCTTCCAGAGCAGGTCTGTCAGCTGGAAACAGGAGCAGAAAATGTGGAAGCAGCTGCTGAGCAGGCCATTCTCTCCTAGGTGAAAACCTCCTTTGAAGTCAGGGGAAAAATTTTCCTAATGCCTTCTGAGAATGTGAGTTTTCAGCACAGGTGAAGACAGTGTGACAGCAGGGGAAGAACCCCATTTCTGAATGCCACAGCAGTATCTGTCAGGTGTAGGTCTCTGGTCCCCCCATGATGGGGTGGTCACAAAACTGAGCAGCAGCAGACAGCTCTATCGTCTTGTCCCACTGCTTCACTTTGCGGAGGATTATTCAATGTTTCCCCAGCTACAAACCAGTCACAGTAAATTTCATAATAACAATATTTTTGCAGCAGAAATTGTATTACAATAGAATCACTGTCATTAGAGCTGTTATTATCCCACGATCACTACCATGATAAAGCTGTGCTCATTACACAAGCAGTAAACTCAGTCTGGGGAGAGCTTAGCATAAGCAGCCAAGACTAAATCTGCCCTGTGGGGATTGGAATTTCAGGTTCTTTCTCTCCCACTTGTTTTTCTTCTTTTTCTTAACAAGTAGAAGGAAACCACTGTTGTTGCTTGTCACCTCTTAGCTGGTATCAAAACTTCGCAGTGCTTCATCAAGCTGTGCGGTTGAGTGGATGAATGTAAGAATATAAACTAGGCCATATCAGTACAGACCAACCAACAGTCCATGTAGCTGCATACCTGCCTCTGTAGAAAGGGTCTCAGACTAGGGCAAACAGAGAGTGAGACTTTGCCCAGAGGCCAGCATCTCACTTCCTTTACTTCCTGCCTTCCAGGTGATATCTTTGCGTTGGACAGGTGAAGGGATTTTTGATGAGTCAGAAAATTATTAGACCTTGATGGGTTTTCCTGCCATTAGTTTGTCTCGGCACTCTTTACATCCACATAAGCAGCCCTCAAGGAGGACAACAAGGATGGTTCAGATATCAGAAAAGCTCATGCCAAGGGATGGTTTGGGATCCTGGGGAGAAAGGCTCAACAACAGGCACCTGTCAGCAATGCAGACCTACTGGGCCAGGCCTCCCCTTCACTCTGGTGCCTGCCTCCACCAGTTCCCATATAAAGCTAAAACGGCAGCACAATTTCAGCATCACAGATAAAACACTCTCAAGTTTTACAAGCAGAGAAAGTATTTTATTGGCGCAGACTCTTTTTTACTAACCTGGCATAAAAGCTATCAAACTGTATAAATAAACCTGGGGAATTATCTCCTCCCTCAGCCAGGACCCTCACTGGGCCCTGAATGGATTCATTTAAAATGGGTTATAAATTTCTGATAAAGGATATTTCAACTCCAAATTGCATATTTAACAATGCTTTCGCTGCAGTGCTCCTCCACCTCTACAGAGCAAGGCCAGATTCTCAACAGGGCCAAATCGGTTGAGCTCTGGCCTGGGCCACGCCACGTTAACCACCCTGCACCTCCAGTGTCCCTCTCTGCATCGCAGCAAGGTGCTGGGGAGCCTCAGCACTCTGCTAGAGCTGTACAGGTCTTGCTCACCATTCCTGCCCCGGTGGCAGACATGCACTGCAGTACCTGTTTCTCACCTGCCCCATGCGGGGTCTGCCCTGTTGATTTGAACAGTGAGGTGCCTGGGACCAGAACTAACCCAGACTCACATTTGCAAACTGTTCAGGTGGGCTGAAATGCTGATGAACTACGCTGTTCCCCAGGGACCACAGCAGTGACAGCTGTGCAGTGTGTGCATCTTGCACCAGAGCGGTGTCTAGGCTGCCTCTGGCCTGTGACCTTAGGAGACAGAATGCATCATACCGAGGCATGGGCTGCTACTGTACTGGGCACAGTTTCAGTTCCTACTTGCACTTTCCCACTTCATTTAAATGCAAATTCAGAAATGGAACATCATGAGGAGAAGGGAGGCAGAGGGAGAGACAGACAGACAGAAAAAAAGTTCTTGCTGTGCCTACACCTAGCAAATGAGAACACAAGGGGACCAAATAAATACAGGGCATTTTGGCAGGGAGAGAGCTACATAAGCTTTCAAAGCAAGATAAGTATCAGTGATGTAGGCAGCACGACTGATTGTAGCCATCACACCTCTCTCCAGCTCCTAATCTATTTTTTCCTGATCCTTTTTTCCTTTATGCAAAAGCTCTATTAAATGCTATAGAGGAGTAAAAATGGAACACAGTCAGAGGCAACATACAGGGAACTAACAACCATTGTCTGAATTCCCAGTTCAACTAAAAGGAAGATGGTGGGAGAGGGAGAAGTAATGTATATGGTACTGTGCAGAAGAATGGAGCCCTGAGCTGTGTGTTTCTCCTCAGGCAAAACAGAGGCAAAGCAACAGCAGTATACCTTTTGTGCCTTTGGGATGGGAGTTTGCTCCCAGCAGCAGAAGCAGCCTCAAATTCATGCTGGGGAGATTCCCAAGCAGATTCCCTGCAGCTTGTTGCAGGCTGCCACTGGCCTCACCTGCCTGGAACAGCAGCACTAAGGGCACTCTAAGGGCACATAACATCCCCTCTGTGTGCAAACCCTCTTTTGGATTTGCATTCAGAGGAGTTTCCCATTAGCACCTTTGTCTGCCAGGTACAGACCTTTCCCATTTTGGTTTTACAAGCAGCACTTTTTGTCTGCAGCAGGGAGAGTGGGAGCATGGAGGAGGGAGCTTGACCCCAGCGTTGGAGCGGAGTTCAGCCAAGGGCATTTGTTTTCCTGCGCTAATCAAGCACTTCCTCTTCCCACCCCTCCCTGTTGGCCATCAAGCTCCTGTTCCCCAAACCACAAACCACCACCTGCAGCTAGTTCAAGTGAGATGCACTCTTCTTCAAAAGACTTGGATTTAGTCTGGAGGACTGGGTTTCTTTGTTGTGACCACACACACTTACTAACATTCAATCTGCTGCTCTCTGCTGCAACTCTGGATAGGGGGGGATGTAAAAGACTGCTGAAGTCCTTTGCTTTAAATCCCTACCACTGTTCAGCAGGATGCTGATACTGATGCCTGATTTAAACCATTCCTTACTATACACTCTCTCTTGGCTGGGGTACCTGATCTAAAGCACAATCTAAGCAAGTCAGCCTCTTAGCAAAAATACCATTAGCCTCCAAGAACCCATTTGCTGGCCATCTTCTGAAAGTGAGTTTTGCAGATTGCTGAAGTGTTAATAATTTCCATGGCAGCAGGGGCAATGACAGAAATGGATTGGTCTTAGTAATAACACAGTGAAGGCAAAATCCAGATTTGATCCATCCCTTCTCCTCTGTTTCCCCAGCATCACTGTTTTAAGGGCCCACCTGGGGACCCTGACTATTTCTGTACAGCCCACATGGGAGTAAGTAACCCCTAAGTCTGATGTGGCACTGGGAGACAGTCAAATTGTTTTGAAAATATTGCATTAGTGTTAGTTGAGAATGGCTAGTGCAAGTACAGAAGCTTCTCACCCTTTGCTTCACAATATTTCTCTGACTAACGCAATACAACTGTTCTGCTGTTCAGCATCTTTTAGCTTAAAAATTCAGGCAGTGCTCTACATCTCCTGCTGGACACAGCCTTAGTCCAGGGGAAATTTTTATGGCCAAGTTATTCAGGCTGGACCTAAATATAACAAGAGAAAACCTGACAGCCCGTTAAATACAGAAGTAGTGCTAGGTAGGACTGAAACTCCAAAGTGCCTGCAGCAGTAAAAGTAGGAGGTGATCTCCAACCAAGGCCAAACCAGCAGTTTTTGTTATAAAAAGATTGAGGGAAGAAAAGGCTGAATTTCCCTCCAATTGCCTGTTTATTATTTTATGTGGCACTGTGGGTGGAGGTAACAGTTAAAGACATGTAAAATGACAGTCCCCACAATTAATAAATAACTAACATTGATAAGCTTTGACAGATATCAGGATAGCAAAGTTTTCTAGATAGTAATCCCTTCTAATGTTAACTTCATTGAGAATAAATGGGTATTACACATTTGGAATTGAGTTAGACTCATTCCGTATGTCAGGCCTGGCCCAAGGTACTTGGCACTGTGTGGTGCAGTGTGGGACAGGAATGGCCCAGGTACTGCGAGTCTTCCCCGCTCTGCTACAGACCCGCTGTTTATCCTTGGCCACTTCCATTTCTCACCCATTTTACCTGGTTTGTGAGATCTTCAGGGCACAGCTGCCTGCTGGGAACTCAACCCCTCAAGCCCAAATCAGCCTGATCGGAGCTTAGGGCACATAGATTGTACCACAGTGCAAATAGTACTTACATGTGGGTGTTGAAATGATCTTTCTGCGGCCTTAAAGAAGTCCTTGAGGGTCTGATTTTAAATCTAGTGCAGTCGCTGGGAAGAAATGCTTTTATCCCATGTCATGTTATCCCCTTTGCCTTCTGCTACCCACCGGTGATTTACTTCTCCTGGAGTGACTGACAAACGATGGCAATATATAATCACCCTTTAAGCACTTTGGCAGCTGTCAAGCCCGGAGAGATAGATGTGGCCTTCTGATCACAGTGGACGTTTGCTTTCAGAGGGCAGAGCCCTCAACTTAAAGAATGGAAACATGGTTCAAGAGAAATGATAGTCTCATACTTGTCTCCTGCAGGACTCTTTGCATGTATGCTTTCTTTTTATTTTCACTTCATTTTCACCATGTGTCAGTTGCCCACATTCCCCAAGGACCGTTCAATAACAAACAATACTAATAACATCCAGTTGTTTCAGCCCAGAAGGGAAACACTGGCACTCTCCAGAGAAATCCCATGTGCTTAGCCCTGGGCTGGCAGCGATTCTGGCCAGGAACTTCTGGCCGTGGTTAAGGCACCTACCTGGCACAGATGCTTCAGTCTTGGCTCTGCTGTGGAGCTGCTCTGTGAGCTTGGGGAAATCAAAAAAGGCAAGTACCAAATTTCCATCTTGCTATCTATATTCCTCATTCATTCCCATGGGAAGAGAAGACCCTAAATACCTTTGCAGGCAAAAAACCCTCTTCCTTTTACCCTTTTCTCCTTGCCCCTCCAAGTCAGTTGAGACTGTCAGCTTCTTGAGACAGATCCTCTGCCTAATGCTGGGCCACATTCAGCTCAGGCTATCATCACACAGATGATAAATACAGTTTGTAATGTTTGATGCTTCCCCGAATCAAACCCTGCTCCAAAGCTTGAGATTTCAGCCACCCCCTTGGGTTTCACTTGGGTGAGTCTCGAGTCCACTTGAGTCTTTACAGGAAAGTGTGAACCCACTGGGTTTAGCAGGATTTACTTTCAGAGCACCAATGAACTGGAGCCTGAGCTTGCAGTGTCCCTTTCCTTGCCCTCCTCAGCTTTCTGCATTGCTCATCTGCCTCCATCAGATACAGAACCCATTTGCAAGGATGTACACAAGCCATAGGATGGGCTCTGCTATCTGGTTTATTCTTCCCTCCTGGCCCCCTGAAATAATTTAACGTAAAAGTGATTGATGGCCTCCTTTATCACTGCTTGAATTATTAGGAAAATAACTATAGCGGTGGCAGCACCTGAAGGTCTCATGCATGCAGCCAAGATGCTCCATCCCCACACTGCAGGCTCTCTGGGAACTGGCAGGTGTTGCTGAGTCGGCTGCTGGCCAAGGCTGCAGAGCTAGACCAGGCTCTCTGGCATGGCCTTGAACTGTAGCCCAGAAAACAGGCAAAGGCACTCCGTGCAACGGTGATTTGGAAGGCTCTAAACCAGGTTTCAACCCTTCCCGGCTTTGTATGCCTGCCACTGTGAAGTTTAGGGATAAAATATTTCATCTTTAGCAGAACATGCCACCACGTGGTCACCACCACAATAATATGAAGATGCCCTACATATGGGCATCTATATACATAAGCATAGATGTAGTATATCTTATTGATCCTTTCATAAAGGTGTAGCTATCTTTACGCAGTCGAATTTCTACTGCTATAACTGTGTCTATGCTATGCAGGTCAAGAACAGCTTAAACAGATGGCAACCCTTGTATGTAGAGCAGCCTTTAAATTCATTGACAATGTTCTCCCAATGACTAAACCTGCCAAATAGCTCAGCATCTACATTTGGCTTTTGATTTTCCAACAAATTCAGTTGATACTTAGGCATGGAAATGCAATCTCTAGATTTTCCCGAGTATACTGCCTCCACCACTAGTACATCACCCTTATTGCCTGAGTGTCTAAAAAGGCTGGCTATATGAACTGAAGAGTGTCCCAAGTGATTTGACAGGCTGGTTTTCTTTTTAGCCATCACCATCCTTATCTGTCTTGCATTTTGCAGCAGTAGAATGTGGGAATCGAAGCTTGTAGTCAAGCTTCTAATAACAATAGATAAAAATAAAATAACCATAATAATGATTAGCTATATGCTCAGATATTGCAGTAGTGAGGAACAAAGGGAAGTCTATAAACAAATCAGTCCAGGGTTTTTCATCTTCAGAGTTCCCCAAGTGCCTTGATACAAATTCTTTTACCTTCAGGATTAGTAGCATGTGGTTTTGATTCAGATCCATGCTTCTTGTACTTTATACTGATTTTTAATTAGTCTATGCTACATGGGGAAGCAGAGCAGCCTCCCTATGAAAACAAAGTTGCCACATTTCCCTGTCATCTTCAGACAGGTTTTTGTTTGCATATGAACAGCCATTGTCAAGGATTAAGTCTGGCGTAAGTTTAGTAAATGTTGCCTTGTTGTTGACTGTCTGTCTTGAAGAGCAAATTTCTCAAATGCCAGAAGACCTGCACCAGAGACTGCAAGACTATCATGCCTGGAAGCCCCCATAACAAAAACTACGGGGGGGGGGGGGGGACGACACCAAAACCAGGTAAACTGGTTTTTAAAAATTCCAGGTTAAAGTCTATTGCTCAGTATATCCCTCAGTTTGGACGTGAAATGCCTGGGAATGTGAGGTTTTTTAATGGGCAGCAATCATTATCCACATTAGTTCATTAATTCCTCAATTTCCAAACTCATTAAGGTCTCTGAGATTTCCAAGAAAAGAATTTACCTTTTAGAAGTCCTGGAGTAAATATTTCTAAGGATAGAAGTTGTTAAAAATGATGGACGGTTCCTTGTTTGTCAGTGCAGAGGGCCATCTGGCATAGAGCCCCTCTCCCCTCTTAGGCAAGGAGCCCAGGGCACAGTTTGGAGGGTGTTACCAAAGGACAGAGCTCAGCTCTCTGCTGCTGGGAGCTGTACCATTTGGGCATCTGTGTCATGTTGGTGCTTTCCTTCCCTTGCCTGAGACCCCTCCAGCACAGGCATCCAAAGTCCCGTAGCAATTTTATACTCTGCACATGTGGACATATAGTCACACATGGTTCCAAGCAGCAGAGAAGCCACTATACCAAGCTGATTGGTCTCTTAGATCTACCTATTAGAAGGTGAAAAACTAGACTAATTCTGGTGCTCCAAGGGTCCAGCTCCCCAGACCTGCTTTGCAGCCTCACTTGTACTCCTGCCCAGCCAATGTAACAAAGCAAGGTCTGGATTGACAGCACTGTACCCATGCCTCACATATATACATGCTCTTACCACCTTTCTAGGAATGGTGTTTTGTGACACCATGATTTTGTCACAAGTGATGTTTTCCTTGAACTGCTAGTGAGTTTCTTTGATATACACAGTGTTGAATCTGTTTGCATTACTCTTGAGAACCATTATATAAGAAAAGCATATGCTAATGAGTGTTGTTGGTTCTGCAGTGTTTCAAATACATGTTTTTCCTTTTGGTCAAAAGGTTCTTTTAACCGCAAAATTTTCAGGTGCACTTTACTCATACTGGAAGATTTAACAAGATACACAATTTTATTAGCAGCCGCTCATGATTGGCTTTAACTGCCAAATTAAACAGCAGTCAGTATACTTCAGAAAAACTTGTAAGTGATCTGCTCCTTTCCCTCTAAGGATTGCCTGAGAGTAGCTGCTTATGTCATACAAAGTAGGGAAGAGGGTGAAGCTACCAAATTTCAGAAGCAGGGTATGGAAGCTTAACCATTTTTTAATCTAAAACATTGCTTTATAAAGGTTGGATCCAAAACACATTGAATTCAAAATCCCACTGGCCTTAAGACTGTGCTGCAAAGTGTTTTTTCATATGATATTCAGGATCTTTATAGTTTTGATCTAGCTAGAAACACCACTCGAAGCCAGAAGCTCTGCTTTTGATATTTTCCTACCATCTCATCAGAGAGCTCACAATATCCAGCTGCACTGGTGCACATACCTTCCAGATTGTTTTCGGTGGAAATTTTAACCTATAAACTGCTGAAGTGTTTTAAGGAAGTACGATATAGAGGAAGGATGGATGACCCATTAAGAGGCTGGCTGCACCCTGAGACTCAATTGCGTGCTTGGCACTGGTACGAGGGACAAGCTCTGAGCATGCCTCTTGCTGCTGAGCAATTGTGCATCCCCTCAGCCTGGGCAAAGACAAGACTGCTGAGCTCCCAGCACGCAGGGGCTGCTCAGGTCTATACTCAGCCAAGAAACAGCAAGGGCTGCCTGCCTCCCTGGGGCCAATTAATTTTCCAGCTGTGTGTGTGTCTCCAGCAGTCCCAGGCCATCTTTCACCAAAAGGCACTCAGCCCTTCAAACAAATCAAGTGTAACAGACCTGGGAGCACCCAGCCTTTATAAAAGGGTCTTCAAATGCTCCCTTGCTCCCATTCAACAGTCCTTTCCCCAGAGGCGGTAGCTAAAACACCCCTGGGTCTCCCTGCCTCCCTAACTTCCAAAAGCAGCTCTGCACTGCCTAGGAAAAGCAAAATCACAAGAGCTGTTCATTTGACAGAGAGCTTGCTTGAAACCGAACAGGGTGTTGCAGTTAGGAATTAATGTTTTGGAACACAATATTATTGTATTGATTTTAAATAGATGTTTCCCTTCTCATTTGTAATAAAGTAAATGGTGCTAAGAAAGCCAGAGGAAATTATATAAACCCAGCCTGCCAATTGCTTTGGAAGTGTCTTTAAATATTTCCCTCCCACAGTCAGTGCTGAGTTGTGAGTAGCAAATGACAGACAGAAGAGAGCAGATGAATATCTATTTATGCAGGAAAATGAAATGTATGCATAGTTATTTTGAGGACAAATGTATTTTGACAGGTATCTAATTTCATTCTGTTGATAAAATGTACTTTGTCAAGTACTTTCTTGCATTCTGGAGTTGATGGTTGTTTTTATTTTTTTTAGTTTGCAATCTTTCTCTGTGGGTAAAAAAAAACAAATGAAAAATTACATTTGTCAAACATCACAAAGCAATTTAATTTATTGTCATCACAAATGTGTTTAAAAGAAAAAAAAAAATCAAATATCCAGGCACTATTTATTCAGCACAAACCCCAAAATTAACAAGGAGTTGTGGTAAGGCACAAACATATAGGGAAGGACCCAACTGTAACCTGGCAATGAAAAAGAGTCCACAAATCTCTTCACAACTTTGCATTCAAAACAAAAGAGAGAAGAAACATGGATGTTGAGTGCTGCTGCCAGCCTCAAATAGCGGTAAAGCTAGAATCAGTGCTCAGCTCTGCTGTTGGCCTAGTGTACAGACTGGTATCTGCCTGCGTAACTGTTCTCCCTCCCCTCCTCTGCCTGCTGAGACTGTAGAATCTTGGGTGCTCTGACTGGGTCTTTTCATGCTAATATGCATCACTCCGCAGCATGGCACTCTCCACTAATACAAATAATTCCATAATGCAAATAACAGGGGCAGCTCAACTACCATTGTAATTGCTTTTATTACTGTTGTGCTTAAACTGAGAAAATGGTTTTCTGAGTGCATGGAATATTTTCTGTGTCTGCTTTCCTTTGAGAATTTTCTTTGAAGGGTATCACACACACACACACAGGTCAACTCACCTATATTTGGAGGACATGCACTGTTTCTCATCACTAACCAATTATAATGTCTGCGAAACACCAACATCCTTCAGCAAGAGCAGATAGGACACAGCTTCAGACCTCACTTTTACTAATAAACAACAGTGAACGGAACAATTGAGCAAACATGCTGAAGTCTTCTCCCCTGTGGGAACAGAAGATAGGAGGAAGGGACAATATTCTGTTGTTCAATGCACTGCTGGTGGGCACATACATATTCTGCTAATAGGTCTCAAGTAGAGCCCTAGATGAGGTAGATTCTGCCGGTCAATAACAGCAGTTTGCAACATTCAGCAGATGAGGCCACGAGCAGAGTCCCTGGGTGCTGCTGTCCTCCACAGCTAAGTCTGGACCACTGATGAAGAAGAGATTATTTTCTGCCACTCTCCCCAAGCTTGGAAGAAGCTCACAAATGTTACAGATAGTGGGCAAATACCAAAGGAAAAAAAAAAATCTGCTTCTTTTCTAACTTGTTCTCTGTAACAGTTAAGCTAGCACCTGTTCACTGAATGTTGCAAATCTCTTATTCCTCTGGTATCAATAACTGATTATCTTGATCCAAGCAACACAAATGTCTCAGACCGAATTTCAAACTCTGTTTAATACATCTCTCTACTGTGGTTATTTCACTGACAATGCACGGGAATTTCATGGCTTTTTAAAAGCAGGACAAGGTAGCATGGATGGATTTACTGCCAGTGAAATACTGGCATAAGGAAGTTCAATTTAGTGTGTGAGGCTGTGGGCTGCTGGTCTCGAACTCTGGAAGAATGATCACCTGGGAAACAGTTTTCCCTCAAAGTTAATAAAAAAATTATGATTGTAATAAAAGTTAATGACTAAATATCATCTGCCATAAAAAATGGCAGAAGTAGTGGTGGAAAACTCTGGTTTGGGGAAGGAAACTCAAAACTCGTATCTACCACAACAGAACTTCAAAGGAGAGAAAACATTTTGTCATGTATCAGCAGGAGACTGAGCTCTTGAACCTGGGCATCCCCAAGCACTTTTTTGTTTTGGTTGGCATTTCTACCCTGAGTCTTCAGATGGAGGAACAAGGCATGGAAGGACAAAGCACCTCATCAGAGGTTGCTTAACAGGTAAAACATAAGGCCTGTCGGGGGGTGAAAGCGTCCACATCTGCAGGACCTACCCAGCAGCACAGCTTCTCCTTGCATGTAAGACACAGGGCATGAACTGCAACATTTTTGCTGAAGAAAGGAGAGTGGGAGCCTGTCCCCTACTTATCCTCAACTGCAGATAAATATTAGCCCTCCCTGTTACAGGTTTGACCTATAAGTACAATCTTTGGTCAGAATCGATCTGCAGCTTATGACTCCAGAGGACAGTCTGAGGTAATTGCTGAGACTTTAGCTGCTTAAATTCCTCAGCTTCGAGAGAATATTGGATTACTGTGAATAGCCCTAGTATTTGGAAACAGTCCTGAGCAAATTAGCTGGCAGAAAAGGGGGGGGAGCAGAGGAGGTGCAAAAGAGGGAACGAGGGAAGGAGAATTTGCTTGCAGGCAGGTACCAGAACCAGCAGGAGCAGTCCTGCCACATAACCTCACAGCTGTCCTAAGCTGCCTTTTGTCTTGAACTCCATTCTTGTGATATAAAAGGGCTTGGATTTTTTGCTGAAGTCCACCCTTTACAACTCTGGGGCATTGTGGGCAGAGGATAATGCCTCCTCCACTCCTCCTTCAAGGCTGGCTTAGTGGGAACTTCATGAGTGCTCACAACAGCAATGCAAGTCACTGGCTTTTTCCTGCTCAGGGGTTGGGAAGCTTTATTCCCACCACTGTCAGGACTGTGGCTTTCACTGAACAGAAAGCCACCAAAGGGAAGTAATTTGCTGCTGACTCAACCCTTCCAGGTGACAAAGTGAAGGATGCCATAGGAGGACAATACCTGGGTGATGCTGCAGGGCAGTGCATTTGGGGCGCACACCTCACTATTCCCCCCAAGAGGCTCCTAGGAGAACCTGCTTCTAAGCCAGGGCTGCCCTGTATGTGACATACTAACAGGTTTTATGGATTAAAAGGCATTCAATGAACTATGAGAGCAGTTCATTGAGAAAGACAAAGGGGACTGCTTTCCAGATGCTGTCTGAATTTGTTCTAGCCTTTGCCCAGGAAAATCAATGGGTGCATTTTGCAGGCTCACCTCTAGCCAGCACCTTGCACCCAAGCTCACAGTCGTAGTGACTGCCCTGTTGCACCTCAGCAGCTTTTGCTTACCTCCCAGCCCGACCCTGTGCTTGCTTGCTTAGTTCTTAAGCACCTACAAACTACCCCAGCCCCAGAGCAGTTTCCCTGCTTGGGATTTCTCAAGCAGACAGAAGCTACCAGCGCTCAGCTGCCCATACCCGAGCAACAGCTCCTGCTTCAAACCTACCCCTGCACATTTCCCTGTGTCAACCGAGCGGGAGTGATGGGCACGGCTGGGGACGGACAGACGGACTTTGCCTGGGGAGAGAGGGAAGGCAGCTCCAGCAGGTGAGAGCATGGGATGGCTGCTGCATGATAATGGCGTTGCTTAGCAACCTCTGCACCTGCAGTTCATTTAATTAGGATGTTTCTGGGCCTCTGATGAGGCTGAGCTTGAAAGGGCTTCTGCCGGCAGAGAGTGACCATGCAGTGGTCCTGCTCAGGCACCAGCTCTACCCCATCAGCTTCAGGCTGCACAGTCAGAGGTGAAGCAGCGCAGGAACCAGCATACAGCTCCACTGCCCACATCTGGGCTCATGCAGAAGCAAAGCGCCTTGCCCCTATGGCTAGACAGCAGCCAAGGCCATTCGTCACTGCCTCCTGTTCAGCTCCACATCTGGAGAACCGCTTCAGGCTTTTTCTTTTCCCTGGAGGACAATTACTGCTCTCAACTACAGAGCTAACCTCCCACAATGACTTTTAAAGCAAAGCAGAATAAAATCTATGAGCTACTGTAAACCTAGCCAGCAAATCTGGCTAGTTAAACTAGCCCTATCGACCACTGTTCCTACCTTTCAACAGGTTTTGGGATCCCCTTAGAGGCTATGGCTGGAGGATGCACATCCTCATTTCAGCGTGCTATCAGCACATCTGCACTACCAACAGAAACATGCTCACTTCACCCACATACCCATGAAACACTCCAGATGGACAGCCAGTCACTCCTACTCCTCAGGAATGATCCGGATTACTCTCCCCTTCTGGGTTTAATGCTTAATCCCAAACATTTATCATATTCAACTCCAAGCCTCCTACTTCTGTGCATGTTCATTCTTCCTGAAAGCTGCTTTTTCTTTAAAATCTCTTTAATTATCTCTTCTGCAGTAGCATCTCCAGCTGGTATCTTCTGTTATGTTATCCTGTGGATTGTGCATTCCTCCAAGTAAAAGCATTAGACCTCTGGAGCAAGAACTCTCCCCTTCCTGGTGCAGTGAGAAAGGATAATTATGACATCCTCTAAACACAATGTGCCTCGAGCTGCATTCTGGCAGGTACCACATTTCAAAAAGATGCAAAGGAGACTTTTTTATTCCGAGCACGTAAGGGAGTTATCATGTGAAGAGCTGACTTAGCAACCCACCTTCCACCCCAGCCAAGCTTGCAAACTGGAGACCAGGAAAAGGAAGATCTGCTGGGACAGCCACCCATGGCTTCATATTTTGTGCTGGTTCAGGAAGACCTCATTTTGACCTCATTCCCATCTCTGATTTTCCACTATTTTCCTTCCTTTCATTTGGAGATTGCCTTTGGGGCCATTTCCCTGGGAGAAGCAATAAGAATCTGATACTGGTAAGACTACGGGATATTTATTTCTGACAGTTTCAATTGCTTTGACCCTGCAGGAACAGCTACAGTCTCATGAGAGCAGAGACATGCTTCTCTTTCCTTTACTAGGAATAGTAACACAGAACAAATTTGCTATTTTGCTTACAGGACAACATAGCTCCATGTAGCTACTGTCTGGTTGGGTTCCCAGCAGTTTTATTGCTGTTCTGTCCAGGGCCCCTTAATGCAAAGGCTTCCAGTCTGAAAAGCTGTGAAACCCAACCCTTTTGTGAAGCAATAACTGCAGAAAATAACCAGTCTTAGGAACACAAGCTGGAAAAGTGAACCCACAGGATACTGGAACAGATTTGGGCTACTAAGCCCATACTTGCCCTAGTGTGGAGAAGCACCCAGCATTTCTATTGCATTTTCTTTCCAGCCCGTATCAGAAGGTCTGTACAAGGTGCTTCTCTGGGAGTTGCTATGGTTACAGCACGATGTTGCATAGCAACAAGCTAAGCTGAACATCACCAAGGCATTTTTCCTTTCTAAATTCCTTCCCCTTGTGTATTCATCCAAATGAGTTAGATTTATCTCCAGCCCCAGCATAAACACACAGCAGGGAACATCTACCTATTGATTTTGTAGTAAGACCATCTCTATGAGTAGTGTGACAGAATGAGGTACGTGCTCCAGGCACTAGGAAAAGCACCGCTGCCTGCTGCCTCTGCCTAGGCACAGCACAGAGGCGGGTGGAAGAAGCTGGCACAGCCTCAGGATAATTTCATGGGGATGGCCACACTTCTGCAAATACAGATCGGAGATCCTGAGTGCAACACTGGGCTGTAACAGCCAGATCCCAGCTGAAGAACCACATCTACACCTCCAAGCAAATATTTAGGAGTCAGTTCTTGCCGTGCTCCCTGAGGCAGGGCTCGGGGGCTTGCTCAATTTCAGCAGCCTGCTGACACCAGGGGCCACGGGGGGGGGGGGGCACCCTGTGCAGAGCCAGGGAGGCAATGCTAACAGCCCCAGCACAAAAAGGCATCCGACACCTCCAAAGCACTTTCCTTCAAACCCTGACAATTTTTCCTTATGCCTTTCAGGCTGCAGAGCTTTTCAGCATTACCATTTCTGGCAAAGAAAACATCCATTCTCCTTCTGGTCCAGGAGGTAACTGGCAAGCGGGGCTGACATTCAGAAATGCAGTTCAGACTTCACTGTGCCAGGGGAGAAATTTGTTTTCTCACTAAGGCTTGTGCCCACACTGTTGCTTGCTCTGACATCCGTACACATCTGCACAGCTAGCCACACATGTTCAAACTCCCCCACACCTACGTACCACCCAGTCCCACGCGTTCCTGCTACTTCATATGTCCTCAAACACTCCCAGTACATCCATCAGTGTAATGGTATGCACATTTGCATTCCTGCAATCATAAGCACAAGCACGTATGCATTCCTGCCTGCATTTATTCATCTGTGTACACACCTCCTGTAGCCTTTCCCTGCAAGACTGCTGTCAACTACAAGTCCCTGCCATTCCCAGGATGACATAAACACTTTGGAAGCACGCTACAGAGGCGCATCCCAGCTCAGTCACTTGTTATCTTAGTCAAGAAGCTACTGTGGGAGGGATTTTTATTCCATTCTCCTGTTATTACTGCTTCTGTGAGGGGCTGCCTAACCAGATATAACTCAAGAATAATGGTGAGCCTAGCATTTATAGAGATTATTCCCTTTCCCATCCAAGAGCTCACCTCTGTTGACCTCCAGGCCTCTACCCTCCGCCAGCATTATGCTCCAGTTTCTCTGTATTGTCTGTTTACTATATTGACTCTTTCCATCTGCCTTCTGTTCTCTGAAAAAAAGAAGGATAAGGCTTTCTTCTGAAAGCCTGACATGCAGAATCGACTGTTTTTCTTCATGTGCTGTTCATGTGAGGGGGCCAGGCAGACGCTGAAGTTCTGGGCCCCTGTTCTTTACATGATTCATGTCCAGATAGAAACCACACCCTCCCAGGGAGGCACACGGCTGCCGCTGCTGCACATACCGAAGCAGGCATACTGGCTGTGCGTGGTACTGAAAGACTGTCAGCACAAAGCAGCCTGACCTTACAAGGTCCCTGAACAGTCAGGCATGAGGGGAAAAAAAAAAAAAAAAAAAAAAACAACAACAAGAAAACCTCACAAAGTCATTCAAGAAAGAAAAGTCCCCTTGCTGATTTACCTTCAGCTGCAGAGCAGAAACTTTTTTCCTCTTTCTTTTCTTATCAAACACAGAACTAAGGCAGAAAACAGCCTGGCTAGAAGTCCCTAAAGGAGCTTGTGAACTTTGGATAGCTCACACTCCTCTCTGGATCTCCAAAGGAAGTTCATATATTAAGACTTGAGTTCTTGGGGCACTCAGCACACTGGGCCAAGACTCCTGGTCTGTGCTGCAAAGACAAACACCAGAAAGGCTGGTGCATAAGACCTTGGGTTCAGCTGACCGAAAACGACAAAAGAGGTTTTGAGAGAGGGAAAGCATCAAAAAGGAATGAGGTAAAACAGGCTGGAGCAGGAGGGCTGAGGGATCCCATTGAGAATGGGTAAAATTAGATGTTTGGTTTTGGTAAGCACTCATGGTTTTAGAAGTGAAACATTCAGGTCTTTTGTGAGGTCAGCTCTTTCACTCACCCTCAAACAGGACACCCTGACTTCACAACCAAATAACACACCAAGCGCCACCAAAGAGTCAATTGCATTTCAGCAATGGTGAACATTCACACAGACACCTTTCTCCATCCAC
Source organism: Harpia harpyja (assembly GCF_026419915.1). Lineage (NCBI taxonomy): Eukaryota > Metazoa > Chordata > Aves > Accipitriformes > Accipitridae > Harpia > Harpia harpyja. The sequence goes on along the minus strand of NC_068943.1, from coordinate 45,446,793 downwards.
TACTGCAAACCCAGGCAGGCTGCTCACAAGCCCACAAACACCAGCGATGGCTGCTATCATCAGTTTCTCTGTGCCCAGAATTATTCAAATACTCAGATGAGTTGGATTATTTCTAATTATTGCTCTGCTGCTGTGACTAGTGTGCCTTAAAGATCACAATCTCTGTATGAGATGCTGTACAAACAGCCAAACAACAATCCTTGTGGAAGGGATAAGCAGAGTAAGGGCATCCTAGGTGACACTAAAGCAATTACAAACAGCAGAATAAGCTGTGACTGCAAGGCTGTGTATGTATTTCACTAGCATTTCCGCAATGGGGCGCGGGCAATTTGGAAAATCCAGCCTGATTTTCTTTGCGAAGCCTGAGGGGATCCTTGGCAGCATAACCTGCTGCCTGAGCAGTGGATACCGCTGTTACAATATGAGCTGTGCTAATGCAGCAGGCATGGCTGTATCGGACCCAACATTCATTGCTTCTGGTGTTATTTTTAACATGTATTCGTTATGCTTGCCTTTCTTGCGTGACAGCTCCTGACAGATCTGGTTTCTGTTGCACTGACCTAGCAGACAGGAAAGGAATCTCATCTCACTGGAAGCTGGCTGGAGGAACAGATTAATGAATACAGTTACCACACTTTGACTGGGTTAGGTGGTGAGCCAGCACCAGTCACAGCATGTGCTCCCCCTCTGTTTTAGTGCAGTGTCACTAGCACGTTTGGATGCTTTCCATAGAGAAAAGGAACATGTCAGGAGAGTTTAATAACATAGGGCTGCATCAATGTCAGCTATATCTGTGCAGTGCGCTTCCCATGTCTGCAGCTGCCACTCAAGTTGTTCCACCCTCAGAGGCTTGAAGATCATTTTGACACCATCTGGGAGCTGTTGTAATAGAGTTGGCACTGAACTTGCCTCTTGCAAGTAAGGCCAGCTACCCGCTAGTCCCTAGGACTGGAGGAGCCCCATGGCTTTTTTGTGGCCCTGATGACTGGATGGCTGGCACACGATCAGGCTGTTTGCCATGAGATGGGCAGAGAAGGGAGGCTGTGCCCTCCTGTGTCGTACTATCCCCTTGCATCTTCCTTCCCTTTATTTTGTTGTTGCTGAAGCTGGATGAAGACTCGAGGAAATCCCATTATACTAGCTGAGAAGCTGTGACCACTGAGGCTAGAAATGAGTGTGTTTCTAATTACTGGAGCTGAGAATTTCCCAAGAGCCTCTGTTTTGGCATCGCAAATCTGTTTGAGCAAGGACTGGGCTATGTGACTCCCAGCTGCCCCATCCCAAGCCCAGAGCTCATTCCAGAGAGGAGGCCACATGGTACCTCAAGTGTATCCCACTGTGTTTTGGCACAGAGGCTGAGAACAGGCACCTCCCAGAAGGGGACCTGTTCGTACACCAAGCCAGGATGCAGCCCCATTACAAGTGATCACAAAATCTCTCAGATAGGCCCTTTTCTGCCAGGAGTAGATGGGGTCAGAAATCTTGGTGGATAACTGGGACATATACCTAGACAAAGCAGGCTTACCTGTATCATCTCCAAAAGCTGATCTCAACTCTACTCCTGATGAAGTACAAAGACAGGTCTAAACCAGAAAAACAAGGAATTTCACAAAGAAAGCCTTACTCCAGCATGTGAGCCCTCAGCTGTGTCAGTGCCTTCTCTCCTGGCAGTGGAGGTGTTATCTGGTTTTAAATTATGCTATTTATTTTTAAGCAGTGAAAGGACACAGGAACTAATCAAGGGTGGAAGGAAAACACTTGAACATTTAGTGAGTGGTGATCTTGCTTGAGGGTTCATGTAAACAATAGCAAAGACTTACCAGTGATAACAATTCTGACATGTTCAAAACAACATGGACAAAAATACTTAGAGCTGACCCTCCCCTTAGCAGAGGAGCCTTTGATATCCTAAATTCCCTTCTTAGTGAGGGAATTCAGTTGCTTCTGGCAGCCCTGTGGCTCTGTGCAAGGATCACCCAAAGCACCAACTTCTATGCCAATGGCACCTCCATTGCTGGACAGATAGAACTACCCTGAACTTCAAGCCATAACTTAGCACCTGAGACAACAGTGTTTGCATTGTTCTTCCTCTGACAGATCATTTTCCATATTTACAAAAAAAAAAAAACCAAGATGACAAACAAATTATTATAATCCAACAAACAGGTGGCAAGGAAGCAGTTTGCATTAAATACTTATTTGTAACTAAGTAAATCTCCTGGGATTAGGGCTATTCTTGCAATATGAGAAGTTTATCTGTAATTTTCCATCCTCACAGGGGGTGAGCTGCATTAAGAACAAACTACAGTTATTGTTTAGTGCTTCAAGTCCCCCATCTTCACATTAAATCACAGTCTCTAGAAATCAGTAGTGCCTATCTCTCACAATGACACAGACTAGTTGAGATTTTGAGCAATGCACAAAGATCTGTGGTTATATTAGAGCCCTTGGATGTGCTTGGATTCAGTGGGCTATCATGAAGCTCCAGCCACACAGAGCCACTTGAGCAAAGCAAACAAACCACCATGCAATTCAGTTATAGCAGATTGCACAAGCAGCAGAAAAGGGCAAGCAAAAAAGAGCAAAAACCAAGCTGTCGTCTTCTGAGGGCTGTGGTAACACTCCAGTCTGAGTAGCCCAGCACAATCATTGCTTAAGTCACAATTAGTGTACTTTGGGGAAATGTTCAGAGAGTTCATTTTTAAGGGACTGCCTTGGATACTTATAGCAGGGGAGCACATCTCTAGCTTGAAGAGTAAGATACTGCCACTAGCAGAATGAGCCTTCCCTAGGGAAGTGGTGGAAATGAGTCTGTCTGGAAGCTGTCATATCACCTGCCTGAAAAGAAGGGGCTGGGGAAGGAGGGAGAGAGAGGAGAAAGCAAGAAGCCTCCCTTTCTGCTTACCTCCTGCCCAGTGAGTCCTGCCCAGTGACAACCACTTTCCTTCCAAATGCTGGCTACCTTCTCTTTTGATAAGATCTATGGTCCAACCAAAGGTGACCTCTTGGAAGCAGGTTTGCCAAACACATTCCCTCCCCAAGCCCCACATAGTGGTATTAACATTTCAAATGCGAATGTGAAGGCAGAGGCATCCAGGAAGCTTATTTCCTTGGGCAGTGCAGTTCTCCACAATGATCTCTAATAATAAGCCTGTGTGCTTTAGTGTTTGTCTCCAAAATGGACTAATTCAGGAAAAGTAAATATGCCAACTAAATTGCTAAGCATGTTAAATATCCAATGTCTTTTTAAGTTCGGGTATCACAACTGATATAAAACATGATGCATAATCCCCAGAGCCGAGCAGGATTTGTGAGACTGCAGAATGTCACATTAAACTCAAAGCTCCTGGGCCAATGATTGCAAGTCCATTTTGCAGTAATGAATTGTTTGTTATAGAACACGTCATAGAGCAGATGTCTCATCAGTCACTGCGCCAGAGACTACAGCACTCTGAGAGGCTCAAAAATCATTCCTGGATTATGGTACAAAATTATGAGAGATGCAAGTGTTCAATCTTAATAATAGCAATGTTTCTGTTCTGTTCCACGCGTTAATAGACAATGCTTATCCAGAAAGCAATTGGCACAGTTTTCACTGCCTTGTGCATTGGACTATAAACACTTTAGGCAAAGGCTTGGCTAAGTTAGAGCTCCGAGAGCCAGCCCCAGGGCTCAGAAAGACGAGAGAGGTGTTTGTCTTCAGCAAACAGGGTGTTTGCTGGAGACCATGCTCTCCTGGCCTTGTTCACATGATCACTCAGGGCTCCCACTGTGCCATAAGGAGGGACTGGTACAGATAGCAAGTGACAAAGCATTCACTTAGGAGCGGAGAGCCAAGATGAAATGAAGTAAACAGATGCAAAAGAGCTGGTGACATTTTCTTGCAAATTCACATGCTCCAGCTCCTTAATAATGTACACAGCTGCACACAAAGGATGCCTTTAATTAACACACTAGAGCAAACTAACAGTAACTGATACATGAGAATGAGCCATTAGTAATTCCTCCCTAAACAATCTTCTCATAGACTGCAGTGTTTTTTGCTTTATGATTTCCCCACTCCATGGGGAGTCCTGGAGGACTCCTGTCTTGCAGACCTTCCCAGGAATGTACTTGGCTGCTCCGAGCTCCCAGTACCACCTCCCCGCAGATGAACCCAGACTCCTCCTGTTTCAGCTACTTGTACAGCTCAGCTTCTCTTCTCCTCCTGCAGACTGAAATTCAGCTCCTTTCTTCTGCCTCTGCTCTTGGAGAGAGGGTGAGTGCAGCCTCACACATGCATTCAGACTACAGTAGGTGCAACAATGCTCAAGTGGGGCCAAACACGTATGCCCACCACACAGAGACCTGATGCCTGAGTGGAGAGCACTGGATTCACTTCTTACCTCCATCCTGGGCCTCCTGCATGACCTAAAGAATGCCATGCACATCCTAAAACCCCCAGCCCACTACCCCTTCCAGCTCTGCTCTGCCTTGTGGGCTCAGCCGGCACTTAACTCCACTGAGGTTACACATTCATATGCGTATTTACACTGCCCCACACAGGGATGACCCACATCTCAGCTGTGGTTTCTGAGCAATCCTGTCCTGGTTTTAAAAAAAAAAAAAAAAAATCAGTTCACAGCAGCCTTCTTCCAATAGCAGAGCATCAGGACAGCAATCATCTCTGGGGACCAGGGAGAGGAAGTCATTTGATCTTCTGCCTGATTTCTGGCACACATGTGGCTCTGGTATTAAGATGTATCCCCACCTCACAGCTTTAGGAGCATTAGGGGCTTGGCGGCGGGGGGGGGGGGTGTGAATAAAAATCAGGAGTCTAATATCTAGTTAAATCAGAAACAGTTAAAGGAGCCAGGAACTGTCTTTGATCCCCCACATAACACTTGGTTATTGTGCTGGTTTTGGCTGGGATAGAGTTAATTTTCTTCATAGTAGCTAGTATGGGGCTGTGTTTTGGATTTGTGCTGAAAACAGTGATGACACAGGGTTGTTTTCATTATCTCTGAGCAGTGCTTACACAGCGTCAAGGCCTTTTCTGCTTCTCACCCCACCCCACCGGCAAGGAGGCTGGGGGGGGCACAAGAAGTTGGGAGGGGACACAGCTGGGACAGCTGACCTCAACTGACCAAAGGGATATTCCATACCATATGACATCATCCTCAGCTGGAGGAAGGAGGTGGAAGGGGGGGAGTTTGGAGTGATGGCGTTTGTCTTCCCAAGTAACGGTTACACGTGATGGAGCCCTGCTCCTGGAGATGGCTGAACACCTGCCTGCCCATGGGAAGTGGGGAATGAATTCCTTGGTTTGCTTTGCTTATGTGCAGAGCTTTTGCTTTCCCTATTAAACTGTCTTTATCTCAACCCATGAGTTTTCTCACTTATACCCTCTTGATTTTCTCCCCCATCCCACCAGCGGGGAGTGAGCGAGCGGCTCTGTGGGGCTTAGTTGCCGGCTGGGGTTAAACCATGACAGTTATTTACTTCAGTCAGGATAGACTTTCACAGAAAAACTGCTTGGGGTGGTTTTGGTTTCGTTGTTGTTGTTTTTTTAAATGAAAATACTTTTTTATCAAATTCAACTTGAAAGTTATCTCCAATTTCCTGAGAGTTCAAAAGGAGAAGGCAGAGGGAGCACAAGGTACCTTCTGACATTCTTTAAGGTCAGAAAAATCTTGAAAGAAGGAAGAGGAGAATATGTCCACTGTGTACCAATACCAATTAAGTTCAAATTTAAGTCACCTAAGTAACTAGCCTAAATTTGGAGTCTGTTATGGTATTCGGGGGAGAGAAGGAATTGGCAGAAAGGTCAGATTTCCTAAATGCAGTCTTTTTTACCAATACAGAACACATAGTCAAACCAGAGAGGGTTTCCTTGCCCTGATCTCCATGTTTCCACATATCCAACCCCTAATGTCTTTTGCCAAGCTCTTTCCACACCACCACCCTACCCAAGCTCCTGTGGAAGGCTGGTTTTGAACACTTTTCTTGCCCAGGAATCCCTCTCCCTGCTCCTCTTCCTTATATCCACCCTGCCTGAAATGCAACATGCAGCAGAGCCCCTGGCTGGCAAAATTAACTCCTGAGCAGACCTATACGTCTTTCCTTGAGGTACACATATGTATCTGTGTATTCCAGCTGAGCCCCAAGGGATGACTTCTTTTGTACCTTGTCCCTCTGAGCCAGCCACTCTTCCACTCATGCCAGGAGTACCCAGAACAGGTTTTCAGATCAGCTTACCTGGCCTAGCACTACCGCCTCTGGATTAAGCAATGGAGAAACAAAACAAAACAAAAATCAGACCCTTAATCACCACTTCATTCTCAGCACTACAAAACAGTCATTATGGCTGGATTTTCCACTTCCTTCCACTTAGTGGCGATCAGCATTTTAATATACTTAAGGTTACCCACCAAGAGGCAAATTTGATAGAGTGTAATTGCACGTCTGGATATCAGCAGCCTGCCTCAGTGATGTCTTTCTCCTGCATCATCATATCAACAAATGGAGAATGTGACATAAAAACACAAGCCAAATAAGCCTGGATAACAGTCCTCCCAGGCCTGAGGAACCAGTGAGTCCTCTGGGAGAGAAAAGGGTCTGTCATCACTTGAATTCAGATAATGAAGTCAGTTCTGCAATGAAGTGAACAAATGCATGCACCAGTGATGTATGCTCATACCAAGGGATGCCCCTCCCCCCTACCATCATTGTCCTGGTTGGTTTCTCCTTTCTATTTTTAGTCTTTCTTCCTTCTTCCTCTGGGGTAAACTAAAGACAGCTTTTCTCAGCCTCCTCCCATCAGAGAGAACACCCAGCTCTGATATATATACTCACACTGCTCTGCAGATAAAGATGAAATTATATTGAGATGTGACACATGCCTACAGTCATCTCTCCACTATCTCCCCATCAGATATGTAGGGCAGAATCCCAGGTCTCTGATATCACACTCACCCATTGCCTTTCAGCTGGGCTGATTTGCTCCAGTTTTGGTGATGGCAGATAGGACCAGTGGCAGCACACAACTTCTTCCCCTGCAGCACATACTGGTCTGCTTGCAGATAACAGCATCCTTCAAGGCAGGACCTCTAAGGCCATTTCACGCTAAGTAGCGATAAAAGCTCTGTTTCCTGCAACTCTCACCTCTCCCTCTCTTGGTGTGATGGGTTAACCCTGGCTGGACGCCAGGTGCCCACCAGAGCTGTTCTATCACTCCCCCTCCTTCTCAACTGGACAGGGGAGAGAAAATATAACAAAGAGCTTGTGGGTCGAGATAAGGATAGGAGAGATCACTCACCAATTACCGTCACGGGCAAAACAGACTCAGTTTGGGGAAAAATTAACTTGATTTATTACAAATCAACCGGAGTAGGGTAATGGGAAATAAAACCAAATCTCAGAACACCTTCCCTCCACCCCTCCCTTCTTCCCGGGCACAACTTCACTCCCGGATTCTCTACCACCCCCCCCCAGCGGCACAGGGGGACGGGGATGGGGTTTACGGTCAGTTCATCACACGTTATTTTCTGCCGCTTCATCCCCCTCAGGGGAGGACTCATCACACTCTTCCCCTGCTCCAGCGTGGGGTCCCACCCACGGGAGACAGTCCTCCACGAACTTCTCCAACGTGGGTCCTTCCCACGGGCTGCAGTTCTTCACGAACTGCTCCAGCATGGGTCCTTTCCACGGTGTGCAGTCCTTCAGGCACAGACTGCTCCAGCGTGAGCCCCCCACGGGGTCACAAGTCCTGCCAGAAAACCTGCTCCGTGGGCTCCTCTCTCCACAGATCCGCAGGTCCTGCCAGGAACCTGCTCCAGCGCGGGGTTCCCACGGGGTCACAGCCTCCTTCGGGAACCCACCTGCTCCGGCGTGGGGTCCTCCACGGGCTGCAGGTGGATATCTGCTCCACCGTGGACCTCCATGGACTGCAGGGGGACAGCCTGCCTCACCATGGTCTTCACCACGGGCTGCAGGGGAATCTCTGCTCCGGCGCCTGGAGCATCTCCTCCCCCTCCTTCTTCACTGACCTTGGTGTCCGCAGAGTTGTTTCTCTTACATGTTCTCACTCCTCTCTCCGGCTGCCGAATACCGCCGTCCCAACTTTTTTCCCTTCTTAAAAATGTTATCACAGAGGCGTTACCACTATCGCTGATTGGCTCGGCCTTGGCCGGCGGCGGGTCTGTCTTAGAGCCGGCTGGTATGGGCTCTGTCGAACACAGGGGAAGCTTCCAGCAGCTTCTTACAGAAGCCACCCCTGTAACCCCACCCGCTACCAAAACCTTGCCACACAAAACCAATACACTTGGAAATCAGAAACTTCACTCAGACGATTGTCCATCGACCTGCTGGCTGTTACCACAAGGTGGTTTATCTGGCACTGTTCCTGACCTCACTGTATGAACTCAGCATAGGCCTTAAAGCATACATACCAGCAGTGGGACCGAGCATTTACCTTTCATAAATCCGCCACAGGATTATTGGTCTGATCTCCCTCCCATCCAGTGGTTGCACAAAGAGTGAATGATAAAACATTTATTGTAAACATTCACATATACCTATTAAAAATGAATGAGCTTTATACTGCACAGCTCTAGCATGCTTTGGCCTTGCTCCCATTATTAAGCACCTGCAAAGGTCTCCTTGATTTCAGCAATGCAAGACAAGATTCCAAACAATCCTGGGAGCCTCTGGCTAAAATGGGATTAGTTCCTTTAGCTCAAATGTTGCTGCATTCAGGCTTTTAAAGAGAAACTTTTCTACTACCATCTTCAACCTAAGGCAGCAAAATCTAATGCAGCTACAAGGAAGGATCAGCTAAGAGCAGGGGTCCTATTTTTTGCCAGCCAGTGGGAAAGAAAATGCAGGCAGACAGTGTGTGCCTGATTGGAAAAACCTTTACACTTTGTAGTGAAACTTATTCTGGAGCAAAGCAGGACTTCTTGAGGGAAGCTACATAATAGCTGACAAAGAAAAGCTTGGCCTTATTTCTTAGCCTGCGTGTAGTATCTTCTAGTAACAAGCTGTCACTGAATGCTGTCTAACACTGCCAAAAACATTTTAATTCTTACAGCTCCTCACTTTATCACATTATTAGGATATTATGCAAGTTTTAGGTTGGTTAGTTTCCATCGTTGGTTACTGGTGGTGCATAGCAAAGCAATAAAGTATATCCAGTGACAGGTTCCACCACTGGGCAACATTACAACATGAGAAAACTGATTAATCAGATTGCTGGACTAAGACAAATTATTGCTACATAAATGCATTAGAGATTACTGGAGCACTTGGCTAATTCTTTCATTTTTATCAACAGCCATTTCTCTTCCCTTCAAAAGCTCTTACAGGGGTTTACCCTCATGGAAACACTCTTTAATACTGTCATTGCATGCCTTTCCCACGTACTTAGTCATCAAATCAAATGGATTTTGTTAACTATTCTGTGTGTGTAGTAGACAAAACTCTAGAAGGTAGAGCTGTGCAAGCTCAATAGATCATTGATTTCTCATTGCTATGACCATTACTAGTCAGCAGACTCAAGTCAACGTTACAAATACTTGGACTGTTGGAGTACAGCAAAATTTGGAGCATAGTCAATGCACGTATCGAGAACCCAAAACTTAATTCCACTTAACAGCAGAAAGCCAAAATATTCTGTATACATCTATCCACATTTTACAACTAAGTTCCTGCTTATGTCTTATGTCATTTTAAGCAAAGCATTCCAACACCTCAGCAAGCTTGAAGACCTAACACTGCATCCCACAGCAGAGTGCATGCTATTCAGAAAAGCAATTGTTCATTTGAATCTGGTTTTCTTCTACCCCAGTCTCAGGATCATTGCAACTTTGATGAGATCAACATAGGCACAAAACATTGCAACTCTGATTCACACTTGCGTTTTGCAGGTTAAATTTCAAATAGGCCTTTCTTTCCTGTGATTGTATAAAAGTTAAATATTAATACATCAGCACATAACATTAAGCAGTGCAGCAGCATAAAGGATGTGCAGTGTAAATATGTCAACAGCTTAATTTTCTTTCACCCTTTACTTGCCACTGTAGAGTGCCAATAAGGAAGCCTTACTGCATAGCTGTTAAACAACTTACAATGCTTTAGCTCAGCAGTGGCTGCATTTTTTACTTCAGCCTGACACTTGGCTAACACAGGATGCACTTTAAAGGAGAAATGATTGTCTTATGATTAATCCACAAAAAGAACCCAGCAGTACTCAAGAGATCTTGTTTAATTTCTAAATTTTGCTGCAGGCTTCCTTAATTTCTCCCTACACAGTCTCTCAGAGATCATAACACTATTCCTTTCTCCCAGTCTCTGCACATGTAGTGCATTTAGTATATACCCTCCACTGAGCAGGGATTGTTCTTCAGTAGATGTCCATACAATAACTCCACAAATGAACCCTTTATGATCTCAGACATGGCTCTGGGTATACCTGCAGTGCCACTAATAGTCACTTTGGTGACTTCAGTGAGCTAGGCTTTTAAAAACAAGCAGCTGTAATAAGGGCTTAGTTCTTTCAGGTTTTTTATTCACAACTGATTGACCCGAATTTGTAATTCACCACACTGTTAAGATGGTCCCCATTTGACCTGCAGAAGTTCAGCAACACAGAAAGAAATCAGTTTTTTGGGCCAGCTTAGCTTTTACTGACTGAGTGTTGATGTTCCATACTTCTGTCACCCCTCCACATCTACCTCTGGAGATCTTCCTGGGGAGCCAGGCCAGACAGGTCCATCTTCCAAGATGCAGCTGCCACAGAAGGGGCACAGCTGTGCCGTGCACACCGCAGGAGGGAGGCAGGCAGGCAGGCCTGGGCTGCATCCTGGGACTGCTGTGCAAATACCAAGCCATTTTGTTCTATAACAAGTTGGAAACCCTGGAGACTTTCATCAGAAATGGCACTAATGTGACATTTATGCTTCACATTCTTGTTATTTACACAGAGATATCACTCAAGCAAACTGTCTCATATTTCTGTTTCAAATCCTTTCCCGCTCCTCAGACCTGGGGAGCTGGGCTTCATCCAGGTTTAGCAGGGACAAGAGGGAAAACACTACTCACTGTGTTTGCTTGATTTTGTCCTGTCTTACATTCCCAGCCTCACATTCCAAAGCCCAACAAGCACCTACATTAGACAGAGAGGAGGGCAAGGGAGATAGTTCATTCCAGAATTCCCCAAACCCCAGTTGGTGACTGCAGCATCCCAGAGCAGCTCACCATCCAAGGTGCTGTGGGTACAGCATCCTACAGCGCTAACCCCCCCATGCAGTTAACTCTTCCTTTGGACCACTGCAGAGCTCATCTCCGTGCTTTGCTCCAGCTATTTGCTTTCCTTTGGCTAAGTCAGGAGCAGGATAACAGCCTGGGTCCTCCACCCCTTAATCTATTTTGGGTGTTTCTGTGGCATCTTAATGCTGTTGCACAACAGCTGCTCTATTGCAAGTGTCTACCTGGGCTATTTTTAGCTATATTATAGCAAAAGGAAGCTTAAAGGAGGCAACTGTCTTCATTACAGTCTCAAGAGCAATTCCCAGACATTAGCCATTGCCTACATCAATTCTTTTATTAATTTGAGTGTAGTTTTCAGACCAGGGAATATGTATACATGCACTCTTAAGCTTCATGCTATCCTCAGCTTAGTTAGATCCATTTAATTACCTCCACTAATAAGCAATAAGGCTCTTAAGAGCAACAATTTCCTTCTGCTGATCATTTCTCAGGCTCCAAGACAGAAAATGCTGTCTTTTAACTGGTAGGACTGAGAGGGTAAAAAAAGCTTTCCAAAACTGTGGATCATGGAAGAAATGGCAAGCAACTTTAATGACTAGGATATTTTTAATGCAAATTCTGATGCACTTTGCTGTTTTAATTGCACTCGTTACTTAGAAGAAATTTACATAACCAAATTCACAGCCTGTTACTGTAGGCAATTTGTAACGAAGGATGACCGACATCACCACAGCATGTGCATCAATGCCACGAGTCCATGTCAACTATTGACAGAGAAGAAAAGGTATGGAGATGGGGTCTGTGGGACTGACAGTGAAGTCTCCCCAAAGCACAGGTCAGTCTTGGCATCAGTTTCCTCCTGGGCTGATTTAAAGGACAGGTAGCTCTGAAAAGCCCTGTCAAACATGTCTCAAACAGCAAGGCAAAAGTAGCTTTACAGGGATGCAATCAAGTGTTTTTTCTCTCTTAGATGTGCTCATTTTTGATTCTGTGATTTTATTTTTGTTCGCCTATTCTTTAGATAGAATTATATGCTGATAAATAGTACTAACCTGTTTGATATCCTGACTGATGAGTGAAGCCATACAGACAGCATAAAAACCCTAAACCATTCACTCACCATCCACATCTGTACTGCATACAGGGGATGATCTAGGCACCCTTAGATTCAACAGTCAGGTTTCCCAAGCAAAGCCAGAGCAGTGGCTCCCTAGCAATAAATGCAGATGCTGATCACTTCCAGCTGAGGCAAGGGTTGGGTTTGATGATGAAGGGTTTCAGCTGTTTTGAGGTCAGCCTTAGACACTAAATTAAAAAAAGAAAAAAAGAGGAAAAACCTTCCCATGCTTGTTTCACCAGGAAGAAACAAAGGAAGGTTTGGGGGTTTTTTTACACATCATACTAAGTGAGCTCTCAGGAGGCCAAACTATACACATATTTTGAAATGCAGATGTATTGATGAGAGAGCCTTGCAAGCTGCTGAGCTGGAGAAATGCACATACAATGCTGGGAGCAGGTGAGTTGCTAGAGTTGACTTTCCTCCCAGCTGCTGAGATGTGTTTTTACTCCTAAGGATCTAACATCAGGTATGTTGCAGAATCACTGACAGCATTGTAGATTTCCTACTTTTCCCTTTTTGCTACTGCTGGTTCCTTCTGCAGACATTTGCCTGCACCCTCTTCTTCCAGAGTACTTGAATGGGAGCTTAGTGCCTTTGCTATTCTTCTGCCACCTGTTAAATTAAGATCCCACTTCTTCAACTCTTCCATGCAGAGCAATCAAAGTCTGACTCAAATGTCTGGCACACAAGTCATAATAATACCCTGGGAGATTTTATCCACAGTACTAAAAACAGAAGGACCAAGATGCAAAATGCTACTGAAAATGTTTTGTAAGAAAAATTTGGCAAAAGAAAAATCCCATCCCGCTAGTTCAAACCTGGACAGACAAGCCTTTAGAGGATTCTTGTCAGAAGGAAGTTATCCAGGACATTTGCAATTACACAATATCTACTTGCTTTTAAATTCTAATGGTACCAGAAATGGTTGATCTACAGTCTAAACACTCTCTGGAAAATGTTTTTAATGTAACGAGACGAGAAATGTTTCAAGACGTTAGTGTAAAAGTAATCAGTATTTTTGTGGCACAGGCTGAGCAAAAAATAAAAGACTCCAATGGTCAATTTAAAAATATACCACTTTTCATAGCAAGAAGAGAGTTCCTGGCATGGAATCAGGAGTGAAGACTCACTCTCTGTGAGGGAGGCCATTTTAAACATGACCATAGAAACCCAGATAAGCCAGAACTGAAAATGCTTATATTAGAAAAGGGCACAATTCATCACTCTTCTGAAGCTAAGAAAACACAAAACATTGGACTCAGTTAGACTGCTAGGCCATGCTCTTGTCCATACAAATGCTGCTTAAAAAAGCAGGTAGTGCTGCTTCTCTGGTACCTGAAGGGTAACCTCAAGCGATCTCAAACTCCTGCTGAACACATGAGCACACACCACCAATACAAAACTTGTTTAAGAAACTGGAGTCTCCTGTGTGCCCCTGAAAGAGCATCAGGGCTCCTGGGTGAGTGAGTTTCCCTGGCAGAAAAGCTGCAGAGTCTGCCTTTGCTGATACATTCATGAGGAACAATGGTGGAGGCAATGCCATTTTCTGGATAACCCTGAAATACCAAAGCTGTGCATGTGGATAGCTGGGCTCCTGGGCCCACCTGTGTGTCAGCAAATTCAGAGTGGCTGTCAGGAGAAGGAAGACCCACTCTGCTTCAAGTAAGATTTTCAGAGACAAAACAATTGCAAGACTTAGGACTTTGTACCTCTTGCAACAAACATCATGGGAAAATGCATGTGCATGCTAGTCATTGGAAAAATTCACGCTCAGTTGCAAAGAGTTCATCAAAAGCTGCTGAAGCAATTGCTCCTTGATTTGTTGCCCTATGTTTTCATTTATTTTTCCCAACAACGGCAGCACTGAATATCAGAGTCACTGGCCCATGAAGAAACACCAAATAGTAAGGAAGAGAAGCAGAATATATTCCCCCAGCTAGTGGAGCTACTGAACTGAGAAACCCACACTGTGGGAGGTAAATGAGGGACAGTGTAAGAATGGATATGGTCTAATCACTAACATCACTGAGCAGCCCCATCCTTGCCTCTTCATATCCTACCTAAAATGCCCACTTCGAAAGCACTCCTGCTTTTGGCCACAGTTGCTGTTCATAAAGAACCCACAGCAGACTCAGTCAGCACTCCTTAGCACAGTGCCCTCTAAGTGGGCAGGGGCTGTACCTCTGCCCTGCAGTCAGAAAATGGAGGCAGACAAAGGCTAAGGGATTTGACCAGGTTCATGCAGGAAGTCTGTGTCGGAGCAAGTAACTGAAGTAATGGTCCCAAATTAGCACATTCCCCATCATACTAGCAATCCCCTCTTTCTTGACTGCCTATACCGAGGCTGTTCTTTCCCTAATGGTGAATTATATGCAGAAAGTTTGCTCAAACATCTGCAGACAACCCGACACTTTATTTTCCTTCTTTGCAACTTATTGATCTCAATTCTGTCCCTTTAAGTCTCCCGCCCAAAGCATATGAGTAAAGCAAAAAAATAACAGCATTTCTTCCCTTCATATTAATGTTTCAAAGCCAACTGACTTAGAATCACTGCAGCAAAGCTGTAAATTATGCATGGCAGACAACCCTTGCAGCCCACCCCCGATCAGAGCAGGAGGAGGTGGGGGAGTATGGCTTTGCCACTGCTGTTCAGCAGTCCTGCCTGCCCGCTTGCTTCTGCAAGGTCCAGTCTCACAAAAAAACATCCCACGCATCTCTCAGAGCCCCCTCTTTCCGATCTCCTTCTCGCTACTTGGGACCCACCAAATCCTTTGCTCAGGAGCTGCTAGAAGCTCCAGCTGTTGGGTCTGGGTTGTCATACGCTGGGAGGGTGGTTGGATTTACAGATGCACGGCAAGGAACACCTCTCTCATCCTCATGCGCTCCACATCGTGTAGACAGGGAAGAGGGTGGCAGGGAGAAGGGCTGCATTCCCCTCAACAGAGATAAGGAAGTGAGATGTAGGCTCGCCCCTGACCAATACTCCAAATGGAGCACGAAGGGGGCTTGCTTCAGCCGTCACGGTGAGGATGCCCAACTCCCGGCCCAGCAACTGGCTAAAACGCGCCGTTTCCTGGACTGATGGAGACGCAGCGAGCCTGAGCAGGGTCCCGATTTCGGCTGCCACGAAGCCGCCCTCCCTCCACCTTCCCCGCCCGCCGGCTACCCTGCCGGCTCCCTGCCCCTCCGCCCCGCGGCCTAGCAGGAACGGCCGCCCGGCAGCGCAGGCGGCCCCGCCGCCTGCCTTGCCCCCGCCCGGCTCTGAGAGCGGCCGGGCACTGCCTGCTCCGGGATTGCCATCTGCTGGCGCTGGGGGGAAAAGCCCGCGGCCCGGCCACCGCCCTCTGCCTGGGTCAGCGGGAGAAGACACGGCGCCCGGGCAGCAGAGCTGCGGGAAGGGAGGAAGCGTACGATCATCGAGTGGTTTGAGTTGGAAGTGACCGTCAAAGATCACCTAGTGCAACTCCCAGAGTGCTGGGATGGCAGAGCGACCCCCAGCTCTCCGGGCTCTTACCAGCCCTCAGGCAGCACTCCCATCGGGAGAGTGCCTGCACCCCAGCCCACGGCCAGCCTGCTCTCGCATCCTGGTACCTGGCCCATTACTATTATTTTTTTATTTACCTGGTGCTAGCCATTTGCCAGGTCTCCCTAGGACAATTGGTGCAGGCAGTAATTAATAGTGCACACTCCGAAGAGAAAAGATCAAAGAACTGACCAAGTGCAGCTGTATTTTAAGCGGAAACAGAGCAGATTGCAAATCAAGGAGGAAATGTGCACTGCAAAGCCTTTCAGCCACAGTCCAGGCTTAGGTTTCTATCGGTTTCTTTGATGCAGCGTGCCTAAGAAATGTAAATGCTGCCTGTAGCTGTTCATCACTTTCTCCTGGGTCAGGTAGGATGCTTTGTCTTCAACTGAAGTCTGTGCAGCTCCTTCCCCTCCAGGGGCTCTGTCCCCTGCCTGCACACCGCAGTTCCCCACTCCTCAAGCTTCAAGAGTGTCTGGGCACATAAACTTCCTTCTGCTTTAGCAAATTCCTCTCACTTTCCTCCCTCCGGCGATATTGCCGTACTTTCATGGTCATGCAGTGCCAACCAGAAGCCCAAGGCCTCTGCACATGAGAGCCTTTGCTGATACAAGCAAACTCGTAGGACCTGGGATGTCTGTGCTTCCTTCAGTAGGAGAAATTGGAGGGCCTTGAGCTCATACAGAATCAGTCCCATCCACAAAACTAGAGAGATGTAAACCACTTCTCCTTTCCATCAGTGGGTCCCAAAGCATTTGAGATGTCCAAGGGAGTTGGGTTCATCTCTATTTTACAAAAGGGGAAACTGAGGCCCCGAGTGAGGCACATTGCTCAGCTGGCCAGTCAGGGTGGACCTTGGAGCTGTTCCCAGCTCATATTGTAATACCAAGACCCCCTCATCCCCCACTGCTCTGAGCCTCTCTGGGCTCCTCACCCTGCAAACCATCAACTAGGAGGGCAGGAAACAGCCTGTGCTGTCTCCAGGCCCAGAGCTGTCTGTGAAACATCAGGCCCAAGGAAACACTGAATGTGCATGTTCACCCTGGTGAGCAAGTTGCCACGGTGATCCTTTGGTGATGTGTCATAGATACAGAGGGGCAGTGAAAATGACTGTAATTAATTTAAGGCATTAAGAACAATTAACTTTTATTAAATGAAGTTTATTGAAAGAAGCACAAAGCAAACAAACCAGATTCTTAACCCATAAAATAATGAAATCTGTTCTTCCTAATGCAGATAATGCTCAGTGGAGGAAATAGTCCACAGGAAGGATAAACTGTATTACCAACCATATACAAACAGCAAATCTCTTTCCTCAGCACAACAATTTATCGACCGTTCATCTGAAATGAAAACTATGGCCTGTTAATCCATTTCATCCAGAACAAGCATTTCTGAAGATTAAGAGGTTGAGAGGAGTAAGTTAGTTCCAGATAAAATGCCTTGGTTTATGGCCATCAGCAAAGATCACTCTGGTGAGGATTGATAAAGCATTACCAAAGAGCAGGAAATCCATCTGTCATTCTATCAGTCATCAGTAACTATTAAAGGTGATGGTCTAGAGGTGCCCTCCAGCACAAGAAGTCCTTAAGACACTAACAGTCTGACAGCAGCACTATATATACTCTATGCTCTTGCATTCATCCCTAAATATTCACTACTGCTATTGCCAAAAACAGTGTGTGAGACCCAGTACAGTAATTCTAAGCATTGTCTATCCATCCCCCTCTCTTGATGCTGGGTTTAACAGCATCATTTCTTTGCATAAGCTGTGATAGTGAAGTGTGTGTCATGCTCACTTTTAGTGGGTCACCTCAAAGAGATTGACAGTCTCCTCATGCTACAAGCACTCAGAATGGCTCCTGCTTAAACATGCTATTGATCTGTGCAAAGAGAAGGTCCAGCAGCCAGACCTGCTCTGCAGGGATCATTACATGACCATCAAACCGAACCCAATGCTTCAACCCAAAACCAGAGCTGGAATGGCTCATCTTCATTGCACTACACAAATGTGGTGGCTATAAAATCCACAGTCCTTGACAAGCCAGAGGGATAGACATTTCACAGGAAAGGGCTGTACTTTACACTGCAGTATATGATGTGCTCAGCTGAATAGCAGCTCTTCTTTGGAGCACTTTCCAGTGGACACATTTTTGCAGATGTTCCTAGCAAGCAAAGGGCCTTGAGCGTACAGCGGGCAGCAAACAACCTCTGCAATACTTTTGAAAATATTTGTCCTGCTTTATTCCCCAAATCCTCTTCCTGGGGGCCGCCCTGGGCTTCACAAAGGTCACTGGCAAGCATAGGGATATTTCTCCAATACTATGATCCCACAAAAGCAGAAATCCAAGTGTCCAGTCCCATCATGGGATGGTGTAAACTGGAATTTAATTAGGTCACTCCCTGGATACATTAAACACAGATGTCCAGATTCAGGAGATTACAGATTTATTGGGCATTGATTAAATGAAAAATCAAATAAGAGCTAGGAGAGTCACACATGACTGCTGCAGCCATTTGCCAGCTCTCCCTGCGGGCATCAGAGGCAGGCTATAATTAATATTACAGGCAAGATAAAAGTTCTGGCCAGGACGTAATTCAGCATCTATTTATTCTCCAGCATAATTTATTAACTTGAACAAACACAGTGCGGGCAGATTTGTAGCTAATATGTTATGATTTCTCTGTAAAGGGTGTCAGGAGCACACTCCGTGTGCTGCTGTTCTCTCCCCAGATATGGCAGAAAGCTCCACCGCAAACAAACAGAGCCTCCAGCTGAAAATCCAAGTCCGAAGAGAACTTCACAAACAGAGCTGCCAACTGTCCTCTGTGGGCAGGGAACACAGGCTTATGCCACTGCCTTCCCATCAATCCCTGGGAAGCTACACCAGCACCAAGCGCACTGCTGCAGCAGCAAACCTGGGCCATGCTGCTAAAATAAATGCTTTAGCAAACCCCTGCATTCACATGCTTAGATTAGTGCCTGCTTTTAACACTGTTAGTGACAGGAAATTCTGGCTCCAATTAAAGCAATGGCAAAAGTCCCATCGACTCCAATGAGCCAGAATTTCAGCCTCGTTCCCATAACCTCGTGCTGCAGCATATATAGGTCTGTCCAAAACCAGTTCTGTTGATCTCAGTACAGCCTTTGTGGATGGGTGAGTATGGGTGTCAGAGGCTGGCCTTTCAGAAAGCTGGTATAACTAACTAGCAATACCTAGTCATAGCTGTACAAGAAGGCGGCAGCAATTTCTAGCCAGCTTTCAGGTTCCAGCATTCCGCTTTCCTGTATATTTGAGACAGATACTATTTCTTCTGTGATGTTTGATCAGCCCATAGCATTAGAGAGGCATGAACTAGTCTGAGTCCTGCATTGACTGTCAAGTGCTTTCAAAAAATGAGAAGTTAGTGATGCACGTCCCCTGGGATTCATAGCTGCACACTTCCATTTGGTCAATATTTTCTCCTGAAGGAAGATAGGTGCGGCTTTACCAGAGGGGATGGAGTTTTTTCCTTTTAAAGCAGGCCTAGTTCCTTCTCTTCACTCCAAAGACATTACCAAAAATGGAGATAGCTGTGGAGGGAGCTGTAAGGAGGAGATTAAATTAGTGAAAAGCATGAAAAAATGAGGACTGGCATTGCCTGTGCCTGTGATGGCCACACGCTCTGTCTCCAACAGCCAAACAATATTTCAGTAGCAGCAACCACTGTAAAGCAGGGCTGTACTAATGTGGTTAATGGAGATGAAACAACTTGAGACTAGCAAGAGGTCAAGGAGCTACATTTTTGATTGATTGGTATCATATGAGTGACCCAGAAGTCACAGGGCACTGAAAGCCTGTGGTTGGCAGCAGCTGTCTTGTCCCAGATGAAGCAGACTGAAATATCCTAAATTAGTTCTACCAAAAAAAGGGGAGGGCAGTTTCTCAGGGGAGCTTGGGGGGTGAAAACATCCACTGGGAAGTAGAAAGAAATAACCTAAGATTTGGGTGTTATTTCTGAAAACCAGAATCTCCTCTTTCAGCAGAAAGATAAGTCACAAAAATCAGATTCTTCTAGCAAGAGTCATACAGTTAGTTGGGAGGGGAAAAAGAAACAAAACACAACACATCAAAAAAAACCCCAAACACACACACCCCCTAACCTAATGTCTGCTTTGCTTTTAGTTTCTTAAAACAATTCCTTATCTCTTCCTCCATCTCTACAAAAATACTCCCTACTTTCAGAGTCTCGACTGAGGTCCAGATTGCAGGCAGCCCCTACCCTGGGTTTCTCAGGTGGCTTGTTTCTGTTGTCATTGACAAGACCTTTCATAATCCTATTAATCAGGCTGTAGGCCATGCCAGGAGACACAGCAACTCTATTTTTTACTGTGTCTGTGGAAAGGTAATACCAGCTACACACAGAATACTGATTTGAGCAGCTTCTAATCTCTGAGTTGAAATGATCGCTAAGTTAAGCCTGTCTATTGAGTGTAGTGAAGCCAAACTTCAGAGCACTGGGCACTACCCTAGTGACAGCCTGACAGTTTAGCCTCCAAAACTTCTGGATCAGTTGTTAAACCTAGAGCCTGAAACTTGCATGTTTTGCAAGAAGAAGATAAAAGACATGTGGCCATGTCCATCCCTCAGCGATCTCTCCAGTCTGAAATCAGACACTCTGGAAAAGTTGGGGAGTTGGGAGGCGGAAGGTTTAATCACATAGAGTTTATGCAAGGCTGGCTGTGTCTTCCAGGTTGCAGGCAGGAGCAGCCACAAAGTTAGCAAACATCTCTCTCTTTTTCCACAATGAAACCCTGACTCCTGTAGTTTAGGGCTGTCTTGAAAATTTACATCAGACTGGAGCTGGCAACCCAGGTCCTGTCTCCAGGAATGAACACCAATAAAACCATCAGGGTGTTTACCACGCAGTTCTGAGGAAACCTAACTTTGTCAAAAGCTTTCTGTGTTGTATAATTTCCACCAGAAAACAGCTTGAACCAAGAGGAAGGTGCATCAGCATGGGCACTGTCAGGAAAAGGCTGCCACTGTGATGGCTGCCCTCCCAGAAAACAAACCTCAGGCTGAGCCAGACACTTCCAGAGCTTAAAAAAAAAAAAAAAACAAAAAAAACCCCACCAAGCTGAGCCAGGTGCAGCAGTGGAATTGAGCCTGCCAACCTGTGATTGGGGCACAAGACAGACCAGACCCACTCTCATCCATCCATCACAGACATAGCAGATAACAGAACTTGTTTCTCCCCTGTATTTAAGACTGCTGCTTAAAAATTACCCCCCTTTTTTCAGACACCATGGATTTTGTGCTGGTTGTTTCCTTTAACAATAGAAGTTGACATACTCAGCCACGGAAGAGTAAGTTCTTGTCTCCTCTTCCTTCTGGCCATGAAGCCAAGGAGACCACAGTGGGAAGAACTAATTGGGATGTTCACAGTGGATACTCAGTGGGTCTGGAGAAGAGAACAGCCTAGCAGTCTTCCATCAGCTTGGGACTCTGCAGGTCAGTTTTTCTGGCAGCTCCCCCCACAGACAATCCCTGAAGTCTGTCAATCTCCACACCACAATTCCTTCTCCTCCACAGCTTAAGAGAAGTAAAAGAAACCTCCCTTTGGCTAGAAGATCCTGAGGGAAAGTTCCATGCAATGTCATTTCATCTGCCTACATATCAGTCATCTCTCTCCTGTCTGCCCACACAGCTCCTCATCAGAGCATTTGAGGGGTGGAATGTATTGGGTTTGTGTGGCAAGGTTTTGGAGGCAGGGGGGGTTACAGGGGTGGCTTCTGTGAGAAGCTGCTGGAAGCTTCCCTCGTGTCTGACAGAGCCAATACCAGCCGGCTCTAAGACGGGCCCACTGCCAGCCAACGCCAAGCCAATCAGTGATAGTGGTAGCGCCTTTGTGATAACATATTTAAGAAGGAAAAAAAGTTTCAGGACACACAGAAACAGCAGCCAGAGAGAAGAGTGAGAACATGTAAGAGAAACAACCCTGCAGACCCCCAGGTCAGTGAAGAAGGAGGGGGAGGGAGGAGGTGCTCCAGATACCAGAGCAGAGATTCCCCTGCAGCCAGTGGGGAAGACCATGGTGAGGCAGGCTGTCCCCCTGCAGTCCATGGAGGTCCACAGTGGAGCAGATATCCACCTGCAGCCCATGGAGGACCCCACGCCAGAGCAGGTGGATGCCCGAAGGAGGCTGTGACCCTGTGGGAAGCCCACGCTGGAGCAGGCTCCTGGCAGGACCTGTGGATCTGCGGAGAGAGGAGCCCACAGAGCAGGTTTTCTGGCAGGACTTGTGACCCCACGGGGGACCCATGCTGGAGCAGTGTGCTCCTGAAGGACTGCACCCCATGGAAGGGACCCATGCTGGAGCAGCTCGTGAAGCACTGCAGCCCATGAGAGGGACCCACATTGGAGAAGTTTGTGGAGGACTGTCTCCCGTGGGAGGGACCCCATGCTGGAGCAGGGGAAGAGTGTGATGAGTCCTGCCCCCGAGGAGGACAAAGCAGCAGAAATAACATGTGATGAACTGACCATAACCCCCATTCCACGTCCCCCTGCGGCGCTGCAGGGGTAGGTAGAGAATCCAGGAGTGAAGTTGTGCCCGGGAAGAACGGCGGGGTGGAGGGAAGGTGTTTTGAGATCTGGTTTTATTTCTCATTACCCTACTCTGGTTGATTGGTAATAAATTGAGTTAATTTTTCCCAAGCTGAGTCTGTTTTGCCTGTGATAGTAATTGGTGAGTGATCTCTCCTGTCCTTATCTTGACCCACAAGCCCTTTGTTATATTTTCTCTCCCCTATCCAGCTGAGGAGGGGGAGTGATAGAACAGCTTTGGTGGGCACCTGGCATCCAGCCAGGGTCAACCCACCACAGAGACTATGCAGATAGAAAAGAGAATCACAAAAGAACTTCTTATCATGGTCAATTTAGGAAAGTGATTTCCTCTCCATTATCAAAAAATAATTGCCTACCACCCAAGCCACACAGTGCAGTTCCAGCTGTATCTTGCACAGAGAGGGCTTGAAAGGCAAGTTCATGTGTGATGCTCACCCACCAATCATTTCTGAAGGACATGCTTTTCTGCACTGAAGGTACATGGAAGCCAGTGCAGATGTATCCTCTCATTTGTGTGGTCTTCTCTTTGTATTTCCTCTTTCCCTGTCTCTGCACCAAACATACTTTCCATGAGGTGGACATGAAGCTGCCCTTAAAGAAACCCTGTCCGGTGTCTTAAAATCTAATTCCTCCCAGCTGGTACAGGCCAGGACCTGTGTCTCGGTGTCAGTCTCTCAGGTCAACCAGCTTCAGGTGAAGACCCCTCTAGTATCCTGGGGACTGCAGCACAATATGACCTCATATTGGGTCCTTGGGTTTACTATTAGACACAGAGCTGTATATCACAGTTGGACAGTTATTGGTTTTGCACTTCCTGCTCATGTTGTTTATCCAGTTCATTAACCATTTTCCTGAAAATACAATTATCCCTGCCATGTTCTTGGAAAGGTAGCAGGGACAATCCCCTATCAGTGAAGAGCAGCATCCCACAAGATGCAATCACTCATACAACTGCTGGTCCGGGATAGAAGACACTGCAATGCATATACTCAAGAGTAAGCCACTGGCCCAACACGAATGGAGCATGACACAGCCTAGCTCCTGAATTTGGCTGTGTATACACAACCATGTGCTCATTTTCCATAGAGGACTTGAGAAACCCTCTTGATGGAAGTTATTACAATAGATAAATTTCCAGAAAAAGCTTCTAGCACATAAAATTGATATTTACCAAGAAAAAAGCCAATTAGGGCTGAAAAATCCCCAAATGCTTCTGGCCCCTCTCTGGTCTTTTTAAGCACAGGTCTTCCTGCCTCCCTGATCTCATGATGAACACTTACTGTATAAAGTTACCACAGAGAAGACTTGGTTGAAGAACAAATGTTTGTTTTGTCTTTAGAACAAAAAAGGTATGTTTGACAGCTGTGATGAAAACATTTATCAGCAACCTACTTACCTGAGAACAGGGTAAATGTGTCTTCACATCACAGTAATATGTGAACACACAGACTGTGCCTCGCGTTTGGCAGGATTACAAGGCACGCAATTAGTCAGCAGCCAAAGATTGTTCCCCATGCCATTAAGTCCTTTGTGAGCTGATAAGAAAGAAATGCATGCCAAGGAGCAACAAAAAAGCTTGTTGAGACAGGACTAAATGAGGTCTCTAATGAAATCGGCTTTTGCCAGCATCCACGCCCTCAGGTTCTCAGTCAGATATACACTGCTTCAAGCTGCATCTGCAGATGAATGGGGCTGCCCAACTCAATAGGGACAGTGCTTACCATTTTTACTCATTTTTAAATGATGTGATTTATTTCAGTGACAAATGCCTGATAATTTCCAGCAGCTGAAGCACATTCTACCATCTCCCACAAAAGCAGCAGCCAAGCATCCCTGCACTGGGGCACTAGCACTCAACTGGCATGAAGGGAAACTCATGACAGCAGCCCAGGCAAAAAAGGCAGATAGGCTTGTCATGGACAGCTGACTCAAGATGGAGTTTTTGGACAGTCCAAAAGTGTCCACTGGGCTCACAGAGGATGTTTGCTCCTGACTTTGTCATTAGGAGGCTATGTTCAGGCTGTTCTTCATTATTGGATTTGAGTCCTCTTCCACTCACCTTTTCCACTGAGACTGCAAGGTCTCCAGGGCATAAAATTCCTCCTATGATGAGTTTATGCATGAATTAAAAAAACAAGCCAATGCCTTTCTTGACCTGGTACACAAAAGTAGATATCTTAACTAATAACAGTAAAGTTAATGTTCCTGGAGAAAGAAGGTGGTACCACACAAGAACACGAAGTCTGGCCCCAAGTACCAAAGGGATCTAATAGAGTATCAGTGTTTTGACATCCCCACGCTTCAACCTTCCCACTGTTCCCACAAGCTAAGCTGAACTGATCCTGATTATACCACTTAGCGGTAGGAGCAGTGTTGTACCTTTAGATTAGTCTATGTCTGGGGAGCTTAACCACCAGTTATGTGTGCTTCACTGCCATAGACCCGATGATAACAATTATTATCATTTATAGGGGTCTGTGCTCGTTTTGGCTGGGGTAGAGTTAATCTTCTTCACAGTAGCTAGTATGGGGCTATGTTTCAGATTTGTGCTGAAAACAGTGTTGATAACACAGGGATGCTTTCATTATTGCTGAGCAGTGCTTACACAGAACCAAGGCCTTTTCTGCTTCTCACCCCACCCCTCCAGCGAGTAGGCTGGGGGTGCACATGAAGCTGGGAGGAGACGCAGCTGGGACAGCTGACCCCAACTGACCAAAGGGATATTCCATACCATACGATGTCATGCTCAACATATAAAGCTGGGGGAAGAAGGAGGAAGGGGGGGACATTGAGTTACAACATTTTGTCTTCCCAAGTAATCATTATGCACGATGGAGCACTCCTTTCTTGGAGATGGCTGAACACCTGCCAATGGGAAGCAGTGAATGAATTCGATGTTTTGCTTTGCTTGCATGCACGGCTTTTGCCTTCCCTATTAAAGTGTCTTTATCTCAACCCATGGGTTTTCTCACTTTTACTCTTCTGATTCTCCCCCCATCCCACCGGGTGGAGTGAGCAAGCAGCTCTGTGGGGCTTAGTTGCCGGCTGGAGTTAAACCACAACAGGGTCTTTGCATTTTCAGAGCTCTCTGCAACCATTGACTAATTAACACCGTTAAAACTTTTGTTTAATTTAGAGCATCTTTAGATGGAGGTCATTCCTCCAGCACACAACTGCTAACATGAGATGTCTCTGAAAGCAGCTCTTTCATTTGATTTATATGCATGTGCATGTGTTCCCACCTTTTCATTCTGGAAGAGAAATTAAAAAGGTGGCAAACAGGTTCAGATACAGCTGAGACCATACACTGCCTTTTGATGTTTTTCTGTGGGCTCCTCTCTACTGCTTCATGCTCACTAACTATTAAGGTTCTTTGAGAGTAAATCTATGTTTCTGCAATGTATTTAGCTGAAGAAATCTCCCAAACAATTCCTTCTGAACCTGTTCCAAGAAACAGGAGCTAAGCCAGGCTGTTTTATGGGAATGTGGGTTGACTCACATCTCAGTACAAGTGCAGAAACATGCTGATTTCAGCCCTTTCCTGCATTAGGAAAGAGTCTTGAGCCAATGAAAAAAATATTTACATTCAAGCAGTATCTTCTGCTGTGCACAGGCCCTCCATGCACAAGCTCTCCTCATACTCCTCCTCTTCTACACTTATCACAAAGAGCCTATCAACAGTTTTATGCTTTCATCATGGCCTTCTGCACACAGGAAAAGCCCTACTTCTCTCATCTGGTAGCTCCTGAGAATACACAGCTTGGCATTCAATCTGCAGTGGCATCCCACAGCCAGAGCACCTGGCAGAAACCTACCTCTGCTTTCAGCCTGCCTGGATGTGCAAGAAGTGTGGACGAAGGAGTCACTGGATTTGCAAAGGACTTGAAGAGGAAGCTTGCCTTAGAAACCTTATATATAATCCAGGTAAATTTAGCATCTGTTCATGCCAAACAGCATTAGGGTAAGTCTTCCAACCGTTGCAAATAACAGGAGCTATGCCAGGTCCTGTATAGCTTAGCAGATAGTCCAGGACAGTATATAGGTATAAGAAATCATCTGCATAGTACAGATGGCTATATGGACAATAGATGAGGGAGCATGGCAGGAGAAATGGGATGGATGATCAAACTGAGTGGCTTGAAAATTAAGAGGTTTTCGAGAGAGAAAGGTACACAAATACAACATAGAGACTATACTGAAAACCCCTACAGAAGGAGAAGCAAGTGGCCTGGAGTTGGGTTACACGGGATGAGTATCATCTCCATTTCAGCCCAGATGGCCAACTGACAAGCATTTGAGTGGGACCAGCCATGTTTGTACAATTCCCAGAGAACTTCATCACACATGCACCACTGACTCTATGCCTTGTTTTCCTCCTGATCAGGGACCACACCAACTATTCCCTTCCACACATTCTCCCCTTTCTCTGTCCTGCATGATTTATACAGCATTTAAATAATAAATTGCATGAACATTGTGGAATTTATAGCAGAGTAGGTCATTAAATAAATCACTGTATCATTTATATGAATGAACCTGGATCTTGCAGTGGGAGGATTTAATTGGAAAAATCAATCCACAGAGTTTATAAAACTGAAAGTCAGGGATTTGCAACATTTAAATACTGTGTATATTTAGAGTAAGAATGTGAGAGTGATTTATGCAGGATGACACCTTGGTTTCCACTCACTCAGCTGGACATCTGGCTGTGTCGCCCAGCCTTGCCTCTGAAGGATTCTCATCTGGGGAAATGATTGCCCTCTGAGGGAAACAAACACTTCCTCCCTAAATCCTCCAGCAGGAATCTTACAGTAGCCCTTATTAGAGCTGTACAAAAACAGCAAGGCACAGTACATTAGTATTTCATTGGGTGTGACTTCGCTGTGAGCACATGGGCTGATAAGCTCCAGCAGAAAGTACTGGAAAGTCTCAATGCTCAAACAAACCCACTATCCTCAGAAAAGGGTCAGTACAAGAGCCAGGGTAGGCCACACCAGGAGGTAGAGACAAGTTGCCTCTAAGGACAGAGCAAAAGTCGTAGAGTACTCAGCACAGAAGTTGCACTTAAACAAAACTTCCAAGAAACAAGCTTGCATCTAGCAGCAGCTTAGTAATGAACACTGAAACATGAAGAAATAAAAAGAGCTAAAGTTTAAATAAGCATGTCTAGTAAGAAAGAACTGGTTTACCTGAAAATCCCTGGGCCAAAGCAAACAGTAAAGAAAACCTGGGACAAGGCGAGCTCTACTTTCCTCTAGGACATGATAGCAAGTCAGAAAGATTTGCATCCCAGGGAACTAACAGGATCCAGTACCTGCGCACTGAAAAACGAGGCTGTGAGAGGCTTAACTAAAGCCCTTCATGTTATATTAATGTAATTCTTGGTATATAATTAACTCTGGTCCCTCTTCACCTTTGATAAATTGAGCACTGGTGCCCACATGTGCTCTCCAAATAGCACCATTCATTAGTTTGTCATTCCTGGATGCTGATATTTCAGAGGAGATGCTAAATCTTACCCACAGGCAGAAGGATCAATCACAGCTAGCTCTGACTGGCCAGAGTGGCTGAACTGGAGCAAACAAACTGATCACACTGTGCCAGGCAAACAGCAGGAAAGAGACCAGGTCAAGTCTCTAAGCTGGGGAATCCCACAGGCCCCCAAAATCAGCGAAAGGCAGGAGTCCCTCCCCTAATTATTCACCAGGTTTCAAAGTGGCAAATGTATCCTTCTCACATGAGGTCAGCTCAGGTCCTTCTCTTGTGCAGAAAGTGGAGGTATTTGTTTATTGGCTTTATGCTCTCCGTTGTTCTTCCTGAGCCAGATATTCCTTTTATTCATGGTTGTTACCATTGAGGTTAACTGCCAGCTGCCTTTGGTGTGCTTAAAGTTGCTCAGAGCTTAGCTGAAAGTTGGCTGTGCAGTTAAAGCACAGGACTGGGAATTAGGAAGCAATTCTTGGCTCTGTTATAGACCCTCTTTATGGCCATGGCACATCACTTAATCCATCTGCCCCATGCTTCCACCTCTGCAAAAGGCGGCAAGAATAGAAATTTTCTCCTTCTTTCTATCTCTCATATCCAGATCAAAGCACCTAAATGAAAAGACAAGCCTTATTTCTCTCAGGACAGCAACTAACACGACTTCAGGAGAGAATTTTCATGTTTACTATAATATTACAAGTAGGTGATGATAAAGGGCAAACTGAGTAACTTCATTTTCCCTGGTTAGGACAAGGCAGCTGTGTTCTGTTTATTTCCTCAATTTGTATGCTGGCACTGGCACAACTCCGGGCATTTACAGAGCTCACAGAGCAGAATGCATTGATCTGGTGGGGGTTCTTGAATAAAAACATTTTTTTAAAAGTTTCTCCCTGACAGAGTAGATGTTCACAAAATCCACAAAGGCTACTTCTCAGAGTACATGCCATTTTAAGGAACATTAAATTTAAAGAGTTAAACCTAAATCACAGGTTAGGCTCTTTTGAAGCACTGCACTCTTGAAGTACAACATGGTGAAATGTCTCACAAGTGGTTCGCTTAATGAGGCTCAGTTTCATGCTGTGCATTGGTTGCCAGTAGAGCCAGGAAATTTTAGGAGTTCTGATCTCCCTAAAGGTCTGGGATACCATCCTCACTGTTAACCAGGTCAACCCAGAAGGAAATACACAGACAGATAAAATTTTTGTTCACAGTAGGAAGCTGAAATGTGAATCGAGCAAGATGTCCACTGTGCCTTCCTGTCACGTGGTGAAAAGCAAGCTCTATGCCCCCCTCCTTACATCTTCCACTCCAGTAAATTTCATCACTGCAATTTATGCCTGGATTTGCCCAGCTCAGTCTGTTGTGCCTGGAGTCCTCCTCCCTTGGAGGCCTGACAGGCTTCATGCTTCTTAAGAGCCCTGGCTTCTTCTCTGAAAATAGCAAAACTGTGGGCATAACTATTGCTCTGTGGATATAAACCTCCTCTCTACCCACCGTACACACTGGCTAGATCTAGGGAGCTCAGAGACCAGGGGTTCACCTACTGTAGCACATCATCTGCCTCTCACTGCTCATAACTGAGTATCAAGAAAGGCTTTTGGATTAATTCTCAGCTTCCCATGCTGCTTCTCTTCAACAGCACTGGACTGTGCTGGTAGATGAAGGGAGGGAAAGTGAATAAATGAATGCAGAGCAAGGTATTTGCTAAAGTACTGGCCCAGGCACAATGGTTAGTACTGACAAGAGCTTTGTCCTGTACCAATAGCCAACAAAACTGCTCCTCACCCCCATGGGTGCCCAATTTAAGTAAACACAGCAAGTAAAATAATAGAAGAGGGACAATAAGTGTTTTAGTCTGCCCTTACTGCATTTGTGTAACTTTGAAAGTATCACTGGAACACAGCAACTCTCGCAAATGAGCCTTCAAACATCATTGTTTAAAGCTAGTGAAAACAAAGCATCTTACTGATATTCACAGGGTGGTAAAGTATTTTTGGACCCTTTTTAATGTTAGCACCTAAGAAACAGCAGGTAATTTACATGTAATTTATCAACAATGAGCAGAGGTGTTCTCTGGTTGGAAAAGGGAGCACACATTGTTCTGCTCCAACAATTTACTCAATCAATATTGTCAATAGCTCTGCAGTCCCCAAGCAGGAAACAGAAGAGACTTGTGGAAGACAAGAGAGTTGAGAAATACTGCAGTGATATTGGTCCCCCATGCTGGGCTTTCCATTATTGAAGATTGATTTGCTGCTCATGGTTAAACTACAATTTAAAGAAACGACTGTACTTTCATCAGCTGAAATGTGTTTAGCCAAACCGTAAAAGAAGATATATTGTTGCAACTCATATTCCATCTTGCACTGCATTCAACCCAGAGACGGGCTATGGGTTTTCAGAAGGTAACTAGGCCTTGCTAACACTGCCTGGGATTGGGCTAATCAGGTTAAAGCTAGCTCTTTTATATCCTGAGGGGTTTATGCTGTTGTACACTACGAACAAGTGAACCCCATCCATGTCTTTATAATTGGGGTAGTCTATTAATATATTTGAGTAATCACTATGGTTGTTTTGGGACTCTCTAGCCCTGTACCAGAGCCACCCTAGAAGGCCAAACGGGAACAGAGATGGAGTGGATAGTCCATGCAGCATTTACGTGTGCTCAGTTGGCTATGTCCTGCCTTTCCTCCCTGGACCCAAATCTGACCTGGGGCTCCTCTTAACCCTCCACACCCTTCAGAGCTCCTGGTGCCAGCAGCAGAGAGCAGAGGTTTTTCTCTTTGTGGTACCACTGAGGGTATTTTTGTGATGAGCCAGCTCCCCCCAGTGCCAGCACCTCTCCAGCTTGCCCTGCAGCAGATGGGCAGCCCTAGAGGGTCAAACTTGCCCATGTGCCTACTCCCTGAAGAAATCCAATTACTCAACCTTTCCATACACCAATAACGACCCTGCCACATGGAGAGAGGAACATGCTAGCATTCCTCCAAAACACCATCAGTTACTGTAATCTGCACTTTGCTTCCTGCTGCCTTAGGGGAAAACTGCCTTTTTTTTCCCTGATCTGGAGAAGGGATGTGTTTCACATAGAGATGCTAGGAAATCCTGTGTCAAAGAGGGGATGAAGCAAGCAAGGATATGAATCTGCTGGATTTTTTCTGAAAAGAGTAAACATATCTCTTTAAATCAGAGCCCAAAAGATTACTGGGACAGCAGCTCAGGAAACAGATACATCCCTGGGGGAAGATGTCTCATATTGAACAGTCTGCTGTTGATCAATAGAGATTTACTGAAGACAAGAGCAGCTCTCTGATTTCCCCCTGCTGAGGGACTTCTTCCTATGGTGTCTCACCCACCCTTATGCCTACATCCATCACTGACAGCTCAGCAGATCTGCCCATACCATTAGCCTATTCCGCAGTCACACACATCATTCGTGCACGCTCCAGGCACTAAGACCCTGGTGAGGGAGAGCCTGCCCCAGACCTTACTGCGATCAGACAGGCTGAGATGGGAAAGGCTGACCAGGCTGCATGCAGTCAACACACCGCAGCCTTCTTGCTGCTACAGCCACAAGCACAGTACCCCTGTGAAATGCCCTGTGCTACATCTCACTGCAGCTCCTGCAGCCTTCTGAGTTTTTCCATGCTATTGTCGGACAAGGCAGTCATTGATGGATAGAGACTGCACTCACATTTTCCCATCCCCAGACTGTGAAAATACCCTTTAAACTCTGCACATAGCAAAGCAGATGGGAAGTCTGCATCCAAACCTGGCACAAGGCAAATAATCTAGCACCTTCTTGACTCAAGTCTGATCTAGTTGTAAGATTAGTTCCTTGTTCTCTACTTTCTTTTTTTCTCCCGCTACTCTTCTCCATCCTAACACAGTTTAAACTCCATCTGAATGATACTTAATCACAACTGATCGCAGCCCCAGCTCATGTAGGGACTAGGGACTGAAAGAGTAATTGTGCCTTGGAGGCACTGGAGGTATTTGGGTAACACTTCATATTGCACCATGCCAACATAATGCTGCAACCTTCCTTTAGAAATGTCACTGTCACTGGCTGTTCAAGCCTCATCTGCATGAGACCATTTGTGAATGGGCACTTGTTATGAAACAGGCTCCATTTTCTAAATAACTGGGTCATGTGCAAGGTGTTTGTTCAGAACTATTGAAGAGAGCAGGGTGTAAGGTTTCTCACAAAGTCTGTTATTTGAGCAGCCTTCTGACTAGTTCCAGAGCACTGCCCTTCTTCTATTAGGCTCCTGCTTCCCACACGTGTCCAGTTCAGCCTGCACCAATGCCACTGTAGTCCTGCTGGCAAATTGCCTGTAACCCCTCATCTCACTGACTTGGCTGTTCCTTGTCTCCCACTGCCTCAGCCAGCATCAGGGACATACAAACCACCTGGCAGAGGAAGTAGGTAGGGCTGTAAATGCTGATGACCCTTCCCTGTGAGCAAAATAGTATCCTAGGAAATCTGTTTTTTCTATGGCTTCATTCTTCCTGTTTTCTATTTGTATGTCCATCTGAGCAATTTCTCATCTGGTTTGACTTTAAGTTTAGTGACATTTTCATTAATACCTGTCACATGTGTTACTAGACCCAGACTTGCACAGACTCCAGGTCTTGTCTCAGACTTTTTTTTATCTATGCATCTGTAAATCCTCATCCTGGCCTCTTTTCTTCTTACAACTTTTTGAATATAAACACAGGCAAGACTCTGAACCCAGGCCTGTCTATAGCTTGATGAGTCTCATCTAAAAATCTATCTGGTTACATCAGAATAAATCACCAAAGTCTATATGATGATATGGACCAGTGAACAACACACATCTCGTAGGGATTTCTGCTATCTCAAGTGCTGTGTGTCTCTCTGCCTCCACCAGCTGTAAAAAGGAAGACTCATGCTCACTGCTTTGTAAAGCACCTTAAACTCTACAGATGAAAAGTATCACTGCAGTTCTGGGCAATATTATTACACCAATTAAGCAAATTAAATGAGGATTAAGCTTATTTAAGTGTTCCTAACAAAGACCAGCACTAAGGCGATTGCTGCATCCTTTGCGGCTGAAGCAGCATCCGCACATTTCTGTTCCCTCAGCTTGATTGCCCATGCTAGGGTCAGCTGAGACATCCACCTCAATGACCCCCAGCTCCTCATCATCTTTGGGAGTCCAAGGTCAGGGACAGGTGACTCCTCAAACAAGGGAGAGTCCTTGAGACCCACCAGAGCCCATCCTACTGCACACAGAGAAAATCAGGCTGCTTGTGCCAGTCTGTACAGACCATGGCTCCTGCTGACAATAAGTGTTTTGCCACTTCTGCTAAAATAGATTGACAGTGATTGTGCTTCCCGTTACAGCCAGCCCTGATCTCGATGTTCTCCAGTATCTGGGCAGATGTGTGTATGTGTATCAGTACATGTGTGTAAGCATAATCTGCATCCAAATATGCCCTCACCCACCTGTGGATTAGTTCTGTTGCTGGAGCATATTTGTACCTACACACAAACAGCTCCATGGCCAAGCAGTCTGCAGGACTGTGGGGAGGAAGGATGGAGGAGGAGGAGAAGCTAAGATTGAACAGTGATCTTTTAAGTGGGCTTTTGATGTATATTCTTATGTCAAGCAGCATGGTAAGCCTGGGTGTCCAGGAGCCCCTGGTGTGCTGCAGAGATCTGGGTGCCTTTATTCCAGCCATTTTAGAAAACATTTTATTTGCAATGCCAGCTTGCTTTCACAGCTGTGCTGCCTTCTCTGAGACTGAGGTCCTTGTCACTTTGAAGATCCTAGCTATTTGACTGCTTTGAATTCATCTGTTTAATGAACCTCAGGGGGCCAGTGCACTAAAGCATTCCCAAAGATGTTCAGCACTTTGCAGTTTCTCCACTAATTAGGGACTCCTTTGGGGCTAAACACAAGAGGTTCTGCTGCAGTGTTTGAAGACGGCAGAAAGCCAAGACAGTGCTGAATCTCCAATTCAAGCAAAGCATTTTTAATCTTTTTCCTCCTCTATTTTTCCTTCTCCCCAGTCAGTGCAAAGTTGCCAGCCACAAACACAAATGACTCAGGTGAAGGTGCTCTGAGACGAAGGGAAGCATTTTATCGAAGCATGAATAAAACAGCCAAGTTCTGCAGTGTGCTTTTTTGCACATGTGCACTTTTCTCAGTAGACATTACACAGTCCTCCCTCCCTTCCAGAAGCCCTTTCCTCTGTGCCTGTTAACCTACTTACTTACTATTAAAGGCTCCTAGCAGCTAAAACTGCAGATCAGATTGGTCATTAGTCACTATCCAGGAACATGCCAACCTCAATACTTGCAAGGTCATAGCATGGCCCAGCTGGCCAACCTTATGCAGCCAGGCACAGGCCACATGTTGCATTACTTACAGGGGCTTAGGGTGGGAAAACAGGAAAAATCTCCTTCTGAAGTGCCCCAAGGATGTGGGAGTGTCATGGCTGAGAGATGCAAAGCAAAATCCACTCACAGCAGCTTTTCTTAATGCAAGAGCTTTCTCTTTGCCTTACTTCCTTTGTAGTGCCTGGCCCTTTACAGCTTGCCTACCAAAAAGTGACACACACATCTCCTGGTTTAAAAAAAATATGGATTCATACTTGTCAGAGGGAACCAGGTATCTGGTTCCTTGGTATCTTGGTATATGTATTCTTTGGATCTTGGTTTCTTGGTATATTGGTATCTTTTGCAATTCATTACAGCAAACATATTATTCCTCAGAATTTCCCAAAGTAAGAAAGGTATGCTTAAAATCCACTCCACTGTGGTCAGGGAACCAAGAGCCCTGCAGAACTAATTGCCAGGAACATTAATTAATGATTAAATAGGAAGTCCCCAAATACCATTAGAAACTGATGATTAAACATGTACCACTGATTGGACACAGCCTCCCTCCCTTCTGGTCTCACTGTAAGTCACCTTCCTGTTGATAAAGTTCAGAAGGACAAATGTATAACAGGAAGCAGTAGTGGTAAATAAACACAGTCTTACCAGAGAGCTGGAAACCACCTTCCTAGGACAGAACTGCAGATACCTTATCCAGGACCCCACATACTGGCTGGAGTTGATCTGAAGCCAAGAAAATTGCTCATTGCCCACCCTCAATTTGGCAGCTGTATCAGTAGCATCAGGTATTCTTCCAGATGCTGTCTCCTGTCTCAGACAACAGCTTTTGATATAGTCTATCTGCCTTATCAAGTGTTACCTTTCCTGTCAGGTGAGGTAACAAGGCAAAAAAACCTCACAGGTTCTTAAAACGTCTGTGCCCGCAGAGGGCAAATCTAAAGCTGTGAATGGGCTCAGAGTTAAGGTTCATGTTTGGGAGAACAATTCCTGCCCCGAGAGCTCACTGTTAGAAGGGAAGGCAGAGCACAACCAAGTCAGGGACTTGTACTTGCTTACACAGCTCTTCCTAAAGAGAGATACAAGGGGATATAAGCAGGATCAGTGGTTTGTACTGGAGCTATTTAACTTGCTCCCCTCCGAAGTGGGGGATCAGGACCTCAGCAGGTGTTTTACATCCAAAAACACAAGGTTGAGCAATGCTCTCTGCAGCAGAGCTTCCTCAGGTCCAGACACTGCCCCCACACTCCTGCAGTCCTCCCCATCTCCCCATGCTAGCGATCGTGGCATTCCCACAGGCTGCAGGCTGCTGTCCCGCCTGGAAAACCTTTGCCAGCTGACAGGCAAAGGAGCACCAGCCACTGGAGGAAGGCTCTCCATCCAGCCACCATCTCCCAGGCTGAAGAGAGCAAGATTAGAAGCCGCCAGGGTGGATGGTAATCCTCACAGCTCTCACAAGAGGTCACTGCTGTCTAGGTAAAGCTATCAGTGCAACCATACTGCTAAATCCAAGCCTCAAAGCAGCCTCCCAGCTAGAGCCTGCAAGCCCTTGGACTAATCGTTGGTCCTACCAACTCCCGGGACCTACAACGTCTCCACAACTGGCTGCTGTGGCCAGAGCCATCTCCAGCACATTCTGACACTTCCTTACCACCTCCAGAAATAGCTCTTTCAACAGAAAAATGGCAGACGAACAGCTTCCCACACCATCCTGTCTCCCTGTGCATACACCCACCCTTCTTTGCTCCCTCCACCTGAAATTTGAGCATCAGAGAGGTTAAACTTGGGGATGCACCACTGGGAGGCAGGAAGGGACCACAGCAACTAGCAGAGATACCCTCCTCCCCAGCCTTTAAAGGCAAAGCTGGTTATGGCAGGAGTGGGGGAGTAAGCCAGACGAATTCCAGCCCAAGACTGCAGTCTCCAGACCACCACAGCCACATTCTCTCACTTAAAGCCCCTCTTGCTTCCTCCCTCTTCCTTCAGACCAGATTTCCCCCATACCTTTACCACGGCAACAGAGGAAACAGTACTTCTAACTCTCTCACAGGCATAGGAATAGCACAGCTCTGCCCCAGCCCCACTCATACTCTCAGCAGCACTCACACCTGTTGAAGTTCAGCCTCAGCCCTCTTAACCCTTTCAGCCCCTCACACAACCACAGCAGCCTTCAGAGTCTGCAATGAATAAGAAATAGAAATCCCCCTTCCCAACTACACCCTGCACTCCACTCAGCACCTCAGGCATTTGGCCATTGTTGGAAATGTGGATATAGATAAGGGCTATGGACTGCCCACATGAGGAGGAGAGTGCACGAGAAGCAGAGCTGGCTGAAGAGACATCCTCTCTTTCTCCTTTGCTCCTTCCCAAGGGTTGTTTGTGTGTGGTCATGGCTGGGCTCGTCAGAATCCCTGCCTCCTCCAGCCCAATGCTGCCTGCTCCTGCCACTGCGTGACAGGTTGTATGTAAAATGTAAATCAGGCCACAGTTGAAAGAGGTTTTCCAGGAGGCAGGAGGCACTGGGGCTGGATCAGAGCCATGGTGCCACCTGGCAGCCAGGTTCCCTGCAGCGTGCCCTGCCCTGCTCCCCACTGCCTGCCAGCACCCCAACTCCCCTTGGCATGGGGCAGAGAGGGAGCAGACAGTGTGTGGGGAGAAACCTGGGGGCTGGTGGGGTTTCCCCACACCCCCTCTCACTGAGCTGCATCAGAGACTTACTGTTGGGATTAGCATTTGACTTACCAAATTGCATGGGTTCCCACACAGCCACCAAGGAAAGAAAGATAGTTTCTAGAGTCAGCACCCACCTGATTCCCCACAGGACAGTGTGGCCCCCATTCCCAGGAGTGCTGGGCCTAGCTGGGGTGGTTGCTGAGCCCCTCTGCAGTGGGGCAGGCAGAGGAGGGCACGTTGTTACCTGCCTCTCTTCTTGGCCCTGTGCCAGCACACACCGGGACCAGGACAGCAAACCCAGGCCCAGCTGGTGGAAAGCTGCTGCCATCTCCTGGGCAGCCTGTCTCCACCCTGCACCCTTTCCCCATCAGCTGCTTTTCCCAAGGGCTACTGCTCCCTCCTGTCCCAAATCCCTACTCCCAGGACTACCTGCCTTCCCCTGTAGCGCACTCGCAGCACAGGAGCCTCTGACAGCTGCCTGTGCCTGCGGCACTGAGGCAGAAGCCATCACCCCTGCAAACAGGGGTGTACCCTCTGCCTTGCACGATAACGCTTCTGTATAAACACGCTTCCTTGCAAAGGCAAATAAACCATGTGACACGGTGACAGGGTGCCAGCTGAGATCCTGCTATGCTCTGTTTGGATGTGCACGGCTCAGATCCCACCTAGGCAAACTCTGTTCCCCAAGAAGGTGTCACAAGTACCTGCAACCCAGTGCTGATGTCTGTCCTCATACCAGACCCTCTAGAGACGGCACCAAAACACCTGCACTGCTCTGGAGAGATTTCTCTCCCTTTCCCGTGGACAGGTTTGGGGACAGAAGGGACTGTAGTGGAAACCCCAGGAAACCATCCAAATGCTGAAACAGGAAGGAGTGCAGTAGTGGCACCGGGACAGCCAACAAGGCTTTCTTTCCAGAAAGGCTCAGCAGACATAAAAAGAGGACAGGAATGACTATAGCAAGGGGTGGTGTCCTGGTTTCAGCTGGGATAGAGTTAATTTTCTTCCCAGTAGCTGGTATAGTGTTATGTTTTGGGTTCAGTATGAGAAGAACCTTGATAACACACTGATGTTTTCAGTTGTTGCTGATATGTTTAGTAATGTTTAGACTAAGTCAAGGATTTTTCAGCTTCTTATGCCCAGCCAGCAAGAAGGCTGGAGGGGCACAAGAAGTTGGGAGGGGACATAGCCAGGACAGCTGACCCAAACTGGCCAAAGGGATATTCCATACCATGTGACATCATGCCCAGTATATAAACTGGGGGGACTTGGCCTGGGAGGCAGACTGCTGCTCAGGAACTAACTGGGCATCAGTTGACGAGTGGTGAGCAACTGCACTGTGCGTCACTTGTTTTGTACATTCCAATTCTTTTATTATTATTGTTACTATTTTCTTCCTTTCTGTCCTATTAAACTGTCTTTATCTCAACCCACGAGTTTTACTTTTTTTCCTGATTCTCTTCCCCATCCCACTGGGTAGGGGGGAAGTGAGTGAGCAGCTGCATCGCTGGCTGGGGTTAAACCATAACAGGGGGTTTGTAGGTGACAACAGAGACCTCATCTCCATTTTGGGGAGAGAGAGGAGGTAAAGGAAGCAAGTAAACTCAGTCACTGTTCTGTAGACCTTCAAGTCACAGAGAGAGCAAGCTCCTAGCTGCTCTTTCCCTATCTCTTGTAATCAAGGATCGTTTGGAGACCAAACTTCTTGGGCTGTCCACAGTGCAAAATAAGAGATTTCCAGTGATCTCCGTGTACCTGCCAGGAGAGCTCCTGCACCAGGGCTGTCCCACCTTTCTGCCTTAGGCAGGTTTGCATGAGCAAACAGTGTCCATTTGCATAAGGATGTGACAAGCCTATTGCTCCAGAATGACGAGGCTCCATTTACCCAAGTGCTACACATACCCTTCAGCAACAGGCCCTGCCTTCCAGCACCACATGATGTAACTTCATGCACATTTTGTCTCATAGGTCGAGTTGTACTAAGGTCTGCCTACCTCTCCCTGCCTCCCCAGGCAATCCCATCCTTTATTGCCTCCCGAAGGAAGCACCTTGTGGGTTTAGGGCAAGAGCAAGGGGAGCTGGCTGAGGAGGTGGCGTGACGGGAAGCTGTACCTGTAAAACCCACTGCAGGAGGGGACAAATGGCTAGAAGTTTACATGAGAAAGTACAAAGAAGCAATGGAGGCAAAGCAGGAAAATTCCCTTGTTAAACCGCTCACTTTAGGGAAGTAACCTTTTGCAAAATGTTTGTCCTTCAAACCAGATTCCTCCCTTCCCAACTGCCAGTGCAAACGTGCCCTCCCTCTCCCTGCAGCCGACAGCCCTTCTGATGTAGATAACAAGGAGGCTTTTAGGACCTTATCCCTCAGAGGCAAATGCAGAAAACAATGCACCTTTTCTTATTCAAGACTGGATAAGGCCCCTTCAGGGCTCACAGACTAGGATAAAGCACCTTAAAGCCGAAGGTTCCTTCTGCTGTTTTTCTGTGGGAAATCCCAAGTCAGGAACACCCTGAGAGCCTAGCTGGCAGAGGACCAGGACTGAGGCATTTCCCTGCAGCAAACCTGGGACATGTGGGGGGACTGGAAGCCTCTCAGCTCCCTCCTGATGCAAAATGCATTCCTCATCTAATCTGCAACTCCAGCGAGCCACGAGGCGATGCCTGCCCTACTCCCTCCCCTCTCTGTTTTTCTCTCCTCTCCTGTATGGAGGCAGAGATGGTGTGTGGCAGGGTCCTCCATCTGCTTTCTAGAAGCTGCAGAGAACTGCTGTGACACTGGTAGCTCCAAAGCCCCTGTACAGATCAGAAGTACAGAGTCCATCCTGGCAGTGGTAACTCAACCCACACCATGAGCAGGACAAGGAGTCTTTTAAAGCCAGCTGAGCAGTCCAAGTAGTAAAAAACATGCTACATTTACAAAACAGAGTTTGCAGAACAGGCCAGTAAATCTCATTTGCCCGGAGTTCTTCACCCAGACCAAATAGTCCAATAAACCCTTTAGAGGAGGAGCTCAGAGCAAACATACCTCTCCTTGCCCTGAGCTAGGCATAGTCCCCTTCTGCCATGCAGGGCCAGCAGCCAGGTGGAGAGGATGTCTGAGCTGCACGACGGATTGT
Source organism: Harpia harpyja (assembly GCF_026419915.1). Lineage (NCBI taxonomy): Eukaryota > Metazoa > Chordata > Aves > Accipitriformes > Accipitridae > Harpia > Harpia harpyja. Next base: position 45,406,655 of record NC_068943.1, on the reverse strand, counting down.
TGTCCTGGGGACAAGGCTGTGCTGCCCTGTTGTACAGGGTAATTGCAGCACAGACCAGACTGTTCCATCCAGCACTAGGACAGGGAATATAGAGGACTCTCCTGTGTTTGCTGTCTCTGTTCCTTTCCTCAGCACACTGCCCCGGCTGTAGCTTAGCCTCTGCTTGACCCAAAAGGTTTTGCTTGCTGCAACCACAGTGCCAGAAAGACAGCCTGATCCAGTTTAGCTGTGACTCACGTTTCCGTGCTCTGAAGCAGGTGGTTGCATCCAATTGTTTATTCTCTGCAAGACTGCTGCAGTTTTGCCAAAAAGACCCCCCCTCACTTGTCATCTCCCTGCCGGGTTGCATGTGGGAGGAGGTTTCGCTTTCCCGGCTTCTGATCTTCCCCAGACTATTAACTCTCAGCCAGTACACCGAAGGGTTTCACCTCCATTCACGAAGCAGAGCCCTGAATTCAAAGCGCTGCTGTTTGCCTGGGGGGCCCAGCCCTCCACCCACAAAAAGGAAGGTTCATTTAACTCTGGGGAAGACAAAAACGAGTGGATTTCCTGCAGGGAAAGGGAGCAGGGATCAGACACCCTCTGTGCCAGTCAGTACAGAAGGCTCTGAGCTGAGCCAAGTTGCAGTGCCTCCATCCCCATGCCCAGTGATGCTCAGCACCATGAAGCCCCACTGTTTGAATGAGATAGCATCAGGCTTCCAGCAGCTCCTGGTCTGCAGAGATGGAGCCATTTGCGAATCTCAAAGATTCTCTGTGTGGACATTCCCCAGGGACCAGCAGACCCAGCAGTCTGGTTGTACATGGCAAGGGAGCTGCTGAGACACCTCCCTTCCAACTCCTAGGAGCCAGATCGTCATCTCAGGCCTTCAGGAAGCCCCTGGAAGACATGAGCCATGGGGGCTGCCACCTCTGAGTTACTCCCTGGGTCACTCCCCTGGGGAATACAGAGAAATGCAATGCAGAGTCTGAGTCATCTGTGCTCATACTTGCTCCCTCAGCACGAGTGGTGCTGGGGAGTACTGTAGCCCAAGGTCTCCCTGCTGCTCCTGTCCACCTCCACCTCGCCCTGTGTGGCATCGACAGGAACATGTCTGTCGACAGGAAAATGGCTGTCCCTGCCGGTTCTGGGAGGCAGAAATCACCTGTTGCAAGGAAGCAGAGAATGGTGCAAGTTTTCTCAGAAATGGCCATGACTTGACCTTGAAAGAAGCTTGTGGAAATTGTAACTCTAGCTTAAGTTTTGCCCACAAATACACAAAAAGACAGGATAGGGAACCACACCACTTGTGCTAGCAAGGATAAAGACAGACAAGAGGATAATTTCTGTCTGCTTGCCAAGAGGGAATAAAACCCAAGTCATTCCATATGGCGTAATGCCTGTAGTGTGGGTGGGAGACAGGGAAACACCCCTAAATCATTTCCAAACCATCCTTGAGTTTACTGAGGAACCATGGATTAGAACTGTGGCTGGAGAGCCCAGTGGTTGCTTGTTACCCAGAGGCTGTATTTATTTTGGCATCTGAAAACCAGACTTTTGAGCTGCCAGCCCGGAAGGGGCCAGCTCCTGCTCTCCCCACCCTGTGTCTGTTTCTGTTACAGCCAGAGGAGCCACGAGGTGCGCTAGGCTCCAGCTGGCCCCAGTTGGGGTCCTGCAGCTCCTTGGGGGTGTTCTTCAATGCTACTCTGAGCACAGCTGAGCAGTCTAGGCCCTACCAGCTTCTGCTCGATCCGTCCTACTGCTCTGTCCAAATATTTTAGGCACTTTGGAAGCTCAGACTCCTTATGAGTCATGTGATTCAAACGCCTCTTTGTAACACGCATGAGAGTCTCCCATAGTAATTTCTACCCCCTGCCCTTCCTCCACTGGACTTCACACCCATTTGATTTGCTTCATTACATGGGCTTATCCCTGGCTAAATTAATGACTATGAAGTCACCTTTTGGGCTACAAATACTAGTTTTATTGCTTCCCAGAGCCCTCCTCTTCACAGAGCTTTCTGGCTATACCCCCTTCCAAAGGCAGCCTTAGCTCCCACTTTCCCACAGCAAGTTCAACCTCTTCAAGAACCAATGAAGAACAAAACTGAAAAGCCCCATTGAGTGTACATCATGTAATAAACATTGTCACTTCCATCATCACTTACAAAGATCTCTTTTGCCCTGGATAAGTTTTTGTAGCAGAGTCTTCCTTGCTATATGTGACACGATCCCATCTTACCTTTTCTTTTCCAAAATTAATTATCTCCGAGAGGCAAACATACCTGTTTTCAACTCTGTCTGTTCCAGTGACATGATATTGAGTCATCCTCACCGCCTGAAAGATGGCACAAAGCTTTTGCAAGGATACTTCAGATGAAACTGCCAAGAGCAAATAGCATCACAAGTGAAGTTATGCTTGCACAATCCTCTGCTTCCATTTTTATTTGCTTTTTCCCCATTCCTTTTGCTCTCGTTTTGCTAACTTACTTTCCATGTTCCTTAAGGTGTTTGCAGAAGAGGTTGTGAAACAAGTGGGGGAGAACAGTTCCTATTTCCAGGGGATTTGCAGCCCTGTGGTCCCTTTGGAGCACTCTCTCCTGCTTCTTTGCATTGGGGGGAACACGCAGAGCATTTCTGAACTTAGCACTGTGCTGCCCACTGACACCGGGCATCAATGCAGCCGCAGACACTGCGCAGAGAAGCTCCCAGTAGGGCAGCAGGCAAGGAAGAAAACCACAAGTAAATGAGGCCATGCAGAAGTATTTGATTCTGTGAACTTAACAAGCCCGAAAAGCTCAGTTTCTCATCTTCTCCACACTCTCTGCATTAGGGTCAAGTTTACCTCCGACCAATGTTAGCATCACTGAACATGTATCAGCTCTTCCAACACATCCTCTCTTTCTCTGGCCTCTTGCCTGCTGCTCTCCTTTTACTCTGCTTGTCCGGAGTTCATCTATTCATTGTCTTGCACTTGCCCTTTTTCTCCCACTTCTGTTCAACTTTTATTTGAAACATTTAACACAACAGCTTCTTTCTAAACCTGGAGGCCACTGGCAGGGTGGTGAGGCCTGCCTGGGCAAGGTGCTTTCGGGCTGGAAAACAGGCAGATGAGCACAGGGAGGGAAATCCAGACGTCCCGCTCACTCAGCCACACAGGTGACTCAGCAGAGCCTGGGATGAAGCGGAGGAGGTGGGCTTGGGTGGGCGTGACAGAACTACAGCACAAGGGCATCAAAAATGCCTCCAGGAGCTTCCTGTGGGCTGCCAATGATATGTCTGCAAGTGTAAGGGAGATGGGGGGAAAGAAAGGGAATACCCTTCTCTTTTTGAGGATCCAGCTCATCTGGAGTACCTATGCATTCAGTGTATTGCTCATTTTGACCACTGGAAATAACTGCCCTCAGTGGAATTAGCACTGGGAACAGGTTCTGGAGTGATCTCCATTTCAGGGGAACTGATTCAGGGTCATCACCGTCTCTAATTACTGGGTGTCACACACTCTGGGTTTCACTCTGGACTGTACCCGCTGCACCTTTCCCAACAAGGCAGAAGGCATGCAGGAAGAACCCTTGCGGCTCACAGAAATGGGGTGGTGCTCCCTTTCTCACCGATGCTGATATAACCCATCACACATCCGCACTGCCCCAATGGCTCAAAGAGCGCTTGCAAAATCAGCTTCTAAAAACCCCAGCCAATGGTCTGCAGGGCAGAATGGGGAAATCCAGGCAAGAGGAAGGAGGGAAAAGAGAAACTCGATCTTTTTTTCCATATAATATTATTTGAGGGGTACAGCCAAAATGACTCTTCATGGTACCGCTCAAGAAAAATCACATAAATGATCTGCCCCCCTAACAAGATCATGCTGTGTTCATCAGTGAAGTGCTATGAAAGGGGGTTATGGTCCACGGTTAGAGAGATCATCCTTTCACAGGCTCTTGGCCCTTCACTACCCAGCTTTCTCCAAGCAGGATTAGAGGCTATATTTGAACATCTCTACAAGGATGTACCCCTGCTGGGTTTTCCACACTTTCTGGAATTGTTTGGCCTTTAAGAAAAGCCTGGACCAAGGCTGGAAAAAGGACTGCAGGTGCTCTTCCACATTTCCAGAATGTGGGCTTCTGCAAGAGGTTACAGGGACTATGAGCATGCAAGCACAAAACAGTGTGTTCACAATGCAAAGGCAGCTCAAGGAATACAGGCATGCAGAGACGTGATTTCCAGCCCCTCGGTTCCTCAGTGACATGCACACTGTCCATTTTAATCCCTCTCAGCTGGTCACCCCTTTATTTTAATCAGTTCACTCAGAGGCTAAGCAGGTAGAAGTAATCTCTAAAAGCATGAGTGAAACCTCCCATCGGGGGTGTGTACATGTGAGCTGGATGGGGAGGAGGAAATATTTGCATTTACTTCACCAAAAATGGAGTATAAATAGGCTGGAAACTGTGAGGCTTTCTCAGTTCCCAGGTGCAGGTGTGTGGAGCAGAGACATCCAAGTGGATCATGGCAACTTTCCTCTTCGTGGTGCAACTCCTCTTCATTGGGACACTAATCGTCCCAGCATACACTGAGACAGAAAGATGTAATTTGCTCCTGAATGCAACTGCAAGCAATTTCACTATAACCGTGACACCTGAGGCATACCAGGCAAACACAACCTACGTAGGTAAGCCATCTCTGTCTAGATATCAGTTTTCGCACTGCACAGAAACGCGTCTCCTCTGCCTCTAACTCAGCTGGTTTCTTGAGCCTTGTGGTGTTCTTAGATTTGTTTAAAATGTGTGAGGTCTAACACTCTTTTTAAAAAAAAAAAAATTCAGGCAGGAGATAGGTAAATGGCACTAGTTGTTACCTCTTTGCTCCTATTTCATGTTCATGTCTACAGGATCATTCCCAAATTCTCTTTCCTTCCTTACAGTGCTTTTCTCTCCCTTAATCTTTTCGCCTAAACTTGCGTAGAAGGACTTGAATGCTCTTGAAAACACAGAATTTGGGGGAAGTTGTTTTGTGGTTTTGTTCCCTTTCCTTCTTCCTGAGAATTTGCCCTTCCCAGTGGCAATGGCTGTACAGACAAAGGTGAAGAGGTTACTTTGATGCTGACAGATATTCAGCGTCAATCATAGAAAATGGTTTTCAAGACTAAAAAGAATGTAGCCACAGAGTAAATGGCAGCCTGACCCTGTTTCCCAGACCTGAAAACAAATCTCCCTTTGCCTTGAGATTCAGCAAAACCTAAATGCTGAGAAAATAGTGGAGGAGAGACATCCTGATCCCTTCCTGCAAGGGGGGAGATAGTCTGCTGGTGTAAATTGGCACAGACTCCTTCAGATCTCAGCCAAGGAGCATCTACTGCAGTTGGTTGTTTTTTTAAGAGAGGTGTTTTGTTCACTGCTGTTATTTCATTTTTTGAGCACAGAATTCAAGTTTGGTGCCAGCTACTCTCACATCAGCTCCTGTAGCTTCTGATAGTCTTGGCAGCCTCCATGTGAAACAGTCCGGACCTGAAGGGTGCCAAGGGCCAAGAGGACAACAGCAGTACAGCAGGCACAGTGACCTGGGCTGGGAGGCACAGCTAGGGAGTTGCTTGTTCCTGGCAAGCAGATCCTCTTGCTTCATTTCCTTATTGTTCAACTTCTGCTTCCAACAAAAACATCATATACAGCAGCACTGTGCAGACTAGTCACAGCTGTGAAACAGCAACCCAGAGCAGAGACCTGGCGAAGAAAGGGTGGGGTCTGGCACACTCAGCTATGGGCTGTGACTGCACAAAAGCTTGTCCCCTTTAGCTTTTCCACCCCTGCCATTTGCATGGGATCCAGAAGAGATTTACTTACAAGGAGCTCTGGTTTTTCTTACAGATATGGCACCCACAATAGCAGGGGCTGAATCTGGTGACTGAGGAGTTTCTCCTAGTCTGTTCCCTAACTGAGAGGGGGCAGATAAGGGAGTTCTTCTTCCTGTGGTTGGGGGAGGACTGGAGTGTATCACCTTCTCTTTGCAGGCTTCTGGTGCACTTGTGTCACACAGAGCGCACTGTGCAAGCAAATACTTCCTTGGCTGAAAACCCTGAAGCCATGGAGTCTGGAGACAGCTGTCTTACAGAACAGACAACTTACTTTGCCTAACCTGCTCTGTTTCCAGTTACAATAAGGGACAACAGCAATCTCACTGACAGCAAGAATGAGAGCGAGTATTTACTGCAAGCCTTATCCCCACAAAATGTCTCCGTGGGAGAATGGATGGTGGTAAACAGGGACAACTGCAGTTCTATTGACACAGCAATATTAAATGCCACTCAGAAAGCAGCAAACTGGACATCTCCAAACAGTAAAATAGCTTCCGTGGAAATAAGGTAAGACCATACTCCACCTTTAAGTATTCAGTTGGGACAGTACCTGTCTGTGTAAGCTCTTGGCAATGCCCAGAATCAAGAGCCCACCTCTAGAGCAGGGGCTGAAACAAACCTCTTGAGCCTTCTCTAGATTTTCTCTTGAAAATATCAAGGAAACATTTTCTGCAAAGCCCTATCTAGAAGTCACCCCATGGACAGGACAGTCTCATAGTTTAAAGACTTGCTCACATTTAGTAGGGGTGTAGATTAGTTCTATGGAAATGAAAGGATTGAACACCCCTCTTGTTTCCATTAACACTAATGGAGTTGCATCAGTGGGAAATATTTATCAAAGGAAACCATAGCCATTAGCCAATTGGCCTTATCTGCGGGAAGGAAGAATGCAATAGTTCATGACAATAGTGATTTTAATTACAAGGAGCAGAAGGTCACAGTAAATTGCCACCCAGTTACAAGGCATTCCTGTCCTGCTCAGAGAAGGTCAGTAAAGCAGCCAAAGCATAATGAAGAAACAGTGTTTCAGCTGTTAAAGAAAAAAAAAAAAAAAAAGTGCAACATGGCCAGAGGGCAATCTAAGTGAGCTCAGGATGACTTCATAGTTTCTGTCTCCTGATCTGCTTTTAATGTCCCCTTTATATTCCTACATGGGTCTACATGAGAGACACTCAGCTTCTCTGAATTTGTTTTCCTCTCTCTTCCCTCCTTCCACAGGGCATATATCATCTACAGTGATAAATCTGCCAAGTTCAAGACTGTGACTCTGAACAAAGGTAAATAAGCTTCAGTTGGGCAGTTCAAGCAGCAGGGTGAATGACACACCAAGCAAGGGCTTCATTTGTGCTCTGGTGTTTTGGGAGAGGGGAAAGCTGGACTCGGTGTACCTCCAGCTGAAGAATATCTCATCTCTCCAATAGTCAGGAGACAAGGCAAAGACACTGGAGTGCTAGAGCTAGCTAGAGGTTTTTCAGGTTATAATGTTGAACTTAAACCTTTTCAAGCTTCCTTTTTGTTTTAAGGGACATTGAACAGCTACAAACAAGAGGACAGGCTTATTTATTTCTGCAGGTATTGGCACAGGCTTCATCCCCCTATTAACTCTCTCATGCAGATTCGAAGTGGAAATTGTGGCTTTGCCATCACAGATAATGTTTCTGGTACTCCAGAGAATTCCGTACCACCCAGGAGCCTTGAGCCTATACTGATGATGCTGCATTGTTGTCAGTGGATATATTCAGACCTCCCGCTCCCCTACCATGGGTTTGACCCCTCATTTCTGAGAAATCAGAGTTAAATGCAGCCTCTTGGAGTAGGTCTGTGGCTCAGCTGGTCCTCTGGACTTCTAATCACCCCTGGGGGTTTCCTTCCATTTCAGGATCAGGATCAACCACAGCACCACTAACCACCACACCCAACTCCGTCTCCATGGTTCAGAGCAGCTCCTTCTTCATAGCTGTCATTCAATTGCTGCTGCTCCTTGTCACAAGCAAACTGCTCTCCTAGAAGTCAGGAAGAGAAGATGACCCAGCTGTGCTGCACCTTTCCTCCTTGCTTGTGGTATGTGTGGGAGGGCAGGCAGCTGATTTACTCAGGAAAACTATTCACTTTTTCTGTGTATTAGCATGGTAACTACACTTCTACATTAAATTACAAAGGTCTGTTTGACCACAGAGCTGATCCTCCCCTTACTCCCCTCACCCAGGGCCAGCAGTCTCAGCAAGATGAAATGTTTTGTAGCAAGTCAGAGATCACTCTGTTCTAGCTTTTCAGCTAGAAAAGCCTAACATGGTCAAGAACAGACCCCACCTAATAAAGGAACGCTGCATGAATTAATTCCTTCCTCATCACCTGGGGTTCTGTGAAGCACAAAAAAGCATGAAAATGCTTGGGAAGGAAAAGGCCGCCTTCTCATCAGGCTACCAGGATCTGCTGAGAAGCTCAAGGAGAGGTCTGCTTTTGGCTGTGCAGCCTGGGACCTGTCCTCACAGCATGCATGTGTGTCTGTGCATGTGTGCATACGTGCCTCAGTGACAGTCTGGCACAGTCCTCCACAGTATATTCACCAAAACTGTTGGGAGCAGAATTGAGACTGGGAGAGGAAACTATGGGTTTAGGATTCACATGCCTCAGCCAGTTTAAAACCTCCCGTGGAAGCACAGAGAAAATAAGTGTGCCCACCAACCCTCCACCTGGGGAGGAGACCCCCCTCGCCAGGACAAGCTGGAGATCCTGCTGGCAGGGTATCCTCCATAAAGGCCCAGGCCTTGGGAATTTATGCTCCATATTGTTATTTGGACCAGCATCCCCTAAATTTTGTTATTTCAGTGGATGCCTTATAAAGTTCCTCTGGTTTTCTTCTGGCTTTCTGGAATGGCAGGGTGGGTATTTTTTATTCTCATTTTTTAATCAACAGCTGATTTTGCTGTAGGGCAAGATTGTATGGACCACTGAATGTCTTGATTTTATTATTATTGTTTGTATTTTTATATGGATAGTGTTTATTTAGGAATTTTAAAACTTCTGGAAAGTAATTTTTTCTTAAACTAATCTAAATAAATTAAGGAATGAAAGTTGGCTCTTGCACCTAACATTATTTCCTGGCTTCACTGTGATGTGGTGGGGGGGTTGAAATGATTCTGAATACTGTGAAATATTTGGCTTTGACCCCACAGACGAGCTCATAAAGACACAAATAAAGGTGAGGCCTGTACACTGCAATCCTGTAGAGGGTAGAGTTAGAAAGGCATCCCTGCCCAACTAATCCTCTTGCTGTTCCCTGTTCAGAAGACTGAGCCCCCAGATCATAACAGTATTTGCATGGTCATGGATCAGAGATCTGGCTTTAACCTGGCCTTACTAGCCCAGAGTTTGTGATGTCCCTAAAATTAGCCCTTATTTCTGTTGAATAAATTCTAACTACCAAGCGATGAAAGGTTTACTCCAGAGTACTGAGAGCCTGGCAGTAGAGGAGCCTTCATATTCCTGAGAACTTAACACAGGAGCTGGGCACAACAGGAACGAATTGTCCCTGACCATCTGTATTTCTCAGGCATTCAGATATCAGGTGTGGTTTAAGAGGGATTTTTTTTTTCTTCCTACAGAATTGTCTGAAATATTAATAGCTAAAACTGGACAGTTGTGATTAATACCTGACTCTTACTTGTTACAAACCACACCAACATGCCTGTCTTGCTTCACAGACCTGCTTTTGTTACCCAAATTTTTCAAGAGATGTTCCATTATCCTCCTCTACCAGCATCAGATGTCCCCAGGGCCACCAGCGCAAGGGCTGTTCCCCTGTGTCAATCCTTTGTCCTGTTCATTTCTCTGCTCTTTTGGCATCCCGTCCTCTCCAAATAGTGCTGGGGATGAGATAAAAGGACTCTCCTCTCACTCCTGCCTTTCTCTGATAATATTACAGGTTTAAGTGAAACCCTCTACTGTTTAAGTGGGCAAGCTAGCCATGCAGGATGGCTGCTGGCTTTGACCTCACCCTTGGTGCTCCAAGGCCACAGGGTGAGCAGGTGCTATGTGCCTGTATGCCCGGCTCTGGGCTGTGCTTTGGCTGGGCAGCCCTTGACCACAGCAGACAGCAATGAGGGCAAAGGAAGGCCAGTGGTGGTCCTGCCAGAGCCCTTCCGGGGTCTCAGCTCCAGGCCAAGGGATTATCTACCCTTTGGAGTTTATGGGAATGACAGGAAGCTTTAAAAGGAAAGCTCCTGCTTTATCACCATGTGCAGACTCTCTGGGCCCAGATTAAGCATATGTACCCAGCAGGGACGACAAGGACCAACCCAGCATATAAACAAGCCTGCAAGGTTTGCATTCAGAGTCCTCCTCCTCCAAAGACCATTTGCACATGCATTTCACCATACTGGGAAATGCATCCCCCTCCCACACACACAATTCAAAGGGAGGAAGGAGAAAGGACTCAAAGCTGTGTTATCTTTCATGCTTATCAGAAGAGTCATTAGGTTCTTCAGACACTGGAACGGGCTCTGGCCTTCCCATTAGGTATCGGTGTAAGGCCCAACTCAGAAGAACATCTGAGGTGCAGCTCCAGTGCTCAGGGTCAGAGTCAGGCTGCCCCTGCAGACTCTGGTCCCAGCAGCGGACACACATACAAATACACAGACTCTTGTGCTCTCTTCCTGATCCTCCGCACCCTCTCAGCCAGGAAGAAAAGTAGTAAACTGAGAGGTGCGGTTTATCTGGAAATACTAAATACAACCACTGCATGACCTAATTTCTCCACCTGGTTTGGGCATCCGATCCTTTCTTCAGCACTGCCCTATTTTCTCAGTGCTTTACAGATGCCAGGGCAGCTGCTGGGACAGGGACTGGCTGCCCAAACTCAGCCCTGCATGGAGGCAACGGGTGCCCTGGTCTGCCCCCTGGTCCTCTTCCCTTCAGAGGTCTGCTCTTCCAAAAGGCAGACATGACATCGGATAGCCTTGTCTTCACTCCAGTCATCTTCTCTAGGCTGTTTTGGTCTCTGCAGCTCTTCAGAGCTGATGCTACCGATTGGCCCGAGTCAGTTGGCACTCACCAGTGGGGCAACTCAGAGGCACAGGTGCAAACCAAGACAGGCGCAATCTGCAATAGCTGTGCTCAGCTCTGTTTCAAGGAGGGAGAAGTATGCAGTGACGAATTGGCCTACACCTATCCTTGGACCCAATGCAAGGTGACTTGACAGTGGTCTGTGACTGTTGACTCCAGAGATCAGTCCCCTTCTACCCCTGAGCCATGCCCTTCTCCCTGCTAAGGCTGGTTTTGCTTTAAAGTGGAAGCACCTTACTCAACTCTGTTGCTTGTTCAAATTTTATCTGTCTCAAAAAGCCATGGTTTGCATCAAAGAAAAGATATTCCTCCCTCTCATACCATTAGGCTTCTCAATGCCTAACAACTTACACTTGTTTCATAGTAATTTCCACTTATTTTCCTGTTTCCTGGTGGGTTGTAGAGTGATTGGTTTGTAAAGTCAGAAGTCCCAAGCACAATTTCACAGAAGAAATTCTAACTACCTAGTGCCTGGAGTGATGCACTAATGCAATGTTTCTGCAGAATTTAGTAGAAATAAATTTTTAGGGTCCAGCTATTAAAATTGGCATCTGTTTCACAGGCAGGGTAGTTAGCAGAGATCTGAATATGCTGTATGTTCTGCTACTGCAGTGCACAACACACAATAAAATTCTAATTAGTGCTGTAAACTACTGTTCAATTTTAATCTCACTGTTGATAAGTCTATCTCGTAAGATTACAGCTGTTTGCCTTGGATAACACTTATGAAATTCCTTTTAAATATCCCTGTGGCAACTCACGTTTACCATATTATCTGTGAGCACAGGACATCCAGAGCAATACAGTTTACCTCCATAGAGGTGAACTCCTGATGGCTCTGTCCCAATTACAAGCTTCATTAGTGGCATTCTCATTAACTTTTACACTATTCAGCAGCAAATACTAGCATTTCCTTTTACATCCCTGTCGCATTTCCCCGGTAAAAGTTATTTCACAAACATAACCAGGAAAAGGAGTGCATAGGGTACGGCATTGTAACTGGGAATTTGAACCCAACATATGGAAATTCTCTTGCTTCAGCAGGAAGGGAAAGAAAGGTGAGGCCTGCAACACCGAAGAAGCTCACATCAGTGGGTAAAAGACACTGCTGAGACTAAAACATGTAAAATTGCTGTAGATAATTATAAAAAGAAAAGCCAAACATAATAGCTGCAATAGCACTAAGCAAAGACCTAGCATCACCTCCATTTCCAACCCTGAAGTGCAAGCAAAGCAAGACCCTCCTTTGAGTCAGAGCTAAATGTCCAAAGAGACAAGAACATGCCACATTATCTGGCCCTGCCACCAGGACAGCTACCCATGTCCTCCTTTTTTGCCCCAAAGGCAATCATGGAGCCACTCCACCACAGACTCTGGATCAGGATGTCAAGTGTTTTGCTGAACTTGTGAGCTGTGCAGCAGAAACATATGGCAGAGACCAATGAGGTCCTACAGCTGTGTGGATGCATGTAGAGGACAAATGAGTCATCACATTTAAGACAACCCTTTCTCCTAGAATATGTCCCCTTGGCAGCTCTCTCTCTAGCCTGTCTTCACTTCTGAGAAAGCCACAATGCTTTCATGGATGGCCAGGTAGGCTGATATGAGGAAAGTCCATGGAAATGAGACAGTTTGTCTCCCTGGCCCATTTCCAACACTCACCAGAGAGCTGCCCATAAAGAGCAGCCAGTGTTAAAGTGCACTGTTGTGGTGCTGGGAGGTCAGGGATCACTGGTGCAGTCAGCCAGGTCTGCTGGATCTGGGGCTCTGTGATCTCTCAGTCCTGGGCTCCCTTCTGCTAGCTTAATTCACCCAGGACCCAAAATCTAGTGACTTAGTTCAACCTTTGTTCCTGTGACAATCTCTGGGTCTCACACTGGGGAAACTTTGGGTCATTGTTTGAAAGACTCCATAGCTGGCAGCAAATATGGACTGACAGTCTGATCCATGGCCTGAAACAAGCCTAGGACAAACACAATTCTTCTTTTCTTTTGTGTTGTAAATCACTCAGTTCTGTTCACAGCACGGCATAGAGCTTTTCTCTGCACATTTGGAACAACTTCTGGGAGCACCTGACAGCTGGAGGGTGGTACCAAGTCAACGACATGGCATCTGACAGGGACTTCACTGTCTACAGAGGCAGAGAAGTGGCTCTGAGGGTGTATCAGATGAGCCCTGAAGCCCAATTCTTCAGGACGTATCTATGAAATCTTGAGTTAACCATGAGTAGGAATCTGTTACTGGAAGTATTTAGCTTTAAAACATTGATTAATAATTAACAGAGTGATTACAGCAAACAGATGAAGTGCCATTAAAAATTTTCCCACCCTTCCACTGACTTCCTGTAGTTCCTGAACTTTTAATAGCCGTTGTGCTACGCCAGGTGATGCACACTGCCTCAAAAAAATCAGCAGAACCCCAACTTCCTGGACTACAGATTTCACTTCTCATTAATATATCTTACCCTAGATATAGCAGGAGGAAGTGCATCAGTCATTCTGGGAGTAACCCAACAATCAGGATTAAACATTATTTTCTTAATTTACATCACTCCAAAATCCCACTGCTGCAGAACAAGATGTAGTTTCAGCCCTGGGTCTCTTGCTGGCTGCATCCATTCCTTCCTGGTGGAAATATGGCAATGTTTGCTCTCTCAGCAGCCCACTGGGGAGGGATAGGGGTAATAGGAGAGTCAGGTGATATCTACAAATCTGAAACAGAAATATTTGCCTCAGAGGTGCCTTATCTTGGGACAGCATTGTTTAGTCCTTTGCCACATCCACAGACATTTCTATGTAACTTTAGAGCAGCCATTGAGTTTTCCAAACCAGCGCTTCAGCGGTGTCTGAATAAACAAATCCTACCTCTGGTACAGTAAAAGCCTGCTATCCCTCCCATCCTAATGACTGTTGTACTTACAGACACCCACACCCACACCAATAAAAAGAACATTGGAGTGGGCAAAGCACGCAAACATCTGAGAATGCCCAAACTATGCTTTGCAATAAAACAGCTCCCCTTTTACATATGTGGTATGACACACCCTCTTTCCGCCAGGCCCTGGCCTCACTGGGTACACAGGACAAATAATGCTCATTGCAGGGGGAAAGCCACAAAATGCCCCTTAACCCCCTCACTTGTTCTTTTCACTAGCACCACTTCCCCTGTGGCCTTATGCTCTACTTCCAATCGGCCTCCCCACTGCATGCACGGAGACTACTGGTAATTAGAGCCAGGGATGGAGCAAATATCCTAATGAGCTTTGAAGTACAGTTTGATACATTACTGGGTAGCCTAAATGATGACTGCCTGCAGGAGGAAGGAACTGTGTTTGAGGGCCCCTAGGCTTCCTCCCATCTCTGGCTTGGGTCTCTGCAGACACCCACCCCAAGCAAGGCCTCTGGAAAATAAGGAACATGCAGTGAGCAGCTAGGAAAATGTTAGCCAGCAAGTCAGCCCTGCGGCTCTCAGCTGGGAATGCTGGGGCAGAGGCAGTGATGGGCCCTCTCTCTCGGCAGCTCAGCAGCTCTTACTGACAGCAGCTCCTTCTCTCCCGACAGCCCGCAGCTCTGTCCACAGTGACCTTCCCAACCTTTTTGCAGAACAAAGCTGGGAGCACTCTGCTGCTTCATTCAACCGTCTCATTCCCTCCCAAGGCACTGCCAGTCTTGGGCACCGATGCAGGCAGAGGTCCTGTGAACACCCCCCCAGTCTTCACTGCCTTCCAGGCACTGGGCACGTATACAAAGAAGCCATGTTACAGGGGCAAACTTCAATTCAGGAATTGTAAGATATTGCCGGTTGTCTGAACTTGGAGGAACAGCTCCTGGTCGGGGCTCCATGTCCCACACATAGTTCCTCATCAGAAGCAATGCCTAGATTATTTATTAACTCGGTCATTGTTGGGGCTACAATGAACTATAAATAACAGCCTAGGGAGTGGCACGGAAGACTGAGCAGCAGAACTTGGCTCAGTCCCAGCTGCTGTTTTTCTATTTGCTGATCCTTTTGTAATGGTGTCCCTTTTGCTCTGCACTGTTTCATAACTTCAGACGTCATGCGAAAACGGTCAATTCCCACTCCCCACACTGCAAAAGCTGGGGCTGAACCCAGAGTCCTCTTGGGGTCACTGTGTTTCAAGCACAGAAAAGAGAAGACGACTTTTTCTCCTTGCAGTGAGGCAGAATGGGAAAATGTTCCCTAGAAACAATTAATAAAAAAGAAGAGCTGCTGCTAAACAGCTTTCCTTTGGAACTGGGCAGCCTCAAACTTTGCTTTGCTTCTACCTGGCAGAACCAAATCGTCACATTAGCTGAAGCACAACGTGAGCACAAGTGCAGCGCAAGCAATCAACATAGCCAGCTTCTTGCACAGGCTCCCCATTCACTCAGTCCCTGGCACTACTCCTCTTCTATATAACCTGATGAAGGTCTTCCAGGTTTTTCCAGGTGACAGGAAGGCAGAAATGGGTCTTCCCCCTCAGTCCCTACTAAACACAGAACACAGCATATATCTGGTCGTGCTGTCATTATACTGCTATTTACATTCGTGTGCACTGAAGCTGGAAGTCTTGCTCCTACAACAGCTCTCCTGGGATCAGCTTTGACCTTTTAATTGCTGTCTTGGACCCCACCATCACCTGAACAGTTCTCCTTCAAACAATTTCATCACTTGGTAACTAAGTTACAGCACAGAGATGCTTAATGTTTAATCATGTGAGTTAATTATCTCCTTATATAACCCTCCCTCCCTAACCTGTGAATTTGGAGGCTGATTCCTACAGAGACTTCCCTACATGGACCTCACACGCACCTGCAAAGATCAAGGCCCCTCTAAGCAGGATAAGGGACAGAATACACTGTAATTTCTTGGGACATAGGCAATTACAATTCCAGCTCTGATATTGCTGACCCCCTTCACCCAAGCCACTACCCAGTCAAGCAATTTATTTCCACCGCCCCAGATCTGCTGCCATTTAAACTGGAGAGATCAGAATAAAGGATATGAATACATGTCCAACAGGCAACCCAGCAATAAATATAAATGCCCAAGCTATTGTGGGACTTTGTCAGGGCTATGTTGCACTGCAGTAAAAGATCAGGAATCTGGGCTACTTTTTTCTGGCCTAGCATCTGACTTCATGCTAATAATAGCAATGGGCTGTGCTACATACATGTAACCATTTGTATGCTTGCTTTTTGTCAACATCAACAGCTAAATTACCCTTCTGATAAAGACACCACATGATATGTTTTAGTCTCCATGACTCACTGAAGACACCAAATGCTTTGTGAATCACCATCATCAGCTATCATCCAGTATGAGTTACATCACTTTAGCAAACCAGAAGGACATATCACACTAGGGAACTACAGACCAGCAGAAGCATTCAGATAAGCTGCAAAACCTCCCTGGCCACAGCCCACACTGAAAAAAGCCAACTGATTCCACATCTGGGGGGAAAAAAAGGGGGGAGAAGGGGCAACAGTGTGTCAACAGCATGTTCCCTTCACCTGATGCACTGAGCACTCTCTACTTGTGTGACACTGGAATGAGCCTTCAGCCAATTATTCACCAAAGCACTACCTTTAAGAAGGAAAAAAACCCCAGCACTGGAGCTCCCATGCCAGAGGTCTTGCTCTGCCAAAGAGGGAAGGTTGGAATATCCCTCATCTCCAGCCTTTTCTCACTACTCTCTTTTAGATGCTCATCCGGAAAGATTGAGCAAAGACGGATCAAGGCAGGAGACAGCACAGAATTGTCCTCATATAAAGCACTCACAGTTTAAAAGAAAGCAGTCAAAGTATTTTTTGGAACTGTAAAAACTACTTTCTAGCAGAACTGGTAGCTACAGAAGGATACTTTACCCTCAGCCTGTAGTAGAGTGTGGCCAAGGTTAACTATTAAGCAAGCTTCATTAAGCCTTTCTAAATGGTGCTTTTTGCTACCATTATTCAGATGCATAATTTCCTTGTAAAGCAAGGGAATTATTACACTGGATATCACTTTTTTAATTATATGCATTAAGTTATTCTTCATGGCCATACCTAATTACTCTTCAGAACGTCGCTTATGTGATAAAGAGAATTGTTCACAGTACTATCACTTCTGCCTCTGGACAGACAGGTTGATTTTATGGCTATTAACCACAGGAATTGTAAAATAACTGTTCCCTAACTGGTTTTACATGCATTCCTCTTCAGCACTTTCACAGAATGCCTACAATTTCACGAATCTTCAGAAGAATTTGGTTAGTGTTCATTTAAACTCATCTCACAGCCTCATCCTTTTGTAACAACCTATGCTGAACAGTGTTGCATCTCCTAATCTGCACATGACAGCAGGAAGCTGCAGCCCTGATGACTGATGCATAACAAGTGCTTCTTTTGTCTACAAGGCCTTCCCGACATGGGATTCTGATGATGAAAATACCAAGTAACTGTTGATCATCGCAGCAGGAACATGAGCTGACTGCTTTCCCCGGAAAGGCTAAAGAGAGACCTTGATCCTGTTCCTACAGAACTCATAAAAACCTCCCTAAGAAAAAAAAGCTTGATCTGGCTGCTTGTGCCAACGAGCTTTCAGGAGGCTTCAGTGGATAGGGACTCAAGGTATCACAGGTCTTCCCCTACTATTTTAGCTTTCCATGATCAGATGCAGAATGGAAAGTCTCCTGTAGCAGGGATGAGTCCTCAGCAAGATGAGGATCACATCTACATGTCTGTACTCACCCTGAGCTGACATACCACCAGAGGGTATCAAAGAAGTGAGTACTTGCACTACAATGAGACAAAGTCAGCCAGAATTTTCTAAGATGAAAAGCCTTCTCCCAGCAAAACTTCACAAGAGTGGTATCTTTGGGACACCAACTGGATAACCAGTATTTAAGGGTTTATTCTCGCCTACTTCCACTTTCACCCATGCATCAGGGCAGTCTGACACCACCGGGGCCTGCGGTGTTCCAAATTCGCAGTTTCCTCAGCTTCCCATGCTGATTCTCAACAACATACTGTTCTCTTTAGCTCTGCAGTTTGGATTAGGAATTGCTTTGTAAACAACTATATTGCTCACTATACCAGTTCCTTATACAGAGAAAGGCCTGCTAGCCACAGGAAGAAATGAGTCTGTAGCAACATAAAAAAAAAAAAAAAAAAAAAAAGGAAGAAAAAAGAGAATCATGTAGTTCTCATTCTCAAGAACGTTTCTCTATTTGTTCAAGAAGCAAAACAACACCAGAGCCCAGGTTATTAAAAATCATAAATTAATCCAATGTTTAATTAAAGAAAAATCAAAGCCTTTTGTGACTGGACAGGACATACACTTTGCCAGGCCATCTTCTCTCTAGAAGGCTGCTTTACTTATCACGGCACAATTGTAAATTTCACATCAGCTTGGTAGTTGGGGTTTGCAAAACAGGAATGTCTTGAGAAAAAGCAGACAAAATCAACAAATTCTGAGAACCCAAATTGCTAGATTGCTGCAAGAATTCTTGTGAAACATCTGTATTTACCCTTATGTAATACGTAACCAACGTCTAGGTGCAAGAAATACTGTGGGCAGGGTTGAAGCAATCCACTGATCTGATCATGCAGCAGAGTTTCTGACTAACTGAGCTTAAGCTCATTTCACTTCTCAGAGATTGTTTCTTCTCCTTTATAAACGACAATGTTCTGGTCCGTTTCATACACTTTGACTTTATAAAGAGTTCCCATGGGCAGGAGCTTCTTGAGGTTTTCCCAGATGAATACTGCAACGTTCTCTGTGGTGCTAAGAGTGAAACACGAGCAGATTCAGAACTGACAGCAATGATATTTGGGGAAGCTGTACCCAGAATGGGCCAGAGGGGATGCTAAAGGCCACAGGGAGCCATCCGGGTAGCTTTCACATGATGACACCCTTAACCCAAGTGGGGCTTGAACCATTGCCAGCAAACATGGATGAAGTGAGGTCTAATTAACAGGTCATATCTGTCTCCCCAAGCTGTCCACAGAGCAGGCTCATGTGAAAAGTCCAAGTCTGCAAAAGGCTTCTCAGGTGCGAGCAAGTGGCACCTTCCTTGGTATGTGGGATGGCAGCTGCCCCAGGAGGCCTGCACCCAGCCCAGCACAGTAAGGCAGCATGGCAGCTGGGCTAGAAGGCAAGCAGGGCACCCACCACCTGACATGCACAGGTGTGTGTCACAGGTGTGTTACACACACCGGTATCAAGGCTGCTCTTTCAGATGTAGGACTGAGCCTTGAAGACTGTTCCTTGATCCCACAACCAATGCCACGAGGAGTCCCCATCACTCACCTCACAACTTCAGCAAAGTACGGCACATCCTTATCCAGGTTTTTGTGGTCAAGCGGTTCCATGATCGCCTCCTGCAGAAAGAAAACAGTGACAAACTTATCCCAGTTGGTCAGTGGACTTGAGGTTCAAATTATCATGCACATGGGACTGGAGCAAGGCAACAGTATGTAAAAAAAGGGTTAGAGCCCTACATCCACCTGTTAACTTCCTAGCTGGAGACACGGTACTGCCTCACATCACAGTGCTAAAGCATTTTAGTCTTAAATCATTCCTTAATTTCTTCTTTATTTCCTACTATTATCAACTCACCATGTCTCCACCCTGGTACTAGACAAATTGCTAAGCTCTAACCAATTCTCCCAGGGGATGTGTAGGAAAATAGTGTTATTACCTGCATATATTGTTTCAGGTCTGTCAGGTTTATAACCATTCCTGAGACCGGGTCAATCTGCAGGGAAAACAAAAGGGAGATTAGTAGCCTAGCTACACATCCTTATTACCAAGGCTGCCGTGAGCCTGTACAAATCTGTGTGCTCAGGACATCTGAGCCACAAGAAAAATATCTTTCCACCTTCACACACTGAGTTCCAGATCTACTCCTGTGATGTTTCCCAAAGGCTAGATGCAGCATACAAACAACTCCAGTGGTTCCACTCTCTCATGAAAGCTGACACCAGGGAGGAAAAACTCGCTGAAACACTCACTCTTCAAGCAACAATCTAGCATGGTCATAAGCAAGAAAACAGGCATTAAACTGCTGGGTTGAACAACCAGGGACAAAACAGAGACCAGCCTGAGCTCAGGGCATCCTCCCATCCGGAGAAGGCACAGCTCCAGAACAAAATCAGGTTGTGTAGTTCACAGCGTATTTGGGGAATGTAGAAAGAAGAGGCTTTAAAATTTTAATTTCAGATCTGAATAGAAACCCCTTTCTATGAGCTGGAAATCCTCAAAAAGTTGCTTGGAAAATGTCAAAACCAAAGTGCTATCTAAACAACTCTGCAGAATACACAGAACAATGACACGATGAAGGGTGAAAAACAACTGCAAAAGCAGAATTTCCTTTTATATTTGCAGCAAAATACCTTGATAAAAGAGCAGACAGAATCAGTTACTGGAACTTCTAAGCCTCCCTGTGGCTCAGTAGTCATCCAAAGGTGCCCCACAGATCTGACCAGAACCTATACATTTTGCAGTGAGGCTCTGGCAGACTTAAGTTACATACCCAGAGGATGATTACAAACCTTGGACTTAAATATGGTCACCTGCAAATCCTTGTTAGAGGCAAGGTGAATAGGACAGTGATTATGAAAAACCTTCTTCTACAGTGATACGTACAGAGTTTCCACAAACACCCTGGGAAACCTAGCAATTGAGCTAGAACTTCAGTACTGTGGAAG
The DNA here is from genome assembly GCF_026419915.1 of Harpia harpyja. NCBI lineage: Eukaryota > Metazoa > Chordata > Aves > Accipitriformes > Accipitridae > Harpia > Harpia harpyja. Next base: position 45,386,076 of record NC_068943.1, on the reverse strand, counting down.
ACAGGGACTCATCTATCCTGCCACCCTAAGGAATGGAAAAAAATGTTGCTTGCACTTACCTCTCCACGTACAGTGACTATAACTGAAAAAAAGAAAATATCAGGTCACAATAACACCATGACACCATGAACCTAACAAAGTACACTACTGATTGGGATAGACAACCCATTCATCGCTAATCCACAAGGACTAGTGCAAGCTTCCCACCACTTAAAAGTGGCACTGTTTTTATAAAATGTGTATCCACTCCATAAAGAATAATGGCTCAGAGTCACCCAGCTCCTCGAAGAAGTCATTCTCCAAGGTCTGATGCCCAGAGGCACACCACTATCCTTGAAGTGCCCTTTGCAGGCCAAGATAAGACTAGATGAATTCTTAAGTACCTACTCCCTATGCCTACATGCCTGTGCGCTGCACACTCAAGGTCAGAGTCTCTCGATCAGCAAAGTCTTCTAGACAATGCAGACACCCTAGGTGCCCATACAATCACCAGACCACCGAGACCCTAAGATGTGGGGTCAGCTTATAAGTCTTCTGACATAACGGAATACCAGAGAAGGAAAGTAAGGGATGAAGTGGCCGCTAACTCTCTAAGTACTAGAATTACTGCAAGGTGTCATTTCAACCCAGAAGTCCTTTCAACAAAAGACATAAACACTTGGAAACATTATCCTAATAAGCTCAGCATTCCTTCCCACTAACTCCAGGAGCTGAGAACAAAATCACAGCTCACTGGGGAACTCACAAAAATAGAAAGACAGCGATTTGAGCCTGGTTGTGATTCTCCTCTGGAGTGGAAAAGCCCCTTCATGCTCTTTTTCTCACTCTCCGCCCCCCACTGGAACAGTTTGAGAGGCATCTCTCTAGCTTTCCAGCAATTTTTTTTACAGTGGGAACGTCCTTCTTATATGAGAAAGCAAGAACTGTTGTGCCTGTAAGTCAGCTTTAAAATGAGGGACAGATCTTCAGTCCAGCAATCTGTCAACCTGTCTTCCCTGGTAAAGCTAGTAGCTCTGTAGCCAAGGTTTCAGGGTACCTACAATACACAGTTCTAAACAGGGAGCCAGCCTAATAACTGGAGAGATCTGATTCTATGTGCACGGGGTATAGATGGTAGGAGAAGAACTTCTGAAAACAACATTCAAATAAAGTTTACAGGCTGTTTAAATTGCATGTCTTTTGCTTAGAAATATCTTCATTCAAAACACAATGATTTTGCAGATTATAAACAAGTAGATTTGATTCATGAAGTGACATTTTGAGATAAATATTTATTATGTATTTAACTTAATAGCGTGCAAACCCATGCCATGGTTCAATCCCCCTGCTGCTGAGGATTCCTTCTAATTCTAAAAAACCCCAAAACCAGCTGCTAAAAGCCATACCAGACTGCTGAGACACATGACTGGCCCAGGTCTCCCATGGGTTATTCCGCATTCAAACCAGCCTACCTGAGAGCAGCCTCCATCCATGACTACATGTGTAAGCATGGAAGTAAACTCCTTACCTTTATAGTTGTGCCCATGGCCATTTGGATTGTTGCATTTGCCAAACAGCTTCAGGTTTTCTTCATCACTCAGTGATTTACTGTGAGAAATACAGACATGGCATTTCAGGATCCATTACAGATGTTCTAGGCTTTGCTTCAACCGTGATTGCTTTCTAGCTCTTCCATCTGTTCACACTCCCAAATTTAACCCACTAGCTTCTCCTACTCAGGAGGTACAAACAGAACCAGAGTATTTGGCCCGTGAAAAGATGTTGTCGACAACGGGGGTCTTTTTGCTGTGGTTTTGTAGGTATATATGCAGGTTTCATAACAGCTGCCTAATACCACTGCTGTGTAAACACTACCAGCTATTCACATATGAGTATGGCAAAATCACTTGGGCTCCTAGGAGGAAGCGCCTGGAGCAAACTATGCATATTATTATTTACCTAACAAAGCTTAGGAAGCTTCTCCAAGAAGTACAAAGGATGACTTCCCTCTCTGAATCTTTCCTTTTAAGAAATTCAACTGCTGACTCCAAGGAGTATTTCAGGTCAAAGCACTCTTTAGGAATATGTAAGTTTTGAGAAGGAGGCGACAGGTTAGAGGCACAGTGAGTTCCTTACGAACTGCAAGCATAATTCGCCCCATCGAAAAACAAAGCTTCAGTTCTCGTCAAACCTAGTTACGCACTGACGTCTAAAATCGGGTTTGGCTACTACGGGCTGCCGAAAACGGACTGCAACAAGGAGGACCGGGAAGCGCTCGACAGCAGGCGCGCATACCCGCACACCGGCGCTCGCCTCCGTACGGAGACGTCACTTGCAATGCGCTAGCGCAAACGCCCCGCAGCTCTGCGAGGCCTTTGTGCCCTTCCACCGAGGAGGACGGCTCCCCGGGCCGGGCGGCGGGAGGACAGCCGGGCTGCCGCGGCCGCCCCGCGGGCGTCCCCGCGTCCCGGGGCGGCGGGACCGGGCGCGCCGGGGCCGCTCACCTGTGCAGCCGGTGGCAGGCGCTGAAGGAGACGCTGCGGGAGAGCCGCGCCAGCCGGGCTGCGGGCGGCGCCATGGCAGGGCCGCCGCGGCGGCGGGGGCTGCTTGCGCGCCGGCGTGGCCGGCTCCATCCGGGCCCCGGGGCGGGGCGGAGCGGAACGGAACGGAGCGGCGGCTCGGCAGCGCCGCCCGCCTGCCGGGCCTGAGTCTCAGCGGGTGGCCGGTCCCCGCGGTGCCAGCCGGCGCGGGGCTCAGCTCCTCGGGCTGTTCCCCTCGGCCGCCACGGCGGCGTCTCCCTTCGGCCCGCCGCGGCCTGTGGGCGCAGGAGCCTGCCCCCGCCTCGCCTCGCCTCGCCTCGCCTCGCCTCGACGCGCAAGCGGGCGACGTGCCTGCTTTGTTCCTTATCCCTAGCTGGTGTCTCCCGCAAACATCCTGTGACCTTGTGTGAGCCAGTGGTACGGAGGGAAAATAAAACAGGCTGTTAAGAGCCGCGGTGTCAGCCCTACCAAATGCACAGGGTATTACAGCAGCTCCCATGGACAACTGGTGTGATACGCTGTGGCAAATGCTTTCCTACACCAGCTGTTTACCAGCGCACTTCTCACTAAATCACTGAGCGATACAGAAAACTGGAAGGTATCTGAGAACAGCAATCAAAATCATGGGAATCGCCATGAGGATGAGAAGCAGCTGTTAAAACGTTTCTACGTGGGCTTCCAGGGGAGGAGAGGATCAGCTCTGAAGGATGGAATGTGAAACTGAAAAACACAGATTGCATTTTCCGGTTTAAATCACTGTGTTCATCTCTGTCCAAGTGGGCTTGGTACAATGGTGCGGGTAGAAGTGACACTGCTGAGTACCAATGAGCTAACCTTTCAGCTTAGTTCAAATTCTGCTTTAGAGAACACACACAAAAACTATCTCGGACTACATCAAAGTTCCTCATTTGCATTATCTAGGCTGCTGGGCTGGTGGATGTGAGGCCCAGGAACAGAATGAGTTGAGCTGTGCACTGAAAAAAGTGCATCAGTGAAACAACACAAGCTCGAACAGCAGAGGAGCATTCTACAGAGCAGGACTGGGGTTTGTTGTAGAACCAGACTAGACACCTGAAATTTGTGCATTCTGCCTTTTGTCTTTTCATTAACGTTCCTCTTTCAAGGCATTTCATCCTCTCATTCATCCTGTAAAGCTAATGTCAGCAACTATTTGGCCTGCGGGCCAACAGTTTGACTTGCTTGTTTTTTCTTATATTATGACCAATTGCAAGAAGTGTGTTTATAAATGCATCAGTGTGCAGGGGGTTGGCCTGCCAAAGGAAAGCTGGCAGGCTGTGAACGCATGTGTAAGCTGTTTACACAGCAATCCAAAAAGAAGCAGTTTACAAAGCAATACTCACCCAAAGGAACTGAGAAAACTTCATGGATCTGATTCCTACCCACCTAAAATAACTGCGCTCTCTCCCTTCCACAGCACTGTGGTATCTGAGGAGCTATTGTTAAACCTTTCAGAATGCCCCACTCCCTGGTCATGTGCCTGATTTGAGATGGTTTAGGTAAAGTAAGTGTACACAGCAGTCCCTCCCTGCACCAGTCACAGGAAGGGGCTGCCAGGCCTGTTGTTTCTCTTTCTATCCTGGTGAACTAATTTGACCTCTGGGATGGTTATGACCCTGACAGACTTGAAGGAATGCACTCTGGTAATAACATTCATGGAGTTCAAGCGGAGGAATCCCTAAAGTGTGGTGATTTCCTGAAAGCTTTGGGAGAGAGGGTAGAACCTGGATTTCTCAGTGCTGCAGGGATTTCAATGGAGGTAACTGCATCAGCATATTCCCTTAATTCATGGAAATTCTTGGTGCCTCAGGGATACCAGAGTGTATCTGCCAGTTTGTCAGAGTGGGAAAACGCCAAGCCTCAGGGCAGGATCTCTGTATAACAGGAACAGGAGAAAGAACAACTCTTAAGGTAGTGGAGTACAGCCTGTGTGCACGCAACACAGGCAGGGGCTAGGATTGCATGATGTTCAAGTACAGCTTTATGAACACAGCACAGACTTTGCACTGCAGGGTATCTTTCTTCCCCTGCACTATTGATCTACAGCCCTGCCTTAGGTATTCTGGCTGGTTGCAGTTAACACAGGGTTGCACATGAACCTCTGATGCTGCCTTTTCCCTTCCCACCTTACCAAGAAAAAAAAAGTTTACACAGGAGCAGCGATGGTGACAGAACTCTACCCCCCATCATTAAGCACTTCCTTAGCATCATTCAGCTTCCAGTTCTGGGGCTTGTTCCCTTCCCCTGTGGGTGACAGGCTACAAGAGGGCAATTCCACTGGCTGAGATGGCAAGTTACAGACGGGACCGGCTGCAGTAGAGGCGGCAGGCGATTGGCAGGGCTGGAGCACCAGCAACGGGAGGTGTTTGCCATCTAGTGGCTTTGTGAGATCAGCTTTGGCGTGAGCCTCTCCCTCTGCCTTCTCACAGTGCTGCAGCCCTGGTGTACAATCCCTGTTTCTCTCCCTTGTCTTTTCCCAAGACCTGTAAGGAAGGTGAAATAAGGTCAGAGAGGAGGTAAAGCTGGGCTGTTTGGGTAGAGTGAGTCAGCTCTGTTTGGTTCTGTTCTGTCTGGGCTGGCCTCCAGAACATCAGGCGTCCAAAAAAAAAAAAAAAAAGGCAAAGCAAGTTTGCAAATAGGAAGCAAGGGCTTTCCTTCAAACCCTAGGGCACAAGGGCTCATTTTTTTTTGCTTAAGGAAGTGGTTCAAAACATTCCCCAGGCTTCTCACAATGAAGCAATGTAAAAAGTCCTTAAGCCAGGAGGAGGATCCATTCTCCAGGAAGCCTTCACTTTTCACAGTGTCCTTAAAGGCCAAGCCTGCAAATGAACTGCTATAGAGGGCTTCCCTCAACACACCTATCCACCTACACCTCAGAGTTAAAGAACTGTAGGAGCCTGGATGAGGAAGCAACCATATGAGAGGGTGTTTGAGTTTGATCTGCTCAACTTAAGAGCAAAGGTATATCAAGGCCACAGTGGAGTTCTACATGTTTCGTACTGGGTGAATTAGGAGGTAGGCAGGAAATGTTAGCCATCACAGCTGTATCCAGCTATGCTGTTTAAGCAGGAGCATGGTGGAGCCATGTCGTGCATGTCTACAAAACCATGTAACGTAATAAGGTATGTGTCAGGGTTGCAGCTGTTGCCTCCTGTGGCACAGCACAAAGTGGGCCATGGGTCTGGTGAGGGCAGGCAAAGAAAGGAAGAAACTTCACAAGGTTTTATTTGAGGGCACCATTAGCATACAGAGAAAAGCACTACAAGTACAGCTTCTGTGAGTCTTTGCATCTACCTTCGGGAGTTCACTGAAGGCAATCTTTATGCAATGGGGGTGAAATTACATCCCTTCATTGGGCCTACCTGTTACTAGTTGGTTTTACTCCTCTCTTCTGCTTTACACATTTCAGCCAAAGTCACTGCCCTAAGCACTGATATTCTATTCCCTTCAGAGCGCATTGCTACCCAGGGAAGGTAATGGTCATCTTAGTTTCCATTTTCTCCCTTGCAAGCCTTATGCATGGCAGCCTTTGTGAACTGCTGCTAACTGGTCTAACAAGATAGTCAGAAAATTAAGATAAAGCAGTGGGCTGTCTGAGTGAAGGCTTCCGTCTTCCTCAGACCCTTTGCTGTATATTGTTAGGAATACAGCAGTAACTCAGAGGTTATGACAGAGATAAAGTAGTTCCTTCATCTGGGGCATAATGCAAAGGTCAGAGGTAAAAGAAAGCAGAGGCTTCTTTCTGAGCCTGACCTGGCCCTGAGTTACAGGAGGTGACAAGATCTTCAGTCAGTGGGAAGCAAAGATGCCATGGAATCCATAAGGCATTTGCACTGCAACTTCTGCTCGCCCCAGTTCTCTGAAGGTCTCTGCGTCCAAGACAAGCAGGAAAGCACTTTGGTTCTGCAGGATGAAAAGAAAGCCACAATGAATGCCCAGGCTGAACTTCATTCCACTGTCCAACTCACTACATCTGTCACACACAAGGGAGCCCAAATGTACAACCAGGCCATATGGTCAGGTACAACCAGACCATACAGACTAAACCTGCAAGACAGATGGCCAGGAGCACTGATAGTCACAGATGGCACTCAAGAAACACTAACATTCCAAGGTACACTCCTACTTGAAGTTTGCCTGGCTGTGCTTGGCAGTTGCAGAGGCACACACCTTGGGGAGCATGGTGCTAGAACTATCCGCCAGAGCACGTCAAATTCAGTTTTGTGGTTTAGAAAGTATACCTAATACTATGTGACTTTGACAAACTAGTAGCAATAAGTTACCTCCGTGGGAGAGACCACAACAGACAAGATGACTCCACTGTCTTCTGCCGTGGCATTAGGCACTGGCACAAACACAGGCTCTGATGGGTAGGATCCATCCTCCTGCCAAATCTAGCAAGCACAGTAACATATGGATGTGTTTCATTTCATTACTTGTCTACTACAGTTAGCAGAGTTGCAAGTTGGAGTGCTCCCCACAAAGATACTCAGGCATACTCTGTGCTCCATGAAACCTATAGTTCATCCTTTTAATGAATTCTTTTGATTCCAGTAGTGTGATGGTGCCATTGTTGTGACAGTTTGCCCATTATGCCAGGCATCATGCAAACAGGCAGTGAAAAGGGTTCCTATTACTCATTTCATCCAACAGTTTGCGCTGGCACAGGTGTAAGCTACAAGCAGAGAAAACACCACCATCCTAGCCGGCACAGCCATCTTCACGCCACACCAGTGCAGACCATGTTGTGCCCACAAAGCGTGGAGAGAGAGGTACCATGCCAGCAGAGAGGCGATCTATCACCATCACCACCTGAGGGCATAGCTGCTGCTCCTATTGCAGGCAGAGCCATAGCACCCCAAAGCTGCGCTGAAGGAGGGCACTCGCTGCAAAATGAGTATCCAGAGCAGAACAATTAAAATGGGCATCTCTTTCTGAGGATTCCTAACTCTCTCTAGCCTCTGGGAAAGTCTCTGATTAATAAGCATTTAACACTTTGGAGATCATTATTCCCTGCTTAAGGGAGACACAGGAAAAATCCCAGCTTGTGTTGGCAGTTGGAAATATACTAAACCTTGTTTGTTGCCTGAGTCATAAATACTTTGGCAGTTTATCTCCAACTGTCTGTGCTACTTGGGTATTTACTGTACTGCGTGGTAAGGGATGATTCTTCTTTGGCCTGGAAGACATATGCACGCTTTATCCAACCCTTTCTGTTCTGTCATCTGTCTAGGAACCTGGAGTGATATCCTCTCCTGTTTGGTAAGTGTGCCACATTCCTAAGGTGCTAGGTGAAAGATGAAATGAGTAATCTCATCTCAGACCCATTTGAATGAATACCCCTAAAGAGTAAAGTGCCTAGTAAATGACATATCTTCAAGGCCTTTTCAGTGGAATGACTCCTATTGCTGAAAAAAGATAATCTCATTTCACCTCACCTTGAAATTCTTGGTCTCAACATCAACCTTAATCAAGGAATCTCCAACCAAATGCCGAAAACCACATCCATAGAAGTAACGGTACCTCCTACCATTGTACTGACAGTAGTTGATCTGGGGGAACTCCAAGCCCCCAACTTTTTCAAAGCCCTCAGGGTGGAGATTTTCATGTGTGCACCAGACCTAGAAGAAGTGTGCATTACATGAGTGTCAGTTTAGCTTTGACTGGGCAGAAAATCTGACTGGTCCCACCAACCCACTGCACAACCATTGTGGAGAAGAAATGTTTAAAGATGAGCCTGATGTTGCACTGAGGCAGGTTGAAGCACTAATTCAATTCCGTCTCCTGTATCTGTTTCACCCAAAGAACTGACTCATCATCGCAGACCTTGGAAACGTCAAGAATCAGTCTAATGTGAAAAACAGGAGCACGTCCACGTATTCCTGCACTGCTAGCTCAGAAAATCCCAGGTCCAGCACTCAGCAATCTGATGTACAAAGTATGCACAGAGATGACTCCACTCATAGTGGACAACACATGTTCTATACCACCTCATGCCACTATGTAGGGCTGTTCAGAGCTGGAAGCAAAGAGCAGTTCTGTACCCAGGTGAAAGCGTGGAGAAGTTTGTCAATGAAGAAGCCGAAGTTTAGCCAATTATCGTAAAGGCTTATAAACCACTTGGGCATTTTTGGTAAGACACAATCTGTCTTTGCTCTCTTATTTAAGGCAATGTGATAGTCTTTGTACTAAAACACCAAGTCCCTTCTTAGTAATGACCAAACCTTGCTCACTTCCTTGGTGGACAAGATCTGAGAAGGTAATAACACGGGATGATAACTGTTGCAGGCAATCTCACCACAGCCATAAATGCAGTTATAAGTCTTTAATACATACCTTGCCATCTGCATCTTTCACAGCCCTTGCCAATGTGTAAGACAGTGGGTTCAGATTCTTCCCTACAGGTGTGTCTGAATTCACGTTCAGTGGGAGAACAAAGCGACGAGGGAAAGCTCGGGATATTGAGTCATAAACCTATTACAGAGACAGAAAGTTATGGTGATGGAGAGAGGAGAGTGGCGTTTCAGGCTAAGTGACCTTTTGGGGAACAATTCTGGAGTTTTAGACATTCTTCGCACCCCTGAAATCTTCTTCTTTCTATTATGTATTTTACCAAGTTCTGGTAAGGGCTCTGCTTGTTCCAGTACTTTACAGAAGAAAACAAAAAGACAACCAATTAAATGGGTCAGCACTGCTTTCACAGTAATTAATGCTGAGTTGTGTATGCAAATCACTCAGTTATCCTCCAAATCCAGCATTGGAACATATGCTGCGCTATATTTTATTCAGTTAGAACAGACTTACACTGATCCTTTTTACAGCCTGTCCACTTATGCCCCACTGACTGTGTGACTCAGGCCCTTCTTGCCCAACCAAGATCATGAGCTATTAGGGGGATTACAGAAAATGGGACCTCTGTAGCCCAGAGCAAGCAGAGGAGATATACCTGCTGGAAACCCACCCTCTATAGCCGTATTGGTATTAGTGACAGTCCCACTTTGGAAGCCTGAGGCTGAGCAAAGCGCTGAGAAACCTCCACACTATTTTAAATAATATGAACCATGCATGAAAGAAGAACTTTATAAGTATAGAAGCTGCATGTGATTACAAAGCTTCAGAAGAAAAACTGCTTGATTGTAGACTGCCTCAGATCTTTGTGGGAGACAGCATGACACGGACACCAACTGTACTGCTTGCTGTTAATCTCGGAGTGTAAATGTTGTCTCTCTGTGAAATTAATGGAAGGAGCGGCTTGTGCAGAGGACGACAGGACATATCTGACTAAATGCTCTGTATCGGTCTCTGGAGGAGCCTCCCTCTCCCCTGGATGATAAGGTGAGCAGAAGGAGACTACTGTACCTCAGTTCAATGCATGAAGTTAGCCTGCATGATTTTCCTCTTCTGTTCTCAGGTACACATGGACTTCATGTTTGGAAAGTCTAGGGTAGTGGTGGATTTACTTGGGGAGCAAAGAGGAGAGAAAACTAGCAGCCCCCAATGTGGCAGACATTCAGCAATTTGCATGAGAGGAGTAATTCCACCATTGCCACTGAAGTTCATTCCAGCCAAGTTTAGAGCCCCAAATACTTCCAAATAGTAAGCCTTCTAAATAAATTAGGTGGCAATGTCCCTGTTTTGGTGTTTTTCAGTTACTTCAATCTGTAACTCACCAGTTCAATGTGAAACTTCTCTTTAATCATATGTGTTAATCTTGAAACCCTATTTTCAAAACTTCTATGTTTTATGTAGCCACAGTAAACTGATTGGTTGAGGAACGCTGCCAGACAAAATATGGTTTAGTCAGCAGGCAAAAGCACTAAACATGATTCAGGGAAAACAGACAAATCATGCTCAGGCATGCCTGAGTCTTTCAGCGTAAATTTAAAATTCAGTTCTGAAATGACTTGCACTCTTGTGTGTGTGTATACAGTTTAATGGCTATGCTACTTGTCAGTTAAAGAACGTGGGTGTTGGAAACACATGCCTAATGTTGACATAAGGACACCTTCAGAGAGATCAAATTATAGCTCTTTTGTGCTCAGAGAAGGCTGAACAAAAGCTGGAATCAGCTTGCAAAGAAAATGGTCCTATTAACACTATGCTGTACTGAATTAATGTTCACCACATCTTTGCAAAAAAACAACAAAGGAAAGCAGAACAAAATGACCCTACAGGGACACAGCTATACACTTTTCAGATCAGAACTGACTTGCTTCTAGACAGCTCAAAACATAGACAGAGGAAGTTCAGATTTGTCTGAACATGTTGTAGAAATGCCTGCCCTTCACCCACAATATGGTGGGTTTCCAACAAACACATCTGCAGTACAAGAAACTGAAAGCACCCCCACTTTTCCAGTGTATGACCTATGCAAAATAATGACTCTTACACAGCTTTAGATAGTGCTTTTGACAGAGTTGGATATAATAAGTAATTTATGAGTACATGCTGTTGTGAGGTGAATGTGAGGAACAGTGTAGGGGTTTCTGTGATGTTTGTGTTTCTGTGATTTACATAATAAAGGCTGGTTTTCTGAAGTAATGCCTTTAAACAACAGGGTTTCTTTTCTTTTTCTTTTGCCCTTTAAAAGTCATGCCAAAACTTATTTTGCATACTTTCTTGGAGGAAAAATTTTATTACACAAGGATATGGAAAATGAGTATCATTAAAAATGAGGTTTTTAAAACAGAAGTACATTCTACCAGGCTGAGGGAGATGCGTGTCACACACCAGTTTTAAAAGTTTCAAGGAAACTCTCTATGGAGATTATCTGCTAAGAGATTTAAAAGGAGAAAAAAATACCAACATATCAGTGGATCATAATTTTAATTTTTCCATATAGTTGTGGTTCCTTTCCCCAGTTCACATCCTCTGCCTTGTGGTCCCCCATAGTGTTCTCCATTCTACTAACCTGAGCCTTGCTTCAGAAAAGTAACTCAACCGGCGTGGAGCCCCGTCAGATCCTATGCAACACAAATGAAGAGATCTTACCTGATCTAGACCTTCCCCACTCCTCCGCAGATTCTGAAGTTTGTAAGTAGCCAGAGTTGTTCCATCATCCTGGCAGCACAGATCAAGGACCACACAGCCATGATCTTCAAAGGCATTGATTTGATGGAAAGTAGCAAAGGGCTTACTGTACCACTGTCCTGGAAGCACCTACAGTGACCATAAGAGAGGCTAAATTTTCTCTCTAAAGATCCTAGCCACACCTCAAAGAGTTTTCTCTTCTCTCCCCCATTTAATTCCCTGCTCATTCCTTGGTATTTGTCTTGTGTCCTTGTGTTACTACAGAATGGCTGGTTTAAGCCAGTAAGTAGGCAAAAACAGATGAAGAAAAGCCAAAAAATAAAGCAGCCCAGAATAGGCCCCTTGCTGTCATGACTTCATCCCTATAGCATCATTCCCAGCCTATGACTGACCTTTTCATACTCCATAGTACTTGGGATCTGCATTTCAGTCCCTGTGCTGCAGTCCCAGGACTCCCAAACTGCTTATTTCTGCCTGTTCTTTTAGGGCTGGCAAAGAAATGAATCAAGGCATGAAGTAATCCCTCTTATAATAAACCTACACCCATGCTTATAAAGCTTATATTGCAGTAACTTCTGGGTTGATTCATACACCTATCTGTGGCTGCTACCCAGCACTCTTCTCTTGGAATCTAAGATTCCAGCTACAGCTGCACAGCTGCTGCAAAGGCCGAAGACCCACCTACCTCCCCAGTGTGCTTATTCACCACATGGAAGCAAGTATTGTACTGAGGCTCCCAGCTTATCCCTTCAGAAATGGCTTTCCCACGGAGTTTGGAAGAGATAATCTGCAACAGATTCAGCTTGATGGGTTGCTCAATGAAAATGATGTAGTTTTCACTCATTCCTCAAAAGAGAAGGAAGGACATATCATCCAAGTGTTAGGCAAATGAGACAATAAAAAATCTCGGGGGCAGAGGGCAGTGAACAGCCCTTTCTGCCTCACAGTAGGCAAAATCCACAGAGTTTGAGATAGAAAGCATTCTTACCAAAGCTGTGATAGTAGGAGGGTTTCATCTTATCCATTGGAGCAATGGAGCACAGCACTTTCGCTCCCTCTAACGTGTCACTACAGTTTGACTTTTGTGGAGGGACCTGAATGATATTATACCTAGACCCTGGAAAGGAGAAAGGGTTCAACACCACTGAGATGTGAGACTGTCCACATCATGAAACGACAGTCGGGCTCTGTTCCTTTTTGTTTCCCTAGAATACTAGGAACCACGGTCACAGCTAAACTGAGCAGAAAACAAAAAGCCAGTTATCAAGTCAATAGAACAATCTACAGAGGATAACCTAGCAAAAGAAAGAAGCTTGAAAGGAAGTAGAAGGATCTTCTCAGTCTGCTAGACTGCCATCTAATTTTACTGTCTGCAATGCATTCCTTATGTTAAATTAGAGTGTCCTATAATAACAGGCTCAGGAAGAAAACCAAGTTCATAGCTTGTGTATCAAAGGAAATTAAAACTTTGAGCCTTGGTGATGACTGATGCTCATTTAATAAATCTGAGCATATGGAGAGAATGGCACATTTGAATAATAATCTATAGTTTGGTCTTTCCAGCTGAAAACAGCATGTGCTGCAAAGCTAGATATTGCTAAAGCCAAAAGGAAATGAAAACAGCAAGAATGAAAAATGATCAAAACTGGGCAACTATTCCGTGAACTGGAACCAGCCTGAGGTATCATAATAAGGGGCAGTGGCTGTTTTCACAGGCCTCAGGCACCTCAAAAAGAAGGCTTTCATGTAACTAATGGTGAATGCTAGCTCTGAGCAGCCACGTCAATGTAACTAGATCCCAACTATATGTAAAGCTCATAGTTTCGGGAAGAAGAAAAATATCCCAGAAAATTCAGCTTTGCTGTAAGAAAGCCAGGTCACTGTAATACATTCCACCTTCTCTCCTGTATAAACCCTTATGGTCCTTATCAAAAGCCAATTATTTTAAATGGAAAACGTGTGGCTAATTGTGAAAATTCTTCGGATGAGGCTTCAGCACTGGATGGGACTTTAAAAATCATTCTCCTGTTTTCCATCAAAGCCTGGGAGAGGAAGAGGGGAATCTGTTGGATATTCATAGGCCAAAGTCAGAAGCATCTGAAACTAATTGCTGAGAGAAGCCATTTTTATGGGACAGATTGATACCCTGAAATAAGAACTAATCCGGTTTGCCATCATTTTGACACAAAGAGAAACAGCAATTTCAAGGTCTCTTTAGAGACTGAAGTTTCTTCAACAACTACTCGTTGAAGCAGCGGCAAGAAGCAGGCTGTACACCCTGCCCACAAGCCAGGCCTGGTCATGCCCAGTCTTACCATGTTTCCCATAGGAATTGCCCATGTTGTATGTCGTCCCATCAGACTCATAATGAGGATGAGCAGTGGCCCCATTCACTGCAACAAATTTGCCCCAGTCTACCTGCAAATGCCAAAGATTTTCAGTCAGTATAGAAGTTTCCTATTGCTCTGTAACAAGCCACAGTCTTTCTAAATGTCGGTTTCGTGAAAGTCTGAGGAAGAATAGCTTGATGATTATGGCCCTAATGTGGGACCTGGACTTAAGCCTTCATTTTGCCTGTAATCCTGGAATCCTTGAAAATTAACAATGTTTCTCTCTGTATTAGTCTTACCAGTAAAATGAGACTAACAGCACTAGCCATTTCTCTGGGAGACATGAACATTATTAATGGCAGGAAGTGCTGACACAGTGGGGATGTTGCCCATATAAGCATTTTAGCTAGGACTCCATGTAATAATCACAGACAGACATGCGTGAAGAGACAGTCACTGCCCCAAAAAATCACCAAGTTTTTTGAAAGCACCCATAGCTACTTGACAGTCAGTGTTTACTCTCCTCAGAGAAAACAGTTTAGCTTCACTGCCTACAGCTAGAAGGAAGAGTTAGGGCAAAGGTACAATTGTGACTACTGTTAACATGTATTCCTGGTTCCTGGGTTAGGGTGTAGTTTGGACTCAGACAGTGGAGGGGATGTGTTGGGAAGAAAGTCTGAAGGAAAAAGTTGGAGGAAGATCAATCCATGCATTGAAACATTAAAGCACGGAAGATATGCTTCTTTTCCAAAAGTTAAAAAAAACGGCTTTCAAGTATCCAACCTGAGACCCTTTGGAAGGCCCCAGTAGAAAAGAGTGCCACACCACCGGAAGCTTAGAAAACCATGACCTTTTAAGGCATCTCAAATCAGAGTTTAAATGTGAAATCATCCCTTCCATTTCTTCACTTAGCCAAAAAATACCAGTCTGCATCTAAAAAGCAGCTTAAGGGGAATTTTTTTTAATGACAAGGTGGCTCAACAGAGCTGAACATTCAAACTAAAAATACCCACGCATCTTTTCATCCCTGCATTATGGTTTACAAAACAGATAAAATAGCAAATTGTCAAACTCTCCATTTCAATATGCAAGTAGCATACTATACTTCATAAACAGAGTTTCTTCATGAATCACAACTGATCCTGTAGGGAGGGAGGGACTCCCTCGAGATCTGAGTGTGCGCTGAGCCTGGTATTTTGTGGTATTAAATAGTCCATGGTAACATATAGGCACAGTAGTTAATACTGATTTAGGAACGGCAGAATCCTTCTTCAGTCATTCTTACAGTTGTCCAGCCCAGCAAATACCCAAATCCCCTCTAAGGGTGCAGGCAGGGGGGCATATAGCTTATGCTGTCATATCACAAGTCATATTTTTCCCTCAAATACAGCCACACTCCTGTGAGATGATGCACAGAACATACGGGAAGACTTCTACTCTGACTTTTTGTTCACTTGCTAGCATGGGAGAAAATAAAGTGGCAGCTGAACTTTGACTTGACTTTACATTGACTTCACCACCCATTTGCAACAGAGGTTTTAGTCAAGACTTTGAAGGACCGTTTTGGAGTGTTTAAAGCTGGAGGTGTAAGAAGGAGATAACGGGAACAGATAGGAAGAATGAAGAGACAGGGCCAGAATACAGATCTGAGATCAGTGATGTTAACTTCTTCCTGTATGCACTTTTATTCTTCACACCCTGGTAGGTACAGACAAGTCCAGACAAGTAGTGAGTGCACTGGAAGAATGCCAGCTGTACCCAAACGGAAATGAGTCTATATCTGTCTCTCCCTTTGCTTGCTACAGTGGGCAGTGACTGAATCTTCACTCATGAGAGCTGCCTTATTGCTAAGTAGATTTTTCAGGGACTCGAGCACACCATGAAGAGATGCTTATGGCTATGGCCTAGAGCTCCACTGATCATTTCCTTTGGAATCTGGGTTCCCCCTTGCTGCTCTTAGAAACAGCAAGGAGTGATTCTCCTGTACCATGAGCTAACCCCCTTATCCCACCTGCCCACACCTTTTCCTTTGTTTCAAGCGTTTCCGGGTCCACTTTGTACATGAAGATGTTCTCGTTGCTGACATAATAGTCTCCTTTATACATGACGTAGTTCACGCTGGCATTGTCACTTGGTTCTGAAATGAAATCCCGGAGTCGTACACAGCTCTGTTTAAGCTTGCGTGACATTATAGCAAGTTAGACATGTTTAAACAAATAAACCCATTTGCAATGACACTAATCCCTCTGTGATTGATTAGAAATATCTCACTAATCTACAAAGGCACTCAGGAAACTGTCTGCACAGGTGAGTTCAGGATAAAAGGACAAGGACTGGTTCTAGTGGAAATCACTGCAGTGAAGCCAAGATAATCTTCATACTTCCATACGCCCTTTGTTTCTGACCTCTTATTTCTTCATATCCCTCCCCCTTTCCTCCCTAGCCAAAGTCATCCTCTCCGACAGCTGTATGAAGAGTGCCATGTTTGATTTACAGCATTGGAAACAAGAGAGGCAAGACTTGAAGCTACAACTTGGGCTGAGGGGAGGGCAGGGATGCTATTTGTGTGACAGGGCTTGGACAGGGAATCCTTCTTCTTCCCCTTCTTCTTCCCTTTCTCTTTAAAACTGAGTCAGGGAGATGCCTTTTGAGAGCTGCACAACAGCCAGAGCTGTTCTTGCTACTCCTAGGGAAGCTGAGACTCACTAGCCAGGTGGCCGAGAAGAGCTGAGAAAAAAGCGATTTCCCCCCAGCTGAACATTGTGTGTGTGGTCAACACAGAGCCTGAAGTTGGTACAGCAAAAGCCCGGAGGACAGGCGTTCTTGTAGTGAGGAATAGCCTACATGTGTGTAAAGAATCAAATAGGCAAGGGTGTGCAGGAACAACCTGCTGGAGCTTGGAAAAGAAGATGGGAGATGTAGATAGTTCTGAAATTTATTGAGAGAGCTGGGGTGGGGAGTTGGGGAGCTAGACAGACCAATGAGTGAAGGTATGAGCACCTTTAAGAGAACAGATGACATGGCAGGACAGGATCCATCTCCTCAGGGAAGATAAGAAGCAGAAGATGGTCACACACATAAGCAACAAGTTGCAAACTTTAGGTCTGTTCTGGTTTTAGTGGAAAGTACTTTGCTTGCATTTAAGCCTATTTCTTTCCTAACATACACAGAATCCTACAGGTAATGGTACTTCCGTTCCTGTGCAACACCGTCTCTCACCCTACTCATATCACCTCCTGCACCTTAGTACAGGAAGGGAAGGATTAGCCCACTTACCCTACAAGCTTAGCAAGGCAAGGGCAAAGCTGTGTCTCAGGTAGAACGGCAGATTGTAACGCTCATTATCAGGACTGCACAGGGTGGTTTTGGGGGAACAATTTCTGTTGGAAATTTGCAACAAACTCTGGAATGGAGTGAGCTGAAGTGGCACTAAAACATTAAAATGAATGTGCCTCTCCCAGCTAAGTCTAACACCAACTTGCGTTTTTGTTGTTGTTGTTGTTCCAAGGGGTCATCTTCTAAGAAAAACATGGGCTCAGAATAGGCCTACCAGACTTCCTCACATCTCCCTTTAAACGTAACCACAAATTCCCCAAGAAAATCTCAGAACATTTCTTATTTTTTAGAAACCCTCTTACGTGGCATCTCAAAGCGTGACATGAAGCGCCCAAAGACACTCTTGCATGGGTCTGGCATTGCTAGTGTCCCAAATTCTGAGACCACGATGCGGTTGTGCTGGGTGTTAGTCAGGTAGGAACTGCTCTGCAGAAACTTGCTCCGGTATGTCACTGTGCCGTTCTCCAACTGGAATTGATGCAACAGGGCCATGCCATCAAACCAATGGTTAAATCTTCAAGAAGAGATAAATATGAGAACAAGAGTTGGGCACTATATGATGTTCTGCTACACTGTTCCGTCTTGCCTTTAGGTTTATTATTGTTTGTAAAAAGCTACTGCCTAGATCCCATGAACATTTAAACATGCATAGCCTTGTGATGAGTCTGGGAAAACATTTGAATTCAGTGAGATGAATCAAGTGTATTTGCAGCTGTGGGACCTGAAGTTAGATGCTGACTTTCAGTGAGATTTGGGCTCCCTGTATTACTTTTGAAAGTGGACCTCAGGGACTTCTGAAAATGCTATGTATAAGCTTTGGGGGGAAATAATCTATATTGGTAAACCAATCACTCTGCAAACTTCTACATGGGGAATAGAAATTATGCTTTACTGTACAATAAGAATAGAAATTATTACTGAAAGCCCAACCGCACAAGAAGGAGCCTTTAGCTCTCAGCTCTTAGCAGGATGCTATTCTCTCTGAAGTGAGAAATCTCTGAGACTTTGAGAAAAGCTTATGGCCTACCTCTGGAAATATGATAAGATGATCACCTTTGGCCAGTTGCTGCCATCAGCTTTGTTGGAGGAAGAGCTAGGTTTTTCAATTAGCTAGAATGGCAGATTACAAGCCAAAGGCAGTAGTTGCCTTCTTGAAATATTTTAATATATTATTTTTAAAATTAGATGGATTTGCTTCTAAAGCAACTCACACAATTTAGTGCAATCAACTTTACAAATCCTGTCCTGGATTTCAGAGTGCTCGTGGGATGGACTTTTGTTAATGACAAAGGACTAGGAGTGTGGATGTTTTAATCCCCAGCTCTGTTCCCTCATTATATCATTCTGAGTAGGTCACTGCCTCTCTGTGACTCAGCTTCTCCAACCTTAATAAGTTAACCATGCTCCTATTTTCAGAGAGCCCACTGGGAGTTTCCAGATGAGGGAGCAACTGTTCTTAAAAGAATGATAACATAAGCATTTCTTCCGTGCCTTACTTAAAAAGAAACTAAAAGGTGCTCTAAACAGTGGTGAGACATTTGGGGAGGTCCCCGTTAGGTTTAGGCAGCACTCAGGCCAGAATCATTTCACAAACTCACCAAACCTGGACTTACTTCTCCTCGCCAAACTCAAACTTCCCGGGACCATTCCTCAGAAGATTGCCATTAATCCATTTGGGAATATGTCCTTTGATCTTTGCTGGGATGGGCTGAGGGGTCTCCTCTACTGTCTGCATTAAGGGCGAGATGCATTGCAAACCCTTGGGGCTGTGGAAGGTGATTTGCTCTTTTGATGGGCTGGGCAGGAAATTCTTTAAACCTGCAAAGAAAGTAGTGAGAACAAAAAGCAGGTAACTAAGATATTCACTTGAATAAACAGACAATTGCTAGAGCTTGAGTTTGGATGTCTCAGAGAATAGCATTCAACGTTCTGCAAGCAGCCAAGCTGTAGTGGATATTCAAACTAAAGCTGTGTTCCCATAATATCCCACACATCCACAGGGAGCTGAAAATCCAGTGGATTTAACTCTACTGTAGTTAATCCATTAGAGACACCTGTTCTGCAGTCCGAAGGAGGTAATAAAATATATGATGATAGGAAAGAAGCGAACTTTTATTTCAATTAAGGAAGCTTATAGTTGGAATTTATTTCAATAAATAACTGGGAGCAAGTAACATACAGATATTTATTATAAGAACCTGTGAGGCTGCAAAAAGAAATTGTTCCAAGTTGGGATGAGACACAGAGTAATGCTGAGGGGGACAACTAAAAATAATCTCCCAGTGATTTCTGACAAGCAGTCTGCTGAAGAAAGTGACAGAAAGGAGCTAGTCTTACTGCTGCAGACCAAAGCTACAAGCAGAAAGATGTAACTAGGCACCTTGTGAAGTAGTGCATGTTGCCTTTATACGACAATCTTGCCAAAACCAAGGCAGAGCTGGGCACACCTCAGATAGAAAAACTGCATTCTAAAACACCCTCTAACTCCACCTTGGTATCACAATCATGGGTGAATTAAACAGACAAAAGAGACTGTACATACTGGGACATTTTCCCAGGACTTGTAATCTAATCGGCCACCACCCAAGGAGTTTCCAAACATAAAGCAGAGCGCAGAAAAACAACACAGAACACATCAGAAAGAGATCAGGATACTTAAGCAGGATACGCTGCTGGCTTTTTTTACTTTTGCTGCATTTAAAATCTTCCTAAGGTCTTTCTACTGTTCAGTCACTAGTGCTTGGCCTTTAATCTTTATAGCCATATTCATTATTGATTCTTCTGTAGACCCAGATTTTCGCCCTTTTTGTTTGCAAAGTAAGAGAAGTTTTTTGTAAAGTTCTTGACTGCAAAAGCTTTTGCAGTAAAGCATAAACAGGAAAGAAAAATCAATGCAGCATAGAGCAAGCTGAATACAGAGGACAGGGACAAGCACTGTCCATTGCTTTGAGGTTTGGAGCACTGCAATTAAACATATGGTTCATGTCAACTCCATGCTATCAGATTGGATGCAAGGATCACTGTGCATGGCCTCTAGCCTGCGCTATGCCATCACAACCCTCACTGTGCTTATGCTCACTGCTGCTTATGGATGAAGTCACTAATGCAGCAACATACAATTTAACAAGAAGTGGTAACCAGGTGAAATCATGGTCAGCGCTGCCTCAGACACCTCTGGCTAGGACTTAATCTGAGCTGGGTTTAACCAAGGGTTTCTGAAACAGTGTTGAAAAATTGTGCTATAAGGTTGCTCACAGCAAGAAGCAGCATTTTTCACAGCTAAAGCTAATGCATGGTTTTCCTAATGCTGGCAATTTCACAGTGGAGAAATTTTATGCTACCAATATTCCTTTTAACTTGAATAGTCAGCCAAAATTCAGGATCTCTCAGCTTGGGAGTTTAGGGGAGGGGATGTACTGTGGTATTAGGTTCCTTCAAAACAATGTGCTATTTTTAACAAAACTGTACAACATCCTCCACTGAATTAAAAAAACCAAAACAGTTTTTCTGCCTATAGTACAAAGGCTCTTCTAGAAAAACAAAAATAAAGGAGCTCACTAGGAAGAACATCCCACGGGACAACCAGGAGGAGTCCCAGTGGACTACTGTAAATCCAGGCAAGCCATAGCTTGTTACACAACAAATGTTACATATATGATGTTAAAGAACCCAAAGTCTTGGAATATAGGTTGTCATGTTTTCTCTACACTGCACATGGATGACTCTGCTAAGTTGGCATTATTTGAAATGCAGTAAACCAGAAGCTCATAGGCTATTGAAAGGTTTACAGGTCAGTTCTCAAACTCACCAGTACTATGATTACAGAAGCTCAAAAAGGCAATTGCTGGCTTTTCCCCTTGCACAAAAAAAAATACAAAACCAAAAATAACCGCACCCCCCCCCAAAAAAATGGAAGTCAGGAAGAACGCAAATGAAACTGAGCTGAAATACATTTACAGGACAGGACAAAACATATTAAACAGATTTACTTGGTAAGTAAATATGCAATAGCAGAAAAGGATAATTTCTGATGGAGCCTCTTGTTTGAATGCAATATCCCCCTTACATAGTTATAGGACAAAAGCATCAAGAAAGTGTGAACTGATTGGAATGCTGTGTACTAACAGCACACAGTTAGTTATTGGCTCCAGTAGCCTGGCTTGCAAAGCCTCATCAACACAAGGATTGTTTCAGCAATCCATTTAGCTGCAGAGGTGGATTTACCTAGAAAGTACGCAGGCTGTTGCCTTCCCTCCCAATGCTATCACCTCCTCACCTGTCACAGGCTTCATGTCCACAGGTCAATGGAGTTCCTTTGCTACACTGCTCCATGCTCACTGTAAGACCATTGAGTCCTGATGAAGATTTATGTGTAAGTGAAACACTAATAAAAGGGATAGTGTGGCATACAGAAATCCATTCCTGAACCAGGTCTAGTACAGACAAAACCACATACTAGAATCCAGGCTGATACTGAACTTCATTCTGACTTTTTGATGTAGCAATTTGTTCTGGTTATACTAGTCACTTTCACCACTGCTTCTTCTAGCCTACATTCCTTAATCCAGGTGATTAAGTGAAGCTGCTGCACAATTTACCTGTGAGCCTCTGAAACCATGTGTTCACATCTACAGAGGAAATTTGCTGTTTCAGACAGGAGAATATCTGCAAAAGAACTGAGTTGGCAGGCAGCATTTTTCTAAGCTAGCTTCTTTAGAACAGCCACAGACAGAATGGGTGTTAGGCATGCAGGAAGCTAAATTGCAAGATCCCTTCAATGTGGTTCTCTGGCTTGCCAATCCTCAAATCCTTCTTTAGATCTCTAATATGGTAAGTCAGCTAGATAAAGAATTCAGGCTGCAGGGCTAAAGCAATTAACCTCAAACCACCAACATCCTCTCCCTCTTAGAATTCAATTAAGTTCTGATTAAATCCTATATGAAGCACTCAATCTGATCCCAACACTAGTGCTTCAGAGTATTTCCTTAGACATAAGGAAGTAGAGGCTTTTCACATCAACCAACACCTGGCAGGTTTAGTGACTGCCGTCAGTATGTGCAAAAATGCAGCTTTAGTAGGTCAAGCTGCGGTTTGTAAAGATGTAAAATACGCAGAAAAAATGAGAGTGTGTCCCTAAGGAGACATTTTTGCATCCAAGCAGACACAAAGTTGGCATGACCAAGGATGGCACTACATTGAAACTTCCTGGAGAGCAGCATAATTACACACAGGAATTTAGAAAGATAAACTTCACAAAAGAGCCTGAACAGGACTGGAAAAGACCTCCTGGGTCATCTCCTCCCAACTGCTGCTGCAGAAAGTCATATATATGAACTCTCTCTTAAAAGTTACTATGTTTCCTGGCACTTATCCCCTCTTTGGAAGACTGCTCATTGTCCAGATGATTAGAAAAATCCTTTGAATTTACAGAAGGACTTTATTCACAGGACAGTTTGTCCCCCTTGCTCTTCTGTCAGCACTGTTATGTGGCTTTGATAGTTCTCCCTCTCTTGTGTTTACCACACCTTGTATTTAGAGTGAGGAATCATTTCACTTCCTAAGCTAAGCAAGCCAAGTTCTTTTCATTTTCCTTCTCCTGTGATAACCTTGCCATTCACATGATCATTTTAGTAATCCTTCCTGAAATCTGGTCTAGTTAGAATTCATCTAGTTAGAATTCATTTCAAGACATAGTCTAGAAAGTGTCTGAGAACAGGCTATAAACAACAAGAATGTGTAATACCCTGTCCTATCAGACCAGAGACAAAGAAACAAGCACAGCAAGATAGTGTACTATCTTTCCTTCTGGGAGCCACTCGAATTTGCTGAAGATCCTGACAGTAATGCATGCAAAATGTAATCAAATCATGATACCCAGATGAGTCAAAACAACTTTTCAGAAACATGACAAGTCATTGTAAGACAATTCTGAAAAGCCAGGAGGAGGGCAGGGGTGCAAGGAGAAAAAAAAAAAAAAGGCAGGTTTGCTCTAGTGAGTTTGTTCTGAAGAGATTCAGGACAAGAAACAAGACAAAAATAAGCAATGACCTCCTCTAAACTCGGCACAACACAAAAAAAATGTGTCTTTTACTTGCATTACGTAAACTGCCTCAGTATTGCAGACCACTAGTCTGATATGGAAACAAGATGTCAGGGAGTTCATTAGAGACTATCATCTACAAAGCAATGCAGCATTTGAGGAAGGCAAGGGTGGTTGGGTAGATGTGATCAGTCAGGTTCTTTGCAGGGACTTTATGCAACCTGCCCCTTTTTTTCTTTTTTTAAGGAATCATTATCTGTGCAATGTACTGAGATTTGATCAATAGCAGCAGCAACAAACAACACAGGCTAATTAGCACATGGCGCTAAGACCAGAAGGGCCTAGTGCAACTCATTCCCTCCTGCCAGCACAGGAAAGGTTTATATTCATTCAAAAAAAAAAATCAAGCTGCTGCAATACATATGCAGGACAGTACAATACAGAATAAACACATCAAAGGAATGAATTTTGTTGCTGATCTGTGAGTGACCATAGCTGTGTTTAAAAAAAAAGGAAGAAAAAACCACCATGGCTGCACATCCTACACTTCTTCCCTATTAAAAAAATAATAAATCTGAATAAAGTCTACCCTCCAAATTTAATCATAATTTAATACTAAAAACTGTTACATTTATCTGCACGTACTCTGAAATGCACTGGGCAGATGGAACACAAACACCTGCTACTTGAATGCACTATTCATGAACAATTGTAATAAAGGTGTATCACCTTCAGATAAGAGCTCAGCCATAAAGCTTAACTTATTGTAACATCTAGCTACCCAAGAAGACACCAGTCTCTGCAAAGGACAGAAGACACACTGGTTTTTAATGTTGACCAACATGTAAATAAAATGAAATACTGACTCTGCTCTACTGTTCTGGCTACACTTCGAGACAGAAGAACTTGAATAAGCAATAAATCAAAGGCACTACAGTCCCAATGGGGCTTACTGTATTTGCTTGAACATAAGCACAGAAAATAAGCACAAGATTACAACCTGTCATCTCAAAAAACTCATTTCCGGACTACGATTTCCATTTTACCTCAAACCTTTAAAAATAGGCTTAAGATCTATACTTTCTTTGGCACATCAGAGCAGAGGCAGTGCCAAATAGAGCACTGTAATTTTTCCTCAAATCTTTTCTAAAGATTGTAAGCAATTACTACAGAATTATCATAGCCTGGCATTGTTTGTTCATGTATTGTTTCCATTCAAAGAGCTGTGTGCCATGATTTCTCTGCCTGTCACAAACTGACATCCTAGCATTGATTATTTATATCCAGAAACAGTGGAACCAAGGACAAGGATCTTGAAAAAGTTTCTGTACAGAAGAAGCCACCCCACCTGCTTTAGGTAGGGTAGCAATGAATCAGAATTAAATTGTACTCAAACAGCAACGGGTGGGGCAGAAAGTCTTAAGAGTAGATGGAGGAAACACAGAAGCCATTTGCTAGCCGTGAAATTGAAACCACATTGGATATAGCAAATCCACTTTGATTTTAACCTACATATTCAAATCCAAGGCATGGGGACCACCAACATTTGTCTCCACATGCAACTGCACCATCTAATTGCCTGACTCAGAAGGAACATCCAGGACCAGACTTAAGGGCAGACTTTAGTAAACAGAATGCTCACAGTTGGTATTCTTCAAGCAGGGAGAGTGAAGCAAGAATTCTGTTTTCCCTGAGGATTCAAGCAAATTCAGAATAACCATACAGCTGATTTGGAAATCCTCTGCCACAAGATATGGGCCACATTATGGTCCCTATAAATCACAGATTGGAACAACAGGGCAAGCAAACCGGCTTTCCCCATGCCCCCACTCTGCACTGAAGTTGCTGTAGCTATCGATTTCCTTCATCCAGACTCTAGCCTTCACCCTCTGCCTTCACCAGAGTTGAACCCCTCAGCTCACCTAAGTGTCCCACACTGATTTCTGAACTGAAGTTGTTGCACTTGCCTTGTGTCTGCTGGGAAGTCCCCGTACTTGACTCCTTGTTCCATCCAGCTTGTTGATTTCCCATTGTCAAGGGCTCAGCCACCCACTTCCTTGCTAACAGGCAAAGAAGAACATAAAAGAAGTGACAGAAAACACAGGGAGAAAGAAATGGAGAAAAGGAGTGGAGAAAGGCTTGTCAAGGGAGGTAAGGGAGAAAAGCAACTGTGAACTGTGCATACTCTTGCATATGAAATATCTGTTGATTCCACCTGTAGAAATAGATTCTATACTTCAGGGGTGGGTTTTTGATGTGAAGAAAGTGTTTTTTCTTTTATTATCACTGTTTCACTCAAATGCCTGAACAAATAATAGAGGGCTTTCTTTTTCATGATTCAATATTCTCACCTTTTAGCTAAATTTAGACAATTCTATATCAGCATATATCAGCAAGCTTTTTCAAGAAGACCTTAGTAGAAGTCACGGAAAATCCATAATTTTCAAAAAGGTACAGAAAATAAGGCAAGGAAATTTGCAGGCTTTTCCTGTCACTCAGGTAATCAAGACAAGAAACACAGCTCTTTCTGTTCCTATGCAGTTCAGCTTCAAAGTATAATGAAAGAGGCAGAGTGCAAGAGAATTTAAATTTAGCACAGAGCCCCAGTTTAAACAAGATTATACAGTTGTTGCAATCTGCTAGCAGATCAAAAGAACATCATAAATGTAGGCATATAGGCTTTTTTTCCCAGCAGGAAAGTGCTTTCTCACACCCTGAAATGCTAATACCATAGGGTGTTTTATATAATATTCCCAATGCTACAGTTAGTACTTGGTCATTTAGTTTGCATTAATTACTCTGCCTCTGAATTTTCTGTCTTCCATCTCACAGATGTAGTTGATGACACATGCCTTACGCCAACTTAGTAACATGTGCAGCGAAAAAGAAGCCTCCTGGACTGTTCCTAAATTTGTATCCATGGATGTGTTCTGGTGGCACAACAAGGCACGTTTGAGAACCTTTCAGATCTTTGGATACCCCAGAAGCAATCCTTTGATTCTAAAGGGGAGGAAAACACCACCACCATCAGCACCAAAAAGCAGAGATTCCTGTGAATTAAGTCATGATCTTTATTGGTTCCTATTTTGTAATAACAGATCTCACTCTCTTAGACAAAAAAAAAAAAAAAGACAGCTCAAGCTGTGCAATGATGGCACAAATTGCCGAGTTCGGTGGTGATACAAAATCCCTTGGAGTAGTTTCCCACTTGTATGTTCAGATCAAAGCTTCAGTAATGTCGCTGCTCTAAACAATCCTCTCCCTTTCACAGCCCGCTTACACGTCTCACAGCAGGCTCTCTCGCAGAATCTGCTGCCTACTGGTTTTCCAGCGATAAACCATCAGTATCTGCTAGTAATCCGAGGGAATCTGTGCAATGTACTTGCCTCTCCTGTTTATCTTTTCAATAAATAACAGAGAATTTCTGGCTTCTAACAAACACGTCAAATTGCTTAGTTCCTAATTTCTGATCAATAGAAATGAAATTGCTCTACCGACCCGTGTCAGCAGCAGCTCTTAACAGCAACCGAAACCCCCTTTCCAAGAGGATGGGATAGAAGGATTTGTTTGTTTATGTATTTTACCTGGAATGAATTGCATCAAAGAGCAGAGGAAATGCCGCAAATTAGCAAGCAGGAGGCTGATGGCAGACAAAAGGATTTTGGAAAACATATTCCGCTGGGAAGAAGGCATCAGATCGGAGATGGTCAGGCAAAGGTACCGGTGCCAGGATGATAGTGTGCAGCCAGCACTGATGGATCGGTTGGAGAGAGCTGCCTGACATCATCATTTCAGAATAAAAGCCAGGAATGTCTGCCCTAGCAGGGCAGGATGAATGAGCCAGCCAGCCAGCCTGCCTGCACTTCACTCCACCGCTACAGCCGGGCCAGGCAGGCGCAGGGCATGGGGGAGACCTGCCTCCAGCCCGAGGAGCTCAGCAGCCCTTAGACCCTTTCGGCAGCAGGGCCAGGTGAGTTGCTGAAGTGCCAAGACATTACCACTGGTAGGAAAAATGCTTTATCGCTATTTGCCAGTTGGAGCTGGAGAAACTGGAAGAAAAGGGAGAAGAGATGTGTCCCTATACTGAGGTAGCCAGGCTTCAAGGCAATTCTTTTAAAAATTCTTGTCACCGTCTCTTGTATTTTTCACCTCTCAAAAATACTTTTTGTTTTGTTTCAAAATCTGAGTAACCATTTTGCACCTTACAGAATCTCAGGGCTTTAGGATTACTGGTTGCCACACCAGATTGGGCCATCAAACCAGGTAGGGGAGGACCAGTGACAGGCCGTGCTCTGCTGCTTCAAACTAAGATGGACCTTAGATGGACTCTTTCCTTCAGGATGCCGAGAGGAAGCTGCTAGCACTTTGCAAAAACACTGTGATGACTATGTTTCATGTTTTTAAGCAGCTCTTAAAAGCTGCCCTATCCCTTGAGAGAAAGCAAGGCAGCACACAGAGTACTCTGGGTAGCCCATTCCACTGTCCTTAAAATGGGACAGATTATTACTCACCCTAAGTCTTCTGCTGTAAATTAAGCTGATTTCTTCTTGTCCTTTCTACAACACACGGTGAACACCTGACTACTGTCCTTTCTATAAGTTATCTGTTATCATGCCTTCCCTTGATTTGTACTTTCTCTGAATTAAACAAACTCAACTGCTTCAACCTTTCCTCACAAATCATGTTTTCTTTGCCCTTTATTATTCCTGTTTCCCACTCTGCCCATCTTCCAGCTAAGACCAAACTAGCAGATAGTAAAGGAGAACAACTATGTTTTTATGTCTTATCTGCTACCCTGTAGCTAACACATCTCAGCTCTGTTTTTTTCACCACACAATAACATCACACCAACTCTAGCTATTGTTCTGGTTCGTAACATATATGATTCCCCTTGCTAAGCATAGTGCTTTTCCCTTGTCTTTTTTGAATTTTATCTTGATTTCAGATTGGCCCTTCATCTTATTGAGATTATAGTGAATTTTCAATGTATGTTATTAATAGCATTTGTGACCCCTCCTAGCTTGCTGCTGTTTGAAAAATGAACTGTGTTCTCTAATGTTCTTCTAAATCATTCGGGATAATATGGAATAAGCGAGGCTTGAAGCAGATCCCTATAGGATGCCACCTAGGCTGACCTTTCAGAAAAGATGAGTATTCCTTTCACTGACTTTTTAACTCATTCATGTAGCCCCTACTTCCTGATTGCTCTCATTTTTATATAATATCATACAGGATGGTGTCAAGTATCTTACATCAAGCTATACCCCATCTGTCATTTTTCCATATTAAGTCAGCTACTCTGATAAAGGATTTTTTTTTTTAAGTGTATTGTTCCCGGGTGATTATAAAGTCATTGTTAAGAAATTTACTTCAGAGTCTCTATAGGACGGGAGATAGCCTGATTGATCTATGAGTCTTTGCCCTCCTTTTTTCTGGTTGTTCACCCTGACAATGTAAAACACCCACTCTGCTCTTTTCCAATGCCTTCATCAGCAGGTTTTCAAAGACAATGCAAAGACAAAACATAAAGATTCTACAATTAGCAAAATTGAATACTGATGAGTTCTAGACAGAATGCCATGAGCCTTAAACACATCTATTACCTGCTCAATTTGGTCTTTTTCAATTATGATCCAAATTCCTACATCTATGCTAAAAGGCAGTATCATTTTAAGTAAACAGTCACAATTAGCCTTTTCTCAGGGAAGAATTCTCTTTGCTGAATACACTAAGCTGTCTCTGTTATTTTCCATTTTTAGCTTTTAGATAATAGAAGAGCAATGAGAGGAACTGAGTATTAGTTTTTCATCATTTATGCTTTCCACACTGTGGAGGTACTCACAGCAAGCTCAGAAATGCAACTGTCAAAAATCCCCTTGACTTCAAGAGGGTTGGAACTTTGTCTAAGATGTTTCCACATTTTTTTAAAAAATCCATTTATATTGTGTTACTGATCTGTCACCTTAGACATTCTTCTTAATTTACTAAGGCACTGCAGCTTAAACAACAGGAGGAGAAGCTTAAAGAAAACGTAGTTACCAGCTGAGCTTTGCTGATCAGATTTGGCAGCTTTAAAGCCAATTAATTTTCTGTTCAAACCTCCTTCAGTAAAACTGGAAAGCGGATAGTGATGGGATAGGTGCCAGTTGGATTTCATGTGTAGCTCATTCCTCAGAGACAGAATGAATGAACTTTCAGTTTCACATCAGAAGAGAGTAAAAAATGTGGCTTGTTTCTCCCAGTAAATACTAAAATACATGAGAGAGGCAATGAGTGCAGAAACATCATTAGCAGGGTAGGCAAATAGTAGACAAATAGGAAAACAGTAAAATTGTATTTTCTAATGGTTTAGAAGAAAAACAGTGTGTAATGAGTCTTCCCATATAGAGAGATATTGAGTGGAACACTGAAGGACAGCCGACAGAAAAACGCTCTATATTTTTAGCCAGCAAAGTAATTATGGAAGGCTCCCTTTTAAACATTAAGAGATTTATGTGTGAAAGCAACCAGTAAGTGGATATTTCCATTGCTGAAATATTTTTTAACTTCAAAAGAGAAGAGACTGGTTTATTTTCAATGGATGTTTTAAACTTTCTGAACTTACCACTTCAAGCTGGAACTTTATAAAACTACATATTTTATTCATTTTACTTGGTCAGTGTTTATTTTTGTATATATCCTGACATAGATTTGTGCAGCAAAAACAGAGGCTTTATAGCTCTTAGCAATTTAAAAACATTTTATTAAAACACCTATTTCAAATTCTTACAGAGCTTTGAATGACTTCCCTTTAATAAGCATAACCACACTGTTCATAATCTCAGGTAGGTTACTATGGCTGTACCTACTGACTTTACTTTCAATGTCTCTTCAAATTCTAAAATCCCCTTACTACCAGAGATCCCACTCTAAATTATAACATGTAATGACAACCAACTGCATAAGAAATCCCTGTAGAAAAACAAGAGTCATCATTTAGACTTGATGTCTTGAATTTAACTGCACTTGAATGCCAGACAAAGCAGTTCTGCATTCTTCTAAGAAGTATAGTTTTACTAATCTTTGTTGGATTTTATGAAGTTTTTAATGGAGCAAACTGCTGCAACAGTAACACTATGGGTCTGTGCCCTCTTGATCCCCCAAGGGAAGAAACTTAGATTATGTGATCCAATAGTTTTCTAAGTTCTGCTTCTTAATAATACGTAATACTAGAGCCAAAGGTTTGCAATTTAGATATATTAGCCACATAAACTAAATCTAGATGATCTAAAAAGGTTGCATAATTTTCCCAAGCACAAACAGATAAAATGCAACAAGCTTCTGACTTCGATAACAGGCAGATATTTAACAGTAATGAATTTTGTGCAATTTTTCTTTAAAGGCTTGCATAAATAACTATAGGTAAATTTCTTGCTTTTTGTCATTATTATAGATGATCGTAGGTCATAGACTTTAGAAACACTTAGCACAATACTCTAGAAAATTTAACTTCCAAAATCTTCTCTTTTTCTTTACTTTCTTCTGTTTAAACAGCATTACCACGACTGATTGCAAAATGAGATGCAATTATTAGGAAAAAGTAAGGGACTGGTAAATATGATGTAGACTAGTGGCGAGATTTTTGAAAGACTTTAGATGCTAAAGATGCAGATAGGCACCTTACAGGATTTTCAAAAATTCCTAAGCATGTAAGGCGCTTACATGCTTAGGCACTTTGAAAATCCTACTAAGTACATATCTGCATCTTTAGGTATCTAAATACCTTGGAAAATCTCACCCTAGATGTCCAGTTTCTCTCATTATTTGTTTTAAATAGTATCAGTTTGACAGGTAGCACATTTGCTTGTGACTTTTATCTAATAAAGGGGGGAAAGGAGGATTGATTAAGTCTGAAAGGATTTAAAGAGAAAATTAATACATAGTACTGGGGTAAAGATATATTTATATCTTATGCTAGTAACAGGACTATCTAGCACTTTATTACATTAGCCTCACAATTTGTACAAATGATGCTTTGTACATTTTATGTTTCATCTTTTTTAAGAGTCAAATGACATGAAAAAAGTGGTGCTCAAAAAACTCCATAAGCATCCTTAAATAAACTGGATATGCAGCAAACAATACTGAAGTATCTAAATAACAAAATAAAAAAGCAGTGTAATTCTAGATTATGTTAACATTATCTAGTTATTTATTGACATTACCAGCAAAGTTTTGATGATGTGCTTTTATGTTTATATCAAAAAGGCCATGGTTTCATTTGAAAAGCTGTAGAAGTATTAAAATATATTTTCAAATTAAGACTTTATACCTCTTTCTACATTTACCAAAGTTGTATTCTTAATAGAACTCTCCTATTTCTAAGCCGATCTTTTCAATCTATTTATATTCTGAGGCAAAATGGAAATGAGATTGCAAGTACATTCTACTCAGATTTTAGCACCAAAACATTTTCTAAAGTACAAAGGAAAAAACAGAAGATGGTTAATATGAAATAATCTGAGGTCCTTTTCCGCTTATATTGCAAAATTCTATGTTTCATAGAAATATTTCTGTACTATGTTCCAGAGCGAAAGACTGGTTGTGACAATAAAAGAAAAAAACATCCCTTAGCAGTGACAATTAGAAATACCATGGCTGCTTCTGAATTCAGTTGTATTGAACTTCCATAGCCTTAAAGCCAAGCAATACAAAATTCATTCTACTTTCTTTTTCAAATGCTTCCAATATTTTCTAGGGATGGAAGCATAGGGGCTGCCTAAGCAATGGGTCAACAAGTGAAAAAAGATGTTTTAATATGTAAAATCCCTACATAGTCATAGGATTTAAAGTGGATGTTTATATTGTTTTTTACTGACTACCACTACCCTATTTATTGTATCTACTTATTTTGAAAAATAAGTTGCTGCTTAAGTTGTTGAAATTTTCCTGAACTGCTAGAAATATTTACATAAGACATTTATGAAACATTCATCATAGCACTCATCATAGTTTATATTTTAATACATAAAATATACTACCAGTTTTGCTCTGCATTTCTGCAATCTAACAAGCTCCGTTTAGCTTTGCAGAGTATTTGCGATCACAGTGAATCTCTGTTTCAGACTCTCCCTTTTCTGTTTTAAATGGTTTTCTATGGTCCTCGCTTCTTTTAAGATTCCATCAAGTTCTTGGACATAAGAAGCATCCATCGCTGCTCTCTCACTTAATTGAAAAAATCTGTAGTTAAAATCAATACTAACACCATTAACTTTCTCACTACTTAGAAATGCTTTTAAGCTTTTCTTAAAAATGTGTTGTCTATCAATACTTAGTTTCTGACCAAATTAGTTCTCTGTTGTAAGAGAAAACAGCATTTTTCTTTCAAGATCTGTGTTCAATAGTTTTCAGTGCTAATTTCTCTAACCTGCAGCCACAGTAATCCATCTTACCTAGAGAAGTTAGAAAAGTGCTGTACAAATAGGACAAAGTTAACTTGCCTTAAAATGTGAGCATATTTTGATAACAAGTTCATAATTTCTTTGTTCATCTCTGTTAAAAGAAAAACATAATTTTATTTAAACATTTGAACGAATTTTCATCTCAACATCAAATTAGGTAATTACATAGTTACTTTCAGTATGTTTAATACATCACCATTTAAAACTTTTTCCAGTGGTTCAGGTTTGTAAAGGGACTGCAAGCCTTCAGAAGCAGCCAAATCTGTTTTGTCAAGGGAGGACAACAGAGGATTTTCTGAAGCTTCATTCTAATAACAGAGCACATAGAAAAATACAGATTTTAGGACTTAAAACAAGCTTAGTACAGATAGATAGAGATTAACTGAGAAAAAGAAGAGTTTTAAAAGGATCTTGAGAGACAGTTTTCAGAGAAAATGCAAGCGTTGTTGGCTTCACAGCATCTACATTATCCATCATGAAGAGGCACAGCACCTAGGGGCGGGGGTGGGAAGTAGCAGCTTAAGATCTTTGCTTTTATCAGTAAAAGCTGGTGTACTGCAGAAGCTCACTCTCAAGAAGCCCCACATAACTGCGTTGCAGTGCATACCCAATTTTGTTGATCTTCAAACACTAAGAGAAATTTTACAGTCTCCTCATACAAGAAAGCCATATATGTTTCCCATAACCTACACAAACTGACATGGAGCTCTCTGCCCTCTCTCGACAGGAACCCATAGGAATGCGAGAAGAACTTGGGGGTGGGGGGTTGCATCGCTCCTCTGGGGCCAGAAGAAGGGTCCAGGCCCTCCCTCCCTTCCTCACACAGTACTGCTCACCTCCATCTCTTTTTTACGTTTACTTCTATTTTCATCAGATTTTTGTGTGCTGCTTGTCATCGTTCCCTGATAAAAAGTACAACGTCGTATTTGGTAAGCGGTTATCCTGTGCAACTGGAAAATATATCTGTATATTAATGTGTAAAACCAGTGCCTCTATAAGCTCCCCTGCAAAGGAGCTCTCCTCCTCGCTGGAGAGAGGCAGAGCCTCAAGGCAGGGCGAGAACACCGATCGGGGCTGGAGGCAGCGGGTCCAAGTCCCCAGCCGTCCCAGGCCAGCCTGGGCCGGCCTGGGCAGGGTAGGGGCTCACAGCCCAGGTGCTCTCAGGGGTGCCGAGGGGTGCCTAAGGTCGGCCTCCAGCTGCTGAGGTCCAAAAGGGGTCTGTCCCTCCCCAAGCTCTACCTATGCTTCCCCAGTACCCCCTACCCTTATGGACGTGGGGGCACCCCCTCCGCCCAGGAGGTCTCCCCGCCCCCGCCCCCCCCCCCCCCCCCCGCCCCGGCCCTGTCTCCTCAGGTAGCGCTGGCCCGGGACGCTTTAACGGTCCTCGCGGCCGCTGGCAGCCCTTAACGGCCGGCGCGCGAGAGGGCGGCCGCGGCGGGGGAGCTGAGGGGCGATCCCCGCTCCGCACCCGCCCGGCCGCTGAGGCAGGCTGGAGCCCGCCCAGGAGCCCTGCCCCGGCCGCTTGAAGCCCTCGGTTTGCCCGGGACGCGGCGGCTGGAGGAGGGCCGGCTCCGGGGAAGGGTGGGAGGTGGGCCGCCCTGCCCGCTCCTGCCGAGGCTTCGACAGCCGGGCCCACCTCTGGAAGGCGGGCTAAGGAGAACGCCTGCGAGGCTGACGGCTAAAATCTCTCCTGTTCCAGCTGTCCCAGGAAGAAGCGTTTCATCCCAGTTATGTGTCTGAGTTAAAGCGTGATGAGGCTACCTGTAGCTACTTAAAAGTGTTGCACTGTCCACTCAAACAATTCCGGTCATATTTCGTCTTCTGAGCGGCTGTGATGGATCCAGTCACGGTTTGAATCACTGGAACATTTTGGGATGACAGTGAAATACCAGACGAGGCTAGATTAATCCATTTCAAAAGGCAAGCCATGAATTAGTAAAATCCGAGAGATTACTGTCACTAAAATGAATAACGCCACTAAAATTAGACAATGGCGGAGACCAACTTTTTTTCCTAAACAATGGAAAATAAGAGTGCATTTTACTTATGTTGTGCTTCATTTCTGTAGGTAAGCTGTATTTTGTTTCATCAAGATATGACTGAGTCAGATTGCATGATGAGGAGGCTTGCTTACAAAAGGCAGAAACTAGACACAATGATTCAGCAGAGCTCTTTTGGTATTTCACTTTGTGTGGCCAGCCAAAAATATTAAATGCTATATCAAGTTACTACTTTCCTAAATCCTGGCTTCATTACCTACAGTGAAGAAAATCATTGCAAGATTTGAAGTTATCCTGGAGTAGAGGGAATTTTTCCTCTGGGTTTTTTGCATCTTTAATTTCTGTTTTTAAGGGAAGAAAGGGTCTTAACCTTACATACGTTATCCAAATAAGCTCTGAAAGTCAAAACTCAGGACAAGAAATGAAACTGCTGAAAGAACAAGAACTAAATACTTCCCCAAAGTAGAAACAATATTCAATATGCTGCCATGGCCCACTTCATTAAATTCTCCAAAAATATTAGAGATTTTTATGTTATTAGCAACACTGTCTAAACATTAAGAAACAGATATGAAAGAATCACTAGGAAAATGTTCTTAAAGTGTTTCCTAATTGAGTTACCATTAGTATGTTAAGATATTTTTATTAACAGACCACCTGAATTAAAATAATTGAAACATCTGAATTGTTTTACCACTTTCAGTACCTTATGGATGTGATAGTCTATGGAAAAAGCTCAGACTAAAAAAAAAACCAAACAATCGGAGCCATTACTCTAAATGTAGTTCCAGTTCCTTTAAGATTGGAGATATTAAAATGCTAGGAGAAAAGAAAGCTTAAGACTTACAATAGAAGCTATTGTTATGAGTTAGACCCTGGTCCTTATAAGTGCAACTATGTACAGACTAAGAGAAGAAAACTCCTTTTATTCAATGATGTGCTAAATAACCTAATTGAATTTTTAGGATCTCAAAGGTTGACAAGAAACACCAAGTCCTCCTTCTTGATAGTTTTGTATAGAACATCAATACACCAGCGGTTAATACAAAATAAACAATGTTGGCTGACTGGCATTGGTTTTGGTGCTTTTGCACAAATTTTGGTACCAAGTACAATATTATTTAATGTTTCACTAGTGATCTGAATGTAAATTTAAACTTAATGAGAAAAAATGGCTAAATGATAAATAATTATTACAGCTTTTTATTTTTTTTAAAGAATATATTTTTGCAGTGAAATGAAAAGTTAGGTGTCTGGGAACAAGAAATGCAAGCAGTATCAGCCAAATGGAGAACTCTCCTGAATAAAGCTCTGGTGCCCAAATTTTCAAAAAATGTTAAAAGTCAACTGGAGTGAAGAAAAGAGACATTAATATTATTTTGAAGCTGAAGAAAATTATTCAGAGGTAGAAACTTAAAGGGCTGAAGATGTATATTTTAGTTGAAAGAGACCAAGAGGCAGTTTGATCATCTTCACGGGAAGGAACCCTTTGTTACGAAATGGCTCTCAGGAAAATGTACAGAAATGGGTGACCAGAACCAGAAGCCAGTTAAATTTAGAAAGTTTGTTTTTTTTTTCCTGTAAGAATCAACCATTCAAATAAAGTACCAAGAGGAACAGTAGAATTACAGTTGTTGTATATAGAAATCAGCTAGACCTAGGTGTTTAAATCAAATTTGGATCTCTCACTGGTATACAGGTTTAGGTAAACACAACTTCACACATGTACTGAATGCCATGTAACAAAACAGGAAGTTGAAAGGGGATGATATAATATTGCTGTCTGGTTGGAATTCAGTCAGTGTAACTGAGTGTCTGTAAATAGTGATATATACTTATCTGAAAGCAGTAGCTGCCAAAAATGTATTTTTCTTTGTTTGTCTGTCAGAAACAGGAGGTTTTACTCTGTTGCTGAATTCCTGTGCTTTTTTAAATTCTTCCAAATCACTTTCATTAGTTTCTTTCAACAACTTTAAAGAAAGAAGATAAATTTCTGTAGCACACATAGTTTTTGTTTGTCTTAACCTGTCAGAGAAATACACTGCTCCCTGTGTGTAGAACAGTCGAAATCCATGGTTATTAGTAAAACGGTCAGTATTTTTAGGATTATTATTTCAGATGAGGTTGAAAGATGCACTTTTGACCTCAAAATGATCTCCCTAGATTTATCATATAGACATTAAAGCATTCCCTACAGACCTGTACTGCACTTCTTTTGCTGTTGTTTTCCTCCAAGAACAGTAACAGGCATGCAGACACGCGAGAGAAAGTCTTAGGTTTGGGTTTGGTTGGCGTTTTGGAGGCGTTGGGGTTTTGGGGGGGGGGGGGGGTGTATCCCCCCCCCAGTGCTAAAACTTGAGCAGTTTACTGAGCTACACAGCTGAATACTCCAATGCCTTGGCTAGTCAGCATTATAAACAGAAAATCAAGGCATGGAGATTCCAGTTAACACCTCCAAGTTCTACAAACTATACAAAATGTTGGTTAATTATTCATTCCCAAGTTCGCTTTCCTGTTTTTTATGGCCTTAATTGTCCCATCGCTACACAGCGTTTGCCATTACAGTTTACAGCAGCATTTGTTGCATTAAGTGCTTCGCAACCACCAAAGGCAGCACTTAGATTCCAAACAGCATCACACTTTGGGACTGCAGCAGGTAGGTCTAAGTAATGGCTATCACCGTTTTATTTATTTGCAATTAGTACACACCTGGGAAACAATTTACAGCTGGTAAATTCGGAGCTATCTATTAATCTGGCTTCGACTACTAGCTAGTTTCTGGCCGTCCATTTCCCTGAGAGGAACATAAATTCCTCCCCTGCAGCTACTTATGTACAAAGGGATGGAAGATAATTTGAAGATTTCGCACCAAACGGCAGTAATATATTCCTCAGTACTGTTGTTATAAAGAGCTAGATACACGCCATGTGTTCTCAATCCTAAACTGACTTTCCCCAGGGTAGACGCAATGTTTACGGGCAACTTGCAAGTGTGTGGAGAAGGGAAAGTCTACGCGCTGACGGCTGGTACCTGTTTCAAAACTGCTGCTTGAGACTTTATGAACCAAGCAAACGGACCGTAACACGCTGGTGTAGAAACAAGACGTGTGTGCGAGATAAAGGCAGTCGCAAAAAGCTCCCTTTGTAACCTCAGATTTTGCATGATGCGCTTTCTCCCCCGAGGAGGGGAAGTGCCGCAGAATAAGTGCGGACGTAGACAGATATCTTGGGAAAGAGTCCCAATTTCCTCTGCAGCTTGTTCAGTCGGCTCATTTTGTCGTACGGTGATGCAAGCCGCTATAAAAGCTCCCTCTCTAGATCGCCCTGTCAGCCACCACCCACGGCAGCAGAGATCGCCCTCCTCCTCGCTCGCAGGAACGCACGTGAAGCAGACACGGCGCTGACGCCCGGCTCGGGAAAAGCCGCAGCGCCTCAGCCAGACGGGACCGCGCAGCCCCGCGCCTGTCGGCCCCGTGTCTGTCCCCCCGCCCCCAGGTACGCGTGCGAGCGGCCCGGGGTCGCGTCCCGGGGCTGTGGGGGTGGTGGTGACGGGACACCGAAACGGGCGGGCTCCGGCTGTGGGAGCGGGAGTCGGCCGTCCCCGCGCCTCCGCCGGCCGCGCTCGCCCTTCCGTCCCGCGGCCCGCCGAGGAGCGAGGTAGGCTCGCCGCCGCCTCTCCGCCCTCGGCCCGGGGCTGCAGCGGCGGGGCGGCTCTGCCCGCCCACCCTCAACCGCTCGGCTCGAAACTGCGAGAGCAGCCCGGCCGGGGGAGCACACCGCACCCGGGATCGACTGCGTGAGGCGGAGGGCCCCGCACCGCTGCCTCCCGGCGCCGGGCAGGGGCTGGGGCAGAGCAGCCCGCCCGAGCCGGCACGGGGGTACGCCGCTCCCCGCGAGGGGCGGAGATGCTCGCTCCTAGCGCGTTCGCGACGCGGGTGGGACGTCCCGCTGTGGGACCGGCAGCTATCCCTTTCTTGCGGTCGCAGCAAGCGGCAGAGCCCTGCACTCCGCCGGGGCTGGCGACGGAGGGCGTCCCTGAGCTGGGCCGCAGGCAGGCTGCGGGCAGCGGCCCCTCCGCGGGCAGCGGCCCCTCCGCGGGCAGCAACTTGCCCTCGGGGAACCCGCGGTGGCCCGGGCTCCGCTTCAGCACAGGCGCCGAGCGGGTCACGACCCGCCGGGGCGCGGCCCTGCTCTTCGCCTTCCCTCCGTGGCTGTCCGCGGGGCAAGTCATTACACGCTGCCTCGAACTGTCAGCTAAAAAAGCCTTATAGCTTCTACCGTTCCTTTCGAACATGCTCAGTAAAAGGTCTAACCATTTCTTACTACACATCAGGGCAAGAAGTGTAGTCGTTTATGCATCTTGCCCATTAAACCAAGGGCCACCTTTTCCTTTAATGCTTTATCAATAAGTCCTGCCTGTGCCCTCCCCTCTGCTTTAGAGTAAGAGAGTAGCCCTTGACTTCTTGGTTTACCTCACTACATCTGAGGCATGCACTGTTTGGTATTGTGGTATTTCATTTCAAAGGCTTGGGGTACGCGTGTTTGGAAAAAAAGATGCAGTCCTCTGCTATGAACCTGGGTGTCTCTTCTGCACAGACCAGCTAGAACTATAGACCATATAAAAAACAGGATGAGGAAAAAAATTGCTCTCAAATACATTCCTCAAAGTGCTTTACTAGAGGGACAAGGAAATCACCGTGACTCTCCCACCCCAGTCCCTAGGGTTGATGTGTGTGCTTATTTACTTCTGTTGGCATTGCTCAGTTGTTATGTATAAGAAGTCTTTCCCATGTGGTGAAAAAGAGCCTTGGAAGTAAGCCAGATGTTTTGACTGCACAATAAAATCCCAGTGCAAGAGCCAGGTCTTCCCGTTGTTTGCCTAGCTTTAACACATTTAATACATTTATTATTTCTGTGGCTAGTGCAAGGGGAAAGAATGCCTTGACAGGAGTTGGTCAGTTTGAATTAAGCACTTCATATTCTAGACTACTTACAAAAAGTGACTTCAGTGTTTTTACAATCACTGTTGTTGGCTTTGTTTATTTGATGCTGTCTGATCAACAAGTTTTCGTGCATTCTGCTGTTACTGTCTCTTCCCATGTATTGTATACAGAGGCTAGGCATATAGCTCATGGCTGAAGACTTCATACAGATGCTAGGCTCCTAAAGGTTAGATGCAGTGATGGTGAATGTCAGTGTGCCTGTTACTTTGTCCATCTGGCCAAAAATTTTACACCAATCACAAAGCCAAGTAAATCAGATCCTGCAGATAGTAAAGTAGCTAGTTGTTATTTTCAGAAAGTAAAATGCCTTTATTTCTAAAAACGTAGATAAAACAGGTAAGAACATTCATACACAGAAAGCATTTTAGGAAAATGAACAAAAAAAATTACTAAGATGCAGACCAAAATGAAACAGGAAGGAAAGTGACACCTGCATTTCACAAAACTAGTGGCATGGAGGAGGACATTTTAAAACTGTTTACCACCAGAGAAGAGAAAGAATGAAATTCTTTGCCACATCTTCCTCTGTTGTATTATAATTCCCTTCATTCTTACTCTCACTTTTCCTTAAAGGTAGGAGATGCCATTTTAATTTTGAAGAGGATATCACCATCAGTTTTAAAATAAAAATATTTTAGTGCTTATTTCTTAGAATTATTCCTTCCAATGGCAACCATCCCAACAGCAGTAAAATTACTGAAATTCTAGACTTTACAGTTCAAGTCCCAGTCAAGACAGGTGACTCCACAAAACTTTTGGTTTATTTTGTAATTTTTTCCCCTCACGCACTGCTAGAACTGAAGATATGGAGACATTTGTGACCTGCAAAGCAATACAATCCATTCAGATTTATCTCTTTTCTGCCAGCATAACCAGAAACTTTATGATAGAAGAAAAGGGATGGGTGCACTTGCAGGTAAATGGAATGGGTATAGCAAATTTATGACCATCACTGTTCTTTTGTTTTATACATTAAACATATACATTGTTTTACCCATTAAACAGACTGAAAGTGTGACGTGGTCTCAGTCACTATGTCAGAAAGCTAAAGAATATAAAGTTAACCTGTCTGGCTGTTAACTGTATGAGGTTGAGGATATGAACAAAGCTAAAAACAATTATTCTTCTGGAGTTCTTGGAGGGGGGGTGTATGTTGACATTAGAAGCAGAGCACAGCCCTGGGCTAGTTCTAAATTAACCCTGAAGTGTGTAGAATGGGGGGCTGGAATCTCTGAGGTGCAGATGCTGGCTGGTCTTTAATGGTAAGTTCGGGGGTGTGGTGGTAAAATGACTGTTGTTATTCCCAAGGGAAATATATCTTTTCTTCTTCACTTTTCTGTGTGCCACTCTTGAAAGAGAACAGCTGTGAAATCAAGCTCAGAATTCAACCTGAGTTAAAACAAAGTTAAAACACCATAAGCAAATCACTGCTACTGCAAAATAAACTACATCCCAACTTCTCTGGGAACCTACACAATTCCAGGTCAAGATACAAAAGGTACATGCCTTTCCAAGGGGCAGTCAAAGGTGGACTAAGTTTTGGGTATTTTGGAAGCTCTGTCTTTTATAGAGGGAACCTGGAAAGATCAGTCTGTGTAGGCTTAATATAACCTTTACGGCTTAATGGCCAGTAACAGGGTGCTTAATCCAGTCTTGGTCACTTCCCTATTTGAAAATTAGAAACAGAAAATCAAATGGCCGTGATATGAAGATAATTTTTGCAGGCCCAAGAGAAGAGAACTAATTTGATGAAATACGTTCATGGAGCTACTTACTAACATTCTCATAGAAAGAGAAAATGGTAATGAGTATGATTTATTCCTGTGTAACATTACATAAGTCAATGAAAAGTTTTGTAAAATAACAGAACTTGAAGGATGCTCTGTGTTATTCTAAATAATGATAAAAGGCAACAGAGGAGAGGACACCATTTAAAGATGCAATTTTTCAACAGGTAGTGAAACACGCCAGCCCTATTACAGTATTGTGCACTAGACGAGAACTAGCCCAAGGACTCCCTTGCCTTATAGACTGAGAAGCATTGTTCTTAACTCTGAATCCTCTCCATGTGTTTTTGGCAGAGTGAAGATGAGTGGTGAAGAAATTCTTGTGTGTGCAGTACAACTTGGAGAAAATTTCTGCCTCTATTTTGCAGGTAATTACTACTCACTGCTGAAAGAGACACACTGTGTCTTCTTTCTGCATAGAAGATCAAAAGCTGATACACAATTCAATCCTTTCCTTGGGCTGGCAACCCCTGGTTTTGTGGAATCCTGTCGTCCCCCGTCCCCCCCCAATGTTGCCTGAGCAATCCTCAAAGCAGTTACAATCCCCACCACTTAGAAGAATGCTAGTTCTTAGATTATGGACCCAGGCTGTTCACTGCAAAAAGAATCTGAGACAGCTGTCCCAGTGTTAACAGGTCAGTATCATATTATTGCTGAACACCTTAAGCATTTAATAACTTTTTCTGTTTGAATACTGATTAAAAACAATTCCTTTATCAGTCTGCTTTCACCTAATTTTTCCATAAGCTTCAGTCTGAAGTATTGTTAGCCAAGTATCTGAGTCAGTGGAATATTTGTTGCTTCATACAATACATTCCCGTAGACGACACTCGGAAGGGTTGCAATACTGTGGGGTGGACTTGGAATAAGTGGATAACTTCCAGTCTTACAGGATAAAGTTAGTTAGAAAACAGTCTATTCTTTAGAAGCAACTTGTAATGACTGTTTCCTGTCCTTTTGCTCACTTAGAATAAAAGTGCTGATGAAAACAAAACTTTGCACGCCGTTTATTCCTTGGTTATAGGCTTAAACTGACCTAAGCTGCTCACCCTTAAGTAACCCTAAAATATTTTGCATGCCTCTTCATTTAGTGGTAACTCCAGTTCTCAAATGACTGGTAGTTTCATCATTCTGTTGAATTTGTTATGCTCACAAATAAAACACACTCTGTAGTTAGAACAGCTCAGCTTGGCGAGTTAGTGATACTGGGGAGTACAACTGGAAACGCGTAGGTGGCTGGCTGGCTTCCAATCTCACAGAACAAAACTGGGTAGAAAGTAGTTTCTTTTGTGGGTGCAGAGCTTAATGTTTTTTTCTTTCCTTTTTTTCATTGCTCCCTTGGAACCAAGACGACGATGGTAAGCTGAAAGCTCATCATTTATTAACGTCATTATCAATCTTGCCTGAACTAACCTGCTCATGCTTACTAACTCATAAATGCTTTGTGTGCCTTGGAGAACAACTTTTCAAACTGATAATAGCTACTGTAAAAAAAGAGAGCTACAGCTCATCTTCTCCTTCTGAAGTTGATGTTGCTTTATTTCCTCCTAAGGTACAGGGTAGTGGCTTCCCTAACAGAAGGACCTTTTAATGCAATTCTAGTTGCTGGGCAAAAGAGGGAACTGGTGCCTCTGAACTCTCACTAACAGATAGAGTAGCTTCTCTTGCTTATATATACAGACTGCTATATTCTGGGAAATACTTGTCTTGCCTGGGTTGCTACAAGCCAGAGGTGTAAAGAATTACTTGGCCTCCATTCTGTTTGAGATTGCCATTCTAAGAACTTATTTCACCTGGTATCCTTAATGAGAAGATTAAGCCTGTAGTGAACTGTCAAGATCTTAGATTACAGCTAAAATATTTGACCCTCTTTGCTTAATATTTCTACAGGGCTAGAATGTGATGCCTTTTGTAAGGAAAAAATTCTCCACCGAGTCCTTCGAAATGTAAATAGCCAGTTGCTTGTGGTTCGACCAGATTTAAACATGGCAGCTTTTGAAGATGTGACAGATCAGGAGATGAAATCTGGTACACCATTTTTCAAATATATACTATAACCACTGCACTATTTCTTTATTCTAGATGTGCTTTTGTTCTTTGTAATCGCTGACTCTAAATGATGAGACTGAGAGTAAAGACTTAAACTTCATTTGTAAGAATAAAGCTAAGCTAAGAAAGCTGAAATTTTGTGTCTTCTGCATTGGTAATGGATTAGATTCCTGGATTAGACTTGAGGCCTGCAGAATGTCCCACGCAGAAAGGGGCTGCTAAGATTTTTGGTTAGCTCCTATCACAAACTGTGTTCTTAATTCCTTTTTTTTTTTGTGTGTTGGATTACAAAAAAATCATTTTTAGGTTTAAACAGACAATGTATTTAGCACTAAAAGCTCTTACTTTCCTCTAATAGCAGTAGTTAACAATGTACTTACGGGTTTGGCTTTGATTTTTTTGGGGGGGGGGGGCCTCAGCAATTAATTCAGAACTGTATTTGTTGAACATACTTATTTACAGATCACATGTATACAGATATAATCTTATTTACAGATGGCTATTTACAAATCCAATTCTCACTTCATGCATGTAAAAGGATTTGAACATCCTACCCATACTAATGGGTAACTTCACATGCTTTCTTGCAAGTTCAAAATCTTGGTTATTGAATGATTGCAGAAAGTCAAGTATGTGCTACCAGCAGTTGTAAAAATCCAAGTCCTGGCTCTCCTGTCAGGAAAAGTATCATGGGAAGACAGCAGTTGCCAGCGGAATGGTAAAACATAATACTGTTAAGTTGTTGCAGCTCTCTCCTGAGCAGACTATTAATAATAAGCAATTTACATTTAG
The DNA here is from genome assembly GCF_026419915.1 of Harpia harpyja. Lineage (NCBI taxonomy): Eukaryota > Metazoa > Chordata > Aves > Accipitriformes > Accipitridae > Harpia > Harpia harpyja. The sequence continues at coordinate 45,341,733 of NC_068943.1, read as the reverse complement.
GCAATGGAATGCATTTCAACATTCACTACTACAAAACTACCACACCTTCAGCAGGGATGCCTGTTGCATTCAGCGTCCAGGTAGAAGATAAAAGTTATTACATGTGTTGTGAGAAAGAATGTGGAAAAATGATAGTTCGATTTAGGGTAAGTATTGCTTTCCATACCTTATGTATCCATAAGTAGGAGGCAAAATTAAGAATTCAAACTCGTGAGCTGAAACAAAACTGCTCAGGTCTTATGCTGGGACTAACCCATTCCCTGTTTGTTCCTCAGGAAGGAGAAGTTCCCAAAGAAATTCCTGGTGAAAGCAATGTAATCTTTTTCAAAAAGACGTTTACATCTTGTAGCTCCAGAGCATTTAAGTTTGAATACTCGCTAGAACAAGGAATGTTCTTGGCCTTCGAGGAAGAAGGCTCCTTAAGAAAATTAATTCTAAAGAAATTGTCAAGAGAAGATGAAGTGGATGAAACCACGAAGATAAGTTTCTAACTTCAGTCAGAAAGAAAGTCACAACCTATAACATACTTCAACAGACTGAAAATATATTTTGGCTTTTTATAAAAGAAATCTTATTCTTTCTTCATCTGAGGCAAGCCATTTTTATGTTTTTAGCTACCATAAGTCAGTACAAAAATGAGCATCTTACAAAGAAAAATAAATTCAAATTCTTGGCAAAAAGAAGCAGAAGAATGTTTTCCAGTCAGAGGGAAGGAAAGAGAATTGCACAATGAAGAAACAAGAATGTGCATGCCTGTATCATCCTGTATAGTTTGATCCCTAAAATCTTTGCTGCCTGTTGATCAAACAGCTTTTGACTTAGGTGTCTCATAGATGAAGTAGACCTATTTTGGGGAGGGAGAGAAAACAGCTTAAAATAACAGATTTCATAAGCAGACCATGCATCTGGCCAATAAACACTTTGACATTACTTTTTTGCATCAACATTATTTCCTGAGCATCTTCATCAATCTCAGTTACACAGTGACATTCTCACCTTCAACTGAAGTAGAAACAACAGACAATTTTTAACTTAATGGAAGTCTTTGCTCAGAGAACTGCTAACTTACCTGAACAATTAAAGTTCTAATACAGCTGTTTGTCCTCGGAGGGCCCAAGGGAAAAAAAAAATTATGCTTTTATGTAAAGGTTTTTAAAAGTTAACAGTCAATTGTAGGTTAGTGATGAAATGAAACTAACAATTTGGAACATGTGTAGATATGGCTGGCTCCCATAAGGACCCTATCTTATTTTGTGCATGTGACAACACAGCACATGTTGGGGTCAAGCTGTGAACTCCATTTCACATTTGGAGCTGAGCAAGCACTGGATTTCACCAAAACTAGAATTAATGTAATGCATTCTGCATATTTAATATTGAGGAAATTGATATGGCATATATTGTTCTTTTTTTCTACATGTAAGTGTTGGTCTTCCTCTTCTGTTCCAACTCCAGGTAGTGATAACCTGAACATTGATTGCAGCTGGGGTCCTGGGTCTTCAACCTGCCATGCAGAAGAGCTGGTACAATTGTCCTACCTGATACAGGCAGAAGTAATCAGAGAAAACAGGAAGGCCTCTATCTGTCATGAAATGGAGGAAAATCCTCAAACTTGCAGAAAAGATAAGACAAGTCTCAAGACTTGTTTTGGTAAAAACCAAACCAAAACAAAAATATAATTTCAGGGGCTTTAAAAAAGCACAGAGACACGAAACTGCTCTGATAACCCTGTCTCATCTTTTCATGTTTTGCTGCCCCTGTCACTTCACCTATCTAGCTGCTACAGGAGCACCTAGAGGCAGTAAGAAACCAATTATTTAGAATCAGTTACAGCTACCACTGCGTGCACTACCACTTAGGAAGAATTCACTGGAGGGGCTTAAACTCAAGAATGTATTTTAACACATCCGGATACCCAGTAGGACTGACTCCTAGTTTTATATGCCTGATGAATGTTCAAAAATGGGATTAGACCAAATGGTTATGGCCATCACAATAACTAAGATCAAAAGTTTTAAGATCAAAAGTAATTACAAGAAACTGATTCAATTTCAACAGGACAGAGGAACATGTGATTCGTAGAGAAAGCTGTGGTCATTACCTTTTAATTCTTGCCTCAGAAACACAATGAACTGGTCTCAGAGCTGCTAGCCCCTAACATCATAGGTCTGGACTACTACATTCCCTGCGCTCTTATATAACTCATTTTTCATACAAGATACCTTAAATACCACATACAGGTGCATCTTGTGTTTGGTCTCGAAGAAATGTCAAACATGTTCTATGATACGTGCTTAGATTTTACAGACGTACTTACCAATGACTCATACATACGCATCTTCCTCACTACGACGAAATAATGAATGTTACATTGGTAATTAAATCAGACCACATCAGACAGAAGCAACCATCTCAATTCTGACCACAAGATTAGCAAAACAAAAGTGGCCAGCTGCATGGTATTTCCCATGGTTACATGAATAAGTACATAAATAAAAATTCCAATCCAGATTTAAAAAAAATTAGATCAAATCAGAAAGTCTTGTAGAATTCAAATAGCAACTTATTCATTCTGTTTATTGCATAATCAGACTAATGGTAACACACAATTCTCTTCCTCTTAACTATTAATAGCACCACAGAAGTACCATTAGAACATGGAAACAGTTAACAACTCCTTACTACTGTGAAAGTCAGAAAAGATAATGCAGAGAAGAAAGTTAAAAACCAGAATCTCATTTCCCCCCTAAAATGCTCTAAAACCTAAAGACATAGAAAAGAACACTGTCTCAGTCTCATGTCAAGCTATGACAGAAAGGGTAGGTTTGTGGCCTTTTCAGTCACACAGGAAATGTGTACCAGTGTTTACTTAGAAAACAAACCCCAAAAAATGTTGCAGATGAACATACAGGTTCCAGGGAAACTATGAAAGCCATATGCTATTTATGGCTCCTAAAACTAACCTGCAAAAGTATTTTTCTTCTAAGTCAATTATGGCTGTATTTTCTAATAGACATTACTCAAGTCAAGTCTAAGTCAACTCTAAGTTAAGGACAATACATATTAATAAAAATATTTTTTGTTTTATAACATCTGAATGAAGTAATGCAGAGTAACAGTATGAACAGTAACATAACAGTATGAATTAGTATTTGAACCTGATTTTAGAAAAAAAAACCCCAAACTATCTGCAAAGAAAACATTTCCAGTTATCCAAAAGTAGTAAAAACCGTTCAGAAGCACACACACACAATTTCTGTAAATTCTTTATTGTATGGATTAAGAAATAAGTATTCCCTTTTCTACATCAACTCTCAGGGTCCAAAGAGTTACAGGGTGTGCCTTACATACAGTTCAGTTGTTGTGGTCAGAAATAAAAGTTCAATTTTCTGCAAGCGAAGTTTGTTTTACAAGATAGGAAACCAAACAACAGTTATTTTAGAAAAACACTCATCAAAGGTGCCATTACAAGGAAAGTTACCTTCAGCTATGTAAGTCTGTCATTGACATAATTAATTCCTCCCAATTTACAGTGCAGCTTAAATCAACTCACTCTCACCTGGACGTTACCCACTTTAAGTCTACTTTTTCTTTTCTAATATTTTTACTGCTGTTGGATATTTATTTCTAAAACACTAGCTCTGAACTGGCTGCAGTATGTACATACTATGGACCCTTGGTTATTTGTTTTGCATCAAACATGTTGGTAAAAATATGATGAAGCAGAGGCAGCAGTGAACCATCGCGTTTGTCAGGGACTCGGTTGCATCTTAGAGGCTCCACAGCATGGCAACAGCCTTGCAGATACCAACATCATAATAGTTAAAGTAGCAGAGGCCAGCAAAGGTAACAGCCGACAGTACGTACAGACCTGTATTGGCCAGTTTAATGGATGTATCTCCATGGATGTAGTCAGTTATAACCTGTCCAAGACCCCTACAGAATAAGAGGGAGAAAAAAGCTGAAATCAGAAAAGAGCATTTCTCACTGAACTCCACCCAGTTTATGTGAGCATTCTACTAAGATGGCTCAAACACATCATCTTTTTCACACGCTATCATCCATCTTTCCTAAAGAATGCCCAGTTCCCACTCAAAAAGAAGATGCATCTATTTAAAAAAAAAAAACAAACAACATTCCACATATTCTATTAAAAAACATACATATTGGCTCAGAGTTTTCTTAGTGGTACTGAGGAAACAAGGTGTTGAGCACAGCTCTTTCAGACAATAGAATCTGCCTCCAAAAAACAGTGGGCAGCTTATCTGACTTCCAAGGACTGAAGAAAAGAAACCACAGGACATAGCCTTCTTGCTTGAACAGCAACGTGTGGCTCTGGGACCAGCCTTGTCACAAACGCACAGAAGACTCCAGGATGCATATTTAGCTTAGAAAATAGTGACAACCAAAAAATTAGCATACTCTGGGTTTTTTTCTACATCTGTCAGACTGGAAGTGAACTCTTGTCCAGATTTAAACTACCCAGCAATAGGAAGACAGAGTATGATATTAACCTAACGTGGTTCTCTTCCTGAAAGTACTATTATATTTGCTTTCTGCAATGACAGATGTCAACTTGGTAAAAGAGAGAACCGTATTTAATGCAACAGTTTTCTTCCTAGGATTTTGTCTTGGTCTAGCCTGAAGCTGAAAGACCTGTGTCCCACAAATTAAGACACACTAGTGACCTAGCAAGGTTCAAAGTCCTGCAGCAGATGCCACTGCAAGTGAACACTGAGCTCAGTTTCACTTAGGTGGTATCCTAATACCATAAAGATGTCAAAAGCAAGAAAAGGGGTGCAAGGAACCCCTGGACACACAGAAGAGAAGCAGAAAGTGGAAGCGGTCTGAAAGGCAACTACTCTCAAACTATTATAGCTATTTATTACAACTGGACAGTGGAATAAGGTCAGAAGTGCAAGCAGCACTTACCCACACTTCAAGCCTTCCAAAGTGCAGATAAATAAGGCATACTCAACTTGGGATTCACAGGCTGCCCTTCAACTGTAGTGTTGATAAGGGATTTTCATAAGATCTTTTCTTTGCATGGCACAACATGACTGAGCCATGCTAAGACTTCTCAGAAAAACTGGTGTGTGACTTTACAGCACACTAATTAATTCACACAAAGCCCTCATGGGAAAAGACCAGTGGCCCTGAGCACAAGGAAGGGAATTGGTGAGAAATAGCTGATGTGTGGTAGACATACAATCTACCTCACAACACAGAAGGTTCACTGCCCAGAGAAATCTTTATTACATGCCAGCAAAACCAGTACAAGATAAATATGACATCAGGTATCTTGAGTAAGTCTATTATTATGATAGTGTTTGGACTGATAGCCACTTAAGTATCTAAAGCGCTATTTCCAACATATTTTAGGACAAGATTTCCTAAGGAACACGCACATACTAAACAAGTGAAGAAATGCTCCAAAGGCAGGCAAGCTTAGCTTTACGTATTTTATATTTGAAAGAGCTCTGCCAAATATGTTCAAGGATAGCCACATTTCAGATTAATTCTGTACTAGATCTGTGGGCTTTGGGAAGAAGCTCCCAGTCACAGTAAGTAAGAAAGTACAAGAATCCCTGGTACAACTTTGTAAGGGCAAAACTGAGATTTAAGAAAACCTGGCATCCCAAAGCACCATGAAGTTGCTCATCTGCTTTATCCCTGTGGCAAAGAACTACAGACTAGCATCACCTCAAGAGTGTAAACGTTGCTAGTTAGGCCAACCATGCAGCTGGAACCACTCCTACTCACATTAAAGATCACAGCAGAACTACACTTAAGAACAACATGAGCAAGCATCCATTTCCCAGGAATCAAGAAAATAATGATCAAAGCCTCAGCTGCTTTAGTGGAATATTTGCTATGAACTCTTTATTATGCAGAATATCACCACCATTGAGATGTACAAAACCAGCCCACAGCATAGAACCTCAGAAGAACAACTTGTTTTATATAGATCTGTCCTGTTTCTGTTCCCTCTGTTTATATAACATTGTTTCTTCTACAAGATAAAACGTCCAAGATTCTACATAGCCAGTGGCAAGGAAGTCCTCCTAAGGTAAGATACTGTGTAGAACACTACAGAATGTTTATGGATTCCTTAACAGTAGTTAAGTATCCTGCCTTCTGACTGAGAGTACAGTGTGACAAAGGAAGACCAAGGCACAACTAGTCTTGTCAAAGACCATGACTGTCACAGAATTTGGAGAGTAAGGACTTTGTTTGCATCTCCTTCCAGGTGTTTTATACTAGATCAGGAAATAAGTCAGTAAACTTACTGCCATATACAGATTTAAGACCTAAGGCTTGGAGCCACCCTGACTATCAGACTTGACTTTTAATTCTGAGGGACCTATTGTGCTTACCAGTGGCCATGGAGAGTGAGGGCTGCAGCCAGTGAATAGTCCATGGCTGGTCCAGGATACAGGTAGGCTGCAGGAAGGAGACCCAGCAAGAGGACACTGACAGCTCGCTCACCTGTCCAGTGCAAAGACGCAGCCTTGGAAGTGCCTGTAAGGAGAAGTATTTTCAGTGCAAAGTTCCTGTTTGAAGTACCATAACCTTTAAAACAGATACCTCATCTTGATCAGCACCACACAATTACGTATTTTCTCTGACCTTATTTCTAAGCTTTCATCCAAGCAAAACCTAGATGCCTTTGAATTACTGCTATAGAATATGTATCTATTTTACAATGTCTAAAAGGTTAATTTTAAATACTCCTCTCTTTGCTGCTGCTAAGACAGAGAAGCTTCTTTTACTACAAAAGAAGAGAAGCTCAACAGGTAAAGTCAAAACAAATACCAGTCCTACTTTCACAACCTGCAGTTCAGGACTAGGGTCCAAGTCGACCACCACAGGGAGAAAACATCTCTGAAGGCAAAGCCTTTTTGTCTAGTGAATTTCCTGGCTGGCATACTATTTACTACTCCCACCTTTTGAGAAATGGCTTTGAGATCCAGATGGACACAACTACAAGTTCCAGTGAATGGCACATCATGATAACTCTGTGCACCGTTCTGGCCAGGAACCAATATTGCTATTTTTAACTGTAAATAGCAGATTAAACTTCTGGGACCATCACAGTTATATATGGCCTAGAAGTAGCCTGCAGGCCAGAGGATTTCAGTCCGCCATTGACACTCAGCTGGGTACAATTTGAACCACATAACAGATGACTCTAGAAATAGAAATACCAGCTAGGGAGCTCTGTAACCAACTCTTACGTTTTGGAAGCATACAAATACTATCAGGGAGGAAAAAAAAAACCAAAACAAAACACATCTAGAAGGTTCTGGAGCAAACCAAAACCCTAACATCATAAGCAATACTTTGAACCAGAATGTCAGCATCAGCCCAGTCTAAAAACATCAAGAATTGACTCTGTGAAGTTACCTATATAATACAATACCCCCAAAAGTGCTTACCTAACACAGAGACATTATCCATCCATCTAAACAAAAATGGAAATGTTTTTCTTCATTTTTGCAAGGAGGAAGAAATTTAGAAAAGTGAGAAGACAAGGAAAGCAAAGGACCTGAAGTAAAACATGAAAGGGACCTAGGCTGTGGACTAGTAAGCTGTCCCTGTAGAAATCCACAGCCACAAACGCTTCACAGCACATGCATGAAATCTGTTGTTAATATGAAGTTCAGAATAGAAAGGAAGGAAATGGCCTAGCTGTATTTAAGACAATTTCTTTTACAAGCATTTCTTCATCCTTTCCACTTCTAAGTTGTATCATAACAGCTAAAAAACATCCTTAACCTCCAGTCACAACATTTCTCATATTTAGTTGCGCAACTGACAGACCAGAGTTTTGGTCTTGGAATGGTAATCTTTTATCATCTCTGTGTAGTCTAACCACACAGAGAGAGGAAAAAGCAATCTAAGAAATACTCTCTGCCTGTAGATCAGACTTCTCAGACTAACCCCAGTGAATCAGAAGCTCTGCTGTTCCAGGAAAAAGTCACAGTTGCAGTGTTTTCATATTATTACTGCTACTGAACCATAAGAAATGTTAAACCTTCTTCCTGATTTCTTTTAAAATCTTTCAACCTTTTTTCCACATTCGAAAAAACTACACCTTTGTTAATAAGCAGAGATTTACTTTTTTCAACATTCAGTTAATATCGCCTATTTAAGACTTGCAGTATTCGCACGCTTGATACCAACATCGCAAACATCAGTTTCAAATTCAAGCAGTGTGAAGTCACATGTACCTTGTTCACACACACCTTGTTTTAAATCAGACCCGGGCAGACTGCAAATCAACAGCCGTGCTATCAACCGAAAATGGTACTGTTGAAGGCGATGGCAATACATTCTGGTAATACCAGTAACCCCACCTCACCCAAGAAAAACTACTGTACCACACGTCAATTTTTTCCGCCTTTGGTTACTGACACCTGCCATTTAAAATCTCCCACCCGGCTCAAAAAATCGGCAGCCCTGACCAGACGTGGGTGGAACGGGCACACGAAGAACACGCCGTTTGGCTGGACCGGAGAAATCGTTTGGAGGACCGGGGGGAAAAACGGTTTCAGCGCCGGCTTACAAACCGGGTGCCGGCCACGGGGGAGACGAGACCCCCGCCCCGCACACCCACACCCACCCACGGCGGGGGCTGCCCCGTGGCGCGGGACGTACCGTGGCCCTGCTGGGGCGGACTGTGGCTTTGCCGGGCCGGGGCGCTCCGATCGGCGACGGCCGCCAGGACCGCGGGGCGGCGGCCAAGGCTCCTCCCGAGGAAAGCTGCGGAGAGAACGGGGACGGGGTGTCAGGGCAGGGCAGGGCGGGACGCCGGGGCAGCCGGGAGCGGGGCCGGCGGGTACTCACCCATCTGGGCGCCGCGGGGCCGCGGCAGCCCCGCCCGCAGCAGCACCAGGGCCGCCATCGTCCCCAGCCAGCCCAAGGGCACCGGAGCCGGAAGTCGCCGCGGCAGCCCTTCCGCTACCGGGCGGGGGGGGGGGGGGGGGCGGTGGCAACGGCGGCGGGGCACGCTCTGCTGCTGCGGGGGGTGGCGCAACCGCGGCCTTTCCCGGAGCCGGCGGCGGCGGGAGGCCGAGACGAGGCCGCGCCTGCGACCTCCGGGCCGCCCCCGAGCCAGCCGTGGCTGGGCAGAGGCTTCGGTCCTATCGAATCCCCATTCGGAGATGCTTGGTCCTATCTCAAAACCCGCAGGAGTGGCCACAGGGGATCCAGGCGCTCCCCCTCGCCCCCCTGCTAATGAAAAATCGTTGTACGAGGGGAGCTATACAAAATAAACCCCTTTTTGAACATTTCCTATGATGTACATAAAGCGGCTGCATTGCTACTGTGCGACTGACCAGCAGAGAAGTGGCTGTGATAAAAGAGCGAGCAGCTGAAAGCACGCTGAGCCTGCAATACTGCTTTCTCCAAGCCTCTGGCATTAGCCAGCAGACAAGGGCATGCAGAGAACATCTTTTCACTTGAAACGGAAAGAGGGACTGTGAGCAGGACCTGGAACGAGGACCTAGGGACAGCACTGACACCGTTTTGTACTTGTTCAGGCGTAGACTAAAGCTGGAGCTGTGCTCGGTCACCAACACACAACAGTCACATCTGCACAGTACATTTCCCCAATGGCTGCTTTCCACTCCAGCCTCCCTTACTTCATCTCCTCCGAGCCCTCCACAGCCACCTGGTCTGATTGGGCAGAAACGTGTGGCACAGGGAGAACACAAGGACCACCTAGGCTTCTCAGGCCTGTGCTCTGTCCCCGGGCTTTATTCCAAAACAATGACAAAAGCATCGAACATGTCTGGATTTATTTATTTTGTTAAAAGGCTTGGCTGTTCAACTGCAGGGAGAACGGCCCAGTACCAATTTCTCCAGGAATACATTGGGCAGACCAGAGACAGAACACAACACCCACCGAGGCTTCTCTGTCAGCACAAATGGTTTCAGCATCCCCCTAGAGAGAATGAAGGAAAGGCAGACACAATGGCCAGCCCATGCCAGGATTTGGAGAGAAGTCTAAAACAAGCAAATGCACCGGTGTCTTTTCTTCACCATTATGGAAGGAGTCACTGCACCTTCAGCTCCCTTCTGCATCCAGCTGACCGTGTGCATGCCGCCACACAGGTCTGCTTTTGTTGGAGGATGGGAAGGCAAAGCTACCGTAGGGTTAAATCCAGTGACATTTCCTCTGTTATCAGACTTTTTGTCTCTCCCCTCTCCTATTGCAAGTCTTGGTCATTGATTTGGTAACCCAAAAAACCAATCTGTTAAAACTTAATTTAAAAAAAAAAAAAAAAAAGGTGCAAACATGCCTGTTTTCCCCCTGCAGAGAGCCTATAACGTTTTCGTGCCTCAGAGGTCAACCTGGTCACAGAAAAAAAATCTGAAGTTGGCAGGACTAGCCAACCTGTGAGACAGGCAACTGCTCCCCCGGTTTTCTGAATGTCAAGTCAATGAAAAGCAAGGGGGCACCTACTGGAGGCTGCCAAGGCTCAGTTTCTCCCCTGTGGGCTGGCAGGATGTATATAAACCACAGTGTTGAAACAAGTTGTACCACGGGGCAGTGCTGAAAGATAAATACCTGTCTCTGTCCTCTACCTTACTGTTTGAGCTGCAGCCTAGACTCATCAGTCCTCATCTGAGCTATCCTCCGATTTTTCATCAGCGGCCACCTTCCAGTTCTTCCTCTTGCTCCTCTTCTCTGGTACTTCACTGTGCCTCTCTGACACGGAATTCTGATGCTTCTTTCTCTTTTTTGGGGGCCGTTTCTCTTTTTTCTCCTCAGATTCACTGTCCTCAGAGCTGCTGGTGGTTGAGCTGCTTGCATGAGAAAAGTCACTTTCCTGCCCAGAAGAAGAGGTAGGTTCCCTGGCAGGCACTTTCCTGGTCTTTTTCTTGCGCTTGTGTTTCCCTTTCTGGGTGCTTGAAGTCTCCTCTTCTGAGCACTCACTCTCCTGGGAAGAATCTGATGATGTTCTCCCCTGCTCCCTTTTCTTTTTCTTTCGCTTTTTGTGCGATCGCTTTTTTTGCTTCTTCTTGTGTGACTTCTTTGTTTTTTTCCGTTTGTGCAACTCATGGGCAGTTTGCTTTCCCAGATGAGATTTCTTCTTCCCATTGACAGCATTTTGTTCATCTCCTTCTTGCTGGTCACTGTAAAAGAACAGAGGATGATCAAAAGGAAGCAGAGAGGCAGGCTCATAGCAGTTGAGCCTCTTTCTGTCTCAAAGTTTTAAGCAAGCCCAGTGATTCATTTGGCTAAAGCAGGGAAGCAGACACTGTGACAGTCATGGTAGCTGCATTTTTGTTTCAAGTACTTATTAGCAGCTTGGGTCCACACCTTACTAATACCCCTGTTTAAAGTATTTGAGCCAGAACCAAGGAGAATGTGTACTGAAAGCCACCAAGTGATGAAAACTCATTTATAGCAGGTTACTTCAAATCTGTAAGCCTGACAAATATTGTACTTGATGATTCTGTTAGGTGTAGTTTAAAAATACTGAATTTTGTCTAAGATCTTATTTTACAGTTAAGTCTCCACTCTCCAGGATACTGCAAGAATTTATATTCTCCAAATAAGGAGAAACAGAAAATACGGGTACACTATGATGGAAAGGAGAACCTGGAGCTGATATTTGAGAGGGTGTATACTGAGCTGATTTGGATTCAGCCTACTACTCTGGCTCTCCGTTGGCCCATGCAGACCCTCCATTTTAGTAACTCAAGCTAAAGCTGAATGTCTGATTACTATAAAAGATGCAATCCCTTCCTAAGACTCAGACAAGGGGGAACCACATTAATGGACTAGAATTTTTTTCAGTGGGTGTCTGTAACTAAACAGTGCTGCTTTACATTCAAGGCTGATCTATACTCAAAACTTAAAATTCAGTTTGTAAAATTCCCTGCATAACCTGACAGAAGTAAGATTCTGGATACATTAGTAAGCCTGCTTGCCTTACCTATCCGTATCAAATTCTTCAGGGTACAACTCTTTATAACCACTGTGACCCCACCTGGAAGAAAGCAGAACCATCTATTAGAAAGAGACAAGGCGTTTAAGAAAAAACATAATTCTGAAAAGACAGAGCCACAGAATGAACATGAGTTTAGATAGCAAAGAAGAAGGGCTATCAGAACCTTCCCAACAAAGAAGGAAGGAAATATGATCGATTGGTTGGTACTATTTAAATACACCTTATGTTTTCAGTCTCTTTTCCATGTCTAATTAGGGAAAACTACAACTCAAATTTCTTTAAAATAAGCCTGGAGAGCACTAACTTGCATTTCTCAAGATTTTTGTAAGTTCCTTGGGCAAAGTAATAAATACTAAGCTTAATTGCTAAGCTTAGGGCAGAACTTTTGCTGCTTACTGTGACTTAGGAACTCTATAGATGAACTCGAATTAGGTATTCTGCGACACTGCAAAAGTTCATGCATGTTACTTACTCATTCTCAAAATAAGATCAAGCATTATTTTATAGAAGCACATACTGAAAAAAAGAAATGTACTAACTTTTTGGTACAGGACTCCAAAAAGGTGTTCTAATTACAGTTACAATCACAGAATATTAATTCCCCCACAGACCTGTCTGGCATGTTGGCTTCACATTCATATAGCTTTTTATTCCAGGATCGGGCCCTAAGGAGATCATCTTCCACTAGGTCAAGAAATTGTGAGTTCTTTGTTTTCCAGTCAGCCCTGTGGCCCTCCTCATCAAAGCCATCACTGCGCATCCGACTGCTGCAGAAAGAGAACAGGTGTCCTTCAGCTGTCAGCTCTGATGGAGAAACTTTCTGAGCAAGGGGTTAGTCCAGCGAGAGGAGCAAAAATCCAGCAAGTCTTGGATGTCCATCTATGCAAGAAGACCAGCTATCATTTTAACAGACAGTCACCATTAACAGCTCTCACAAAACCAGTTCAGTAGCTAACACTGGTTTTCAAAACTTACTACGGTTCTCTGTGCACAGCAAAATTCTAGACAGAGGTGCTCACAATGCAAAATTAGAGGAAGGGGTTATCATGCTTATCACAACAAATGCAGTTCTCTTCCTCTACAGTACTCTGCAGGAGCAGACTAACAATATGCAATGAGACGTATGCTAGTAAAAGCAGCAAAGGGGACACTGAAGAAGTAGAACAGACTTACTAGAATTGCAATTTGATCAGGTACCAGGACTAAGACCCCAAATCCAGGACTAAGACCCCAAATCCACAGAAAGCCCCAACAGTTTTGAGTGATCTCACATGCCTGTGGCTCTAGTTTTGTTTCTCACTTGAAATGCTGCACTTCCTGACCCAAGCAGCAGCTGTGGACTTAGCATAAGTCTGAAAGGTGTTCTCCCCTGAGATACTAAAACCACTTCCTGTAACGTTCATGCTTCTGAAAAGTCTTCACGGTAGTAAGCTCTCCCCCTTCCGCCCCAAACCCCAACCCTCCCCCCAAACCCAGTTTGTTTTCATGTAGCTTGTGAGATCCTCAGGCATGTCAGAATGATTTCACAGACACCACACAAGCAGCGGTCAATACTGGTGTGTTACAATAGCACAGGACCCCACACCATAACGGTTTTGTTTACTGCTAACCTAAACGGCAATGCATTAGACTTTCCTCACAACATTCTGACATATTAGTCAAGCACTTCCTACCCATGTTGCTTCAGAGTGCCTGGCCTACTTAATGTTGTATTTTGAAGACTATACATCTAGATAAAGAGATAAAAGGTCAGACTTAAGCACAGGTCTGACCTCTTTCCAGGGGCTCATTAAGGAGAAAATAAATATATCTGTAGTCTATGTAGTCTTCATATATTGTAAACACATAGTAATCACAGAATGTTCTTAAAGTATTGTAACACAAAAGGGTTCAGCAACTAAGCAACTAAGTCAAGCCAATTATCTCCACTACACAATTAAAACCCACCTGGAGGTGTCCGACAGCATTCTGCTTTGCCTTTTCCAGTAAGTCTCTTCTGTCTGCTTCTCCCACTCCCTTATTTTCCACATTTCTGTCTCTTCCTGAATCTGAATGTCACAGATGGGAAACAAGTGTAACATTAGGGAAACGTTACAGACACATAGCATGTAACATCAGCTCCTAGCTCAACGCTCCTGCTAACAAAATTCACAGCAAGCCTTCCTACCATACTGGAACAGATTATTATTTCTAGCTATAACCAAGGTAACCAAAAGAAGAACCTCTTGATGGTAATACCCTAACAAAGCACATAAGGATAACGGCATCAGAAACGTTGGGTTTGTCTGATTTTGCTATCTCAGCTGTTCTGGATACCCTGCCTTGTCATTCATTACCATCCCAAACATACGTACTGTTAGAGAATTCAGTATATAAATATCATCTGGAAGGACCAAGCCAAAATGAGAAGTTACACTACAGGCTGAAAAAACACAGCATGCAAATACTGAGTGGTTTGGCACAGATCTATGTTTATGGACACTGACTGTGAGTGATTTTTATAAGCATATGAAATAAATGAGTTGGACCTGCTGAATTATGTCAGGAATTAAACAGTTTGCTAAAGTTAACAGAGTTCCTTAATCTTGCACTAAAATACTGCCTGTGCCCACTAGCACAAAGTTCAAATTCTTTGATGCAATTAAAAGGACATACGCAGTACAACAAGAAAAAAACCCAAAGAATTGCTACTTTTAAAAGGCAAACCGTAGTTTTCATGAAAGTCCTGAGAGACTACGTCTTTCACGGGGCAAATTTTACAGGTAAATGCATATATGCACACACACATTCCCTCACCAGGATGAGAACTCAAGAAAAAGAGGGTTAAACCGAAAGCGAGACTAACGACGTTTACGTAGCTGATTTCAACAAGCTCCTTTCCTCTCCGAAAAGCGCAGCTGCTCTCCCCACCTCCAGATCACAACTCGGACGTTCCGCCCGCCCCGCTCCCCGCTCCGCCGGCGGCTCCGCACCCCCGGGCGAGAGGGGGGACGAGGGGCCGCCGGGGCCGGCAGCCCCGACCCCCCCCCGGCTCCGGCCCCGGCCGTACCTTGTTGTGCGCGCCCGTGTGCCGGATGACGTTCCGCAGCAGCACCTTTCCCACCGGCACCCGGGACATCCTCTCGCCCTACGCGGCCCCACCGGCACCCCAGGGGCCGGGCGGGGGCCGCTCACCGGGACCCCCCGGGCAGGAAGGGACGGGAGAGGCCGGGCCTGCTCCCGGCTCCCAGCCGGAAACGGTCCCCACGAAGTGCCTCCTCCTGGCAGCACACGCCGGAGCGGGGGGGGGGGACGACGGGTCGGGACTGAGCCGCCGCGGAGCCCCGAGCCGCGGCGACCGCCGGGCGGAACGGCCCGGTGGCGGCTCCGGGGACAGGCGGGCAGCGGCCAGCTCCGCCGCGGGGCCTGCGGGGCCGGGACGGGGGCGGTTGCGGGGCCGGCTCGAGCGGAAGCAGGAGGAGGACGGGAAAGGCGGGCGGACCCGCAGAGCGCGGCCCTTCCGGTCGCTCCGTCGCTAGGCGACGGCGGTCGCCATGGCGGGCGCGGCGCTGGTCTCGCAGCTCTGGTCGCTGCTGGACGAGATGGCGGAGAACGAGCCCCAAGCCTACCGTCGGTTCCAGCGGCAGCAGCGCGCCGAGGCTGAGCGGCTCTGCGCCCCGCCGGAGCCTCACCTGTGCCTGCGGGCCCGTCCCACGGTGGGTTGCGCGGGGTTTGGCGTTCGGCCTCTCGCCCGGGCGCTGCGGCGGGTAACGAGGGCCGAGTGCGGGGCCGGAGGGGGGCGGCGCGGGCGGAGCGCTCAGCCGCGGCTCGGCCTCTTGCAGGGAGTCGTCGGGAGGCCGCTGTTCATCAACGTCTGCGGCTGGAAAAGGGTGCCGGCGCCCAAGGCCCCCACTGACCCCACTCCTATCAGTGCGGGGCCGCTGGAAGAAGTATCTGGCGAAGGAGGTACGTCCCGAAGGAGTTGCGCTTCGCCCCGGATGCATTTGTTGCTGCAGTAGTCCACTCCGTGGCAATCAGACGCAGACTCTCGCTGTCACAGAGGGTGGTGCCGCGCCGTGGCCAGCAATTAGCCCGGGGAGGGGGGGGAGGGATGGGGGGGCAAGGATGTGACAGGCATATCCCAACAGGACTCTAAATGAATCCTTCCCTTTTGAAAAAAAAACAACAAACTGAAGAAACACAAGAGTTGCACGCATCTAAATCCTGAAGAGTACTAGGAATCTCTTTGACCACGTATACTCACGTTCACTTGGACTGTGTTCCCACGCTTGTCCTTGAACACACAGACTGCTGGTTCAGCACATGTAGAGGTGCTGACTCTAGAGGAGGATGACAGAATTAGCTCTCTGCCCAGAAGCCACAAATTCATTTCCTTTCCTTTTAAATCAAGTGATTATAAAGAATGCTGGCACATGGTACATAGCAATGATTCTGACGTGTAACTTATTTTTATAGACCTTTACAGCATTATAGATATTGCATATAACCCAGATGTTCTTCAGAGGGGAGAAGAAAACCCAGAAAAAATGGAGCACTTGATCCATTTGACACTTAAATTTGTTGAGGAACGATGCAACCTTATCCTTTCTGATTTGTACACCACTGAATCATTCAAACTGAAAGGAAGCCTGGAAACAATGCAGCAACGTCTGAAAGGAAGGCAGATGCCAACTCCACATCTCAGTCAGAACACAAAGAAGGGTATGTAGAGACCTGCTGTCACTTTTCTTTGAGGACCTATCAGATTCTCCAACAAACTTACTGAAGTCTCATCTCTCTCACCCCAGTTCTTGCCAGAAGCATAAACCAAATGCTTCTCTCTAAGAATTCAGAATAAGGCAGCAGTATTCATACCAGACGTTAGTTTAACCCTGCTGGCCTGTCTGCATTCATCTCCGGTGTTTTACAAGTGAGAAGCTGTAGTGACACTGGAACAGCAAATTCCCTTTTTCCTATATCCACTAGACATTGGAACTCTGCTAGGATTTGATCCTTTGAGGTGCTAAGTTTCTTTTGCGCTAATCTGAGTAAAAGAGGTTGCTGCTGTAACTAGTAGTCTGAAAACAAGAACTTTTAACCTGTTGGCAATAAAACCAAATCATGGGCGAAAGAGAATCTGCCAGTAACAGTATTCAGCTGACAAAATTGCTCATTACAATTCATTACAGTTAAAACTTTCGTGATATATTTGTCAAGTGGCATAACATTACAGTTCTTAGTAACCGAGTGATACGTGTGAAAAACTTATTTTTCTTCAAAGAACTGACACTTGATCAGCTGCTACACACTATGGAAGCTGAGGACTGCAGCAATGTTCCTGTGTTGCTGAAGGATGAAAACATGACACACTCTAAAGTGCATCTGATAGAAGAAATTAGCAGTACTGAAATGCCAGAGAAGCTAAGTACCCCTGTCTATGAAATGATCACCGTGAAGGACACAAACAAGAAACCACTCAAATTTGAACTAAAAATTGAATTGCCTAAGGTTAGCTCTGTTTCTGAGTGTGATCTGCAGATTTCAAAGGTAAGAGAGCAGAAAGAATAACCTTGCATTTTCTGTCTAGCCTCCAGTTCCTAGAAATTCTCACTGCTAATTTGTTGTCAAATAGTTAATTAAGTATTTTAATTTTCTTGGTTTAGGATGACATAATCATTGAAGTCCCTGAAAAATACAAATTACAACTAGATCTGCCAGAATTGGTGGATGAAGAAACAACTACAGCAGTATTTAACAAAGGAAAAAGGGTATTGTTTATCACAGTGCCAGTTGCCAAGCCTGATCCTTAAAGACTGCATTCTGTCCAGTTCATGTTCACAGATGACAGAACAAAACAAAAGCCCAGAATGAGAATCCTAACTTTTAGATGGTGATGAGTTGGTTTCTTTTTATTGACCTTCTAATCTTCAGGGGTGAATACCTCAAATGCCTTCAGAAGACGCATGTAGAAAAGGACGTCTGGAGGAATACTAGCACCACCAAACTTAGGTAAAAAATAAGTAAAGATTATAAATATTCAAGGCGTACTTGAATATGTTAACAGCTGTAGTAAAGAACCATAAATGCATACATGCTTTACTACATCATTCATTTTGCCTTAAGGTACAGCAGTAACAGTTGTGAAGTCTTTTGGTAAATAAACTGATTACTGGATTCACATGGTTAGAGCATCTCTCGTGTATTTAACATTGGAACAACCAGCAGAGGGGTGTCATACAGTTCCACAAGTTGCCCTGCATGCTGTTGCTGTTCTCTTTAGGACAGTTCCTGCTGATCTTAACTGGAATAGGCTTGGTAGTCTTTTCAGTTACTGAATATGCTTGACCTCGCTTCTTACCAGTTTGGTAATCTCCGAATGAGACCATAAAACAACAGACCTATTCTGTACTATTCAAAACAGCATATAGAGATTCAAAGCTCAGGAACGCTCAGTGCGAAGCTAGCAACCAAAAACAATCTTGGAGCACTTCAACTAGAAAAAGTATCTGCATTAGTTTACACTAATACACAAAATACAAAATAATACAAAGCAACACAAAACAACTTTAAGGATTACTAAGCATTACTAGAATTAATTGGGAAAGGGACAAACAGAAGTTTAAGTAATCTTAGTTTCACGATTGATTTGGTAGTATGTCGTTCTTACAGCTTCTCTGACACATTTGCACTACAACCATGTTTCTGTACCGATACTCGTGAGATCACAAATGGAAACAGACAAGTTGGTTTTGAGCTGCAACTTTAAAATACAGGCTTACAAAAGAGCAGTAACTCCTAGCTTTCCCCCTTCTTTATTTCAAAGAAACTTAGAAGGCTGCATTGAAATACTGTTCAGTGGTTATAGTTGCAAGCTGAAATTCTACCACTGCCTGAGCGGAGCTGGCCTGTTGCAGGATGCAAGCAGTACCAGAAGGCACTATCAGCACTCCAAACACACACACCAGATAGGATTTTTTGAGTTGCAAGTGTTCCAGAGTCTGACAGTCATTCAGAAAGCTTTTCCATAGGATAAACTATTTAGTGTTCTTACTGCAAGAAGAAAGTGAAAGGTCTCTGTAGCCAGAATTTGAGGTTCCAGTAAACACTGCAGCAAGGAAGCCAGGAAGATTAAAGTTCAAAGTTCACTGCTGCATGACAGTAATATATGTATTATTTTGGAACATCTGTGATTACAATTTAAGGTTAATAGTGTGAGTTTCACTATCAGACTGAAAGGCTAAACAGCTCTGATTGTGCTATAGTAGCACAGTAAGCCACACACAACTGAACAGAAAAGCACTGGAACATGTTTTAGTAGTTGTCAATTCCAAATGTTTAATAGAATGCAGGTTCACTAGAGCAAGTCTGGAACCAAGATATTTTAGATCATTAAAGAAAAACCAAAACCTTAATGCACTTTTTGCTTAAGCCAGGCATGAAAACCAGGTATCACAGCAACCAGACATTAAATGGTTCCCACAAAAATATTTAATTTCCACAGTATTTTCTTTCAATATCTTTAGTGAATTTTGTATAACTTTACAGGAGACAGTACTTAATGCAATATACAGAATAACAGATCAGCTTTTTCTTTCTTTTTTTAAAACTTCTCCCCCCTGTTTAATTCTCCTGGTCACTTTGTAATTACTAAACATTCGTCCTTTTTACATTAACGTTTCCATGTGGAAAGTGGAATTCAAGAATGGTCAGCACTGCACCCCTTTCAGGATACAATGACTGGGGTAACTGGACACAAGTCCAACAAACTATTGAAGCATTTTACATACAATATATACATGGATAGCACATTCTGCAGCTTACTGAGGCTGGGACAACGCAGACAATTCAGGGAAAAACCACAGTACCAGTGACTAACTCAGACCTTCCTATGTGAGAACGCCTGAAAAAAAAATTTTCAAACATTCGAGTCATCACATGATTAACATCCACTGATGGGATTATTAGTGTGTGTGATTTGCCTATATTGGGTTCCAACACACAGATTCTCTTGAACATTCTGCAAAACAGTTACTTCCATGGCATCATAGTCTGATATTAACTTAGCAAGAGGAATAGCAAACATTTTCATACAAAAAGCACATGTAAGTGAAAGTCCACAAGGAGACAGCACATTCCCTGTAGTATCTGAGAGCTGTGACCCCACAGATATCAGTGCTCTTTCACCTTACTTTAAAGTGCTCAAAAGGGATCACACAGCTGAGAAGGTACAGACCAGTGCCAAATTCCAAGAGAGATTTGGAATGCCAGCACTTGGCCTTTGAGAAACTACTCCCAGGCGCTTCAGTCCCTTAGTGCATGTCATACTCACCCACCCCAGCAGGAGAACAGGATAATAAGGGAATTTACCTTCTACTAATTTGTACGTTTCAGCTGAACTCCTGTGAAGAGATGTTTATAATTCAAATTTCTGAGAACACTGAGGTCATGAAATTGGCAGTATGCATACTGCCTAGATCATTTTTAAATCTGGGATGCTTAACTCTGTTTTGGAAGAGTTTGCAAGTTAACTAACTGTATAAAAATACAGTATAGCTGTAATATTGCTCTGAAAAGCACTTTTGCAAACTTTTTCTGTACAGACTGGTAATAACATTACCAGATAATATAATACATATTTAAAATAAAAAAGGAACTCTTTTAATAAGTCTGAACACTAACGTCTAAATAGGTTGTTTAAAACAAAACAGTGTGACCCAGGAAAATTTTGCTTGCATGGTTAAATTATAGCAGCATGGTTACTGGCTTTTCAAGGAAATTCTTGAATTCAGCAAGCCACTGTGCTCCAACTGCTCCGTCTACAACACGATGGTCACAGCTAAGTGTAACGGACATCACACTGGCCACATCAAATCTGAAAGAAAAAAAAAAGAAAAAAAAAAGGTTAACACAATCCTCTGCAAGTCAGTGCCACTAACAAAGCAAAAAACTTTTATCAGAGAACCAGCAATAGCAGTTGGTGCTTGGTAACAAATGTTTCTCCCTGTGACTCCTAGAAAAGATTACATTGGAGAGCAGATCGTATTCATTCCTTTTCTGCAATTAAGAAACACATTTCTGTGTTCCCTTTAGGACAGGAAGCTCATTCTTGGTATCACAAGAACAGCCCCACACGATCAAAGAAAAAGAGCCATTTTACCCAGTAACCTCCAGTTTCCCCATGTGTCAGTGATAGATACCCGGGACTGTTAACAATTTAAAATAATCCTAAACATTCTCCTGGGTCTATGCTAGTTCCAGCTCCAAGCAAGGCAATACTATATACAGGACATTTGAATTATAATCGATCCCTTAGGTTTTCTTTAAATGCAAATTTAAGCAAGTTGTTAGAGGCACAGGTGCCTAAACTGCTGTGGATCCCAGACTCTTTTCCACAGCTTAACCCTATCCCTCAAAGAAAGAAACAGCCTTTCCTTAACTTCAAAGAAGTTACAAGAATAAATGTATGGCAGATCATTCATCAGTCACTGCATTTCTCTTTAACACCTGTGTGACCCTTTTATACAAGATCTCACTGTACTTCTTCAGAAGGTACTGAAAGCAGTATGTCAACAATTAATTTTATTTTAAATGATAATCTAATTAATGGAAGTGTTAGAAAACTAGCCCTTATTTAAAAGTTTGAATGCAGAAGCTCAGTAGATGCAGAATCAGATGAATACTTACCCTTTCTCATTATCAGCTGGCACTAGCCTTTTCTCTGAGGCACCAACTGCAAGGATGCAGGCCTGAGGTGGATTGATTATGGCAGAGAAATTCTTAATCCCATACATTCCTAAATTGGAAATTGTGAAAGTACCACCCTACAAGAAAAACACATTCATAGTCAAATTCACAAAAGCTCTTTCATGTGGAATATTAATGAACATGGCTGAAACATCACAAAATAGGCTTTGATCATTCTAAACAGGGCTTCTGAACAGAAGTCAAGGGCAGCAATGTTTAACAGCAATCCGAGTTTCTCACCTGGAATTCATGAGGCTGAAGTTTACCTTCTCGGGCTTTAGTTGCCAAAGAAACCACATCCTTACTAATGGAAGCCAGGCCCTTTATATGTGCATTAAACACAATAGGGGTTATAAGCCCCGCAGGAGTACTAACTGCAACGCTAACATCCACTACATGATTTCTGCAAGACACAAAGGAGATACCAGTTACTCTAGCAAGATAACAAAAAAATTTTCGGAACTATTCAGGTAACTCTAACATTAGTCATGCAACAATTATTTCACCTTGCACACTAGCCTTAAACGCAAGGTTCTTGCACTTTAACAAAAGCCTCTCAACCTTTGCATTATACCTGTTACCCTCCCTCCTCAAAATCCCAGCAGAATGTCTGCTATTTTGCCACGAACTCTCTACTGAACAAAGAAAGTTTCTGGCTTCGACCGTACCATAAACTTACTGCCTAATAACTGTGTCCATCCATGAAGAATTTGCCTCAGGCACCTTCAAGCATGCCAGAGCAGAAGCTTTAATTATGAAGTCATTGACAGAAAGCTTAATGTTATCCGAGACCTCCTGTAAATAAAGAGATTTGAGGTGTCAGTTTGTCTCTTACACATTACCTCAATTAACTTGGGTAGTCACTGCCATGCAGCCTTGTTTAGAGAAAATGTTAGAAAACAATCACGCTGCTTGTAAGCATTAGTATTTGAAGTGCCAAGATAATTAAGGAGATGAATACATCTCCTTCATAATTTAAGAAGGTACAATCTTTTTTAATGACTGTTTTTCCCCAAACTTGGCTTAGCATTATTATTTTGCTTAAATTTTCTACCCTTTTTACTCTTAAAAACCTTTTTACCCTTTTGCCCTACTTTCCAGCTGGAAGAATTGAACACCAAGCAGAGTACAAAGTGGCCCTCTTAGGGGAGTCAGAAATCAGTGCACAGTACCTGGGTAAAAAGTCTCATTCTGTCACAGACAATCCAGAACCGATCCACAACGGGTAGAAAAGGCACTGAAAAGACTTTTTTCCAAACCGAAATGGCATATCACCAAAAAGCAGGGTGGGCAAACCTGTGAGAGAACGCAGCTTTCCCCACACACACACTCTCACCATGCCCAAATGCTTTACCTGATTGAGTTCTTTCCTTAGCACCAGTACTTCTCCCATGTTTATATCAACAGAAAGGTAGTAGTGAGGTATTGTTTGTTTAGACTGCATCAACCGCTGAGCAATGACCTGCAGGTAAACAATAGAAGTGATGAAAATAAATCAATTTGGAAAATTCATGACTGCAAATAATCACCTCAGAAAAGAATAAAATCTTCTTACCCTGCGAATGTTGCTGATAGGGATATCTGTGAAGGTCCCCACTGGTGCTGCTGCAACCGCAGCAGTGGCAGGAACTGCCTCTAGTGCTGGAGCCTGCAATCACAGAAAGACAGCATAATTCGCAGTACTATCCAAATATCAATTGTACAGAGTAATTCAGTATGTGGGACAAGCGCTGAGGCTAAGTTGCCTCTTGCTTAAGAGCAGCAGATATTTCTACTCTCTAGCCTCACCTCTCCAGTACCTACTAGATTCTTTATATGTCCTATATTCCATTACTAAATGTAGTACTTGAGTGATTTAGAAATGCAACACTGATACACACTGCTATGAAGCTCCCAGAATATTAAGTCGTGCTAAATGGTTCTTTTACATACAGCAGAGGGGTATGCTAGAGGGCACTCAGCCATGTCCCTTCCAGCAGTACACAAAGCAACACTTCCATCATCTCATATAAAAGACAAGCAATGGTAAAAGAACAGATTTGTGGCAACAATGACAGCAGGCTGTTGGTTCATAAGTCTGGCTTTCATTCTAGTTGCTTCTTTCCAGCAATGTTAGATCAGCTGGGACTGGGCTTACCTCAATCCATAACAATGTAGCAACCAAATGAAGGGTTGAGAGCACAGGATTTTTCTCAGTGAAATACCAAAGGGACAAGTAAAGGAAGAAACTTCATCCGTGTTTCTCACAGGTTAAGCTTTACAACCTAACAGTCACCATAGCACACGCGGCATCATAACCCAACCAATCCGGCAATAACAGATCCATATAGTAATTGCATCTCTACAGAGCGTCTTCATCACTATAATAAAAGATCCAACAGATATTTTACAGATCTCAAGCCTACTCACTGGAGCAACCTTTGGTGGCACAAATGACTCCACGTCTTTCTTTGTGATTCTACCATCTGGTCCAGTACCTAAAAGGGTCAAAGAAAAACATAAGAGGCTTTCAATTATTTGCAACAGGGCATTGCTTCTAAAGGTACCAGTTTTATTCAACAGAGAGAAGTTACTTAACACAACCTCTGGTGAGGACAGCTGCACAGTCAGGATTTTCCCGAGAAAAGAATAGGCAAGTATGTACCTAGAGGGACAGACACTTGATAGTGAGAGTAAGGAAGCAGAACGGCAACCTACCTTTCACTTGGGCAAGGTCAATTCCTTTTTCTGCTGCCATTTTCTTTGCCAGGGGACTAACCAGGATCCTTCCTTTCCGGGGAGGTGGCCCAGCTGTGGGGACTGCTGGACTGGAAGGAACAGCAGGCTGGGGAGGAGGAGCAGCAGCAGGAGTTGCCACCACCTTAACAGAAAATTCAAAGCCATTAGCTTCAGGATCATTCAGCAAAAGCTTTGAAGGTACAGTAGAAGAACAGGACCATCTAATTACCAGTCAATAGAATAGCAAAAATAGTCACTAGTCTGAAAGAATTTTCAGATTCAGAGTGTTTCCCAGCGCCAGAAATTAAAATTAGAAACTTCCTGGGAAAGAGGCCAACTAAGCTGCTGAACTATACACCAAAAAAAAGGTGAAATAAATAATTTATGCTCCCAGTTTTCAAGGATGAGGCATTAGAACTGGCACAAGCAACAGGCTGGAGAAGAGATCATAATGAATGACTATCTGCTCCAGTTTTTGGAGGGCAAACTAGCGATCGCTCCTTAGGTCACTTATCACCAACACGTTAGCCTTACATTCACAGAATCATAACTATCATTGTTGGAGCCAGAGCTTCACACTGTCAAACCAGCAGAAAGTTCAGATCAGACCTCTTAATAGTTCCCATAACTTCTCTCACATGCTAAGAATGGTCCTTACTAGAGGAGGAGGAGGAGGAGGAGGAGGAGCTTGTGCCTTCATGTCAGTTACTGCAGTGTCTTGGTAGTCAGCAAAGGCTGGAATATCGGACTCTTTCTCCACAATGATGCAGAGAGCTGTTCCTAATGGCACATCTCTTGTTCCTTCAGGCACCAAGATTTTTGCCAAGTAGCCTTCTTCCTGCACTTCAAAGCCTGTAAGGGAAAGAAACAAAACTGGTTTGGTGCCTGATGCAGCTGAAGAGTTCCTCTAAATGCTACTTCTGAAGACTTCAGTAGCTAAAGCCCTACCCTACATTTAGTAGGCAAAAGAATCCTTTTCAGCGCAACTAGTAGGGAAACATCTTCACGCACTGTACATTACTAAGAAGGACTGATGAAGAAATAGAAGTGTTTTTAGGAGCTCCGATGTTTAGCTCTCCAATGGAATGAGAAGTTAACAAAACTTGTTTTAGTTGCCCCACAGCTTCACATCCTGAGCAGCTAGGAGACAGCTGGCACAGAGGCTACTCTGGATCCTCCCCTTTTAAGGGCACGCCATCCATTCTTGGCTTCAGAGTTGACTCACCTATTGTGGCTTTATCTGTCTCAATTTCTGCCAGTAAGTCTCCCTCATTTAGTTTCTCCCCGACCTTCTTCTCCCATCTCTGCACTGTGCCCATTGTCATGGTAGGTGACAGGGCAGGGAGAGTGACCTGTGAATCCAGAGAATACAAGAGAATCAGATTCTGGTAATTCAAAAGGAAGAGGAACAGGAACACAGTTTTAACTCCTGACTAAATGATGCCAACCTAAAGAAGTAGCCAGCCTTTAATGCACTCCTAGATCTGGCTCCATTACAGCAAAGCACAGTGCTGTCCCATATTGTTAGTTTGGCTTCTTTTATCAAGGCCTAAGCAAGAAAGAAAACAAAAGCAAAGAGCAAGAAATCTATATATCAAAATAATTATTACCACCATCCCATTGGGAGTGTCTTGCAGCTGCTATCTGCAAGGCTAAAAGGAAGACTGAAGCAAGTCGCTTTGTTTGTGACAAACAGGTTTGGCCCCTTTAAAAGCTATACAGACTTGTTTTCCCAATAAGCACTCAAAAGATGCTGTAGGTTTGCACATGCATATTGCTGTGCAACAAATACAGCACACGTGAGTACAGCTTCAGAGCAAAACTGGACAGATAAGTCAAGCAGTGGGAAGCAAGCAAGTTCAGTAGCTAAAACACAAGTCAGATTAAGAAGCCTTTAATTAGTTCTTTGTTCAATTACTGACTTTGCATAACATCTCAGACAAATCAGTTCCCACATGTATCATCTGTGGAATGAGATTTAGTATTTCAAATTTTCTTTTTCAAAGGAATGTCACAGAAATACCCTGCTACAAAGTGCTCAAATATAACAACAGTGGATGTACACTTCAATATCTCAGCAAGGTAAAAAGATTATCCACAAATACAACTCATTATTAGTCACCCACAAACACATCTGTGTGTTCATCAGAGTATCACACACTTGAGTTCTGCTCTGAGATGTAAGCAGGGCCTTCAGAGCTTATTCACACTTAGCACAAGGTCTTTTTATACCAGAACTATCTAAATAACGCAAATGTAGCAGGTTTTTCTAGACTGTGTAACAATCCTGGAGAGACAAGTCTCTCCTGTACAAGCAGCTGGGATGCTAAAATAATTTTCTTTAAAAAAAGCTTTCTGGGGCCTCCCCAAACACCTGCTTCAAGCATGCAATAATTCAAGTAGCACACACTCCTGCAATTATAGCTAATAACTTCCCACTCCAGACAATATTTACAACAAAATGCCCTAGAGCTAGCAATGGCAAAGACAGAAAAAAGAGTGCAACAAGCCTTAAATCATCAGCAACGCTCTCTTACCTGCATATGAGGAGGATAAGAGCTGCCAGGAGCCTGAGGAGAAGGCTGAGTTGGTGGTGAGGGAGCTGCAGCTTGAGGGGGAGGCACCGAGGCTGCAGGGGGGGCAGACACTGCAGAATCCAGAGTATAATTTTTAAAGGCATCAACATATTCAGGCCTAGAAGGAAACAAAGAACCGCAAAACCAGTCAGATGACTGTCTCTAAGCCTTTCACACAAGGCACCCAGGAAGCCCCAAGAAAGAAAATTCAACTCAAGGGTTAGAAAAATACATACTTTTCTACTGTGATACATATTATGGCCCCGATAGGAACATCTCTTGTTCCTTCTGGCACCAGGATCTTGGCCAAGTAGCATTCCTCCACGCTCTCAAAGCCAACTGTTGCTTTGTCTGTCTCCACCTTTGAGAGAGAAAAGGATATAATTAAAGCAATGGAAAAGACCAGTGAGCTCAGAGCCTTCCAGTCTGATAGCACAGGGTCACAATACACACAGTTCTGGAAAAGTTACGCTATGGCACCAGCTCTAGCAAAGTATGGTCTCAAAGAGGTTAAGTGCTGCTCCTGCTCAGAAAGAGGAAAAGCAGCAACCAGCTTTGAAAGGCTGTTAGCCACTCGTTCCCAACAGCATCTGTTGGGATCTGTGATCTTGAATCCAAGATCTGTGTTCAAGTGAGGGCAACCAGGGACAGAACCCAGGATGCACATGCAGCTCATTAGAAATGCAGCACAGCCTGTACCCCCAGGATACCTCTGCTATGAGCTCCCCTTCACCAATCTTGTCACCCTCCTTCTTTTCCCAGCGTGCAATGGTGCCCATCTGCATCGTGGGGGACAGAGCTGGCAAGGCCACCTGTGAAGAATAGGGCAGCATTACAACCCAGACAGCCCTGAACCGCGCACACAGGGCAGAGACAGATCCTCAGCACAGGCTGGGACAGGTGGACACAAAGGAGAGCCTGTCTGCAAATCCCCAGCAGGTCAGGACTGCCTCCAACCTACTGGTAAGAGCCCAGAGTGAACCAATGCTGGGGTGCTGAGATGGGGCTGACTGAGAAAGGGAGAAGTTATGCTAAGGGACCAAGAAAGATACAGGGAAAAAGGACTAGTGGTGAAGGAGGTGGTACCCGATGATGGTACAAGCTGCAGTTCCCCAAGGCAAACCGAGCTGCCCAGTGAGGGAAAGCAAGACCTGAAGACAGAAAATGAAGGGGCTGCCTCCGAGGCGGGGGACACGGACAGACGGACGGGACGGGACACACGAGTCTGTCCTCTGGGGGGACCCCAGTGGCTATAGGGACACGACCACCAGCGGGTGTGGAGGGCACCCAGCCCCCAGACTGCCCGGGGGGGGGTGGGGGTGGGAGCCTCTCACCTTCTGGTGTGCTGGAAGACTGCAGCAGCGACACGGGACGAGCCGGGGCCAAGCAGGAGGCAGCAGGAGCCCGCCAGGCCGGTGCACGGGGCCGCCCCACGCTGGCCCGCGGCCCAGCGGCACAGCCCCGGCTCCCACCGCCGCGCCGCGGCCGGCCACAGCGGCGCTGAACGTTCGGCAGCTCCGCACCAGACCAGGAGCTCCCGCCGCGCCCCGGGCTACACGTCGCGCCAACACCCGCCACATGCTGGAGCCGGAGCCGGAGCCGCGGCCCCGCCGCCGCCGCTCGGTGACCTCCTCCGTCCGGGCACGGCGCCGCACAGCCCCGCGCGACACTACCGCGCTGCCGTAAAGCGCGGCGGACAGACGGCGGGGCGGGATCGCCGTGTAATGGCGGTCGCGGGGGCTGCTAGGCCGCACTGCGCAGCAGTGGGACGGCCCGGGGCGGTTATGCGGGGGCTGCAGCGGCCGTCGGAGCCCAGCCCATGCAGGGGAAGGTACCTGGGGGCTGTCCCTGGCGCCTCCCCCCCCCCCGTCTGCGGCCCGGTGCGCTCCTGCGGAGGGCAGAGCTGCCGGAGGCTCCTCGGGGCACTCGGGAGACACGCGCGTCCCGGGCCACTCGTAATGCTGCACGGCCCGGCGCTTCTGCAGCCTCGCGGTGCCAGAAAGGTGCAGAGAAGCCTGGCTGGTAGAGGGTGCAGCCTTGTGGTTGACGCCAGCCACAGGAGCTCGTCCGGCAGTGAGAAAATTGGGCTGCAGCCAAACCCATATATCATACCTTCGTGCAGTACCCACCCAAAACTGCAACAGGCTCTCTTAGATTCTCCTTGTCACTATCACGAGGCCTAGATTTTAGCAAGGTGCCAGTTCTGTATGGGGACACGTGAATCCAGAAGCTACTCGGGGCAGTGGTCATGATGATGATGCCTTCTACCCAGGACTCGGCAGCACAGGTTCCCACAACCAAAAACTTAGCCTACACTTTGAAAGCAACAGTGTTGGTCAAGGGCAAAGCACCATATGCAATAAAATCCTATCACATGCATTGTTGCTCTTCTAGCCACGCTAAATGATTGAGGAGAAACTGCTCCTAAGCACGTAGGACTCGTCTCAACTGAGCTCAGCCAGTTCCAGCAGTTCACGCAACCTTGGGAGTGGAAGCAGTGAAATTCACTGTCAGCAAGGCAGCTGAGCAGAGCTTGTGTTTTGATTGTGTATTGTTCATGCCTGTTTTAAAAGTAAATGTAAATTTTACTAGCACTCTGAGCCTGCTCTTCAGGTCATGCATTTCTAAGTCTGCTAATCTCACAAGTCTCCAAAAATATATGCTTTCCTAAAACATTGTGGAAAAGTGATAGAAAAGGTTTTCTCCAGGACCAACAGGAGGCTAACCTTAAGCACTTTAAGTGATTTATGTATTGCATGCTTATATGTGCCTTCTCATTCCAAAGCCATCTTCCCCTTCACAAGCACTGAACAGACTCAGTTCGCAAACCCCATTTTATTAACTGCTTGGTCCACTAATCCAAGGCTTAACCAGTCAGGTATGTCTGGTTTAGATGTACAGATAAAGCTCCACTTTCATAGAGAACAGGATTTAGAATAACTGCCCTTTTTAAGTGATGAATGCAAACATCAGAGTTTCTATGAAAATGTCATTTTACACATAGCATGTATATTACATAAGCAAGTTACAACTATAGGAATAGGGAAGTAACTTTCCTCAAAGTTGGACAGAAATAAACAGATTCAAAACAGTGAAAAATATGAGTCCTGGGTATGATACTAACAGTGCATCCCCAGAATAAATCCACTGAAGTCAGTGTTACAGCAGTGCCAAACTGATTTAAAAGCAACATCTTTTCCTTTTGTCAGAGAGCAACATCTGGCCAAGGTCTTTTCCACATGATACCTCTCATCCCCCTGACTTAATATTCCTTACCTCCTCCAGACCCCTTTCTGTCAATCATGCAAAGGTAGAAAGTCTGAAGAAGGCTGCAGTGTCAACATAGAAATAAAGCTGAACCAAACTGTGCATGGGATAGAGCTTATCAAAGCAGCAGTCCTTCAGCTTCAGTGACAGCTATTCCAGCAATTCTACCTTCGCTGTCACAGAGGGGAGCTGCGTATAGGAACCCAAAACCAGAGCATTGTTATCAGCTCTGTCTCATGGGATGTCTTCTTTTGTCCTAGCTTACATGTGATGTACGCAGGGATGAAAGGTACATGACTGCCAGCCCCCAAAAATCAAGCCTTTTGTCCAGTCTTGCTCCTGCTCAGACACAGCCCATTAGTGCTTTGGAGAGCATGTGTTTCTATATAGGATTCAGTCCTTGGCGCTCTGGTGGCAGTAAGCATATTAAATGCGACCATGGTTAGTTATCTGAACTGATCTAAGAACAAGAACAGGCTGTCTCCTGTATCAGCTAACAACTAGCTTCTTCGTGGGAAAACTGGATAGCTATGGGCAAGGCTAGATTGAAGACTTATCCATTAGAAGCTCTGATCATATTAACAGCCTGCTGTATCTTCAGTGCTGCAAAAATCAAACTGCTCATCTTTGAGTAGCAGAGAGGGATACAGAACTGGCAACTACAGACCTTGAAAACTGTC
Source organism: Harpia harpyja (assembly GCF_026419915.1). NCBI lineage: Eukaryota > Metazoa > Chordata > Aves > Accipitriformes > Accipitridae > Harpia > Harpia harpyja. Next base: position 45,310,803 of record NC_068943.1, on the reverse strand, counting down.
TTATTTTTCTCCATAAAATTCTAGCCTGGGTGCATGGCTCTTGCGGAAATAAAATTGATGAGTAAAACCTGAAGAAAAAAAACACTTGAGAAAAAATTGCAATTCAAATACAATTGATTTCAGTGTAACAACCCCATGCTCTCTGTACCAACCCAATAGAGATCTTGCAACACCAAAACTATTTCCAGGGAGGAAGAAAACCTGTTTCTTTTCCAAAAGAGATGTCTTTTCCCCCCTGCAGTCCATTACCGAACTTGTTCATTGATGAACTTTCCTACTGCTTTCTGTAAGGGGAAAGTCACCGTAACAAATTGTCCAGAACAGGAGGCATGTTGTGTTGCGCCAATGTGGCACAGAGCCACATAAGAGCCCTGAGCTATTTCCTGGAGAGTGAAGCAGTGAGAAAATAAATAGTATTGTTGCTGCCTATTAAAGCTGGCAAAAATATAAAATCCAGTAGGAACTAGTTGGATTTCCATAGTAAAATAAAGTTATGAGCCCAGTGCTGTGTTAACAGGAGACAGTACAAAACATCTCAGCATCCACTAGAAAATGAGTAAAACACAGTATAATGCGTGCAGATATATACAGAAAGCACTTGCACTAGTATAAAAATATCCACAGTCCTCAGACAAATGTAAACTGGTACAAAATAATTCCAAGAACAGGAATATGTTTACAAAAGGACATATTAATATAAAACAGTAAAACCAGGTTCACCCCCTCCCAACCTTATGCACAGCACAGACACACAGGTAGTCCACAGAAGGGCCACGTGTACTGAGAATGAGCAGAGCCTTGACTTGCCATTTGACCTTCTAAGTCAGTGCCTGCTGCACATCGCAGCCAGCACTCTGGAAGTACAGTTGACTGGCAGCAGAAGGGCAGAGACAGGCAATGCAGAAACAAACCAACCAACCCACAAAACCAAAAACAAAACCCCACCCTCAGGGATTTTCGGGCTTGTTCTTTCCCAAGCAGTTATTTATTTCCTGATCCTTCAGGCACCCCAGGAGCTGGCATACCAGGGAACCGGTGGTGTAACTGACGGGGTTTATTGTACTGGTGTGGATAATTGTTTGGTGGCCCTGGCAATGAGTGGACAGCAGCACACAGTGATGCCTCTGCACAGGAGGTGACAAACTGTCTGCCTTGCTGAAAGAGGAGAGGGCAGGAGTGCAGGGAAAGAGGCTGAACAAGGAGAGGGGTTATAAGTACCTCAGGGAAGCAGCTGATTCCAGCTTCCCCACAAATGAAATCCTTCAGCAAATACGCAAGCACCAAGATCCCACAGTCCCCATGGCAACAAAGCAAATCCAGAGGGCCTCAGAAGTGAGTACAGCTTTGGAGAACAAGTGGGAAAAGCAAGGCTAGGAAATCAAAGCCTGAGTTTGGAAGAAAGGGAGCTTTGCCAAGCTGCTGATCTTTGTTTTAGACCATGTGTAAAACCTCCAGAAGACTATCTTCCCTCCCCACGTCAGATTTCCATACTGTCAGTCTGGAATGTCCAGAAAGTTCACTCTGCTCCTTTAGCATGTGCATGTCCAGGACCAAAGTTGGTCAAACCTTCAGCTCACATAATCTAGCAGCTTCTAACTCATGAAGGCAAAGCTTCACATTTTTGCCATCAGTGCAGATTTATGTAATACCATGTACAAGAAACCAGACTTGAAATGCCCAGATCACAGCCTGCACCACATATTACAGAAATGGAGAAGCAGGGGAAGGGAGCAATGCATCATTAAGGCCTTCAGGGTTTAGTTGACAGGACAAAGCAAGGTGTTTCCTTCCCACAGACCTGTCATTTCAGTCTCAGAACACTGTCTGCATTTGGGCATGGAAAGTCAGATGCCAGGCGTCCATGCACACAACATGCATTACCCGTTGTTTGCAGAGAAGCCCTCTTTTTTGGCAGCTTGAATTGGACTCCTAGCACACGTGCTTTTTGGTCATTCTTTGAGCTCAGCAGCCAGTTACAGGTTTCCATAGTGACAAGACTTAAAAGCTTGATTAATTCTCCCCATGGTCTTCTTCCACCCAGGCCACAATTTTCCCCTCCCAACCAGGAATGATGTCATCATCATGGAATACCTACAAAAAAAAAAAAAAGGGAGTCCAGTCATGTCTGGAGTCTGGACACCGCTCACCTACAGTGTGAGTGGCATAAGAGGCAGGCATCAACTCAGAGATCCCAGCTCGGATTTCACTACACAGCCCAGAGAACATGTACCTTATCCATCATTCACATGTCTAAGTAATATTTTCAGGTTTTAGGTAAAAAAAACAGATTAGGCCCCTTCTTTAACCAGTAACCGTCAAGATTATTATTGGCATGGTTTTGACAGGAAAGGTAAAATAAAGGCAGAAAACCTGTGTTTTCTGATCCAGAGTACAATCTCCAGCTGTTTCTGCAGAATGGCTACATAGTCAGCTGACTGTTCCCAGAGAGGGTAACCCTTGGCACTTGTCTTAATTTGTGAAACAGGAACTATCCCAGTAACCTTTAATGAATCCAACCCACACCAACACCAGCCTGAGCATAAACAGGGCTGTAATGCAGTACACAGAGGAAAAGATGCCATAAACACAGTTATCTCTGAAAAGCATTTAAAAGAAAGTAGGAGAATGTTTCCTGAATAAACCACGTTTGCCTAAAGTGTGTCTCATTGCAACAGGTTTCATAAAGCCACTTGAAGGGTTAGAAGTGTAGTCTGGGTTTTTGCCCAGTGTCCCCTAAGCAATGCTGTGTCACAGACTGTCTTTGCCAATAGCCAGCTCTTTGCCCAAGGGGCTCTGCAACCCCCAGGCAACTGCAATCACATTCATGTAATCGCTCTGGCTGGGGATGAAAACATCCCATTTTAGCACATTACAAGAGGAGCATAATCCACAGTTGTGAAAATACAGTCTGTTTGGGGGCAAGTTCAAAGATTTCATTAGTTTAGAAGTGAGGTGACCATGGTCTCCAGGGTTGTGCGGTAACACTGAACCCAAAGTGGCTGATAGCTAAATTCCACACTTACCTCCTCCTTGACTGTGCCAAACTCTGGATCCAGGGCTTTGAAGTGGTACCGGTGGGTTCCTTCACGATCAATAGCTACCTTAAAATCCTTCAGAGTCACTTCCCCTAACCTGCAAAGGAAGAGTTCAGCACTATCCCATGGTACACTGTTACCAGATTTAGCTCAAGTGTTACTACATGGCATGCAGAGCTACAGCACAAATCTAGCTAGGCATGTGGCACCCTGACCACAGGGATGTGAGGAGTGTGCCCCTCCAGGAACACACCTGTCAACCCCAATGTCCTCTTCAGAGGAAGAATTGCCTCCTGATTGACTAAGAACTGCCTCAAAACAGCCTTTTTCACTTTCCCTTTTGCATTGACAACCACAGTAGTTTTGAGAGGAGCATGCTGCACTACATGGCACAATACAACTGCTTGGCTGCTTTCTCTTGCTCTTGGAAGTTAGTAAAAAAAGAGATTAATCTCTTGGGGCTCTAAAGCAGCTAGGAGGCTGCTTTAGGCAATTTTCCGCAGACAATGGCATGAAATCCAATGCCCAAGTTAATGCACAGCAACCCTGTGCTAGTTGTGACCATACCCGGAAGAGATCAGACTAATGCTTTAAGGGAAACAAGCACCTCCCACATCAGCATCAGCAAGGCAAACCCAGACCTCACCTCTTTGGTATGTTGACCATGAAAGGTGTGAGGGAGCGGTCAGTGAAGTACAACACTTTGGTGCAGGCACTGGTGCTCATCACGGGCGTGCTGTGAGAATGAGGCAGTTCTGCAAAGACAAGAGCACTATCATTGGGGAACAGCCTGTCTCCTGCCACAACAGGAGACAAAAGGGGTGGTCTGAGCAAATTTGCCATCACAGCAGACAACCTGGTGATAGAAGAGATTCTTAAGAGGGTGGCTAATCATCCCTGTTGGGAAGGGCCAGGCATTCCCCTTCTTACTGCAAAACTTTGCATTTTAAGGTAGGGTCACCATCCAGCTGTGTTGTTAGCATGGAAGATTTGCCTAGCACTGCCCTCCAGGATTACTGTGCCATCCACAGAGGGACTTGTTGCCACCATCTACTCCACAGACACTCTATTCACTACCTCAGCAGTGACAGGAGAACCTTTCTGGAAGAGAAAATGACTGAACAGTACCCCATTCAGTACAGCTACCTTATCACTTGCCTTCACTTGCAGATGGGTAGAGCAAGATGAAGTGACTGATCATCATCAAGGCAAAAGGCTATCTGTCTCTCCCCATCTTCCCATTCTAGTTGGCCAGGATGGGTGTTGTGCATGGATTTTTCTTTGCTCATTTGTGTTTCTGTCTCTCTGGCTACTGCCTTGTTTCCTGCTTCCCTGCAATGTGCTGTGCCAAAGGCTGAAGCAGAGGAAGGTTCACACTGAGTGACTCTACAGTTTTAATACTCCTAGCATGCAGAAAACACTATGGACATCCAGTCAAAGGCTTTCTAATTTAACAAGTCTTTGGAGCCACCTCTTAGAGCTCTTTACACCCAAGGCATTCTACATTTGTGGCTGCACAACTCAATTTTTCTGCTGCAGTGGAGGGGAATGGAGCCTGCTAAATGGAGAGGTACAGTTTGCATGCAGAGAACACATGACTGTGGCTGCTCTAGCAACTGCAGTTTATGGGAGAGGAGGGAGAACCCAGCAAATCCTCCCCACAACCCACTTCAGGCTTCTGAGTTCCTCTCCTACCTTCCCCCACATCTTGTACCTCCAGGCTACCCTGCTGCTGGACACTACGATGCAGCTGAAAGGTGGGGGCTTCTGTCCTTCCCGAGTACCTACAGTCTCCTACAACCTCATAGACTTTCTAGGTGACATTTACAACCAACATTGGAAAAAACAGCCTTCATGATGAAAAGCAAACATGGAGCTGCTGCAGATGGAGCCAGGAAACATGGTGTCAGAAAGGGCTGTGCTGTTATGCATATATGAAAGGAGCTAGGCACTGATGGGGAAACAGGGGAAGAGGCAACTGTACAGTTATCTGTGTCCGCTAGATGGTGCAAATCAGCAGGAAAGCTGAAATAACATCACATTTCCCACTCATCCCAGGGATAATTGTTTGTCATATTTATGCTGCAGTACTACCGAAGTGGCCCAGACAGACTCCCACTGTGATGGTGCTTTACAAACAAGCAGCCACAGATTGTCTCTGCCCCTTTTCCTTTGCAGTGAAGTCTAATCTGTACAGCAAATGACTAAAGGGAGGAAAGTGAGCTCTGGTAAAGGGAGTAAGAAGCTGGAGGTGACAGATTCCCAAGCGGATGCTATGCCCTGGACTCTGGCCAGGAAACCAGAGCAATGAGTTTGGCAGTGGGAGTGCAGGAGCTGAAAGGCACTTACTGGATTTGGGAGGCCAGGAGTCTCTACACTCATTTGTTGCTCTGCTTGCCGGTGATTTCCCCCGGATCTAGGGTGCAAAGCCAAAAGAGTGAGAACAAAGTGTCACTTCCCAGTTGGAGCTCTCATTGCTGCTTAGCTCTGAGTTATGTGAGGGGCAGAAGTTGAGAGCTAAGTGCCCTAGGAAGCCTTTACCCTTCTCTCTTGCCTCTTCTGTGCTTCCATGCAGTACAGCCGTTCCATCAGGCTGGAGATCCCCTGCTCCAGGCTGTCAATCGTGTGGTGCTGTGGATCATGGCCACTGAAACTGTTCCTGAGGCTGCGAAGGGCATCACGAACCAGCTGCAAGTCATTTGTCTGCCCAAAAGACAAGAAGTCAGTCAGACTTAACGCCAGGCTGCTTTCTTCCCATCTAAAGCCACAGGTCTTAGAAAGGGGAAATACGTCTTAACAAGATAACAGCTTCCAGGATATCTGGAGCCCATATCTGCATCTGGCTGGGAAAGTATCCCTTAGGTGCACTTACCCCTCGGTGGGCTGCAGGAGCAGCTCCTTTTCCTGCTGTCTGGAGGAAGCCATTGCTCTGAGCACTGTGACCACTGTAAGCCATTACCTGTTCAGGGGAATATGCGTGTGCCACTAGGAATGTAAGTGTTAGGACCTCCCCAAAGATCCCAATTTGTGAACTTCAAAATGACGAGAGGGCATGAAAACTTTCCACATCAGTGACATAACTCCCATCTTCTACCAGGTAAACACACTCACTAAGGAGTGTGCAGGCAGTCCTATAGGTCAGAGCACAAACATGATTCTTCACATACAGGTAGAGAAAGAGGCAGAGACAGAAAGGGGCTTGCTGCTACATCATAGAGGGCTCCGTACGCTCTAGTGTGCACAATCAGCATTCAAGTAGCACTGTGGAGGGACAGATACTAGGGCTGGCACTCTTTCCACCAAGACAGTTCCAAGTGCTCAATACCAGTGTCAATAGGAAAAGGAGGAGATAAGAAGCTAAGCCCTGGTCTAACCATTAGCCAGTGTCAGAGCTGAAGCTAGAAGCCAAGAGTCTCTGGCTTCCACTCAGTCCTGTGATCCCCTCACTGTTTCACCCTTAAAGATTTTGACACAAGAGGCTAAGACAGTGCTCAATGCTGAGAGCTCTGGTAAGTTGGATGCTTTGTGGAGTCTTCTGGCTGCCTTGGTTAGGGCACTGACAATGAGACTGCAGAGCCAGGCCTTTCTGGGATGAAGTGGATGATTTCTGGAGATGGGTAGCTAGAGGGTGCTGGACAGAAACATCACTCCAACAGTCTGATGTTTAGACCAAGGCTTCCCATACCTCTTCAGCTTCTCTCTTCATGCAGTGAGCTAGCAGGGCCTCTTTGTGCTCCAGCTCCCGCTCCAAATCCACCTGTGAGGGGAGTAGAAGAGTCAGCACAAACTGAGTGACCAAGGTTAAGTGCCAGCTCTCAAGGCATCAGTGCAGCCCACCTGCTCCATACCTGTTGGTAGCTGGCCTCAGAAAGCTGCCTAAGCATTTCATCCAGTTTGGTCTGATGCTGCTGTAAATGCCGATCCTTCTGGCACAGTTCTTTCTGCAACACAATAATCACGAGAATCAACAGAACAGTAAGGCTCACAATCATCTTCCCATTGCCGGGAAGGTTATGTTGTCTGCCAGGATCAGGTTCCTCTACAGGCTGACTTACGCAATGTGTGTACTTATAGCTAGATGTTAGAACTGAGTATCAAAGCTTTTTTTGAAAAAAATCGGTCAGGTTGTTATTGCCTGGAGTCCCCTTGCCCAGCAAAGATCCACTGCTGAGGCCAGACAACTGTCCCAGAGAAAACAGATTCCTGAGGGACCAGTGGACAATCAGGTGACCCAACATAACCTGATAGCCATCACAGAAAAAACATGACAGTAAAAGATCTACTATAAAAAGCTGTGGACAGAACACAAAGAACATCTGATCCCTCCATCTCATTGCAAACATCCATGGCCATTGCAACTTATTCACTATCCACAGTGCCATTCCCATAGGTGACTGAGTGCCAGGGAGACAGCAGTCACATTCACAAAACTGAAGAACCACCAGATGCTGCCCCCAGCAAAGCCTCCAGTGAAGAGAGGTCCCATTACTTTATATTCTGCCAGTAGCCGGTTTCTCTCTTCAACCTTCCTCTGAAGGTCAACCTGCAGAAATAACACACAGGTGTGAGGTAGGTATTCTTAGAGAGTTAGTGACAACCTCTTTGCCCCTTGTGCTAAAGGGTGACCTGAGACCAAATATCAGCAGAGTTCAAGGGAGCTGGTGTCTAAGGATGGCAAGCTTTTGGACAGGACAGTTCCTTCCTTGCCCTTCTTTCTCTCCCGAGAGATACTGTACATGGCAGCTTCACCTGTCAAAGTGCCACCTGCTAACCCAGGGAGCACAATGAGGAAAGAAGAATGCAACTGTAATGAAAACATCATGGGTAGCCCCTCCCTGTTTCAGCTGAAGGTCTTGGAGGACAGGAGGTGGGAGTGAAGAATAGGAAACTCCAGTGAGTCTCACAGCTGGCTAGTAGACTATGTGCAGTTTTTACTATGCAGAGACCTTTGACTGGTCATTCACTATCCCACGACCCCAAGAATTACACTGCAACCACCCACTCCACCCTGTGGCTACTGGAGCCCTCAGGGCCACCAACCTCCTTCTAAAATAATCTAACCCTCAGCAGCACAGTGACTCACGTTCTGGTTGTGCAATTCCTCCTTGTCCATGTTTGCTCTCAGCAGTTCCTGCTTTAGCTGAAGAACTGAAGCATCCTGTTGAATCAGCCTTTGCTGTAAAGCATCCTAGGAAAAGATGTTATCTGTAGGAAGGTGCAAGACAGAGGTAGAGACCCTTCCCTGGGAAGTGAGTGACCTAGATCAGGGGCCATAACACAGTGGGGCCACTCACAGGGCTGAAGTGTTGCCAAGAGCCCAAGAGAGCAGGAGGTATATAGACATCTGCGCAATGGGCTCTCAGCCCTTCTGCCTTTCTCTTACCCAAAAGTGATTTCCCTGCCAACATTCTAGCCATCTGGGACAGAGGGATTTCTGTGTTTCTACCTGAACTTCCTGCCCCAAAAGTGGCCTGACAATTTGCTCTCATGATAAAAACAGCAGTGTCTTTGGAAGGTCTTTTCAGTGGCCTACAGCTAGTGTCTTCAGCCATGCATCTGCAGCATCCAGAGGGCAGAAAGATGCCAACATCAGCCAAGGACACAAGGAAACTTAAGCTCTCAGTGTGACCTAGTTGTGCAATTAAATCCTTTCTGAAGAGGCCAAAGTCAGGACTAATTCTGCACCTTTCACTCAGTGTTACCCAGAAGCCGAGTGCTCTACATTGGACAGCTACTGCTGTTTGCTTCCTTCACAGAAGCCTGACAGGCAGCTCTAAAAATACCTCTGCTCAAGAGTAGATTATTAGTGTTCAGAACTCCAGAGGGAGAAAATGAGTAAACAGGAGCCAAAGTTGTGAGAAACACTGCAGCTGAAGACGACAAGGATACCCCCATGCAATTTTTCCTCTGCTGTGAAGAATGAGTTCACTGGGCCAATCCTACTGTGCGTACCCCAAGATAGAGGGGACAAAAAAAGAGCCATGAGAACAAAGCAGGCATCCTATGCCTGATATTTTGTTTAGGGGAAACAGACAGAAGAGGGGACATTTGAGCACAATCCTACAGAAACAGGATCCAGGAGAACTAACTCCTTGTGCCTGCCTTAACTGCAGTCTCTCCCTGGAACCAGAAACAGACCATAGGATCTCCCACCTCCAAGTCCCCTAATACAACTCCCTCCACAGTCTGAGATTCCTCAGAGGTGTATGGTTGCTGTTGGCCCTGGCCCTACTCATGGGCTGCAGAAGACTCTAAAGCTTTGCTATTAATATTTGATGAAGTGCCCCTTTCCTCACCTTTATTCCCTGTAGGTTTCGAGCTTCCTGTTTGTATTTCAATAGCTCCTTCTGTAAATGCAACATAATTTGATTAAATGGCATCTTGTCACCCCTTCAGAATCAACCAAAGTTAGTGTTCTCTGTCCCCAGACACCTGCTTCAGAAGAAAGCACATCCCACCTTTTCCCATGGAACAAAGAACATGTCAGACCCCTGAGCCATTTTAATGAGTTACGAACACGACAAAACAGTTGAACAGCTCCCTAAGCCCCTGCTATTAAAGCCATGAGAGAAAAAGATTGCCTAGTCCCCCAAATCCGTCCTTCAGGTCAATGTCAAATACTTCTCTCCCAGCACCAGAACTGGTCCTAGAGCCAGCATCAGCAGAAAGCTGTACTAAGGCAGGCTTGACAGGGCAGGTTCTTCTTACCTGCATTTATTTCCTACTTGAAAACTTGTTTATATTCAGACACAAGTAGAAACTTAACAGCTGTCGTGGGCAAAGTTTTGAGAAGCTAGTACAACCTGGATCTCTGCAGCTTCAAGAGCATGCAGGAAAAATCCATTTCAGGGCTCATTTAAATTCCAGTAATACTTAGATATTTGTTTTGCCAGCAACTGACTTTACCGGCATTGGCTTGAGGCAAAGTAGGGAGGCAGCATATATTTTTCTGGTGCTATTCCACAAACTTTTATTAACTGCTAATATGGATACAATAAACACTTCCCAGCCAAGTATTGTTGAGTGCTCTCCAGGTCAATGATTTATGGTCTCAGGGAAGCAGGTATCTACACTCCTGGAGGGATGGAGATCCCACACAGCTGAATATGGGAACAGAGTTGGAGCCCCAACACAACATATTCCCCATGTCATCTGTTGTGTTGTCCACTGCCCTGTCCCCATGCCCCTCCTCCCCGCCCCCCCCAAAAAATCAAGTAGGACAGAGTGTGCAAAATCTCCTGACCCAAAACCTCTCCTTCCCCTTCATCTGTCCCCTTCTAACCTTTAGGTCTTGATTTTCTTCCACACTCTGGTCCAGGCGACTTCGAATTATGATCTGAATATAAAAATACCATGGTTATTATTGTGCAAGACACCTGCCTGTGGCAGAACAGTGCGAAGGGCAGCTTGATCAGAGAAATGTAGGTACAGCAGTGTGCTCACCAGCTGCTCTTCGGGGCAGGCTCCATGTTCACAAAGTTCAAAGGAACCTTCCTGCTCATCCTCAGGTAAAGACCCATTGAGCAACAAAGCCTGGGAAGATAAAGGAAAAAATCTCCTCTTCAGGGGTTTCAAAGGAAAACAGGCTAGCTGCAGTTCTGGCTAACAGTCATTCATATCAGTCTCTAAACAGTTTCATTTTCCATTTCTGCTGACTTATTCCTCTCAAAAATTAGTAGAATTTTTCAGGAATGAACAAGCAAATTTATCCCCTGAAAAAGCTCTCCCAGAGATATCTGTCAACCAATGCTTTTCCCCACAGACACCAAACAAGGACAATTACTCAGATTTTCAGGGAGTGAAGTCTGTCTCAGGCTTCATTCCAAGGGTAGCCTTCACTACAGTAACAGACTTGAAGTCTAAAGCAGAGACTGAACCAGGTTTATATTGTAAGGCTTCTCTTCTGCAATGAGACTGAAGTGTCCCCTGCTGAAAGAAGCCATTCTCCTAATCACATATCTACAAAAGACTTCAGAAACAGGATATTCAGGGAAGCCTAATTCTGTTCTACACTAGACAAGACCAAGACATATTCAGAACTGTTGTCCAAGTGAGGGCAGAGCCCTCACCCACACAGACAGTGAAAATCTTAAGCTATGCCCTGTGCTTGAGGAAGGCTACTAGAAGCACAGTATTAACTCCTTCAGCAGCTCCAAGGTAGCCCAGATGTCTGCAGGAAGATGCCAGAAGTCCTGTAGTAGACTGAATCCAGCCTGAAGGAGGGAACAGCGTGCACAGTAGGAAGTGTGACTAGCAGGACCAGGCCATATCTCCAGCACGGTATACCATACTGGTTTTCTCTAGCTGATGGTTTTTACATTGACCTTTCTGTCTCTAACTCCCAGGACTCAGGGCACTTGGTATGTGCCAAGATGTTGCATACAACTGGACACATTGGAAAGAGTCATGCCTCTTTCAGTTAGCTTTCTAGTTTATTTCTATTTGAACTCCATGGCTAAAACCAAAATATCCCATTTGCAGTAATACTCCAGTTTAGCCTTGAAAGAATTCAAGGCTGACAGGTCAGGTTCTGCCTGCTGACAGAATCTTCCACCAAAGAGCTACAACTGCTGCCGAATAGCAAATAGCAATCTGTATTCAGTTAATGCAAAAGCTCTTTGGAAAACTGTTTTCTGAGTGCATCCCAAAGTCTTCCCAGCAGGACAATCAAGCAGGAATCACACAGGAACATAAAAAGCTGCCATGGTTTTAGTGCTTCATGGGGTATATGTACATCAGGTCCCTGATATTTCAATCAAACTGTCATGAACTGGAAGCTCTTAAGTATCGAGCAAGCGGGGAAAAATCAATTAATCAAATCCAATCTCTGGGCTAGCAACATCAGCTGCCTCTTCTTATTCCCAGGGGATGAGGGGGCAGCAATGCCAGCTGCTCGCCCTCACTCCTGAAACATGGGGCCAGCCAAGGCTGGAGGAACAGGACATGCCAGTCCCTCCAGTGCCACCTCTCCCTGCTCCCAGTGGGCACATAATGCAACTGTATTTTACCGGTGAACCAAGCAATTTTGTTTTTTTTCTTTTGAGTCTTTTGTTTCCTGCCCATTGTCCACAGGGAAAGCGCCTGTCCGCCCACACCCCACCCTCCACCCTGGCTGCCTATGCTTCTCACACAAGCTCTGCTTTGTTTACTGGCACATAAATATTTACAATTCAGAGCCAGTATGGTTCCCAGCACAAACAGAAAGGAATATTCCTGAGAGAGTTCAGTATCTTTACCATATGGATCAGGGGCTCTACTCCCCATGCGGAGTCAAACAGATTGGGCTGAGGGTCATTTGGTCAGGGAGTGACTGGAACAGGGCAGCAAGGAAAAGGTCCTGCAAATAAATAGTTGTGTAGAGAATGTGCCAATTATTATAGTTCAGCCTAGCTCACTGAAAGACTGATGCAAGACTGTGTGACCCCTGATCAGCTCTGTGAATCTTGATTGATTTCCTGACATTCCTTGTCTCACTGCATTACTTCCGATCACAAATCACAGAAAGACTACTCTATTCTCTCAGGCTGCTTACAAAACCTGCAGGCTGCTACGTGCCCCAGTGAAGAAGGGGAGTCCCAGCCCCAGCACGTGGGAAAACACTGCTGCATCTTTATCATTTTGCACAGTAACATAGGTGCTTTGCACAGTGACAGCACGTACAGGAGTTAGTATAGCATCACAGGACAGGGGACCAAGCCGATGAACCCAGCTAGGATCTGGACTCCAACCAAAAGACTACACAGACATAATCACCTTCGAAACACAGGCTTTGTTTTAGATTCTCTGCAGTGGTTCCATTCTTACCTGCATTCAGTGTGCCCTTTGCCCTCTCACAGTCCACTTAAATTACTATTAGTGAGTATCACTGATCTTCAGCCTTCATAGCAACATAATCTTCTTTCTCTCTCCACACCCTTCTCTGTCCCTCCCTACTGACTAAGAGCCTCAAATCATGTCAAGATCAAGTTTTGGAGAAGCCTCAGCTAAGAAGAAGAAAAGGTTGTGTCTGAATTGCACAGACTGGTGTTAAAATCCTTTCTCTGAAACCCTGGTAAATATACTGGGGCTGGGGAAGCTGCAGCCATCTTTCCTCTTCCCCCGGGCTCTCTTGGTTAAGCATGCCACACAATGATGGGGGACAGGCATACCCTGCCCCAAGCAAGACTGTGGCTGGATCCAGCTGTCTTCTAAATTGCATCTGGGACATTGGAAAGGACGGTTTTGGCATTCTCCATTCTGGAGAAGGTGACCATCACCAAATCACAATTGCAGTAGCCAAGAGAGCCTAAATATCGCAAGAAAGGAAGATGTCAGAGTGCTTAGTCAGCATTCTGTTGCTGGATAAGGTGTCCGCACAGGCTGCAGCCAATATATCCCAGTACACACTATCCACACTATCAGAAATACTTCCTCATTCCTGAGGAACTCTTCCTGAAGGGACTCATCCCACAGGGTGAGACACAGGGAAAAGCCACTGTCCCTATTTAACTGAGGTGACCCAAAAGACCAACTGACTTCTTGCACAATCACCCCAGGAGACCTCACTGGACCAGGACTCTGATTCAACTCTCTCAAGTTCCAGGCCAGTGTCAGCTGCAAGATAACCTGTCTTCCAGCTACAGCTGGTGGGAAAAGAAATGCGTGTGGAAGGGAACAATGGCTAAGAAGAAAATCTATTACCTGCAAACCTGAAATCATCTTCTTCGCTTCCTCCATTTCCTTTTCCAAATGGTCCTGTTGTTCCAAAAGCTGCTCCTCCCATGAATTATCCAAATATGACCCAGGGTTCCCTTCTTGCCACTCAGGCTGGAAATGAGATTCTGTCTCTTCTGGAAGAGAGAGCAGCTGAATGTGGTCACAACAGACAGAGGAGCCCGGAAAAGACTTGCACCGCACAATAATTGACTGCTGTCCACACTAGCCATCACTAACAAGCAAGCATGTCTTCTAGCCGGTATCAAGGAAGTTGTTACAGGTGTGACATCTTGTCTAATCTCAAGGATTTATGCCTCATTCTTTATGCAAAGGAAGCTTTCCTGCATACACAAATATCAAAGATAAGCATCCTTCCCCTTTATTAACTTTGCTGCATCTGATTCCTCAGTACTGGAGGCTTCAAAGCACATCACAGGGGACAACGCAGCGCACTGTGTGTGGCAGAAAATACCTAAGGAGAGAAAAGCAACTGTGGGTTTGAAGAGAATGTCTTAGTGTTAGAGAATGCACCAAAGACCCACTGAAGGCAACATTAAACAGTATTTCTACTTGTCAAATAACATGGCTTTCTCAAGGTGGATGACACACTTGATTGTGAAAAAAGACTTTTCTCTTAATAGCAAGTTTAATAGCCTTGCATGCCTTTTCTGATCCCCACAGCATAAACTGGGTTACTGGTTAACTATCATTCACTGGCTGGCCCAGGAATGTAGATTTTTTCCTTTTTTTTTTTTTTTTTTTTTTTTTCCTTCCCTAAGAAGGGATGAGGTTTGATCAGAAGTAATCATAGCAGTGCTTGTTAGCTAGTTGACCAAAAGTGAAATTGGCCAATGCAAGCTGCTGTAGATCTGTAGACATGCAGCTGCAATATCCTACTGTATGGGCAGCAAGCAGACAGAGTACTGCTAAGAATTTAAGGAAAAGCCACAGCCTGCCAGCTACTTCAGCCACTGAGATAGTCTGTCAAATACTTTTGAAGGAGCACTGAAGCAGGACTACACTGGCTGAAGCAGCAAAGCATTTCCTAGGAGAGTTTCTCTGTCATTTGCTCTTGGGATGGATGCTAACCAGAAAGAGCTGTTACTAGACTGCATTCCTGAGAAGGAGAAGACACAAACAAACAAAAGCACTTCAGGAACTTCTTTGAAAACCTCTCCTTTAATAGGCATGAAAATTTTAAGTGTGAACTGACCATATCACAGGGCATTTGTGGCAATACAGCAATGACTTCTCAATGCAAACACCAAAACAATACTACAACTGTTCAATTCCTTGCAGAGAGCCACTTGACCTATGTACAGGTGTGCTGCAAACACAGACCCTTACGCAAAGTCAAGTTATGCATCATGGGCTTAACAAGCTCACATGGACTCTTTCTTTAACGGAATTTTAAATGTTTTTTTCAACATGGCCTAATGAGGCTGTGATAAAAGCATTCACCCTACAGTGAAAACTATATATGACCCTTAATCCATCTCCAGAGCTTTTTATTTCCCTAGTGTTATTTTGCAAGCCTCACAGACATTGCCATATTATGGCTTTATTGTAGTGTTAAAAGTTTTGGGATTCAGTTTTATGTGAACAGATACCCAGCATCACATTCATTTCAGTCACTGGGGAACTTTTCAGCAAGTTTATGATACAAACAAATCCCAATGAAAGTATAATCTGTAAAGCATTGTCTGCAAGGTACCTGTTTTTGTTTTTGTTTCTGTTTCTTCGGTGTGAATGATCACGAGTCTTTCCTTCTCCTCTGATGGTGCTACAGTGGATTCACTCTTTGCACTATGGATAGGACTGGGTGATGTAAGACTGCAGAGGAAAGAAGAAACAATTACTTCTAGTGCTGATCATATCCTCATCTAAGATAAAAGTGAATACACAGACAGGCTTGTTGAAACTAAGAATTATCTGCGTACTAGAGAGGCCATTAACAAACCAAACTGGGCATGTAACTTTTCCATCACTCTCCATCAGTGTCACAGCAGGCTAACTGGTAAATAGCACAATGTGTCTCTGCATTTTCCTTAACAGAATGCAAGTTTGAGACTGCCACCACAGAATTCACATACACTCACACAGGGTAAGACCACGCTCTACTGAAGGTCTGCTCAGAAAAAATTTACTGCGAGTTTTATGTTCATACTATAAGCTGAATAAAAAGCCACCCTGGCTTGCTTCATCTCTTGCCCTGGCTTTCAGAAGCACTGCTTCATTAACTTGGAATTCCAACAGCAAAATATTTTTGGAAGTCAGATACCACTCATGTTCTTAAGGTAAAACTTCTTGAAAGTACCCACATATTTTCACTGGAGCCATCTCAGCTGACTGTGAGGTTCAAGCAATCTTTTTTCAGAAATTCTTCCTAAATGCATCACCCAGACAACATCAAAAGGTGGCTGAAGCTCACTGACCCATTCAGTGTACCTCTAAAGTCACAGAAACTAATCCTTGCAAGTGTGAGCAGGAGTTAATTTTTCATTCTCCTCAACACAGAAACAAAGGACGGAGAACAAAAAGAAAACAGTGTGGAAATAATATAATAGGTTTAGAAAAATAAGAGGCTTTGACAGCTCACCTTCCCCATCTTCCCAGCACTGCTGCTACATATTCCACAGCTCTCTCACAGAATCAGAAAAGCCTTGCAATAGGGACGGAAATGATTTGCTAGCAGCTTCCGTCTGGTCCACTCCCACAGCCAGTGCTGGCCTACTTCTCATTTATATTACAGACCTTCAAGCAGTCTAGTTTTAATGGTCCAGACTGAATGGACTTTCACCATGTTAAAGGACAAAATGAATACAACTTACTAAGTAAAAGAATAACCATCTTCTAATGGGGATCTCTAACAGCTACAGTACCTGTTCTTTCCTGCTCAAACAGGGCGTGCATGATTTTTAAAGGGGTCCAGGCCACCTGGCTTTGCTCAAGGATTTAACTTCAGGAAGGCTAACTCCATTACAGCAGTCCCTGATTAGGCACATTTTGTATACAATATTTGTAACCAGTGCCCTGCTCTTGCTTGTCACTGAATGGGTGCACAGCATAAAATTAAAATAATTGTTTGGGAGTCCAGAGAGTACTATTGGGTTTGCATTATATAATAAGGGTCAGAGGAAAGGATGAAACTTTCAAACAGCACAGGTACAAACAGGAAGCCCAGCTGATCTAACATGTCCAGTAACTCTGAGAGGGATGTTACTTCCTTCTAGGAACAGATCTCAATATTCTCCCGCATATGCTCAGCTGATACTCTGAATGTGCCATCATCCTGATAAGGCCACTGAGAAGTACATTACTGATTCTCATTCATGCAAAAGATGAAAGAATGAGAGCTGTCCTAGAAAAACAATATTAGCAACTGTTAGGTGAGAAGACAGTGAAACTGAGGGATGGGCAAGAGCAGGGAACTGGAAAGAAGAATGAGCAGGACAAAAAACAAGGAGACACAGAGTCTGGAAATAACATTCCCCTCTTCCAGAGTCTGGTCCTCTCAGCACTGGATCCACAGCCCAAAGGAAATACAAAGGATCCCAGCTGGGGCAGGGGGGTGGGGTTGAGTCATCACTACAGGTCTCCACAACATACACAGTTTTACAGATAATTGCTTAGGCATTCCTATGTCCACAGTCTCCTTTCCAGGCAGTTTCCCTATTTTAAAAGGCCAGTGGGTTCACGTGGCATCAGTGACAACCTCTAAAACCATGCCAAACAGTGAAAGAGCCACTGATATGCACTCAGATGAAGCAGCAGCACAGGTCAGGTTGCATCATACATTATGCCATCAAGTTAATGCTGGAAACATTTCTACAGTTTTTCTATCAGTCACCAAACCCATTACAGTATGAAATATCCACTGATGTAATTTGTTCTTTAAAGTACATAACAATTTGTGATTAAAGCATGCAGAAGTAAGTGCTGGGAAATTAAAGCTATTTAAGACAGATTTATGATGCAAACTCTTCCACTTTATTTCTTTTACTAGTTGGTTTCTTAACCCATATCCTTTCTCCACTGAGTCCCAGAGTTGCCAGTGCCTGCACAGTCAAGGCTTTAGGGCAACAGCCCCAGTGATAAGTTTGAATTCTCATAATTTTAATAAACACCCCATCCCTGCTGTTCCAAATTACAATGGCAACAATCGCTCACCATTTGACCTGCTTCCCTCCCATGATCCCACTTTAACCTTTCGCCTCACTGAATCCGTTTCCCGGGAAGCCTCAGGATTCTGGCTACAGACATGCCTTGTCCCTTCACATGCTCAGAATTCAGTGCAGAAGACGCCAGCTCCTGTCAAACTACTGGAGAAATATTTGCAAGCCAGACCGCTTCACATTAGCTGGAAGATTCACAGCAGAAACAAAAAGAAAAAAAACTCAGAGTCTTTGCAAGAAACCATCAGATGGCACATATTTGATTCCAGAGTCAGGGAATTCTGCAGCCTGGGTTTTGCTTTTGCTGGTTTTCCTCTCGGGTTATTTGTCTCTTGCTGCTGCATTTTGGTCAGCTGCACACCCAGTTGTTTTCACCACACGGACTGCCATCTGGATTGCCAGTGGTGTTTCTCATCCTATTCTGCCCTCTTTAGACTCCAAGCACCTGCTGCAGATGCCAACAAACAGCCAAGAGAAGGTGCTCCTGCAGGCAGTAGGTTCCCTGCTCTTCCAGGCTTGGATGCGGTCTCGGAAGACGGCATGCAGCACTTCCCAGCCCTATGCACGGCTTCCTCTTCCTCGCTATCTCCAGCTCCCTCTCCCTCCTGCTGTCACACAGGCTGTGCAAGGCAGAGCCTTTTCTCTGAGATGCCTGGCTCAGAGTGGGGGAGGGAAGGCTGGTGGAAGGGGAGGGGAAAGGGAGATGGATGGGTGAGGGGCTCAGGTGGCCTGGGAATCCATCTGATTTTGGCAAATTTTCCATGAATCATTTCAATTGCCTTTGCTTATTAGAGCTTTTGTCCTGGGAATTCTGTTATTCAGGCTGTGAGCTCTCTTACTGAAGAGTTAATGCAGAAATGAGCTGATGCTAGGCAGGGGATGCTGCCCTGGGACGGACACGACAGCAGCACAATTAGATGGAGGGGGTGGCTGCAGTTAATAACCACATCTCTCACTAATAAAAAAAGTGGCTGGCTTCTCCCAGCCAGTTCTCATAACTAAGCTAGTACATTTCTCTCTGGAAGGAAAGAGAAACAAGCATCTTATTTTCATCATGAAGACTGGTGTCAGCAGAAGACATCCCCAGGAGCTGGAGGTGAGATTGCTCCCAGTTTCTTTGGGTAGATCACTGATCACTTATGTAAAGATTCTCACCATACTATGTCCTATCAACAATAATATCACCATTACCACATGGTAAGAGAACTCACATGATGGGGAAAAAACAAAAAAAACCCCCACAAAGTGATTGAGGATGTACAGAGAAATTTTCACTCACCACCAAAATACAGCCACATACGAGCAACAGCAGTTGTCTGACAATCCATTATAGGGTAGAAGAGTACACATAAAATACTACAGCTACCTTAAACTAAGGAATGAGTGCAGGGAGCAGCATGTTTCACTCACTGTCCTACTGAGATCATGGTTCAAGAGTCAACACCAAAGTCCTGTGACATTAGCCATGATACCCTGTTGCAAAGACCAGAATTTTTACATCTCCCCTGGAACGACGGCTTCAAAAGTACACTCTCTACTGACATCATGTGGAGGCAGTGGTCCAATACTGGCTCACATGGAGTTCCCACACTCTTCCAAATGTGCATGTCTGTATTTATAAACACGATCTCACAATGATACACAGCAAATTTTGGGGATAAGTACAAACTATTGTCCTCTGTTGGGCCAAGCAACCTTAATTCTCAGGTACACAGAGGCCTCTTTGTACTACGGAGCATCAAAAGTGGCCTGAGAAATCCTGTGGAGACATCCTGCCTGCTGAGAAACTGTCAGTGGCAATCTGTCCTAGGAAAATGAACCTCTTCACTCCTGCACAAATCGTGGGGTGGGGGGTGGGATGTCTAGTTGAGGCACTCTCAGGGAGCAGCCCAGGCAGGACAAGGAGACAACAAAGCAGAGTTGGGGCTTACACTGGGAACTGTGAATCAAAGAGAGCTGCAGCTATACCCATGCAGCTCTGCCCTCTTAGTCTGTTCCAGAAGAGATTAAATGGAGCAAAGCATAATATCCAGAGGGAGATCTAATATGTTCAGTTACACAGTCCTTTGTCTTCAAGCTAGTTTCTTGTTGTCTGGGGAAAAAGGGAAAGGCTGTCCTTTACCATGAAGCTATCCATGCTGGATCAGCTCCCCCACTGTAGTACAGTTTTTCTTCAAAAGCCCCTTCAGCTACACTGTCTCTCCTATATCCATGAAAACAAACAACACAGCCATGTGTCTTCCCTCTCCCCTCCACTGCTCAAGTAAAGTAGTAAGAAGAGCTTGTAAAGCACCAGTGTAATGTGTTGTAACTGGCACATGCTGCTCAGGTCCACAGCTGGAAGTTGTGGCACCTCCTATTGGAAGTATATTAGATGCTGCCATTCTAACCAATCCTGTCTTCTACAGGTTCCATTTCCTTAGAAAGCCTCCACTTGCACCAGCTTGACCTTGCTTAACTTGTGCAGTCAAGAACCCCAGTCAAGGCTGCAGGCTGTTTATAGCATAGAGCACACACTTCTCAGGATCCAAGTCCTACTTCAAAGGCAAAAGTCACCTCCAATGGAAACCATACTGAACTCTGACTTTCAGGCTTCGCAGCAGTATCCAGGAGATTTTTCAGTAAAATAATTAAATGCTGCACTTTAGAGTGAAGGTGAAAGTCTGGGGGATGGAAGGGTAAATTAGATAACTGTAAATCTAGGGACAGTTAAAGGTGATGGATGAGGGCATGATGGCAATGAAGACACAGCTGCAGATCCCCCTGGGACCATATATCTTGATTAAAGACTGGTGTGTTCCTGTAACTGCTGTTCAAATCCACATGCCCCCTCATCTCCATCTCTCTGCAGGGCACAAGGTTTGTTGGTTTAAGTTCCTTTCCTCCATATCTTTTCCATCAGCTCTGAAATATTCATCCCTTGCATCCTAGCTACTCTGCCTCTTCCTTCCTGTGAAGCAGGCCACAAACTCCATTTCAGCATCCCTCATGTCAGCACTCTCTCAAAAGGCTCCACCTGTACATTCAGGTTCACAGTAAAATCTCTAGCTCTGTCTTTCCTAATCCTATTCCCCTGGTCTCAGTGATGGATGCTCCAGAGCTTTAGACAATTGTAACTCAGAAGTTCCTAACCCTTACCTATGCGATCACATCACGAATTAGATAAGTTTTATTTGTGGGAGAAGTGGCAGTAAACCACTGCTTCATGTTGGTTCATGAGGCTTCATTCTCCAGATCAGGCAGGAGACTATATGCTGGGAATTCTCTTTTCTATCAGAGCTAACCAGATCACAGTGATAAGAAAGAGCACTTTAGGGAATGTCAGACAGGACCATGAGGGAACACATCTTGAATTCCTTACCTGGAAGAGTGGGACTCCAATGGCATGTTCTGCTGCCCTTCATACTGCTGCACCAGTGCCCGGACACTCCAGTAGGGGTTTTCAATCTCCTCATCCATGCTGCTATTTCTGGAGATAATAATCATAGAATGAGGGAAGTCCCACCTGATAGGAGCAGAAATCCTTCTTGTCTCCAAGAAGGAGGGTAGAAAAGCTAACGAAAGGAAGGTAAGAAGGAGAGGACAGCTAGAAAACTGCCAATTAAGAAAACTCTCCTATCAGGGAGCTCCATCCCATCTTCTTGGTGCAAGGGAAACATAGGCAAACAGGCCCTCCCCTTTTAAACTCATGCCTAATTCTGAGATTGGAAAACTACAAGAGCTGTGGGAAGGCAAGGAAAAGAACAGAATTTGCAAATAGCACAAGGACTGGCTTTTCTGAAAAACTCCTGGCCCAAGGCCTTTGCAAGAGAAACCTTTAACATTTGATTTTTCAACAAAATATACCATTTCAACCTCATTTCCAAACTGCTTCATGGGTACTCCCTTGAGCCAGTATAATATGGGCGAATGACCTTCAGCTGTGTAAATTAAACCCTCAATAGACCACCATCTGGCTTCCATTTAAATGTCATTACTATTATTATTATAATCCACATAGCACCTTTTGCAAGTGTTAAATGTGCCTTGCAGAATTACACATTCCTTCTGTACATGGTTCACCTCCCTTCATTATCAGCAGAACTCCTCTGCTTACATGGTAGGCTGCATCAGCTGATTAACAGCACAAAACACTCTGCATCTGCCTGTATAGCAGTAAGTGTAACATTGGGTGAACAGCAATGTAGAAGACAGAATGGACTTGTACAACAGTCTCAATGCCTCAGTTCTGGAAGTAAATGCTCCCAGATCTGTAACCAGTACCTGCAGTTAGGACCTTACTTTTGTTTCACTTGAAATGAGAATGTCTCGAAGTAGATAGCACCAAGAAAGGGCACTGTGCTCAAAATGAAATGGGGAAAATGAGGCAGCAGAGTTGCCTCTGGCTTGGCCATAAAGAACTATTCCAGTGAGACAACAGAGATCCGGCAGTTCTTTTACTGTAAAACCTGAAAAGAACCTGGGATACCTGCAGTCTTCATCGTCAGGCAGCCAGGCTAGGTCAGTACTCCCCTTTGTTAGGCCACTATCTAGGTTTCAGTGAGACAGCAGTGGTTCGTCTCTGTTTCCACAATAGGAGAGCTACCTTACACCAGCAATTTTCAGGATAAAGAGGCACCTATTTTAAAATAAATTGTGTCCATCTGCTAACATGACCTGACCTCACATAACCAGGGAAAACTCATTACCTCTGCCTGTGCTGGAAAACATCCCGGCCAGATTGCGAGACATCTTGACGAACATCTGCCAGAGCAGCCACGGCCCCTTGGGCCACCGCAGCAGCTGAGCAAGGCCTGTGACTGGCAGGTGACGCTGACGAGCTCTTCCCCACCATGCCAGCAGGGCTATGATTCATTGCTCTTCCAGAGCCTGGTTTGAAGTGAGCAGCTAAGGCCAGGATCAACCTCATGATAGATTTCAAGTTCCCATCAACAATATCTGCAAAATGCAAATAAAGCCAAGGATGATGCCATTAACATGAAGTCCCAACAGAGCTGTATCTGACCAACAAGCATGAATATAATTAAACCCAATGGGACCATGCCAATAAACAAGGACTATGAAAAAAGGACTGCATTACAGCACTGATGTTTAGCTCTGCTTGTTTTGTACAGAGCAGCAAACTGACTGCCACCTACAGATCACAAGTTTAAGTGCTTTGAACAGACCTAAGCCTTCCCTCTATGGCCATTTCCAGCTAACAATCCAGTAGGTTATGTGACAGCACATGATAATTACTGAATGCTCACTGGAAAAGTACAGCGGTTACTGAAGACTACCACTGTACCAGCAGTCACTTCAATTAGCACATGGAATTTGCATTTTTTTAAATACTAAAGACCAGAGAACAGCAATGTATTTCTTTAGCAATAGCGTCCTGTACCATAAACTGTTCATAGCACCTTGCAAATGTTAAATTGTCAGTTTTAATAATATTATACTAGGCATTTCCCCCAGCATACAAACTTCCTCAAACATGTTGATCTCAAGTTCACTGCAAAGATCAGACATTCTTTTAGACTAGGATTTCTCAAAACGATTTAGTAACTGAGATACTCAAAGTCCATTAAAATAATAGGAATAGAGTTTCCAAATATCAGAGGCAGACTAAAAAAAAATAAATCATAAGCACTGGAGGCATGAAGGCTGGTTATTACTTGCTTTAGTATCCAAAAAATTAGAAATAGCCAAAAAAAGTCACAGTGACTGTTACCTCCACATCATTCACAGAGAACATGAAGCCAAACGTTTGTGTGAGTCATTTGAAGTCCTAGAATGAGTCAATATCAGAACTATGACCAGAGCTCTAGAGCGTGCATACCAGTCTTGTGCCTGTATCCTATCCTATGACCACATGACATCATTTCATTGCATATCCAAGTTGATACCTTTGCTTATGTAAGACTTTTACCAATATTGCTATCACTTCTATAGTCATGAGCTCATAAGACAACTTGCAACATTACTGAAAGAACTAGTACAGCCTCCAATCTGCCAGTAGCAGTACTGTGGGAACAGTACTCATTACTCTGTATTTAAATTCAAAGCCTTTCACCAAAGCCTATAAACCAACAGCTTGTACTCTCCTTCTAACAAGGGCCATGCACTCCATGTAGTCCATCTCAGCATTTTTCCTCTCTCTCTCATCTGAAGGGCCACAAACAATCAGAACTGTATCCCCTCCCAGTACAGTCAGCAAACAGTAAGGATCAGGGCCTATCTTCAACCTCATAGATCTACACACACACACCAGCAATCCTTGTGATATCTGACTAAACCATGCCATAGACGTGATTTTGCATACTGAGTCTCCTCCCCGTTAGAGGCCATGTGAAACAGTTTCACAGGCTTCCAGTGGACCAGAAATATTTTCCCCATGTCTCATTTCACATGGTTTATATGTCCTTTCAGCGAAAGATCCTGTGTCTGTATTCCTCATGACACCACTACTTGATCTGACTGCTCAGTAGCAGGAGAAAAGCCACTTTTGTTTGTGTACTGTACTGCTACTGAAAGCAGTCAAGAACGCAGTATCATTCAACCCCAAACCTGTTACTAAACCACAGGAGGAAAAAAAACAACACTCCCCCACAAGCCAATACATTATCTGTTTGATATGAAACAAAGACAGAAACAGACCTTCAACAGATAGAATCATCTGTGATGACCACCAGGGGCACATACCTTTTGCTGATGTCTGATGCATGCGGATCTTTTTTGATGCCACGAACTGCAAGACTTTCTCCACATTTTCCCTCATCTCCTGCTGGCTGGTGGGGTTGACCTGAATGCCATTCAACTTCTCACCAGCTAAAGGAGTGAAAAAACTTTATTAGAGAAGAACTGAAATGCTTGGTGCTGCCACAGGAATTGCTATAGGTGTAGGGCCTGATCTTATCTCTTGTCTGGGTACTGCAAGGCTTCTTGTCCTGCTTATAAGGTATCCAGTGCCAGCAATAACTAGGTTGGAGACTGTATTGGGTTTACGTGGCAAGGTTTTGGTAGAAGGGGGCTGCAGGGATGGCTTCTGTGAGAAGATGCCAGAAGCTTCCCCCATGTCCAACAGAGCCAGTTCCAGTCGGCTCCAAGATGGACCCACCACTGGCCAAGGCCAAGCCAATCAGCAACAGTGGTAGCACTTCTGGGAGAACGTATTTAAGAAGGGATAAAAACTGCTGCACAACAGCAGCCAGGAGAGAGGAGTGAGAACATGCGAGAGAAACAATGCTGCAGACACCAAGGTCAGTGAAGAAGGAGGGGGAGGAGGTGCTCTAGGCGCTGGAGCAGATTCCCCTGCAGCGTGTGGAGGACCCCACGTCAGAACAGGATGTGCCCCAAAGGAGGCTGTGACCCTGTGGAGACCCCATGCTGGAGCAGGCTCTCGCAGGACCTGTGGACCCATGGAGAGAAGCCCACGCTGGAGTCTGTTCCTGAAGGACTGCGCCCCGTGGAAGGGACCCATGCAGAGCAGTTCGTGAAGAACTGCAGCCTGGGGGAATGACCCATGTTGGAGAAGTTCATGGAGGACTGTCTCCCATGCATGGGACCCCCACACTGGAGCAGGGGAAGAGTGTGAGGAGGAAGGAGCAGCAGAGACAACATTTAATTAACTGGCTGCAACCCCCATTCCCCATCTACATGTGCTGCTCAGGGGGAAGAGGTAGAAAATTTGGGAGTGAAGTTGAACCCAGGAAGAAGGGAGTATCTCAGCAAGCAGGTCACTCTTCCAAAAATGCCACATACTAACACCATTCCTCTACAAGGTAAATCCTTTCATAACTCCATTCCAGCCTTGTGGGAGTTAATATGGTCCTTGACAGGTTTTAGCACATCTGTTGTAACTGTCTGCTAAAGCATAAGGACTTGAATAGAATTGCATTTATGATTTGCTTTATGATTGTTTTCTTTTAAAGTCACTCCCTTCCCCCCTCCCCCTGCAAGCTCTGACACCATCATTAACATCTGCCAGTATGCCTGACAGATGTCAGAGCCAAGGCCAGCCTCTTCTACACAGGATCTAAAACTACAAGATGAAAAATAGTGCCATATGGCATTACTGACCTACAATCTCAATGAGCAAAGCAAGAATGACTCCATCTCTGAGATCTTGTCTCAGGTCTTGGACTGGCTTTATTGTTGGCTTCTTCTTCAGCTGGGAATTCACCCAGGCCACATATGCCTGTAGTTGTTGCTGAAAATAGAAAACAAAATGCTTGCACATCACTGCCATTTCTGGGGAAAGTTGCATAGCTCTCACTCTTCTCTTTCACCTTCACAGATCTCATTGTCTTTTGCCCTTGAAAACAAACACCAATGGTCTCACCCCAAAGCCTGCTGAGCACTAATTGACATCACTGCACACAGTGGTGCAGCTCATTCCATGCCAGGACAGGAAGAGCAAGCAGGCAGGACAGGACTCATGATCTAAGCACAACTGAGAAGACAGCTTTACATTACATTTAATCTAGGTTGGTGCCAAACCAATGCTGTCATCCCCTCATTTTTGGTGCCAGAATTGGTTCACTCACAGCGTTTAGTGTCCCATCCACACTATTTTCTTCCACTTATCAAGAAAGTAGAAAACCCACAATGCAGAAGCAAGAAACCCTGTGTTATTTCCCATTAAACTATGCCACCTACCAAAAGAAATAATCAGGACAGATTTCCTGGAAGAAACAACAGCCTCCCTCCTTAACGCTCCCAGCATGGCTCATTTGTAACAGTTCACACAACAGGGAAGAGACACCCTCTCCTATAGAACCCTTCCTCCATTTCCATGGAGCTGCATCAGCATTTCTAATGGCCCAGTTTCTATTTCTGTACATGTGGAAGCTGGCTTGCCACAGCACTTAACACCTGCAAGACCTGAGAGCAAGGAGCACTGCCTTTCCAGCAGGTCATACTGGTTGCTGCTTCATAGAGCTGTGTGTGTTGCCACAAGGGGAAGACCATGGAAACTGAAACTCAGGCTTCTGGTGAGTGTGGAGATCCACCTGGCATTAAGTGACTGAAAGGCAAAGAACAGACTCACATGACCTTTCCCTTTCCATTCCCCTCTCAGTAGCACTTCCATGGCTAGTAGGAGCACTGGTAACACTGAAATCCCTTTGGGCAGGGCTGGTGTGGTACATGGAAGGTAAACAAACTGATCCATTTATGGGATTACCTCCTTTTTCACTAAGCTTCCCATTATTCTGCCAATGCAGCAGGTTTTAAGTCTCCATTCCATATTATCTCAGCAATGTTAGTCAGAGTTGATGCTTTTACAGCCCATCAAAGTCACAATCTGATCACAGCTTCACTCTTAATTATCCTGACATAGGAAATCCAACTTTAATCACACCGTGGTTCGGTCTGCTGGTTCAGAAAGGTGACTGGACCTGTATTCAATCAGTTCCACTCACTCAGCAGAGAGCTGGAGAGCAGAACAGAGATGAGCTTGGGGGACTGCCTGATGGCTTTTGAAAAAAAGGAAGAAGTGGCAGATCTGATGCATGCTTGCTGGAGCAGGCTTGGCCTGTCACGTGGATTGGATCTGCATGCTCTTCTTTGGCTGTAATGGCAACGATGCATGTCAGTTTTGCCTGCCCAGTTTCAGAGGTCTTTATTTTCTACTTAATGAAACTGGGCACTGTGGAGAATCAAGAAGCCTTGACTTTCTCTCTCTTGCACAAGTTGATGATCCTGTGCTGATCTTTCAGGAAAGCAGTGGTAACTCTTGCCAGCTGCAAAAAGCACCCCCACCTCTTGCAATTGTATTTTAACTGATCATGTGGGTATTGAGGTTCAGTCTCACAACAGTAACGCCAGAGCCAGAGAGACCACAAGCCTTCTATTACACAGATTCAATAAAGCTTTAATTTATTCAAACAAGTACCAGAGAAAAGAAGTAGGTTTGTTTACAGTAATACAGCATCATTACAGAAATACCTAGATTCATAAGTAAAGAGGTACCGAATAGGGTTGCAACATGAAAACTGCATCTGAAGTCTATGTAATTTAGGGAAATAAACTTATTACAGTTGTGTTTACTACCTTGTTGTAGTTTTTCAAATCATTTTACAAAGTTCTAAACCGTTATATTGTACTAATTCCACAAGGGCACAGCCTCTTCCAGCCTACAGCAAATTTTATAGGAGTCTGTATGGTTCTTCCATTCATACACTTCTGTTTTCATTCAAAGGAAAAAATAGACCCTTTCACCAAGCAGTTTGTTTTCTAATTCTTTTCTCTGAACATTCTTCGTGCATTCATAAGAAAGCATTTTTGGCAAACTTTTAGTCTCTCTCTTAAAAGCATGAGAAGGTTGACATTGCTATTATTAGAAAAAAAAAAAAGTAAGTGCACTGGGATTTGGAGTAACATATTAAATAATGATTATTAAAGGAAGGATTTTGAGGCAGTGGAATATGGATGTCACCATTACAAAGTAATTTCATATCAGTAGTTGCTGTAATACTGCAGACTTACACTTCACTAGCAGACTTACTATGTTGTTTGGTTGGTTTTGCTCCCCCCCTCTCCCAGTGTAAGATTTTCCTGCAGAAGTTCAGACTGTTGGACTGATCAGCATTTCCTGATTTTGTATCCAAAAACTAGAAGATCTAATGACTTTAGCAAGAGACTTGGATTGCTGCAAAGCAGAAAACCCAGGGAGTAAGCTGTCACTTCTGGCAGCTGAGGTGAGCAGGTGACTGAACTTAACAAGAAAATAACAGATATAAAAGTTTAGTGACCTAAAAATGGCAAAGTGGTGTTAAATGCATGAAGGAACAAAGCCCCCCAAGCTACTCAGCAGAAATCCCAATAGCAGTTTTTAAGCTAGTGAGTCAAAAATGCTTTGCTTCACCATTCTCTGTGGCTTCCCCAACAGGTGGCATGAACTGGGCAATAACAAGGACATTGCGGGCCATACCTTAAAGCCCTACACCTCCAACACAAGCACAAGGCCTTGATCCACAGCCACAGATTCAGTTTAATGGATCAGACCCATTAAAAAAAGTGAAACGCTTGTTTCACTCCCTCAGAATTCCATTTGTTTCAAAACCCAAGACAGCTATCTCAATTCACAACAGAACAGCCCCAAGTACTATCACAGCAATATGATCTGCTACTTGGATGGACATAATTCGTGGTATCTATTCTGGAAAGTACTCCAGGTATCTTCCAGCACAGAGAAAACAGAGATTTGCTAGGATGTATTCTGCCATGAGAACAGAAGCTCTACATAGCCTATTCCACCCCACAAGAATACTCCCTAGCCTGTGCTTGTCACTTGTCCACAGAAATACTCACACCAAAAACACATGCTCAATCAGCATTTGTGGCTGCAGGCATCCCAGCTCAAATGATGCATGTGTCCCATCCAGTCTCAGCTCCTCTTAGCCAACAACACTCCAAGGACGAAAGAAAGGAGGTTGGGAACAAACAAGGTCACGGATGACACATCTCGAAAGCACTCCTCCTTTCCTTTTGCAAGGCTGTCCCCCCTGTGCTTTCACACTGCTTCCTGACAACAGAGTAGGCCATTACATTTTGTGCCTTTTAAATAAAAAAAAAGAGGCAATAACCCCAGAGGCAGAGCAAACAGGAGAACACAACCCAGACTGAGTAAAGGACGCAGAGTGAGCCTTTGTGCCTAGGAGGCTGGACCCAGTAGTCCCCCAAACCTGCTCAGGTCCCCTGCTCTGACAGCTTCTCAAATTCTTAGCACTCCTCTTGATTAACTTTTGTCTTTCTAGTTGAAGGGAAATATCCTGTGGGACCTATTACACCAATTTCTGTGATACTGTAACTATGCTACTACAGCTTCCTACAGAACCTCCAAACTTCATAGGATTGAACAAATCCCTAGAGCATCCCCTTGTTGGTTTATAACCTGGTATGGCTG
Source organism: Harpia harpyja (assembly GCF_026419915.1). Taxonomy (NCBI): domain Eukaryota; kingdom Metazoa; phylum Chordata; class Aves; order Accipitriformes; family Accipitridae; genus Harpia; species Harpia harpyja. The sequence goes on along the minus strand of NC_068943.1, from coordinate 45,281,008 downwards.
ACAGCTATAGCCAAGAGTAATCAGAGAGGGAACAGCTATTGTTCTATCTAGCTCATGCTCTTCATTGAATAATTAGCTGAATAATCCTCCCTTCAACTATTGACTCTTCAGGAGTTTTCCGCTTCTCCCTGTGTTTTGGTTTGAGCTTCTGTTCAGTCAAATCTTAGACTTGAGAGGGCTCACGCTGCTCTACTCCTGCACCAGTATTTCTTTCAAAACCAGGATTTTCAGAACAAAAACATATCAGCCTAGTCTAAGATATACTATGCAGAGCACATGTTATTAAGATTATGGTGGAGTTAAGCTTAATCCTATTTATGTTAACACAGCTTTGCATTCCAAAAAAAGGCCAGGTTTACCTGTACCTTGCAATGGGAAGAGCAGCTTTCTTACCTGAAGGGAGTTGGAGCCCAGGTTGCTTCAGCTCCTAGGCACGTTATTGCAGGGTATTTACATCCAAGTCACTCTGGAAGTCTTAAAAGACTTTGCAGGACAGGAGAAGATTTTTAAAGCAAGATACTAGGGGCCACCTGCAGTTGTAAGGAATTTCCCAATTTGCTGGCACTTCTGCTGGCAAATTACAGATTAGCACTTCAGTAAGCACAACACATCTCAGAGCAGGATTTTACTTTGGATCACTTATTCAGCACATACCCTGAAGAAGTGCCTCAGACCTACTGGTAATAGGGAAACAGCTGTGGAGGTCAGGAGCATAGATCTTTGTGCTTTCAATTGACAGCCAATGATACACAGGAGGAAAACACCCTTCTAGGGTCAGCACATTTTTCTCAGTGGCTGTAATCCCTTACTGATAATTACAGTTACCTGTCACTATCTAGTATTTTCCACAGGTGGAAGAAAAGCAGCAACTCTATTGCAAATCTCCTGCCAGTTGTAGGTGTCCTTGCTATTCTCATTTAACCAGTGCAATTCACCACCTGCTGCTTACGGCTCATGTTTCTCCCCTCTCAGCCATCAGTCCAGTCTGCCTGACAGTAAATATAGGTAGATCACAATGCCTTCATATGCTACTCTGTCCTTTATTATCAGTGCCATCTACATTACACTGTATACGGTTAATTTTCACCTCCTCTGAGATTATGGTATTGCACATTTTGAAGTTGGCCAAATCTTCATTCTTGGACAAAATCATTGTTTAGCAGGCAGATGCCTTAAGAGGGCCTGACCTCCTTGCTATCATGTTACAGTAGACTCCCACGATACTGTCTGCTTCTAGGAAGAGATTACTTTTCTGTGTTCATTCGATGAATTTGTATCTATCCTTATTGTTGGATTTACAGAATCAGCCTGGAAGAATAATATTTCTCATAATCTTTACTCTGCTCTTCCTTTATACCCTACGGACACTGCCCAAGCACCAGGTCTAACAAGGTCAACAGCCCTCATGCTATGAGGTTGGTCCCAGTATGAAAGGCATTTAGTGTCCTGTCTGTTCAGAGCACTGAACCAAATGTCTGCAACAGCAAAGCTCAAAGGCTAGCCTAATTGCATCAGGATGTAATGTTTAAGGCCTTGTATGATTTGTAAGCTTTCTGACATTACCTTAATTAAATGGGAACTGTAATTTTCCATCCAGTGTTCCTCCAGTTTGATTTTTTTTGTTGTTTTTGTTTGAGAAGGCCTTTGTAAAAGCAGAAAATAAAAACTCACAAGCAAAGAAAATGTTCCTCTCTGCTCTCAAAGCCAGCAGCAGATTTATTTTTGTTCAGAATTGCTGCTTAAATGTGATTCAGGCTGTTTAATGTATTGAGATAGCTCCTGATACATCCAACAGTGAAAACCACCCAATTATGATCGCAGTGATGCCAGAAAGACCATATGCACCCACAGGACTTCTCTTTCATAAAACTCTTACGTTAAAGCAGAAGGTGTAATTTCATTCAAAATAACTTTTGGTCTGATGTGTGTTTTCCAAATCTTCTATAAACAGCCTGTCTCAAGCACGGAAGATGCCTCAATACAGCAACACAGTTTGGAAAAGGAGGTACCCATGCAATCTGGTGCACACCAGGAGACAGAAATAGTGTGTGAGCTTCAAAAGACCAGGAGCTCCTTAACCCTTCACCCATATCTGAGTGAAAACATGGACATTTCCAACACCCTAACATGTCCGGACAAGGATTTTTCACTGATTTGCTGAGACCCAGAAAGAAGGATTATCCTGAACTCTCCATGAAATTCTAGCCAGCACATGTTTTCTATAATTTCTAAGGTCAATTTCAAAGACTCAAGTAGCACAAACCTTTGGGAAGAGCAGCCCAACAATGCCCTTAACCTGTGCTGTTCTAGGCACACTGAGTTGCATTTTCCTCATCTTAATATAAACTGTTTCTTCGGTTCAGTGAATTCACCTCAAGCAGTAGCCATCTGTTTCTCTAGCCAGATTCAAGAATATAAAGGTCAGTCTTCTGCTTTCTGATCTCTTAGTCCAGACAACATTTTTGAAACCACTGAGTCTGACCACCATTCATAGACTGTTCAGGATTGTGCAAAGATTTTAGAAAGCAAGTGCCTGCAACTTTAGAAGGCTTTGGCCAGATCTTTAGAAATACTTTAGAGACATTCCTGTCATCCTGGGTGTTCAGAACAAATATAAAGAACTAAATCCTCTTCTCTGTACGCAGGTTTCTAAACACAGATCTCACACAGGAACTGCTTCTGCCATTCATTCACAATGTCAGGATGGGGAGAACACTGTCTTCGTCTCCAGAGGGAGAAAAGCAGCAGTTTTTGCTCAAATCCTGGCAGTACTGCTGGGTTGAAATGACAGTTGCCTGTGGCATCCTGGCTAAACTACCACTTGTTACTGGGAAGGGAACAAATGTCTGGTCTACTAAGAGAGCAGCTCACTGGCAGACTTTCAGATGCCAGCTCAAGTGCTGGAAAGTCTGTGAAGGATGAATTTTAGAGCTGAAGGTGTGTTTCACATGTTGCCTGAATGCAAACAATAGCAAGAATTTCCAGAGTGCCCAGCTATCCAGCAGGACACGTAATTTTTGACTGAAAAGTTTTCCACATCTTTCACAGTCTTCACCCATTAACAGGAAGAGCTTACGTGTTAAACAGCAAGACCCAATTCCATTCAAACTCCCTAAATTCTTTCTACCGTTTTGATGTTTACTTGTTGTCGCACAGCCAATAGCTGTCATGCTCCATTCCAGAGACATACAACTTTCAGTACAGGATGAAGTAATTCTTACCTGTGCCTATATATACTGGCATTTTATTAATTTAGTGTTGCACTTTAGAGTCCCTTTGGAAGAGCTTAGTAGGTGGAAATGTATGATCTCTTTAAGCAGTTCATGAAGCCAGCAGCACCACTCACATGTGAAAGACAGTTATGCTCAGTAGTTTGTTGCAACCTAATAATAACTAACCTTGAGTCTCCTCCCAAGAAACCGGGCCTAGATGGGCAAATGGCAAGAAATGCATGTCTGACAGCTTTTTATCTGTGTAGAACAAGAGTTATTTAATTTGTGAAGAACAAAAGCCTGATGATTCCATTTTCCCTTTTAATACAAGAAAACTTTTCCTTCTATTGATCTTTTGCCAAGACATATCCTTGCTGTCAGACAGTGATCTCACTTGTGCCACCCATCTGCCAGATAGGGATATTTCTGTGAGTGGTATCCAAGTGTGCTTCCTTCAAACAGTAATTTTGCCTGTCACTTTCAAAACACACACAAGCATTCTCCCTGCAATTAATCTGTTTTCTACCTATACCTCCTTTAAATCTGATCTCCTGTTTGTAAAAATCCTGGAATTATTCACTATACCTTCCACATCCACAGTGGCAGTTCTGTGCACCCTTTTTATGTTCAGAAATCTGAAGATGATATCTGTTCCTTAAACAAATTCAACATCATTGCAGGCAGCAACTACTCCAGAAGTCTAGGAGGTAGAAATTAATGTAAAATGAATCTTGGTAGAATGTGTTTCTTTGAATCAACAGTCCAGACATCCACACCCCAAAATGTCACTGCCATCTGAAGTCAGGTTGCTGCTTCAGGGATAATTTCTGGCACTTTTCCAAGATGTTTTAGTGCCTCTGCATTTTCCCCAATCTGATATTTTGAGGCCTTTTTCTCGCACGGGCAGTGTTTCTATACAAGCATACAGGCAAAAAGCTGAGCCACAAGAGATCTTTTAGTGTAAACGGCCAGTACTTGGGAGCACATGATTCACCCTGAATTATCAAATGGTTCCACTACAACCAAACGTCTAAGGTCTGTCAAAACAAGTTGCACTGAGACATTCCCTGATGCTTCAGGAAAGAAAAGAAGCATTGTTCCTTATTTAGCAGAATGCAGTCAATAGCCTTGTACAGACAGGGAAAAGAAGCTTCGTGGAGAGACTGAGCATACAGTATGACTGAACAGTGCTTTTTGCAGGCAAGAACCTTTTGTATGAAGAAAAGGGGAAGGGACACCCAGTGAGGTTGCCTGGTCCAGGATGAAGGGCACTAAAGGCACATTTAAGACACAGACTCTGTTCCTCACTCTGCCAATGACTTGCTGTGAATTTGGCAGCCGACTTTACTTTTGCGTGCCTCAGTTTCTAGCTATAAAGCAGCTGTACTAATTTTTATGTTCCTTGTAAAATGCTTTGATAACAATAAATCTTTGCCTGTTACTGTGCAAATGCACTGTAATACACCCTGCCAAAGGACAGCCACTGCTCTGCAACCACGTAACAGCCTGGCTTAGACATACAGTGAACCTCAAGCAGGGACTGAATCCTAACTGCTCAACTCCTAATCCTATATAACAGCAAATACATCCTTCCCTTGCTGATAGTCCTATTGCTGGCCAGGCACAAGGGCTTTGAGAAAAATTGATAAGAATTCCTGCTAGAGCAAGCATTTGTCTGCTAAAGTACATCTCCATGTAAATCCAGGTGTGGGAAACCCCAGCTGTGTTTTCTGATGTCCGTACTTGAGGCTTAGCAGAATCACAATGCAGCAGCTGCCCAGCCTCTTGCAGACCAGACAGGCAACCTGGCAAGGTTCAGGTGGTTCTTCAGATCCCAGCCTTTCTCACTCTGGCCAAGCCTTAAACAAGTATGCCTGACCATCCCATAGCTTTAACAGTGTAGAACAGATGTAAAATACTAGTGGACTCATACCAAAACAAAGCTGATGTGAAATGAGACTTGGCCCTACTATGTGGAAAACAGCAGCATCTCTGAAGAGTGTCATGTATTCAGTGAAACCTGGGCTCTGAGGGATTCAGTACTACAGGGAGCATTTAGTTACAGGCTGGTCCTAATGGGCTGAACTGGACGAGGGAGACAGGAGTCAAACCAGCTCTCTTCATAGTGAATCCTATTAGCTATAAATAGCATTCATTGCAAGGAGAGGGTGAGTGCAAGTTTCTCCTGCTAAGATCGCAGTAGCAGAGACATTTTCATCACAGATCATGGATATTACACCAAGGGGAACAGAACAGCTGCCAGAACAAGACAGTAGGAAGTCTATACTGCCAGAAAATTACTTCAACCAGAAAAGCAAACCAAAATCGAACCCAGGTCATTTACCACAGGAAGGATTCAGATCTCTCAGATATGATGTCATCTAATCACCTCAAGTCCACAAAGAGATACAGCAAACCTTGAAGAGTGAGGGAGAGAGACTGTACATGTGGGAAATCCAGGAAATACCTATTGCAGATGCCACTCAGCTAAGAACCCACTACTTTAGGGAAAATATTACATGAAGCACTTGGTGAGGGGGCAGGCAATAAGCAGCCTACTAGGGAGAGAACACAGAGCCCTACCTGCACTGCACCACTTCCTGCGTGCGTACGTACCGCTGGGGAGTAGCAGTTCTGACATAGCAAAATGCGTAGGTATTTCCCCATGTAGACAGACCCTTTTGTGGTAACCTTGCATTTCACTTTGCTGCTGTTGGGAGACCCCGATTTCAAAACAACCTCTGCTTGGGCTTGTAAAAATTTCACCCTCTGGGGAGGAGCCAATCCCAGGCCTGTTGTTCAACATAATCTCAGAGGGAAAAAATAGCTATTTCAAATGACTCATTGCACACAAGCAACTACATAATTAAGATTGCCAGAGGAAATTATCTTCCAAGTTGAAAAAGAGAAGGTATATTATTGTTAAAATACAGACACATTAATGTCTTGGAGCTGTCAGGCCCATTTCTGACACATTTCTGTGTGCCCCATCTGTTGTAAAGAACTGACAGAAGCATAAGCACGAATCTCAAGTAAACTGCATTTCCTCAAGGAGAGAGAACAAGCTGAGGCCACATGGACAGAGTCACCACAGGGGAGACCCTGCCCCCTATGGTTTCCTTGCATTATAAACTACCGCTTTTAGCAGCCATACATTCCTGTGCCACCATCCAGCTGTGGGACTGAATTATTTAGCTGCCTCAGAGCAGGATAAGTCTCAATAAACAGCAGGAAAACACCTTCAAGGCAGGTTAGTCCACTAATGAGAGACGGACAGGAGCTGCGTGATGCCCACACAAGTAGTTTGCTGCATTTCAATATTAAACAAAAGTCATCCTGATTTAGATGTCTGCAGGTGACACTGCCCACAACATATTTTGGCCGGGACTCTGAAAGCGAAGAGAAATACACTGGCCTGAACTTGCAATTTACAGGGCCCCTTTAGCAATCTGTGATTATGTTCATCATGGAGAAAGCATCAATCTAACAGATGATCTGTGAAGCAGAACAAGCATTAGCTGCACAAGGAACAACAATGCTGCGCTCTCCATCCACGCTCATCGGATAATGAGGCTGGCAGGGTGGCTTTCAGCCAGCAGGATGGACAGAGAGGGAAAAGGATGCAAAGGAACAAAAGAAACTTGTCTGTAGCATCTTGGTTGTATTGGGTAACTTTCCAGGCATGGATTATTGACCAAAGGTGCAATATAGAGACACACAATCAATATCCCTACAGAACTGGAATTATACCTGGCCTCTATGTCCCAAGCATGTATAGGGTTGCACCTGAGCTCTGCACATACAACTAGGAGCTTGCTAGCAACTTACTTGTGTATGTTAATGCACAGATTTGGAAAGTACATCCTTCTATTTCAAGGTATCTAGTCACTAAAAGAGCCACCTGGCCAGAAATTATGCTCTATCAAAAGAACAGACAATGAATCACCAAGGCAATTCCTGCAATACCCCAATTCACTGCTTTTATTAAATTAAGTCTGACGTTTTATCTTGAATCTGTTTTTATACCCAAACATTAGGTTTAGTAGCCACTCACTTCCAGCCTTCTAACATCAGAGTGCTATGTTGGGATCAGACACTTTGGGACACTCTTTCACATTCACAGACTTCTATAAATAAGCACCTAAGGTACAAAGAGATAGAGGAGGAAGTGTAGTTGGTGGATCAAAACAGAAGGCACAGAATTATGGGGTTTCTCGCTCATTTCCAACTATGTCTGCGACATGATGCATGTCCTTGGCAAGTCACTTAATCTCTCTGTACCATAGGTTCTGCACTTGCAAAACTGATTCTAATTTTATTTCTGTTATAATGTGAAGTGTGTGATGTGGCAAAGATCCCAAGTGGGAGTCATGAGAGTGAATCAGTTTTTATGGTGGGAGAGGGACTTTTTTTCCACAGCTGAGCAGTCTGTGGGTAAAACCAGACAGTCAGGGTGGGGCTAGCACTGAATGCAAAACTGTTCTTTGCTCCCATTATTAATTATGTTATTAATATACAGGTTACTATTAGCTTATGCCTGAGAAGGATCTGCTGCCCTCAAGCACATGAAGTGTAAACCTCAGCTAAACCAACACCTTTGCCAGCTAAAAATGAGACTGAGATACTCTGTGGAGGAGGGGATGGAGTATTTACACAGTTATGCAGAGCAATCAAAGGAGACCTGTGGCTGGCATGAAGCTGTGAGGCTCAAGTTTCATACCCACTTTGTTTTCCCTGTGATGACTGGTGCTGTTAAGCCCAAGAGGGATGTTCCATTTTCTGTGAAGAATGGAGTATGGGGCAGAACAGTCAGGTGGAAGCTGAGCTTTGCAAGGATGAAGAACACTGAACACAAACAAAAACAAGCTATGCGCTCTAAGAAAGAATAAAACACACCAAGAGACTATCGCTGCCACCAGGTGAGAAACCAAATAGCAGCCACTGTTTGGTTTCAGCACAAGCCCCCACAATTTTCCTTCCTTTTCAGCTTACAGACAGGAAATCATGCTCCAGCATGGTCTGCATGATGCCCAGCCAGGCAGTGGCTGCCCTGGCATTTTGTACTGAGTCTATAGAGAGTCCAACGGAACTAATTTTTGTGCACCCTAAAGAGGGAAGCTGACGGCAATCTGCACTCTCCATGCAGTTACAGGATTCCCACCTCTGGAATTTCTTAGTACTTCTCACTCCTTATTTTATGATTTATTAGTCTCCCTAACAGCAGAATAAGCACATGAAGAACACTTTTAAGATTATATTTTCCTGACCAAGACGAATTTCAGTCCCCAAGAGATTCAACCTACAGAACAAGATGGGGAAAAAAACCAGCCAGCCTGCTCTTTGTCAGCCTCTCCCAAAAAAAGTGCATCCACGAAGCTGATTTACAGGCTTTCCAACAGCCTTCAGACATACAGACTTCATATACTTGGGAGAGGAGTCAATTCTATAAAATAAACTGTGCTCCATAACCTTGCTGCAGTTTACATTATTTACCGGTACAACAGTAAAGCGCTGCAAAGAGAATAAAAACTCCAAGCTAAAAATACCAGCTGTAAAACAGCCACAAACTCTTCAAAAAACTACCGATTTGCAGACCCCTGGCTGAGCTGCCCAGTATGCCCTTCTGTTAGTAAGCAGCAATCCCACCCTGAAATCTTGCTCGTTTTTCTCCTCTGTTCCTCAAAGCACTCAAAGCACTGGGACACATAACAGTTCCTGAGAGATGCTGCACAAAAGCATGCTGCCTTGCCCCGGAAAGGTCTGTGTGAGACTTGGGACATGCATTTACCTCCGTGAAGCCCTCCTGAAGAATATCCAGTAAATTTCCCCTGGCCAAACAAGCGAGCATTCTCCACAAGCCCACCGACAGGCGAGGGTCTCAGAGGACACAGGGCAGAGCCGCCAGCTCTGGGCACGACCTCTTCCTCCTCCTCCCAAAGACAAAGAGTTGGAGCTCATCAGGAACCGCATTCATAGTCCCATACGTGCAGCCTGTTACTGCACACTGATAGTTGAACCAAAGTCAAGGCTTGCACTGGGCATGCTCGAGAGGGAGCTGCTGGGGGAGTAGCGGGAGAGATGTCATACCGTTCCTATAGAAACGCGTCAGCTTACAAGATGCAGGCCCAGGACTGAGTAGGGGAAACATCTGAAACCCATTTCCAGCAGTCATACTCACACAAAACCTGCTGCGTAAAAGAGATTTTCAAACCCACCAAACACAGCAAGCCCTGTATGGCGTGGGGGCAGGGAGAGAGTCAAAGAACAGCAAATAGCACATGCCTTGCTTAGCTAGAAAAGCAAAAGGCAAGATTGTAAGAGCTGCCAGCTTTAACTCTCAGCGGTCATTCTGCAGCCCCGAAGAAACAGCAGCGTTGTCAGCAACCTGGCAGAGACAGGAAGCTGCAAACCAGGCCACAACACAGCTAGTAACATTTGCACAGTACTCGGCCCTGCTCTAGCTGCCCTGGCAATGAAGTCAGAAGAAGAAAAAAGACAGAAAACTTTCAAACTAGAATTAAATACAATCCCCAGCAAATTTTCTAAATCAATAATAACTGCATTTGTTCCAGAAACAAGTATCAAATATCTCCAGGCAATCTCTCAAACTTCATCTCACCTTACAGGAAATGCCCAGAAAAAGAAAAAAAAGAAAAATCTCTCAGAATGGATGAAGGCTGCTTCTGCCAGGGGCTCTGGCTGCCAGTCCACAGAGCAACACTGCAAGTACTGCCCAGTGATATCAGACTGTGCCTTCAGATTTCAAAATATCTGGCCAAGCATTTCTAAGTGAGAGAGACATTTAAAAACAAACATGTTTTTCTGCCTAAGTATTGAAGCATCTGGAGGAAAAAGCAATTGCATAATTTTACCATTTTACCCTGCCACATGTGGAGATGCAGCTAAAATACAGAAAGACAAGCAACAGGTAATTTCCCTCTGTAGCCAACCCAGGTAACTCAAAAAGGAGTCAGCCCCCATGCCTCTATGACATGTTTTAAATTATTTATTCAAGTTTGCCTTCCCTACTTTTCATAATTCAGTGGGAATTGAGATTTTAATGTTTTCATTAATTGTAATATGACATCTGTGAAGCAAAACAACAGATTACTGCAAGGCTTTGCATAAAGTCTTGTAAGCTGGCAATGCTGATGGTTAGTACCTTGACACAGTTTACTTCTGAGGCTCAAAATGCCATTAAATAGACAGCAATAAATATTTACCCCCATTGTTTGTGATGCAATCAAGTAGCTTATGGCTTTGCAATTTCAATAAAATTTCATAGAAAAACTGAATAAGTGGTTTCCCCATCAGACAGAAAGTGTCCTAATTTAGAAAAAAAAAAAACCACCAACAACAAAACACACTCTGAGCCTTTTCTGTGGACTTTATAATGCTATTCTTGACTAGTAATCTCAAAGAAAAAGTTATATTTATTATCTGTTTTTCAGTGCTACATAGTAAACATACATTCATAGAAGACCACTAATATTAACAGGTAAGGATGCTGAGGTCATCCCTCCCTACTTCAATTTCTGGAGAAAAAAAAATTAATTCCAGATGTACTGAAGTAAAATCAAATGCACTCTGAATACACAGAGAGGTTGCAGATGGCTGCTAGGTGTTCTCTGATTGTTTTCATAATTTTTTTAATGAATTTGAGAGCAGATTAAATATTTTATGCTCATAATCCCTACAAGCTCTGGATATTCACCCTTGTCCTTTGAGGAGCAGAAAAGCCAAAGGCAGGCAGTCCCTAGCCACAGACTTTATACTGGAGACATAACCCAAATTTACAGGAGTAAAAAATTAAATAAAAATAAGAATAAACAGTTAATCTGTTCAAACAGCATAAAAATGCAAAGCACAAACAGGATTTAAATATAAAATGTACTGTTTAAATCATGATAAGATGATACACTGAGAACACCAGTTCATTTATCATGGTCCACCTCAGTGGCATTTAGTAGGTGCCCTGTTGCATTAGTGATAGGCAACAATGAAGCACTTTTAACACTTGTACCCTCAGGACTACAACACATTTGGGCAACAGCAGGATATAGAGACTGCCATTAAGTCACTGCTTGCAGTGCAACCTGCGTTTGTCTGTAGAGCTTGTATGTTAAGTCTTGGCAGGCATCCCTAGTTTGTCAGGGATGCAGACTGGCATTGTTCAGAAGTGGGACATGGCTATTTGATCATCTAAACTCAAACCAATTCCAAGGTCCCTGTACAAGCTCTGTGTGGCACCACACCCAATTACAGATTAGCAGTCATACGAAATATATAACATATCCTTCAATCATAGTGTGCTGCCCATGCCATTGCATAGCAGGACACGTTACACAGCGTGATGGTGAGGGGGCTGTCAGCCACATGGATTGAGCAGCTGGCTTTGCATATAAATCACACAAAAAGTCCTGGACTTCCTTTCAGAAGCATAGTGATGGATCTCTATATGTATACCAGATAAAATAGCCAAATGTTGTCTAGAGAAGGGCACTTTCTCCTAGGCCAACCAAATACAGCAAAGGACAAAAAACCCCCATGTAGTTATTAGTACTGGGAAGCATTTCTCTCACCCCTACTCCCTATACCCACATTTCCTGGCACAAATCAGAGGACCTAAAGCCAGAGGTGTCACCCATAGGACAGTAGTGCCATCCCTGAGAAATGCAGAAATACTATCTCAGCTGAACATATTGGGGGAACTGTGAAGAAGTTGGTTTGGCTTGGAAAGACTATTTAAGCCAGAAGCCCTACCCTGCCTGCCTTTTTGGATCAACCAAGAAAGTTGGGACTGAAGTCTGAAACTCAGGTGGTTACTTTCAGTTCCATATCCCTGTTATAGAGCTTCTACCTACTAGAACACCAATACAGCAAAAGGCAAAGTGTTCTCATTATACATGCCACGTTCAGGTACAGGCCTGCTCGCAGTATGTTTTCCATCAGAGATTTTGTCATCAAAGATTTGCTTCGACATGGGGTTTCTTATCTTTGAAACAGAACTGCCTCACTTTGACGTCGTCAGAGAACAGAAACTAGGCCATTTCTGATGGTTAGACTGAGAGGCAGAGCATGCTGAGCCATTCTTCTGTTTATTGTGGTAACACAAATGTAGCTTGGGTGTATCTGTGTTCTGAAAATACCTTTCACGTATTAAATGCTAGTTCTCCCATCTTTGTGTTTCACTCTTAAATGTCAAGCTTCTCGTAGCAGGCATATTTTTCTTTCAGTTTTATAACATCATAATAGATGCCTTTGAATGTTATCTTTGCAAGAAGCAAACAAAACAGCCTGTCACTAAAACGAATGCTTCATAATTCTCCCTGAAGATGATTCCAAAATGAAGAGCACGGGGCAATGGTATCAAAAGGGTGTCTGCATCAACTGTTCCTGGTGTGAGTGACCTTCAAAACATGTAGGATGGTAGTTTGGTTGTAGGATGGTAGTTTGGTTGGTGGCATTGCCCTCTCCTGGCCAGTTTCAGCATAACCCTAACCCTTGTACTTGCCCCTGTTGAATTCCGGGCAAAGTACATAACAAAGCCCTGTTACTGCTCCATTTCCTGTTGTTGTGAAGAGACTGTCGTCGTGTCACAGCAGCACCACCAGTATCAACACATAAACTTTCCTTCAAGACTTCCATCCAAGGATTTTAAGGCACTTCATCAACATTCTCTGTTTCTCTAATTAGCTCTTGAGAAAGAGAGAAAGATCAATGGCCACAGTTCAGCTCTTGCTAATAAAATTTTGGTTGGGGAAATAACAGCAAGTGAGGCTGATTCAGAAACAAAGGCTGTAAGGCTTGTGAGGCCATGACTGCAGTAACAGCAAAAAGAGCTGCCTAATGCAACTAATGCTTTTGTGTCACTGAGTGTCCCCTCCCAACCTCCCCATCAAGCATCCAGAACAGAGGTCAGACACAAAAAGGACTCCTGGAAACTCACGGAGGATGCAGCAGGCTGTGGTGTGTGTCGGGGCACCACGTCCATCAGAGTTCCCATGCTGGATGCCACAGCTCAGCTCAGTGCCAAGGGGAATGTACCAGCACTCCTTCCCCCTTGAAGCCTTAGGGACAGAGGCAAAGGTATTCAATACAAAGGAAAGAATTTTCTTAGTGGGAGAACAGACTTACCAATGAAATGTCTGAATATAACTAAAACAAAGGAGGAAAGTTGCCACCTTCTTTCATCGCCTGTAGGAAATATATCAATGGGCTACAGTCTTAGGGCAATTTACACATTTTTGTATTTTCTTCCACATGCAAAGTATGTCTGGTGGACAGAATTCCCCTGAAGCACATGTAAAAAAGATTCCTGATTACGTTGGCTTACACTGCACATAGGATCTAATTATCTCTCCTCATTTGTGGAGGGGAAATCCAAATTCAACAGAAGTCAAATATGCCAGCCAAAGCTGTATTGGTCCCTAGTGTCAAATATTCAGGGTATTACTTGATTCCGTGCATTTAGCCCAGACATCAAAGATTCATAAATAATTTTAGGAAACAATTCCACATACTGACATTTATATTTAGGAATTTTCTGGTAATCTGTATTTTCTTTGCTTAGTCTTCATTTAGAAGTCCAGAGTGAAGTCTGGTGAAAGGAAGGGTGGCGGAGTTCGGAAGAGTTAACAGAATGGATAATGGCAAGATTCCTTGAGAAAGACTGAATGACAGTAGGAATTGCTGGTTTTAATAATCATTTAAAGGTGGGCAGGAGCGTAACCCTTAGGCAGATGGTCAGTTATCTTGGTTGTGTCATCCTGGTACATCTCTGGGGACCAAAGGTCAGGGCTAGGACAGGACGGGTCACGGAGGCAGAGCCAAGGCGGGTTGCTGCATCTGCTCAGGGTGGAGGCATTTGGGGGCCCATTCTGCAAAGCGGGGCTGAGAGTGAGTGAGCAGGGAGGCCATGAGGTGTGGGGCAAGGACCTGAGGCCTCGTAGGGGCCATGTGGCCCCAGGTGTCTCCGGTTTGGAGCATGGGGATCCCCAGGAGCAGGCCTGGCTGGGGGAGACCAGGGTATGGGGAACAGCAGGCCCGGAGTGGGGGACTGGGGTATTGGGAACGGACCGCCATCCCCAGCAACAGTGTGGTCCCGGGGGCTGAGGAACCCCTGGGGAAGGGGTGGCACAGGGAAAACCGAGGCGCCCCCCCCCCGTGGGGTGCGGTGCCGGGCCCGCCCCGCCAGGGCCCCCCGCCCTGCGGCCCTACCTGCGCTCGGCGCGGGCGGGAGGGTGCAGGCCCGGCCCGGGCCGGGCCCGGCCGCGGCGCGTCGCCGCTTGCCATGGGGACGGGGGCGGGACAGGCCGGCCCCGGGCAGGCCCCGCCCGGCCGCACCGGGCCCGCCCGCAGCCGGGGCGGGCCTCAGGGCCTGGGAGCGTGAGGGGGGAGCTGGCGGTCAGCACCCAGCGTGCCGGTTGTCTGCAGCAGCGGCACGTCCCCGCCCGCCGCGGTTAGGAGAAGCGTGAGGAACCCGCCGGCCGGCCGGGCCCAGGCCCCGGCTCTGCAGGCGCTCATCCGGGGCCGCGCGTGCACCCCCAGAACCCACCCCCAGAACCCCAGTGCAGCGAGCAGGCAACGGCCTCCCTCCGAAGTGCAAAGTTATTAGTTAAAACTAAAAATTAGATCTTTAATGTTCAAGGAACATTTGATACATTAACACTCATTTAACACCTAGACATAACAACCTCAGGAAACGCAGGAGATGCGCTGTTGGAAGCTTTTAATATTCAGTGCAAAACCAAGTCCTTTACAAGAACGCTTATTGCAGAACATGTGGCTTTCACATTTTATCTATTCGAGGCCTGGTAAACAGGCAAAACTAGTGTACTACTCCTGTTCCTATGCAGAGCATTTGATTATCTCTAAGATACGCTGTACTTCAGAAACAACACCAAGTACTAGCTAGGTATGGAAGCTGGAGCTCCTTAGGGAATAGGAGATAAACTACCATTCCAGGCTTTGAGGCACTCATTAAAAGAGTTTCTATTGTAGCTCCCATGCATTCAGAATACAAAAGGGCTGATCCACAAATCAACAGAACTAAGTGACATGACTAAGTGAAAGCAAGTTCCTCTGAGCCAAACCCAGTCCTACCTATGTCTGCAGCAAAACTGGTTTAACTTGATGGATGTGCAAATTTACACCACTCAGGGCCCAGGAGCTTGACCTTAGCATCTGCGCAGCTTACTGTCCCCTGCCCCAGCTCTCCTGCTGGGTGAGGAAAAACTTCAGTACCACACACTGTGCATGCCACTGCAATAATGGGCTGTTTCACTTTAATTAAATTGTTTTTAAAAATGACCTGTTGTCTAGAAAACCTCCCATCTCCTGAACTACAGTCCGTATTTAATTATGTTTCCAAAAAAATCCAGTTTCTTCCTATGGTGCAGAGGGCTTGACTAGAACTGAAGCCAGTGTCCCTTTCTAGCTCTTGTACCAGTGATTCACTGCAAGGAGGTACACAACTGCTGCCCATCATGAACCATCTGACAGCAGGGCTAGCAGAAGTGAGTGCTATAGTGTCCCATGACTCCCTGACACACTCTTGTAAGTAAATCCTGTGCCCATTCAATCCTCCTCAGTCCAAAGGACAGGTTTTCATGCTGGGCATGGAGTACAGAAAAGAACTTGGAGGAACAGTAAGAGGAATCCTTGGCACTCAAAAGAACCAGCCCTTCCAATAACATAATGCTGTACCCATTATAAATGAAGGGCCTTCTATTGCAGACCTTACAATAGCCCCACTGAGGTCAGCTAGGCAAAAAAACCCTTTTCAGGTAGAAAAATATCCTGTATCCATTATAAAAAAGGGGCCTTCTCCTGCAAATGTTACTCTGGCCTTACAATAACCCTGCTAAGGTCTAATGGATAGCACGAGCAAAAAGGTAGAAAAATTGTAGGATTGGTCCTCAAAACACTTCCATCTTAGCAAACACTGCCCATATCAGCTTTATTTTTTGTAATGAGCAGGAACTCCTTCATGCTTTTTAGATTTAGCTGAGCCATAATATGCAAAATTATGTATGTTTATAAAATGTACCAGGATGTCCCTTTTTAAACACTGGCAATAAACAGGTTGTCCCACGATCTACATTTAGCTATGCAGACCATTATTTAGGAACAGAACGTGCCAAGCATTGATTTAGTGCCTGAAGATACTTCTTGGAAGCCCTGTTCAACTGCCAATGCTGCAACTGCCAAATTCAGACCAGTGGCAGAAGCCTTTTGGACAATTACTATACTGCATTACTAACACTATTTTAAATCCATAAAAAAATTCTGAGAGGTGTATCTGGGAGGGTTAGCAGAAAACACCACATGGTGTGTGCTTTATGTCACTGGGTTTCATAACTAGGGCTGACAGTATGAAATAAAAAATGGAGGAAAAGTCCAAAACCCTCTCTAAAGTTGACCAGGATTCATACCCAGTACCTCAGGCATGCAGACAGCTGCTGTACTCTAAGAACTGGATAACTGCCCTAAATATAGGCAGTGGCTCTTAAGTGGCTGCCTTGCAGTTAAATTGTGAATTTTCCTTATTTCATTTCCAGTCAGAGCCAAGAGGTCACTACTCACTTCTGTGCATGTTGGGGTAGGGATGCATTATCTGTACAGCCCTTCAGTGAAAGAAATTGTTCTGTACCCCTCAGTTAATTGTGCATTCCTGGCCTTGGTTTTAGTGTGCTGTGCATAGTTATAGAACACTGCTTTTTGAGAAAAGGGGATGCACATAGTGCATGACTGCAGTTACAGTGGCAGGTGTTGGAGGAAGACGTTGCAGTAGATACTGTTAAAGGTTTCATGCCATTTCTTCACAGTGTCATCCACATGTCATTCTGCACATTGCAGAATTTTCTTAACATTGACATAAAATCCTGTGGCAACATCTTCCTTGTCCCTTGAATCCTGTATGCCATGTTCCCAAATCCATCTGCAGAGCAGCACTCAGCTGGTCCTGTGCCACAGCAGGAACTTTCTCACTGAAGCTCTGAGCTGTGGTTTTAGCCTTCATCAGCCAAGGAGCAGCTCTGCCTTCTCACAGTGCTGAGAAGAGATGGGTTGCCAGCTTCAGAGTCAACTCTTCCAAGGTGAAGAGGTGTTTTTTGTCAGCAGAATCAGATAGGAAACTACTCATCGTGTGAGAATAAATATGTCTGTGTCCTCCGAAGAGAAATGCAGGGGGAAGACACAGCCTCTCTGCACTTTCTCAGGGAGACTTGATGTGTCCATGAGGTTATCTTGCATCTACAGCATCTCTAAGTCTGTGAAATCCTTTTGCTGCTGAAGGAGGAGGGGACCACCAAGCCTTTTATACCAGGGTCCCATTCTTACTGTCATATTTCAGCCTGGGCCGGGGAAAGTTGAGGGTGGCATACTCTGTGGCATTCTGCATTTGTAAGTTCTTCACCTCTGCTACAGAGCGCTCCCGGACCTTGGTGAACACTTGGATGTCTGCGTAATGAATGCTGTCATCCTGCTTCACACTCTTGGGCTTACTCACAGTGGCATAGACAGGAAACTCCAGGACATCTTCGTACGTTGGACCCTTTGGGGAGAAAGAGTTCTGGAAGGTCAGGTCCCAGGGCTGCTGCCACAGATGCCTTCCCCAGACCAGGCAGAGTAACCCTGCACATTGCTCCCAGCACCATCCAGCCCTCTGACACCTCAGGCTCTGAGAGAGATTTCATCCTACTGCTTCCACTGCACTTTAGGGGAAAAAAATGGGCCCGCATCACTGTGCAGCAATGCACATTGTTCCCACAAGCCATTAAAGCCTATACAGGATGAGACGATTCATGGCTCTGAATAAGCTGCCCCATGTCCTCCCAACCCATCTATCCTAGGAAGTGGTGGTCAGCGCTGTCTTCTCAATACACAGTTAGGAAAACAACTCTGGGAAACTGTTTACCTTCCTGCCAGGCTGATTCTGTTGGCTCTCATGTCTCACATTAGTTCCTGAAAAAGAAACACCAGTGGATCAGGTTAACACAACTGTTTATTGTTCCACCTTTGAATGCAGAAATGCAGCATCTGGCCCATGGGCTCTACCCACTGGACACAAATCAAATTTCCACCTCATCTGACACCCTCAACCCTAATGCTGTCTCTGAGGCCTGCCTCCAAGAAGAAAGCCTGGGCTTGTTTCTTTGGAAAAAATAAGGTTTCCCAGGATGACAACATGCTGTGGACCGCAATGTTCTTGGCAGAACCTAGGAGGACAGACACAGCACAGAGAACTTCCTTGTCAGCCCCTTGGAGAAGTCAGATCCAGTTTTAACTTTGTTATTTCCTTTGCTGCCTGGCAAACATATTTTGCCCAGCACGGTCCAAAGGCCACAGGGCTACTTAGAGAATGCACTTTATTCTGGGGGACTGATGTCAGATGGATGTTTGCAGCTCTTACAGGAGTTTGATGCAGCTTCTGCTATGCTGCCACTTGAGAGTGCTCACATGTGTTTTGATGTGAGACTCTGGTATTTTAAAGATACTGCTGAAGTCCCTTCCCTCCCCCTTGCCAAGTCCCATAGCACATCACACCCCTTGCTTTAAGTTTTAAAGAAATCTTGCCTCTTGTGGTTTTCTACCAAACTTCTCTTGAGGAAGGTTAGGTACAAAAGAGTATAGGAAGGGACCTCAGCCTCAGGGATCCAATTCACAGTCAGCACTGACTGATGTCAGCTAACCAGGGGCTCAGTCACTCTACCTCTTCTTGTCCTCTAGAACGTTTTCATAAATCCTTACCTTGCTTTTCTTTCTTTCTTTTAAAAGGCGAAGGGCAATTCCTGAAATCAGAGAGAGATGTCAGCCCTGAGAAGCCTCAGCCTCTGCTCTCATAACATGCAAACCGAAATGCACCACCCCAGGGTACCATATCTGTGGGTAATGAGAAAGGCCCAAGAAGTGTCTTAGAGAAGAGCTATGGAGCCAAGCCAGAACCTGAGTGACTCTTGCAGGGAGAAGGTCCAAAGGGGAGATGTGGGGATGTGTTTCCTTCTTCTGTGACACACCTACCATACCCCACAGACACCCCCAAGTCTTGTTGCCTTTCAGCCCTGCCTGGCTGTCCAATATGCATACGCATCAGAGTGAATCAGAACAGATTTCACTGTAGTTTGGCAACTACATTTCCACAGCTGTATGATCAAGGACGCGGGGTGCAGGGCATGATCTCAATTGGCATGAAACCCTTCTCTTAGGGCCAGATGCTCTGATAGCCCTCTACCCTGCACTTTGGCCACCTTGCCCAAGGAGCAGCTCTGCACAGACCTTGTGCTAATTTAGTGTTTCAGACGGTTTTCCTGTTCTCAGTTTTCCACTTAAAACACAACCAAACCAAACAAGCTGTATTGGCTTTGTGTGGCAAGGTTTTGGAGGCGGGGGGGGGGTTACAGGGGTGGCTTCTGTAAGAAGCTGCTGGAAGCTTCCCCTGTGTTTGAGAGAGCCCATACCAGCCGGCTCTAAGACGGACCCGCCTCCGGCCAAGGCCAAGCCAATTAGCGATAGTGGTAACGCCTCTGTGATAACATTTTTAAGAAGGAAAAAAGTTGGGATGGAGGAAAACGGCAGTGGGAGAGAGGAGTGAGAACACGTAAGAGAAACAACCCTGCGGACCCCCAGGTCAGTGAAGAAGGAGGGGGAGGAGATGCTCCAGGCGCCGGAGCAGAGATTCCCCTGCAGCCCGTGGTGAAGACCATGGTGAGGCAGGCTGTCCCCCTGCAGTCCATGGAGGTCCATGGTGCAGCAGATATCCACCTGCAGCCCGTGGAGGACCCCACGCCAGAGCAGGTGGGTTCCCGAAGGAGGCTGTGACCCCGTGGGAAGCCCGCGCTGGAGCAGGCTCCTGGCAGGACCTGCGGATCTGTGGAGAGAGGAGCCCACGGAGCAGGTTTTCTGGCAGGACTTGTGACCCCGTGGGGGACCCGCGCTGGAGCAGTCTGTGCTTGAAGGACTGCACACCATGGAAGGGACCCATGCTGGAGCAGTTCGTGAAGCACTGCAGCCCATGGGAAGGACCCACGTTGGAGAAGTTCGTGGAGGACTGTCTCCCGTGGGTGGGACCCCACGCTGGAGCAGGGGAAGAGTGTGATGAGTCCTCCCCCTGAGGAGGATGAAGCGGCAGAAAATAATGTGTGATGAACTGACCGTAAACCCCATCCCCGTCCCCCTGTGCCGCTGGGGGGTTGGTAGAGAATCCGGGAGTGAAGTTGTGCCCGGGAAGAAGGGAGGGGTGGAGGGAAGGTGTTCTGAGATTTGGTTTTATTTCTCATTACCCTACTCTGGTTGATTGGTAATAAATTGAGTTAATTTTCCCCAAACTGAGTCTGTTTTGCCCGTGACGGTAATTGGGGAGTGATCTCTCCTGTCCTTATCTCGACCCACAAGCTCTTTCTTATATTTTCTCTCCCCTGTCCAGCTGAGAAGGAGGGGGAGTGATAGAACAGCTTTGGTGGGCACCTGGCATCCAGCCAGGGTTAACCCATCACACAAGCTATGCACTTAATAAAAGCCAAGCTAAACCCTGACCTTGGCTGTACCTGTGTGACCAGAAAGACACAAGCCAAACACAACTATGTTCCAGCCATGGAATGAAGAGGAGCCAAATTCATTCCAGCTGTTAACAATAGAGCCAGGAGCTGAGCTGCTGCAGGCTGGTGCTGGCAGGGGTGCACAGGCTGTCTGGCAGAGCACAGACATGTCACATTCTGGGCCAGATGCACGAAGGAAATGTTATCGTTGCATTGCGCTTGGAGGGCTGGAGGAGAGCAGGTGCCAGCCCTTGTATGGCTCCTCCTGCATACGTATGTCCATCTGGTGCTGGCTGCCGACCAACACAGCGTGCAGCTGAGGGTCTCACACGGGCCTGTGTCTCTGCCGCAGCACAGGCAAAAGCTGAAAGTGGGCAGCTAGAGCTTTTAATGGGGCTATAGAGTTACCAGATGGTTCCCAAGTAACATTGTATGTCCCGCAGCGTGTGCATTTGCCAGACAGTCCTGCCACAGGCAGGAACAATGCAGTGCCTGAGGCAGAGCTCTCTCTGCCTTTGCTGGCTTTCAGAGGCAGCTTCAGTGGGCGAGTAAGCAGGACAGTGTGTGTAGTAATGCCTTTGGCACTGTAATGGCAAAACAAAAAAAGCATGAATGCAGGCAAAGAACTTGGAGACCTTCAAAATGGTCAGTAATGATTAACCAGACTTGCTAGACCTGGGAAGTCAAAGACAGCTTTGGGGAAGGCAAGGTGGCTGGCTGTGTGCCTGTGCAAAAGGATCCAACACTGCTTCTCGTGACTCTGCTGTGTGCTGCCCCGCAGAGGCACCAATGGCCCTCCAGTCCTTGACAGACAAAATCTGGGGGGCTGCCCCCAGGAGTTAGGGGCCTAGCTTAAGGCAGCACTGCTTTGTCTTGCAGTGGTTCTCAGCTTCCTCCTCCACTGTTTCTATGAGCTTGCAGGGTCTCCAGGGCCCTCCTTGCCAAGGCTTGTGTGCTAGAGCACTTTGCTGCTTTACAGCGTTCAGGCAGTTGTACGATGTAATTAAAATAGCACCATTTGAAGCAAGATCAGCAGGGTCCCCATCCTCTTTCCTGTGAGGTAGGCTGCAGTATCAGCTTTCCAAGCTGCTCTTGCTTGTTTTGGTTGCCTGCCTTTGTAGAGAGAGCATTAGCAGCCAGTGTGTAGGCTGGAGCTATTCTGAGGCTGTCTGCAGGCTAATCACACCCAGGCAGGAGACGGCATCTCCCAGCCTCAGATCTGTGGTAATTAGAACGGATGTGGCAAGGGAAACGAGCAGGGCAAACCTCTCCCCTCGTCTCAAAACCAGGTCAAACGTTGTAACTAACTCACAGCCTGCTAGAAGTACATTGTATTCTACATGACAGCACACATGTCGCTGCTCCTATATTGCTTCCTCCCCTTTCCCTATGTCAATGCCAACCCGATTCTGCCCTACAAAAGCCTGCTTCACAGTGGGTCCTAAATTTGGGCATCTTTTGCTGTCCGTGCACACCAGAGGCCCTGAGTACTAAACCAAGTGGTGAGAATACCTGGGGCCTGCCCTCCGCAAGACCATATTTGCAGAAGTACCCAGACCTGAGGGCACGCTTTCCTTCATCAGTAGCTTTTTTCTGTGAATAAATTTGCTGTAATGGCTTTTCTTTAAAGACTTCAGGAACCTCCTCAGTCTCTTGCTCTTTGCTCTGTCTCCCTTAGGGCTCGTGCTTTGGTAGGGATCATGACAAGGATCTTCCGTCCAGGAGAAGGTGGGTGCCTACCCCCTCTGAGCCCTTTTGTAAGTCTCAGCTTTACTTAGGAAGCCCAGCAATTTGCTGACACAGCTGTGGTGCTGACAAAATCAGAAATAAAAGCAGTATAGGTGCCTGGAAACACCTGTACTAAAATTAAGTACCATTTTTTTCCCTCTGTCACCAAGGCAAAGCTATGAATAATGCAAACTTCTGCAGTGGGGCTTCAGTGCACCAGTCTGCTCTTGATTGTGGTCCTCTGTAGGTGTCTCCCAAGCCCATGTTACTAACAGCACATTCCCATTTGCCTTCCTCTCCTTGCTCAGAGCCCATTTGAATAGCTTGTACAGCACGGGGACAGCCTGGGAGCCTGAGCCCTTCTTCACCCATGTGTTTCCATGTACAGGACAGGGGATGATGCTCCTGGGGAGAGAGCTCTGCTTTCTCCTTGCTGCACAGCAAGGAGATGTTAGCACTTGAGTTCCACGGGGGTACTGGGGTCGAAAGTGTCTTTGGCCAGGGCTTTGTCCTCTGCTGCAGGAATGTGCCAGAAGGTAGTAGTGACACCACCAGCAGAAATGCCGTCCCAGATTCTTACTTTCCATGCAGCCTCTGGGAGAAAATCAAGTGGGACACAGGAGTCCTGGTCCAGTAGCCCTGGGGGAACAGAATTTGATATTGCCCCAGAGAAGCCAGCATGCCACCACGTTGCTCCGAAAGCTGCTCTCCTGCCTGGCCCTGCATACATGAGTGACCTTCAGATTCTGGTTTATACTTCCTTGTGGAGGCAGAAGTGTTTGTGCATGGCCTGGCACTGTCTGGACATGAAAGTGCCACCACAGCATATGCTGTAATGGTGGTGTTTGTACTCCGGAGTCTCTGGCTTTGCCAGTCTGTGCTGTGGCACAGCTCTCCCTGCCACGCAGCATCAGTAGCATGCCGGGCAACTGCAGCTCTGCTCAAGGGAACCAGCCTGTGCCCCAGGCATTCCATGATCAGGCCCTTGTCCGCTGCAGTAATGAAGCTGATGCCCTGGGTGCCTCATTTACCCTCTGCCACAGGGTAGAGGAAGTAGAAAATGGGACTTTTGGGGGGTACATGTCAAGAACCAGCCTTCCACCTCCCACCTCCAGCTCCTATTCCTAAATCCCAAACTCCTCTGCGCTCCAGCTCAGGGCTCAGGTTGGAAAGACCTCGGTGTCCTGCACCTCCTCCTCTGCTTCAGCCACTAGGTGATGCTGTGCCTCTTGTAATTATTAAAAAGCGCTGATGAATTTCCAAGACTTTTAACAAATGCAGTGTTGGAGAGAATGTCCTCGGCGCTTCATCTGACGTTCATAGGTCTCCCCCTTGTACCACGCTCAGAGCCGAAAATATTTCCGCTTGGCACCGAACGATGCTCCGCTGTGCCCTTTTTCTGTAAGCAGGAGGTCCGGGGCACAACATGAGCCAGGAGGGATTAAACTGTCATCATCCCTCCCAGGGAGAAAGAGCAACAACATCTGAAAAACGTGGCCAGGATTTCCCAAGCACAAATGAAGTCCAGACAGACGCAGGCAGGGAGAGGGGCCGGAGGAGCTGAGAGAGCAGGATGGGGTAGCTGACCCGCCAGCCCTCAGTGCCACCACCACTGCCCCAGGGCCCCCTCCCTGCAGTATGCCAAGGGGACACCTTACGGTGTCTACCTGGCCAGAGACCACTGGGGCAAGGACAGGGATTTTAACTAGATCCTTCCTAGAACTAAGCTATTCTCAGCTGCTGGCATGGCTGCGGGAACCCAAGCTGCCAGTCCCAGGAGGTGCCACAGCTCTGGGCTGAGAGATGGGAGCAACAGAGCCCCTTCACCTCCCCCCACGATGCCTTTGGCAGGCAGGGGCTTCCCCAGCCTCCCGCCCCCGCCGGCACCTGCACAGCAGTGACCCAGGGCCCCTGCTCGCTTGCTCTCCGTTTCTGTGTGAGCTGGCAAGGTGCGGGGCTGAGAGCGAGGCAGGAGCCCTGACGAACCCAGCACTGGGAAGCAAAGCTTGCAAAGTCCACTCAAACTTCCGCTCGGGCTGCCCGGAGTTTCGTTCGCCATCCCCGTACCTGGCGGATGCCGTACTCACCACGGTCGCCCGCAGCTGCAGAGATTGCCCATGTCGCTCCTTCCTCCATGAAGCAGAAGCGTTTTCTGGACAGGGAGAGCTTGTATTTCCTGGTTCCTGCTCGGCCCCTGGCTATTCCAAGGGAGTGTCTGGCAGTGTCGGATTTCTCTCCATCGCTGCAGTGACTCTCTGCTAGGCCCGTGCGTGCCATCTACCGGAGGGCTTGCCCGTGCCCCCGGGCCTGCGCTCACCTCTTGCTACTCAGGGCGGAGAGGGCAAGGAAGCAGCGAGCCGCCAGGCCTCAGCCCTGGGGCTAAAATTATGATTTGCACAGCGGGTGTCCCTCTGCTATCCCTCTCTCCCACCAGCGCCGTCCTGCTGATGCCAGCAGTGATGCAAAAGAGGATGGAGGAGGGACTTCAAATGTTCCTAAACAAAGGGAGAAACACCAGGGTGGGAGCAGTCAGTGCTGTTCCTGCTGTTCATCATTGCCTCTCAAGCAGGATGTCAGAAAAATGTGTGGCATGGGCTGGCATCATCCAGGGAAGAGAGCGTATCTTCTTGGGAGGGAGGTGATGCCCCACTGAAGGTGAGAGCAGGCTTGCAGGTCTATTCTCAGCTGAGGTCTAGCGCTGCTGCTTCTGCTGCAGGCAGAAAGGCATATGCAACCTCAGGGACGTTACTGAGAATCCATTTTTTTTTAAAGCTACCTAGATGAAAGTGTACAGATTTGTGCTTTTGAGAATGACAGAATCCCATGGGGGACCTTGCATCATTAAGCACCTGCAATATAGCTCTTAAGCTCAACCCTCAGCATGTCAAACAGGAACATTAATGTGCATTTTACCTCTCTACCCCTGTTGAGAGCCCTTCAGACTGTGGCTGGTCATTCCTGGACTGAATGACAGGTAGCTGATCTCTGGCGGCTCCAAGAGAGCTGATACTCAGTACTGAAAGATACCATGTTAATGTAGTCCTCAGGCAGAAACTGTGCTCCACAGCTTTGATTTGGCAGTCAGCCCCAGTACTGTGCAGGCCTGAATGCCTCATGGGATGTGCTGACAAGTGGGTAAGTTTTAATTCACGCTTCTGGCGGACTATCTCAGGAACCAGCCCTAGTCCCCAACTCCAGCTGTAGCCATGCTCTCAGCCAGGCTTACAGCACCATTTATCATCTGCCCAAGTGCAGAGCAAAGCTTGTACCTTTCCAAAGGTGGCAGGAGGAGAAAGGTTCTGCTTTGGAACTCCAAAACTGCTCCTCAGCATGTGGCTGGAGAAATTGCACAGCTCAGCCCACACCACAGCACACCGGGGAGAATTTAGGATGAGATTTGTGCAGGCAGATGGGATTCAGTCCTCATCCCAACAGGACCATGTTCTCAGGGTCCTGCAACAGACAGGGTGGTCTCAGGAGTCTGTCCCTGCTTGGGAAGTTGCAGACTGTGTGTCTCTGGGTTCGCCACAGACACTGTTGGTTTAGTGACCCAGTGTCTGTTTTGATTTCTGGGATAACTTGGGCTTTGTTGCTTTGTGGAGAAGAAAAAAAAAAAAGGCTGGGAGACTGTTCCCATCAGCCCCTTTCACAAATACTGGAGCTGCTGGTTTGAGGTCCACCAGAGAAACAGAAAGGCATCAAAAACATTGGCAGAGCTGGAGAGCATTTGGCTGCCACTCTGCATTCCCTCCTCAGTCTGTGTCTGCAGGGATGAAAGAGAGCATGGCTTCCAGCGCTCCTGCTCAGCAAACCGATCAGGCTATTTTGTGCAAAGCCTGCCAGGGTGCAGAGGAACAGCGCAGTGGCTAACACCAGGCAGTGCCAGCCCCTCACTGCATCACTACTCGGGGCAGCTGTCTTCATGCACTCAGGGACATCGTCTGGGTAACAAGCTGTGCAACTGGCACAGGACGAGCCTGCAAGTGCCCAGCAATAGAGAATGAACTCGTTTGAGAGCAAAGACAGGGCTAATAAAAGCCAGAGGAGGAACAGAACTGTGTAATGACTACTAATGCTGTGCATTTCTATTGCAGTAGTGTCAAGGCACCTTAGACACTGAGGGACTGGGACCACACTGTGATAGGTGTGGTACAGGCACACAACAAGCTGGCACTGTCTATAAAAAATGAAGGACAGAGAGCTCTGAACTGTTTGGGGCACTTTTGTCTTAGAACCCACTCCCTCTGCAGTGCCAGCCCTGGCCACATGCTGTTTTCAGCCACCAGTGGTTCAGCAACCCACAGCCCTTGTGTTGCAGTCAGAGCAGAGCCAGATGGCATTCCATGCTCTAGCATGTGCCATGTCTGTATTGTGTATGTATGTGCACTCCTTCAGACAGGTACCCTTTGCCCAGCTTTCAGGTCATATGTTGGCCATCCTCCCTATCCCCAATCCAGTGAAGATGTTTATCCTAGTGACAGGAGGCCTGCAGTGAGTGAGAGGACCATCGATCCTTCTTACCAGCACAGAAGATGCCAGATCAGAGGCAAAGAAAAGCCTTTTACAGTTGCTGCTCTGAAGTGGCTGTGAGTTTGAAGATTCCTTTTATGGCAGGGGACTAAGAAATTTATGGCCGTACCTGAGCCCATACACAGACACAGGTCTCTGCCCTCACCACAGGGATATGGGCTTGGGAACTCAGTCCTCCTGGGACTCAGGACACGGGTGGGTGCTGCTGTGAATGGGATGCGGTATGTATCTGGTGCAGTGCATGAGGCTGGTGTGCCATGCACTGAGGAGCAGAGAGAGGCTTATATACAGGGGAGCAGTTAAGGACTGGGCTGTTCCTGCCCTTACAAACAGCTGCTTCAGGCGATTGAAAGTCACTAGCCCAGGATTATCTCTGGAATTATTATTAATGACTTAGACAAAGCCGGTTGTAAAGGTGATTTTTATTTTGACAGTGTCTGAAATACTTACTAGCAGCAGATTATCTGGTCCTACTTCACGAGTAAGGGCATCCCTCAGCAGCACAGACTGTGAGTATGGGTATCTGATCTGTGCCGGGGGGGATGGAGGCTTAGCCATCCTCCCACTTTCTCTCATGAGGCTGGCAGGCAGGGCTGCTCTTAATTTAACTCTGGTCCTCATTGCTGGCAGGGGCCCTGAGAAGTAGAAAATAGCTGCACAGTGGTTCACTCTGGTCTGGATCCCACTTTGCCCGGCAAGGGTGAAAGAGCAGCCTTATACCACTGTTTCAGCAACCAAGAAGGTATGCTGCATGGGGTAGACTCCTGAGCAGGGTATTTCTGGCCCTATGTATTCATGGAGGCAGAGTGCAGAAGCCTGCAGGTCACATCCCAGCAGGGAGAGGGAGAAGCTCTGTCCACAGGGACCTTGGAACCTCCTCTCTTCTCTGTGGGAGGGCTGCAGTCAGGCATGCCAGGGACCCCCATATTTGGCCAGTGACACAGCATTTTGGCTGCTTTAATTGGCTCTGACAAGACAAGGATTGCAACTGGCACCTGCTGAGCCCTCGAGGCCATCCGAGGCAGCAGCTGCCACCGACAGCAGCACACATGATCCCTGGCCCAACATCACAAGACTACAGAGGAATTTCTCATGTAGCTGGTAGCATCATGGTGTCTGCAAAAAGGCAAAATTCATCCCCTCTGTGACTCTACAGAGTGCTGGGATGACAGCAAGGCACTTGGGATCTGACTAGAGCCTTTCCCTTCAGCATTTTGGGGTTCACTCTCCTCACAGGGACTGAGAAGGTCTATGTGTGAACAAGCCTTATGTCCCATAAACTAGAGGGCTGAAGCAAGCAGAGACCATGGCTTGGCATTTGTTTACTTGGGCTAACTCCAGCTGCAGGTCTGGAAATGCACGGTGAGCCTCCAAGAGCCCATCACTCTACATCTTTTCTCCTCGAGGCTGCTGCCCACTGTGGGCTCCCTACAGCAGCAAGCAACTCCAGCTGCACCTGGGCCAGGAGGGCCGATCACAGAGGTCCCCCGGCTGCCCCATGGACAGAGTCCCTCCAAGTCCTCACTGATGCCATTTCCACAGATGGGCTCAGTGTGAACATCTGGAGCAGCTAAGGCACTGTCCCTCCTTCCTGCTGCAGAGCGGCTTGGCCAGAAGCGACATGAATCCAAGGCAAACAAGAGAAGATCAGAGGCAGATTTATTCCTCTTTCCTCCTGAGAGCTGCAGGCACTTTTACAGACCAACAAGTACCTTCCATCTCCACAACGGTCAGCCACCAGCTCAGAAGTGAGGCACTGGGGTTATCTCTTCCCTCTTCCCAGTACCCTTCTGGGCTAGAGCACAGCAGCTGTTTAACAGTCCACTGCGACACAGCCTCACAGTTTAGGGTGAGAGTGACCCTTGCTATTTGGGGTGAGAGAAGAGCACCCTGTGTGGTGCTCAGTGAGCACTTGACCTAGGAGAAAACTTGCATTACCATCTCTAACACTTTAGTCTCCCTCTTTTTTTCAGTTCCAAGTCCCTTTTTCCAGCCATCAGCCTTAAGAAGCAGAAGTCTGGCATATATATGGCTGCCTCACAGCCCTGCTAAACACTGATGGTGAGAAATCGGGGTCTGGCACCGTGGATTCCCCACCCCTGTCCCCCCCACCTTCCCTGTACAAGCCCAGATCTGGGGCCTTTAGGGCTCTTCCTTCCCTTTTCCTTCCTCAGACTGTTCTTCTTTTCCCACTGGCTGCTCCTGTTGGGTTATCTTCACCTCGTTGACTCTGGCCTTCACCTCCTTCCCCGTCCGGGGAGCCACAATGCTTAAGATGCCATCGTGGGACAATGTGGCTCTCACCAGCAACGGGTCGACATCCAGAGGGAGGATGTAGGTCCTGGTGAACTCTCGGGAGATGAAGCCATGGCGGTCAGCCTTCTGTGGGTGCTGCCCCATCACCTCCAGCAGGTTGTCTACGGTGCGGACAGTGAGCTCATCCGGCAGGAAGTGACAGACATCCAGGAACACCTGGAATTTGTGCTCATTGAGGCTGATCTCAGAGGTGCCTCGATCCAGCTGCTTATTGATCCGAGGCCTGATGTAGTAGCCGTGGTACAGGGCAGGGGCTAAAATCTCACATGGGGACACACCTGAAAATGAGACTCAGTGAGGAGTGTGGGGTTTCCAGGCGAAGGAGTTGGAGAAGGATGGTTGGCAGCAGATAGGGGAGGGTGACAAGAGGAGGCTGGAACCTGGCAGACACCTTGGTTTTGCCACCACATCAGCACAATACGGATGGAGTCTCTCGCGATTCCTACCTTCATGTCTCTAAAACACACACAGAGCCAGATGCCTGCCAGTCACTGCCTCCCACCACACAGCCGGCAGCTGCCAGCAAGCCATAGGCTGTCATCCAGCTTTCGCATGTCTGCTGGGTGGACAGGGAGGGACTGGTAGGTGCACTGGGCGGTCTGCAGTGCAAAGCCCACAGCCAGGGATGGGCATGGAAAATGCTGATGGTGAAGAAACTGCCCTGAAGAAGAACTAAAGGCCTTTTGTGTGCCATTGTCCAGGGGGCTTTCCTTGGAGCTTTTTGCCTTTTCATGCTGTTGTGCTGGTGCTGAATGGTTCTGCTGCTGCCCACATTCCTTCCCCTCTGCCAGCCACTGCCTGGCTTTGTGCTGAACACCCCAGCTCAGCTTTTCTCCACAGCCTCAGGCTGCAAAAACTCCCCCCTCCCGGGAGCATTTTGCTCCATGTTTGCACAGCATATGCATGAATGCCAGACCATTGGGGGCATGAGGGAGGGACAGGAGAGACAGCAGTAGGCATGGATGGAGAAAGTGGACCTGAAGAGAGAGCCCTGGCTATTCCCTGGATATTCCCTGCTGATTTGACCTGGGTTCTTATGCTCAAATTTCCTTGGCTCCGGCTTCCCTAGCCTGCTCTGGAGCTCAGTCTCCCCAGGGGGACTCTACCAGCCCTCCTGCACCAGAGGAGAGAAAGGTGTCGGGTGGGGGGGGTTCCCATCTCCTTTCTTACCTTCTCCAAAGTTCTGGTCGTAGATCTTGCTAGGGTTGGCAAACTCGTACTCCGAACTCATGGGGTAGGCATGGGGGACAGTCCGTGCAGCCATGGCGTGTCCGGGAAGGGGACCTTCCAAGCACTCACTGCCTCTGAGAGTGAAGGCTCCAGATTGCAAGGTTTTAATTGGGTGAATTCCACAGGGAGGAGTGTGTGATAAAAAGATGGACCAAAATAGCCACACACACAGGCCCCAGGATGCCTCGCCAGGGTGACGAGGGAAGCTTCTTGCTGCATTCCAGCAGGGAGTGCAGGCACTGCCTGCAGTCAGGGACGGCTCGGGAAAATCCCACACCTCCTCCCAGCCTCTGAGATACCTTCCTTGAGGAGGGGGTGCAGGAGGCAAATGAGTAGCCAAGTCCAGCAGGGAGGCACAAAGGTGAGCTGAGGGAGGCTGAAGTAGGAGAAAGCAGGACAGACCTCAGGCTCTGCTGCCTGCGGTGCTCCCAAAGGCAAGGGCGAGCAGGCAGGCTCATTGTAAGCAGGTTCAAAGAGTCTCTGACACTGGTCCTGCTGGCCCTGAAGCCCCCTGTGGGGACAGGGCAATAGCTAATGCTGTCTGGTGCTTAGTCAGGTTGTGCAAAGTCATGTGAAGTCACTATCACACCCATCAGCCCACTGGGAGCTTAGGGCCCAGATCAGACCCTCCTGTGCCCTACACAAAGGAGCTTGATTTTCCCAGAAGCTGAGTGGATGGCTCAAGCCTTTTGTTCCTATGAGTGGTGAAGTGCTGCAGGTAGTTAAGCAGGGCTAGACAGGATCCAGATCCCACTGCTGACACCTCCACATCCCAAACCATGCTGCTGCAAGCTGGCTGTCCAGACTGTTCCCTGGCCAGGGCTTTGGCAGAAGGTAATGAGACCCCGAGAAATGCTTGTGCCAGAGATCATGAGTTAACCAGGGATCTGAAGCTGGCATAGGTCCAGGTTTATTGAACTGGGGAGGGGGGGGACAGGGGGAGCAGGGAGGGGAGTAGTGCCCAATTAAGCTCCTTATACCCTGAAACCAGAGATTTCCTTGGGTCCATATCCCTGCAGTATGAGAGAGCAGGTGCGCTGCTGTTGATGTAATGGGGAATTGGAGAAGGTATTTATGGCCTGCGCTGTTGCACAGAGCAACTTCTGCTCCCTATTCTTGCAGGCAAGCTGAGATGAAGAGGGTCAGACCTTTTTGCAAAGGACTGGTGGCGCTAGCAGTAAGAATTATGTGCCTCTGAGCCAGTAATTGTATTTAAGTTGCCAGCTCTCAGAGGCAGAGACTAGCTCTTGCTCTTTAAGGACAGTTGCTAGGCTGAACCCATTCCCATAATTTAGGTTCACAGGCGAGGCAGGAATTAAAATAAATGTGTGAATTAAGATGTATTAGGAGCATAATTATAGGAAATCACCTTACTGCAGGGGCACAGGGAGACAGAGGTAGCTTGCACCCCTGAGAAATCATGTCTCAGTGTAGCACCATGGATGCCGTTGACACGCCCAGTTTATCTCTGCTCACAGCCCTCTGGAGTACTCTGAGGTCACAGAGTGTCGGGCTCTTCTGCTTTCTCCAGCAAAGTGGTTTCTGTAGCGGGCAAAAGATGAGAGGTGTTGGGCTGAAGCACTGCGGAGAAAGCCATCCTTCATTCGCACACATACCAATGGGCATGCACTAAGGCAGTGAGGCTTACTGGGCTGCAGAGAGCCGCACTGCCAGGGTATCTCGCAAAGACCTCCTGGGATCTTTCCTGCCTTCTAGCTAAAACAGACCTGTGGCTTCTCTTGCCTTAAAGAAAGGCAGAGATCTTCCTAGACTGGTGGGTGATGTGGGGAGCTGAATTCTCAGTGCTGACAGTGGGAACAATTGCCCCTTGTTATTTTCCCTGTGAGCCAAAGATAGGAGCTGCATTGATTCTGCTGGCATCCAAAGCAGCTGGGAACATCTGCCAAGCCTGCCTGGGACTCTGCAGATAAACAGCACGTGGGGAGCGGGGAGGGCGGCTGGGCAGTTTGGCTTCTTGCTGCCCCATTAGGCTCCTTTTCTTCTTCTCACCTTCCCCCTCCTCCTCAGCAGTGTGTTCAAATCCCCCAGACAGCTACTGGGCACCACTGAAGGGACCAGCCCAGGATTGGGACAATAAAATCCCTGACACCACTGTTCAAGAGGCCTCGGGGGGGGGGGGGGGGGAAGGCCAGGCCAGCTGCATGGGTATAAAGCTGTCCCACGCTCCCGGCACAGCACTGCAGCACAGTTGTTTGCCAGGCTCCTCCAGCGCACTCCAATGGATATCACCATTCATAACCCCCTGATCCGCAGACCCCTGTTATCTTGGTTGGCACCGAGTCGTATCTTTGACCAGATTTTTGGAGAGCACCTGCAGGAGTCAGAGCTGCTCCCTGCTTCCCCCAGCCTCAGTCCCTTCCTGATGAGATCCCCCATTCTTCGGATCCCCAGTTGGCTAGAGACAGGACTCTCTGAGGTAATCTTCCCTTCTTACTGCTTTTTGTTATTGCTGTGTGCACGTCCTGATGGGTCTGGAGCTGCAGACCCATGAGACGTGAGAGCTTGGAAGCTGCTTGTAGGCGGTTATTAGGAAAAGGCTGGGGAGAAGGGTGCTGTGTTTGTGCCTCTGCTCCTCTGCATTAGGCAAGAACCTCTGCATGCTCTGCTAAGCAGTTGTGACTGACAGCAACTATTGCCATAGTGTTGGGAATAGAGGCAAACTGAGCTGAGTGTGTGCAGCAAATGACTGTAAGAGCTGACGGAAGAAAGGAGGAAGCCTAATTTCCCTGCCTGCTGTGCAAAACTTTCAATCCCACTTCCTCCTGAGAAGCAAACAGCACAGGGGTAGTGGGCAGGAGTAGTGTGATCCTCATGTCAGGCAGTGTGGGAGCTCATGGCTGCTGAGGAAAACGGGGCCTATTTTAAAGAATCACTGCTAAGAGCAGCATTTTAAGTAAGTTACAGGACCCAAAGGATCATGAAGCAGCCACGTGCCTGCTTCAGGGGCTGAGCCAAGAGGCACGCAGTTCAAACAACCTTGCCTGTTCTGCGAGTCAACTGTCTTTACAAGTAACTTGTAGAGCTATTCTAAGCCAAATGAGTGAGAGGAAAGTATTTTTTTAATCTTTGCATAATGTTTCCCTTGATTTAGTGACCTGGCTCTCGCTGTCCGCTGAAGCAGCCATAATAAGCACCACAGATAACAACATCTGACTATCACAGTGGAGAAATCTTCGCAAATAATCTAGAAGGAAGAGGAAGCACTTAGACTTCCAGGTCAAACTGCGGAAACCAATAAGCCTAGAGCTGGCACAGAGGCTGCCTCCACATCCCAGCTCACACGCTCCCTGACCACGAATGCAGCAGGAAGGCAGAGACAGCCAGCTCATATAGCAAAGTCCCCCAAACATGTCCAAGACAGGCAGAAAATGCAAATTCAACCTCAGGAAGCAGCAAAAAGCAGTATTTGTTAGAGGCGATAAAGTGCAAAATGGAAGGGAAGGAGGTGAGATTAGCAGCAGGTGACTCAGAGTTTCAGCAGAAGTCCTGCTGCTCAGATAACAGAGGTGAGCAGTGAGGCAGTACTGCTTGCCAGTGACACATTATTTTGGTAACTAAAGAGTGATGATGCAGGGGTAAAGCCTGCAAGCCTGCAGATGAGCTGCAGTCAGCTGCACAGTCAGGGTTTCTTGCTTGAAAGACTATGCAAAATCCAGTCACAGAAACTGGAAACCTTCAGACATTCTGTTAAAAGGATTGGATGCAAAACTAAAGAGTCAGTTTTAACAAATTCAGATTGAGAATCTCTTCCTCACTCCCAAGGAAAACATTTATCTCATGTGATCAAGAGAAAGCATTCACATTTTAGATTCTGTAGTGATGGGCATTAATGTAACAGGCCAGCAAGGGACAAAGCCACCCAGATCAGAATCCCAGGATTGAGTGAAGGTCAGACTGCATGTGTAGATAGAAGCTTGAGTCTTGAACTGCTATATTCTGAGAGCCTTTTTAAGCTGAAACCCTCACCTGCTCTTTTCTGAAGTCCCTTCCTTGTTTTGCAGATGCGACTGGAGAAGGACAAATTTTCTGTAAATCTTGATGTGAAGCATTTCTCCCCTGAGGAGCTAAAAGTGAAGGTGCTTGGGGACATGATAGAAATTCATGGCAAACACGAGGAGCGCCAGGTACTTCTACTTTATCTGTGCGACTGATAGTCAGTGTGAGCTTCCTCATCTATGGTTAAACAAGGAGACTGCAAAACAATCCTCTCCTGTGCTCATCTCAAATACTTCTAATGTTTTTTATCAACCAATCCTAATGGAAGATGCTCTGTGCACACACCCCGCCCCCAGCTGATCCCAGACTGGGCAGCAACAGGGTGGAGATTTATTGCTGATGTTACATGAACTGTGAACTGAACTGGAAAATCATCTTTGAAATGGGCATTTCTGGGCCTCCTTCTCTCTGGGAAGAGGCCAGGAATGCAGCGAGGCATTCAATAAGCTAACAATGAACTGTAATAATTAAACCACATAATGAATCAGTGCATTGCCCTGTTCTGTTACCATAAGGCTACCTCTTCCTGAAAAAGGCCCATCTATCAGTTTGTAATCCTTAAAGGTTGTGTTCCGCTGTCAGTCATCCCACAGCTTGCTGGCTCTAGAGACCTGTGTGGCAAGTGGGCAGACAGAAGTCAAAAGCCACGTCCAAAGCTGTATGTAACAGGGCTTGCCAGACCCCATCTCCCTCCCAACCCCCACCCCTGCCTCCTTGCCAGAAGGAAATGAATATGCATGATAAAGTAGCTATGTCACTGGAACTGTCAGCTCTAAGGGCTTCTGGGAGCACAGAATCTGTCAGTCAGGAAATAACAGCATTACTTGTAGCTGGTGGAA
The DNA here is from genome assembly GCF_026419915.1 of Harpia harpyja. Lineage (NCBI taxonomy): Eukaryota > Metazoa > Chordata > Aves > Accipitriformes > Accipitridae > Harpia > Harpia harpyja. The sequence goes on along the minus strand of NC_068943.1, from coordinate 45,245,599 downwards.
GCCTGTAATCCTGACATAGCCTCAGCAGATTTTTTCGGCTAAGAAAATAATCAAGCGCTATAGCAGAGATCAGCTCACTAGAAAGCTGTGTATTACTGGAGCTCTGGAGACCCTCAGGAACTGGTGTGGTTGGCACTGCATGTAGGTCTAGCTGCTGAATCTTAGGAATGACAGCTCACCACTGTGCAATGAAGCCAGTCTCTGGCTGGCACAAGAGCTGGAACATAAAGCCTCCTCCTGTAAACACTGCACCTGCAGGCACCTGCAGCCTAGGCAGGGCAGTGTCTCACCTTGGCCAGTCCTGGCTCTTTAAAAAGGGCATCTCATAATAAAAACTCTTTTAACTTTGAGAGCTGGAGCTTCCTGATCTCAGACTTTATGCAAAGGGCCCATGGTTTAGGTAGAATGGAGTGAACATTTCTAATCAGGGCTGTTCCTTCTCTTCTCCTTTTGAAGGATGAGCATGGCTTTATTGCCAGGGAGTTCAACAGGAAATACAGGATTCCAGATGATGTGGACCCTCTGACCATAACCTCATCGCTCTCTCTGGATGGTGTCCTGACTGTGAGTGCACCAAGGAAACAAAGTGACGTCCCTGAGCGCTCTATTCCTATCACCCGTGAAGAGAAGCCTGCCATTGCAGGAGCCCAAAGGAAGTAGGCTGCTATTTAAAGTCACCCCGGGGGGCCATTCAAGAGCACTTTTCATCAGATGCCAGCTATACTGAATGGCTACTTGTATTATTTATGCTGAGTAAGTTTACTAACAAATAAAACATGAATAAGCAGTTTGTATTTTTTTGTTTTGAGCACTGAGGACAGGGTAAGTGTTGGGTCAAGAAAGCTGTGTAAGGTTGCTGTGGAGGGAAACATACCTGGCATCATTCTTGCTTACACAGTGGCAGGCAGGTGTGTCCAGAAGAGCTTGTCTTGGTGTTCAGAAACACTTTGCTAGTTTCACTTAGCGTACTCTAATGTTTTGCAAACATCTAATTGCACGAGCCTTTTCCTTCAATGTTGCCAGAGGATTTCAGAGTGTTTCACAAGCAACAGAAAAGTTTCTCCAGTGGAAATTAGACTGGTAAAACAACTTCATGGCAATCGAAACCCATTCGAAGTGTGGATATTAGATAACAACTGAATGGAAGACAACTGTATCTTAAATCTCTAGAATGACTCATGTTATGGAGAAGCATGCAAGTGCTGCAACCAATTCAGAGCAGTTGCAGATGAAAACTGCATAGCTGCAGTAAACACAGATATATCCAGAGAGGACAAAAATGTCCCGCTCTCATGGTGCAAATCACATCACTTTGAAACTATGTTGTCAGTGCCCTTCAAACAATGAACAGGATCTGACATCTACAGTATTAATCTGATTTATGCTAACATTGTTGCGTGGTACAAAACACTACTAAGTCCTTTGCAGGTGTCATCATCTGCTTAGCACCTCTCTTCAAAGGGATATGAGCATAAAGGAAAGTCTGTATTACTGGAATTGAATTTCTAAAATTCATCTCCAGAAAGGATGGAATGCCATAGATCTGTCGCACAGATCATCAGACTCAGTTATGACCTATTTTCTATGTTCCTTATAACCGCTAAGACAAAAGTTACATTAGAAGGGATCAGTTTAAATCTCAGATGAACTGTGAGGACATCCTTCTTCCATGGCTTTAAGTGAGAAAAAGAAAATGAGCACTCAGTGATGTGGGGTCATTGTCAAATACCCAAAATCCCACCTAATTGCCAAAGTCTAGTGTTTCCTATTAGCTGGTTCTAATAAGCTCTTCCAGTTAAGGTGTTAGTTAGGCTTGACTGACAAGGTGCAGGGTGACTGGTGGCTTGCAGTCACCTCTGCACACAAAATAAACAACAGAAACACACATAGGTTACAAACAATACAGCTTAGAAAGCAGGAAGAACTTTTTTCACATAATGCTATATTTGGCTTTAATGTGTGACAGGTCTTTTTGCTTGAAGGATATCCTTGTAGCACTGCTGGCAGAGAGGCCTCCTGTTTTTCTGAAGGCATAGTGTGCAGATTCTTTCCATCTCTGTTACATTTCTTGCATCCTTCTTGTTCCTTCTCTGAGTGTTGGACACAAGCAAAGAAAATGCTGCATATGGAGGCCTGTAGTCTATTGTGTAGCAGGACTGAGCAGTTGGGTTGAATGAAGGAGGTTCCAACTCAGGGTGGTGGCCCGGAATCCAATGAGGTTCTCATTCAAATCCTAAAAGAATAAACACAAAAAACCTTGAGGAAGTAAGTGCAAAATAGCAAGAATATATCCAGAAAGTACAACTGAGGGAAATGGGAATTTTGAGTGAAAGCTCATTGGGGACAAACGTGATGAGGTTAGCTAGACAAGAACACCTGAAATGCAAATACCACTCCCTGAATGACTCGAAATACCTGTTCTGTGGTGGCACAGGAGCACAGCCCAACAATGAGAAAATGACAGAAAATAACTGTGTCATCTCTAAGCACAAAGGTCATTCAGAAGCTCCTCTTTTGCTACACTACAGGTCCAACAGACTATGTTTCAGTTATGTGCACATACTTTTTATTCCCTGATGCTTTCCCTTGTTGTAATCTGAAGAGTATGTTGTTTCAAAGCAGTGAGTGTACTGAAAAACTCACATTTAGCATAGCTAAGTGTAAGTAAAAAACTTTAACATTTTTTATCTTACAGGAAGACCAAAGTATCTGCAATTGCACTACTACTTTCAAATCAGTCTAACCTAAGATCACAAAGCTTCAGTGATGACTTGTGATTCACCATCTGAACAGCAAAGGAAAGAGAGCTGGACTGGGGCCACTATTAGGAGTAAGACTGAGTTTACACAAAAAAGCATTCCTCTCATCTTTACTGCTGTAGAGGAACTGTTGTAGGACACTCATCAGAGAAAAGGGTGCTGACTGTTGCCTTTCTGCATTTTTAAAAAACAGTAGAAAAGACTAGGAGCAGGGCTGCAGAAAGGGAAGCTACTCATGGGACGCTTACCTCTGATGCATTCGTAGCTGGGGATGGAAAAGATAATGCCCTGTGTGCATGACAAATTAAGTGATCATCTCAACTGAGATTTGCTATATCCACAATAAGGAAAAGCACAAGGACGTACCTGGGAAGGAGGTGGCTTGGGCTGCACAATTCTCTGGGATACCGTATTGCTCTTCATTCCAGTTCCCTGTAAGGGTTTTCGTTGAGTAATCATTTTCATTGGTGGTGCACCTCCAGCCATACTGGGAAAACTTGTAAGTGCTGTCCCAGTCCATCCACAGATCCCCACGGCCAGTAGCATGCATTAAGGCGCCATGGAGGGACTTATACAAACAGAGCTTGGACATGATCTGGCAATAGAAATCAACAATTCCCTAGGATCAGCTTGTACCTTAAGAGCACGTAACATGACATGGAATGTTGTTCCTTCCACCCCCCTGGTGACTGGAGAGGGACCTCCTATACTTCCACGGGTGCCAGTGGGCATCAGAGAAGAACTGTGTTCCTTCTTGATGCCAAAAAGCGTTTTTTTTGGGGGGGTGGGGTGGGCATGGGTAGGTAGTAGGGCAAGTACATATTTTCCTAAACTGCGATACTGCATTTCTCAGCTTCACATTACTGAATACCCCTCATAGTAACTTACCCACCCTTTGAAATAGACAAAGTGATTTACGCAAGCCCACAGGGACCTAATGCCTGAACCAGGACCACACCTCATCAACTGCAGGCAGTAGGTCTCTGCTGGAGCTTGCCTTTGCCAATTTTAAACCTTCCGCTGTCATCACCCATGTGACTCCCGAAACACTGTCCTGGCCCAGTGCAGCAGCTGAGGGCACGCAAATGGAACAGGCGACAGCAAAGCATGGCTACTCTCTCCCAAGCCATGACTCGCAGTCCTGGGACTGCAGCGGCCCGCCAGTGACAGCTCCTGGCCTCGCCCGGGCCGCCGGCAGCCATTTGGGCCCTGCGCAGAGGGTCCCTGAGGGGGAGCGGCTGCCGACAAAGCACCGGCGAGGCCCGCAGAGGCCCGGGCCACCCCCGAAGGGAGAAGCCCCTTCCGCGGCGGGCCCAGCGGAGGCGCGGAGGCCCGGGGCCGCGGCAAGGCGCGGCTCTCCGCCCCGCCGCCGACCGCCCCGGGCCTCGCAGGGGCCGGGGCCGGGGCCGGGGGCGGCGGCGGCGCGGCCTGACGCCGCCAGCAGGCGGTGAGGGAGGGCGGCAGCGGCCCGCTGGCCGGCAGAAACGTCATGAGGGAGCGCCGGCGGCCTCCGGCTCTGGCTGCGGAGATGGAGCCGGCGCGCCGCGTCCTGCTGCTGGGCGAGGGTAACTTCTCCTTCGCGGCCTCCCTGTGCGGAGCCGCGGGCACCCACATCGTGGCCACTTGTTACGAGAGCGAAGAGGAGGTGTCCGGGCGGGGGCGAGCCGCGGACAGCATCCGGCGGCTGCGGGAGAGGGGTGGGTCGGCGCCTGCGGGCCTGGGCCGGCCGGTGGGGAGGGAGGGGGGCGGTGGGGCAAAGCGACGTAGGAGGAGGCCGGGACGGGGAGGGAAGCGGTGTCGCTGGTAGTCAGCCGTTAGCGGTAACCGCTCTTCTGGTAAGGGTGGGAGCAAGGCTGTGAAGCGGCACGCCTTGCTTAAACTGGGGACCTGGCGCTGCCGTGCCTCGGGAGGAGCTGTCCCGTCACTTCATAGCCCTTCACCACTGCAGGCATCTCGGAAGGCCACTTTTGCAGCGAGGAATTGGAATTGTCCGAGAGGCTAAATCAAATGCCCTGAAATCTAACCAGACTGGAATACTACTGAAACAAGTAGCCAGTCAGCAGAAGTCTCTGCAAGAGAGCAAAGGGACCCCAGGCTTTCTGGTTTTCCTCTTGCACGTGACTGGCAGCTGCTGCTCCGATATGCTTAGAAATGGACTCGAGGACTTTAATTGCTGCCTTCGTAATTTTCTGTAATGATAAACATCAGAGTCTTGTTTTTCATCCACTTTTGAAGGAGCTGAAGTTCTGTTTTCTGTGGACTGCACCAAGCTGAAGGACTATTTTTTACCAGAAAAAAGAGACTTTGATTGTATTTATTTCAACTTCCCTCACTGTGGGAGAAAGGCTGGGGTAGTGAAGAATAGAGAGCTTCTTGCCCAGTTTTTCCATGGGTAAGTAAACCAGAAGTAGTTCTATGCTAATTGACTGCTGCGATACAGTTTTCTAGCTGTGTTACAGGTGTTTTTCTGGCACTATAAAATTTCTGGATGCGCTAGCAGGATTTTTCTTGTTGCCTGGCTTTTCTTCCAGCTCTGCAGAAGTGCTGACAGAGGAGGGAGAGATCCATGTGGCTCTTTGCAATGGGCAGGGTGGGACACCTGCTGATCAACCGAGGAGAGAATGGCACAACAGCTGGCAAATAGTGGCTGTGGCAGCAGGAGCTGGATTTATCTTGAGTAACGTTCATCCTTTTAAAGCAGACACTATCCATGGATATAAGTGTACAGGCTACAGGTAACCATCCATTTCAGAACAAATGTCAATCTTGGCCTAAAGACAGCAGGAGGACTGTGGTATGTGCATCTGCTTAGCAGACAATCACAGAATCACAGCATGGTTGGTGTTGGCTGGGACCTCTGGCAATCATCTAGTCCTACCCCACAGCTCAAAGCAGAGCCAACTAGAGCAAGTCTCTCAGAGCCGCATTCAGTCTCCATGGATGGAGACTGCGCAACCTTTCTGTGCAACTTGTTCCAATGTTGGACCACCTGCCCAGTAAAAGTATAGTAGAGTTGCATTTTTGTCATCTTGTAACAAGACCTGGGATTCAACAAGAGGTGTGTTAGTGTTACACAGAGTTATCTGTGTAATGCATACTTGTGACACATTAAATATAGGGAACAATCAATGACTTTGCTCTGCTTTTGTGTATTGTCAGGAGCCAAGATAAATCTTTCTGTGTAGAAGGAGCTTTAAACCACATTTTCACACGAAGCATGCCACTTCCATATTTCAAACCCACGATCTGTGAGATAGAACTGGAAAGCCGAAAAGTTTCTTTTCAAGTACCGCAAGTACTTGTGGACAAAATTAATAGGTAAGTTTTATAATTAGTTTCTGTTTGGCAATACCACACACTCCTGCTCTCAGTGGGAATGACCAGCATAAGTATCAGATAAAATGGAATTGCTTCACTTTCCCTCCCTTCCCCTTTACAGAATTTCCTGTTCCATCTCTGCTTCAGGTCTCCTTCATGTTGGCTTTTGGTTATGGCCTACTTAAAAATAAGTCTACAGAACAAAAAGAAACTTCATGGTTGAGACCAAGCTGCTATATACTCAAACACACAAATAAAGATGAAAACTTTAATCTGTTTTACTGTACTGTGGAAGAAATTCAGGAGCTGACATGGTGTCTGCTAATACCACAATACTAAGGCTAGCTAGGATAAAAAATGCTAACCTCTTAGGCAAACTGCTGCGTACTTTGGAGACGATCCAGGGCTAGCATAATTTTATTCATTTCTGCAGTGTGGTAATGCTTGTGCTGAGTAGAAATGGTGATGCTGACTGTTAACTCTCATTCCTTTTTTTACCAGCAAAAGTGCAGTTAATTCTTGATTGCAACCTGGAGACAAACATCACTGTCCTGAAAATGTGTTAGTCATTGCAACACCTTTGATGAAAGGCTTGGCTTGTTCAGGTAGTTCCTAGAAACTGGCTTAATATCTGAAATTGTTTTGGGTAAATTGCTACACTCAAGTTATGATCACAGGAAGGCATTTCAAGGAAATCTGTTTAGTGGTGTCTGTAATTTGCACTTTTATTTTTCACAGGGGTTTCCTAGAACTAAATTCAAATCATCCAGTACGGACAATAAAGGAAAAGCTCACTGCAGAGCTCAGCCAAGCCTTTCCGTTACAAAACATTGACTACTGCCTTTCTCTGCTCCACCAAGGTCACCTCAATGGTGTTTGTCACTCAAACATCTTTTGGATCATTCTGAGCCCAGAGGAGACTCCAAGCACTGAAGAAATGTCTAATGGACTGGCAAATGCAGTTTTATTTTCCCATATTGATTTTTGCAGGGACACAGATAAGAATGGCTGGGTGAATGTACAAGAGGGATGCCACATTTCAAAACAGTATTATCTTAGACCTTCCCTTCTACCTTATGCTCAGGCAATAATACAAAGAGGAGCATTTCTCCCAGGGACACTTCATGTTCTTTCTGGCCCAGTTTTCAGGAAGTGTCTTATCACTCCTTACTCCATGCCTGTTTTTCATGAGGTGGTTTTTGTATGTGCAGTTAACAGGGGTACAGAGAACAGCTGTATCCAGATGTTGATGAATACCATTCAAACCAGCATACATTCTTTTCACCAGGCTATTCCGGGCTTTAAAGTGAATATCAATCTGCAGGAAGCAACGAGCTTTGAAACAACTGAGCTAAATGACTTTGCTGCTTTTGAATCTCAGCTTAGTAAAATTCAGTACTTCATCTGTATGGAGATAGATACTTCAGGCTCCTGTGAGAAGGGCTTCTGTGTGGGAATTATAAGGACAGCTCATTACGAACTAGTAAGCAGTGAACTGGTGGTTGTCTTTGCTTCATTGAATCTTGACCTCCTAGCCATGCTGATCTGTGGAATATCTGACTGGCGAATGCTCTGGACATCAGACACACGGTTCCTCCGTCAATTTCCTAGAGGAGAGTTAAGGCTTTTCAAGAGTTTTTCTCTCTATCCACCTTCCTATGTGCATGATGTCAGCTTTTGGGTTCCTGATGGGGAACAATTTGATGAAGTTGCTTTTCACACAGTTGCTAGGCAGGTGTCAGGTGAAATGGTCGTCTCCATCCAGTTAATCGATAGTTTCCAGCAGTCCGAGACCGGACGGAAGAGCCTCTGCTACCGGCTGACCTTCCAGTCCTGTGACAAGGCACTGAGCCGCCAGGAGGTGGCAGGGATGCAGCTGCTCTTTCGAAAGGAGATAAACCAACGCTTGCGGGTAGCTCTTCGGTAGAGCCTTCTCTGTTGTTTTCAGGGGCTTGAGCAGCATCTGCGCTTGTTGCCGATCCGGAAAATGTGGCCTACATCTTGTTGGACCTGTGTGTTATTGCAGTGCCTCTTACAAAGGCGGTGTGGACTTCAAGTACCTGCACACATTGTAAATGTGGAAATTCCTGTTAATGCAGACCAAGCACCTTCCTGTTCTGCGTGTGTGTAATGAAAGCTCATTTTAACCAGTGGAGCCTTTCTTTGCTAGGGTCCTGTGAGACTGGGCTTGATCTCCTTACTGATGCCAATTCACTTTTCCTACTCTCGCTTGTGTTTGCCCAGCGCCTTGTGCTGGTGGCAACTGTATCGAGTACACTGGAAGAGGGAGGATCTTGCTATTTCGGAAGGGTTGCGTACAGTTTGAGCACTGAAAGCACTCTGCGCAGATGCTTGGTCCCTGTGGGACGATGGCGTGTGCTGGGTTGCCCCACGCAGCCCGTCTCAGAAGGGAGGCCCATGCCAGGCGTGCACCCGGTGGGGCCCCAGCCGCGTGCACCAGCAGGCTGTTTTCTGAGTAATACCGATGGTAATCACAAATGGTGATTCCATTACTAGATTCTAAAGGATACTGTGAAATGTGTTCACCTGATTCGTGTTAATATAAAACAATGCTAGAGTCGCATAGTAAAATGTGACCCTTGCTGAATTTATAATCTTTAACCACTTTGTTGGTCTTTGTATAACCGCAGACCAAGGGGAAACAGCATGTATATAGTTCTTTTTCTGCTAGCTCAAAACTGGTTTTGAGCTGATTAACTACACAGTATTAAGCAAGAGATCTTAAGGGAGAACTGAGGCACTTGTCATGATGTTGAACAATGTTGTGAATGGGGTGACCCTTGGTATGTGTGAGCATGGGGTGTATTGAGATAACTGTGTATAAGCAATTTGTTATATGCATTTGTTAAAAGAGAAGTGTCTGTTATGTCTTGCTGTTGAACTTGTTTGGGTTTTGGTAGCCACAGCTGGTGTTGTGCAGGGTGTCGGCTGTTACACAAGATGTCTGCTGTTGTGTCTGGGCAGTGGGGAGCCTAGTCGGAGATGCATAGGCTGGAGGGCCCCTCGGTTGCTGGGGGGAGTTCGAAAAGATACAAAAAGAACTACTGCACCTGCGCAGCCAGGAGGTGGAAAGTTTTTTAGGGAGAACACGCCTATTATATGTAACTAATGCTAGACTATAAAAGAAGCTGTGTTGTTTTTCACAGTGCATGTCTTGGTAGAGCAGAGGCTCCTGGCGTGCCCAGCGCTGTTTGCTTGCCTTTATTCATTTAATAAATTGTAAACTTTAATTAAAATCCTGTTTGGGACTAAATTATTTATCACAATACTAACTGGTCCTAAAGGGTAGCTGTACCGCCAGTAGTGCATTAATAGCTGCAGCAGATGTAACTGCTGACGGAGAACTCCAGTAAGAGAGTGAGCTACTGGGATCTGTAGGATTACACTGGGGAAAGGTAGCAAGAAGCCTTTCTTTTAACAAACATTGAAGACTCGCAAGACGTGAGGTCATTGCTGACACTGTTGCCGAAATTCGGAATAAAACTCCTTAACAGCAATGAGAAGTTAAGAAGCAGGCACTCCTTTATTGCAGCGCTGGGCACACGGGGGATCGCTCCACCTATCGTGTGCACCTGTCTTGTCTAACGATACAGTTAAATACACACCTGTTACACATATTCATTAAGTTTCTGGGAAATGTTATACATAATCATCAACTTTCCAGTAAATCATTAGCATATGTATATGTCTCTTCACGCAGGCGCAGCAAAGGTCTCTGGTGGTCTTCAGAAGCCCTCTGGTGGTCTTTCATAGTCTTCCTCACTTGTCCGCTTCTTGACCTCCTTTAGCTGATTCTGCGCAGTATGATTCTCATCACTATCTATATTAGTTTGCATAAAAATGTATACTATGTTCTCTTTTGAAATCCAACCTTTTCAATGATTGGTCTTTCAGTTTGTTATCAAAATGGGAAAGGTAGGGAGTTTTCAAGAAGCAAATCTTCTTGGCTTCTTAAAAGAAAATATAAGCCAACGATAATCAGCTAAAAGTACAGTACTGCACATTTTTTAAGTTCTTTATCTACTATGGTTACACCCCACAACTCTATATTCCTAATATTTCAGTTGTAATCAGATTTGATTTCTTTTAAAATGTAACATTTCCTCCCTTTGAAAGTTTTGAAAATCACTTCGATACTTTCACTATAATTCTACTAATTCTACTGATCAGTTACTATATATTGGAGGAGGTTCTGGGATTCTTTGTTCATTTTGTTGTTTTGCAACAGCTTGGACGATCATGTGATTAAAAGAAGTTTCACGAGTCAAACGCGTTAGCCGATTCATCATTCTCCAAGTTAGGATATATAATATTGCTGACAGAGTCAAACTGATCAAAACCAATATCAAAAGAACCACGATGGGGTGACACAACTTGTTCAGGATGCCTGTGGCAGTAGGTGACCATCCGAAAAGTGTGTCCCACCATTTATGTTCTACATCTTTTTGCACTCTTTCAAAAATTCGGTGTATTTCTTTCACATTGTTATGAACAGTTATTAAGGTTTTCTGTCCATTTTCCCTAATTTTCTCCAAAATCTCAACTAAATCCTTGTGTTGTAGTAACTGTTTTACCAAAGCGAGATTCATTCCGATGGGTATAGGTAGTAATTCATGAATCAACATGTAGTTAGATTGCAAAAGTTGGTGAGACGTGACCGGGGCCGAATAGGAAAAGTCACATCCTACAATCTTAGTAAAATTGCAAACACAATAATTTGAATGATTTTTAGTCTCTACAACTACCTCGTCTACAGATAAAAAGTCACAAACAGTCCTCAAACATACACAGCCTTTGCCGATATATATAAGTACTGTTTCAGGGTTTTCATTAGGATGAATCTCGAAATGGCAAATATTTTGTTCAGTATCTAAACAAATATCTTGTGCCTCAATTGCATTACCTTCACAAACAAATCCTTGTTGTTCCCGTACAATGCAAGATTCCAAATTAACAGTTTGCCATTTTTCATTCACCTTTCGGGCCCATACTCTGTGCTCAAAAGGATAGAGTATAGTTCCGTTGTGGTTCAACCCTAATGCAATAATGGGATAAATTGGGTATATGGTAGCATTATATATAGTAAGTACAAAAGTTGTAGCTGTGTTTGTAACGGGATCATAAGTAAAGTTTACCAAGTTCCACCAGGATTGGAGTTCCTTCTCAAAATCAGTGGCACTGTCCCAAATTATTTTCCGAATTTCAGTAGGGAGAATGCCTTCTTCACCTTCTCTTATAATTGAGGCGGCTACTGACTGCATCCATATTTGAGCCTGGATACAACTAAGAGTCAAAGAAAGGTTATTTTGGACCACCCCAAGTGCATCAGTAATCAATTCGTGGTCCCTTACATTTACCTCTTCCCATTTTGGTAATATATTGGACAACAGCCACTGGTTGGTTCCCAAAGCCAATAACGAGGATCGTAAAGGTTGTTGCAATTTGGTCAAATCACTAATTGAAATAGCCAGCTTGTTCATTATTACTTCCGAATCGATGCTATTTAAAACTCCCAATCCTGTTCCCAAAACACTGGTTAGGTCTCTCCGCGTTCTTCTCATGGAAAGAGTTCGTTTTTGCAGCCAGGTTGTCCATCCCTCGTAAGAAGTCTTTAGGAAAGGTGAGCAAGCTGGCTGAATGTCTGAAACATTGTTCTGCATCGACAATTCAACCCGTTTGAGAGACCATGCCGGGTTAAGCAACATTTGTTGTAGGCCCGTATTTCTGATCACATACGGTCCAATTTCAAAGATTTTTGGGCTAAGTACAACAATTGGCTGAGTAGTAGGTATTGTAACATCTATTTTAAATCCTCCCCAATATTTGGTATTGTTTTTTCCACACATGACTTTATAAGGATATTGTACAGCAGTCAAATTTAACCAACAGTCTAGATTTTGATTTTTACACAACAAAGTAGGGTCATATGGTCCAATCCCATAACTTTTTGTGGATTCAATGTGAGATTCAGTGATCAGTCTACATCTTATTGCGATGTTATCTCCTTGTATCACCGTAAAAGAGGGTATAACTTCATCTTTGTCAGTTAGCGGAAAGAGGGTATCTATGTCATCGTGTGTGACTACTGCAACAAGCATCACTATAGGTCTAGTTACAGTATTCATTTTGAATTTAAATGTTAGGCCTGATAGTTCTCCTATCGGTGGATTAGATCGCCAGTTGCACACCACATAGACTGGTTTGGTCAGAGTGAAATTGTACCAACAATCTCCTTGTTCCTTAATACAGGATTTGGTAATTTCAACATTGCTGGTACTTGGGTCTAGGGAGTAGTTACCGACATTCTTTTGACGGCAACACATAATGATAGAATCCTGTTTGTTACATCTCCATTCTATAGTAGGACAGAGTTTCGTAGTGATGTTGGAACTTGGGTCCAATAAATTTCCAGAGATGGTAATTGAAGAGGCTTTCTCATAAAGAGATCCTTCCACTTTTCTGCATCCCACTTGAATTTGTTCTCCAACCGTTCCAGTCAAGACACGGACCCAGTCTTTTCTGTCCCATTCCCCCCATTCAAATGGGTGGTACACTTCAGAATCATGCATTACTACAGTGGCTAAGCTTGGGAAACGGCCTTTGGGATATCGTCCCATACTCTGAGTATACTGAACAATAGCTTGTGACCATGGCCATTCTGTATTTCTTTGGCTACAAATTAGGGGTGAGATACAAAAAGTGTTATCAGCCTAATTAAGTGACTCATAATTCAATAAACAACATGCCAACTATTTATAAATTTTCAATTTTAAAGGACCAGTTTCTTTAGCCTTCCAGTTCCCTGTTAGTGTTTTCTTTACTCGAGTATAATGAATCCATGCATCTGACTCCGCAATCTTGACAGCGGTGAAGGTGGTCAACAATATTTGGAAGGGTCCTTTCCAGCGTTCCTGAAGAGGTTCAGAAGTCCATGTCTTCACATAGACATAATCACCTGGCTGGAAATCATGTACTGGATTTTCCAAAGATAAAGGTCTGTTCCAAACAATTGCACTCCGAAGCGCAGTTAGAGTTTTTCCTAAAGAGAGCAGATAGTTATACACATCTTGCTTTCCTTTTAAATGTATGCTCAGATTTGGCTCAGGAGATTCATAAGGTTTACTATATAATAGTTCATAGGGACTGATTAATGTCCCACTCTTTGGCTGGACCCGAATTCGTAAAAGGGCTAGTGGGAGGGCCTGAGGCCATTTCAAATTAGTTTCCTGACATATTTTACTAATTTGTCTTTTCAATGTTTGATTCATTCTTTCCACCTTCCCACTAGATTGTGGTCTCCAAGGTGTGTGCAAGTCCCACGTAATTCCTAAAATTCTACTAACACCCTGGACCACTTCTGCAACAAAATGGGAACCTCTGTCAGACGAGATTCCAATAGGTACCCCAAATCTCGGGATAATCTCTTGTAATAACCATTTAATGACTTCCTTTGCTTGATTAGTTCGACTGGGAAAGGCTTCCGGCCATCCTGTAAAAGTATCAACCCCCACTAGAATGTATCGATACCCATTCTGTCGAGGTAACTCCGAAAAATCTATTTGCCAATAATCCCCTGGTTCCATTCCTGATTTCAACATTCCTATTTGAACTTTCCTTTTTACAACTGGATTATTCTTTAAGCATATCTCACATTTCGCAGTTGTCATTTTAGCTATTTCTAGCATTTTTACTGATATTACTTGCCTTTTCAAAAGAGTTATTAATGCTTCTGCCCCCCAATGACATTCCTTATGTTTTGTCTGTATTATTTCCTTCATTACAAATGGTGGAATTTCACCCACCATCCTTCTAAATTTTTCCTTGTATTTAATAATCTTCCCAATTTCTCATCCTCTTCTGAATATATAGGTTTTTCTTTTGGTAATGTAATAGTTTTTGTAGGAATTAATGTCATTTGTAGGGTATTCCTTTTGGCTGTTTCTCTAGTTGATTTATCTGCTAATCTGTTCCCTACAATCTCTTTTGTATTCCCTGATTGATGTGTTTTACAGTGCATGATTGTTACTGTAGTTGGTTTCCGAACTGCTTGTAATAAATGCAAAATCTCCTTTTTATATTTAATGTTGGACCCCTGTGAGGATGATAATCCTCTCTCCTTCCATAAAATCTCACGGACATGGACCACACCAAATGCATATTTCGAATCAGTCCAAATATTCACTTTCTTTTCTTCACTCAATTCTAGAGTCCTTGTCAAAGCTACTAATTCCGCCTTCTGAGCTGAAGCTGTGCTTGGCAAAGCGTTGGCTTCTATAACTGATTTTTCAGTTGTTACCGCATATCCTGCATAGCGGATTCCATTTTCAACGAAACTGTTACCATCTGTATACAATTCCCAGTCCGGATTGTCCATAGGTACATCCTTCAGATCTTCTCGACTGGAATATACATACTCAATGGTAGTCAGGTAATCATGTTCTAGTTGTCCTTCTTCCTGTATAGAACTCAAAAAGACTGCAGGATTAGTCAAATTAGTGGTTTTCAAAAGTCATCTTGCTCCATCAAAATTACCTGATATTTCATCATTCTGCTTGGGGAGAGTCAATGGCCCCCCTTTTGCTCTAACACTGGTATCACCATATGTGGTACATATACCACCATCATCCTTCCCAAAGTCAATTTTTGGGCCTCCTGTATTATCATCACAGTGGCTGCTACTGCTCTCAAACAAGCAGGCCAGCCTTTACTTACAAAGTCTAATTGTTTGGAAAAGTATCCAACCGGTCGTTTCTAACTTCCCATCTTCTGAGTCAGCACTCCCAGTGTAAGGTGTTGTTTCTCATGTACAAATAACTGGAAGTCTTTAGTCAGATCCAGAAGTCCCAGGGCTGGTGCTGTCATCAGGGCCTGTTTTAGATTCTTGAAAGCTCTCTGCTGATCTGGACCCCATTCAAATGGTGGATCTTTAAGAGCTTCATATAATGGTTTAGCCAACAGACCATAGTTCATTATCCATAGTCGACACCACCCAGTCATTCCCAAGAAGGTTCTCAATTCGTGGGTATTTCTCGGCTGCGGAATACTGCAAATAGCTTCTTTGCGGTCTGTTCCCAACTGTCTTTGCCCTTGTGAGATTTCAAAACCCAGATATATCACAGTCTGTTTTGCTATCTGGGCCTTAGTTCTAGAGACTTTGTATCCGCTTAACCCCAAAAAGTTTAAAAGATCAATTGTTACCTTTATACACGCTGGTCTCTCCTCTGTTGCTATCAATATGTCGTCTACATACTGTAGGAGCAAATGTCCAGGTTTGGGACCATCTCGTTTCTACATCTCAAGTTTTTTGTTAATTGGCTCCCAAAAATTGTTGGACTGTTCTTGAATCCTTGCGGCAATCTTGTCCATGTCAATTGTGTTTTTCGTCCTGTTTTTGAATTTTCCCACTCGAAAGCAAATAATTTTCGACTTCCTTTTTCCAGGGGTATACAAAAGAAAGCATATTTTAAATCAAGCACTGTAAACCACTGGTGATTCTCCCCTAGAGCTGTTAAAAGTGTATATGGATTGGCCACTACAGGATGTATGTCTTTCACTATCTGATTTATCGCCCTCAGATCCTGTACTAATCTATATTCTCTTGATGTTTTTTCACTGGTAAAATTGGAGTATTATATTCAGATTCACACTCCTCTAAGATTCCATATTCCAAAAATTTATCAATTAATTTCTTGATTCCCAATCTAGCTTCAGGTTTAACTGGATACTGTTTTAATCTCACTGGTTTCACATTTTCCTTCAGTTCTACTTTTACAGGCTGTGCCATTTTAGATTTTCCAGGTATCTCTGTGTTCCAGACTGTAGGGATCACAGCATCATCAACTTCTTGTGGCATCTCCTGAATCTTAACCTTCTCCTGTATCATCAGTATTTCTCCTGTCTTTGATTCTGGTATTTTTAAAAGAATTTCTCCTCCCTCAAAAGCTATCTGTGCATTCAATTTGGATAACAAATCTCGACCCAACAGGGGTATCGGACATTCTGGTACATACAAAAATTCATGTGTAATTGCTTTATTTCCAAATTTTAAATCAAGGGGTTGAAAGAATGGTCTATTCTCCTGTTTCCCAGTCGCTCCAATTATGTTCGCTGTTTTATTTCCCAATTTCCCTTTATAAGTATTCAAAACAGAATATACTGTTCCCGTATCAACTAAAAATTCAACTTTATCATTTCCCAGCTTAATTGTAACCAGAGGTTCAGCTGGGTTCCCCTCCGGTCCCCTTCATTCATTTAAAGTCATCATTTTTGCAGCCTCCTGCTGATTTGTTTGTAATTTAGGGCAATCCCTCTTCCAATGTCCATCCTCCTTACAATATGCACACTGATTCATTCCTAGAGGTGCATTAGGTTCCCGGTTACCAAAGTTTCTAAAACTTCCTCTTCCTCGAGCTCGTCTTCTTCCTCTTGCTGCATTCCCTGTTAAGACAGCTATTAATCTACTGTCTCTGATCTTTTTTTTTTCTTTTTTTTTTTTTTCTGTTTTTTCTTTCTTCTCTTAATTATTATAGACTTTCCATGCTGTTTCTAACATTTTATTTAAATTTCTTGAATCCTCTCCTTCCAATTTTTGGACTTTTTGCCTTATATCAGGTGTTGACTGCTTCATAAAAAAATCGAAGCCAATTGTTGTTCTGCTTCTGTCTCCAATTTCAAATCAGTATATTTTTAGTGGTTTCCTTCAATTTTTCCAAAAACACAGAGAGAGATTTATTTTTATCTTGATTTATTTCATATAATTTAGACCAATTCAAAGCTTTCGGCATTGCATGTTTTATTTCATACAATACCTATTTTTGATATCGAGTTAACCTTCTCCTGTGTACAGGGTCATTTGGATCCCACTGGGGATCTCTCAAAGGAAAACTCTGTTCCAAAGTTCCAGAAAGCATTCCATTCATAAGTGTTGCCTCTGCTTGTGTTTTTCCAGTTTTATTACCATCTGTTTTTCAGTACTATCCAATAAATTATTCTCCCTGACTCAATACTCCTTTCCCGTGAATGTGAGGGAGAGAGATCCTGCTCCTCCCTTGGTGGGGCTATTTCTAATTCTAGTCTCATTTCATCCTCCTTTGGCACCGTACATCTAATGTACCTCCTTCCAATATCACAAGCTGAACAACAACTCTTAACTTTCTTATTTTCTGAAGTCAATGTCATCACCAAATTGTCTCGACTAATTAACTTGCATTCTTTTTGCCAATCCGTTCTCTGCCTCAAATAAAAGAACAGATCCACATATGGCACTTCACTCCATTTACCCTCTCTCCTACAAAATAACATTAACTGTAATATAGTATTATAACTTAAAGTTCCATTTGTTGGCCATTTTTCTTGATCTTCCAAAACATACAAAGGCCACCAATGATTGCAATATTCAATCATTTGACTTTTACGTAAATCATCATGTAATTCACTCCAATGTGCCAATAAACATCCTAATGGTGATGTTTTTGGTATCTTTTCATCAGTGGTTATATTTCCCATACTCTTACTCTTAAATAGTTTGGCTAATGCCATTATGCTTATATCAAATACCAAATGCACCAAATATCAATTATCAAAGTTCCAAATATCAAAACCCAAAAACCAAATACCAAATATCAAAAACCAAATACCAAACAAATGCAAATGACAATTGTCCCAAATACACAAATGTCCAACCCAGCAATAGCTTTCGCTTATGACTTACGGGCAGACGCCTAGGCTTCTCCACAAACGGGTACCCTCTGAGCCCCAACCCTGCGAAGCTTTCGCCGCGCCTTACGGGCAGGCTATCCAAACAAATTCCAAAGAAGAAGTGCCTTACCCTTTCTCCAGGGAACGTTGCGAGGAGCTTTGCGAGTTGAGAGCGATGGTTCCCCCCGAGAATCCCTCGGTGCCGGCTGGAGTTTGATCACCACTCGATCTCGTCCAGTCTCACTCGCAAGGTCCCATCTGGGTCGCCAAAACTGTTGCCGAAATTCGGAATAAAACTCCTTAACAGCAATGAGAAGTTAAGAAGCAGGCACTCCTTTATTGCAGCGCTGGGCACACGGGGGATCGCTCCACCTATCGTGTGCACCTGTCTTGTCTAACGATACAGTTAAATACACACCTGTTATACATATTCATTAAGTTTCTGGGAAATGTTATACATAATCATCAACTTTCCAGTAAATCATTAGCATATGTATATGTCTCTTCACGCAGGCGCAGCAAAGGTCTCTGGTGGTCTTCAGAAGCCCTCTGGTGGTCTTTCATAGTCTTCCTCACTTGTCCGCTTCTTGACCTCCTTTAGCTGATTCTGCGCAGTATGATTCTCATCACTATCTATATTAGTTTGCATAAAAATGTATACTATGTTCTCTTTTGAAATCCAACCTTTTCAATGATTGGTCTTTCAGTTTGTTATCAAAATGGGAAAGGTAGGAAGTTTTCAAGAAGCAAATCTTCTTGGCTTCTTAAAAGAAAATATAAGCCAACGATAATCAGCTAAAAGTACAGTACTGCACATTCTTTAAGTTCTTTATCTACTATGGTTACACCCCACAACTCTATATTCCTAATATTTCAGTTGTAATCAGATTTGATTTCTTTTAAAATGTAACAACACTGTAGCGACTCCCGGATTGTGCTAGGTAATTCATGGCTGCCGCAGACACAAAGAAGCGCTTCCAGGTAGTTCTGTTAGGCTCTTCCACCAGTAAGTAATTCTACTGCTGGAAAGTCTGCTCCCGAATTCTAACAGTGGAGCCCCCCCGGCTCTTTGGGAACAAAATAAAAACCTCCTCGTCGTAAGCGCAAGAGTCTTCGCGGCGGAGCAGAAGGGGGGCCCGTCCGATACTGACCGATCCCGTCAGTTGCCGACAGACTCTGTCGCGACCTGCAACCGGCGCCGTGTCCCAGAGGAGCCCAGCGGGCTCCGCCGCAGCGGTGGGAGCTCCGCCGTGGCGCGGGGAGCGGGTCCGATGCCGGCGAGAGCCCCCGCAGCTCCGCCGCAGGCCGGCGCCGCGCAGACGGTCCCCGCTGTGGGGCGGACAACGAGGCGCAGGGCCTGCGGCGGACGCGGGGCGCATGCCCCCTCCCCCAGGCGGCGCGCGGGCGCCTCGGGGGGGCGGGGGCGCGGGCGGGCGGGAACAGGCGTCGCGCGGGCGCCTCGGGGGGGCGGGGGCAGGGGCAGGGGCGCGAGCGGGCGGGAACAGGCGTCGCGCGGGCGCCTCGGGGGGGCGGGGGCGCGGGCGCGAGCGGGCGGGAACAGGCGTCGCGCGGGCGCCTCGCGGGGGCGGGGGCAGGGGCGCGAGCGGTCGGGAGCAGGCGTCGCGCGCCTGTGTGAGGGGGAGAGCGGGCGCCTGAGGGGAAAGGGAGCGGGACCCGCCTGGGGAAGGGGCGGGCGGGGGTCGGCGCCGCCTGGGGAGGGTCCGCGATCGCCTCAGGGCGGGCGGGCGGGCGGGGGTCGGCGCCGCTTTCGTGGGGAGCGTCTGCGGTCGCCTCCGGGCGGGGGTCGGCCACCGCCTTCAGGGGGTCTGCGAGCGCCGTGGGGAGGGCTGGGGCTCAGGCGCCGTCCCGGGGGAGGCGCGGTCAGCCATCGCCGCAGGAGGTGCGGAGGTCCAGCGCCCGCCGAGAGCGGCCAGGAGCCCGGAGCAGCAGAGGGCACTTTGCACTCGTCCCTGCAGGGAGCACCGGAGCACCAATTCGGTGAGAAAAACCGATCTGTGAGGCTTTTTCCGGTGGGGGTAGTGGAGGGGGGCTTAGGGTATAGGGAGTAGGTGTGGGAGGACGGGCGGGCTTCGGGTGGTGCTGTGGAGAGCTTCGTGCGGGGCCGGCGTCCCTCGGTCCTGACGGCGTCCTCCTGCCTATGCAGCAGCTGGTGGTGGAGCAGACAGAGGAGACATCCATCGTGTGGCACTGCGAGGCAAGAGCGAGCGAGAAGAGGAGCGGAAGAAGCCCGGGAGACTGAAGTGGAGGAAAGAAGGGCACTCTGGGCAAAGGGACCTCGCTGTCACCGGGGTTGTGGTCACACAAGGGTGTTGCCAGCACCTGTGGTGCCCTGGCTGGCTTTGTGCTGGAGGATGACCTCCCTGTAACCAGGGCTTGGGTCCTTGCTTTTGTCGGCCTTTTGCCATGTTGCCCCATGATTAGGCTGCCTGGAGAGAGTAGCAACCCTGTAAGGAGGGTGAGAGCCACTGTCTCTGCACCTGGGGGGGAAGTAGAGCTCCTGAAGACGTGATGTTGTGCTGCAGCCAGGACGGCCAGCCCATAACTCTGGCGCAGGTCAGAGCCTCAGGCTCCATGGGGCTTTTGAGCGTGCCAAGCCGAGGGGGACTGCCCTGTAAGCAGGGCTGTGCACATGCCCCGCGCTCAACGGGAGGTGCTGGGAGGGACCCCCTGTAAGCAGGCAGGTGTCCCTGGCCCCAGCCTTTCAGAAGTGTGGGGCTAAGATGAGTGGGGCTGGGCATGCCCTGCCCTAGCTCTCTTTCTGCTCTGAGCCCTGGGAGCAGCTTGGGAGAAAGAGAACCACGGGGGAAGGTGGGAGGCTGGGGGGAAGGGGCCCCCTCTGGGGATTGGGGACGTGCCTGCAAGCGGGGCCCAGGTCCTGCCTGGGCAGCCCTGGCACTGGGAAGCCTTTTTATTTCCTTGAGCTGGGCTGCTGCCCTGGAAGCAGGGCTAGGGCCTCTGCTCTTTTGCCTCCCTCTGGGTCACTAGGCACCATGGCGGTGAGAAGGGTGGGTGAGCCCGGGGGGGTAGAGGGTAGGAGGGGGGAAGGATGGCTGGGGGTCGGGGAGTGCTGTGGGGACCTCCCTCCGGGGGCTGGTGTCCCGCTCTCCTCCAGGTGGAGGAGCTGGCGCTTGACTGTGCCCTCCTTCCTTGGCGGCAGCTCCTGGACAAGAAAGACAAGGCATTGTGTGGAACTGCGAGGCAAGAGCGAGCGAGAGGAGGAGGGGTGGGCTGAAGAGGGGGAAAGAGAAAGGTGCTCTGGGCAAAGGGATCTCTCTGTCACCGGGGCTGTGGTTACACAAAAGCATTGCCAGCACCTTTGGTGCCCTGGCTGGCTTTGCGCTGGACGACCTCCCTGTAACCAGGGCTCAGGTCGTTGGCCTTTTGCCATGTTGCCCCATGGTTAGGCTGCCCAGAGAGAGTGGCAACCCTGTGAGAGCCACCGTCTCCACACCCAAGGGGGAAATGGAGCTCTCTGGACCCCAAGCCCGCCCTGTAAGCAGGGGAGGGCTTTTTCCCCGCGCCCTCGTCCTCTGGCCCTGGTGGCTTTCTGCCTGCTGGTGGCCTGGCCAGCGTGACCCCCCTGGAGTTGGGACGTGTCATGGCATTTGCCCTTTGGCCACCCGTGGATCGCCTTGGCATGTTGAGGCTCCTCTGGCCTCCATGCAGCCCAGGGGGCAGGTCTGAGGCTCTCCTCTCCTGCTTGGGGGTAGGGATGGCTCCCCAGAGTTTGGCTGCACAGAGCTCGCTCTCTCTTCTGGGAAGTTCTGGTTTTCCCTGCCTGTGTCTGCGTCTGAGTCTGTGTCTGCATCCGTGTGAATGAGCAAGCGAATGAGCTGCTTGTTTAGGCCCCTGTTAAAATTGCTGCAGTGTACTTAGCTTAAACTTCCCAGGAGGGAAAGAAGGGCTCTGTGCAGCAGTGGGGGGTCCCCTCTGAGCCCGCGAGTGGAGGGAGAGTCCAGGCTTGCCCCTTCTTTGTAAGGACAGAGCGAAGCCGCCTAGTTGTAGCGCGGGCAGCGCGGCCTGCCTGTAGTCCAGGCCTGGGTGTCTGCCTGCCTGGCTGCCTGTCCTGCTGGCGACCTGCCAGCGTGACAGCCCTGTACTTGGGGTGTGTGTCACGAGCCGTGGAGCCCTCTGTCCCCAGGAGCAGCCCGCCCTCCCTGTAAGCAGGGCTGGGGAGGCTGCCCTAGCCAGGCACCAGGAGCGAGCCCTCCCTCCCCCTTTAGAGGGTGCAGGTTGAGGAAGCGCTGTGCCGGAGGGCGCAGTCCCGCCTTTGGCGCTGCTTTTGGCTGGGGCGACCTCTCCGCAGTTGGGGTCGAGGTTGCTCCCTGGGCTCCTGAAAACGTGGTGTTGTGCTGCAGCCAGGACGGCCAGCCCGTAACTGGGGCGCAGGTCGGAGCCTCGGGCTCCGTGGGGCTTGTTGGGAGTGCGTGCCGAGCCGAGGGGGACTGCCCTGTAAGTAGGGTTGTGTGTGCCCCCTGCACTCGGTGGGAGGTGCTTGGAGGGACCCCCTGTAATCAGGTGGGTGTCCCTGGCCCCGGCCTTTCAGAGGCAAAGATTTTGAAGTTGTGTCTTCTTACCACAGAATTGGAATGGCTTCTAAAAATCTAGGGAATAGCACTGAGCCAAGTACCTCCCCCAGACCCATAAAAACCATCCCAAAAGCACCAAAATGCTCTTGTGTGACCACAGCCCTGGTGACAGGGAGGTCCCTTTGCCCAGAGCGCCTTTCTCTCTTTCTTCAGCCTGCCCCTCCTCCTCTCGCTTGCTCTTGCCTCATGGTTCCACGCACGATGGATGCCTCTTCTTTCTTTCTTCTCCCGGAGCTGCTGCCAAGGAAGGAGGGCACAGTCAAGCACCAGCTCCTCTGCCTGGAGGAGAGAGGGACGCCGGCCCTCAGAGGGACCTCCCCACAGCGCTCCCAGGTCCCTGGCCATCCTTGCCCCCTTCTACCCCCTACCCCCCCAGGCTCAGCTGCCTTAGACCCACTTTTCTCACTGTGTGGTGCCCAGCAGCCTGGATGTTTAAAGAGCAGAGGCCCCAGCCCTGCTTCCGGGGCAGCGGCCCAGCTCAGGGCAATAAAAGGGCTTCCCAGTGCCACAGCTGCCTGGGCAGGACCTGGGCCCTGCTTGCAGGCACGTCCCCGATGCCCAGAACAGGCCCCTTCCCCCCAGCCTCCTGCCTTCCCCTGTGGTTCTCTTTCTCCCAAGCTGCTCCTGGGGCTGAGAGCAGAGAGAAAGGGGACCAGGGCATGGCAGGGCAGGGCAAGGCAAGGCAGGACAGCAGATTTAGGGTAGCAAGCACCACTTGCAGGCCCCAAACACCAGTCACCCTACAACCGGCAGCAGATTTAGGGTAGCAAGCACCACTTGCAGGCCCCAAACACCAGTCACCCTACAACCAGCTGCTCCACATTGAAGTGGCAGCTTCTCCCAAGTGATGAGGAACCCACCTCTGGAAGTTCTTCTGCCCAAGCCCCCAAAACCTCCCAGGAAAAGCCCTTGCAACAGTCACAAGCCACCACTGCTGATTCACTTGCCTTCAGGGCAGAAAGTGCCCAGCACTCTTGATAGTGCTCAGCTGGCAGTCTGTGTGGGGTGACCGCCGTGTTAGCGGGGTGTGGGTCAGGGTGCCCCTGAGTCGGAGAGAAGGAGCCTCCGTGGGCCTTTGGGACCAGGGCTGCCCTGTAAGTGAGGGCCCAGCCAGTGCCCTGGAGTCCCGGGCGCTTTGCAGTCCAGGGAGCGGCTTGAGCCCCCTGTAAGCAGGGGTGCAGCCTCTTTGGCCGCTGCTTTGCATGCCCAGCTTGATTTGCCCAGGGTGCCCGCCTCCGAGCCCAGCTCCAGCACCGGCGGAACTCCGCAGGCGACAGTGGTTGTGGCCGGGGGAGCACCAGAGCATCAATTTGGTGAGAAAAGCCGATCTGCAAGGTTTTTTCCGGGGTGGGGTGGGAGGGGTGTTAGGATGTAGGGCTAGATGTGGGAGGACGGCCTGGGGTGGGGTGATGCTGTGCAGAGCTCCCTCCAGGGGAGGCCCGGCATCTCCTCTCAGTCCTCCAGGTGGAGGAGTGGGTACTTCTTGGTCCTGACCCTGTCATCCTGCCTTTGCAGCAGCCGCTGGTGGAGAAGAAAGAAGAGGCATCCATCATGTGGCAGGAACTGTGAGGCAAGAGTGAGCAAGAGAGGAGGAGTGGCATTGGGCTGAAGAAGGGGCAAGAGAAAGGCACTCCTGGGAAGGCAATCTCCCTGTCTTTGGGGCTGCGAAGCCTAAAGCATCCCTGGCCCTTTGGGGAGGTTGTCTGTGCTTCCGGAGCAGGTACTTGGCTCATTGCAGTTCTCAAGATTTTTAAAAGCTGCTCCACTTCTGCATTAAGATGACACGACTTCCCAAAGATGTCTCAGAACTACTTTTTGTACCTTGATGTTGCTGCACCAGCTGTGGGGAGTGGAAGGGCTCTGCAGCCACCCAAGGTGTCCGTTGAGGCTGTGTGCATGCCAAGGGACAAGTACTCAAGAGCAGGGATTTTGAGGTGGTTTCCCCTGTTCTGAATGCTTCTCCTTCAGCACCTGCACGGGGGAGGAAGCTGCTGGACCTCAGCCTCTGGAGGAACACATTCCTCCTCTCTGTCCCAAAACAGCTTCTGTCCCTGCCCTTTGCCCAGCTGTATGCTGGGCGTACCCAATAAAATGCTTTCTCCAACTGCCTGTTCCCCATTGAGCTACTTTCCTAACTCTGCCGGGGCAGGGGCAGGGAAGGGGGCGCGAGCGGGGGTGAGCAACCGCCACTGCGGGGCTGCAACGGTAGCCCACGTGCGTTACGGGGAGAGCGGCCGCGTCGTGAGAAGTGCTGCCGTGGCGGGTGGGCGAGGGAACCTTGCTCTGGGCCAGGTGTCCCCGCACAGCGCCGGCCCGGGGCCGTCGGCGGCGCGGCAGGCGCGCTGCCCCCGGGAAGAGCGCGCTCACGGCTGCCCGCGCAGGCGGCGTGGAGGCGCGCGCCCGTGCCCACACCCGGCATGGCGGCCGGCAGCTTCGGCACCACTGTCGTTTCGTCCGCTGGCGGCAGGGAGCGGGCGCTCGGCTTCCCGTACCCGACATGGCCGCCAAGGGGGCCCGGCAGCGGCTGCGGGCTGGAGGTTGTGGGGAGTCGGCCCGGCCGCGGCCTGAGGCCGCGGAGGAGGCGCGCCTGGAGTAGGTGTCGGAGCGGGCGGGGGGGCCGCGGGGAGCCGGGGCCGGGCTGCAGCGGGCGCCGGGCGCGTCCCCCCTTCCGCGGGCGGCGCGCAGCCCTGGTCTACGCGGGGGCGGGTTCTGCAGCCGTCACTCGGGCGCGCTCGCGGTTGTCCTTCGGGGCCCGGCAGCCCCAACGCCGGCGGGGAGGTGTCAGCTGCGAGCACCCGCCCAGGTATTTCCTTGCGGCTGGGGTTTTACGTACCCACAGCCCCGAGTGAGCCCCGCATCGGGTGGCCGCGGTGGGTGCCCAGCCGGGTTAGCGTGTGTTGTGGAAGTGGGTCTGCCGTCGGTGGAGCTGCTCCCGGGCCTGCGGTAGCGAGTGCGTGGCCTCGCTCTCTGTTGCTGGGGGTAGGAGGGCGAGGTCCTGGGGGGCTGTCTTGCAGCGGCGGGTTAAGCACTCAGGGCCGTTGTTGCGGTGTGGTGAGGGGGGGTGATGGTGCTTCCTTGGGAGGGGACTGGCATCCCCCAAAGAAAGCAGTGAATGAAAGACTCATCTGTACTTACACGTTGCTTAAATGAGAGATGCAAATATGCTTGTCAGTTCTTTGCCTACTGTCACATTGCTAGTATAGATCTTGTTACTGAGTCTTCTTGGTGCGTATTTGTATTTTTTCTTTGCACTAGATCATCTGGGAGCAAAGCAGGACAAGTTTGGGCCCCTGAAGGATCAACAGCTTTCAAGTGTCTCATCTCAGCCAGGTTCTGTGCAGCTCTCTTAAGCAACATCTCTGATTGTGATGAGACATTTAACTACTGGGAACCGGTAAGGGGCTTTCTTTCCTTGGAGATACTTGGGAATTTGTAGTTGGCCTGTGCAAATGCAGATTTATCTAGAACCTTGTGCTAATCTCTGTGTTTCAAAGAGAAATTTTCTTACTCAAGAATTCAGAGATGGGAAATGCAAAACTGTCTACTCTGTGTGATGCATATTATTTATTTAATCTCTGTTGTAGACACACTACCTCGTTTATGGAAAGGGGTTTCAGACATGGGAATACTCTCCAGCCTATGCTATCCGCTCCTATGCTTACCTGTGGCTTCATGCCTTACCAGCCTTGTTCCATGCTAAAGTTCTACAAACTAACAAGGTAAATCAGATGTGTGAAAGCTTCTTTTGTGATGAATAAACTTGCTTTTAGTCTGTGTTGAACAGCTGCTTTGTTTGTTGTCAGAGGTAAGAGAATTAGTGTTTACAAAACACTAAGTTGTTTACAAACACTAACTTCCCTGTAAGGAATTGCAAGGGTTTGTGAGCTGACTCAACGGGATCCAAGGAAAAGTGACTGGGAAATTGCAGGGAAATGCTGTCAGGCTCTGGGTTGATTGAGAACTTGTCCCAGAGGGGCTGGTAGCTCCTTGGCCCTTTGAGTGTGTGCAGACCTGGGGACAGTTACCTGGCAGCCACAGGCTCTCGTTCGCCCCTGTGAGTTTCACCCTGATGCTTTAGAAGCCCGTATTGTTTTCTATGCCAGCTATTAATGACCATTTTGATTTTTTTTTCAATAAACTATAAAAAATAAATTAGTATTTTGCAAGGGATATTGCAAACTGAACTCACAGATGTAAAAGAAAAAGCACTGAATGTGCATTCTGCTTGGGTATCCACTGCCATACTTGGCATGTTTCTGCACAACACAAGCGGTAGTTTTGGTAAGTTCAGTGGACTGTGTTCACTTTTTGTGTTGTAAAGGACTTCAGTGTTAGAGGGCTAAGCTTTGAGCTGCCAGGATCTTCAGCATCGCTTGGTGTGGGATCTGGGTCTAGAAGAATAGGCTCATTCACCACTGCCAAACTTGCTCCATCCTGTTCAGAACTTTGTTCTTGGGACCGACTTGTTAGTAATAGATGCATAAGCTTCATTGCAAACCTTGTTCAGGCTCTGAGTATGTCTCCTAGGTTCTCATCTTCTATTTCCTCCGATGCTTCCTGGCCTTCCTGAGCTGCATTTGTGAACTCTACTTCTACAAGTGAGTATTTAGAAGCTGTCTACAGTGAATGTTTTGGAGCAGTGTGAGTAGCATGTTCAGTTACTGCCACAGGAAATACACTCTGAAGCTCATGTGTAGATGTGCCTGGTAAATTGGGCTACTTCACAGTGAACCTTGACAATATGTGTTCTCATGATAACTTAATGAAATATTGGTCAGAATTCCACTGTTAGGACAAAATTGTATTCTCAGATCTGCCACCCACATCTCCACTCCAGCATTTTGTTGACTACACTCATTTTCTCAATGATGACAGCAAGCGGGGTGGGAGTGTTGTAAACTGAGCTCTGCTGGAGGAGAGACTGGTGCTGTGGTTGCTTATCATAGTGAATTTTGGTGGAATACATTGATTGTTGCTGTCTGTAATGTATCTGCCAATGGTGTTTACATCCACCAAAAGCAGTAGCCTGAACATACAGTTATCTTCTCTAAGCTAGATTTTTATTCTTACCTGCTGCCTCTGCATTTGTGGCTTTCAAACTATTACCTTGCATGACTTTTCTCTTGTCAATAGTCTGGTTTTAAGAATGTGAGCTGTGGCTTTTTGCATGAGGGTATTTTGTGAGGGGTGAAAATCTTAGATAGATTGATGTTGCTATAGCAGTGCAGACTCCCTGAGATTTGCACAAGTGCAACTGACACTGGTAGAAGCCAAGTCTCTTCTAGAGTTTTGCACTAGTGTAACTTACGAGCATCAGAAATCCCAGGCCAGAGGCAGTCAAACTGCTCTTCAGGTTGCCTTCAGTGGCTGAGTAATGAGAATAACCCACCTTAAAGCTCTCAGGATGCTCCATGGATTATTTGTGGTTCTGCGTGCGTTGGGTACTGTTCTTTGATATACTGAGGATATTTTTGTGGTATCTAATTCTCTCTTGCTTCCTTAGGGCTGTGTGCAAGAAGTTTGGGCTACATGTGAGCCGGCTGATGTTGGCCTTCTTAGTACTCAGCACTGGGATGTTTTGCTCATCTGCAGGTAAGTGTGCTTAGCAATGATACTAACAATTACTTTTTCCATAGAAACCAAAGACAGGTCCAGAAAGAAGAAAATCCACAGCACTAAAATACCTCTCTAGCAATTGTTTGTTGTATTCTGCTGCAGGTGTTTCTCATGGCAGGTGTGATGACAGAATAAGTGTTGATTCAGATTATGTTCCCTGCATCATCACTCTCTTGTATCTTTCAATTTCCAGGGTGTGTTTGTTTCTATTGTTGCCTCCAGTCGCTCTGCAATGGGCCATGCCTTTTAAACAGGGTCTTGGCCTACCTTCCTTGAACGTATTTTAATCCAAGGAAGGAGAGTCATATTTTGGCATTGTCATTTGCATTTGTGTCCTGTCCCCTCTGGCTGGTTGTACCCATTTGCCTAGCCAACCACTGTAAGACTTATAAAACATCTGCTGTAGGTATTGAGTAAAGTGCAAAGAGAGACTTTGAGCAAGGGTGTTCTGTATTGTGTGCATACAGAAACTTAAAGGGGAGTACCACAACTTAGGAATGCTGAGATTTCCTATTTTACCCTTTTTATGTTTATGGTGACTGGAGAAAGGACTTTCCCTTCATTTTTTTGCAGTGTCTTAGGTCTTCTCATTTTTCACTTACTTCCCACCAGTCTCTGCCCAGTTGTTTCAGAGACTGTACCCAGTCAGCTCACATTTTCTGCTGTCACTTGAGCAGGTTAATTTTTTTCAACCTAGCAGAATATAGGGGGTGCAGCGTTACAAGTGGTAAGCCTGGATGCTGTCAACTGGTTACCACTGCTGAGTGCCACTGAGGAAAGAGGCCTTCAACTTAAAGGAAGTATTTCTGGTCTTGGCAGAACAAGAAAAATAATCCTTTTTTTTTTTTTTTTTTTTTTTGCTTTCACTGAGATGAGAGTCTCCAGTATAGCATCCCAGCTCCAATGGAATGAATGAGAGATGATTCGCCTTATCTTGGCCTCGTGCAGTTCTCCTCCTGTGGGAAAATTGTGCTGACCCTTTCTTTCCTTGTGTTGCAGCTTTCCTCCCAAGCAGTTTCTGCATGTACACCACAGTGATTGCCATGACTGGCTGGTATATGGACAAGACCTCTGTAGCAGTGCTGGGGGTGGCCGCTGGAGCCCTTCTAGGCTGGCCCTTCAGTGCAGCTCTTGGGTAAGAAGAGGAGGGCTCAGGAGTTTTACACTTTGACAAATGTTTCTTGCCTGGCTGGGGAGAATGTAGGGGCTGGAGAGCTGGAGGAAGAAACTAGCAGGGACTGAGCTGCCAGCCTAGTCCAGGATCATTGTTACAGGCTTCCATGTCCTGATTTCTTGGCTTTTGAAGAACCTAGGTTGGGAAGATTCCTGACCCTAATACACTGAGAGTAAAACCTGAGTTGGATGACTGGAATATGGACTGGAAGCAGAGCCCAGTGAAGTGATGGTTCTCTTCCAGCTACTGCCCCGCTTGCTTTGAAGGGGCAGGAAAACCTGCAGTGGGGAAAGAAAAAGTCTCCAGTTGATACCTGGTCTCTGTTTCAGGCTTCCTATTGCCTTTGACTTGTTGATACTGAAGCAGAGGTGGAAAAGTTTCCTAAACTGGTGTGTGGTGTCATTGATCCTGTTTTTGGTAAGTGCCTGTAACAATGCAAAGAGGGAATGGATTGGGCTTGCAGTAGAAGGGGTGGGTTCCATTAAGAAAATCACAGGGAGCTTTTGGGCAGTCCAGCCAAAAGCTTCTGGCACTTTAAATAATAGATGCTTTCTTCCAGGTGCCCGTGGTAGTTGTCGACAGCTATTACTATGGGAAGCTGGTAGTTGCACCTCTCAACATTGTTTTATACAATGTCTTCACCTCTCATGGACCTGATCTCTATGGTGAGTTTAAGATAACACGACAGGAAGGGAGTCGGCATTTCTTGCTACTGTCTTGCTACCGTCTTGCTACCGTGACCCACCAGGTCTCTATTGCCAATCCTTTTTCTGACGTACTCTAAAGCAAAAGCAGCCTGCAAGCTCCAAAGGGCTGCAGTTCCAGCTCTTTGCCACAGGATGTCTCTGTCGAGCTGGGAATCCGCAGGCCATTGTCGGATTTCTCAGCGCTGTGAGTTAGGCTGCTTTTGTTCACTTTCAAGTTCTGTAAACCATCGTGAGATGTCTCCGCGACACAGCAGAGAACTGTTAGTAGCAGACGTGCCTGGATGCTATGCGAGTGCAGTGGGCACAAGTGATACATGTGTGTGTTTGTCAGCTTTAATGGAGTTCTTTGCTGTTCCTCACAATCAGGGTGCAGAACCCTGGGAAAGTGGGTAACAGTGCAGAATCCATAGTTCTTTCAGTTCACATCGGGTCTCTGCAGACTTCCTGAGTACATGCTGTGCCTTGGGAGTCTCCTTGCTTACTGGCAGTATATGGCCTGGATTTTTCTGGCAAGCAGAATCTGAGGTTACCATAAAGACATTTAATCTGCAGGCAAATCATCTGCCTACGAGGGGTTCCCTCGTACTGGCCATTTAGGATACTGGTGTGAACCTTGATGGCAGTGCTGTGTTGTTTGTTTGGGAGCTGCCACTGCATTAGTTATTCAAGTCATGTACTTCTAGAGCTGAAGAGTAGAAAAGTATTATATTTCTAGCCGGGCTTCAGAGGGGCTGGCGGAGACTTCAGGGGAGCTTAGGGTGCAGGATCCCTGCATCATCTCTGTCATCTGCTTAAGTCGTGCCGAGATATTCTAGGAGGGATTCAGCAGTTGTTACCAGCAAGGCTTTCTCTGGCAGTGCCCTGCAGGCCGTATTTGTTGGTTCATTTGAAGGGCTGTTTTGGGTGGTGATTTGTTACTTGTGCAGTGGCACAGCAGGGAAACAGCTGCATTGCCATGGTTCTTCATCTCTGCAGGAAGGCTCTGAAGTCTGTTGCTGTGAAATTTCTGTAAGTAAACTCCAGGGTCTGTCTCTGATAGGTTTTGGCATGGGCTTGTGGCTGACCTTTTCCACACTGGTGCATGAGTTGTTTCCGGAACCTCCAGGGACCAATCTGTTCTGAAGTGTTTTATTCATATAACATCCTCAAGCTAGTAAAAGAGCCTGCTTGAAATTGCTCTTTAATGCAATGTGGCCAGGACAATGCTGTGTGTTTAGAGTGCTTCAAAACACTTGGGAAAAATAACACTACCAGGGAAGATGAAAGGCTGGCCAGTCCCTTTTGGCTTTGGAGCTGGGATTTCCCAACTTTCACATGATGGGAGCAGGAACTACTGGAGGTTGCAGAGTCATCAACCGATACCATCTTCAATGTAAGCATGACAGTGTTTTTCCTTTTGCCTGCAGACTGGAGTTCTGGAGACAAGGTTCGATCTCCTTCTGGGTAAATACAGTCTGTGCAATGAATGTTTCCCTGGGGTGATTACGTTTCTACAGCCAAGGGAAAGTAGTTTCTAAGTGTATAGCCCTAAGCCTGATCCTGAGGCTTTGGGATGTTTTTGTCTACATATGTTCTAAGAACGCACAATTTGTGACAATTTTTGTCCCACTTCCTGTGATCAGAGCCTTGCTGTGACTTGCAGTGTGATGGCACTTTGGGAAGCTTTCTTCAGCTTGGGCGGAATGTGCTGGAGCTGTTTATATGACACCTTGCTCTGTTGAGTCCTGGTTCTTAAATAGAGTGAAAATAAATGAAATGCAGAAAGCAGACTGTTTATTATATTAGCATTGAATCAGAATTTCTTAGAATGAGGGCTGTGACTCATGATCAAATTATTGTGGCTTAGTGACTGCTTAACAGCTGAGCTACAGTTCCTGTCTGCATGCAGGCTTTTAGCCTGTGACAAACATAGAGTGGGGCATCTTAGCTTAAGCCTATTTTACAACTCCCCTGCTTTGTCCTGAGCTGCCCTCACCATTGCTGTGGTCAAGCTGCAGCATGGTAGCTTGTTAAGTTCTGTTAACTTGTGTGTGAGTTTGATTTCTAGAATTGCTGCCAGAGCCTGTCGCAGAGCACAAAGTTCAAACCAGTTTCTGGCTCAGTGTCTGACAGTGCTTCCAGTTGCTTCTCCCCATGGAATTATAGTCCCCTGAACTGACTGGGCCACAGTGTTCTTCTCACTGCTTTCATCAGTCTCTCTCCTACAGCCCACACCTGCTCAGCTCTAGCATGTGGGATGCTTGCAGGAAATTAAATCTTCTGTCATGGTCTGAAGGCGATGCTGTGGAAGCACGTTCCCATCAGTACTGTGCATGGAGAGTTCTTCAGTGTCAAGCTTGAAAGACATTGTTCCAGGCCAGGACTTGTATGCAATGGGGTTGGTTTTTTTTTTTTTACATTGCAGTTCTTTCTCGGATTTCCTTGAGTCGTTGTGGATAACAAGAATAAAAGCATTTTGCCCTGGGAGGCATTGAGACTGAATGCCTCTGAATGGGTGAGTCATCACAGTGACCAAGCCTATTGCTTTTTGCCTGGTGTCTGTGAATTATTTAACTTGCCTGTGTAGTGCACTGTTCTTCTTTCATATTTTTTTTCCTCTTTTGTTTTTTTTCCTCACCCAGAGAAGAAAATCCCTCATTGGAGAAGGAGGGGAGGTTCCAGTGCTTAGTTCTTAAGGGCAATTAAGTCACACTGCAAAAAAATCTGAGAAAGCAGCCTTTTTGTTAAAGCTGTGCTTCAGACCTCCTTATTAGCAGAGTCCCTCAGGACACCTCTGGGCCTTTAAGGCTGTATCTGGATTCTGGAGGAGGTGTGCTTCATGAAGTGTGCTTCATTCCTGACTCCCAGGCTACCAATCAGAGACAGACTAGAGACAGCCATAGTTAATATCCTTTACTTTCCATAGCAGCCGGGGCAGGTAGAAGATTGACAATATGGTCCCTGGTACTTATCTTTAAAGATTTGGGATTTGGCTGTTCTGTGCAGCTTAACTGTAGCCAGAAAACACTGGAGGGTAACAGATTATATCAGTTTAAAAAGCTTTCTATCTCATCCCAGCATCTTCTATGATAAAGTGGCTGTTGTTTATAGCAGTGGGAGTGGGGAAGCAGGCTACGGAACCCAGTTCCAGTCCTTTTTATATAAGGAGAAGCCTTAGTGCTCCACAGAAGTAGTTACTAGAGTAGCCTAACCAGTGTTAACCCTGCTGTAAGTCTTTAGAAACCTGTACTATTGCCTTAGAAGAGAATCTGGAGGCAGCAGGGCTGGGAAGAAACCAAAGCCCCCTTTACACACATGTCCACTGGAAGATTTACAGTGTGATACCCCAGACTGCCTCAGGTTTTCCCTCACAGACATATCCCAGTCAGCAGCCCTGATTTCTAGGAAGGGTAGTACCCTTCAGTCCTAAAATGATCTGGTTTCTGCATGTGTTCAAGATCTGTTACAGTGATTTTTTAGAATTGCAGTCCTTAAATAGGGAGAGTCATCAACAGAGTCTAGAGAAGGAGAAAGGGACATTGGCACTATTGCAGTGTTGCCGT
Organism: Harpia harpyja; assembly: GCF_026419915.1. NCBI lineage: Eukaryota > Metazoa > Chordata > Aves > Accipitriformes > Accipitridae > Harpia > Harpia harpyja. Next base: position 45,212,155 of record NC_068943.1, on the reverse strand, counting down.
ACAGATAACTCTGTCATGTCCATCACTTGACATGATCTTTCAATCTACCATATCCCATGTTTAGCCTTTCACAGGCTGAGGATTGTGCTCATGTGGGATTTGCAAGAATTATGATGCAGGTGGAGGGAGAGAGAAGGTGAATTTCTAATAATTCACTCCCTTAAGGCCCCCTACTCCCCCAAATCCAAATCTGTAATTACTATTTGCTTTCAGTGCTAATAGCTAAAGGTTTCCTAAATGAACCTCAGTTGCTTGGACTTGGCCTTAGTAACTCCAGCGACATGTTTCTGACATCACTGGTGCAGCTTCTAATCATATGTAGCTGTAGGAGCTGCAGAGGTTTTGGGTTTTCCTTGCTGCTTTTCAGTTGTCTGATTAATTTCAACATGGACCCTATTTAAGTGGCTCTGATTGCAGGAAATTGCTGCGGCATGTGACACATGTCACAACAGTGCAGTGATTAAAGCCCCCGCGTGTCATTTACTGACTGATTGAGCTAATCACACTGAGAGACTGGCAAGTGTGTGGAGAGGAACTGGCATTCCTTATTGTTCAGGATTTTAAGCATCCTGAATTAAGAGTCCAAATAAATGACAGTTGGACTGGAATTTCTTTCAATTTACATCCTTCAAAGCTTGCAACCAATATCCAAGTATGTCATGTTAGGAATCAGAGTTGGCTTGCTCCTGTTTGAAGCTACACTGTAAGAACAAATTGAAGTAGGGACACTTTAAACAGTGTTGATTCTAAGGAGGTACCAAAACTAGCATCTGGGTGAACTTTAGTGGCAGAGTCTTTTGTTGGGGTGAAGTGTGAATGTGAACTCTTTTTCTTGTTCCTTTTTAGTAGATTTTCTATTTCTGCCAACATGGATTATACATCATCACTCCAGAATTATAATCATCTCTTACTAACATTGTGTGTTTTTGTGTCATTCCTCTGGAACTTCTTTGCAATTAGAAAGAACGAATTTGGAGTCAAATTTCCTAGTTTTATAAGTTTCTGCCTCTACTTTCTTGCTGTGTAGGCTTTCTTAATGCAAGTGTGAATTCACAGAACTCTGCTGGACAAGGCTGACTGTTAGAGTGGCTTGTGATTCATGAGCAGCAGATGTGATATTGACTATGACCCAGTGAAAAAGGAAGGAGAAAAATAATTTCTGAAAAGGAAGACAATGAAGTTTCTTGGGCAGACATGATTGTGAGATACTCTAGTACCTTTGTATGGCTTTTGACTAACTCTCATACCACTGTTACGGCAGTTTTATGGGTAAGGGGCAGAACCATGAGACTGCTTCGATCGAGATGGCTCAGGCTCATTCCATGGGGCTGCATCCTTTGTCCAGCTGCAAGATCTTCTGTCCACACCCTTCCCATTCTTTGGTTCCAATATGCTTGCAATGGGGAGAATTGATGTCTGCTGCTGATTATCTCAGTCTGTGTCAGGCAGAGAAGGAACGAAGCTGCTGCTACACCTAGATCTCATACATGCTTGTATTTAAAAACACTTGTTTCCTTTTATCGTCCTTTAGGTACAGAACCCTGGTCCTTCTATTTTATCAACGGCTTTCTGAATTTCAACGTGGCATTTATTTTGGCACTGCTTGTGCTGCCACTGACTTGTCTCATGGAGTGTCTGCTTCAGAAATTTCATGGTGAGTGTAAGACAGCTGTGAGCACCAAGCACAGAGAGCCCGGATCTCAACCTTGTTACTAAAGGGAGAGCTTACCTGCCAAAGCAGCTTTTCTTTATTGGAAGTGAAACTAGGTTCAAGGAAAGTCTTTGGAGTAATAGGAAAGTTCCTAGAGCTCATTACTCAGTTCAGTATTGACCCCACAATGGAGTTGCTGTGTAGAAAGAACAGGCAGTGAGATGAATCTACTTACATGTTGTCTGCAAAAGGGCAGAAACATGTTTTTCTCTTTAAGGATGATTCCTGTATTCCTTGCCTCTACCTCAAGAAGAACAGTATGTTATCAGGGCTGAACTATCCATACCCAGAGTAAGTTTAACAAGTTGTATGGTACATAACCTTCAGCCAGACATGCAAATGCATTAGAAATAGCCCCGTCAGAAATCTTAAGGGGGAAAGAAACTATTTACCCATTGTTGTTTCCATCTTATCTGCAGCTGGAACTGGTAGCCTTTAGAGTTATTTGGGGAACCTTTTGCTGGCTCTTCCATTGTTACTTTTTTATACCACTGCCAGAATGTTTTCTGCAGCAGCTTGAGAGAACGGAGTTATTTCCTTTTTGATTGTTGGGGCCAAGCCTACAAATAGGCATCCTCTGGTCTCTGCTGCTGCTGCCTGTATTGGGATTGAACCTGGACTCTTCTGTGCACTGTGAAAGGCACTCTTCAGCTCGCAGGACTGAGCCCTGACAGGACAGTCTTGCTACCCTATGCTTTGGGAAGTGTTCCCGTAGGTGTGGATATACTGAGAGTAGAGAAAGGAGGAACCAGAATATTCCCTACTTCACGTTGGGGTTTCTCTTAAATAAGATGACATCAGTTTAAACACATGACATTTGGCAAGTAACTCTAGAGAGGGAAAAGGTGTTGAGGAAGTGTGAATTCTTCTCTGCCGTTTTCCTAAGGAAGATTCATTAAGCGTCAGCAGCAGTCTCCAAATTCATCAGTCCAGTTAGTGCTTTGCTCTCTGATTTTTTTTTACTGAATACAAGAAACAATAACATTATAATCCTTGCTGAAAATGTATGTTAACACATATTTGCTTATATCTGTTCCTTGGATATGACTGACATACTGTCAGAAACCAGTAAAAGCTCAGTAGGAGATCCTGTAAATGCAAGATTTCCTGCTGTTCACTTGGAGTTCTTGTACTTAACAGCAGGAGCAATTCTGCCAAGTGCTTTGTTCTTATTGTCTGTGAAATGCCGTTAGCTTAAATGCTTAACTCTGCTGTTGGGAGTAGCAAGAGGGCAGAAAAGGGACTGAAAATTGTCAGGCACTGTAGAACCCTCCTCAGTGTGACTAAAATTCAGGGTAATTGTTGTTATTTTTGAAGCAGTTATTTCCTCCATTAAGCAGAAGGTGCCTGAGAGACCTCTCGTGCTGTTATTTTTGTAATGAAGCAATGAAGGTTGTGGAAACTTCAGTCGCTAAACAACCATTTGTAAGTGGAAGGGTAGGTCTAGAGAGATCCTTTCTGATCTTTGTATGTATAGCATTATATACAGCAGGAAATCTAGTACTTCTGACTGCCCGTTTAGACATGTCAGTTCTGGATGGGTTTTGTCTCTTTCTTGAATTCAGTAATGCAGTCCCTTATTTTCTGCTTTTGGTCTTCTAAAGTCTGTTGAAATTGTTATATGGTAGGAATCTACAAAAATTATCTCATCAAAATTCTATATTGACTGTTTGGACATGCTGCCTGGGTTTTAGCAACATGGCTGCTCAGAACATGGTGTGTTTGTGTCTGAAAGCAATGGTTTGGGTCTGAAGAATAGGCTTTTGAATGTGAGATATGATTGTGCAAGAGGGGGAATAGGATAAACCCCTCATTCTTACATTACTTCTTTGCTGAGTGTTTGTTTCTTTCAGTTCAGAATCTGGGCCGTCCCTACTGGCTGACACTAGCTCCTATGTACATTTGGATCATGATTTTCTTCAGTCAGCCCCACAAAGAAGAGAGGTTTCTCTTTCCCATCTATCCCCTCATCTGTCTCTGCGGTGCTGTGGCTCTGTCTGCTCTTCAGGTAAGTTTTAGTGGAACATGTTTTTTTAATGAGCTTATACCTTTAGGAAGCGTAACTGCTAGCTGACTTCTTTAATGTTGCTTACCAAAGTTTGGGAACATCTGCAGAATATGTGCATCTGTGACACGACCTACAGTGATTACACAGTTCAGGACTGTCCTATGCATAACTTTTGATCATCGTCTTTAATCTGTTAGCTGGTACAGTTTTCATTTTTGAACCATTTTTCATGGATAGGTATTGAGACGCTGGAAGCAAAATCCATAGCTGTTCTAATACTGAAGTGTGTGTGTGTGTGTTGCTGATTTTACAAATTAAACCATAATCTTCCTGTACAGGTTGACTGAGAGTATGTGGAAAACTGTTAGCCCTCTGTAAGATGTGATGTAAAAGCAAAAATATTTGGGATTTCCCTCCTGAGCGTTGTACAGAATGAGCTCATGTAATAATCTTGGACTTCAGTGCAGACTGCTTAACAGCCCAGCAAAAAAAGATCAAATTTCATGGCTTTATAAGGTGATCACATTAGGAGCTTGTCTGGGATTGTATGAAGTGATAAATGGTTGAGAATATTTCCTTGCCACTAGTTATTTCATGATGACTTTGAGTTGTTCTCCCATCCCAAGCAGGAATTTCTGGTGAGGAGCAGTTGTGATGTTGTAGAGCCAATACAACACAGCATCCAAGAGAAGTCATGAGGATCAGTAACTTGCTTATAGCATTGTGCCTCCTTTGTCTGTTGTTAAGCTTTAAGGGGCAGGAATGTGTGTGTGTAGGAAATGCATTTTGTTGTATCCTATTAGGAATCACTGATTTGAAAAAGGAAAAGCGATCTTGTTTAGGCATCGGGAAATTGCATTGGACATTTGGCAAAGCCAAAAATTGGATGTTTTGTTAATATCACTTGAGACACTTCATAGAGTAAAGCACTAATATAGATTAATATAAACCTTCCCAAAGCTCAAAATTATTCATCTTTCATCTGTTAAAGAGGAGCAGGAATGCAGTCACTAGTCCCTGTTAGAGCCTGTTCCATCTGTTTGGCCTCATTCTGCTATTACTCTTCTGTCCTGCTATGCACCACTGCTGGCTGTTCCTGTCCTGGGCTCCCCACCAGCATTGCCTGCACCCCTCAAATCACTCTCACTCTTCCACTGGTCAGTTACTATTCTGACTATTGATCTCCCATCAATGCTGATGCCTTGCAGTGCTAAGCTGGAGCAGCCCAGATGGGTTTCAGTCCTTGCATTTGTACAGGATCAAGCTCTGTAATGTCAGCAGTTTTATGGCACTGACCGAGAATTGCTATGTGCTGTCAGAACATTCATCAGAGGGCAATGGTTTAGGACCTTTGCCAAATATAGCTTTAGGAAAATCTAGTGTATATTTCTGTCCTGCATATTTTAACACTGCTTGATGACATTTTGTCCAGTATTTAGTATCCAGCTGAGAATTTAGAATTCATTGCCCACTAGTAGTACAAGCTTGTCAGAGTCTACTCCTCCAAACCATGTGGACCTGGCTGTTATGAGAAAAATGCAAACACGACAAGAGAAACAGAAACCAGATTAGGATAGGAAGTGAATAATCACTTCCACAGAAAGGCAAACCAGGAGGGAGGGACCAAGCCAAGTATTGGATGTAGTTCCTCCTGGATATTCCCAGAAATGCTTTTTAAATTAGAAAACCCTAAGGGGCTTTTCTTTCAACAGTTTCAGGGTGGTGTGTGTTTAAAGGTGGTTGTAGAATGTCCTGTGTGTTCTTTTATCCACTTCAAAGCTGTAGTTTGTGCAGACAGGGTAAACAACCATAGGTCACTCAGTAAATCTGGGTAATGGAACTTCTGTTAGAGAGGAAGTCACTCCAGCATTGAAAATGAAGTCTGTTTGTGTAGGGAAGTTCTACAGAAGTGTCTGAAAGGGACATGTGCTGCTTGTTCACCTGGGAACAACCAAGCTGGAGCCCTGGTAGAGAGTACTTTACAGCTTGACTAGAGGCTTTCCTAGGGAAAGAGCTGAAAATGTCTTTAAATACCTTAGATTATCAGTTAAGAAATGTGACTGAAACATGTGAGTTTCTGTGCATTTTTTATGGGTCTGAATGAAAAAATGAAGACCAAAGATCTGGTGTGAGATGCAGGCACTGCTGTAAGGTCCTTATGAAAAATAACATTTTGCTGAACATACCAGAGTTTGAGGAATTTTATATTGTCTTTTTTATTATTCTTTCCTCAGAAATGTTACCACTTCATATTCCAGCGCTACCGCCTGGAACACTACACAGTCTCGTCAAACTGGCTGGCTCTGGGGACTGTCTTTCTCTTTGGCCTTTTGTCATTGTCACGCTCTGTTGCCTTATTCAGAGGTTGGTATTTTAGACTTGTCCTGTGCTTTTATGGGTATTGGTCTTGGCAAGTCTTAAGGCCTGCCAAAGTTCTGCTGCTTTGACTATAGCAGCAGAGTAGAAATAAGGAACCTTGAAAGTTTGGATGTCATTGTTGCAGGGAAAAGAGTAAGTTCTAATGGTCACCATTAATGAATGATTATACACGCGTGTGTGTGTATGTATATGCACATTCATACATGTATGTATGAACATATGTATGTATTCATGTATGTATGAATGTATCAACAGAACTGTATCAGTTAAAAATCTGCTGCCCTTCATCTTCAGCCAGTACAAATATACTGGTATAAAACCTGTACCCAGGCTAGTTAAAGCAGATACTTTAACTTTCAAACATATGATCCCACTTGAAATGGCATTTTTCCATATAAAACTTGTAATTAGGTGCATGTGTCCTTAATGGAGATGAATTAGATATAGTCCTTAAGTACTTTCTTGAATCAGAGCCATGCAGTGAACCTTCCCACCTCATCAATATTTTTTTGCTTGATGATAGCCTTTGACAGTCAGGATAGGAGAATGTGAATAAAGGTGGTGGGGTACAAGCACTTCTAAAAGGAGGGGGAGCTTTGGAATCGAGCCACTTTTTAGCATAGACCAATTCATTTATTCAAAAAGTTATCAGTTAGAAAGTTATGTATGAACAATTTTTTGTAGTCTTTCAAAAGTAGTCATGTAAATATCACCTATTTCTTTAGCCTTATTTGCAACTTTCTGCCTTCTGTAGGCTACCATGGGCCCCTGGACCTGTACCCAGAATTTCACAGGATTGCTACTGACCCAAGTATTCACACTGTGCCGGAGGGGAGACCCATTAATGTCTGTGTGGGAAAGGAGTGGCACAGATTTCCAAGCAGCTTTCTCCTGCCAGATAAGTAAGTTGTTTAATGTAAAAGGTACAATTTGGTGAGATTCGTAAGGAGGGGCACTTCTCTGAAGAAGTATTGAGAAGTATTTATGGGAGTAACCTTCAAGACTGTGTATCTCTGTTGACACCAGCATATCCAAACCAAGGATTATGAAGTTTGGTGTCAGCAGATTGTGTTGGCCACAAGCTACTGGAAATTTGTGGTGTGACTGCTCCTCTAGCAGGGCTGTCTACCCTCAGGAATGAAATGTCCTTGGTTATGCTTTTCGTTTTCTCCACACAAAATGTTACTAGCTCCTGCATTTTCCTGCTGAGCTTTCTGACACTGTTCTCTGCAGTTGGCAGCTCCAGTTCATCCTGTCAGAATTCAGGGGCCAGTTACCAAAACCATTTGCCAAGGGACCAATGGCCACATGGATCATTCCCACTGACATGAACGACCAAAACAAGGAAGAGCCATCTCGATATGTAAGGATTATATTCCTCTTTTCTTTTCCTTACCTTACTGTATAATTTGTATTATTATAATGCCTATGACTGGGTCTTCCTATTTTGTTTCCCGGGGCCATACAAGTTACAGAACAAAAATGGGCTCTCTGCAGCACTTGGAAATTTCCCCATTTATGTGAGTGGTTTCTGTTTACATTTCATCTGCCTATTTTCATTTCAAGACATCATAATAATAAAAAAAAAAAGAAGCAGAAGAAGTAATAATTCCTAGTTATTGCAATTTGGGGTTAAGTATAATGTGTTACTGTGATCACAGGAAAGTGAACTGAATGAATAGTTTGAAATCCCCCATAGAAAATGTTTGTCACTGAGCAGGGATTGAAATTTGCCTTTGTACTTTCCTTTCTTTTTAAATATAAGTCTATTCATCATATTTGCAACTGAGAAGGAGAAACTTAATTTGGAACTTCACTGAAACAATTGCATCAGTGATTTAAATGGGAATCTGTTAAGATAATGTATACTGGTATATTAATATGTTACTTTTCCTGGTTGTATTGTGTTACCTAAACAAGAAGAGTGCACACATATGAATATTTTAAAATTATTGTCAGCTAACTTCTTTAAAATTATTTAGTAGGTTAAATCTTAGCAGTGCACTAAATATTCTTTGCAGTGTACTAGATACTTAGTCATCCTTTCTTTTTTGTCCTAAGGGTTGAATGAGAGGAACTGCCAAGAAATGCAGTCCTTTCTTCATTCTGTCTTAGCTCCTTGGAGGATAGCTTTGGTATGTCCATCAGTATATAGGAAGCACTCACATGTAGTACACCAGGTCTCTGGTTTACATGAGTGGGTCTGTCCTGGCTGAAGACAGTAGACATATGCTTGTTTATGTGACTCATGACTTTGGCCAGTTAGAAATTGTACAAGCACTTGTGATTTGCTCACAGAAGTGGGTGAAAGGCAGTACTCTAACACAGGAGCAAACTGTGGGTAAAAGCAGGGATCAATCTTCTGGGTTAAAGCTCTCTTATTTTGAGCCTCATTATGTAGTTACTGGAAATGGGAAGGAGGCATGTTCCCACCTGAGAGAAGCTGTCTGCTGCAGTGCATTTAATTTACAAAATCTTTACCTGTGGCGTATTTTTAGCACAGACAGCTGGCTGGTGCACAGCCTGTGACTAATGGAGAAAAACACACTTTTGTTTCATGGCTGTTTCTTAACGTCACCCTACAATTTTGTTATTTCTCATGGAAGCAAAACCACTTAGGACGTTAGAAATTAGTTACTAAATGTGAATTTTAAATGGGGTTTTAAAACTTTTACTTCTGACCTGCTAATAACACCAAGAGAACAAGGTCTTTTCACAAGTTTAGTTAGCTTACAAGTGCAAGCATACCCAGATTTAAAAAAAAAAAACAGTTAGCAAGCACTGGAAAGGACCATCATGGCGAATAAATCTAAATAGCGTGAGTCTGTTGGTCAATTTAAATGGCAGAAAACAAATGGTTCAAAAGGATTATCTGAGCCATGGACAGCTTAAAACCAATTAATGGCTGCAGAAATGGGACTGATCTCTCTGTTTCAAGTATAAGTATCTATTACTGCTGTGCTTGAAAATTGAAGAGTAAATCTCAGTGCTTCTGTTGCTATGAGACACTGGGGAAAAGAATGATTTGATCTTCTTGTTTTGCAATTCTTCCTTCCTCAATCATGTTGAACAGCACTTAACTTGTACTTGTCCTACTGAGGAGATTCATTTGTCTCTAAAACTGCTAAGAAAGAAATAAAGAGTATTATTTCTTAGAAAGATGTATCCAAGCAGGAACAGTAGGTTAGGCCTAAACCTGAAACTGTTAAAAACTCCTGACTTCAGAGGAAGTTTGTTTAACTACTTTATTTTCACTTCTTTTCCAATTCCCTTTAGCTCTGTTTTGAACCATAGGAACCACCTGAAGCTTGGTTTCATTTTGGAAATATGCACTTGAGTGATCAGTAAAACATCTCTGGTTTTGCTCAAAACAGTTGAACTTTATCTGTGGTAAACCAGACAAGCTCCTGTTGTGCTCTATGTGGCCAGGCTAACATCCATCCAGACGCCAGAGATGTGTGGCTGCAGCAGTACAGCAGCAGGCTGTGCGCTTAGCTCCATCTCTGTACTATACTGTGCTCACTCCTGTTGTTCAGGATGTGATCAAGTGTAGTTCTCCACCACTTAGCATAGCGGTTGCATCAAATAAAAAAAGAGTGGGAGGAGGAAAAGGAAAGGAGAACAGAAGAAGATAGGATGTAATTTAGAAATTCCTTGCAGCTCCATTCACTAAGACTGACTTCTTTATACAAAGAAACATTTCAAGGTCTGTGCATGACCAAAACCTTGCGTAAATCCCCAAATAAATGCATAGGTGCTGTGTTGGCCCTCTGACCAGGATGAATATTATCCTTAGCTTCAGTGTAACTTGTAAGAATGCACTGTGCTCTACTTGGAATGGTAGAAGGGAAATCCGTCTTTCAGCTGGCAGATAATTCATATGCATTGAAAGTGCCAGCCCTTTTAGGGGAGCATTTAGAATGGAAGAAGTGAGATCAGTCTTAGTGCTTGAGGCAGTAACTTGTCTTTCTCTGAATGATTCTAGATTGCTTACAGAAAAACTTCGTTAGTGGTTTGGGAGTCTTTTTGCTAATGAGCCAGAACCTCTCTTAGGGCCTGGAATGTTCTTCTCATACAGTGCAAGAAGTGGATTCAACATTCTCCTCAGCTGAGTTTCCCATTGTGTAATTTCATTTGCCACTCAGTTGTGATGCCACAGAGCCATCTGGTATCCACCTAATTAAATTGTTTTCAGCCTAAATTGTTACAATAAACCCCAAAGGTGCTTCAGAAAAGTGAATTCAAGCACGTCCAAGGAAGTTTGCATAAAATTTTGTGGGAACGCAAACTGAAATGTGGGATCCCGCAAGGAGGAGTTTGGCGGAGTAAGACAGAATAAGACATAGTCATCTTGGAGAATCTCAGCTGCCTGCATTTAAGATAACTGATGGGTAGAGGCCTTTGCAAACCTGGTTTAAGGGGCCTTAGATTTTCATTTGACTAATCCAGCTATAGCTGCCCTGCCTTTTTCTTCATCTTTTCAATGTGGCAAATGTATGCAGTGAGTGACTCTAAGGGAATTTGTTTCCTTGTTGAAACACCTGGTCATCACACATAACCTTTTTTTTCTGACTTGATGAGATGTACACACTGTTGTGCAATCAGCAAGGCACAACTGTATGTTGTGTTCTGCCATTGTTAACTAAAGGGAAAACTGCCACTTGGGAGAGCTGGCCTCCTAAGGAGTGCATATGGATCTTTTAAAAAGGCCATGGGCCCTCTGTGTAAAAGTCAGTGAAACCAAATGGAGCAGAATTTGTTGCTCCCCAAACTTGGATCATGTTTCTTCCACCAGGCACATAACTTATTAATGTGAGTCCTCCTCCTGATAGGGACCTTAGTCTTTCCCTTCCAGCCCCTCCTGCCCTGACTGTTTGCAAAAAAAAATAAATAAATCTGGAGACGTCTGTCATTTTACAAAGGTCAGTGATGATCTGACCTTGCAAGAACTCCCCTGTAGCCTGCGCATTGAAAATCTTGTGCATGAAAAAGGTGAGATTGCCATCTGCATTCTGTTCAGAGCCCCTGAGGAATGAATAAGGACCAAGAGTTTGTGTCACCAGCTGAGAGACAATTTTTTTGCGTGTGCACTGTTGACAGGATCTGATTATGATGCTGTGTGATGCTGGGGCCACGGAGCCTGTTTCCAGACACTAATTCAGCAGAATGATTTGTTTTTGTTGCTGTCTTCAGAAAAATCTTGTAGCCAGTTTATACCGAGACACATGATGGAAGTTCTTAGCCTAGCACAAAAATTTCCTTTCGGGTCACTTAGCCTCCTCATGAATTTCTTTCCTGGGAGTGCAGTAGATTGCTAGTGGAAGATGTCCTTGTTTATACCTGGGAGTGGGAAGGAGGCATGTTAGAAGCATGCACCTGTCCTCCGGTTCATGCAGTTGGGAGTTCAGACACGAGCTTGGCAGCAGCAGGGTGTTTGGGAGGAGCTGGCTGGACCTTTTATTTGCTTGGCAGTTTCCCTGGAGCTAATAGGGCTGGGATTAGATGGCACAAAGTGGCTTGGCATTCTGATAACCCTGTCCTGCTGGATGCAGGGATTGGTGGCAGCTGTAAACTGAGATACCACAGTTGAAAACTCGGTATTTTTCCTAAATTCCCATGTTAAGTCCCCTTCCTTTCTCCCTTGTATTCCACCTGGGTGAAACATCCGTACAACTAATGAGACTCATGTTACAATTTGCAAATATTTATTGATTGGAAGTTATGCCCTGTCTTCTGTTCCACTTAACCTGAGCAAGGACTCTGGTGATGTAATTTTTAAAAATCTAAATGCATGTATTCTACTTCCCTGATGTCTCCCAAATAAAAATACCTAGATTATTGAAGGAAACCACCAATAATTACTAGGATGTGCTGTACTTCACTGGTGTTTTTTCTCAGAAATTCAAAATACTGTACTACGTTTTAATGTACAATGCTTAATAACGTATCAGAAGCGGAAGTGGGAATCATTAGTCCCCTTCATCAGTTGGGAATATTGGAGCGCCACAAGGATGGCTTGCAGACCAACAGAGCCAGAAAAAGCATCCAGGAATTCTGTCTGTTCTCAGTTCACAGGAAGAAGTACTGGAGATAGAACTTTCAGATTAATCTGATTGGAAGTGGCACAAGAGCATAAGATAGTTGCAAGTATCAGTCCTGTTGACTTCTAGTGCCTCTCAGGTCACTACTGCAAGCTCTTGCCAGACAGTGCCTGATGTGTGAAAGTGTGACCCTTGGCTGACAAAACCTAATGTCAGCAAAATACCCAGGTACAGAGGCAATACCTGGTGGAAATTGCTTTGCTCCGGTGGCTGAAAATCATTATGCCAGCAAAAGCTCAACCTTGCTGCTGCTGTACACTGCATCTGTGAGGGGCTCATTTTTCTGGTGTATTGTAACAATATAGCTACCCTGGTAAAATTTAAACATGGATTTAGGCTTGGGATTATTTCACTTTTGAAAATGTGACTTAGATCACTTAAAGACACTTAGATCTTCAACAGGAGAACATCAGCCCTTATTTGTAACCTATCCTCTCCTCTAGATCTCTTACACTCAATGCAGAGGTTTCTACACAATGTAGCCTCTTGTTGGGCTACCTCGTATGAAATTTATCTCACATCTGATGATTATTATTAAAAGGAAATTTGTCCTGGTAGGAACTCAAGTCTTCTTTGTACCTGACAGTTCACATTTGTCTTGGCAGAGTTTTTATTCCTCAGCAGCTCGAGTGCACATCTGTAGGGGTACCTGTGAGGAGGGGGGAGAAGAGGGCAGGAGGTGGGGGCTGTTAGGCAGAAAGGACAGAGGATATTCATATAAATGAACAGTACAGCCTGTTCATATCCAAGAGCGCTCTCCCCTGCAGGAAGGAGAAGGTTGCATAACGTGAGTCTCCTGAGGACATTGCCCACAGCTCATTTATCTGGGAGGTCACACACATAATTCATTTCTGTGATGTTCCCAATGCTTCCTCGAATGCATTTTCATAATTTGGCAGGGTGTTGCCAAACATTTTGGTCAGGACAGAGCAGTTAACTTGCGTCATAGGCAGCTGATAAAGGCATGACTGTGCTGATACCAAGTCCACATGGTCTGAGAGGTGCAATGTGATGTCCATCTGCTGCAAATGAGGCAGTGAGGGTCATCAGTGCTACAGGACAGGTTATTCATGCACAAACCCCACCATAATTTGTGCCAGACAACAAGCTTACTCTGCCAGAACTACTTACTGTTTTCTATGATTCTGCTTAAGCCCTGCCATGAGATGAGAAGACCGGTACCATGAGGCTTGCAGAGTTAACAGGTTGTGAAGCTTGTGTGATCCTTGTGGGTAACCCATATTGATCTGTATGTGTTCTGAGCCAAATGTGCTGGAATTGCGTGCAACTGATTCTAAAAGCACTTCCAAAGAAGGCATGAAAAATTAGGTGAGTGAGGGGATTTCTTTTGCAGAAAGTTGGCAGATACACTGTTTCTTACAGGAGGATAAACCTGAGCGTGAGGCACTGGCTCTCCTCAGCCTGATCTTGTGTGTACTTTGTTGTCTTTCTTGGGCAGTAGGTCAAGCCTTTTGTGTGAACTTGACTGTACATTCTTTAGGGCCAGGACAGCACCTATACAAGGTGTTAATTGGCAGTGTCTTTGGATGTTTATACATTACAAACAGTTCATGATCATGACAAATGAGTGCTGAGTTGGTACACTTCCCAGCATCCATGTCTAGTGTTCCTCTGGTCTACAGAAATATTCCTCTGGATGTGCCTTGACATAAGGTGCCCTTCTCACTGTTGTGCATGCACTCTGGGGCAGAATTCATGAACTGCTGTTAACAGTAGTGATAGGAGTAGTTATCCATAGATCACTCAGAATGAGACGATGTACTGGAAACTGCAAAGGTCTGTCCTTTTCAGAGTTTTTATCAATGATTTGCAGGGGGGAAGGAGAAATAGGCAATAGACTTATTAAATAACAAATGATGTGAGAGAAAGTACATAATTAGAATTCAAAGTGATTTTGACAAATTAGAGAAAGGATCTAAAAAAAAAAAAAAGGGTGAAATTTAGAATGGACAGTGCACTAGACAGAAATAATTAGGTGAATAAATGTAGGTTAAAGACCAGACAGTTAGGCACAAGTCCTTCAGGAAAGGATCCAGGGGTGCAGTGAGTCACTGGATGAATACAACTTAGTGATGCCATGCTGCTGTATAAAGAGATGAGCCACATAGAGGGTTATATCCACAGGAGCATGTTGTACAACTGTTGCTTTGCTGCTCTGCATTAGAAAGTCCTTCATTAAAGTGCTACATTTTGCTTTGGGCACTGTATTCAGGAGAGATGTGACTAACTGAAGACCCACAAGAATGATCACAGGGGTAGAAGACATGACTATAGAGTAAATTAGGGTTGTAGAGAAGACAAGAGCCATCTTCGGATAACAGAACCCTAGTATGTAAAAACTATCACAAAGAAAATGATGTTTTCCTTGTTCAGGATGTAAAACAAGTAGGAACAGGCATGAACTGAGACAGAAAAAATCCAGTGTAGACATCAGGAAATCTTTCTAACAATAAAGATAGTGAAGTCTTGCCTGGGGAGCTTGTGGAGTCAGCATTGTAAGAAGTCTTTAATAGCTAGTTAGAGAACCACCAGGAAAAACATCAACAGAATTGGTTCTGCCACCTCAAATTCCCCTCTGTGACTTGCCAGTTCCTCAGTAAGAGAGCTGGCAGTGGTGCTTCCTCAGAGGGGGACCCTAGGACTCTCCTCCTATGATCAGAGCAGTAGTGGTAGCTTGCATTCCCCCATAAAGGTTTTACTTGAACACATTCAAAGTATTTTACCATGTATCTTGCATGAAGCATTTGCCTGTTGCTAGAAATTTAACCACCTTCTCATTGATAAGTAACAGCCTGTATAAATGAACACATACAACCAGAAGCCTACAGGAAATAAATGACAAGAATGTCTTTCTTTCTGCAGACTGACATTTCCAAATGCCACTATCTGGTGGACTTGGATACAGCAGCTGAAACCCCAAGGGAGCCAAGGTATTCCTCCAACAAAGAAGAGTGGGTAACCATTGCCTACAAGCCATTCTTAGATGCTTCCAGGTATGCTTTACACATTTGAGAGGGAGCGAGAAAGGCTAGCAGGTCTGTGAATGATTCTGTTCAATTATCCGCTTGCAGAAGTAGCTATATACAGGGAGGAAAGATATATTGGCAAATGCCAGCTTGAAATCCAGTTTCCAGTAAAGGCAGCTTGCTCGCTACAGTGGAGCCTTTGTCAGACTTGTACTGGCAATATTTATGACCTAGGTTGCTTTAGAGGGTGAAGCTAGATCAGAAGGGTAGTAAGAAGGATTATTTTTAAAAAGAATCCTCCCTGTGCACTTCTTGCTGAAGTAATGTTTTTTGTTTTGCTTTCTAAAGAAATGAGGTGTATGTCATCATCTCCCAACAGACTTTTGGATCTGCTGTCTTGTTTCAGCCAAATTCCAGACAGGTGTAAGTCAGTCTCAAAGAGCATAAGCTCTTACAAATTTTATGAAAGCTGACAGACAGAGAGAGGAGGCAATCTCGAGTGAAAAGTCAGCGAAGTCACACCTTTATTAGGCATCAGAGAATCCATGGAAGAGACCTCTGTTAGAATCCATTCTTCATTAGTTCAGCTGCTCACTGAACAACTTGCTTGTGTGTCTGAATAGGAATTTCTGGGAGAAGCAGAGATTGAAATTGCTCTCCTCCAGGCTAACGGGGTGGAATCAGGGTTGTCAAACTGTCAATACATTCCTGCAAATACAGAAACCCGCAGCTGTAAGGGGATAGTTATTTAGTCATTTAAAGCTCTGGTCGTGGAGCTGTCATAACAGGACAGAGAGGCTGACTGGAAAAAATCTCTGTAAAAAACTAACACAGGGTTCAGTGCCCTCCTATTTTCTATGTGAGACCTTATTACTTCCTAGTAACAGGACCCTCCAAGGACGGGGCTGGTAAAAGCAGTTGAACAGTGAGAAAGAGTGATAATGTTAGAGCATCTCCCAAGAGTGCTGTAATGTTCCCAGCTTGCTGACACAAGTTTTCTTGGCAAGGTCTTTCATGAACTATGTTTTCCGAGAGACCTGCTGTTATATTTGGGCAGGACTTTAGGAAGAAAGAATGAGATGGCCAATAAGTCTTATTAATGAGGCAATAGAAGCATCTGCATAAGAGTTTTGCAAAGGACTCCTTGTACAGAGCATATACCCCGAATGTACATTTCTGCTTTGAAGACATATTGATGTGTTTTTAAAGCTGGTTTATCTTGCTAACCTCTGCTGAACAGCCAAGCTTTGATTGTTTGGACCTGATCTAAAGTCCTTTGAAGTCAGTCAGAGGCACTGAGTCAGGTCCAAATGAGCCTTAAGACACCTTGGGTTAACCATGAGAATATAATTTGCTAGGGGTGCTTTCAGAGGTAGCAGCTGCCTGCCACAGAGATGCTAGCCTGCCTAATGAAAGCAAAGGGAATTATTCTGGTATGGCTGTACATCTCCCAGACTTCTCCAGAATGTCCTGGATTCTCCATGGCTTCTTTCCACTTTTGTTCATTTTTCCTGTACTTAGCTGACGTTTGGTAGAGAAGGGTTTGGTATGCCTCATGGGGCTTTTTGGATTATTGCACTTTCAGCCCCACCCATAGCCTCTGAGCTTTTGATTAAAGCTCATGAGAGACATACCACTGCGCTCTCTTCTGAACCCATTTTGTATCCCCTTAGAGGCTGTGCCTTGCTGAATACAAACCAGCATCTGTCTGGAAGCAACAGCACAGTGTATCTGCTCCTTTTGTGGGGAAAGAGTTGAGTCTGCAACTGCAGGCTTTACCAAAGGACAGACACAAGTGTTTCGAGTCCTCCACTTTCACCCAGGCTTTTTTGTTCATTCCTAACTTGGCTGGGGATTTTTCTTGTAAGATGTGTGTACATCTGATACTATCTCAATCCTGACCCTACTGCAGCCTGCGATGCTGAGTGGAATCAGTGCAAGGAGTTAAGCTAGAGCCAAACGCATAGCTTAGTGCTTAGCTGAGTCCTTGTCACTCTCTTCACTGCTTTAATGCTGTTTCCGTATGAGTCACTCTATGACATTTTTCTTTCTTCTTTTTTCCCCTCCTTATTAGGGAAAATTGATAGGATTAGGGAATTTCCCTATTTACAGCTAAACCCCTGCACACTGCCAAGCATAAATATCTGGCTGGCTTCTCAGGAATTTGGCTGAATACATAGGTAGTTGTGGTGTTGCAGCTCTGTGCTTCTCGGGGAGATGCTGTCAAAGTACTTCTTGCTGAGGCGGGTAACTTAGTCCCAAGCTTGGCAGTGAAAACCTGTGCAATCGATTTGATATATGATACTATGTGTTGCATTTAGATCATCTAAACTCCAGCTAGATTCCCAAGCTGTATGTTTCTTGTTGGCTAAGCATCTCTGCAAGCCTGCAGCCAAACTCTGGTAACCCACTTAGTACACGGATGTCAATTTCTGCGTGTGGTCCTTCATGTCTGGCTTGTGAAGGGAGAGTACATGTGGCTGTTACCACTGGAAGTAGTGGCTTGGCTTGTTGTAGCAAAGGTAGGATCTCACCACAGAGCAGCAGCTTGTTGTGAGAAGCTGGGAGTCACAGAGAGATCCTGAAACTTCAGAGCATACTGATCCTGGTAATAATGAGATGTAAAGGCAGAATACTGGGGGTGGGGAAAGGGGAGCATACTCCCTGGGTAAGCAGTCACCAAGACCTTAGAACAGATCATCTAAAGGTGGTGGGAAGGGAAGGGAAGGGAATCTTTCTGGCTGCTGTGCCCACCTTAACAACAGATGCTGTTGCATTAGTGGGAGACTGGAATAGAAGAGGGTTTGCAGAGCATGTCCCAAGAGGAGATCAGGCAGTCAGATCCTTAGCCCTGCTGGTGTCGCCTGTCAGCCTCCTCTGCTCCTGTTTTTGTGCTGCATGGAAATTCTCCATGCTGTTCCTTATCAATGCCTCACAGCTGGAGCAGAGGGGAGGTGTGGTGCCTTCACCAGTGGAGGAGGCCAGGTTGCCATAGCAGCAGATCTGATTTCCATCCCTGCTGTCAGTACATCCAGAGCTCCCGCAGTTTGGAGTGCTGGGCTCTGTCCCTTCAGCAGTTGGTAGATGGGGCAGCTTGAGTGCACAATACTCCTGAAGGAATAGGAGGGCATGTGCTTACCTGGGGGATACCACTGATGTGAGGGATGAGAGAACCAGCAGTGTTTCCCCATCTTGTCACTCTGCTTGTCTGACAGATTCTCTGTTCCCCCTGAAGAAGAACAGTAAGCCAGGAACCATGGCCTGCCTAGCAGGTCAAATGCATAGCAGTGGGCACAGCTTCCCAAGACAACTCATGGTACAGTGAAGAGCAGAAAGAACAAACAATAAAAGGTCTGATCTGCCCTGCTTTTAGCCAGTGTGTCATTTAAAGGTATCACATTTAAAATTGGATGCTACAGACAAGGTCAAGGCCCCTTTTGCCTGCCCATCCACAACAGCATGAGCAAGAGAAATTTCCGAAAGGCTCTTTTTGGATTGCCTGCTTCATAATTTTTGTCATATATTTTTAATTTCTTTCTGTAATTTGGCCCTTGGAGAAGAGGTAAGGTGGATGAGTGATTAAGGGGCTCAGCTGGAACTTGGTGCTCCCATGACTCTGTCCAGGTCTCTTAAACCCTCCCTGTATTGCAGTTTCCCATTTGGAACAAAAGTTGGTTAGCTCCCCACTTGTCTCCAAGAGTTTGTTGGCAATGAATGAAAGAGTGAGGAGCTTCAACTTCATAATAGCGGTGGCAGGTAAATACCATTGCATTGTTTTGCATCCAAGTATTACAATTTTGCTGCAACATCCATATAAAGGTTTCCCATGGCAAATGTTCATCAATCTGTTGAGCTCCTTGCTCTGAATGCATCATAGCATTTCTAAAATAAGACAGCGTTGTTTGCTTTGGTTTTTTTCCCTGAGTGTGATTGAGTTGTGACTTGCATAAAATAATGGGGCTCAAGCAATTCTCAAAAGGGGAAATGACACAAGTTTTGCAGTAGATTGGGAGCTGACAGATGAGTTAGCTACTGGCAATCACAGATCTTCCTAGCAATTGAATGAGATGCGAGGGTCTGTCTCACCCTGCAGACCCAGGCATTAGCTATTGTCCTTTTGTTGAGATTGGAAAACCTCATTTACAAAGGAAGTACTACTGCTGTGTCTTTCTGTCTATGGCTGCAGCAGTCTCCCTTGCTGCTAGTCAGCCGTTGGTTTGCTTGCTTCTGTCCTTATCCCAGTCTGTAGAGTACTAAGCACTGCAGAGCCTCAGAGGGAGGACACTGAGAGTTGCCTTCCGTCCAGCTGGAAGGTTCTCTGAGGGCATCAGTGATGCCCTGAGACTGTTTCAGGGATGCAACAAGTACTTCTGTAGTCCCGAAAGTTGTTGGCAGGCCTGATAGCAGAGAAGGTATGGAAATCCCAGCAAAAACACTTCTGTGTTTTTGTTCCGTTTTAATTTGAGACAACAAATCTAGGCAGCGCTGTCTCTCTTAGAGTTGAGAAATTGATCATTCTGGGGAGTTTAGCTGCAGGAGAGCAGCAGTAACACAGTTGTAACAGAATGTTAGCTGCTAGAAATGGGTAAGCTGAAAGGATCCCGAGCTAATAGATCTGTGGGGAGAGTTCTTCCCAGGGTCAGACACACAGGTCTGTGGGTAGAGTCAGTGAAGATGCATCAAGAACGCCTATAATGATCGAGGCTGCTCACATTTCTGAGCATGTACCTTCCCCCCCTCCCCAGCTCAGCAGAATGACGCATGTCTCAAATCCAGCACCTGCTTCCACACAATGATTTGGAAATGTCCCCTGCTACCTATGAAGTAAGTGTAAAAACACTATGAAAATGCAGCTTTTTTTATAAAAGGGAAGGAGGAACAGAAGAAGTGTCACTTTGAACTGAGCTGCAAGGGAAGCTGCCAGTGTAGATTTCAGGTCTGCAGCTCAGTGGTTGCGGAGCAAGGAGCATTTGGGGAAAAAAAAAGCCATCAAACACCTCCCCACCCAAAACGAAACTCCAGCTCTTGTTCTTTGAAAATAAATGACCCCAGCAGTTCAATTCACTCCTGCTGAACTGGAGGCTTCTGGGACTCACTGCAAGTCTCACATTGACGTCAGCAAGTGCAAAAGTAAATCTCAGCTGGCTCTGATAAATGGTGCTGCTAATTGAATTAGAGAGCACTCCAAGCCACCAGCTAATTATGCTCCTCAGGAAGCTGCTTTGCCAAGGTCCATTTAATTCTATATTGGCTGAGCACTCCAAATCTGGCACAGAAAAGGGGAAATATATTACAGCTCCCCACTGAGGAGCACATATTTTCCAGCTCTTCAGGCTGAGCTGTCTGCTTGCTCCAAACGCTTGGGTTTTCCATCAAAAAAATTATTCTTAGTGCAAAATTAATGATTCGGTCACCTTGTTCTAGCATATCATTACCCTGGTTTGATAAGAGACTCTGTCTCATTCCCTTTAATGGTGCTTTCCTCCATGTTACATGAAATGTTTTCCCTACTTTTGTTTTACAAGTAGCTGAATTACTTCTTAGGTGCATGGTTGGTACAAAATTTAACACCTAGAGGAAGTACAAATGTTAATGGGTTTTCAGAGAGCTTTGATCATGAGCTTCCTATGTATGCCCTTAGCTAGAAGGTACTAGGTCCTGCCCATGCGGCAGAGATTCAACTTCTTCCTGCCTCTTCTTTCTGCCATTCCCTTCTCTTCTTCCTTCTCATGCTTCTTTCTGAATTCTGCTGTCACTGTGGTAAGAAGTTCACATTACAAGATGCAGTTAGGAAGAATCTCCCACCACTACATGTATCTAACTGCTTCCATTCCCTGTCAGTCTATGAGCTTGGGAGGGTGGACTTGAACATCTTCACTTAGTAGTCCTCACTTCTGTTCCAGAAGAGCCTCCACTGGCATTAGTAGAATAGGACTGTTGAGTTGCTTTCTCCTGAAGTCCAATAGGTAATTGACAGAAATACGCTTAGCATCAAATAGCACTGTGGTTCCAGCTCTGCTGGGCCTACTGGTAAATGTGCGCCTCTGTCCTAACTGGGAGCTGCTCTGGGTGCTGCAGCAGTTGCTCCCCTAGAGACCAAAAAACTGGCAAAGAATTCAGACTCCCCCTGGAATGTGGAATACCTCCCATGTCTGGAGCACAGCAAGAGCTGGGAAGAATTTGCCTGTTGCCTGGCTCCAGCCTGGAGCCCACCACTGAAAGAGACTTGCAGCATCAATGTTCCAGTAGCATTGCACTAGACCTTTGGCTACACAGCTTGGAGTGATTGTGGCCTTGATCTTGCTACCAACATGCTGCTTGGGAGCTCTATGCTGATTAAGGCTACACACATGCACAGTCTCTGGGGGACAAATTTAGAATCAAATGCAAATAGAACATTATATATATTCACTGTCATCTGTCATCCCAACCCTTTCCATGTGCCATCTGTTGTCTGAGGTTGCTGAGCCTGACGAAGTGAGGTGACAGGAGGTAAAGGTTCTCTGTCTGATTTTAAAGCTCTGTCATGACCTCCTGAGCTGTAGGTGCCTCAGCAACCATGGTTCTCTTATGGCTGCTGATGAGAGCAGGCATCCAGGGCTTTGTTACTGCGTAGTTACCAGCAGCAGAGAGAGCAGCCTTGTGCTTGTGTCCAGTCTGAGTGTCTTTTCAGTGACAAAGTTGCTGCTGAACAAATACAAAGGCTGACCTTATAGCTGTGGAGCGGATATGTTGGTGCTACCATTTACCATGCCGTATTCAGGGTTTCGTGTTTTTATATCTGAGATGTGATTACCTGAGCACATAAGCATTACTATTTTTAAGATGCCTCTTTTATTTTCTGTTGCCTTTTTTTAACCTGTGTCCTTAGGCTGGGTAATTGGAACCAATGTAAACTGTTCCCTTTTCACCTTTGTAAGTCTTGTTAGTGAAGAGTCATTTTGCTATGGCACCAGCAGCCTGACTAGCTAACACCTGGTAGAAACCAAGAACTCCTTGTGGAATTGACAGTTTGAGTAATACATCATTTCACCTTGAAGAGCAGGGTGAACTTCACTTTTGGGGTCTCTGGCTGAATGAGATTTACAGCTCTCCATTCTTGGAGCATGTACTTCTTGTTTTAGGGGAGGAGTGCAGGAATGTAGATCAGCTGTGACCTTTATACACCAATTCACTGTATTGTTATTTGTCATGAGTGCCTTGGCATTATGTATGACATCCACTGGTGGGAAGAGCAGCTATCTTTCTGCTCTGCATTTCTCGTCATTTTCCACCCTTGGTATTTTTTTCCATCAGTCATTCCTGCCTCTCCTTTTTTGATCTTATTTTTACCAATAGTATTTTCCCCGCCCATTTCACTGCTAAGATAAACTGTGAAACGGTGAACACTGACATTGAAATTGCTGCTAATAAGGGCTGAGTTGCCGGCAAAGTTAAGAGCATGCGGAGAGCTTTCATTGCTCAGAGTTGTTATTTCAGGCTGTATGCAAACTCAGGATGGTTACACTGAGCTGACTTATTTGGAAGGAGATTTTTTGCTACTGCCAGCACCTGGAATATCCTTTTGTTCTAGAAAGCAAAGCTGAATCCTGCACATTCTGGACCTATGCCATAAAGACCATGTGAGCACAACCATGTGAGCTGCATTGGGCCTATATTTCAGAATACCAACAAGTAAGAGGTATAGGGAGTGTTTCTCTCAAAAGGTATAAAGAAGAGGAAGTACAGACTGGATAGCAGTGTTTCTGCAGAGCTGTGAGAGGCACCAGCACTGAGGATAAACACACGCACTTAGTTGCGTTGCACCAGCAATCAGACTCACCATTACTGGGTGCCCACTGTGTCGTACAGTGCTGGCCTGGGCAGATATGTAGATGCATCCAGGTCAAGGGGAGGATGTGAACTTGGTGCTGTTGTCTGACTGCAGGCAGCTCTATGACTGGACTGAGCGACTGAAAGCATTTTCAGTGCTACAGACTGTATACTCAGGACCTCAGCCTCAGCTGATGGTGCTGCCTTCCTCTCTGTCCCTGAGCTAAACCACACAAGGCTAATTCAACAAATTATTTCATCTTAACCCAAGCACACACCCAGAGCTCTGGGGAATTGTGCTAGTTTCTGTCCCTTTCTTATAATGTAGCAGCAAGCTGGTACTCTACCTTAGTTTTCATTTTCCTTGTTTTAAACAGCATCCCAAGCAGCTTGAACACAGTTGCTTTTTCTTGTTTTTCTTTCTTTTCTTTTTCTTTGCTAAAGGGAATTGAAATGAAACCACACCATTCACAGAGAGCAGCCATGATAGCAATGGTGGGTTGTTAGACTCAGAGGAGGAGATGCCAGGGTAAGTTCAGCCATGACATGATGTTCTTTAGCCACAAGGGATGGAGGAGGAAACTCAAGCACTTGTTTTCAAATGGATGCCTTTGCTTCTAGTGACTGGAGGGAGGGCTGACCTCCAATTTACAGGCACAAGGAAATGACAGCTGCAAAAAATGTTCCTTGTTCAGAATACACCAAAATTACCATCTTCTGCCTAGTTATTTGCTACTAACATGCTTTGAACATGTTCCTGATTCCAGCACCTCAGGAATTCACAAAGAGCAACCATTTCCAGTGATTCTTTTATTTAGGGACTTTGCTGGGTGCTTTGCAATTTATAAAGGGCCTAAGCATTATCACTGAGCTTTTTGTTCTTCAAAGTGAAGCAATCAGCATTTTTATATCCTAAAGCACAAGCTGAGCGCTTGGCAAAAAGCAGGCTTACAAGATGCTGGATGTTGAAAGGAGGCAGAGTCTCACAGTTAGAAGTGGGACTTGTCAATTTTAGTAATTCAGACTTGCTTAGTCTCTCTGAGGTTAGACAATACTTTCTGCCTCAGTTTCCCCTCTCCAGTGTGGCAAGAATACTGCTTTGTCTGTCACTTTGTCTTTCTAAAGAGGGAACATTTCAATTGAAAAATGCCTTGCTTTGTGCTTGTATGGCATCTTATGTAACAGGACCCTGCTGCTGAGTGGTGCTATGCCAATGCAAGTAGATACCACCAGTCTTTTCCTGGACGGTCTTTTACTCCAAGTTGCAGGAGATCAGGAGCTGCTTGTTTTCAGATGAATTACAGTAAGGCTATCTAAGAACCCTGGGAGCCTCCGGGGAGATGTAGTTCACAGTGGCAGTTCCTGCCATTGTTTTTTAGACTGCATTTTTGAAAGATATCCACTGCTGCCTTATAATAAGCAAACAAAACACAATTCATCTTTCTTCTGAAAAAGTGACTTGAGTTGGATGTCCAGAACCTTGGCAAAGCTGTGTGAATTGCAGTGACCAGCAAGTACATGCTGGATGTGTGTACCGTCCCTGACCACTTAGCATGCTGCAAATCAAATTTGAGTGCTGGTGCTGCTTTTCCAAGATTTATGGGGATGGAATTAGACTTATGTCTGTCAAGGGTTGATAGTTTACCAATAAGTTGATCTTAAAAAGAGATAAGCATCAATGCTGAGGAAGCAAGACTGCCCCAGCCTGGATTTCAGTAAGTTGCTCAAATTTTTGAAGCTTCTAGCAAGGTTCAGTGCTGCTGCTGAAGGACATTATATTCGTCCGCTTCACATTTAAACCTGGATTTTCTATTAGTTTGCTCAGTGAGAGAATACATGCATTTAAAATGTACTTAGCTAGCACAGTTCCAGCAATTAGCAACCAAACAAAAGGTACTAATTTGATGCAGCCATTAAACCCTCCATGCTTGAGTACTCCATTGGTCCAATTGTTGCAAAGTGCTGTGAAATGCCAGCTCCCAGCACTAGCAGGGCATGGAGTCAATGCTGGCAGCCTGCAGCAAACTGCCTTGTAGGCTTTAGAGCAGTCCATCCCTCTTTAATTCAATACCCTCAACAGAAGATCAGCACAAGAGCAAAACTTCAAAATGCCAGTACCCATCAAAGCTTCTGTCTGCCCTTCAGACATGCGTGGAGGAATAGGCAGCCAGAAAGATTGGATAGAAAAGAGGAGATGCCAGGAGCTAAATGCAGCCTTGCTATCTTTCACTTTCATAGCGTGCCCTGAGGAACAGGAGGCCTGCCTGTCTATGATACCAAAGGCCCACAGGGCTGTACTGTCTGCTTTTTGGATAGTGGTATCTGGGATCTAAGTTTCTTTCGATAATTACAACACCTTCCTGCCCTCTCTCCCCCTTAATCCTACTGGAATGGATCGTGGGCAAGCTGAAGAACTGGGCAAGCTGCTGCACTTAAACTGGTGATGCTGGCATAAACCAGCTTTGGTCCCACCGACAAAGAGAAAATGGGACTGGGCTTCATATGCCTGAACCATTAGCATTCCTCATGTCACTGACTCACCAGCCCAAATCTTTTGCAAAGCCTCATTTGTATCATTTTGAACATACTGGCAAATGAGCGCTTTAAGGATGATTTGTTTTTCCTTTCTGGTTTCAGGTCCTCAAAGCTGCTGCGTGCATTCTACGTCCCTCTCCTCTCAGAACAGTACACGTGGTATGCAAACTATACTATTCTGAAATCCCGGAGGTCGAAGCAAACCAGGAAAAAAACGGGAGGCTAGCAACACACCTGGGCAACAAAACCAAAAGCATCCACTGACACTCTTGGACAGCTGCCTAAGCCATCTTCAGTTCTCTTTTTGAAAGATTGCACTTGTAAGATTCACTAATAAAGATTTCCCATGAAGTGATTTTGTTCTGCAAGCTTCCAGCTGTAAAAAGGGTGCATCATCTGCTTTCAGTTCTCAGTGTCAGGTCTCTGCTCTGCCTACACAGAACATATTGGTAAGAAACCATTTGAAAATCCAGCAGCCACCTACGAATGTATTATCCCTGCTGCGTCCTGTGTTATTATCTATTACACCACAGAAGAGAAAAATGGAAAATAAAAAGGAATGACAGTATGAGGTTCTGCTCCAGGTTGCAGTCTGGCACTGGGAAAATCCAGCTCAGCCTCTGTCTCTCTCCCACCCCCCTCTTCCACTGTTCTCATCTGCTTAAGTAGTGCCCACCTTTTCCTAGGGAACTTTTTCAGATAACAATGTTTAGGAAATTTTTTTTTTTTTTTTTTTAAGAAAAAGGAAGGGGAAAAGAGGAAAACACCTGAGAGACAATTAACTGAAATGCAGTGAATCTCAAGGAATGAAGTAGTGTGCACCACAGAGAAATAGCCTAAAGTTGCCTTGTCCAGGAGACACTTTCAAGGATAAACCTGTGCTTTTGGGAGAAGAAAACCCCAAACTTAGGGGTTGAGCCAATTATCTGTTTTATATGGGATCAGAGCATTTTTGTTATCTGTGAAACCAAGGGTTTGTTTGCTATTTATAATAATTTTTTAAAGATACCTGTAATATCCTTTGAATTCTAGACTACAGCATCTTAAAATTTCTGGAATCATCCAGAGAGGAGAAGGATTAATTTTTTTTTTCAGTTCTGTTTCCCAGAATAGACAGTATGTGTTACATTGGTCCAATATGCTTCAGAGCAATGCTGTATGTATTATATCTCCATTTTTAGAACATGCAGTATCACAAGCTAGATGAAGGGAGTTGTTTTCACTCACATCCTTGGAACTTGTGGGGTTGGCATGAGATGGAGCAGAGAGGAAGTTCCCTTTGCAGAAAGGCTGCACATGCTCTATGCCCCACTGTGACTGTGATTAGATTGGTCTGTGTGTGCAGTGACAGAGTGCCAGAGCAGGTGGATCAGGAAGCAGATTTGTATGTTTGGAAGCTGTTGGGATCCAAACAGAAAAGCACATGCAGATACACATGAGGATACATGTGTTGGTCCAGGTGTAGAATGCAGTGCTTGGCAGATCTCTAGGCCAGTCTGCAGGTTAACAGCTGAGCAGGATGGGAAGGGCAAGCTGTACCAACGGGGCTGTTAGCTAACATCATACTACTGAGACAAAGCAGGAGGAGCTGGATGAGCAACAAGGCATGGGCTGAATCATAAGAGAAACTTCAGAAACATAGGGAGAGGTGTTCTGAATCCCCTGCATTTCAAGGAGGAGTTTTTTTAACAGCATTGTGCTCTATTGGAAACACAGCTTATAAAGTGCAAAACATGATAAGAGCAAACAGTGCGCTGCTTCATTGTCTGGATGATTACAGCATGGAGAATGCAGTTCCCTTCCATTGCACCCCCACTGTATGGAGCAGCAGTTTGAAGCTGAGACCCTGAATTCAGACTTTGAAGGCTTAGGGAACCATCTGCGGTGTCTAAGTCTTGACTCTCTTCAGAGAGATGGATTTCACCCTGTGCGAGTATCACCCTTCATAAGAGTCAAATGTGGAGCTTCAAGGTTTTCAGCCAAGCAACTGGTGTCCTGGGTGAGTTGGTCTGGAAGGTCAGAGTCACACTGCAGATCAGTGTTGTAGTGTCTGTGCTCATAGTATTCCCCCACCTCCCTCCAGCCGGCTCTACCCCTCATAAAAGTTTACATGTGTTGAACAGGGCTCTACAGTGCCAGTAAATCAAAACCAAAACTCTTGCCCTGCTTGTTGCCTCTCCCCTTGCTAATCCCTGACCTTAAATCAAATAAACAAATGCAGTTAAAGAACCAATTGCACCTCTCTCTGGTGCTGTTTGTGTGACACTTCCATGCTGTCATAGCCCATAACCTCATGTTTAACGTGAAAAGACAGTGCAGTAAATAACTGTTTTGAATGACTGTGGCTGCTCCACCTTCCTCTCCAGTTTGATTCCTGTTTTGTGGTGGTGGTGGGAGACTGATAACTTGAAAATAATTAGGAGTTATTCCTGTTTTCCAGAGGAATGCGGCAAATGTTTGGTTCCAGGTCGTAAATGCAGGTGCAGCTACGCGTAGTGGACAGCTGGACAGCTTTGAGTTCCAGAGTTTCAAATCAAGGCAGGGACTCCATTTTGCTGCTTACCATGCAAACAGGTGGAGTTAGTCCTGCCACCTGGAGAATTTGCAGGCTAAAGAGATGAGGCAGAAAAAGGGAGGGTTGTTATTGTTGGCAAGAGTAGATCACATTTTAATGCTGATTTCAGGAGGAAGTTGGGAGTCTCAGTGCTGCAAAGATCTTGACCCAACAACTCATTTAATGTCACACATGGAGTCTGCCTACAAGTTGTTTCTCATCTAGTGTCTTTGGCACAGAACCAGCCTTCCTGGCAGCAGGTAAAGGAGCCAGGGCCTCTCTTCCTTTAGTCCCTGCTAATGCACAATTGTTGTCATGGGTAGTGCTATGGGGCAGCCAGATTGTAGCATAGAGGCAATCTATCAATCCCAGCTGAGACCACTGGGAATAAGAAGGTGAAGTTGCTGCTAATGGTGTTTTCATCATAAAGACTGAGCCATAGGTGAGATTTCTGATAGGAAATGCTAAGGCTCCCCTCATCTTTTCATAATTCACAAGTCAGGACTGTTGCACTCTGTGCAGTGCTGAGATGAAGGAATAAGCCATCAATAACAAGAAGATTGCTAGTAAATAAACAGATGGAGTGAGCAGTACAAGTCCAAGGAGTATGTGCATCTGGTCCTGAGCAAGAGACTGCAAGAATTGCCAGCCTGGCTCAGGTTTAACTGGATGAAGGATCTTCTTTTTGAATGCAGATGTGCACCAAAAGTTGGAGCTGCATCCAAAACAAAACATTTTTGAAGGCATTTTGTTGTTTACTTTTCTGGTTTTGTTAGCAAGCCTGAGGGAGGGACTTCCAATTTTTTTTTTTTCTTTTCTTTTTGCTTTGACCCTAATTAACGCAAATGTATGATCTCATTGTAGGAGGGATGCTTGGGGCAGCTAATTTATGGTCTGTATTAAAAAATAAATAAAGTCTTGTGGTTTGTGAACTTGTGGGTAAAGGGTCAAACCACAAATTGCTGATCTGCCTCAGCTGGATTCCCTTCCTAGAGTTTGCCTTGGGCAGAGAGGGGTGTTGTGACCAAACCTGTTGAGTAGCACATCAGGATTGTGTAGGCAATCCACCTTTGTCTCCTTTCTGTCTTTGGAGGAAGGGCTCTTCCTATTATTCTGGCTGGTTCTGAAAAGAAGGTATCTAGATGGCTTTCTGCAGTGCTGCTAGTGTCTGACCTGACACAGTGACAGAAGCTGGTTTCTTGACAGAACCATGGATGGGCACAACCTTGCGGTCATGACTGTGGCTAGATCAGGTGTCTTGCATGAAGCTGAGAGATGGCGCAAGACACTCGCAGTTGGTTGGAGAATGTACAGGGGTTACAGTATTCCTAACCTCCTCTTTGCTGGCAGTATTTCTCCACCTTTAAATTGAGGCTGAGAGCACTGCAGGTTGGACAAGTGCTGCTGTGAAATACTGGGACCCAGTAAATTTCATCTTGTCTGAGCTCATCCAGTCTTTGCAACAAGGAGCACTGAGGTGGAGAGTCCCTGAGGAAGTGCCAGCAATGAGACAGATTGACAGTCTCAGAAATAGGCTGAGGGAAGTCACGATTTCCACAGAACTATTTTTTCCTGCTTGTCTGCTGCAGCAGGATTTAAGGTCCATTTCAGTTTTGCTCCTGCTTTTTCTGCCTGTTCCTGAGGTTCAGCTGCAACCTGCTCCAAAGGCAGGCGTATGTGTAAGCTGGTCGTCTCCACCTAGGGCTCTGCCTGGGCTCAGGGGCACGTCAGAGGAGGGCACTCCTGGACTCAAACATGTTTCCAAGCATGTTCAATGCAAATTGCTCTTTTTTGAAAGGAAAACGAAAAGGACACTGCATCTCCACAGATGTGATACTTAAGGTTTCCTTGACTCAGGTTCTTCTTCCTGTTCAAAGTTTTTTTTCTTCTTTCTGTAGGAAAATTATTTGAAATAATGTACTCTCTCAGAAGCCAGGAGCTGAGACTGTGTGTGAAGAAGTAGGGGCAAAGGAGTTGAGGTGTGTGGAGCAGATACCTTGGACATGAGTAACAGTGAATAAAATGTTGAGGGCTGCATGTAGGCTGAGAGGGCTTCAGGCTGGCTTAGCTGGGAATGCCACGGGCTAGCTTTCAGGTGTGACTGGCAGGTCTGCATGGGAGCTGGTTGTTCTAGGACAGATTTATGGCATGCTAGCAGCTGGTCTGTCGTATCTAGAGTGCAGCTGCTGTTTGACAACTCTTCTCTCCATAGGGATGGGGAAGCACTTTCACTTGCCATGTTGCATTGGTGGGCGGAGTTATTTCCAAAGCAGACTCTGCATCCTCTGAGTGATACTGAAGGGACCGGACTGAAGTTTGGTACCTGGGACAGTGATGGGCAGTGTCAACAACAGCTGTTTCCTCTCCCCTATTCCTCTGCCTTGTCTCTAGTTAGCCTAATGCTTAGTTCTTAGTTGTGGCCTTACTGGTAACAGCTCTTTCCTTGCTAATTGTACTAATCTAAGAAGTAGAGATTATCTTAGTATTTGAGTCCACCTCACATCCAACAAAAGGTATCGAGTTAGTAGGTTGTGTTTTTATTTTGTTGCTGTAAGAAGGGCTCAAACTAGCAGTGGAGAGAGGCCCTGGTAATGACATTCTGCAGTTTTGCATTCCTAGCTCTCCCGGCACTGCTGGAGGAAAGAGCTGTGAACTTCTTTCTCCTCCAGCATCTGTCAGAACCTGAGCATTATCGCAGCCCTGCTGAGATTCAGCGCATGACCCCGTGAATAACTGCACATGTCTCTATCCGCTCGCCTGGAGAGGTACTAATGAGGCCCCATCTGTCTGCTTTGCAAATTCCAGCTATGTCTGCTAAGCAGCGAAAAAAGGTCAGGGTGGACGTGCAGTGAGAGAGCATCATGGCCTAGCAGGACTCTTGATCAATGCCTTCCTGCCCAGTTCTTCATCCAGAGGGTAACTGCTGTGCAAGACTGGAGAACTGCAGCCAGGACTGGACAGAGGTGCATTTTGTTGTGGGATCAGTGAAGAGGCAGGGTCTGAGGCTGGATGCAGAGGCGGAGACTCCCTGGTCTCCTCCAAACAAGTGCATATGACTGGATGCCTGACTAGAGACTAGACAAGAGAGCCAGCAGCCTGGGTTCTCATGCAATACTGTCACTCACTTGTCCTGTAACTCCATGAATCCTGCTTGGGAGGTGAATTACTAGGTAAATGTTTAAACATGATTGACAAAACAGGCTTCAGACAACTTTTTCTAGAAAGGGACAAGCTTCTCTGTCTTCCACCCAGCACAGAGAAGGCTGCTCTGGCCTTCTCTGGTTTCTAATAGTCTGCGTGACATTGTAGCACTTGTCCTGCCTGGAGTGCGCAAAGAGGTGTTCTCTGGGAAGTTTCCTCTGTCCTTTGTTGAAATGGGCTGGTTGGAAAGACTGTCTAGCGGAGAGCAGGGTGGAGAGCTGATCACTGCAATTATTTTGCCTCAGAACATGCTGTCCAGGTGCTGCCCTATGCTGCAGAGCCCAGCCCTGTTTTCTCCTTCATACAGAGGCAGCTGGTGTGACCTTTCCTTTTTAAATCCTCCCCTCCTACTTGGCTGGGGAAGCTGCACTTTCAACACATTGTGTCTGAGTCAGCAAGAAACAACAACGGGGCTGCTGGATGTGGTTTTTGTGGTAAATTCATAAGCAGTTGCCCATGCTACCAGGTCTGGTTTGAGACCAGCCCAGTGGTCAAGGCATAGTAGCAGCAGTCTTGTCTTTGACTTGGGTTTTCACCTTGATTTTGGGACAGGTAGCTTTCCACATCCCTGACGTTCTTTTCCACTGCTGCAAAATATTTGAGGCAGGTGCAGTCCTTGCCCACATTTCACAGCGCATTGCACCATGGTTCCTGGACTCTGCTCAGTGCTGCTGCAGGTGTGAGAAACCAAAGGGTCAAAGCAAGAGGTGTCATTATCAGGCTCCCTGGCTTCTTACCTTTCTGTTTCAAGAGAGGGAGTGGGTGGTTGGCTTTCCCTGGGAGGAGGCTTTTATACTTCTGCACAGCCCAGTTTGCTCCAGCATCTCTGCTGGCTCTGACTGCACCTCTGAAGAGACAGAACCTGTTGGTACCCTACTGGCTTGAACCCACTGCAGCTGGACTCAGGCCCTCCTCTAACTCACAGCTTCTTGAGAATATGCTCTGGGGACAGGCAGGAGCTTTCCAGCAGCTTTATGCAATGCTGTCTGAATCACGCAATAAACAAGTCCAAACCCTATTATTAGACTTTGGAAACTGCTGCCTTAGAGACAGGTTTGCTTATAAATATCCATTATTTTCTCTCTGGATCTTCACTAGGGAAGCTGGCACAAAAAGGGATCTCTGCTTCTCCGGAATCTGCCTGCCCCTGCTGTTATTATTGCTTCTTCCCACCTGAGCTCATCCTCCTTGCTTTTCCAGCCTCCCAAGTTCTAGCTGTGCTAATAAGACATCTGCTCCAATGTCAGCAGGGTGGCAAATGCCAGCTGTTTTGGAGGGTGACAGGAAAACACAAGTGATAAGCAACTGGGCAGAGCACTTGCCACGGTCACTGCAGTGTATAGGTATGCAAACCTGCTGCTTTGGTGGCTAAAGCAGAAGTACTGGGTCCAGTTCCCTGCTCAGCTCCAACAACACCCTGCATGACTGTGAGAAAGCCCCAATGCCTCATGAAACAGGGATGACAGCACTTCCTTTCTCTGCCTTGTTTGAGGAGGGACAGATTTAAGGCTTTCCAAAAGTCAGTGGAAATGCCGACTTCAACAAGCTTTGCAGCAGGCCTCTGGACTGCACAGGCTGTCTCGTAACGTGAATACATCTGGCCTAACAGGACTGCTGTCTCATTCAAGGCTGTTAGGTTTCCCATCCAAATGAAATAGCAGTCTTCTCCCCATGCCAAATCTACCCAGCACAGATTCCCCCAACTCTCCTGCCTGCCGGTGCTGCTGCTCTCTCTGCCTCTTTCAGTGGTTTGGCATGAGTACTTTTAGCTGTAAGGTGCTTTATCTTCCCTTGCAAAGCTGATTTTGTATCTTGTGCATGCACTATTTGCTCCAGGGAATTGGGTTCAGCTTTCTGTCAGAACCCAGGGCTCCTCTTCTTACCTACACTTGTTAGGTAATGCTCTGCTATACATAAAAGCCCCAAAGCTGCTCAGACTGCACCCTGTGTCATTCTCTCTATAAACTGGGGCAAGCACAGAATAGCCAGAACATGCCGTAGGCTTGGAGAAGGGATAAAGGAGGTATTTTTAAAACGATTAAAGAAATGGCCAGCTCCCCTCCAGTGGCTGTTGCTGTTAAGGGTGTGGGGAGGGCTGGTGTGGGAGCTAAAATCTCAAAAACATTTCTCATTCTTTCTCTAGGTGACTGCCTTGCAGCCCTGCATTACCTCTGTTTCTTCTAGCTGAGCCTGGCAAAACAGGTCTGTCTACCAGGTTGGGCAGTACACTCTGCAGTGCAAACACAACACTTGTCATGTTGCCATGCTCCGCACACCCTGAGGCCTGCTTTGCAAACAGCTGGAGCCAGTGCCTGGTGCTGCATCCCTAGTGCAGTGAGGAGGTGAGAGGGAGGAGACAGTATTGCATGTCTCCAGTTAGCTACCTGTGCATCTGTTTGCTGGGGTCCTCTTTCTACATATCTTCTTTGCCTGCAGATATGTCTTCGTCAGGGGAGTGTTCAGAGAACTCGAAGGCTTCTCTCCTCTTTGACACAGGGATGGGTGTAGAAGGCAATGGGTAGTGTCTTTAAGGAGACGGGGTGCTCGGATCACTCACCAAGTGACACCAGGGAGATTTAGAGAGAAATGTGTACAGCTGTCTGGCCTAAGCCAGTTATACTGGGTACCAGGCAGAAACTAATGGCTTCCATGAAGAAGGAGAGTGATGCAGGGCTATAAATCTCTGCCTCAGGCTTGCTGGTGAATTCCAGGGAGTGGCAGAGCAGAGGGGGTGGCAGAGGTGAAAGAGCAAAGGGAGGATGTGTGTAAGGTGTAGCATTAGGAAGAGGCATTTGTAGTTTTTCAGCCAGATATATACAGTGAGGGTGGTGTAAGGCATAGAGACTGCAGGGGAGACAGGACAGGAGGTGGAACCATGTGGAAGCAGAGGTGTGCTTGTGTGAAGGAATTATGTTGGCTGAGGCATCTGAGGGAAAGAGTTGGAGGACCAGCCCCGCAGAAAACATGTTCATTTCCACTCAGCTTCCAAGCATTTTTATGATCCTTCAACTTTTCTTGCTTTCCATACAGCATCCTCTGCAGGCTGGTGGTCAGTGGTGGCAGCTCTAGGAGATGGGGACAGCAGTTTGCAAAAGATCTTTATTCTTCTTCAGTTCTGTTAGGATGGTCTGCCTTTGGAGGCCATGGCCGACAGAAGCTCATATAAGGAATTGGGATCACAACTAACAGCTGGGAATCTCTGTTTTAAGCTTCCTCCCTTCCAGCCCCAAGGCACTGGGTCCCTGGTGGGAACCTTGCTGAGTTTCACCACCCCACTCCGGCTGGGAAACGCATCTCCAGCCTCTTCCTCAGGCCCCCAGGAGAGGGCACCGTGCTCCACCAGAAGTGGGGAGAGACGGGGTCTTCAGGGCTGCCTGCTGGGCTGAAATTCTTGGGGATGGGGTGGGGAATTGGGGTTTTTGCTACAGGTAAGACCTTGGGTTTCAGGACTGCAACCTTGCAGTTGTGTGGCAAGGCTGACCTTGCTGGGATCCCACTGGGAGAGGGGGAGGAGGTCAGCAGCTGACGCCTGGGTGTTTTCTCTCCAGAGGGACAAATTATAATAGAGCTCCCTGCCGCTATGCTCTGATAGCCTGCTCCTGGCCTCCAGCACTTTTGTGCTCTGGCCTGAGGACACATCACAGGAGGATGCAAGATGCTCCTGGAGGGGCTCAAGCCGGCAGCTGGGCTCTGGTGCTGTGTGGAGACAGGGCCTGGAGGGCTCTTCCTACACAGGTGGGCAGCAGGCTATGCCCAGCATGCTGGGCAGGCAGGTCATTGCACCCTCCTCTCTGTAGGGTT
Organism: Harpia harpyja; assembly: GCF_026419915.1. NCBI lineage: Eukaryota > Metazoa > Chordata > Aves > Accipitriformes > Accipitridae > Harpia > Harpia harpyja. The sequence continues at coordinate 45,177,066 of NC_068943.1, read as the reverse complement.
GCACAACCCCTTCAGTAGGGTTGTGAAGGAGGAGGTGATGCTGACTGTTGTTCTCCCTCTCTGCAACCACAATTATGTATCCCTTGTTGCTATGATAGCAGTGAAGTTTCAGTTTAGTTGGTTCAGGTGGCTTTATGGCAGCCAGACCCTGAATGAAGAGGATGCACCAGCCCTTCCTCAGGGGGTGCAGAAGTGCTCATAGCTGGAGAGGGGGAACATCCCTCTCTTTACATCCCTAGGGTAGTCTCCTGCACTATGATCAGCTTTCCAGAACACACTGTTCCTCCTTGTTGTTTCAGTAGCTTCTGTAAAGTCCTATCGTTGTGATGGTCCTGTCTGTGAGATTGTAATACAGCTAGCTTGTGTGTGTGTCTGAGCATCCCACCAAACATCACTCAGGTCTCCTGTTCCATCACAGGTATGCATCTCTGGCCTTAGTTGGTCAAGGTAAGTAAGCACTGTGCTGCCTGTTGCATGGGGCAGTCTGAACCCAGCCTGCACCTGGCATGCATGAGGCTAGGGAGCTGCAGACTTCTCACCTTCAAATCCTGGGTGCTGGACTGAGTGAGAGCAGAGTGCCTTGCCTGAAATCTTGCAGTCAGTGGAAGAGTTTTGAGCATATGTGTGTGCACATGTTGAATTCCTGTGCAAGTTGGACTGCTGCCTGGCTGGGCGAGAGCCTCCTCCACTGCCTGTGGAGTGTGTGGTGCGCTTTCCAGATTTCTACAGACATTTAAAGCCACACACTATTGATAGTACAACCAGGCAGGGTGGGAGATGGAGGTGCTGAACAAGCAGGGAGTGAGGAAACTTGATGCCACCCCACCATGCTGAGACTTTCCCTTCTCCCTTCCTCAGGGATTGCTGATGGTCCCTTTGCTACTGTGCACAAGAAATTAAAAGCTAAACCAGGGCCTTTGGGCAAAGCAAGTCCCCTCCCATTCTTAAAGCAACCCAGAAAACTTTCCTGCCTAACTGGGATTATTTCTGGATCTCATTTTCTCTAGAGAGTTGACACTTATCGATAGATAATCCATGTCTGTAAGGAAAACTAATGATGAATTGCTTCCTTTCAATTAGGCTCCCTGTTCTCTATCTTGCAGAATTTGCTAACAAATATATTATCTTTCTGGCAGTCCAAAATAAATAGTTGGCCTCATGTGGGAGCTGGTGCAGAATGCAAGGCTGTACTTGTCTTCACCAGCACTAACAGGCCTGGAGATGGGAGTCATTGTGAAGGAATAGATGCAATCCTCATTTACTTTTTTGGCCACAGACAGGTGAGAGGGAATAGTAGTAACTTAGGCAGAGAAGAAATGGGTGGTCTGATTTCTACATTGTGTGAGAATGTGGAGAACAAGGCAGAACTTCTAAGTGTAGGACCTTTTTTTTTTTTTTTGACATCATAAAAACTCCCTGGAATTTTGGCTACAGCATATATTCCATGGTGTTCAGGCAGGAAGGTGTTTTCTCCTAAACACAGGGAAAGAAAAGATTACAGGGAGCTTACCAACAGCCTCGGGGTTAATGGGACTTCCTCTTAAATGTCAGTTATGGTCTAACATGCCTGCTGCATTAAAGATTTACAGGAATAGCAGTGTGTATGTGTCTGAGCTTTCATCGTGAGAGCGGCTGTGATGTCTGTGAGAGTCAGATGACTCTAGAGCTGTGTTACAACTCCCAAAAGCCTTCTTTTACTTTGGCTGTCTGGTAGTCACCACGTAGGGCACTCCAATTACACTAGTAAAGGACTGTGCATGAGAAGGACTGTGAATTTTAGTGTTTTTTACTGGTGAGTTCACAGATGCATTTCTGTGGACTTTGTACCTAACAGTGGGGTGATGAAAATTGTTGATGTGCTTTTGTGCTTGGTCTTCATGCCCTAAATAGGTTTGGCCAGTTCTCCATCAGCTGACTGAAATGCTGATGGTGCTTGGACAGCAAATACTGCTAAGGAAAGCTGGTGCAGGCAAAAGCTGAGTCATTCAACCTCTTGAAAGGACTCCTTGACAAAAGAGGGCAGACCAGTGTCCAACATCTGTCCAGGAGGAGCTGGGTTTAGTTTCCTGCTCTGCTGGAGCACTTGATGTTTCTGGCAATCTGTCCTAACTCCATGGCCATCCTCCTCGGCTGGGACAGGGAGGTGTGCAGACAACCCAATCCTGCTTACCCTTGGTGTCATGTGAATTCCTTTTATGTTTTTAGCTTACTCTCTAGAGGCTGCAGACAGGCTCTGGGATTCCTTTGTTCATGAACAGAGCCATTGTGCAGATCAGCTGTCCAGTGCCACCTCCCAGAAATATTTGCTAAGAAACTTCCTTGTAGTGTTTTGTAAGCCCAGTGTGCTTGCTAACTTGTGAGGGCTTCTCCTCTGTGCCAGAACTGCCCTCACCAAAAAGGAGGATGAGCTGGCTTTTTCCAGTTAACCAGTCAATATTTACTCTTCCAGGCAAGCTGTTAAAATGCTGTTGCTCTCTTGTTTTGGTATTTGTTTCTCCTGTCTTGCTGGAATATCGCCCCAAAGTCTCCCACACTGGCAGCTCTTGTTTGTGTAGCAATGACATGTGGGCGTTCATAAAAGACAAGGTTGTGGGAGCCTTCCAATGATTGCCAGGTCATGTTTTCGTTTTCTGTTCTGAGTGAGGAGTGTGTTTCAGCCCATCTGCTTCAAGAAAGGCTGGAGTTTGGGAAGAGAAAGCCACAGGATCATTTAAATCCCAAGGTGAAATCTTGCCTCCACTAAAATCCATGAGAAAACTCCTGTTGACTTCAGTGGTGTTTATTTGCATCCTCTGTTATCAGGAGAGAGGCATCCCAGATCTGGTTTTGGCAATTCCCATCTCCCCAATTTCCTGTCTTCCTTTTTGTGCTGTATCACTGCATGCTGGGGCTGCAGCCCTAGTGTTCCCCTGCATGTCCAAGGCAGCACCCTGAAATGATGACTGAACACATAATAAAAAGTGAGACACTATCACCCTGCTGAGTATGAGGGGTCAGCCTGTGTCAGGGGCATCAGGAAAGCCCTGTCTCCTCTGTCCTTCAGTACAGTGATGCTGGTGTGCAGGTGGCTTGTCCCTCAGGCCTTTTGCTGAGTTCAGTTCAGCCAAGGCAAGAGTTATGAAGATAGTTCCACCTTAGACTGATAGAAATTAAGCTGGCACTCCTCTTCCATCTCCCCCTCGCCCTAAGAATTATAGCATGGTTTTGATCTGTAGTCTTAGAATGATTTTGTATTTGCTAGATGGAAGGATACATGGCATTGAAAGGATGTACAACTTGTATATGGTGATAAATCTCAACCTAAAGCTTTGTGCCACAGATCCATAATTCTCCCATGCAGACATGTTCTCAGCAGGATACTGGGGCATTCCTCTTCAAAACCCCAGGGCACAAATGTTTTTAAATGACATTTATTAAAACTGTTTGTGTGTTAATGCTTTCCCACAGAAAGTGACAAGTCTTTGGACTTTCAGATAACCGTGAGTCTTCCCGGTATAGAAAGGGAGCAGAGATGCCCTAAATTAAGAAAAACTCCTTTGAACATGTCTGAACAGATCAATGCAGAGAGTTTTCCACTCTGATACCATGTTTCTGGCAGTTGGCACTTAAGCCAGCTCCCATACAGAAAACATGTATCAAGTTAGCAAAGTGTTGCACCTGTAGTTTGCTGAGGCAGAGTGGTTAGGACAGTTCTGGAATAGGCAGCTCAGCACATGCACCGGAGGGGTCAGTTCTGGCTGCATTTTTCTATGCCATCAAGTCCTTTGCATGTGTACTGTAACCATGCTAAGTTGGGCTCTGGTGATGACAGTCCACACTTGCATTACTTACTTGCAGTGTAAAAGTAACAAGGATGCTCTCTAGCAATAGCTTTTTTGGAAGTCCTGATAGAAAACCTTGGCCAAACCCTGTCTTAATGGATTTTTTGTGTATGCACCACTTGGATATAACTTGTGTGTAACACTAGCTGGAGCTTTGTCACTGCCAGTCCTTGGTCTAGCAGTCCTCTATCTTTACGTTCAATTATTGTGACACTTAATTTCCTTATTACTGCAATTTCCTATAATGCCCAAGCATTTTTTTAAGAGAGGAATTACATTTGCTGCCCTACCTTTCAGTGCACTTGCTGTTGCCTTTCTGGTTCACTAACAAGAAGCTTGAAGATCTTCACTGTGCAAATTGTTTAGTTTGTCAAAGTTATTTGGCTCCAGTAAGAAACTTTTCTCCTCCACTAGTAGGGGAGAGCAGCATGGTCCTTAATTGCATTCTACAACTTAGCCAAGTGAAATCTATCTTTATGCCCCTGGAGCTGAAGCCAAAAAAAATACCCCCCACTGGTCCCTCATGCTTTGCAACTCCTCACTGAGTGAGCCTGTTTCCAAGTGCTTGTCTCTCCTGAGATTTGTAACCATGGGGTAGTTAGCTTGATGGAGGAGATTTAAAGCTCTTGCGTGCAGGAGAACTCCACATTGGTTTGAAGGGTGATTTGCACTAGTTTATCTTTGTTTAAAAGTCCAGGTAGACAAGACTGGAAAGAGTTTTAGTGAGAGAGGAAGAGGATGCCCTGGACAGTTCCCAAAACCATATCTCACTGGTGTGTATTATGTTTGTGTTGGTGGCTAGATACAAACCCCTGGCTTGTGACTAAAGGCACTGAACTCACTCAGGTCTAGAGTTTAACATACAACTTTCCTCCTGTGATAGGTTGTAAGTGTAAGTCCACACCATCACCTCCCATCTGTCTGGATGTACAGTAGCAATGGTATTCTTCCTTCTGATTGAGTATGAAAGCCTGAGACATTTCAGCCTCCCTGATCATTGCAGCTCCACTGGACTCCCCAGAAAGTCCTCTACAAAGTCACTTCAGTGCATCAGTTACCTCCCATTCTGTCCTCCAAACTCCAGTATGCCGTAAGGTCAAAAAACCTGTCCAGTGGTGTTGTGCTAACCAGCAGGGCTCCTTGTCCTTTGGCCAGTCTCATTGTCTGTTGCCAACTGCAGTCTCTGGCCTCAGAGAGTGAGCTCAGGACAACTGTGCCTTAGTCCTGTGTCTGTGTGGGGCTAACAGTTCTGGGATGGCTCTGCCTCAGAACTGTGAAAGTAGAAATTATTCGTAAAAAAGGTGTTCACTTGCTGGTACCTTTTGGTACCAGCTGGATTCATCTCTGTTGTTGGTAATTATTTGCTCAAATCATACCAATTCTAGTTTGGTTGGCTTCTGTTCTTCCCTTCTGTCCTTTGCACTTTTAACTATTTTGAGAAGTTTATTCAAAATCACAGGTTCATAAATTCTTACCCCTTGCTGATGGAGTCAAAAGTACAAGCCACGCAGGTTGGAGAGTGGGGAGAAAAAATCCTGGGAAGCCTTGAAGAGAGTCCTAGAAACTGTGTGGAAAATCATGGAACCTTTTCAGGTACTATTTATACCCTTGCAGGGGAGGGAGGGGATTAAAACTCATCGAGCCCCAAAGACAGGTTGTCGTGATTTTGTCTTTCAGTAGTGCAACTGGGAATGTGTTTCCCTAAACCTATCAGAGTATTAAAGCAACTGGGAATGTGTTTCCCTAAACCTATCAGAGTATTAAAGCCCCAATTAGACTGAATTTTATGAACGCAATGAGGACCATTTGCAGCAGCTGTGGGGCAAAGTGAAATAGGCATTGTTCGTGCAGCTGTGGAGTACACGGTTCTCCTCTTGCACAACTTCTGTTGCTTTGACTGCTTTATTCCAGAGAACTTGTATACCACAGCACTGGGAGCAATTTCACAAGCTAGAAAATCAGCTTCCAGTGCCTGCTCCCCTGGCAACATGGGCAGATTAGTTTGGTTGGAGGGAAAGGGATTCTCCACCTCTTACAGGTGTATGGTGTTAGGTAATAACTTAAGAAATGCTGTGGAACGTTTTTCTTGAAGGGAGACTTTTGGATGGTTACATTCCTTTGATGATAATTTACAAAGCTTAAGTGGAATTTTTCAGGTGATGCTGGGTTGACTTGGTGTGTGATTAATGAGCAATTATGAGTAGATATAAATAATAGTGGATTTAAGTATGTGTAGATGCTATAATTAAAAACTAATAATATTTATTAATATTTAATTATAGATTACAAAGGTTGCCATATAATTCTGTAGGACTTGACTGATATTCTTGGGGAGGGACCAGCTCCTCTGTTTAATTACAGCAGTGTCTAGGGAGTAAAACCCTGCCTAGACCACTGTTGGTCTTAATGTGTGAACTCGGTGGCTGGAGCCTAGTTAGCTTGCTGGGAAGTGCCTGGCTTTCATGATGGTGTCTTTCTGTAAGTACACTAGGTGTCTTTGCAAACAGAAAGGCAGGATGACCCCATAACAGGGCACTGTGGACACAAAAGGTTGTCTTAGAGCCTCTTTGCTCATAGTGTCTAGGACATACTCATGGAAGAAGGTGCTATGCACTCTGAGTAACATGTCAGACCTGGTGCTAAATGAAACGTCTTCAAAAGTGAAACAAGATGGTAAAGGTGGAGTGATGGGTAGAGGAGATAAGTAAGAATCTGGTTTGTAAATGCGGAAAATCTTTAATGCAATGGGTGCTTTATTCAGGCTGTGTGAATTCAGGTTGCCAAATGGAGCAAATGCTTTCTTTGCAAGGAAGGTTGAAATAGAATTTGTTCGTGTTTGCAAAGTTCTTTGCACTGTTGGCTAGAAAGTAGAGAATTTCAGTTTCTAGCACTAGCTCCTTTTCAAAGGTGGTTTCCGGCATGCTGGCTGGAGGGGAGGCATCTGGTAGTTCAACGTCACCAGGAAAATACAGCTCAGATGGGGCCAAACTACAGTAAATGGAATGGGGCCTTGTGTGTATGGTATGTGCCTCTCTGAATGCTGGCATGTACCTATTGAGAGCTCCTGGCACCTCCTACCTCTGGGATCTTGGCCAGAAGTGCACTTTGTATGAGATACAGCACAGGAGACTGCAGATTAGCAGCTTTCAGCTAGGTGCTTACTTTAGCAGTCAGGCTCCGCCAGATACTTAAAAACTTGTTACTGATAAAACAAGTAGGTAATTGCCTAATCCAGAGGGGAGGAGAGGTCAGGAAAGCGATGCGAAGAGAGGTTTTTACTGTCTTTGGGAGGGAAGCTGAGCCACAAAATGCCACAGTCTCCAGCAAGCGTAGTGGCAAAGTTGAGAAATTAAATGCATGTCTTATGAGTCCCAGCCTGGAGCTTTCTTGGATGAGGCTGCGCCACGTCCTGTTGAATGCAACATCCTGCCTTACAAAACAGTGGCAGCAAGGAGATTGAACACTTCTTGCATGGGAAATGACTTACTGACTGCAGATGGTTAAGTACCACTGGGGGAAGATGGACTTCAGGTGGTTGCAGCAGTCAAGGAAGCAGGACTACAGGAAAAATTCCCTGCTGCTCTGGAATGCTGCTCCCTACTTTCTTTGGGCTGCTGGGTCCCCATACAAGGCTCCAGTTTTCTCCATGTTTTCATATTGCTGATTGTCTCTAAAAGTTGGCATCTCTAAAGTCTTTTTAGAAGGAGACAATCCTAGATGCTGCAATCTATTTCCTAGATGCAAAAATATATAAGGAAGACACATGTATTTGCCTGTGTGCCAGCATCAATGATTCGTGAATGACTGAGCACCACACCTTCTGGAGGACAGGAGTTGCTGGAAAACTGAGCTCCTGTGCCCTTTTAGTAAGGACACCCTTGTAATGCTTTTTTTGCACAGCACCTGGGGGAGCAGAGGCTTTGGTGGGGCAGCTGAGTGCTCCTATGGCGTAAACATGCAGCTGTAACATTGCAGCAGAGCTGCTGGGCCCCAGGCTGCTGCAGCTATGTTCCCTTGCCAGCTGTAATTTGCTGGTACAATCCTGTATTGTCAGTCATCAGGTCCTAAGACTGAGAGATCCCCAGATGCTAAGTTCATCAGGTGAAGGCTTCAACTCCAGCACTCCTATGCTGGGGAAACAGGAAAGCCTGTACTACTAAACAGGTTGGAGGAAACTGGCTTTTACCTCCCTGTAATTGCAAACATGCCCTGGGTTTCAGCACAGGGTCTCCAGGGTCAGAACAGCTTCTCTCTACAGGAAAGGTTTTTCTTGAACTGCTGGGCTCCCAAAGACCACCTGAAAAGCGTCTTTAGAGCCCTTTATAATAATGCATTTGGCTTGGGACCAGCTCCTGAGTTCAGCAGAGATTCTGGTTGTGTTATTGTTGTTGGAGTTTTGTTGTTGTTTTACCGTAGCAATAACTATTACCAAACAGCAGCCTTTTGGTCAGGAAAGTAACCAAGGAGAAAGGCTGAGCAAACGGACTCCCTGTTTTAAGTAAATGCTGGTATGTTCAGTACTCACAATCCACAAAGTAGCACAGAAAATGTGTTGCTGGGCCCCCTCTGATGTTCTCCTGGCTTGTAAAAGTTCAGCTTTTTATAGTAAAAAATTACATTCTGAAGGGTTAGGCAAGCAAGCAAGCAAGGGAGAGTGTATGACTTGTGTGGTTTCCCCCTTCCCTTGCAAAGCAGCTGCCAAAGTTTGATTTAAACATTGATGTGTGAGTTTATAAGAAACCATGAGCTAATTCCTGGGGAATCTAATGGCATGAAGGACCAGACTGAACCAGCCAAAATGTGATTTCCATGGTGCCCTGATAACAATGGGCCTGACCCAGAGCTCCCTGAAGGTTTTCTGTTTGCTCCAGTGCATCCTCCCTTAGATGTGTCTCTAAGGGGGTACCAGGAGATGCTTAATTTCATATTGGTGAGAGAAATGTAAAAGTTGATTATTTTATTATTATTATGGAAACATGAGGAAGTCTTGTTGGGCAGATGCTCAAGTCTTGCATTCTTTCAGGGAAAACTATTTGGGAAAGTCCTAGCCCGGAAAAAGTCTCTGCAAGTTTTGCACACACCAGCAGGCTGATGTAAATGTCTCACCCATGTGTTTATCTTGATCTGCTTACACATGTAGAAGGGACAGCAGCTCTATCTCCACTACGATTTCTACCTGCTTTGAAAGACACTTCTTTGAACGAGAGAGTAACATCAGTGAAAGACAGCCCCCCATGCAAGCAGCATTGCCTAAACAGAAAAGGCAGCAAAAGAGCAGGAAGGAGATTAATTGTGAGGGCAGGGAGGAGCCATGTCTGAGGTCTCTCCAAAGGAGTAGTGGTGGCAGGGCTTGGAAAGCTGCCTTCTGTTCATAACCATGGTCATGACAGCACTGTGCTTCAGCTGTGCTAGGCCAGATATCTGCTTAGTTCAAGTGCTTTGATTTTGGTGGAATTCCAGATTTTTCATGGAAGCTCTTTGGTTTTATATGAAAGGCTCCTCAGAAAACTGCCCTTGCATCCCACAACCTACTGTGTGTAAGGGAAATGTTTACCTGAATCCCTGCTATGGGACTCTTCACCTGTCTCTGAGACAGCTACCTTACTTAGTGAAAGCTGCAAACACCCCTGTGCTAGTTTGCTTCAGTTCTCTTGTTCTTGCCTTTGGTTTACTGAGCAACAGTAAAGACAAAATGTTTTTATGCTCCTTTCTTTCCGGGGATGGGACAAAATGGCAAGTGCTCTCAAAACAGCCCCCCTTCCAAAGTGTGCACTTCCCTAAAGACAAAGGGTGAAATCCTTGAACACTGAAGTGAAATTAGAACTTTGCCTGACCTCAGTGGAACCAGAGCTCTACTGCTGAGGACCTGAGCTTTTGTTCTGCCTCTAAAGGAGTGTATTTAAGCTGCTGTGATCACTTGAGTTAGATGAATAATCTTAATAGCCACTAACTGATTTGTTTCCTGGAAGGTACAACAAATACAAGACCTTCAACATGAAAAGGGAAACCAGACTTGTTTATTTTAGAGGCTACCTTGTCTACATGTAGTTGACTCTGCTATTGGGCAGGGATGTCATTCACAGCGCAAGTGCTTGGTGAAGGATCTGGTGTTAAAGCAGACGGTGTGATGGGAGTGGACATTTCTTACAAACAGCTTTTTAAAATGAAATTACCCAAGGCTGAGAAATTTTAAGCTTCTCTCTGCCTACGGGCAGAGCAGGCAGGGAACTTGCTTTCCAGAGCTGGAAAATGTGTTTTATGGGGCTTATCCTTTTGGGTTGCTCTTCCCTGTTCCAGCTGGTGCTTTGTTCCTGTCTGTATTCTCTAAGGAACAGTCTTTCAGGCATGACTATATTAACTCCAGCAACTCCCCTGTAGGCAGGTCAATGTTTCAGACCACTGCAGAGAGGGAACAGTTGTACAGCAAGCTAAAGGTATCACCTGTACACCCATGAAAAGGTGGAGTTACAGGATAATTCCCAAGTGAGCCATTCAGCATTGGGTACCGTAGCTTTCCAGAAATCCCGAGAAAGCGATTTGCCCTTCAGCTAGCAGCAGTTTCTCTCTGTTGGGAACTGACAAGTTCATCCTTCAAGTCCTCAACTGTAGGCCCACAGAACTCTATCATTGTTTCAGAGCCAGTATGGCAAAGCACGTGGTTCTCCCTGCCTTCGTCTAACATTCACCTTGCTTAGTGAATAAATGGGGGGATTGGTGGACCTTCTCCAGGGAAACCCTCAGAAATGTGTAGCTAAGCCAGATTAAAGTGCCATGCACAGTGGGGAATATGTGACTCTGCTAAATTTACACACCATCTCACTTGTTGGGTATTTTTGTGTGACCTTGGAAATACCCTTGGTGCCTGGAGCTAAGCTTGTCACTAAGGCCTTATCCTCACAATCTGGTTAGAAAAGTCAGATTGTTCCCAGTTATATTTTTAAAACCACTCAGTTGAGGTTTTGGATATTTTCTTTTATTATAAAATATGGAGTGTTACTTTCTGTTTCAAAAAAAATATTTTTTTTTACTTTACAGAGAATTTCTGTCCTTTGAGACTGCAAACTTGGTAGTACTGTCTCCAAAATCCCCTCTGACAGAACAAATCCCTCCCAGCAAACCCTTTAGCCTCACCTGCCTTGTGACTGAGACCTACTTCAAAAACAGGGAGAAGGGCACTACTGAAAACAAAATGCAGCGGCTGATCCTGGCTCCAAACACCCTGGGTGCTTGAACTGCCTGTTGGCAGCAGGAGATCAGATGCTACTGGCCATCAGCTGCCTCTCCTCTTAAGAAATGTTTTGGCCATTTTTCTTTCTGTTTAGATACAGCCTGAATTGGTGTACTAGCCCAATAACCCCTCACATGCTGTCTTCACTCCACAAAAACCGCTACGTTTCTAGAGAGCTAGGGGAGTGTGTTCTGAGCTATTGTGTGAAACCCAGCATAACCCAGATCCTGGGGTCCTTGCTGGTTATGGGAAGGCCTTTGCATAGAAACAGTGCCTGTGAGGGCAACGTCCTGACTTTTTTCTTTTTATGAACCAAACTCTAGATACCAGCATCACACTCTGAGGGATGCTCTCCACAGACTAAGGCACTTGGTAATAAGAAAGAGCTTTTTACGTGCCTTACGTTGTCTCTTCCTGGAGCTCTCCTTTGTGCTTGCAAAAACTGATTGGATCATGTCAGCCTCACCCCAGTGGCTTTTGCACCGAGAACACCACTAGGACATGTGAACTGTTGCAGGTGTGCAGCAGCCAGACCATGCAGAGCCTCCAAAGCGTGGCACCCTGCCCCTCTGGGCTGGTGGGCAGCACAGCCCTCAGCCTTCATTCTGTGCTTCTGGAGCACCTGTGCCTGCCTGGCTGCTGCTAACAAGCCCTGATTGCCACCACCTGGGTGGCACTGAGCACTCAAGAAGTTTCTCTGTGGTTGAGTTGGATGCAGGTGGAGGATGTGGTGATTGTGCTGTGTGGGTTTGTTGATAGCTAGAGGCATGGAGGTAAGATGGGAGGAATGAGGGGGGTTTGACTGTGGGGTGGAGGTGTGTTGGGAGGAAGCTCTCTGGCTGGCTGGGGAGGGCAGCTGAACTGTGGCTGAGGGCTCCAAAGGTACATTAAGGTGCTCTGCTGATCGAAGCAGGTCACTGCCAGACAGGATTGAGGGCTGGTGTGTTGGCAGGACAGTGAGCTGCACCTCTGGCTGCAGGGAGCCTTGTTTATTCTGAGTCTGTGTAGGGCATGTGCTGTGTGAGATGTGGCTGTGCTTGGCAGAAACAGTAGTGGCTCCACAGCACCAGTGACTTCCTGTAACCACAACCTGTGATGCTGTGTTTCTGTATCCTGTTTGTAACATGTCTTTGGTGGGCACTGTATAGACTGAGCCCTGAGTGGCTCCTAGCCTTGCCTAGGAGGTGGTTCCTGGAAGCCTACAGTCAGATACCAATAGCCCACTGCTCTCTGTTCAGGGAAAATAGAATGCCCTTGTTTATGTAGATGACTTGATTTGAGAGTTGAGGATTGCTGTGGAGAAGTAGCTACTAAGTATAGGTCCTTCTGGTTACCAGGTGAAGTGGTGTGGCTGTTTCCCTTTGTTGCTTTATAACTGAATGTCTCTGAGCTGCTCAATGACTACAGGAGGTCTCTTGGCCTGTAAAGTAGGTTTCCCCCATCCCCTAGTGACCCAGCTAGGAACAATGGAGGCCACACAGTACAAAGAGTGCTGTAATAAAGCTGGCAGAAGCTGATGTTGCTTTCCCCTCTGAGTTTTTCCAGGCTTATTTTTAGGCAGTTTACAATTAATTCTTTTGGAGGAAAAAAAAAAAAAAATGCCATTGTGGCTTCTAAGAACTGTTGATATAAAAATCAGCCCTTTTAAAGACTGGTATTCTGGGACAAATACCCCAGGGAAAGACAAAAATCTGGATATGTCATGCCAGGGCTCTAGGCAACATGTTCAAAATAAAGCAAAAATGCATGGGTATTTCTTGTACTTTGTACTTTTTACTCAGTCTCCAGTTCTGAGTCAAGGGTAATACATGTATGAGCTGCTTATGAACCCTTGTTTTTTTGGTGTTGCTGTGTTTGTGTTTATCTTGATCAAATCATGTCATCTGAGCAGGTCAGAAGGGAGTTATCGGGGCTTCTTGGAGTTAAGAAATGCTTGTTCAGGGAGCAGACTGTCTTTGTAGGCTCTTTGAAGTAGGTTCTGTGAGCCTTCCTGACAGTGATTTTGGAAAGCTTTCCCCAAAATTCTGATTGTCATTGTAACTGCTTCTGCTGAAATGAAGTGAATGGCACTCGGAGTGTTTGCTTTCCAAGTCTGTTTTGCTCTATGGAGTATTAAATGCACCAGTTAATTGTCATTCACCAATATTTAGGCTAAATTGTTCTGGAGAACTGAGAAACATCTAATCTTTTTAGACTGGCAGTACTGAAGCAGAGCTCTGGCATCTCTTCAAATATGTGAGTACTTTAAAGAAACTTTAATAAAACGAGGTGAAGTGCTTGGGGCCACAAGAGTGTCTTTGGAGCTAGAGGTTAAGGGCCTGGATTAAATTAGAAAGGCTAAAGGTTCTAGGAGGAGGTCAGAGTCTTGCTTATTTAACTGGAGCTTGGCATTAGAGTGCTATGTGGCAACCTGAGGTATTAAGGGGAAAAATAGCCTTCTGGCTTCATGACACCTTGGCTGGGTTTTGCTTACTCTCACTCTTGTTAGAGGCTTTCTGGGGAAACAGTAAGTGTCTTTTCACTTTTATTTTCACAGACAATGCTGTAAACATATAGTGTTAACTTCTCCTGTCCTGTACAGCTTGGTAGGAGCCTCAACAGTTCAGTGCCAGGCACAGCTGCTCCTGCAGAGCAGCAGAATCAAACAGGTCCAGGGAGGAGCAGGGTCCCATGTGCGTGTGCGCTTCGTTCAGGAGCACACAGCCAGTGTTTTGTTTGACTTGGCCTAATCCAGTCCTTGAGCCAGGCTTGTCTGGAGCCATGCAGGTCTTGGAGGTTGCTGGGCTTGGCTCTGTCAGAGCAGAGGGTGAGGGTCTGGATACCACAGCATCATCTTGCAGCTGGGGGGTGCTCACGGAGACCCTCAGTGATTTGCTGTTTCTGCTGGAAAAGGGTCATTTACCTTGTGGCTAGAAATAGGGAATCCTGAGTTGATATGCCTTGTAGCAATAAGCCTTACTGTGGTGAGGTCTGTGTGCAGGTGTGCTGGCTGTGGGCATGTTTTTCTAAGGTTTAGAGTAGGATGTGCAGAGTGCACCTCTCTGTGAGCCTGCTGCTTATGCTGAGTGGGAATCATTTGCTGCTGGGCATAAGACTATCTGGTTTGTGCCTCAGTGACTCAGGCTCTAGGCAATTGCTGACAGACCAGGACTCCTAGTATAGAGCTGTTGGTTTTGGGGGGTTTTGTGTGTGCGTGCTTTTGTTGTTGTTTGTTTTTTGGGGGTTTGGTGTTAGGGTGTGGTGTTTTTTTGTTTGGTGGTTTGGTTTTTTTTTGACCTCGCCGCATCCAGAGGAGTTGGTGGATCCTGTGGCAGGGGAAATTTGGTGGCTATTTCTATTTCCATCAGCAGCTCTGCAAATTCTGTCTGGCTTGCCACTGCTCCAGCCATCTTCCTGGGGAAGGAGCTTGCTTGGTGCATGAAAAGGGTTAAAGCACTTCAGAACCTTCCTTGGCTTTCTGTGCTAAATTACCTTAAAGTTTTGACAAGTAGGATGGCCCAGACAGATGTGTTGACATGGCAACCGCTCCAAGGAAACCGCTTGTCAAGAAAGGAGAGCAGCTGGCCTCCAGTCATGACAAGGTACTCCAAGCAGGAAGCTGCAGCCATTGCCATTGATGTGCCCCCAGATCTTGCTGTCAGTGCCCGAATTAGTGTGACTAATTCATACATCTCTCCAACAGCCTTTAATGTAGCTGCAGTGACGTGAGCAGTGCTAACAAGACTCCACCACTAATTTGCTGCATTAATAATGTCCTTCTGCTTTTGCTCATAGCAAGTGTATCCAGGGAAGGAGGTTAAAGCCAGGTTTTCTGCATGGTGGTTCCAGTTGTTGTTGCCCTTTTCACCCCAGACAGACTGATACACTTGGAGCTTACAGTCTGCAAGGCTGGGAATGTGGGGTGGGAGTACGTGCCTGAACTCTGACAGGCAGGACCCCTGGCTTTAGCTCCTCTTCTGCCTTCTCTGAAGGCAGCAGACCCAGCTTGCTGGAGAAACAGTGTGGCCTAGTGGCTAGGGTGCTGGGCTGGGGTTTGGGAGATGCTGTGCACTCACTTGCCAGCTTTGGCACTGTTTTTCTGAGCAGAGGTGGGGGGTATTCTGCCTTTATAGGTATTTAAAGAGTTACTTGCCTGCAGTACCTGCTATTAATGTACCTACCATTTTCTGGGTGCTGCAGTCTGAGACCCTGACAGTATTTGCTAGCCAGCACTGCTGTGCAGTTCCCTTTGGTTCCTGCAAGTCCCTCATGCCGACCAGCCTTGGTGGGCTGTCTTGTTGAAGGAGAGGACCCCGGATCTTGCAGAGCCTAAAAGGGAACTCTGCTGCCTTTGTGGACACGTAAGCTCCTGATTCCCCAGACCAGCAGAGAAGTGGCCTCCCCAGGCGACTGAGATGTAAGCTGTCAACTGCATACAGAACAGCCTGTCCAGGAATAGGGAAGGTTGCCTTTGCTCTCTTCTGAGAGGTTGTGCTATTTGGCATCTGTGTATCATTGTACCCAGCTCTTGGTACATGACCTGAGCAATGGTGCTGTATACTGTGCTTTCAAAGAAAGAGACAGCCCTGAGCCCCAATAAGCTTAATGTATTTATTTTTTCTTGGGGGGTGCTGGTCCTGGAGAATATTTACTTGATCTGATGTAGCATTTTCCATGCAAGCAGACACCTGGGCTTCCCAGACTGCTTTGCAGCACAGTGTGCTCAGCAGGCTCTGTGGAAAGGGTAATGCATACCCAGGTGATTTCAGTACATGGTATTATTTACCCTATTGACGTCAGCAGCTGCGTGCTCTCGGCTTCTCTCGGCTATAGCAGCCTGCAGGAGACAAGCTGCAGAGAGCTTATGAACTCCCTAAATGTGCCTAACCTTTTCAGAACTCAGCATATAATTCTCAGCTAAGTAAATGTCCATTTGTGAGTATTTTGGGAACAAACCTCCTATGAGCTTTCTGTGTGCAACTCGTTTTGCTCCTATTCTGCAAACCAACACCACATAGATTCTTAAAAAAACACTGTTAGCCTTTATTTGCTGATAAGTCAGTTCAGCAGGGACTGTTACATAAAACCATTTACAGCATTTTCCTTGCAGAAAATTGCCACATTTAAGTACCTTTTTGAGCAAAGAGATCTCTTCTCAAACAGCCATATTTAAACTCCTTCATAACACAGAGTCGCAGCTTTATGGGAAATGGAGCCTTCCCGTTAGGGATGTTGTATTGATTCCTTGCTGGAAAGCCCTGGAAAAATGGGCAGAACTTTTGAAATAAACTGGAAAGATAATATCTGGTGTATGAGTCTTCTTTTGCTGAGTAGCCTTTTATTGATATCGATGCTTGTAGGGGAACAAAGAGAAATCAGTGTGTCTCGCAGCATAACTCCATTTTCTTTTTAGCAGCAGGTTGGGCTTGGACAGAGTGTTTTGGGCATCCTGGTATTGTCATGTGGCACTGCTGTTGTGTGCTTCAGTCTCAGCTTTGATTATAAAGTCTGGCTGCAGTAGTTTGGGTTAGAAAAAGCGGCTTTGATGTGAGCTGAGTGTAACTGGAGCAGAGGAGAGCTGTCTGCCTGGGTTTGCAGACAGTTTTTGAAACAAGCCACTGTGAGCCACTTGGTGAACTGCCCCTCTCATCTCTGTAGCTTTGTGAGGCCGGGTGGGAGGTGACAAAGGTTCCTGTTGCATACTCCTGCTGTATTTGGCTCGTGGGAGAGGGACGATCCCACACGTAGGCTGTGTTGTTTAGAAACAGTTGCAGATAATAATGTTGTGGCAATATAGCAAACCACAGCGTGAGTTCTTAACAGGAGGGGAAGGTGATTTTATTTTAAAACAAGCCTGGCTTGAATTGCTTACACCCCCGTACCCACATGCTCATGAGCATGTTGCCATGATGGGTGTATGTATATATAGCCATGTGGTCTGTTTGGGATTCCCTGCAATGATGCTGAGGACAGGGATGGTGCCTTAGGGCATCCTGCTTGTATCTCCATGGTTATTCTTAGACTGGTGGTGATGTGTGGGTTTTGGATAAGCCTTTTGACCCCTTCAGGAACTGCAAGGTTCAGTTTCTCAATCTTTACCCCCCTCCTGGGCCCCACCTGGCTCTCTGAGCCCCCAGGATTAACTTCTCATCCTTTGTAATATTTGTGGGTTTTCTAACATAATACACGGTTTTGCTGTTTGATGTTAGCTTGTGGACAGTGAATTACTGGCACTGAATGGTATTCTCTGTCGAAACTGTAGATTTGACTTTTCATTTGGGGTCTTTTCTTTAAAATTAGAGGATACTGTGAGCTAGACATGTCTCTTCCCTGGTTTCAGTTTCCAGTCTGTCTTGGGATTTTACACTCAGATTAACCTAAAACTTCTTGGTCTGTCTGCATGTCCATGTTCTAATTACTCTTTGTTCTACTAATTTTCAACCACTGAGAATCAGAATAACCTGTCCAAATTGGGTTAATATCATGTTTAGTCCACACAGAGTATATTCCTTTAGACTTGGAAACCTTAGTCAGTGGCACAGTGTTATTTTCTGTATCTTGAGGTGTAAGCAATAGTGCAGATGCCTTGCAATCACCTCCTGCAATCCTTAAAGCAGTGGAGGCAGAAACATGCATTATTTTGCCATTAACAGTAAGAGGCGCATGAATCTCCACCGAAAGAGTGAGCTTCCCTTGACTGGTGAAGCTTTCAAATTAGATTTTTTTTTTTTCTCTGCCCTTCCTACATGTTTTTACCTCCCTGGTGATTGTCCTGCTCCGGTTTTTCTTGTGTCTTCCTTCATCTGTGGCATTTGTTTATAAGGAGGGTTATTTCTGTTAAATGCTGGAGGTTCATCTGTTTATATTTACAAAAGGGCCTCCCCATTTAGACTGTAGATTGTGGGGGTTTTGGGTGTCAATTTCAAACACACAACAAAGTCTCCTACTCACATATGAATACTGGAAGGCTCTGTAACCCCTCTGAAAAAGGAATTGCTACCAGACAATATTCATTGCTGTGGGCTGTTATTGTCCACTTAGTATAACATGTACTTGTAAGCCTGCACGCGGTCTGACAGCCTGCTGGGGTGGCACAGGGAGGTGACTTGTGTCTTTGTCTTGCCTCTTCTTCTGCACATTTCAATTTTGGATCCAATCTCTTGGCACCTGTTTCTATTTTTGCTGTTCCACACTGCTACTTAACTTATCTTTTTCTAGTTATCATGTAAAATGTTATGACATCAGTTTATCAATTCCTCCTTTTCCTGTCTGCCTTGGTCCTGTTGTTTCTGTTGTGCCAAAATAACAGCCATTACTAGTTGCTCCATGTGCCCCAGGCTGGCTGCTGCTTTAGCTGCTAAATCTGCCTTATTTCTCCGTTCATTTTCCTGATTCTTATTCCTTTGAGTTTGTGTACCTAATTCACAGGTGATTCCCTGTGAGAGTCACCCAATTAGAAGTTTCTTTTCATCATATTTAAAATGAGCTTTCTGCCATCTGACTTCCACTCCAAACATGCAATATAATATTCCCATCAGAACATAATCTGAATCAGCAAAAATCACAATGCTTTGTTGTCTTAACATGCAATTCTCTACACTCAGTTGACCTGCTTGGCAATGTTCCTTGTATTTTGTCTCCATGAGGGTCAGGGCTACAGAATTTATGCACCATTTCCAGTTTTGCACTTCAAATGTCCAGTAGTGGAGGGGGAAAGGGAGGAGGGGGGAATTAATTTCTGCTATAATTTTATATTCAGTCTTACATGTTCTTCAATTTCATGTGTAGGGTGTTCTCATAAATGATTAAGTAGTCATGCTCTACTCCCTCATTAGAAAATACACAAATTAAGAGATTAAGTTCTACCCTCTGCTTGTCATATAGTATTGCATTCAGTCATGTCCTCTGTAGTGGCAGCTAAATATACTTGCAAGTCTCATCTTGCATTGCATTCCCTGCTTCAGTATTTGTAAAGTCTGATTATCATTGGTCTGTTGCGCCTTTTTGTTTCAGCTCTCTGCTTCTGAGAATATTCTTCTCTGTGTTCTGACCCTTTTAGGGGGGCATGCTATTAAAGACACAAAGAGGGTGCCCTTTCTCTCCATTTACTTTATGTAAAGATTTTACAAATACTCATGTGTCTGCATAGAACAGTATTTACTAAACATGCCTTATCACCAGACAGGTCCGCATGTCTGAAACTGCTTTAGCAGTCCAATGAGCAAGTCCTTCTCTTGGATCAGCTCCTTCAGAAACATCCTCCAAGAACCTTTAAAGAGGTTACCCATTCTGTCCATCTTAGGGATAAATTATCTGAGTCCTTGCTTTTTTTTGGTGTGAATGTAAACTTAGTTGAGCCTTTTCAGATCTACTAGAGAATTTGCAAAATGCAGCCCTCTGTCTTTCAGGAGGTGCACATCTGATGTGGCTGCCAACTTTCTATTTAAGCAGTTCCAGTCTAAGTAGATCCAGCTGCTATTTGATGTGGTGATTAATTGTAAAATTCATCCACAATATTTTTTTTTGTTGTTTATAAGTAATGCAGCCCTCTGCCCATCAGCTCCATTCTTATTTGGAAATAACAGCCATTAGGATAAGACTGGTTGGTTGGTTTTGTTTTTTCTCAAATCCCCTAAACCAGCCATAGCATAAAGCCTGGCATATGTGTTTCCCCTTTGTGTTGTCCAACAATTAAGTCTATACGCATTCCACCTACACCTTGTGTTCTTCAATTAATGTGGAAAATAGTGTTGCAACAATGTGAGGCCTTAGAAGAGGGGAAAATGTGATTTCAATTTAAAATAAACTTGATCTCACTTGCACTCTCATGCCCACATGTTCGCAAGCACCAAGATGTGTGTATCCACGTGATTTGGTCAGGATTCCTTGCAATGATGGAAGATGGGGTGATGCCTATGGCATCTTCCTTGGGTCTCCTGGGTTCTTAGATTGGCAGTGAGATGCTGGTTTTGGATGTACCCTTTTAGGAGCTAACAGTGATCAGTCTCTCAATCTGCTTCACTCTTCTACCCCCCACTTATTCTGTGAGCTGTCAGGATTAACTCACCATGTGCTGAGATCCGAATGTGCTGTTAATCTAGATGCCATCTACACCTTCTGTTCTTAAAGCCCTTCTCCCACACTTTGTTCCTTTCAGTGCTTTCATACCTGGATGTTCCCATTCATTCTCCATTCACATCAGCCTTCATGTTTATGTCATGTTTCTCTAGGCAGTGGGCAGCAGGAGGGGAATAGTCCCCTCACCTCCTGGAGGCTGAGTTGAGAAGGGGCAAAGGAGAAGAACTGAATCTAAAAAGCATGTGGTCCCAATGAAAAAGGGATCGTTTGTCAGTAGACAAAACCTCCAAAGTCTCTCTTGTGGCATGAGACAGTCCTTTGCCTGGCTTGCGTGCTGCTCTTCAACTTCAGGCTCTGCTTTGTTGATTGCATTTGCCACCTCACAAGGGCTAGATGCAGGTATGCTTAGCAGTAGACATGAAATAAACTTGTCCTTCTTAGTGCTGCAGGGTGTTGGGCCTGTCAAGAAGAGGTGCTGGTGAAGCATTTATTTTGGTGCTTGCTTTTATGGGCCTGATGTTTTGCTGTGGGAGAAAGTCTGCCTCTTGGGAGGAGCTGTAGGAAGGAAACCAGCTTGTACTTGCATGCCCAGTCCTGCACTGGCTGTTGCTGTAAAGCAGATGACTTCTGTCAGTGCTATAATGTTTGGCTCCAAGTGTCACAATTCCTTGACACGTGAGCAAAGTGCGCATCAGCATGGGTGTTGTGTGCAGGCTTTGCACAAGCTGGGAAGAAGCATGGCTGATGTGGAGTATTCCTCTGGGCAGCACAGGACTGGGCAATGCCGTTAATCTGAAGGACTATGCTGAGCTCTGCAGCTTGTCTATGATGTTTCAGATAATCCTGAGTTAGTATCTCAGCAAGCAGAGCTGGTGAGGGAGGGGAGACTTCATCTTTAGCTGACAAACCTGCTCTTATCGGGAAATCGGCCAACTCTGTTTTGCAGCTGGGTAGGTGCATTCTTCCAGTGCCCAAGTCAGTATAGCTCCAGGTAAATGCATGCAGCCTTGTTGCTGTTTGGTGCTGTTTACTTATCCAAGTATACAAATCTGCCTGTACTGGGAGGAACAGTGTCTAGATTTGGCTGAAGCCCTGCAAGACTAAAGCTTCCAGCTGTTGGCTGTATCACTGTTGGAGCTTTTCTGGCCATATGCCTGCATTCTGGTCTGCAGAAGTCCTTCCTGCTTTGTACATGCAGAGGATCAGGTTTTTGCAGTGCATGTGTGGTAGGGTTTTGTGTCTTTTTGAGCTGTCATTGAGAGTATTTGCTATCTGCTCCTGCAACCCTCTCCAAGATGGTCACCCTTTCCTTCTTTTTAATGTACCAGTTCTTTCATGGGCTTTCTCTCTGCTCTTCCTTCAACTAATTCTACCACTCCACCCCCACACTGCTTTGCTTTGCTCTACACAAAAAGGACTTGGGGATGAAGCTTTTCAAGGTTTATCCTGAATGTGTTTAGGACTCCAGTGCAAGGCAAGCAGAGGCTGAAGCTCACACCCATAGAGATGTTATGCACCAAATTCAGATGCAGTTTTAAAGCTACACTCAGATTGTAAAAGCCTCATCAGCAGAAGAGATGTGTATGTGTTCTGCTTTCATGCCATGCATAAACTGTGCTGATAGTCGGCTGCTGCCTTGTGTGTATTGTGTTCCTGTGACAGCCTTGCTGCTGATCCATCTGCCAGGGACTTAAATGAGCACTGTCAGCCAGATAATGCTGAAAAGGAAAGCTCTGCTGGCCTGAGGCCCAGCAGAGAAATGCTGTGCTTTGCAACTCTGCAAGGGATTTAAAGGTTCTGACCTAGTCTGTAAGTCAGAACTTATCCCAGTGAGGGAGAGGGCTTTCTCCTGTCTCCACTGGGAATAAGGAGGGCTTAGCCTTTGCATTCTGGGGTGGGGTGGGGGGGAGTGGAGTGTCTTCCAGACAGCTTGTAAGGTTAGTTGAGGTAACACCTTAAGGTGTGACCTTCTCTGGTTTTGCTTTGGCTGCTAGCAGTCAAAGACTGTGTCTGTATGGGAAAGTGTGTTTGTGTTCTTTTTCCTGTCCTGTATGTAGCCTGTTTGTGGTGCTGTTGGGGAAGGAGTGACTAACAGTCCCTGTCTCTGTGCGGCTTGAGTCATCCTGTGATCTCCGACTTGACGTCTCTGGTTAAGCGGGGCATGCAGGCAGATATGGCGCTTCACCCTTCTCGCTTGGATCATTGCCTAAGACTGTATCAGGAGTTTTGGGAGTCAGCAGAGGACTAGGGTGCGTGGGAAAGCAATCATGAGAGATGTTGCACGTGTCGAGCTTGGTGTCAAGTTAAGGCACAGCATTACCAGTATCCTGTCTGGGTGCATCTGATTCATGGGAATGTAGAAGATGATCAGTGAATTGGTCAGTACTGTTACAAACCAAGTTACAAATTCTGTTGCAAAGTGTTTTGTGTCCCAGTGGGTCATACTAACTGCTCAGCTGCAGCTGTTCATGGCCAGTTGTAGCTGAGGTTGCTACAACAAATGCAATAGTGATGGCAGTTTCAGTGTGGAAAGATAGGTGAACCTGCTGGGTACTACGCTAACTTTTGCTTGACATCCCTGAGCATCACACTTTTCTTCCTATTGGAAAGGTTTCTTCAGTAAACCCTGAGGGTCACAGGAGTGTCGCTAGTGATGTTAAGAAAAGAGCTATAAAGATTTTTTTTTTTCTCCACATATATACATACACATGTCATGACCTTTTGTGTCCTATAACTGTTGTTTCAGTCCTATGGAAGAACTGTAACATTTTCCTGATTTTAGTTACCTTCTGGTCTCTGTTCCCTCTGTGAAGAGCATGGCATTTTGCTTTTCCACAGAGCCTCTTCTGGAATTGCCTGTTCTCTTTGTGAATGTAGACTTTCTGCCTAAATTACGAGAGAACAGATAAGGTTCACTTTCAGTTTTCACCTTCAACAGGGCAGTGGTGTAGTGCTTCAAGAAATAGCGTAAGATAATTTTTCACTGTTGCTTATAGTTCTAGAGGAAAGAAACCTCTATTCTTGGAGGAAAGTCCTAGATTGTCTTAGGCTAAGTCAAAGTAAGCCTATTAACACCCCAGATCAGGGTAAAAGGCTTTAAGGAAAGTAGTTAACAGGAGATGCAATTAATGAATATCTATGTCTTCCATTCTTGGGAGTGGGGCTTTTCTTTTCAGGTCTCTTTACAGGCCAATTCAAACTTGCTGTCTGAGCAGAGAAGGGGGAGAGCAGTAAACATGAGTAATCTTATTGTTTCTGATTCCATAGAAGAAAAGTTTTCCCCAACTTTGCCTACTGTTTTTTGATCTCAAGTAATTTTGAATGAGTCTTCTAATAATGAAAGTGGAAAGTACTGTAACAGTTTTGTGGCATGAAGTTTTCCAGTCTCTACAAAAGACTGCAGTGTCCCATGCAGTGCCTTGATTCTTTGGTCTGCCTTAAACCTTGTATGTATGTGGACTGCAGAAATACAAACCCTTGGCAGTTGGTAGCATAACTAGCTCAGTAGGACCTAGTTGTAATTTACTGTTGCGTGAGTAGCTTTCCAAAACCCTCTTAATTTAGGAAGAGTCAGTAAAATCGCCATGTAGTACTGACACCTATTTTCAATCAATACAGTCCTGTACACCTATGGAAATATAACCATTGTAAGAGACGCTGGATGGTATAACCATATCTATAGCATTAGATTGTACTAATCCATTTTTTTAATGAAGAATTAAATTAGTGGAAAGTATGTGTGGTCCAGACCATGTAATTAACTTTAAAAAACCCCCTGTTCTTCAGTTCCCTAACAGCTGTTCCTATGCTATCCAGAATGGCTGTAACAGGAACCTATTTTATTTTTTTTTAACCTTTTTCTCTATGGAGAAAGATAAGAGTTTAGGACACTGTTTTTATTTGAGTCTTTTTAGTGAGAAATTGAGGAGCTTTGTTTATCCCAGGAAAGAGTTGATTTAATTTTTTGAGGTTCCCCCATCCTGTCCCGAACTGCTTTGCCTTGCAGAGTTGCTAAAACAAATATTGTAGAGGATGTACAGAGGA
This sequence comes from Harpia harpyja, assembly GCF_026419915.1. Lineage (NCBI taxonomy): Eukaryota > Metazoa > Chordata > Aves > Accipitriformes > Accipitridae > Harpia > Harpia harpyja. The sequence continues at coordinate 45,152,916 of NC_068943.1, read as the reverse complement.
GGAATGTTTTTACAGGTAAAGATAATGTGGAAAATTAGAAAAGCAGGTAAGCAGATCTGTCTTGTGGACACAATCTTTTTTTTTTTTGATTGCACTTGATGTAACAGGAGACAGATGAAAAATCTAACCTCAAGAAATTTCATAGCAACTTTGGAGTCTTGGGGAAACTGTTCCAGTATAATGTCTAAAAAGAAAAGTCTAATTTTTTTTCTGTGAGGTAGTAATTCTGATCCCAAGCAGCTCCCCCCTGTAAGTGCTTTTTCTGGTCAAATCCAGGCTGGTACTTTTCTCAGTGGAGCATGGAATGACATAGTGGCATGCTGTGATTATGTTAGTAGGGAAATTATGATGGATTCCCTCTGGCTGTACCCAAACCCCCATCCCCTTCACCCAGTGTTCCTAGGGTTTAGCATTATATGATCAGCATTAAACTGCTTTTGTAGCATGTCTTGGATAGGGTATGCTGATTAATGTGGAAAAACATCAAAACTGATAGCAGTTTTGAGAATAGGTTTCCTCTTTCAAAGTGAAGGTGCTATACCACTGACAGATGACCTTGCCTGTGTTGAAGGCATGTTCCTGCAGTGTTTGACGTTCCAAGGCATAGCAGGCAGTAAAGAAACGCAGCTTTTTTTGTTGAAGCTATTAGAATACTTTGTCCCCATTCATATTTGCCTTCAAAAGTCAGTGGTATCAACTACCCCAAGTATGTCAAAATGATAGGAAGCAAACTTCAGTCTAGCAAATCCAGCCTTCACAGTAGACGTTCATTTTCTTGTCACTTGTAACTTGGTGCCTCAGAGAGAAAATAACCTCAATATAATACATAAGAGGCCACTAAGAACACAACAGCAGCAGGGGCTGCTTCAGCTCACTAGATATTTAAAAATGAAATGCACATACTCTTTATTTTGTATTAATACACTGTAATTGCTTTACAGAGTCCAGCATATCAGTTGCATGTAAATACTACAGATGAACTTACCAAACTGGAGCTCACAAAACTAGTGCATTTATCCCAAAGCAGAGACTAAACCCTCTAACTCCTTAAAAAAATACATTAAAGAACGTACCACACACACACATATTGCACTTTTCTCCATATGAAATTTTTACCCCATATACATCACACCAAAGTCTCTTCAAAGGAGTAATACAAGATAATAAAGCTAATAATTATTACTCTAACAGTAGTGTACACAGTTCTCTAATGTTAGACATAATGGATTTGAAGAAAAAAGCCACTTCAAAGTAGTATGAAGTGGGTGCCCAATGGATAGTCTGCTGTATTAGAAGGCATTAGAAGCCTTTTATTCTAATTGGCTTAAAGGAAATTACATGAAATGTTAAATATGCTTGAGGGGAAGAGTCAGTCTAAACTACATTAAAAAACATTGTAGCTTCCCCCTTACCAGCACTGCAAAGCTCAAATGAGCTTAGACTAGTTGGCACATCCTGATAAATGAATGGCAGAACTCAAGAACAGAATTATTTTTATCTTCAAGTCCTGAAACATACAGTATCCTAAAGCTGGATGGGGAAGGAATTGGTTATAGTTATGGCAGTAACCCAGCTCCTGGAGCAGAACTGGGCCTGTCTCCATAGGTATTGTGTGTCCTGTTAGCAGTTCTCACTGCATAGTTCCTTGAGTGCTTGGTCAGATATTAAAATACCAGAAAGTGTTTATTATGCTGTGGGGTAGGGAAGAAGGAATGAAAGGAGAGGAACCTCTTTTTCTTTTTTTGCAGTAGTGAAATGGCTGGTCTGTTATGCTGCAGTATTTGTCAAGCCGTTTCCCTTCCCTTTGTTAGTCACTGAAGGTGTCATAGGGGTTTCTGTGTTCCATAGCTATTTACTCTGTCAGATGAGTTTCCTTTTGAAGGGAAACTACACAATAAAAACCTTTTCTATCTCAGCTATTTACAGTAGAGCTTTCTAGCCCTCTTTATCTTGCATCACATAAGTAGTGTATGGATGTGATCTCTGTTCTTTAAACTCTGCTTTTCTGATGCCTTGAGAATCACTGTGATATCAGAGGTAGAAGCTGAGCACTTACAGATTGAGTCCAGCTGCACAACTGGACCAATATCAGAGTAGGCTACAAAGCAACAGGAGTTCTCTCTCTATTTGTAGTACACAGGAAGCAAGGTGCCTTCTGTCAGTTGTTTAAACCCTTCCCTCCTTCACACAGCCTACAATGCAGTGACTAAAGTCCTACTATTCCACATTTAAATGTGGTCTTATTGCTGTAAAGGCTGGCTGATTATCCACCTTTCTCCACCCCCTCATTATTTGTAGAATCAAAGACCTTGGCTCACCAAGCTTCCCAGCAAAGAGTGGTGGTTTCTACATATGTGACCAGCACAGTTTCTCTGCCATTCTTTGTGCTTTAATGAATCTGCAATTGTGCTTAATGTTTGCTCAGAAGGGGGCTGAACTGTCTAGCTGTGAGCCTTGGTTGTCTATCATCCTGTAATGTCCCACAATACTTAAAGGCTAGAGCCAAAACCCAAACTAGAGATCTAAGCTTTCTGCAGATTCCTAAACAATCCTCCTAGACTTGCATTTCATGGCTGAAAGTTCTGGAGACACAAACTGCTTGTTGAGTTTAGTATTTCTTGAAATGGCTGATACATCAACAGTTCATGATGCTGAATATTGCTGTAATACTTTCAATGTTATATATACATGAGCAATCAAAACACTAAGTAAGTTAAACATAATGTTCCACATGGTGGAACATGTGCTCTGAAGGGACTTTGGCTATAGCAAGGATATAAATGGGGTATTGTCTACTTGCTTCAGAAAAAAGCATATAGGCTGATAAAGAACTGAAAAAGGCACAGCACTATCACTTCACAGGGTTTTTTTTTTTAAGCTCATTGTTTTTATCCTTAAGTTCTAAAACCCTAAATAATTGTCCAAATATACAAAGCTCAATAAACCACCAGCAACACATACTGCAAATTCAAAACACAGTTTGTTTGCTTGTTTTTTAAAATGCAACAGAAGGACAGATGGATCCTTTCCAGTGATCGGAATTTCTCCAAGACAGAGCCCTCCACAAAGGCCTGCCTGCAAAAAGGGTTGATTTCAAAAGCCACCCAGGTGGATTTTTTTTTTTTAAATGCCATTGGCTACAGCTCTTGATTTTTCTCATGGTACTTCTTACCTTCTATCTCTCTGTTAGCTAATCCTTTATCCTTTAGTATTCTGATCCCCACCCAGAGGTCTCTACAAACCACTGTGGTACCCTGTGTCAGTTCCAGGTATCTTTTGACAAAGTCAAGATGTCACTTAGCAGAGATCCAGAAGCTTCCCTTGGCGGACAATTAAGAGTTCCTTGGCAGGCTTGGGAGATACTGTTTACTTGCTAGCAGGAGGAAGTGGAGGCTGCCCAAGATGCCTGGTGGTCTCAAAGACTTACCTTGGAGTAGTTCCAGATCAGTAGCTTAATCAGCAATTGGATGCCAAAGTGCAACTTTCCTTTAATTCCACGTCATACTACTGTTTCAAGAGTATTACAGTTGCCATCAGCGCAGACCCAAATCTACCCTGAATTTAAATGAAAACCTATTGCTTTTATTGCCAAGAAGTACAACACATTGTGCACTCATTCTTGTTTCTCCAAGTGAATGTTAGATGAATGCTGACAAACTCCCCACACTTTTTTTAGAAGGGGCTACTTCTTTCCTCTAAAAGTCACTTTTTTTGCCTCCTATGCAAACTAGTTCTTTGTGGGATGAAACTGCACAATCTGTTCTCTAGCCCCTGCCACCAGCAAGACGAGCTAATGGCCAAACACTTCTCACCACCTCCTTTTTTTCCAGTCAGGTGGATTTTTAGTTCCCCTGTTAATTCAAGGGTTAAGAAATTACCATGAACTTTGGGGTAGGAACAAAAAAGCCAAAAATTCACATGCTTCTCCATTTGTCCTGTCTTCTACTCTCATGTTAGTCACCCCATGGTATTAATTCACCAGGACATAGCCACCGTGCTGCGGATCTACAGTCTCCATCATTTCACAATCAAAGAGTCCAGGCAATTCTGACAGGGTTAATGCATCATAGTTTGACTGGGACTCATGAGATGCTGAGCTGCTCTGGCTGTCAGGCAATGCTACACTGCTCTGTTGTACTGGGTCCATGGAATACTGGCACTGATCTGGGTAGTCTGGCTCAGAAGAGGTGACAACAGGCAATTCACAAGTCTGATATGAATATTGTAAAGACTGTGGTGGCTGCTGTACCTGAACAGGTGATGACAAGTGTGATGAGCTGGTGATCTGGGAGGGTGGCAGTGGATCCAGCTGTACCTTCTGGTATTGACTGAGGAAGGGGTCATATTGCATTTGTTCTGAGGAAGGCTCCATCACAGGGCTCAGAGGCTGCTGCAGGCTGAACTGGGTTGATTGCTGCTGCTGCTGTTGCTGCTCCTCCTGGCATGAAAGTGGCAGTTGACTTGACCTTGGGTATGAACTCTCAGCTATTTGCATCTGGTTAAAATAGGCCTGCAGCTGGGACTGCTTCTGGAGAAAGAGCCTCTTCTGATGCAGCCTGAGTCAAGGACATAAACAGCAATTATTTTCACCTTCTGAAGTGTTAAGGTGCTAGCATAAGTCCTGCATGCTAGTCACTCAAACAGTTCCAGCAGGGAGTGAAGTACAGAACTGGAAGATTCCTGGGCAATCTTGTTTATTAAATCTTACAGCAGACCAGAATCTTCACCTTTCAGCAAATGTACAGAGGGTCAGTTTGTAGACCTCCTTTTGCTAACATTTTTAATCCCCTAGTGAATTTCTCCTGTGCAATTAAGTTAACCCCATGCACTGTTTAACTTTGTTTGCTAAGAATAAGATGTATTGTATTTGTGTTTCAAGCCTGCTCTTCACTGCGCTGTGGAAGTTGGGAGCTGACTTGAGTATCACTGGCTACTAATGCAAATGAAGAAAGTCTCCTTCCCCCCATATTCTTTTTCTCTGAACTGCACTGCTCCCTCTGAACTTTTATGAAACTCCATGTTTTTGACTTGCTACAAACAGTAAGAATTTACAACACAACGCAAGGTTATAGCTACCTTTGACAAATTCCTGTGATATGACAAAGTGGAGGTCTCCTGCCAGCCAATTCCCAAAGCATGCAGAAATAGGAAGCCTACTACTGATGCAAGCCAATAGTGTTCAGAAAATGAATCTATTGCTTCCCAGCTTATTTCTCTGTGCAGACCTTCTATTCTTAAAGTACACCAAGCTGCTCTCAGTACTGTTAGTTAAATTCTTGATTAGGATTAATCAACTCTACAGTTGTCAGGAGTGGCCATAAGCTAAAAAGTAATTACAGATTGCATGCTTTCTGGAAATCTAGTAATTTTATACCTCTGCTCCTCAGTCCTTTTGTTCCAGACCACATGTAGCTAGCTTGTTATTTTCCTTTCTCTTTCTGTGATTCTTTTGCACAACTCAGGGATAGTAACTGTCTTTAGTATCTATATTGCTTACTTGTTTGACAATTAACAAATGATGAGCTCATGAAGAGCTTACAGGCCTTTAACTTGGCAATTAAAATCTTGTCTGCTGTAATACGTACAGTTATAAGGGGACACGTCATATCTATTCACTCTTTACTGTAACTTTTTCAGAGGAGCATTGCTTCATTATGAGACAAGAAAAAGTTGATTTACTTTACTGTAAAATTATTTGGTCATGGGAATGAGACAGGAAATACCTTAATGACTGCAGGGCTTCCCAGCAGGCAGAAATAGATGATCCGTGTTCTCACTTATGATAAATACTGCAATATGTAGGTTATAAACAGTGGGTGGTTGAGAGGATGAGGGTGAAATTAAGTACAACAATGTAAGTAGTAGGGTAGCTTCCTCCTATGCTTCTATACACCCATTAGTGCTAAATGAAGCATGCAGGTATTTGCAGTTTACCTGCACCCTAGTAGTGCTAGCTGATAAAGAGCTCATAGCACAGAAATTTGTAAACGCATGGCAGGACTGTTGTCCTTCTTTTAAAAGGAGGACTGTGTCCTTACAAATTTTAAAGTGAAAGCTTCCTTTTCCAAAGAATTTCTAAATGGACAAATATTGTTTCAGTTCTTGTATTACTCTTGAGAGTAAGAATAAATAATATATCTGCATAGTTTGAAAGCTTCTTACCTGTGTTCCTGTAACTGCTGTTCCAGACTCCGGGGCAATTCTTTGCAGTATAGCTGGCAAGTATTCTGAGCTTTTGATAGCAGAGTGGTTTTCTGCAAGAAAAGCAATGCTGTTTTAAATTGCATTTGATTTAATGCATTAGTCTAGAAAGCAAGTGAAAGAAGATTGTCTACCTTTATGACAGTGTAGCTGCCCAGCTCCATCTTCAGCAGCTGTCAATAGAGCTACTATCTAAAACCACAGCCACTACTGCTTATTGCCTTCTAACCCTTAGACAAAGAATATCTTTGCATGATAGATTGTATGATAAAAATCCATAGAAAAATTTCTTCCCAAGTGAAAGAGAAGCTGCAAGCTGGAAAAAAGTTTTTTATAAACTAAAGCTACATGAAAATTGGTTTAAAAAAAGGGGGGGAGGGAACAGTAAGCCCCAGGGGGTCAGAAGTGGCTCCTCAGATGGTGATGCATAACCTTTATAGGGTGCAACACAGATAATAAGTATTCACTAGCAGTTACTTTGAATTGCTTTAATAACACTATACAGTAACAGACTGAGTAGGAAAACAGCAGTAATATAGTATACTTTTTGCATAATTAGGGTCAGTGTCTGACAAAAGAAAAACACAGCATAATTTCAAATTCAGCTGTTCTCCACTAATTTAGCCTTTGACTGATTTTCCTGAGTAATAAGATCTAAAAGGCTAGTCTGCTGTGTAGTAACAGCAGCTTGTTTAATTCAGTGGAAGGGAGGTATGATACCTGGAGCCTCTGTTGTAAGTACTGTGTTTCTAAGCTCTGCCGCCTGGATAATAATGGGGGATGTGCACCATTAGGGAAAGCAGAAGCAGCTTCCTGCTGCTGCTGAGATGCTTCCTCCTGCAGAGAGAAGAGGAACAAGTTTCATCCCCATAAAAGGCTTTTCTACCTCAACCTTTTCTTTAAGGATTTCCCTTGACAGGTTTCATAGCTGCCATATGGACTGCGCTCTGGTGTCACTCACCACTTTCCCTGCATGGTGAGGAGCCTAAATTACAAAGCTATCTGTGCTGCAAAATGGCAAGGGCTTAGATCTGTAACTAGAATGATATTAATATATAATGTATTTTCTGACTTGCCCTCTGAAATAGTAAATGTACAGGGTTAGAAAACCATCCAAACTCTGAATGTCCTTTTGTGCAGCTCTCATTTCACAGCTTCAAAACAGAAGGTGAAAAGCTTTCAATAGTGGTGAAGAGGATATGCATGGAGTAGGCATCTCTAGCAAGCTGGAGAACGCTGACATGGGAGGGGAGTGAATTGTTGTTATAAGAATACTATGAGCACTGTAGCATGTTTACATTAAGTGAGAAATTATTGTGAAAACATTACAACTTTGTGGTTGTGAGAACTGAAGTTTTCCAGCAGTCAGAAAGTAACAGCTGGCGCTCTAGGAATAGCAGCTTCACCTGGTGCTTACAGTGCCTGTGTACTTCTTACCAGTTTTATTCCTGGGGTTTAACAGAAACTTATTCCTGTTTGCTGTGACCTGTTCCATTTGAAACAAGTAACTAGGGAGCTGGTATTCAGCATTTTACTATGCAAATCAGGCTAACTTATCACTCTGCTTTTGCACTTCTTACAACTATACCAGACCAACTCCAACAGGGAAAGATGTTATTGGGCTTTGTTAAATCTAAAAAATCCTTCAGATTAAAAGTAGTAATAAAATGTTGGATTTGGAAAGCTAACAGGGCCATATCACTGACACCATGAGGATGGTAAAGGCTAGCCTGCAAATGCCCATTCTCTATTCTGCAGAAGATGGAAAGGAGAAGAGGTAACTTTATCTGTAAGTTAGCTCTTCTCAGATCTCTGGAAAACCTTATCTTCTCCTTATCAGTCCCAAAGCATTAACACCTAGAAGATGGAGCTTGATTTCTGGTTTAAGTACCTGTGGAGGACTATTAATGAGGTCCTGCAACTGGGTGGCAGTTGATGTCAGAGAAGGTGGTTCTTCTGATCCCATCTGTTCATACAGCAACTGGACTTTGTTCAGTTCCAGGATTCCTTTGGTTCGTGCCAGATTCTGGAGGTGCTGTCTAAATGCTACAATTCCTGGAGAAGAGTTGAGCAAAACCCTTGTCAGAAAATCAGTTAGTTATATCTGGTTAGCACAGCAAACATGAGGTAAGCTGAGTAACAACCAAGTCACAAGGTGGCTTGGTGCTTCTGTGTATGGAGTACATTTACTACCACGTCTAGGTATAATGTGTCATGACAATAGTATAATTACCTTGTGTGAGGGATGTGTCAGAAGCTCTACGCCCCTCTCGGAAACTGACAGGAGAGCGGTTGTGGGTCTCTCGCTTTTGGGAAGTGAGTGCCTGCATGGCTGGATTGGCAGGTCTCAGACCTATGAAAGGTGTTGTCATTCTGGGTGCTTGTTGGTTAGTTAGCACTATTTCTTTCAAGGAAGGGGTGTCTTCCAGGAATTTAATATCTCTCTGAATGGATCCCATGTCATACTCTGAATCAATACTGCCCAGAGACGAGTTTTCATCCAATGAGTAGACTTTCCCTGTGACAAAAACCAAAAGCCAGAATAAAAGGAAAGTGCAGCAAAAACTTAGCAAAGCAAAGGAATTGCCACAGGCTCAAGCTATTCCTGCCAACAGTGACTGTCTTAGAGCAAATGAAACAAAAAAAATCAAGTTTCATAAAGTAATTGTAATTTAACAATTGCAGTACCAGAATGGGGACTTGCTGCTGGCTTTCGCATTATTGCAGCAATAAGGTGCTATGCAGATGGTGTTCACTTGCTTGTTTGGAGATCATTTAGTGGTTTGGTTGGTTGGTTTTTTTCCTCCCCACAGATATTCCTGACAAGACTATAGTGTGACCTGAAAGGCTTGGTCATCTTGCTGGTTTTGGAATACCTGAGAATTCAGAGGTTTTTGTTTCCCCACTGTCCTCTTCTGCCAGCACATCTTCAGGGGGTGAATAATTTGGGGACATTTAGTTATGTGAAAAAGAACAAGCCAACCTGCCAGAATTTACCAGGTGCTATTGGGGTTGTACATGTCTGTGGCCAGCTCTGTATTTGCTGCATTAGTTTTATACTGTCTGTGCATCCGGTTTGGGGGTATTTTGTTGTGGGTTTTTTTCCCTTTGGCCATTACAGCAAATGCTAAGTAATAAACCCAAGAAACTCTGTCTTGTACTTGTCACTCTTAAAACCTAGTGTTTTCATCCTGGGCTTATTAGATTGAGTGCTGAGAGCAGGAAATGAACTTTGAGATGTCTGTACTAACTTCTGTACCTGTGCCTGGCATCATCACCAGCTGGTTGGTAACTTCTGCCAGAGTGTGACGTCGCTTCCCACAGCGAGCTGCTTGGAGGGCTGCAAATGCCTGTGCAGGGTCATCTTCTGACTCGCCTTCTGTCTCTATTCCTTCATCAATAGAAGTTTCCATCATGCTGGTAGGCAGTGATTGGCATCCTTTCCTAATCACCACAGGAGGTACAGGATCTAGCAGGCACCCATTTACCTAAATGGCACAAGGAGAATTCTGATGGACATCTTTCAATTATGTACACAGAGCATCACCCCAAAGTGCAGGAAATCTCTGCCTATCATGTAGAGTGAAGGCAGCCTGGATATTTAAAATGCATGAACCTCCCTATAATCTACTGAGTTAAGTAAGACTTGTTAAGAATTGTATGAGACAAACAAATCCCTCCAGGTAAGATCACCACTAACATTCTCTTAGTACTCAACTCCCTAAATATAAATATTCTTATTTCCACAGTAGTATGTTCTCCAGGGCTGCATTTTTTTTATTTAAGAGTTATTAAAAACCTTTGCCAGCTTAGTAACAAAGATAAAATACTTCTGGAATGTTGTTTCCCCTTACTATACCTATTGTGTTCATTTATCATGCTCAGATAAGCTCTAAGAAAAAATAGTCTTGTATTTAATTCTGCAGCATTCTCGCAGAGACGTGTTCAAGAATAATACATTAAATACATCCTTTCCAGCAAAAGTCCATTTGATTCATGGTGCTCCTCTGCAAACAAAGCTTGCCTAGAAAGGCTGTGGAATCCCCCTCCTTGGGTTCACTCAACTTGATAAAGCTCCGAGCAACCTCATCTAGCTTTCATGTTAGACCTGCTTGTAGCAGGAGGTTGGACTAGAGGGCCTTTAGAGGTACCTTTCCAACCTAAAATACTCCTAGGATTTTAATTCTGTTTTTATTCTCTGAATCAGTTTGTCCTGAATCCTTCTGTACCTTAACTAATTCTTTGCCATATGCAACTGCTTGTGTTTTGAGGACCATGGCCTACATGTCATGCGGTTTTGGGGTGGGTATTCTGTTCTGGAATACATGTGAAGCTCTAATTAGTGTCCTGTTGCACAAGTCACTCCTACCATTTTGGTAGGATCAGGTTGGGTAAAATATGGATGAAACAACACATTCATTTAGCATAAAACCTGGCACTGTTACAGGTGATTTTATGTAAACTGTTGACTGAACCATTCCTGAATTTTCTTCCAAGTTCTTCAGTATTTCAAAACCAAGTGTGTTTGGAAAGAAGTTTCACTGCATTAACAGTAGCTGTTAACAAATGGTCTTGCAAGCAGACTATATGGTAGTATTCTAGGAAAATATTTAAAGCAGTATCAAGAAATAGCTATAAATATTTTGAGCATCAGTAAAATGATGATGCTTGCACAGGAAAATCCTGTATCTGCTGCCTCTAATTTAATGGATTATATCTTTAGGCTTAATTTCTTGCACACCTTATTTTCCATTTGTGACTTTCCTATTCAAATGCCTTCTACTGATCTGGCAGCAAAAGCGCTGGAAAGGAAAAAGAGAACCAATACCATGTGGGCAGTTGGCTCTCTACAGTTTACCATGGCACATGGATCAGAGCTTGGAAGTCTTTAGCAGACATGTTCTATAATACTTAAGACACTGAATATTCCCAAGTCAGTTGTGATTTGACACCTCACTGTTGTCACCATTTGTTGGTCTACTCTGTCCAAACAGCATCTATAAAAGCAAAGGGGGATGCAAAATAAAGTTTATTTTAATTTCCAAATGTCTTTGAACTGCCTTTTGCTTTCCAGCTGTAAGAGACCACAGAAGGAGTTACTTAAAACAGTGATGAGGATCCAGGGCCACACTCTTAGTGTTGGTAACTAACCAGTAAGTGAGCAATAAAAGCTTTAAAATGGCAAGCATGAAGTCAAACCCCTAGCTGGCACCAGGCAAAATACAATATGCCGGAATTAAAGTTATAATGTGATGTGATATGAGAGAACAACAGAAGTTTCATGACAATAATAATATACTTCATAAATGTAATTCTTTTAAGCTATTTCCCCTTCCTCACAAAAGCTCTAACTGCTAACTCACATGTATTTCACTTATTCTTTGCTACCCTGCAGAGTATTGTCACAGACCTCAAAGTTGAATGGCAAAATGGATCAGACTGTAGCTCCCTTCAGACACTTAAGCTGTACCCATACATTTGTAAGGCTGTGGAGCCGTCACATCCTATTAGTTGAGTTCAGTTAAGTCTGTTAACTGTGGAGGTGGGGAAAGCCTACATACACAAAGTCTTCCAGTCTGATTACAGGAAACAAAACCTACTGGATGGAGCTGCAATTTTATATGGTCTCCAGTGAAGATTTTACAGGCGTTCCTAGTTACAGAAATGGCCTAGCTGAGAACTGCTACAACCTATTTGAGATGCTGCAGTTCTAATAGTTTTTGACAGTCAGAAGGTCCTGCTGGGTATTTACTATTCAACAAAAAATTAACAAAAATGTAACTCTGTTGGCTAGCTTATTATGAAATTGGCAGAGATACAGAATTTTGGGTGCATAGTATTTTTAATCGCTTTAGCTGGCAATGGAAGCTTATGGTTAAGGTTCCATTATACCTTCCTGTTCTCATTTGTCTGAATTTTTGGATGAGTAGCTGAGTAGGTTACTGTAGATACTCAACAGTGAACCCTTTATATTTGAAGCTACATATGAGGAATCTTCATCAGGGCTTTTAAAAATACATTTGAGAAGAAGAAAAAAAAACCAGCCACTGTTGTAGGTTGATTTTTCTTTTACAAATGACAGTGTGGTAAGATTGGAATGTAAGCAAGTAACACCAGAGGCAGATTAAACAGCTGTGTCTTTTTGATCACTAAAGTTATATGCAAGGGAGAAGTAGAAAGAATCTGGAATACCTAGAACTCCAACACTCAGAGAATACTTAAATTTAGGGAAACAGGCACAATGTTTTTGTCCAGCTAGTACAAGAAATGCACAAATCAAGTGTTCAGATACTAAAGGTCTTTGTATTTGACATGCTGTCTATCCTGAGAGGTTACCCAGGAATGAGAACTTGCTGGAGACCAGAGTTTTGGGGACAGCATATGCTTAAGAGTAAGTGCCTGGAAGCATGTTGAGAACATTGGTTCTTTGCCAAAAAGGCTACTGAAAGCAGAGAGAAGCAGCAGGGTTCTCCAGCTCAGCTACCTGCAAGTGTCAAAGCACAGGAGGCATATTAAGGTCAATGAAGTGACATTAGTTTGGATTAGCAAACGCTCTGGCCCTGACTCCACAGTGCTTTGTGCTAGGATGATGAACTCTACCCTGTCAGAAGGAACTGGTCTTCAATTAATTATTGAAGATCTACAGCTACTATCACTAGCTGTGCTTTTACTAGGCAGTCATTTTAAAAAATATTGTTGCCTTTTGTCTTGATTATTTTTGACAAAACACTAGGGTGATTTTAACCTGTACCTTTGGTGTCTCAACTCTTTCTTCCTCCATAAATGCTGTCTCTCCCTGGCAGTTGGATGGAGGGAATGAAAAGGCTTCTGCTCCTGAAGCTGAGGGAAGACCTGGAGACTGCAACAACCTTGCATTTTGTGAATGCAAGTTAACTGAGGGTACCACAGCTTGTGCCTAAAAAAGATTTTAAGAACTCCAAAACCAGAACAATTTTAGGTAGAAAACAACACACAGTCACAAATTAAAAATAAACAATACCTAGTCCATTTCTGAAGCACCAAAGTATAAGATTTATTTCCTCATTCTTGGTGAATTACATTCTTAGTCTTTAGACTTTAAAAAAAGTACGCACACCCCCACCCCAAACCACACAAACACATACCAAACCCCAAACATCATTAAGCCAGCTGCTTAGTGAAGCTGAGCACTTACTAGCAGTAAAGACAGTGTTTGGGACTCTTTGGTGCCCTCCAACTTCTGACATGCTAGAATTCCTTTTTATATTCAGTACAAACCCCTTAATAATATTACCATGAGGCATAGGGCTAGTTTCAGTGCCTTTTCTAATATGCACTGATTCCTATAGGAAAAAGCATGAGAAAGAATAGAGCAGGCTGGATCTAAAAGAAGGTATTTCAACAGAGGGAGCACTGTTGAAGGGAGAGGTGTGCCTCAGGGAAGGCAAGCATGGCACAATTAGGAAAACAGTGGTTTTCACTATTTCTTAACCTTAATTTCCTGAAGTGCAGTATCCACACAACTTGCCTGTCCAAAAGGAAACAAGCAGCCTTATACAGGAGCCTGTGGTGCCACCGTGTGTGAAAACAAATTATCTTGTTACTCAGGATAACTGCAAGATTGCTTGCAGTCCCGAGGAAAAAGTGGTAATGTGGCTATGAAGTATAACAATTTAGTACAATAAGGAACTACCTTCTAGGAGTTTTTTTTTTCTTCTTCCTTGTTCATCTGTCTCCACCTGCTTTTAATACATCTTATAATTAATAATCTGCTTTTGAATCCTGTGTCTTTCTATCATTAGAACTACTATCTAAGAAAAGAGCTGATTTTAATCTGTCAGCCATATTGTTCCTGGACCTATATTTTCATAGCTGAAGCTATTTGACTTTCATTTCAACAGAATCCAAAATCAAATTTGATCCAGCAAAAGAAGGAGCAGCATAGTTGTGATTCCTCCTAGAAGTGGAGTCTGGGCACTTGTTCTATACAGCAGCAATACAGTATCTAGAAGGCTGTGAACTTGAGAGAATGTTTACTTGAGACTACGATAAATCTGAGTTATCTTAGGCCAAGTCTTTCATGTTTCCAGTTATGCATTAATAGAAATCAAAAGCTGTACAATGTCTGTGTATCTTAATGAAACAAAAGAACATGTAAAAAAAAAATCTGAGAATTACTGGAATAAGACACGATGAACTGTACATGACCTTTCTTTCTGAAGAAAATTACTAGGAAAGAAGCAGACGGAATAGCCTTAGAGCCTGTGCTGAATCAGTCAGTATAATTAGAGAGGATACTAAGTGGACAGCCTTCTGCAATGGAAGGGCTGGCACCAGATGTAAGGAGCACCCAGAATTGCTCTTGATAAAATACACGTGACATCCTTAAGACTTAAATCAGTTAGTCAGTCATCACATTGGCTCTATGCACATCATAGAGGTTTTGTGTCTGTGCTGCAAAGTCTCCCATGAAATTGGACTCTTGCTGGGTCACAGGAGGAAAAAGTGGTGCAAATCTTAAAAGAAATGACATTATTTAGGAACAAATCACTGAGTCTTGAGCCATTAAGAATCTCACGACAGTGATATTTTTATCAGGTACTTAAGATATCACAATGAATTGGCATCTTAACCTGATAGGTTGATCCTAGTATTTTCTTTTGGGTACCTCTTTACTATTCTTTGCCATGCTTCATTTCATGGGAGACAGAAAGCGTATCTAGAGAACAGCAGGGGAGAAAGTAATTTTATTTTCAACAGGTCCCTTTAGAGTGACTATGTTTATAACACAATGTAAAGCCTGCATGCTTTTAGCCCCCATGCTAGCACAGCTCTTCATAAATTCAACAGCTCATTTGTCAATCACACTAAAGATACTCCAAGTGTTGCAGAGTCTCCAGAAATGGTATTTCTCTAACATTTTAACCCATGACTTCCCAGCAAAAGATCTGAAATTCTCAAAAATGAAAGTGTTCCAATTAGAAGCACAAGCACAGTACTTTCCCTTTAACTGGGAAATAAACTGGGAGTTAAGGTTAAACCATGCAGATACCCATTAATGCCAAAACCATTGTTTGCATTTGGGCTTCAGAATGCAGTCAACTTCCCTTTCTCATTTAAATCTTATCCAGTCCCCTCCAAACTCCTCTTTTTTTTTGGGGGGGGGGGGGAAGGGGAGGGGAGTGTTGGGCAGGGAGGAGGCATGCCAGACAACTGATTGTCATCATACAGTTCTGACAGGAGACAAATCCAAAGACGTCTTTCCAAAATGATACTGCAAGTCTATATACTATAGAAATTGGAAAACAGCAATGGCTTCTAAGTGAATCTATGTAGAAACACCATTTTGAAAGAAAAGAATGTCTTGCACAGTCTTAAGGCCACCTCTGCTAGGAATGAGACCTTACCTTGGCTACAGTCTGCTCAGCAATGGTGCTTGGCCGACGCTGACGAGCATCAAGTCTCTGTTCAACAGGGAAGCTACTCCGATGTGATTTGAGTCTTTCCACTAGCAAGTAATAGATAGCAGCAAAGTGGTTATAACTCTTGTTCTGCAGAGACTGAAAAAGAGAAGCACAGAAGTGTGGGTGCAGCCAAATATACATTATCTTTTATATTCTACAAGACCAGGAAGGAAGAATTGCGGGGGGGGCGGGGGGGGGGGGGGGGGCAGGGGAAGAGATATTTAAGAGGCTGTGGGGTAGGCAAATGTTGTACTGAATTGAGAAAGTTTCAAACCAGAATGCCAGGCAAAGAAAAGCATCAGTCTTAGTTCACTGGTGAGCTTGCTATGTTCTGGGCTGCAAGAGTACTTGTAGCTAACATTCAGGTGCTACTCTGAACCCTCAAAAATTTGAACCTGGAGAAAGGACTGAGCTCCAGGACCTCTTGAATATATTGGCCATTCCAAGTGACTAGAAGCAATGGGGAACCGAGCCTCTGCAAAGTAGAGAAACTAGCCTCTTCTAGCAGAAAGTAGTCAAACTGCCAAACTCCACAATGGTTTAAAGTATCAATCATTCTAAAGGAAATGATTGTGTTAACTCCATAGAGAGTCTTGGCATTTATGTTTGGTGAGAAGCATGATTTGGGATTGGACAAGAGACATTCAACTGCTTACTGCTTTCATGTTCCTTTTTGAATTTCATTTTTTACCCTCTTAGAAGTTCAAAGTGAATTTACTTTCAGTTTGGATTTCTCCTCTTCTCCATTTGACAAGTAATGATTTATCCAACCCAACCCAGGAAATCTAACAATGTGAAACCTAATATGGCTCCTTTGTTTTACTACTTTGCTTAAGAATCAACTTAGCTTAAGAATCAACTTAGCTAACAAACAAATCTCTAGAAATGACCAACTGTAAACGGCAGCAAGTATCACCATTCTAACAGGCAGCCCTATTGGGCCACCATTTTTTACATAGTGCATACTATATTTCTCTGCATCCCCTAGCTTAAAAAAAATCATGGTGCAATTGCTTTAAATGTGTGCTTGTTTAAATTAAAGTACATAGTTAATACACTGGAAGAACACTACCTACTCCTGGAATACGTGACCAGAATACATTATTCTTTTCCACGGGTTCTAATTTGGATTCCTGACACAGAGGAGTATCCTTTCTCTCATGGTGCTGCCTTTTCATTGACATGTTTTCCTCTATGGGCAAAGGATGCCTTGGACTGGAATGTGGTGTGGCTGGCACACAGGTGAAGTTGTCTGTGGGCCTACTGCACAATGTTTTGCCTGCAGTTTGCATAACACAGACACCTTCTCTCTGCTAGGGAAGATCTTTAGGAAACCTTCTGGAGGGATGTCTCTCCTTTTCCTGATCAGTCTGCTGGCATGGACTGAGACATCAGTAGGACAGGGAGGCAACAGCACAGCATGTTTAAAATGTTTGCCCTTGCTAGGGTCTGACCAGGTAAAATATACCACCAGTGGTTTTTTTTCTTACCCCTCCCCACAACTGCTGAAATAAAGAATGTTGCAAGCAACTCAGGTAGTAAATTCTAGTCATAAATACAACACAGGAGACCTTCCCCCCAGGGACAAATACCTGTTTGAGTCTATTTTACCTCAATAGTTTTCTGTTGGTCTATTCCAAGGCTGTGCATTAGCCGTAAGACCTGCTCATTATACTCTCCAATGGAAGGCTCATTCTCTTCTCCTGGTGGATAAATAATAGGTCTCTGTGCAGGAACTTCTATAAGCATCCACTTGTGCTCCTTAATCTGAGCAATAGTTAACCGTTTGGATGGGTCTAGGACCAACATTCTTCTAATCAGGTGTTCACACTCTGTTGGGGAAAAAAAGTTACCAACCTGTTAAGTGGTACTCGCATATCTTCACCCGAGACCTACCAATACAGAGCATGACAACAGGAAACTGCCTTACTTCTACCTAACTTCTGTGCTAAATACATTTCCTGAAAGCTAAAACAATCTCTCAAAATAAGATTAAAAGTCACATTAAGATGGACAAAACCCCAACTTCTCTGAATGCATGGTATGGCTAACAGTGCCATTATTTCTACACAGCTCTCACATGAGGGTAATAATAATATTTAGTACCTCTTTGAAGCTGCTTGTGCTGTTCTAAGTACAGTGCTAACATTAACTGATAAAGCTTCAAACAACCTCTGCTAAGTGTGGTGGGGAGTGATTAGCATCCTTCTCCAGCACCGTTTGAAATAGCTTGTCCAGGCTCATAAAACAAAGGATTGGCAAAAACTAGGGATAGTGTCTGGATTTTTTTTTTTTCCTATTTCCACCCTAGTGGTCTCAAAAACAAAGGTAAAATAACATCTCTGTGGCTGTGAATAGTAGCCAGTGGGTCTGCAGGTTTATCTGTTTTAATTCCAGGATCAAAGCACAATCAGTAGTCTTAGGTGCCAGAGTAATTCTGAACACACAAAACCATTGCTGCTTTCCAATTACTACATGCTGCACAGCACTAAAACCATCACATTTTTCTTCAGATCTCAGCTGGTTTTTGGAATATGAGGGCACGAGAGACAAACATGCAGTTTGTATATGACAGGAGGTCAATGTAAGTTCCTTCAAGGGAGCTTATCAGTCTGCCATGCATTTCTAGCTGACCGTGATCTGGCTACAGTACAGTTGTTATGAGTCAGTCCATTCAGGTAGTTATGACAAATAGTTTAGAGAGAGATTTCTGGCTATTTATTCCTGTTTAACAAAACTGTGAAAACAAGAAAGATAAGAGGCACACCCTTCCCCACTCCCTGCATCACCATGTGATCAGCAAGGGAAGCAGCAAACAGCCTGTGAAACAGCCAATCTATACTGCAGTCACAGCAATGATCATGCACAGCAGTGATTGCAACTCACACAAAGGTACCTGGATCTAGCTTGCATACCCATGTCAACTAAGTGACAGAAACACAATACAGTTCAGTGCTGGCTGCAAAATGTGCCCAGGAAGCTGAGGGGTTGCCGTGGTGCCATAATGGCATTGCTAAAAGCAATTGAGTGCACTATAGCTACACTGTAGTGGCCATTTTCAGAGGTGGTGCACAGGAGTACCTGCCACTAGAAAGAAAAAGGGGAAGACCAGAATGTTTTACACTACAGAACCCTTAACAACAAGGCTGAAAAACGTATTTTTAATTCCCATTAAAAAAAAAAGCACAGAAACTAGTGTCTCGAAAGAGGATTTGATTCAGAAAGGTTCTGAAGTAATCTGGTTTAGAGACCCTTTAATATAGGTTAAGCTGAAGGACACCATCAAACCCTGTGTAAAAATGGCCCTGCTTGTTCTTGTCTGAACAGGCATGAGGGAGAGTGAAGCCCAACAGATGGGGCAATTTAGTGAGGGAAAGATCTCATAGTCACATGTGGGAGTGCCAGATACATGATGATGAGAACATCGCATATGAACTGGTAGTGCACTGTTTTGCTTTTGTTAGCAGACACTGTCAAAAACCAGGAAACACCCAATCCACAACTTAGGTTTGACAGTGATATTGCTCTCAGCTTATTTTCTTTCCACATTAAAATGTATATGGCCTTGCAGGAAGAAAGCTAATTGCTATACAAATGTGCCTCTCCCCCTGCATCCCCATATTTCTGTTCACAGTAGGATGAGAGATCCTTCAGCTTCCATTTCAACTCTCTCCCTGCCCATGGGCACAGCCACACTGCAATCTTCATGCACTCCACAGAGAAAAATGGGTTGGTTTTACTAGCAGCAGCCTCACTGCAAAGACATACAGCTCACCTAGGCTTATTTATGTTTCAGTGCAAAATGAAGTCTGCCATACCATAATCTAGTGTGCAGGTGCACCATCCTTTGCTGTATTGCAACAGAGATTATTCTAGAATTTACTCAAGGTTTACCACACCAAGAGCATAAGAGGACACATTATTACCTTCTGACATAAAATAAGGGATCCTGAACCTTCCTTCAAGAACTCGTTGCCTCAGTATGGGGAGTGTTGGTCCATCAAAAGGTAATGCTCCGCAGACCAAAACATAAAGAACTACACCCATGCTCTGTAAGAAAGATAATATTCATTTCATTTTTCAAGCTACAAGCAAAGTCTCTGAGGTTGGCTAGCCAAATCCTGTCACAGAAAAAATTAAAATTAGAAAACAGAAACAGGAAATTTATACAAAAAGGAGTTAGATTTCTGAAGATCCCTAAACATTAAGAACACTCTGCTAACCCAAAATGGCTAGGCTTGCAGTACCTTGTGCTGATAAGCAGGTAAGCTGAAGTGTAATGGGTTAGAGACTCTGGCTGCTAGCAGGAAGCTCCACGCAGATGACTGAATGATACCTGAAAAGTGAGTCCCAACTTCAGGTGAGAATTAGAGATACTTTTTATTAATCTCAATGTTGTTCAAACAAAAACAAACCTCAGACAGCAGCTGCTCAAAATAAGAAATTGTAACCTTTTACATTTACCAATTTGCAAAAGCCTGGGTAAGAGGCACACTGGTAACTTCATGAACAGTCAGCTTCAGGGGAACACCAACTAATAATTCTGCACTGCTGTGTGAAGTGCTGAGCATGAGGGATTATTTAATATGAGCAAGAGGAGACAATCTGGGCAAGAGCTGTCCTCCAACTGCCAGACTCATTTTCAAAAGTATGCAAGTTAATTGGCACTGCAAGTGGAAATAGTCTTGCAGTATATGCCAAAAAAATACAGCACCACACTAGATGAAATAACCACACCAGACCCTCACGCCAATCAGCTGGCATAGATAGCCACAGCACTGGATTTCTCAAGGGGAAAAAGGAGGCGTTCAACAGTCACCTTAAAACTTTGTAAATACACAGAGATTTTAAAATTAAATATATATTTTTAAAAGTCAATTTCTTCATTCCTTAACCTGCCAAAAACTGAACTGTGCATTGTTGCATTCCTCCTGCAAGCTTAGCACTTTCAGCAGACCTATTCTGTGATTGGATGTTGCAATAAGACACAGAATCCTTAACTCAGAAGATAAGTGAAGATGATGATTTTATCTTAAATATAAACACATGTGCACTTCTCTGTGGGCAGGCAGATTCTGTTAACAATTTAGGATCTTAAATATTTAAAGACTATTTACCAAAGTTCAGAGATTCACTTCTGACATTCAAACAGTGCCTGTGCTACTTGAAACAGTAAGCATAGCTGAGGTCTACTGTATGTCTATTTACCAGTTACTAAAGGTTCAGAAAAGCAGTAGCCTTTTTTAAAAAAAATTTAAAAAATCTATCTAGCTACATATATACGTGTATGTATAAAGAGATACATAATATTTGTGTGTATGCATGTGTATCTAAACCACAGTTTTTATTTGTTAATGCAATTAGCTTAATTTAAATTAGATTAGCAGCTGAAAGGTGACTTTCCATGAACTGCCCTGTTCGCATGACAGGCTCTGACCAAATTGTCAGTGCCTGTGTTGTTACGCTATGTGCAACATTATCACTGCAAACCTGATTCCAGAGCACAGAGTGCCAAATCGTACTGTCTCTGGTTGCTTTAGGGTTTGAATCCATCATTGTAAGTACCAGAATACTAAAATTAAAAAACAAACAAAAAAAACCCCAAACAAAACCAAATTAGGAATGAAAAGCAGTCTCTGACCATGCGTGAAGGGTGCACAGAACTTCTTCAGTTTGTTTTAGTCCCTTTTCCATTGCATGAGTGTGGGTTGCGCTCTCTATCCTCTTCCATTGGAGTAGTTAGTACACATGGAGACACACCGATTGAAAAATATGCCACATTTGTGGCACAAATGTGCTTGTTTCCAGGTCAAAGAGCAAAGCAGTCATCATCTCTATGTTTCAGTGGCTCAGAATCCCTTTTAACCTCATCAAGCGCTTACAGCCTTACAAGTTCAATTCCCACTTAACACACAAAAGACTAAATGCACTGAAAAACACAAAGTTCTTGCATTCAGTCAGGAGAGCTTTTGGAGGAGCTACAGTTTTTCCTCTAGCGAGCTAAACATACACCTCCAGTGTATATTTAATAGCCAGATAGGTAACTTCAAATCCATTCAATGTTAAGAGGTATTTTATGACACTCAAGAAATAAAGCTGAAGAGGAACAGCTTGTCTGCAGCTTAAGAAAAATCAAAGACAATTCCTTTGTTACAGCTTCCTAAAAGTTGACTTGAATCCAGTTAAAAAAAGAATAATGATACCCAGATATCCAGCTGGGGTCCCTCGTATTGCTGTCCTTCAAACACTTCTGGGGCTGCATATGGTGGGCTTCCACACCATGTCGTCAGAGGCTCACCACTCTTATAGAAATTTCCAAATCCAAAATCTGTTGAGAAATTAAGGGGAAAGTCACTCCAAACTCCAGTTGCATGACAAAGAATAACTGTATGCATGGACTAAGCTCGAAAGCTCACTTTCATTTATGAAGGGCTCTATCACAAATCCTTTTATCAGTACTCCCACTGAAAATATTTATTGGGATGCTGACTGTCCTATACTGCTATTTTCATGACAACTACATAGTTATTAAAACACTCTGCAAAACTTCACAACCTGTAGGAATTTTGAGTAAACTTCTACCAGTTTGCTAAATCCGAATTTATAAACAGCTATCACTAAAATTCAACAAACAGAAAATCATGCGTATATATGAGCTTATTTACTTGCCAAGAGATATCTGAGATTTCATGAGTTTTCTTTAGGTGCTCTCTAGCCTTGGACACACAACAAATTTTGACAACAAAAGCATCAACTTCGGAGATGGGAGGAAGGAACTCTGCCAAAAGCAACAAGCATGGGAAAACACAAAACCTTTTGCTAGGAAGGAAACTCTGCTACTGGGATTGTCTACAGCCCTTTACAACTGAAATCTACCACTCCACAAGTAAGCAATTCTTTTAAATGTTTCTTTTTATGGCTTAATATGGGACCAGATGTGGGTCCCATGGGACTTCAGTATTAGTCACAATTTGTAATAATCTAGTAGTGAAAAGCAAAATGACAGCCACTTTTGCATAGAGACATAAAGTCAGATAGTCTGATACAATTTTTTTTTTAGCTTCCCCTGTTGCTGCTCTCCTAGGTTGCCTTTTTTTTTTTTTTACTAGAACAATACAGCAACCAACATTAATATTGAAGCTGGCTTAATGACTGAACTGAAACTGATTATTTTAAAAATGCAGAATTTCAGGTGGCTGCTACCACTCCCTGGTGCTCCAATCTGTAGCTCTCTTGCCTTCCACTCCACTCTTCCCAGTGTTTTTGTAGCTCTTCACAGCCCAGATCCTCCAGTTCCTCTTATATCCTGCCATCACTCTCACTCCCTTTGCTTAGTTCATACACCATTTGCTTTAGCATTCTTTACTCCTCCTGCCACGATCCTAGTAGTCCTTCCTACGTCCACTCAGATACCTATTCGGAATACACTCCTTCCATGACACTCCTCAGTATTAATATACAAGGCTCTTTATTCATCAGGCTTTTAATAAAAGCCATTGGAGCACAGTGTTTGGGTACACCTGTTCATACCATGAATCAAAATACTTGCTCCACTAAAGTCTAGTGGAGTTTTCTCATGGAATTCAATGAAGCTAACATTTCTCCCTGTTGCTCCCAGCATTACCACTCTGTACTGCTTAGTTCTCTATTCCACTTGTCTTACAGGCCACCCTGTATGTTCTCTGTGACAACAAATGCTGTTAATACTAAAGCAAAGAAGGAGAAGTTCTCAAGGAGAGAGATCCAAATATTCTTTGGATTTAAGGCTTTCAGGCAAACTGGCTTCAATTCACTAACTGGTCAGCTGTATCTCCGAAGGAAATACAGAATGGAGCATTGGCAAGTGACATGCAAAGACTGTCAAGCACTGCAACATTGTTTACGTTCGTCACTGGTCTACTCCTGTGTGAACAATGATTTAACTGCTCCCTGCCACTTTTTCCACACTGGAGTAAACTATGCAGTAGAAGGTTACAGAAGGTGTTTCTTTTCTTAAGGTGATAATGCTTTTACCCTTGTAGCTAACCAGGCTCCTGCAGAGTAATACTGCATGCTGGTGCAACTCAAGGAATCCTGTGAAAGTCAACAGTGTTGATAAACAGTAATCAGGCTGTTGATTTAGTACTATCAAGCACCGAATGCCTCAGAGGTATGTTAATACAATGCGGCACTGATCAGTAGATGCAAAACTGATAAACACTGTGGTTAGCAGACACAGTACAGGCACTGCTGGTACCACTCCATTTACTTCTGTTTGTACAGGTTGTGTTACTCAGAGGAAAGAGCCTGGCTCTCTCATCATACATCATGAGCTATAAAACCACAAGAGAACCCTCAGAATCAAAGCAATACAGACATATTAAACAAAAACTTACCAGGCTTAGTTAGATAAAGTTAACCTGGAGTTGTTTTAGAGAAGCGGTATGGAAATTGAATCAGAGTACTTACACCGAGCTTAACAGTAAAGGTATTTGGTTGCTTTCCTAACAGGACAGGAGAGCTCCAGCAGTTCTTTTAACAGAACTCTTCCTGCAACATACATCAAAAATAAACATAGGTGGAAGAAGCAGTTTTGGGAACACCAGAACTGAAGAGGCTTTTAGAGCATTTTTTTCCTTCTCTCTTGCAAGATTTTCGTTAGCATGTAATAAGTATAGAATAGTTTGGGTTGGAAGGGACCTTTAAAGGTCATCTAGTCCAACCCCCCCCCCCCCCGCAATAAGCAGGGAGATCTTCAACTAGATCAGGTTGCTCAGAGCCCTGTCCAACCTGGCCTTGAATATTTCCAGGGATGGGGCATCTACCACCTCTCTGGGCAACCTGTTCCAGCATTTCAACACTTTCCTTGTAAAAAAACCTTCTTCCTTATATCTAGTCTAAATCTACCCTCTTTTAGTTTAAAACCACTCCCCCTTGTCCTGTTGTAACAGGCCCTACTAAAAAGTTTGTCCCCATCTTTCTTAGAAGCCCCCTTTAAGTACTGAAAGGCCACAATAAGGTCTCCCTGCAGCTTTCTCTTCTCCAGGCTGAACAACCCCAAGTCTCTCAGCCTGTCCTCATAGGAGACATGTCCTATCCCTCTGATCATTTTTGTGGCTCCTTCTGCAACTGTTTCCACAGGTTAAGACATACCACCCACTCCTTTAACATCTATACATGAACCTGCAGGAATGTTTTTGCCTTTTGAGGTTCCTGCTCTGTCAAATTTGGTTAGGGGCAAGCTACAGGTTCAAAAGTTATCTGGGAAACATACACAAACAACATGATCTCATAGGCCTTTTGGCTGATTACATTAATGCTTTTAACTACAAGGTCACTAAAGATTTCAGCAAGAAATCTACAAGACTTAAGAAAGAGATTTCAAGTCTTTGTGTACCACTGGTTAATTCTTATTACAAAGACTGCCTCTTTAATACCTTCCTTATCTCTGCTTCCTTACTGCACTGTGCTGCTGACTCTCCATTGTGTTAAACAGTACCACTAATAAAAGCAGATATTTTCAGTTGTCTTTAATGAAATGCGCTAATTAGTAATAATACAGAATCAAGACTATGCAACTATCCAGCTCTCAGTATGGAAATCTCTACAGTGGGTAACGTGCACTGTAAGGTAATAAAACCAGTCACTATTCCATTTAGCAGCAATTACTGGAGGACATTCATAATATAAACTGGCCTTTTTTACATACCTTGTGTTGCTGGTCCATTTGGTTCAGGTATGTAACTGGTAACTGTAGGTCAGCCACAGTTACACACACACAAATCAATGTCATTCTGTCCTCATTTTATCCTTTTTTCTAAAGATCACTTGTGGTAATCTTGAAGGAACAGCTAGACAGAGCAATCTAAATGTCTAACCTCCATTAGACCAGTTCTCAGCGGTGTTCTTCCACAAAAAATGCATCTTTAGAAATATTTTGCAACATACATAAAGCAGCTCTTTGTATTTAGGTATTTCAAGGTATTGATTATGGAATTTGTGTCTCTTATGAGGGGTTTTAGGGTGTGAAACAGCATACCACTTTTACAGGTGAGGACACTAGAACAGAGAAGTTAATAGACTAGCCCAAACTCAAGTAACAAATCAGTGACTGATCCAGGCCAGGGCCAAGCCTAAGTGCGTGGTCATTCTTGAAACAACAAATAGAAACCAGTCACTCTCTGCTGAAAACTTTTGCTTCAACATTTCCACAGCCTGAAATTCGATGCTGTAATTCTGCTGTAAACTTTCTGCCACCTTTAATGTACATCACATGCTCTGGGCACATCTCAGTCCAGTGACCCAAATACATCAGGGTATAAGGAGAAGTGCCAAGTCTCATTTCCTTTTGTAAGCATTGGTCTTACCTGTTTTTCCCTCAGTTGTAACTATACAGTCCAATACTCTGTACATACTTCAATCACTGTCTCAACAATTGATCAGAAATTGCCTTTTCTTTTAAATAAACTAGTCATTCTGTGAAATCTTATTACAGAGATTTCTGAATTTGCTATCATAAAAGACCAAGTCTAAAACTAAGCAGGAGACTCGTATCAGGCTAGTCCATGATTGGATGATAAAGATAGTGGCTTAATTAGCAACAGCAACAAGGTCGTGTTGAAAACATAGGAAAATGGGCTGCATCTACTTTCAACTACCTGACCACACACCTGAAGCTTCTAGGTCTAACCTAGAGCCACCAAAAGACTGCTCTTTATTTGTCTAGACCCCTTAAAAAAACTAGGCCAGGGGCTGAGCCCATTACAGATAATTCCATACTGGGCTGTCAAAAACTTTTCCCAGGTTGCACTAACCCTGCAATTATCCACCCAGAAAAACGTCTAATTTGGACCTGCAGGTACCCTGAAAACTCAGTCTTGCTTCACAGACAAATGAGCAGTTAACTGCTCTGGCTCCTTGTACACTCCAGGTAAAGTCCAGTAACTCTGCTGCAATGACAAGAGCTAAATCTCTCTGGTGCCAGTAACTCCCAAGCCATTCTCATAATTCTTGCAGGAAAAAAAAGTATCCATTCTTTATCTGTCCTGGAAGTGATCCCAAAGTGCCTCAGTGCACCTACACAGGACATAGTCCCAGAGACAGCTGACAATTGCACAAACAGTAACTGCACCATTTGCTGCAGGAACCCTTGTGTGCAGATAAAGCCTAAGCATAGGAGTAATTTTGGGACACCCACTTTCAATATGCAGCAGAGAGACTATGGAATAGAATATTACTGCTCTTTTCTGGAAAGTTCAAAACACCTGTTGAGATGGGATTTGCAAAGTCATTATAAAGGGCTAACAATAATAGCAACATGTTAAAGTCCGTAGAAACTTGGCATGTCAAGTTTCTACAACAAAAATTCTGCAAAGATTCAGGTCCTTAACACTCCATGAATAAGATCTGCTTACAGTAATTCAATCGATGGAGCTCTTCAGTGTCACCCACAGTTGTAGAATTAATCCTTTTTACTTGTAATCTCAAACTAACCATAACCTTGTTTTGCATTCACACAAAGCAGGAATAGGTGTATCTCTTAGATCCTTGCAGTTTTACCTTTTTCCCTTCCTCCCCAAAATGCTTTTGTTCTGAATGAGTAAATCTGTTCTAGGAAAGCTGATTTGGTCATTAGATAGCCTTGTCATCCTCCCTTCAAGACTAGAACTACAGGACTTACCTGACATCAAATCTGCTAAAATGACCCTAGTGATAAATAAGGAGCTGCAGCCCATGGCTTCAGTTTGGAAAAAAAATTTCATGAGAATCTACTGAATAAAGAGGATGATCAGAGCCTTCAGACTTAAGCAAACTGCTTGGTAAAGGGACTCTGGGGCATAAATAACTTCAAAAACATTATACTTCATGATTTATCTTAACAGATTTGATTTAGAATCACCTTCTAGGGCAGCACAGTAGTATTTAGTAGATCAATTACTTAAAAATCTGACTAGAAGTTTGAGGGCTTTTTAAAAGATGATAAACTCTAGTTCACATACGAATGATTGAGTTTGCTGGAAACAGTGACTGATTAAATCAGATCTACAATCACTATAGCTCCTTAGAGATTTATGTATCTGTGTCCTGACTGCTAATGATGAGCTGTCATTTTTGTGATGACACGCGATACTCTTATCCCTCATCTATTTTTGCATTGTCAACAATCAGACTGGAAACTTAAGACAGACAAATATTTAAGCTTCATTTTACCCTTTTAACCCAATGTCCCTAAATTAATGTTGTATTCCAGATAATTAACATACTTTGTTACATGACAATATCTTACACTGCTCTAAATAGCTGGTACAGGTGGAACTCTCAAGAGGTTGAATCCCCAACATCAGTCCAAGGTCACTGTATTAGCTCAAAGTCAGAAAATCAGATACCCAATCTCACAGCAATGAACTTTTGGGACTTGTCCATAATCAAAGAAGAGCCCCACTGCCTATGAGTAAGAAGGCTACGATGCCAGAAGGACTATTTGGAGGTCAAACTACACACAAGATCCACAAGTGTCATGTTCTGCAAGCACATAGAATGCCCAGCAGTTGCATGAACGGTTACACAATAGCTTCCTGGCATGTCACCATACTCTGGAGGTGCATACGGCCAAGGTCAGCTCAGATTTCGAATCTACATAGGAAACACTGAATATAATATTCATGCTATCCTTCCTTTTACATCATCCTCCAATTCTGAAACAACTGCAACTTCAGCTGTAATAAGAGGGCAAAACAACAAAATCTTCTACCAAAAAAATCCCACAATCGCTGTATGTCATCTGCCTTTTTCCTATCACAGCTAGACTTCTGTTGTGAATTTTTTTTATTCTCTTTGAGGAGACTTTTCTTCACACATAATTGGCTTGGCAACCTTGACGATACTTCAGGAGACATGAAGCAATTTCTTCTCTCAGAAGCATTCTGCCATCTGTGTAGGTGTCATTAAATCTGATCTCTCCCTTCACTTATCTTGAATTTGTCACGATTTTCAACATCCTCTTAGTATTGCAGATAAATATCAATATCTTGTACCTACAGCTCCTACTCAGGTGCCACCCTCAAATCTTTGAACCAGATTCACAAGTACATGTACATATATTTGTAAGCATAGCTATAGAAAGCATGACCTGCTTGGAAATACACAAGATTGCAGTTCCTAAGAAAGTGAAACTCTGCCTATCCAGACTGGATTTAAAGTTAGCTCTTTAGTAAATGTGAACATGTGGAAGCCACTTCAAAAAGAAACATGAACAAATCTGAACAGCAAAAGACAGAACAGAGTCTTAAGTATGACTGATCAATGTAAGAGAAGCTTCAGGTTTACGTTACAATTAGGATTTTTGGTTTTTTTACTATTATCTTTACATGCTTCATTTCATAACACATAATAGGTTTATTTATGGTTACCAAAAGTAGCTCAAGAGCAAGGATATCTTAGAACTGAATATAGCATGATCCTTGCAAGGCTGTTACCTTTGCCCCCTATCTCAGCAATAGAATTACAGAACTTACACTGTCGAGGCAGTGCTTCACTGGGTGGAACAGCAGCAATTTGCTTGCTTCTGATGGTCTTGTGACAGCGTAGATGATTAAGTTTTATCAGGCAAATCCATGAATGAAAGGTCTATAAATTGATACTAGAAGGAACAGCCAAGGATGCACTCTGTATAAGCACTAAGACAACAATACTAGCTGCTGGGGTTTGGGGGTAGGGACAAGCACAAGGGGAATAGGCTGCAGAAAATGGCCAGCCTGGTTTACTCTCCCTGTCACCGCTAGATGGATCTGACAGAGTACAGAATTGCTGATGAGTCTGTGTGCCTTATCTAGGAGTATGTCTTATAAACCTGGAAAATGGTTCCTTCTTCTGTCTTTGATCTGCAGTTCTAAAACATTAGTTTCTTCCCTTTTTCATGGGCAGGGAACACCAGTATCCTTCAAGTTATAAATTTCTGCTGAAAAAATAGCATGCATTGATAATACAAAGGACAGTAAGAGCCAGATACCTACTAATTCATACTGGACTTTTTCATGTAACATAAAACTTAAAAACAGTGTTGCATATTTCAGCAATCTGCTCTTATCTTTAGAAATCCAATTATATTCTGTTGTTGGACAAAATAATTACCTGTGAAGGGAGATCAACGTTATTTGTTAGGGTACATAAATTATTATGGTTACCTCTTTTTGTTTCCATTATGCTTTCTACGGTTATATCTTCAAATGACGTTAAACCATTTCTTAAGAACTCAAGAATTGATAGCATCCATGAAAACCATTTCAAAGAAAAAGTTCAGGATTTAGATAGGATATTGGATGGTTGGTCCATTGGGCTTCCTCAATTTTTAATTATTGCACTGTCAGTTTAGTTGTCGCACTTTTTGGAGTGTTAGAATGGCCAGGATTCAATTAAGACAAAAC
This sequence comes from Harpia harpyja, assembly GCF_026419915.1. NCBI lineage: Eukaryota > Metazoa > Chordata > Aves > Accipitriformes > Accipitridae > Harpia > Harpia harpyja. The sequence continues at coordinate 45,122,870 of NC_068943.1, read as the reverse complement.
AATTGCTAGTCTCTCATTCTCTCTTCCCCCTGTCACCTTGTTTCTACTTTGCAATTGCTGATCTACCATAATCATTCTGGATCAAAGGTAATCGTTTTTACCCTAAGAACACTGTTAAGATTTCTTATTCCAGAGAAACAGATTTTAAGAACATGATTGATGTTTAAGGGCAAAATGTGCCAGTCCTCAAAAAAACATATGCCAGCCACAGAATTCTAAAAGGACTGAAATTGGACTCATTACCAGAGGACTGAGATTATATAATGGAGTGATGTTCTTAACATTTCCCTGAATCTGCACGTTAAAAAACCCCAATCATTTGCAGCATTGTGTTCAGTTGAATAAACTCTGTGTTTGTGCAATCTGCAAATATTGGCTCTCAACATTTGCAGTATTTTGTTTCTCAATCTCATTACCCCCTTTAGAATAATCTTGAATTTAGAAGGTATAATTTTTTGAACATACATCATTTAAATGGAATCTGTTTTCCCATTAAAAATGGAAACAGACTAAGATTTCAGACCAGTTTGCAATTTGAGAAATGGAAGCTCCCTGCCAGAGCCACTGCAACTTCTGCGGTGCATCTAGCAATATGAGGTAGTCTCTAATTTGTACAACTAAAAATCCTTTAGAAGGGATACTAGCTTCAGAGCTATAATTAATCCATTCTTCTAAAATTACCAACAGAATTCAATCTGCCTGGCTTCATAGAGCCACATGGATCTTTTGTTATAATAGTAATATGAGCAAAGGAGAGATACTGAGCTACTCAGGAGAGAGGTACTGATAAAGGAAAGGTATGAGTGTGTTAGAAACAAACTTGACCCACTTCATGAACTAAATGCTGATCAGCCAGTTCTGACGTCAATGCATATTTTACTGTCCACCAGCAAGACAAACCAGCACTACAACCTACTTCAAAATAACAGTCTCTCCTACCTGATCTGGTTCAAACACAGTAGCTTTACCATCAAGATGGCATGATTTCTGCAGACATCTATAAGGCATCTTAATCTGGCAGTTTTGTGGGGCTGGAAGTATACAGAGAAAAGCTCACTATTCCATCCTCAATTCAAAGCTGTATTTAATTTTCACAAATGCGCGGATATTTCACTGTACAGACAATGAACAAGTTTTATTTGATGACACCATAGCGTATCAGTGACCAGTAACTGAAATCCAGCCTTTATGATCCCTTCAAAAGCCAGCAAAATGTAAAGGGTACATGAACAATCCAGCTATTGACAGGGAATAACTTCGAGAAGAACAAAGGTTTACCTTGCTAGTGCTAAAAACAAATTCAACGTCAAACCTGATGGAGACTGCCTGGTATGGCATTGTTCAGCCACAACCTTCTCAGTGGATGACATTTTATCTGATTAATACCTTCTTTTATGTTACTTGTGCTAAAATTTAAGTTTGAGGCTTTTGCTCCCAACTACCTAGCATCTTCTAGAAAATAGTCTATCAAAGCTCTCACCTCAAGATCTTTATGCATCCTCCCTTTCTTGTCCAGTTACTAAGACTGAAAACAAAGATCCTTTGAATTATATCTATCCTCTTCCTTTTAGAGCAATATTAACACAAAACTATTAAATTTCAGTCCAGCCTCCTTGTTTAAGCATAAAAGATGGCAGTCTCATCAGCTCACAGTTTTAAGAACACTAATTTTTGAATCTTAAGTTCATTCTGGTAGCTGAAATACAGAGGTAACTTTAGGCACATTTCTGAATTTGACTAAAAATGTTGTATTCTTAAACAGTAAAAGCTTCAATAAAAGTTTTAGAAACATCAGAATGAATCAAGAGGTCCACTGGAAGTTAGGAAGGGCCTGGAATGGCCACGAGTACCTATGTGGATTCCATAGCCGCTTGGAGTGATCAGCAAGGGACAGCCCTGCACGTAGTGCTGGGGCCCAATGCAAACACTGACACTGCAGAGCTTTCTGTCAAAATAATTCATCAGTTACTGTGTTGTTTTTCAATTCCTAGATTAATTCGAATTAGAGAGTAATTCTAGCTATCAGAGGTGGGATCTTGGCTGCCCTGTGTTCTTCCACAGTTTGATAAATGAACCACTGGAAAGAGACTGTTCTCAGGGATCTGCACAGCACCAGATAACTCCAAAATCACTGATAAACCATTCTGTGGAATTCATCATCTACCTGCTTTACACAGAAAAATAAAACAACTGACTCGGCACAAATCAGTACAAAGTTTCTAGCAGTCATAACTTTCCTCCAGCTACGTGATCACCAAAGCTGCATAAGGGAATTGCTATCAATCTTGACAAAGATACATGAAAGAATCAGACTGTATGAATCACCACCAATTATTGTGATCATTTACATACAGTTCACCTGTAATTAACTTTTTGTAATACAGAGGTAGAACACAAGAGCAGCTAAGAGGAGGAAAGAGACAGCAGCAGCTAATGGAATCTAGTAACTACCTTTTTTTTTTTTTTTTTAACTACCAATATTTTTATTTGAGTCCCTGGAGAACCTATGCACTGAAATTCCCTGTGACAGAACAGTTCATGTCTCTAACCTTTCTTCGGTTAACGGGTCTCCTGAGATGCCTTTGAAATAGTGTTTTTGTGAGTCTGTGTCACGCTTGCACTGCAGTGTTCAGGGAGGCAGGGAACTTGCATCCCCGCAGTGCTAAGGACATCCATGAAAGGAATACCTCTGAATACGGCCCCATTCCAGCACAGTTGAGGCCCCTGACAAGTTCTGAAAAACTATGCCAGGCTGAACGTGACAAGCTACAGTGCAAAACACTGATGCGGAGGAAGAGAAATTAGAAGGGATGGAATGTGGTGGTGGAAATGGGGAGAAGAGCAGCTGATCAGAAGATGAGGAAAGCAAGCACACATGAACAACAGCACAAAAATTCCCTTATATTTAGTTCAGTTACTCATAGTAAATGGGGTCCATGTGACTTGCAGCCCTTAGACACAGTAATTACTGAAGCCATACGTTGTCCTGGTAGATACAGTTGTATGTCTGTCATAAATCTCCAGGTGCTATGATTATCAGTAGCTGCTAGAAATAAATGCAAGTTTGAAATCAGAAATGAGAAAAGTGAAAATACTCTACAAATGGTAGTGCTGATGAACCCACTAAATTAAAGCTCAAAGTACCAAAACACTTTCACTGTCAAATTCACAGCCTTATTACCAACAGCTGTGAGCAAACAGCGTGGGTGTCCCTGTTAGTTTTCAGAATTTTGAGACATCACAAATTCAATTTCAATATTACTAGTTATTATACTTGGGCCACTTCATTATAAAGTCCAGACATCATCTCCATCCCAAACTGTTTCTTTAGCCTTCTTCAGGTATCAAATGCCCTAAATAAGAACTTATACCAGAACTGCATCTTCCTGCTACAAGTTGCAAAACCCTTTTACTTCATCTGATGATAGCTTTTTTTTTTAACGTTAGTACAAAAGCCCACAACAGAATATAGAGAAAATTAAAAGATAACCATGAACAGTTTAATATCAAATGAAATGAAAGAGGTTACTGCAAAAACTCTGCTATTAATTTATATAAAGTGTTAAATAACAATTTTTACAGCTTTTCTGAACCTGCTGCAAAATTCCCACACTGAGATGCTAAAGGGCCATGAAATACAGAGAACATGCCAAAGAGCAGATTAATAGGCTTCCCTCTCTAGCTTCAGAGAATTTGTTTTCCACACTGTTCCTTCTGCCAAAAAAACCCACCTTACATTCAGATTTGATAACAAACAGTAGCCTAATACTCTTATGAAAATCATGGTTCTGGAACGCACATAGCTGTACTTTCCTTTTCCTCAAATTTGATTTATCTGTCACCTAACCTTTTTGTAAACTCTTAAACCATGTGAAAAAGATGCTAGACGTGGAAAGGTGGTGGTAAAGGAATGAAGAAGTGAATGTTTTAAATGTACAGACAAAACCAAAGGTCAATACAAAAGCAACAAACATATCCAGTATCTGAGACAGCTACTCCATTAATACATACATTGATAAGAAATCCTTCTTATTCCATCAGCAAAATTCCATTTCATAGGCAAAGATAACCTATGTTGTTGGGTTTTTTTGGTTTTGTTTTGGTTTTTATAGCAATGACTACAGGTTCCTTTTCTCTGAGTTTAAAAAGGATAAAATTCTTGCTGAAGAAATAATTTTCATCTCAAAGGTGAATGCTCATTTTAAAAGCTTGTGTAGATTTCCCGTTCTGATAAAGATGACTTGAAAGGATTTAAAATATTTTTCCTGAGGGTGAAGTTAATCCCCAGAATTAATTGCCCAGTCTTCCCAATGTTTGTGGTAGTATTGCAGAGAAAGAGTCGAATCTTTATGACACAGATGCTAACCAGTTAAACAGGTGTTAACTTTTCCTTTTAAACCTTTAAGGACATTGTCTTTGTACTCCATAGACAAAAAGGAGTGCATCTTTTAGAGAGCTGCTGGCACATTTAATACTTTTCTGCAATTTTATCCTTACAGAAAGCATTAAAGATCAAGATACGTTTTCAGTTCATCCATTTCAGAAATGCCAGAGGAAATTCAAGGGTAAAATAATCCAGCAGTGATCTACAACTCAGAAATGTTTTATCCCTTTACCTTTCTCAGCCTGATTGGCTATCTATTCACACTTCATTCCCAGAAGTAGGAAGCTTACTCCTATACAAACCAGCTTCTTACAGCAGTTGGCCTTCCTTTCCGGCTCCCGTATCATTGATGACTGAAGTTCAACAGTCCCCCAAATCAAGATGTTATCTAGCTTTACCATTTCAAGTGTCACTGGGCTAAAGTCAGTATGGAGGGATTCATGGAATTGTAATGAGTTGACAACTCCCGAAATGATTTCCTTTCTAGCAACATCTGCTGTGTCTAAATTTATAATTAAAATGAAATCATGCATGCAAAAAGAATAAAATCAATAAGCTTCCATTTTGAGTTTTTCTAATGTTGAAAGAAGTTATTTGATCAACTCTGTTTTAACCTGAACATCTGGCAGCATTATAGATACGTTATGACACCCATAAAAAGTGACTATAACTCTAAAAATCATTTCTTTTTCCTGAAAGTATAATAGAGCTAATCTAGGAATTATTTTAGCTACATGTACTGTGATATCCATAATGTAAAAATATTACATGTATTACTACTCTGATTTTCTGTACCTTAAGCACAGCAGGATATCCTAGGCAGCAACAATTGAATTACTGGAACGGCCTTCATAAAAATAAGGTGTTACTGAATACCATCTATATTCTGAGTACCTGCTATTTTGATATTCATGTTGTTGTCAAGCAAAAGATTTTCAGCCTTCAGGTCACGGTGAACAATCTTTCGACCATGGCAATACTCCACTGCTGAGAGGATCTGCCAGAATTTGCGCCTGGCCTCAGACTCACTTAGACGGCCATGGCTGGCGAGGTAATCTGTTAAAATAAAGCAGGTTTAAATGGATTAGACAGCAAGCAACAATTCTGAAACTAAATAATTTATCTCAAATAATTAGCACTAGGAAACTCAAAAAGTATTTCAGCCAATCCCAGTTTTCACCGTCCCCTCCAAAAGAATGGGAAAAAAGAATAAGAAAAATCTGCTGTATAATGAAACTCTACTCTCTGTTCCTTCTTTTATAGTTACCTGACTATTCTGATAAATATTTTCATATAACACAACTCCTGTGGAATGGGTAATACTTGGAATAACTGGCTTCACCATCATGAGGTAATTAAAACTTTAGCCTTTTATCAGTTCATGCAAGCTTCGCTCCACACTTCTCCCTCTGAAGCCTCAACAGAGGCTGTGTGGTGGCTAAAAGTACCCATCAGGTACCCATCCTGACCTCTGTCTTCATTGCATCACAAGCAGAAAGAACATTTTGTTTTCATATTTGATTACATTGTAAAAACTAACATTAGCCCTAAAACAAATGATAGCTCTGAAACTGAAGACTTCATTTATCCTCAGGAACAAAAACAAGTGAAGCAGCAGCTGTGTGAGTCTTGACAGAAACAGCTTCTATAGCCAATTCTATTCTTTCTCTTACGAGGCATAAAATCAAAGATTCAACTGTTAGGATGGTTTCAGAATTGCCTTCAACATCCTACAAAGAATGCAGTTAACAGCCAAGGCGTAGCAAATGCATATAGATATTGTACCCAGTGATCACAAGCCAGGGCTGAGCATATACACACGTAGCAATCTCCAACCACTTGCTGCATCACAGCTACTACTGAAGATAAACAACAAACAGTGAGCAGGAACTAAACGGCTGGAGCTGCCGCCAGCCCCTCCTAATTATCATTTATAGAGACAGTCCCATGAACAGGAATCATCATTTACAGACCAGCTGACAAACATTTCTGTCTGAATTCAGTTAGCAGGTTAAACCAGCTGCTTCTGCAAGTTGAAAAGTGCACACGATGTAATGGAGGTTTTGAGCCTACTTCTGTTTATTTATAAGAATCTCTGACAAAATCCATAAGTAAAATGATTAATCGTATCTTCTAAGCTAGTTATGTAATCTCAGTGATCCAAAAAGAATCATCTTGCCCATCACAATGCCAAAGCAGAATACCTGGCTTTATTAGGTTGTGGGTTGGTTTTTTTTAATAAAATATTGTTTATGGGCTTTATAGGTGCTTGCAACATTTTCATTTAAGCTTTTCTGCTTGCTTTATACCAACTTGCTTCTACTTGGAGGGGTGTCCAGTACACCTGGAATTGACTGCCCCAGGGGTCACACACAGCCCCACCATTTGCCATGGACTAATCCAGACTGCACTGGAAAAAGGTGAAGCTCTGGAACACCTGCAGTATGTTGATGACATCATTGTATGGGGCAACACAGCAGAAGTAGTTTTTGAGAAAGGGAAGAAAATAATCCAAATCCTTCTGAAAGCCAGTTTTGCCATAAATGAAAGTAAGATCAGGGGACCCGCACAGGAGATCCAGTTTTTAGGAAAAAAAAAAAAAAAGCAAGATGGACATCATCAGATCCCAATGGATGTGATCAACAAAATAGCAGCTTTGTCTCCACCGACTAATAAAAAGGAAACACAGGCCTTCTTAGGTGTTGTGGCTTTTTGGAGAATGCATATTCCAAATTACAGTCTGATTGTAAGCCCCCTCTATCAAGTGGCCTGGAAGAAGAATGATTTTAGATGGGGCCCTGAGCAACAACAAGCCTTTGAACAAATTAAACGTGAGATTGTTCACGCAGTAGCCCTTGGGCCAGTCCTGACAGGACAAGATGTTAAAAATGCGCTCTACATCACAGCCGGGGAGAATGGCCCTACTTGGGGTCTCTGGCAAAAAGCACCAGGGGAGACCCGAGGCCAGCCCCTGGGGCTTTGGAATCAGGGATATCTAGGATCTGAAGCTTGCTATACTCCCACTAAGAAAGAGATGTTGGCCACATATGAAGGAGTTTGAGCTGCCTCGGAAGTGGTTTGTACTGAAACACAGCTCCTCTTAGCACCCCGACTGCCAGTGCTGGGCTGGACATTCAAAGGGAGGGTCTCCTCTACACATCATGCAACTGATGCCACGTGGAGCAAGCGGGTCGCACTGATCACAACGGGCTCTCATAGGAAACCCTGGTCACCCAGGAATTTTAGAAGTGATCACGGACTGGCCAGAAGGCAAAGATTTTAGAATGTCACCAGAGGAGGAGGTGATGCATGCTGAAGAGGCCCTACTGTACAATAAACTGTCAGAAAATGAGAGGCAATATGCCCTGTTCACTGACAGGTCCTGTTGCATTGTGGGAAAACATCGGAGGTGGAAGGCTGCTGTATAGAGTCCTATACGACAAGTCGCAGAAACTGCTGAAGGAGAAGGTGAATCGAGTCAGTTTGCAGAGGTGAAAGCCATCCAGCTGGCTTTAGACATTGCTAAAAGAGAAAACTGGCCAGTGCTCTATCTCTATACTGACTCATGGATGGTGGCAAATGCCCTGTGGGGGTGGTTACAGCAACAGAAGCAGAGCAACTAGCAGCACAGAGGTAAACCCATTTGGGCTGCCGCACTGTGGCAAGATACTGCATCCCAGTTAGAAAATCTGGTTGTAAAAGTACGTCATGTAGATGTTCACATACCCAAGAGTCGGGCCACTGAAGAACATCAAGACAACCAGCAGGTGGATCGGGCCACCAAGATTGAAGTGGCTCAGATGGATCTGGACTGGCAACACAAGGGCAAGCTATTTATGGCTTGCTAGGCCCATGACACCTCAGGCCATCAGGGAAGAGATGCAACATACAGATGGGCTCGCGATCAAGAGGTGGACTTGACCATGGGTACTATCACGCAAGTTATCCATGAACGTGAAACGTGCTGCAATTAAGCAAGCCAAGTGGTTAAAGCCCCTGTGGTATGGAGGGAGGTGGCTGAAATACAAACATGGGGAGGCCTGGCAGATTGACTATATCACACTCCCACAAACCCACCAAGGCAAGCGCCACGTGCTGACAATGGTGGAAGCAACCACTGGATGGCTGGAAACATATCCTGTGCCCCGTGCCACTGCCTGGAACACTATCCTGGGCCTCGAAAACCAGGTCTTCTGGTGACACAGCACCCCAGAAGGAATTGAGTCAGACAACAGGACTCATTTCCGAAACAACCTCATAGACACCTGGGCCAAAGAGCATGGCACTGAGTGGGTATATCACATCCCCTATCATGAACCAGCATCCGGGAAACTCAAACGATACAATGGGCTGTTAAAGACTACATTGAGAGCAATGGGGGGGGGGGGGGTGTGGAACCTTCAAACGTTGGGATACACATTTAGCAAAAGCCACCTGGTTAGTCAACACCGGAGGATCTGCCAATCGGGGTGGCCCTGCCCAATCAGAACTTTTGCATCCTATAGAAGGGGATAAAGTCCCTGTTGTGCACATAAAAAAATATGTTAGGGAAGACAGTCTGGGTTACTCCTGCCTCAGGCAAACACAAACTCATTCATGGGATTGCTTTTGCTCAAGGACCTGGGTGCACTTGGTGGGTGATGCTAAAAGATGGGGAAGTCCAATGTGTGCCTCAAGGGGATTTGATTTTAGGTGAGAATAGCCAGACTTAAATTGTATTATGTTAGTTGCTATATAACCCTGCCACTGTAGGTTATCATCACTATAATTGTTATATGCTATATCCATGGTACTACAGTAAGAATCATTTAGATCAAGCAAAGATGAACTTTGATAAAACTGAGCGAAGCGCAGTAGTGATGGAACCAGAACTGACTTCAGCATGCAACAATCCGATGTTGTGCACCATCCTCCTGCTGCACCCAATGTCACCCACTCGCCATACTGCACTGAAGCCTGATCCTGCTCTGCTGACTGAGAGGACTTTGCGCCATCCCTCCTGCCCATAAAGACTGGTATGACAGTTGGAGCCCAAAGTCAGGGACTAAATGAACTCAACAAACATTTTATAAACATGGCCCATAAACTAAGGGAATGATATCTCTGTGTGTGTGTACATATATATGTGTGATACGTAGATATCTATCTCAAAGGATGGAAAAGGTGATGATGATTGACTAGGTTGTAATGGAAAGTATGGGATCTGAGCATGACGTAGATGGTACAGAATAAGGGGTGGATACTGTCCTGGTTTTAGCTGAGACAGAGTTAATTTTCTTCCTAGTAGCTGATGTAGTGCTATGTTTTGGGTTCAGTACAGGAAGAATGTTGATAACACACTGATGGTTTCAGTTGTTGCCAAGTAATGTTTAAGTCAAGGATTCTTCAGCTTCTCATGCCCAGCCAGCAAGAAGGCTAGAGGGGCACAAGAAGTTGGAAGGGGACACAGCCAGGGCAGCTGACTCAAACTGGCCAAAGGGATATTACATACCATGTGACATCACGTCTAGTATATAAACTGGGATGAGTAGGACTGGGAGGGATCACCGCTTAGGAACTAACTGGGTGTCAATCAGCAGGTGGTGAGCAATTGCATTATGCATCACTTCTTTTGTATATGCCAATTCTTTTATTATTATTGTCATTTTATTAATGTTATTACTATCATTATTAGTTTCTTCCTTTTTGTTTTTATTAAACTGTTCTTATATTAACCCACAAGTTTTACTTCCCCCCCCCCCATTTTCTCCCCCATCTCACTTGGGAGGGGGCGCAAGTGAGCAGCTGCGTGGTGCTTAGTTGCTGGCTGTGGTTAAACCATGACACCAGAGGCAGCTTGAGCAGCTCACATTAAGCACACTCTAAAACCTGAAAATACATTTCCAGTAAAACTTCACCGATGGTGCACTTCTGCTTCATTATTACTACAGATAAGGACAAAGAAATACGTTGTTCAGGAGGAGGGGAGCACAGACCCACCCACAAACCATGAGAATTTTTGCAAATATCAGAAAAACATTTAAAAAAATTATTTGTTGTTGGATTGTATAAAACTGACCACTTCACTGACCTTGCAGTCTTATACATCACGAGTTCTCCACTGCCACTTGGGTCACTAGACTACACTGCCATTAAGTGCTCCAGACAGTGTCATAATGATTATCAAAGTGACTTATGAATTATATTTTCACTCATACAGTTTAAATAAACAAATGCAATCATTAATATACCATCTTCTTAATATGCTCAGTAAAACAGGCTTATTTCAAAGATGTTTTATAGGGGCATTATTTAGGAAAAAGTTCTATAGCCCATTACTGAGGTAACTTAACTTTGTTTTACTTGTGGTGGGATTGAAAGGATTTCATGTACTGCTGCTACCACCTCCCAAACACATTTTGCAAGCACAGAGATGGCTGCTCCTGAGCCATCTGAAGCAGCAGACTAGAGATCTCAGTTGCAGTATACTTATTTCAGCATCCCTCAAAAAACATTTTTAAGCAAAGCACATTCGATCTGATCTCTGGAACCTGCAGAACTGAAAACTCTCCTCAGAGCTTCTAACCTACCTAAGTCTTAATACACTGTCAGCTGGTTTAACTTGGCAAAGCACAAGAACAAACAAAAGCCTAGCAGTAAGGGGAGATCATAATATTTGCAAGCTAAATATCATTCAGTCACAAAATGACTGACAAATCATATGATATCAAGGTGAAGTCAGATATCAAAGGCACAAACTAAATTACACTGAATGCAAGCCAGCTCTTTAAGCTGTTAATCCATCATTTGTTAGCAATGCAGCAAACAAGTTGATGAATCCAAGCTGTCATTTGCTTTTATGGCTCTAGCCTGTCAGGACTTATTTAAAGATTCCAAACCACCTTGGCCTTAAGAATTCCACAAAGTCTAGTAGTCTGCATGGAACAGGTCATTTATTCTGAAATACACCTCTTTCTCTCCTGGAGAAGCAGAACATACCACAGTCTATCCAAATAGGTGATGGTATGTGGCAAGGATACCGTTTATGCATTAACTAGCTTGCAAATAGGAAAAGCTGGGATACGGGCAGTGTGCCAGCCCGAGTTACAGAAACCACTTTAAGACAGCTGAAACTTGCTACAGACATTCTGCCACAATAGCTAGAATCTGGACACTGTTTGAATATGTGCGTATATACCTCTGGATCTAAGAACCACGACTCTTTAGTTTTTACTGCAGATACCTAGAGCAAAGCACTCTGTTGTACCTTGCAAAGACTGAAATAGCAAAGCTACCTATGCTTTCATAAAAGTATCCTTTGACAAATCTTACCCTCATGTCATACCCTCTGGCTACATATTTCTATGGTAGGTTGTTTTTTTTTTTCCTATAATAAAATAGAAACCAGAAGCTATTTTAGATTCAGCTGGATCCACAGCAGAAAGCAGCAGGACTTTTGTCACAAGGCAGCCTCCTGTCCAGCCTTTTCAGTAGTCCAAAGTACATTTTTTACTCGACAATTGAAAGATTAAGATGGTATTTACTTCAAAACATATGACTCGGAGACATTGTCTGGCAAACCCAGTGGTCAATGTTTTTCATTTAAAATACAGTCCTTCATTTAGGTTTTAGATTTGGTATGTTAAGCCTGTTAAAGAGGCATGTACATACCGAGTACAGTTAAGGATAATGAAGATGATTAAGGGACTGGAGTGGTTGTCATACAAGGGGAGGCTAAGAGAGCTGTGGGCATTCAGCCTGGGGAAGACAAGGTACAGAGGGGAATCTTATCATGTATATAAATACTTGGCAGGAGGAAGACAACACAGCCAGACTCTTCTCTGCAAAATCACCCAGCAAAAGGACAAAAGGCAGCGGGAACCAACTGAGACACAGGAAATTAAATTTAAACCTAAGAAAAAGGGTGTTTTCTATGCAGGTGGTCAAATGCTGGAAGAGGTTGGCTAGAGATTGTAGTCTCCATCCATGGTTCTGAGCAACCTGCTCTGGTTGACCCTGCTCTGAGCCACAGGGCTGGACTAGACATTATCTACAAATCCCTTCCAACCTCAACTCTTCTGTGATCTGGGTTCAGTGTGTCCACTTCAAGCTTAGTGACGAACAAGTAATGCTTTATTAGGGGACTCATTGTATTTCTAGTCTTACAAATGCCTATTAACAGGAACAGTAATAATCGGTTAGAATTTCAGCTAAGGTAATCTATGTTAAACATTAGAAAGAACCTTTATAATTAAAAAAAACTCAGATCCTGAATAGCTTTGTCTAGGAAGGTTACTGAATCTCTCTCTCTCTAGGGAGATTTCCAAGAATGGTGCAGCTGAACCTGCGTCAAGGCTGGGACATAGCAGATAGCTGCTCAAGCTCATTCCAGTCCAGCTTTCTGCATCTCTGCTCAAAACATGTATGAAATTGTCCAGGACAAACTGCTAGGTGAAACTATGCTCTTACAGGTACAGACATAATTAAATACCAATACTCTAAGAAATCAAAGAGATGTCTGGTCTGAATGTCTCTTTCATGTGGAAGCGTTTCTGGAGATGGCTTCAAGATTATTCGTCACAAACAGGCACAAGATGCCGAGAAGTTGACCTTGTAAGGACAGAGGTTTATACAATGAAACATCTCCTTAAGGCTTAGAATTTATGCTGAAATACTCTAGAAAACTTGTAAGACTGTCTTCTATATCAACTGAGCAGGGATATGGCAATATCGCAAAGGACTAGTTATGAAGGGAATCTCATTCTTGAGGACAAAAGAACACTACTACTGCTTCCCTAATGAGCAGAACAAAATCTAGTATAGAATTTAGGTCACTTTGGTTAAACTGTGCATCAGTTACTGCGTGTTTCCAAGAGAAACATTCAGAAAAGTGTTAATAAAATTATAATGGCACTGTTACTTTTTCATTTGCACAACCATAGCACACTTTGCATGACTAGTTACTGTACATATTTAATGCAGGAGTGTTTTCACATCTAGCTGCTGTTTTATGTAAGGAATGTTTTTCCAAATATTTACCAGCCTCTCTACAAGTTCAGTGCTTTGCTATTCCAAAGTCAGATTTACTTTGAAATCTACTTCTCAGGGATGTTTGATTTCGCATGTGTAGAAGATGAGACCCATGAGACTGCCTGGGCTGATCTATTTTCCCATACAACCATTGGGCACACATTGTGAATGCACAAGAGCCTCTTCCAAAAACAGGCTTAAGTCCCAAGGTACCCTTTGGGACAAGAGAGGCAGAGCATAAACAGGACTGACTAAATGAGCTTATTTTGCATTTCTGTGCATTACTATCATTCCACAAGAGTAATTTTTTAAATGGGGTGGTAGATGCCCTGGCTGGCATCTGGCAAGAGTAAGAAATAAACATTTTGTTTCCATTGTGAACCCTTTTGAAAATCTCAGAATAATCTTATAGTTCTTCACAGTAAGGCAGAGAGATGCCTGTGTAACAGTAGGAGTATTAGCACAATAATATAGCCTAACAGTGTCCTATTATTTCCTGTAGGTTCTCTGAAAGGCAGCAAGGTCCTTGCAACCTACTGTCCAACTGCAAAACAGACTGAAGGTTGTAAGAAACGCCTAAACAATCAGGAAAGAATGAGATGTAAGATAACAGAGTGAGAATGCAAATGCAGTTAAGCTGCTCTTCCCAGGCACCACACCTGGCAGTTGAAATGCTTGCCTCTTAACTATTCCTTAGCCTTTCTCTCCTTCACATTTCTTGTGTGAAGTAGAAAAAGGAAGTACCAGAAAAGTACATACATAGGTGCAGTCACTCTGTCACATGTCAAATGCTGTACTGGAGCTCTAGATGAAGAAATTGTGCTATTATAATTTGTTTGGTAGTTTCATGCTAAAACCCAGCAGGAGGCCACATGAGGAAATTGAAGGCCAAGATCAAAATAACAGCTCCTAAACTTCAGCCAAAAGCAGCACATTCCTTTAAATAGTTACAATTGTTAAGCTAGACATAAATCACACAAGCTGGTAGTTTTGTCATGTTTACTGCTTTTAAAATGCACAGGTACTATGTCAGACAGCAAGCAAGAAGGGGTAGAAACAACCATAACTGAAAGCTTGGCTATTCCCTTTCCCCTTGCTGAACAATTACGTTTCTAGGCTTAATAGTCAGCTTCCCCATCCACAGTCTGGATTCTTGTAATGTAAACAGTCACTGATGAGAAGCTAGAGAATTAGCCCTACAGAACAGGTTCACTGTAGTTAGTTTAGCTAACAGATCATCTGCACCTCAGCTGTTTTAGAGACTCCAGGTGAGAGATGCTGAAGATTACAAGACAGTGGCTGTAAAGATACTTTTAAAAACTGTCATGGTTTAACACCAGCCAGCAACTAAGCACCACACAGCTGCTCTATCACTCCCCTCCTCAGCTAGACAGGGGAGAGAAAATAAAACAAAAGGCTTGTGGGTCAAGATAAGGACAGGGAGAGATCACTCAACCAATTACCATCACAGGCAAAACAGACTCAACTTGGGGAAAATTAACTTAATTTACTGCCAAACCAGAGTAGGGTAATGAGAAATAAAACCAAATCTTAAAACACCTTCCCCCCACCCCTCCCTTCTTCACAGGCACAGCTTCACTCCCAAATTCTCTACCTACCCTGCCCAGCAGCACAGGGGGACAGGGAACAGGGGTTACGGTCAGTTCATCACACATTGTCTCTGCCGCTCCTTCCTCCTCAGTGGAGGACTCCTCACACTCTTCCCCTGCTCCAGCATGGTGTCCCTTCCATGGGAGGCAGTTCTCCAGGAACTTCTCCAACATGGGTCCTTCCCACGGGCTGCAGTTCTTCATGAACTGCTCCAGCATGGGTCCCTTCCACAGGCTGCAGTCCTTCAGGCACAGACTGCTCCAGCATGGGTCCCCCACCGGGTCACAAATCCTGCCAGAAAACCTGCCCCAGCGTGGGCTCCTCTCTCCACAGGGCCACAGGTCCTGCCAGGAGCCTGCTCCAGCACAGGCTTCCCACAGGGTCACAGTCTCCTTTGGGCATCCCCCTGCTCTGGCTTGGGGTCCTCCACGGGCTGCAGGTGGAGATCTGCTGCACCATGGACCTCCATGGGCTGCAGAGGGACAGCCTGCCTCACCATGGTCTTCCCAACAGGCTGCAGGGGAATCTCTGCTCTGGCACCTGGAGCACCTCCTTCCCCTCCTTCACTGACCGTGGTGTCCGCAGAGCTGTTTCTCTTAAAAGTTATCACTCCTCTCTCCAGCTGCAGTTTCTGTGCCACAGCAGCTTTTTCCCCCCCTTCTTAAATATGTTCTCCCAGAGGCACTACCACCATTGCTGATGGGCTCAGCCTTGGCCAGTGTCAGGTGTGTCTCAGAGATGACTGGCATTGGCTCTGTCAGACATAGGGGAAGCTTCTAGGAGCTTCTCACAGAACCCACCCTTGTAGCCCCCCGCTACCAAAACCTTGCCATGCAAACCCAACACAAAAAAACAGAGGAAACGGCTAGTTAAAAACTTCATAGATCTGTACAGTATTAAGCACAAGTGAAACCTTTTTAATTAAAAAGTTTTATTAAGTCTAAAGACCTTTTTAAAAAACAAGTCTAAAATGTAACAGCAGTGTCTAGGCTAAACACACTATTTACTGCAATGACCATTAACTGGTAAAAGGCAAATTCAAAACTGCTGTTGAGTATAGAAAATTTCACTGAAGCTATGAAGACAGTGAAGAACATTAGTACAGGGGTTAAAAATAACCCTGTCCATGAACTACCAGTCAGCGCTATGAAATGATGGTTTAGCACAGCTGAAAAGACTCGATGAGGTTTAATACCAGGCTACTCACAGTGAACTTGAAAGCCTGACATGGTACTAAGAGAACATTTACCAGTTACCCACTACTGACAACCATCTTGAAGAGCATGCTCTGTTCTTTAAAGTATCTTATTCAAGAAGAAGATAAACAAGGGACTTCTATAAACTATCACAGATTTTGTACATCACTGAGTAGCAAAGTTACTCAGAAGAGCTATCGCAAAGGCTAACTTCAACCTAGGGAGTCTAATCTCTCTCAGCTTCTCCTGTATTCAGAGAAGGAAGAGAGGCTCCTCTGGAAGGTGAGTCAAAGTTTTGAACCATCCTCCTGAGAGGCCTCTCACTCCTCACTGATTACAGAGGAAACATACAGGAAGATCAGCCCCAACAGACTTAAGTTTGTCTTTCTCATTATACTTCTCCCACCTCACTAGCTTTTGAGTAAGAATTTAAATAAGCTGCTCTTGCCACAAACTTAGAGCAAGTTTTTGTTTTGCTTTTGGTTGTTTTGTTGTTTAAGCCCCCCTTCAAGGGCAATCAAAGGTTAGTCAAAGAACAAAACGGAGCACAATACTTAGATGCTGTCAGGAGACTGGTTAACTAAAGAAATAGCAGGTTCCACGAGTTTCTAACCATCTTGCTTCACAAGAGAAAAACAAAGTAAAATACCCCCAAAAGCAGGATCATGCATGGCAAAGTGTTAGAAACTTTGAAGATGCTTGGGTACAGGACTCCAGAAGAACATCCCACTACTTCTGCTGTTTGAAAACTAATGTTATAGAAGGGAGACTATTTCACACATTGTTAGACTTGACATGGCAAATTCAATACACACAAAGAAGGATCAGGACAGGAAGAGGAAAAGCTCATATAGTTGGAGTCATCTTCCTACTTTTGGGGATTTTTAAATAGTACCCTGTCTTCTCTACTTTCTAGGTACATCAAAGTTGCCCTGCACTTGATATCCTGCTTAAGACACAAACAGTCCAATGATGAGGACTTAAAGGTAGGAAAAAAAAAAAAAAACAACCGAGACAACAAGAAGGGACTTTGAATACAAGTTCTGTTTCCATAAAAAATCCATCCCCCCACCCCCCAGTGTAAGAAAAATAAAGATCAGCCAGGCTCCACCTCTTCCATGCTCCAATCACCAGGGCCCTACGTGCTGAACTCTATCCCATTGCCCTCTGAGTTCATTCTGCCTGGTGATGTTGACTGACAGTTTCAGAGAAACCTTCGCAGCAACTCCAATTTTGGTATAACAACTAAAATGCATGTGAAAACTCTAAGTGCCTGGATATCAAGCATAAAACTCATGAAATTAGTTTTTATTAAACAAGAAAGGTTGTTACTTCAACACCCCAGTCCAATTCGTAAACAAAGCAACAGTACCTGCTATGCATGAAATACTTAATTCAGCTAAAAAGATTTTCTTTACCTTTGAGAATATTTCTGCTATTTTTCTATTCCTTTCTTCTGTTACTCTACTAGGACATGCTAGACTCATTCATGGAAAATGAACCCATTGTGCTGGGTACCATTCAAACTTACAGTTGTTACTACATATTGCTAGACAGCGACCATTTGCTCTTCACCTAGCACTTGCTATCATAGTGCACTGAGACTCCCCCCCCCTCCAAAATTCTAACATGTTTCTGCCATTACCTCATTTCTTCTTCTTTCTCCAAAAACATCTAATAGTGGTAAATACATACAACAACAGCAGAATAACCCATCCTTAATTGCAAAAGCCACGCTGAGAAATTCCAATAAATCAGAAAAAAATGATTAATTTAGAAAAAACCTGTACAGAAATATTAAGTCTCTAATAATGGACCCAGAAAGACTCCTTAATTATTTTCATGAGAACACAAGGTCTAAGAGAATTAGCTAAACTGTCAGAAACATACATTAAAGGATCTGCAAACATGGAAAGTCTCAGAGCCCAGAAGGCTTTGCTTCTTCAGAATGCGCTAAGAGTTTAAGTCAAAGTTTTACAAGAAATGATGCACATTAAAGCCAAGACAAATAAGAAGGCAAAAGGAGTCACCATCCAAGTTATGTCTAGAAACTTTAGCCACGCTGACTAAAGTTTTATATTTTTTTGCCTTCTGTTAATTTCTTTTTCCCTATGACCACCTCACTTTCTCACATAAAGCAGCAGCAGCAAAAAAAAAATTCTGGTCATGTAAATGCAACTTAATAGTTATAGAATCTTGACTGAGTACTGAGAATGTTTCATATATGAAACCTTAAAACGACGCTAAATACAAAAAACTTAACTTGATGTAGGTACAAAGGTAATTTTTAGATAGATTTTTGGCTTATACTAATCACTTATGTAAGCCTGCATACAAATCTTGAAAGATAAACAACCTCCAATGTTGTAGCTCCCAAGGCAAGTAATAAGATGAATGGAAAGATTTCAGAAGAAAAAAGAAACAAAAGTTGTAGGCCAGTCTGCAGCTCATGGCTGGGCTTCAAGATTAGCACTGGTTTGAGAACAGCAGCTTAGAACACAAGAAAAACAGAATCCCCTTTCTTCTTATTCAGTGTTTCCAGATGGTAATCACTGTAAAGCAAATCATGCTGTTCCTTCAGAGAAAAACACAACACAAAAAACCAAACCAAAACAACCAAACCCACATTCCTGAGAAACGCACAAGATATTCAAAGGTTACCAGACCCCCAAATAGACCTATGCTAACATGCTGTACCCAGCAATGGGAGTAACAGTCTTGGTATTTTATTATCCCAGCCTTATTAGAACACTGTCTTGCTATTCTGCAGGTTGTCAACCATTTCAAACAAGTTTACGAATAGCAAGCTTGTCTTTGGTCAGAAAACCACAGGCTCACCCAAATTTTTTGTTGCATGTGCAGGAGCTGAAAAAAGCATTTTTACTTTGATCACTAAGACAGCTTAGTTAAGTTAAAGGCACTAACACAGATCAAAATGAAATGCATTTAACTACTTAGGGTCACATTTCATGTGTTTCTTCTTTGTGGCCTAAAAAGGAGCACTGCTATATATAGCTAGTTCTGGAAAAAATATTCAGCTTGTCCCTCCTTGAAGCTTAGAAAAATCTCAGACAATAAAACTTGGGACATGTATGCACAGTACAATCACAGAAGACAAAATGCCCTAGAGATAACCAATAATGGCACAGCAGATGCCATAAGCCTGTTTTTTTAAGTTATGACAGTTATTCAAGCTACACTGAAGGAAAGGTCAAAGGCTACAACCTGGCTGCCATAACCAGGTCTGTGTTACATCCATGTAGAAGATTTTTTTACTGTGCCCATTACCACAATCAAGAAGGGAGAGAGTGTGCAGGAATTGCCTTCAATACTAGAATGAGATCTCTATTGTAGTCCAAGCTGAGCATTACAAAACAAAAAAGTTGCATTGTGAAGTATTACAACTAAAAAAATTCTGTATTTCACATAGGTTTAACACTGAAGTCCTGCTTGAGTGATGAGTTTGAGCCAAAGAACAAGAATTAATGTGAATTTGACCATGCAGGTCAACACACACAACCTAAATTTTTTTATTATGAGTGTTACTCCAAGTCACCCTGACACCCCCTCCTACTCACCATGTTCTTCCTGAAAACATATTAAAAAACATGTCTGATAAATCAGTACATAACTCCAAAAGAAACAGATACTTAAGTTTACCTGAAATACTGTTTGGGCCACTGGTCATTATCAGGTTGAATATTTAAATATATTTTTCATCTCAACTCAATACTGAAAACCTGGTAATTCTGTCAGCTGAGTGTTTATCCTGCACTGTTCTGTTTAATAAGCTATGTCTTCTGCTAAAGGAACATCAGTAATTTTTAACTTTTTTCTTATGCTAGTGTACACTGTAACAGTTTTCCCTAAAGTTCTTAGCTCTAAAATGAGGAACTGACAGTTATCACACACTTCTTGAAAAATAAAGTGACATACTACAGTAAAAGGGATCCTTGGGCAAGATAAATACAATTGACAAACTTTGGAAGTTAACATTAAAATGTTGAACATGAAAATATTCTCTTGCTTACCGAAAATTTCTCCATTTTTGGCAAATTCTGTCACAAGGTACAACATGCTTTTGGTCTCCATCACCTGTTGATGGAGAAATCGCACATGAGATTGTTTGTGGGAAGAGCAAAAAGCAAACACCCAAATGGATAGTTATTTTCATTGTTCTTCTCTGGTAAAGATGTGAAAGTCTTTGCCTTGCACATACAGTTATCACAATCTTTCACTTTGTTTTTTTCAAGTTACCTCAACAATTTCAAGGGAAGCATTTGCATGCTAAGCACAAGGATAAGCTTTAAATACTCCATAAAGCCAGTGTACAGAGGAGGAGGTGAACAGGATTCTCAGCCACAAGTGACTAACACAAAATGATAGTATCCTCATCAGCTAGTTTAAAGACTTTCCTTTAAGGAATCAGCCTCAAGTAATCCCCTTGCTCAACTTTTCTAACATGCTAATGGCTGGTGCTTGGGAAAGAAGACTGGGGATAATACTGACCTTTGTTACCAACCTTTCTCTAGTTTTAGAAAGAAAAAGAAAAAAAAAAGAAAAAAACACAGATGAGCAGTCTTAAAACCTGGCAAAATTCAGGTAAAAGCACCACATCACAGGATCCCATTGTACAATTGGACAGTACAGCTACAGAACTATCACATCCTCTGGTGGGGGGAAGGAAGAAAAACCCAAACTTTAAGCATCTACTTTCTCTTCTGGTAACTTCCAGCCTTCCTATTACAAGAACAGACTATTCACAATTCAAAAATGCGGGAGGCGAGAAGGAACAGAGAGAGATAAACAGGAAAAAAAGAAGGTAAGGGGAATACTTCAAAACTTTTCCATGAACAGTTGTTGATGGCCTTGAACAGAAAGGTTTCACCCAGCAATTCAGAATTCCATACTTCCATGACATAACTTGGGAAAAGGCAGCCCAGTCACTTATCTTACACCTTTCTTCCTAATGATCTACTCCTCAATTGCTTAAATAGCTACTCAGGAATGCATTGTACAAATAGCATAATCAAAAGATACACTGAAAGTGAAAAGTCCTCTACTTCAAAATAAAAAAGTCATTTAGGACTTCCCGTCAGTACAATCCAACAATATCAAACACCCAACACATTTTGGGCCTATTTCAACAACCACAGTAAAATAGTTCAGCCTGAGCTGTCTGTGGACAAGACCTTCTTGAATTTGATTTTTGCATTTTCTTTATGCACAAGCTTGAAAGTACTAGAAGACTGCTCACAAATAAACTCTTTTTAGAGGAATGCTTAAAAAAAAAAAAAAAGACAAATCCTGAAAGATACACAGTTATAAAAACAGAATTACTAAAAAACTGACAAGCCAGCAGACAGAACAAGATGGCAGTTCTTCAGTCTCTGCTGTACCCTTGCTGAATTCTACAACAGCTGAGCATATTATGACTGAAATGTCTGTATCTGGAAGGCAAAACAGTTTGGAAAGACTGTTTTAAACCAACATTTGGAGACAAGAAGCTGCAACAGCCTGTGGATTACATATATATGGAACCATTCTTAATCAAGCCAAGACTGTTAGCTTCATTACCTAACTTTGACAACCCTCAGCAGTACCTTGACATGAGACAATTCAGAAACTTGTAGTGTGGACACAGTACAATGATGGGCATGTTATACAAGCAAACTAGTGAGACAATTTGATTGAAGGCTATTTTAAAAATAAACTCACTGATCTACCAAATGCATTTCTAAAAAGCCAATCCCTTAATAGTAAAGGGGTAAGCACTATATAATAATTACCCTTCCCTTCAAGTGATCTTGCTGATCTTCAAACTTAACTACTCTAAGACTCTCCTCTACCATTTTTGTGTTTTGTCTTTCATTCAGAAGGAACTGTGGTAGATATTACTCAAGCTAGTTAGAAATTTAACTCCCTAATGTCCACCTCTACTCAGTATTTTAAAGAGGAAGTACCAGTCTCTTCCCCATAAGATGAAATTAAAGCTCAACAAGTCTAAACCAGGATCTTCATCTTTATTCAGAACAACTCCAACACCATAGGTCCAAGTCCTTATGCTCACATTGCCTTTACAGACATCATCAGATGAACTTAAATTCAAAGTTTGGTTTTAGCATGCACAAATCTTCATTTGTTTGTTGAGCTAGGTTTATCTGAAACAAGCAAGAGTACCTCAGAAGCACCATGTGATTTGTGAAACAGAACAAACAGACCCCTAAGGGAATATTCTCAGGAAAGCCTTAAAAGCAAGAGCCAACTGAAGCAGAAATGCCAGCAGCCTCAAACATTTTACCATATGCTAGCAGGAACAGAAAATGAAACAGAAGAGAAACAATATAAAACAAATCTATATTTTACTATACAAACTATGCACACTAAAAAAAGTCACAACTAAAAACCTTCAGAAGTTTTCATTGTCTGCATTATCACAAGTACAGGTTTATCTCTTATGTAAATACACATTGTTGTACCATAATTATTCATCCTGTATGTTATAAACGGATGCATTCAATTCCACCACACACATAATTCACTTTAAGATAAATATCAAACAGTCCATATCCACAACAGAAGTGAAAAGCAAGATTCCAACAAAAAAAAAAATCCAAAGAACTAGTTATCCATCTCCTAGTAAATGCACTGCAAGATAAAGTGTTTTGGAAGCTCTTGCTGGATGCATGTATTTACATCACAAGCACGTCTGCAGAATCCGGATTTACGTATCCTCATGTCTTATCTTTGGATACAAGAAGGCTGCAAGTACTGCTCAATCTGCACTCTGAGCCAAGACTCGACTAAAGAAAACCACTATATCCACACAGATCCTCCCAGCTAGTACTCACTATAGACACATTATGCTGAATATTCCTACCCTGCTCTAGCTTACATAGTACCTTGTCTAGTAACAGACAACAAAGTCTCATCAAGAGGTATTTCCAACTCAGCTCTTTCACCAACATAAAATTTACAGCCTTCTGTGTATTTTCAGATTTCAGGTACACTTGAGTATCTAATATGGCCAGCCTAACTGGTACCATAGAATGAAAAAGACAACAACTGATGTACTTACAAAAAAGTTAAACACTTATCCAATGCAAATCAATTCCAGAGAAGCTAAGTTTGTCACAGACTGGTGATCTGCCAGAAGTCACTGGTATAGCACAAACTCTTCATACAGGAGCAAAAGAGGGGGAGAAGGGAAAAAAGGCACCACTAACCATACCTGGTAGAGCTTTATAACGTGTGGGTGATCAAGCATTTTCATTATCTGCACTTCTCGGTAGATCTTCTCCAGATTCACAGCATCCAGCTGAGATTTATCAATGATTTTTATTGCCACCTGCAGACAAATAGCAAAAGTGACATTAAAACTCCCCAACATTTTCCTCATTAGTTTTTTCCTCATTATAAAGGGAATAATGCAACCCCAGGTAACTGGGGGCTTTCTTCTAGCTCAGAAATACACATCCCCCACTTAAAAATACAGCAGCACAATATTAAACATATCAACAGTCCCACTAAGTGGCCGCAGGACTATCACCTACATCAGCATGTCAGAAAGAGTTTTACAAGAAATGGAAGACACAGAACAGGTGATGGAGGCCAGTCCTCCAATGAGCCCAGGTACAGAATACTCTTATATCAGTAGCAGATGGAAACAACTGAGGACCCTTTATGGACCAGTGTTGTAAAGACAAAAATCTTCTTAAAAAGCCTAGCGGTGTCCATTTCTGGAGTCAAGGTAGCCAATTTGAATCCCACAAATGCAAAATGGTATCTTAAAAGAAAAACCATTGGCTCAACACAAATAATCAAAACATGGTGGATCCATGTAGTTCCAACTGTTACATGCTTATTTTAACTGTAATTAATACACTGCTACATAAGGACATCTGCAGTTCATCCATTCAGGGGAAAAACTCTGTACAGATATGTCTGTCAGTCAAACCTCACAAACAGATCTCAGTTAGTTTAGAAAACAGATCTTGGTCCTATTGACCTTGTTTTTAGCCAGTACCTGCAAAGTGAATTACAGATAACTACAACTACACATGCCTATGAGACTAAAAATTTCAAAACAGAAGGCATTTAAAAAAAATTTAAACCGAGAAGAAATCAAAACATAGCTGCTATAACCATGCAAAGGATAACAATACTAAAGAGTACTGAATATATAAATGGTGTTTATTCACCCTATCACATTATTAATGCTGAAACAGTAGCAAACAATGTTAAGTCACACAAATGCTTCCAATTATAACTGCATTTCACAAATTATTGAACTATAGGAGACAGCTGCTATACAGGAGACAAAAATCCACAGGAGGTAAACCTCATTATCTCCAGTAAGGCTGATTATGGAGCCACCTGAATTCAGAATTAACTATTTATTGACTTCATTTCAGTATGCTTTTGCTTGATAACCTCTTCAAAAGTCACTTGTCTTCCCCAACCAACAGGAAAATAAGATTCTGCTGTGAGTGAATAAACTGATCTAGCCTTGTAATCAGTGAAAAGCTAGTTTTGTTTTTAAGATGCAGGATGCACTTTTAGCTGAAGCAGAACAAGACTATTTTCCAAAGCAAACAGACAATATTAAGAAACTTTTTTCAAAAGACAGGTGTGAGGGTTTTTGGTTTTTTTAAACAATGTCCAATTAACATAGAACTCACTGAAACTAGATTTATCAAAACCCAATACACATTTATAATAACGATATATACAGCCATTAGACAGAAAACAAGAAAAAAGGTTCACATCCCACAACATTTTCACCATTAATCATGAATTACTCCATAGCCTTTATTCTTCAAAACATTACAGTGGACACTTTGGAAGAAGTTCTACCTAAAATGGTATTCAACCACTCCACACTGCCCTCCTCCCCAGCTGTCACCAACTTTCTTATATCCTAGTATAACATACAGCAATTTAGGGGATCCTGATGCCTGATCTTTTCAGAACATGCTTCCCCCTGTTGTCTTCTGATAGCTATTTGTACTTACAGCACTCTCCATAACTCATCTACTCTGCCCTCTTTCACATTACACTACATTGCACACTGAGAAGCATACAGGAACAGTGATGCTCAGGATGGCAGGTCCTAAAAGATTACAGATCTCCCTTTGAAAGTTTGTCTTTTGACTACGAAGACACTAACCTATGCAAATAAAACATGTGGATCACCTGCTTCTGCTCCTATCTGTTACCCCCTCATCATATTCCCATTCCTTCCAACTACAGTATTAATTTGCTGTCTTACACTTGGTGTATGTACAAAACTTGGTAACAAAGGCCTGGCTTCACACATGCAAGGAATAAAGGACAGGCAAAAGAAGAACAGTAACATGCGTGGGGCTGGACTATCCAAATGCATACTTCCTACTTGGTCTTGCCAGATTTGCACTCCCTTTGACTATTCCCTACAGCAATTGCTTATTCTCTCAGCAGGTCCCCTTTCACTTACAAAGACAGAACAGCAAGCTGCTTCCTTATTTGGTCTGATTATATGCCATGTGGCAGCAGAGGATGCAAACAATCATTCATGCAGCTTTAAGAAAAAGCAACACACAAAAATCATACCTTTAAGTCTCCTGGCCTAATTTAAGATCACACCTAATAAAATGACTTCTGGTTATTGTTTATTTTTTGCAGGCACAATTTATTAGTCTAAGAAGAAATCACCTCACTAGAAAGTTACAAAATGTCAAAGTAATCAAACCAAGCCACAAAAGCCAGACCAAATTCTTATACTTCAGAAAATACTTATTAAAAACAACCCATGCATCATATTTCTCCCCTTACTCTAATTTATTTTGTACTGTCTCTCTGGAATCAACCAGAGACACAAGACATTCTCCACATCTATCCCAGTTTTTACCCATTATTTGGGTGACCTCCAGATTTAGGAAGAACAGAGCCCACTTTTTAATTTACAAACCAATGAAGATATTAAACTGTAGCAATCTTGCATTCCTATCACAAAATGGTAATACATCTTTCAGTCAAGCAACAAAGTATCGCCAATCTTGGACAGAAAATGTGTTCAGGAAAGTCTAAATGCCTCCTTCATTAATCTAGAGCAATGCAAAAAAATCCTGCTGCATTTTTTTTTTTATTCAAAATTTAATGGCAATCTAATTAGAATAGCAATTTACACAGACAGCATCAGCCTCTCAGTAACTTGAGGTATTTACAGTAGCTTCTTTCTTCACATAGGCAACACAGTGTAGAAGCTTAACTGAAAAGTTACACCACTTGCAACTTTTAAGACTGCCTCCTTCCCTGTCTCTGGTTCATTTAATTTCACTTTACGGTGCATTTTCTCTCCATAGGTAGGTGTTTTATGAAGCTCTCTTCAAATGCAAGCAAAAAAAAAAAATACAGTAACTTCTTGCACATAGGAAATGTGTGCAGCACAGGAAAGCTAATAAAAGCAAAGCTATACAGGACTTCAAAGAAAAGAGGTTAGGTATAGCATAGAAGAGGAAAAAAAGCCCAACACCAAACAAGTGAAATTGCAGCAAAGCAATAAATCAAGGGGGGTTTGAACAATTTGAAAAAAAACAATCCAACCAAAAAACACAACAGCAGCCTGCGCTCTGGGGCTCATGCTGAACCTTTGTCTATCCATCACTCTATCATCAGTTTGATTAGCACAAATATTTATACTTCCTTCTTCTATACTTCTCACCCCCTCCTAGTGGGGAGGGGGAGAATTCTGCAACTGTATGGCTTGCTAGTGCTACTTTTTCCAATGGAGCTTTATTCCCATCGCCTTATCCTAGTGAAAAATCTAGCTTTACAAGTGCACTGACTCTTGGTGTTTTCTGCAGTATAGCTTGGCACTTCCACAGTTTGCTCTTAAATTTTGAGTATTCCTTTTACTGGAAGTACAAATATTTCAAATACAGACTGTTGCCACTTCCAAACCTATCCACAAGTGTCTATGCTGTCAACTTTCTCCAGAGATACCAGGCATTATTCTCAACACTGCAGTTCCTAGCTTCTATCACCCACAAAGAGTTCCAAAAAAAAAAAAAAGAAAAAAAATCAGGTTTTAACTTTGTTTTCCCAGATAACAAAAGTATCCATTTCCCTAGAAAAACCTAGATAACTCATTTGTCCTTCTTCAGTTTTAAAGATTAAATCTTCCATTTCCACTTCAATTTCTTAATAAGCAGTGCCTACTATAGTTTTATGTTTTCCAAGGTTAATAAGACTATCCAACTATACAATGACTTCAGTTACTAAAAAGCAAGTAATTTTATATAAAATAAAAATGTGCAGCAGACATTTTTCATCTTTACATGGTTAAAATCCCTGAACAGATCTTATTTCCTGAGCAACAACCAATAAGATTTCATTAGAGGAAAGAAGCATTTCAAAAAAACAATAAAAAAAGAATGGGTCTCATAAGTTTGGGAGGCACGGCTACAAATCCTGATATAACCTTCACTACACTTTCTGGCCAAGAACAGTGCCTCATGTTCCAATGTTTCTTACTTTCTTCCTTTTCCAGAAGTTTCCTATCCCATTTCCTTGCTGCACACATTTAGAAATACAACAATTCCCAAAGAGCATTGAAAGACCGAAAACAAATCCTTCTTCTGAAAGTATGGGAGCAAGAAAACAAGTCTTCAGGTCACACATTTCTTGGAGTAGAATGGCTCCAGAAAAATCCTCTTCCAATAGTTTTGAAAGATTTCTTTACCTCCCCATACCACAACTAAAAAGTGATCGTAGATTTGGAACAAGTCACAGAGGTTAACACCCCACAGAAGCACACAGTAACACTGTATTGTCTATACAATCACCCACTTAGTCCCCAGATTATAACATTAACATGTATTCTGCACTTATAGCTTTTGAGTCTGAAAAGATCTGTTTTGTTTACACGCTGGGCATTCAGATACAACAATGCATCAGGGACTTGCAATAATAATTCCAGGAAAACATTTTTATGAAGATATCACCAGATAGTAATGACAGCATTCATAAAATGCTCATTAAGTCAGTTAATACTGACCTCCTGGAGGCAACTATGGAGCTAGAAAAATTATGTTATATGTGACTCTGCAAATGTTGGAGAACAAATTGCACTTTTGGAGTGCACTATGGAGCACTACAGAATGAGCCACTGTCTCAGCAGCCTACTTGCTACCTCTGTCATCACGTTAAGAGATGTATTTTGTGCTGCTACATCCATAATCTGCTCAAAAAAACACAAACAAGACTTCCTTAGCTAGCTCATTCAGTTGACAGCTATCCCTAATATATTCATAAGTGTGTTGTGTAACCACATTAGTTTGGTTTCTCAGATATCTGAAATAATTCTAAGCACAGCTCTCTCCTAATCAAGAGTATCTTATTTGAGATGCAAGAAAGATGCAAACCAATGAAGAACAAGCTATATTTCCAGTTTAAATAGGTTTTTAGTTTAAAAAACCCACTACATTATATCAAACCGTATTTTGTCTTACAATGTGGAGTTATTTGGTACTATTAAGCAGTTGGTTTTGAACAGGGAGAGTAAGAGTATGTGCCTACTTGAAGGAAAAACTTTTGCTATTTGCAATCCCTGCATGACTCTCAACATGTATATTATATACGTGCACATAGTGGCAGGCTTCTGTAGGAGAAGGAGCATAGTAGCAGCTGGCACCACTGCTTCTACAGTCAAATGCAGATTAGATATCTTGGTCTATTCTGAATCTTCAGTTTTCATGCATCTTGCCAGGGCCATCAAAGATTTAGAGAAAACACACTTGGAAATACTTAAAATCCAGGAACTTCTTCAAAACTATGTGAGAAGGAACAGTGCATTCAATAGCAACAGCTCACTTTTGTCCGTATCTCAGCTGTGTCATGATGACAGGAAAAAGGGAAGTAATTCTTAAAGGTGGAGAAGATGCTTCAAGATAGGGAACAGTTTCCTATCCGAAAAGTGTGTTTTGTTCCTGAATATACAGCTTGCTAACAACTACTAGCATCTTGCAGATATGTTGGAACATCACTTTAATCTTTTGAAGATAAGACAGAGGGACTGACTGCACACAGAAATGAATTCTCATTTCTCTAGTATGGTCAATCATTGCCATAGCACAAGCAAACTAACTCTAATTTGGCACATGCCAAACTAAGGACAATTACACAAGTTTTGTGACTCTAGTTTTGGCTTTTTTTTTTTTTTTTTAAATAGTTGTCACTTCTCCTAAGGAAAATAAAAGGCAACAAACCAAAAAATCCCAACCAAACATCAATATTAGTATTAATAAATACTTCAAATGACAAAAAACAGGGAATCCTGTTCCTTCCCTTGTCTTCCTGTCACCAGTTTTCTGCTTAAAGACTTGTATTCCAAAATATCTTTGCAACTTTCATGATTTCTTTTCATTTAAAAATATTAGGAATAGCACACATTTCTTTCCCTCTTTTACTAAAGGCCTAGAGAACTGGAGTTTGCTCAATCCTCATCTGACATCCGGGAATTGAAACTGTCAAGCAGTGAAGGTGAAATGCTTGTCAAAAAAGATGAAAGTTCTTCTATCCTTCAGCTACTCCAGCTTTCAATTTTCACTTTTTATATTATTCATTTAATTCTCCAACTAGTCTTGAAAAAAAAAACCCAAAACCAAACCCCAACAAAAACAACCAACCAAAAAAACCAAACAATCCCCCCCCCACCATGGCCTAACAAGTTAACATACAAAAAGAGGTTTGTCCATGTCAGCGCAAGCTTTAAGGTTTCATGTGGGTTACAGAAATTCAGATTTGAGTTGTTAACCCAATACATCCTAAAAGTAGATAAACTGCATTAAAATTAACAAACACAACTTCCTACAACCTGGAGCAACTCCAATTTCCAACAGCAAAGCATTTGGATATCACAGATTTATAAAGGCATTAACCTCCCTTAGGGTGAAGCATATTATGTTCAACCTGATCTGCCTACGAGCTCCCACTCTCTGCCTCCAGATACATGTTCCTTCTCACCCCCTTGCAACAGATCTAGAGAGCCCACAGCTGCAAGCAGTTAAATCAGCAACCTGAGTCTTCCTTTTTTTTGGCAACAGCATCAGTTTCTCACTGAATTACTCCACTAACTCAAACTGTGTGCTATATAGTACAGGGAGTTGCTGTCTCCACTCATATCGTTCACTTTTACACATACCTAAGCACACTCGATCAGGCACTCGCAACTAAACTAGTATCACATCTTGTATCGGGAGGTGGTAATTTTCAGAGAAAAGTGCAAACCACCTGTAACATATCAGACAGCTAAAAGCATAACTGGGAACCGTAAGGACATACTAGTTGTAAGGGTTTCCTTTTCTTCTGAGGAGCAATGGCTAGTATTCTTCTGTAGATGACTAATCATTAGGGGGTATTAGTTACAGAATTTTGAGGGTGGGTGGGGAACAAGACTTTCACACATAGCCTATTCACAAAGACTTTCCTTCATCCTTAAAGTGCATTGCTTTTTTCCAAGTAGTACCTTCATCTGTTCCAAGAGCTTTTCACTATTGTTCATTATTTCACACATCAGCATATTTCACTAGAAGCAAATATTCATCTTCTTGAACTTTATGCTTCCAATTACTTTTGTTCTCTTTTCTTAGTCTCCTCTTCTCCTTCTGAAGAGAAATTTTGCTTATTTGTGCATGCCTCATTAACAAAAGTTACCCTGAGATCACAGGATTTCTCGGCAACAGGATAAATTAGCATGGCAGGAAAGCATGTGTCATTAACTTAAACGGCAACAAACACACAAGCAGCAAAGCAAAGGTCACATTCAACCATGTAGCCCCCTCTGGGGCACCCTGTATGGACTATCATTAAAGAGGGTCATGCACTACCTCCACTACTACAAAGACATATCAATCCCCCCATTTTTCTTAACTTTCACACTTCTTTCTGTCTGACTATTTAGTAATGCATTTTTAGTGTTGCATTAATATAGGATTCAAGTTATGATTTCTGAGTTCATTTGCATACACCATCTACTACCCTGTCCTATGTGTATCATCTACTTCATGCCTGGTTTCATTTTATTCTCACCTACACTTTGCTAAGAATTTATGGCAACTATATTTACTATTTTCAGTTCAAGTTACAATTTTATATTCTGACATGTAGGTTTTCCATAAAAAGGATTGATTCTGTATATAATCCACAAGTGCTGACCTTTCAAGGTAATAAGATCCCATCTTTTTTTTAATTTGACAGTTATTGGCTAGTCAGAGTTATATAAAAAACCAGCCAAATACTTTTATAGGTCAAAACCAGATAAAATACAATTTCAAAGTACCAATGCTGAAAAAGCCCAACAACAAACAGGTTCTAAATTTAAAGGGTTCAAATATGGAGATTCAGGAGAAACTCAGACAAGGAAATAGTCCTTTTTAAAAAAGCTTTCTGAGGAAGTCTCAACAGCAACACAGCACAGATCTTCCCACAGTACAGACCTTATGGTACACAGGTACAGCCTTTCCAGAACCTAATAAGCTGAATATCCTTCCACACTAAGTTTAAAGGCACAGATGAATGTAAGGAATTAGCAACTCAAGAAACGTCAGCAACGGTTTAGAGCAAGCTTAAAATATGAACAGCCTTCCATCTATAAACATTAATAAGCAGGACTTCCACTTTACGTGCATAGTGAACTAACACTAAATCAAGTGAGATGGTCCAAACTTGAAGTGCTTATTCAAAGTAGTATTTAGCTAGAATTAATTTCCCCTGACATCACTAGGAGTAATCTTAATAGGGTTCCCCTTCCTCAAAGGCCACATAAATACTTCCAGCAACTAACTCAGCAATTAAGTTCCAGATAAACATTCTTGCATCTCTTACTGCAGAAAGTCAACGTAGGTGTACTGAAAAATCAAGAGACCTTGACAAAAATCACCACCACAGACAAGTCTGCTGTAAAAAATCATGCAGATGATGAAAAAGGCTTCAGACTGGACACAAGGCTCCTCAGAAAAGGAAAGCTGATTAAAAAAATTCAAGACTGTATTAAAATGCACTGGAGTTCAGCAATTTCTTAGAACACAGATGGAAGAATCATACCAGATCTGGGGAGCTGTTAAGCTCTAAGTTTCCTGTAACCTTGTTATTTTAAACAATACTAAACAAACATACTTTCTAAAATTACAAATAAAGATTAAAGTTTTCATCCCCATCACAAAGTCTGCCAAAGAAATGAGAACTAAAAAGTAAACAACTTACTGTCTTCAAGTGAAGTGTTTAGAAGGTTGGCATATGGCATCAAACTTAGGAACAGAACACTAACATTGCAAGATCTTTGCTTGGCTCTTCAGTAATAGCCAGGAAGGATTTTAAAATAATTAACAGTTTATTATGACATTTGAGAAATAAGACAATAAGAGAAATTTCTTTTAATACTTGGGATGCAAAGCTCATCTATCACTGCACGGCCAGAACAAGGTTAGCATTGCAGGTTTTTCTTTAAGTCCAAGCTAAGGGCACTTTTCATTCCTGTAAGGAATGATTTTTACCACACAAGACCACAGCACCTGAATAATTGCAGGTCTTTTCAGTTTTTCTACCTTGTACTTCGGACAATATTTTATTTATTTTTGTCTGGTACAGAGCAGCACTGTAAGCTCTTCTTCAGTAAACAATGAAAGCAACCATAACAGAACCTTACAAAAAGCTTACCTCTAGGTATAGCGACCAAAACTACCCAAGAAGAAAATATAAGAGGAAGCTGACCTTTCAAAGCCATTGGTCTCATCAGATACCTGTTTTTAAAAAGTGAACATGACTGCATTTTGTCCACACAGGCTTACAACCGTTTTTGTTTTAGGTAAAGCAGAAGATACTAACAATCTACAGGCTAGTAATCACCTGGTAACATACGCGGTGGTGGTGGGTGGTTAAACAAAGAGGCTAAAAATGGTTGAATTTGGTTAACTGGCAGGATGATGTATTGAAGAATTCAGGACACACACACAAAAGTTCCTTTGCTAAAACAGATTACCGACACAGAAGGACTGCTCATCTGCAAGTATTGTCCAGGTCAGGAAACCGCAAAACGTTCAGGACGCGAAAGCAGGCACAAGGCAAGGTTTGAACCTTCCCTATTAACAGAGAGTTACCCCTATCTGATGGCTACCCTCACGAACTAAGCCGACAGCTGCCTGCCCGCCCCCTGCCCCCTCCCGCCCCGAGCATCCTTACTGCGATAGCAACACACCGTCTGGGGCCTGAGCCACAGGGGCACCCCGCTACAGCCACACCAGGAGCCGTTATCGCTGCCCTTGCCGGGACGATGAAAGCAAGAAACCAAACACGAAGGGCGGCCAGGGCTCCTGCTCCAAGGCCTGCCCGCAGCCCAACACCTCAAGTCAATAAAACATCCCCCCGCCTCCCTCCCGTGCTAGCAGGGACAAAAGGCGCAAGCAGCCTGCAAGGGCGCTGCTGCACGCCCCCGCCGAGCCACCCAGGCCGCCCCCCCCAATAAACCCTCAGCGGAGCCCCACAGCCCCGAGGCCAGCTGCCCGCCCCCCACCCCACAGCCTGGAGCGGAGCCCCGTAGCCCCAACGTCGGCCGCCCCTCCACGCCCCGCTGAGCCAGCCGAGCCCCGACGGCCAGCTCCCCCCAAAGCCCGCAGCAGCGCCTCACGACGGCCCCCGCCCTCCTCCAAACGCCGAGAGCTGCCGCGCCTGCGGGCACCCGAGCCCTGCCGCCCCACGCCCGGCCGGGAGAGGCCCAGGGGCCGCGGGAGGGGCCCGGCGGCGCGGCCGGGCTAGGCCGGGGCAAGGGGCGACGGCGGCCCCCACCGCCTCGCCGCGTCTCGCCTCGCCTCACCTCGCTGCGCGTGATGCGGTGCCGCGCCAGCTTGACCACGGCGAAGTTGCCTTTGCCCAGCGTGCCCTCGATGTCGTAGAAGCCGACGCGGACGGGCCCGAGCCCGCGGGGCAGCAGCGGGGGGGGGCCGCCGGGGCTCGGCCATTACCATGCTGGGCGCGGGGGGCGGCGGCGGCGGCGGTCGGTCGATCGATCGATCGATCAGTGGCAGCTCCAGCGCGAGCGGCGGCGGCTCGACTCTGCCCGCGGCGCTCTGGAGCCGCGCCGCCCCGCCCCCTCCGCCCTCCTCCACCAACCGCGCGTCACAGCGCGCGTCAGCGGGGGCGGAGCCTCGCCATGGCAACCGCAGCCACCGCGGCGGGGCAGCCGCCCGGCCTGGCCTGGCCTCCCCTCCCCGGCGGCCCCCGCGGCGGGTCGGCGTGGCGCCCGCTGGTGCTCCAGCCGCCGCGTGCCCCCTCCCCGCACCCGCCCTCCGCGCTGCTGCAGGGCCCTCCGCGTTGTTGTGGGGATTGCCCGCCTCGGCTGCGCGCCGCCTCTGCGCTGCGGCCGGGGGAAAGCTCCCCCTCGTGCCCTCAGCTCCGTCGCCCCTCGCACCTGCGCGCACTGCGAGGGGAGGGGAGGGGAGGCGAGGCCACCTGCAGCTCCTCGTTAGCGGGACGTGGAGAAACGAGGAGTCTGCCCCCAGGCATCCCTCCAGCCCTGAATCAGGGTCTCCGTGGCCCCGAGGGTGCTCGGGGCGCAGAGCTTGGGCTGCCGCACCTGGGTCAGAGACTCTCTGGGTGGTCTGCGTAGTAGTAGTTTCCCGACAGAAATACCCTCTCCCTGGCAGTGAGCAGCATTTCCAGCGGACTAAGTTATTCCAGATCGGAAAGATGCCTTTTCTTAGTACATCAGCCTCCCCAAACGCCGATCAACATCACGCAAAACTCACCTTGAGTACGGTGTGCAGTTCCGGGCCCCACAATTTAAGAAGAACGTGAAGGTGCTTGAGTGTGTACAGAGGAGAGCAACAAAGCTGGTGAAAGGGCTGGAAGGCATGTCCTGTGAGGAGCGGCTGCGCACTTCAGGCTCATCTAGTTTGGAGAAAAGGAGGCTGAGGGTTGATCTCGTTGCTCTCTACAGCTTCCTGAGGAGGGGATGTGGAGAGGGAGGTGCTGAGCTCTTCTCCCTTGGGATCCAGTGAGAGGACATGTGGGAATGGCTCAAAGCTGTGTCAGGGGAGGTTCAGACTGGACATGAGGAAGGATTTCTTTACTGAGAGGGTGGTCAAACACTGGAACAGGCTTCCTAGAGAGGTGGTTGATACCCCGAGCTTGTCAAGTGTTTGAGAGGCATTTGGACAATGCCCTTAACAACGTGCTTTAACTTTTAGCCCTGAAGTGGTCAGGCAGTTGGACGAGACGATTGTTGTAGGTCCCTTCCAACTGAACTATTCTATTCTATTCTGTTCTATTCTATTCTATTCATTTCCTGCACACCTGGAAAGACAGATTTGGAAGCTTTGTTAGGCCCTTTGACATAAAATGGTTAGAGGCCCTGCAGAGTTGGCAATGTACATGTGAAAAAAGTTAAGGCCTTTTATGCTAAATTTCCTTTCCGGTACTAAGTCCACCTAGTCTGATTTACGTTTGCACTTACACATTAGCTTGCTTTCATTTTAAAAATGCCACGCTCATTTCAACTCTGCAGCAATCTTTCCCAGTTCACGCCTGTCCCTCTCTGATCACTCCCTCTCCCGTGACCCGTTGCACACTGGAGGACTGGTACCTTCTGACATTTGGATATCAGGAATCACCCCTGGAGGCTTTGCTCAGTTCCACTGACTGAACAAGGCATGTCCAAAAGCTGATGGTACAAGAACACACGTGTCTGTTGAATCAGCTGCAGGTTCAGCAACAGTCACAGACCTCTTATGAACACAGAGTACAGTGGACACAAACACAGCTCAAAACAGAGCGGGGCCACAAAAAGCAAGTGGAAGAATGCAAGAAACAAACTTCTGTCTCTTGCTTTCCCTTTGTATACACGTCTTACATGTAAAGCTACCTCATACTTGTGGAAAGTTGGTAAAATTTGTTACATGTCAAACAGCAGTGACTGTTCTGCAAAGGGAACTGAAGACCTCCATGAAAAGTTAATGCTTGTCCTTCACTGTACTTGCAGTTCATGAGATTCCTCTAAGAAATGACATTTTGAGGTGATGCCGCTGACTTAGATTGCTATGGATAATAACCGTGCTGTTACTGTTCTATTTATCCCTATAAGAAGTTCTGGCAATGACTAACTGATGACTTCAGTTAGTCAGACATCCACCCTTTTAAATGATTGATAGGTGCATGAGCAAGCTTACCATAATCCTACTTGAATAGAAAATGGTGTCATCCCAAGCTGCTACTTGTGAAATTTCACTCCTGTTTCACCCTATAGGATGCTTCATTTTTTTCAGAAATCTGAAACACTGACCAAAGAATAATTCTAGCGTGATGCAAGCTTGGTGTGTTAAAAGTAACTTTTTCTACATTGTGCAAAACATTGCTTAATGTTCCTTCCTAGTCACTTTATTAAAAATAAAATTTTTAGTCATAAAATATTTATTTGCTTCCTGCCCACTTTCATCCATGTAAAACCTCACCAGACTGGTGCAAAATCAATTATTAAGTCAGATTTTGTGTTCGCAATAATAAACTTTTGCAGAAACTTTCTTGTGCTGCACACCACAATGCCATTTTTAGCTTGAAAGTTCAGGTTACAAAAACATTTCTTAATAACACTGCTAGAGGAACCGCAGTCACAAAAACATTCTTTG
Source organism: Harpia harpyja (assembly GCF_026419915.1). Taxonomy (NCBI): domain Eukaryota; kingdom Metazoa; phylum Chordata; class Aves; order Accipitriformes; family Accipitridae; genus Harpia; species Harpia harpyja. The sequence goes on along the minus strand of NC_068943.1, from coordinate 45,086,016 downwards.
TACAGCAGCCTTTGAAGGCCATTGATGGCTTTTGCTATGCTTCAAGGAAAGTGATTCGAGTGCTTCTCACAAACACTGGTACAGGGGAGCTCTGCCAGGCACAATGACACAAACTGTGGAGCACACATGCCCTCTTGTGGCCAATGTTCCTGTACAGACTACTACAGCTGTGATGTTCTACTAAACGGAGATGCCAAAGAAAAGAAATTATAAAATTACCTCGCCTTCTAATAACTTCCAGAGATGCTGAGCACATGCAGCTGACTTTGCCTGAGTTCAGTAAGCCAGCAGCTCATAAGACCAGGGCACACTCTTAGTTGCCACAATATGGCTTTATATATTTACACACCTAAGAGCATTTTCCTCTCATTTCCTGTTTTTCAATGCCTAAAAGATGCTTAGCGCCTGCCAAAAAAAAAAAAAAAAAGAGAACAGACCAGGCGTACAAGAGTAAAATTGGCTAGACACACAATTGCTTGATAAAAGAACACTAATTACTGCATTAGAAACCCTGGACATTGCAAGCGCCCAGCAATTACTACTCTCCCATACCAGGATTTTGCTTTTCAGGAGAAATGGTTACTAACTGCGTGTCATTTTCAAAACAGGTACAAGGGGTTTTTTTGGTTTTTTTGTTTTTTTTTTTTAAAGGGATTACTTCTTTCAGGGCTTCGTCTTGCACCACTGTCTGATGGAGGAACAGAGTGAGACTGGCAGACACTCTGTGATACTGCAGATATGCAGAACAGAGCCATTGTGCACATCAACCTCACCTGTAACATTCAGGAAGTGAGAGAAGCAGCTGTGGCAACTGACCAATATATCTCCATGTTTGCAATAGACAGCAATAGCACACAGATCTAGAAACGTCTTCCTGCGTATTTATGCATGCATATTGGCGGAATGCACTCATAGCCATGTCGTGCACTCATTTCTGTTGTTGTTTCAGTCCCACATAAAACACCTTCTGCCAAAGCCTTTGGCACATCTTTGTTTCCTGGTGGCTTATGCAAATTGGGTTTGCTTCATTTTCCTATTTATTTATTTCCATGCAATGGAGAAGAGCAAACTTTTAGGGAACCCTGTCAAAAGCTAAATTCATTTCAGGTGCTTCATAGACAGACTTGGTTGGCAGTGAATTGTTGCTCTTCTGGAGCTGGAAATACTCACCTGCAGAGCAATAGGTGAGTAATATTTGTGCTCCTGTTTGGCATGCTTCATTTGCTTGGTTATTTTCCCTCCATTACTTGGTCTCTGATAAAGAAGAAAAAAGCAAAGCCAAAAACCAGATGGATCCAAAACCCAGAGTTTAGCAAATCCCTAGTGTAAAGCCAGACAAAGCAGACAGATAGAATTCTTTGTGATTTTAACAATGTATTCTGAAGAGTTCTGCCTTAGCAAGCATTTCACAGTGCCAAGATTGCCTCAACTGGCACCTTTCTTTTAGCTCTGCATTACATCTTGCATGCCTTCAGGCAAAACTCATCCAGCAGAAGACTGGACACACTTCTGTCCATCACAGCGTACACAAGGTATCCTAACAAAGTAAATACTCTTAACAAAAACATTCAACAAGGGAAAGGAGATGAACAGAAGTCTTTCCTTGCCACAATACTGCAGGCTATTAAATAGGGATGTTTTGCTGAGAAATGACTGAGAGTTACATGGCAATCTTCAAGAGTGCTTAAGACTCCACTAAGTAAATCTGAACTAAGGATTTGAGAAGTCTAGACAGAGCTACAAAGCTTAAAAATTTCCCTTGGCTGTTTAAATCGTAACACTGAAGACTATTTTGTCTTATCGCAGTAAGTACTCCTGTGTTCAGAAGTCCTATGCTTGACTGAGATCTATGGACAAAAGCTTTGTTGAAAAGTTGATAAAATTGCAACAAATACAGAATGGCAAAACTTGGGGTGTTGTGGGTTTTTTTAATACATAGACAGATAGGCAAACAGGCATTTACTATTTTTATTTGGCTTGTGAAAGGTCAAACGTGATCCGACAGAGTAAGTAAAAAAGATTACTTGCCATACACAGGGCCAGGTACCAGAACTGCTTGACCAAACCATATCTTTAATTAAATAAATTTTTATACATAATGACTTCGTCTAGACATGCTTCAAAATTGCTGCACATATCTGCCGGACAATAAAATTAAATTTTTGTCAATTACAAGGCCTCATTATTGTATGTCTCAAAATTGTAAGTCTCAAAGTCACTTCAGAGTCACTCATTCTTAGATTCCAGGCATCCCTAGAAGCCTGTGAAATGCTGTTATTTCTGTTTTTCACATGGGACTGAGACACTCGGTAGTTAAGATCAGACTGAGATGGAGTACAGAGCTGAATCCAAATGGCCCCAGATACATGATAATGTTGCAAATGCTTTATTTTTTTCAGAGCAGATGTCCAGCTGCCCAATGTTCAGTTTACTCGGTTCTCTATGTGACACTCCCACTTCTTTCTCAGTTCAATGGGATACAATCAAATAGAACTCCATTTTTAAGGAACAGCTCCATTGCTGGAATAATTGGAAACAGAGTAAGTGCAGACAAAGCAAAATGTGCTGGTTTACTCAAAGCTGAACATATTTGTCTTGAGAATATATAAACCAATATATGAAACAGCTGAGATATCAGATCAGACAGGACAGATAAATGTTAATGGCCTAATTTCGCAGTGCTTTCTACAAATACACAGCTATGAACACGCAAAGATCCATAGCAAGAAGCTATACAGCTCTGAATGCAAACCTCTAAGCATATTCATTACTTCAGTATTAACAGCAGGACTCCACTCCCATAAGAAACGCAGACTAGTCCTGTAGTGAAAAAAAATCCAGAGGCCACACTGCTGCTATCAGTACTTCATGGCTTCTGACTTTGCCGTAGAATCTGCCACTTGCTGCAGAACTTGTGCTCCAGACTCCACATGTCCATTTAGCACCAATGTGTTCAGGTAAGGACAAACATCTTTAAAAAGCAGAAAGTGCAAAACAATGCTGTGTTGTCCGTCTATAGCCTGAAGCAGCTGCAGAGCACAGGAATGGATTGTGCCTGTTCATTTCAGTGGGGGGAATCTTACATTTGTAAATGTATCTTCAGTTTTGCAGATCTCAGTATTAACATTAAACATTTTACAGAAAGTAGTCCTTTATGGAACCAGATCACATGACTATTTGATAAATTCGAATTCCCTTCCTATTCCTTTCCAAAAGCCTTGGCAATTGCAAGTACCTCCGACTTAATGTAAACTAACTTTTACAATGGAATTCAGCTAAAGCAAGCCCATATCCAGCAGCACATGGGATTTTGCCCTGAGCGTATTCAAGTCAATATGAATCTCAGTTTTTATCCAAACTCCTGTTACACTTAGCTGCACCGACAAATGCGACAGTGCAGAGACCTTGCCACAGGGAGTTAGCTCCAAGGTCCTATGAAGGTTGTTGAGTCCTTACAACTGAGAGACAAACATTGATCTGATCAAGTCTCATGAACAAAATATGTATCAGGAAGCCCTAGTAAAAACCAAGGTAATCATGATTCCAGGTTGTCAGCACTGCTCCTGAGTCCCCTTTGCTGTGTTTCTTCTCATCATATACAGTGATGCTCTCTGTACTACATGGCATAGGAAATTACAAGCTTACAGGGGAGATGCTGGAATGACCTCTGTCTAGTGCATGGAAGACTTGTCCATGTAATGAGTTCAAAATCAAAGACATCTAGTTACTTAAGAATACATGCTGATGGGCAAATTCTGTACCTTCTTAATTCCAAGTAAAGTTGTCTGGTATTCAACTTGCTGTGGGTAAGTCTAGGTATCTCTTCACCAAACCACAGTTAGGCAAGCACACTTTAAAGCTAGGCACCCAACTTCTCATTTAGTTGCCTTTCTGCATTCTCAGTGATAAATGACATTACCCTCCCAAGCAGAAAAGACAGTGCTGTGAAAAAAGATGCATGGGACCACCCTTCTCACTTTTCCAATACATATTCCTTATTCTTGTGATGCAAGTGATCTCCTGCAGTGTGCTTCAAAAGGCCTTAAAACATACCAATGACCAAGTTAAATTCAGTTTATCTTGGAATAAATAGTTCATCACTGCTGTTTTTAACTTTCTGCACCAGAAATCTCGTATTTATGTACAGTTGGTTAAAATAACTATACATTCTCAGTTCAATAAAGAGAAATTAAACTCAGTGTAACTCTTGGAATATCCTGTTAGCCTGCTCTTGCTCCTTATACACCTTAGAGAGGATAAAACTCCAGCCTGAAGTTGCTTCTGCAGACATTTGGACAGATCCTTCATACCACTTCCATGGCAAATGCATACTCTTGGTTTCTCCTAGCTCCTTAACAACTTTATTAACTGTGCTGCAAATAACAGAGAAACAGAGATAATGATCTGAAAAAAACCTCAGTGTGGAGCATCATCTCTTCTCTCTTTCCCTTAGAAGTCAAGCAGTGAACTACAGACTGTGAATTCTTTCTGAGTTAAATGGTGTTCCTTCATATTCTTGCTTGTTCCCCATATCTAACAGGAAAATTCTCATGTCACCTGAATTTATACTTTGTTGTGTGGCAGTTGCTATGCCCTGCTGCCATTCATTTCTACTCCTCCAAAGGTGCAGGAAAATGGGAGGTATCTAATATTGGCTTCAAAACAATGCCTTAAAAACTATGGTAAAATAAGATATTCCCTCACACTGTCAGAGAGGAAATTCCATGAACTGTCCTCAGTACCTCACCTTAATACTTATTTAATCTATGTACTGGGATATGTGAATTCTCTGTAAATAGACAACAGATAATTTATTATAACTGATTAGCCTGATACTTTAGTTTACCTGTCAAAATGCTGTTTTTAATCCAGTTCTTTACATTCACATACCATTTCATAAATTCCATCTCTATGGAATAAATAAATTCCATCTCTATGGGGATTAATATCAGGATGTCAGTCTTCATGGAATTCAGTACGTCACAGGCTGCTGTAACTCCCGAGACCAATCAGAATGCTTTGGAGTACCCCATTCCCTTCCTTTAGCATTGCAGAGAAGTCCCTTGTTCCTTGCTTTGCAATTCCTTTTGCCAGAGGATAAGCGAGGGAACACAGTTAGCCTTATGACACCAAAGCACTTACTGGGATTCTTTAAAAATCAACCTAATGGTGTAAGTAACACACAGTTATGTGCTGTGACTCACATACACTGCCTTGGCAGTAGGAACTAGAAGGGAGAGATAGAAGCAGAAACCACACTAGTCTCCTTTTCGTGAAGTGCCTGTCAGCGTCATAGGTAAATGGTGAGAGAGGCCAACACATGTTTCCAACATGGAAACAATGCCAACCTGCAACCATGGCAGCTTTCTTGGGGGCACCTGTGAGAATCCGAGTGTGAGCAGTGATTGACTTTTGACTTTTAACATCTCTGAAGATGAGTAGGTCAGTTAAATAAATGGGAATTTTGGATTGTCCTTTAGTTTCAAAGGCATATCTTTGGAGTACAAAAAAGAACCAAGAGTATTAACAAGCCATTTCTGGGGCAAAAGGGGGCTTGATGCAAAGCAAAATATATACATTCTTTTCAGTCTGGATCTTTAAAAACCCACATTCTTTCAAAAAAAGAGAAGAATATAGGGACAATGCAAAACCAGGATAATCACATACACTATCATTAAAACAAGTGCATAGGGAGGGCAGGTTAACTTGTACTGATATTCACTGTCATCCACATTCCAGGCTTTTTTTGTCCATTTCCTTAGTACCCATAAATCTCATTCTCCACCCAGCCTGATTCCTTGCTCCTCCCCACACGGTCTCCACACAGCTCATAGATATCATTGGTCACAAAGCCACTTTCAGTACCGGCCAATGTCACAAAGCCGCTTGTTGATGTATTCATTGCTGCATCATCATAATCCCTGGAGAGGCCGTCAAGCACTTTATCTCCCTGTGTACGGAAGGAAGAATTCTTAGCGCCAGGCCTGGTTCCAGCCAGATCTGCTTCTGATTGCTTCTTGATTACTTTGTAAATATCCAGATTTGGACTGTTCCTCCTGGGGTTAGACAGCCATGCATCTTCCTCCTTTGGGCTTGCATCTAGTTGCTCCTGTCTCCTTAGGGACGGAGGAAAGAGGACAAGTCATAATACGTTTTTTTTACAGAGGCAAATACAAAACAATACCACACCTCTCTTACAGTAATTTAATGATGACCCTTGAGGAAAGCAGACACTCAGAGCCTGGACTCAGGATGACGTTTGTTATTACTTGCCATTCCAGGTGTGCGGCAGCAGGCTGCATACCTGGGGTAGTTCCATGGCAGGACCTGCTGGGGTACCCTTGCACTCTGCTGCCAGCTGAGATGCTAAAGCAGCAAAGCTCAACACTGACACTCCCAAAACCACAGCCAGCATCCCCACCAGAGGTACTGTGCACACAGGGAAAGCAAGGAGAGGAAACTGGTAAATGTTATTTGCTCCAAACATATATCCTTTTATTTCTCTTACTCTGTTTTTCACTTTTGAAGGGGATCTTCTGATAAATCAAATCTTTTCTTCAATAAGAAAACTTAAGTGCTAACGCTTCAAAATCATCATCTTGTTTCATGCTATCCCCTAACTACTATATGTCTGTGAACATAATAAAATGGCATAATGTCATTTACTTAAAATTTTACTTCACAAGTAACTCAGCCTGGAGCATCCATGCCACTTTTTAAACATTTATTTGGCTGAAAGCAGTCCTCTCCAGAGTATCTTACAGGATCCTGAAGCTAGCTGTAAAATGACTGCCAGGACAAGATATCATAGGTTCAATTCTTACAGAAAAATGTCACTTACCTCTTCGCAAAAAGCCAGAACCAGAAGATGGCTGTAATGACCATCAGGAGAAGCAGCAAAGGAATGCTGGGAATAAGGATGTAGGCAAGACTCTGAACAGGTTCTAGGGGTAAAAATGAGATTCTGGCTTTTATTCACTTCCAGTTGCATTTGACATGCACAGAACTTCATAGAAAAACTAACAGTAGCAAAAGGCAGCATCATCACACCTCAACAGGCTTCTAGTCTTGTTCATAATCTAGCAGTATCTACTTCTCAAAGGCAGCAAGCCTAACAGAGACCGATCATCTAGTTAAGCAGGTTAAAGTAAAGTAAGCTCAAATCTTCAAGATGAGGAACCAACAAGCCTCAATGTCCCACTGTAAGAAGGCAACGGTGGTACAAGGTAATGAGATATGCTGTCTTTTAAAAGCTTAGGAACACCCAGCCAAAAGATTTCAGAGCGCAAAATATCTTTTATTATCTGTGAATTTGTAGGGGGAAAGTCAGTGTGATAAGAAGAAAGTTTTTCATAGTTAATAATAGACTTACAAACAAAACATTAACAATTTAGACATTCTGAAGTGATTCAATAAATTAAAAGTACCTTTTTCAGACCCAAAATACTTTGCACAGCTTTAGATTTAGAACATTTTGGTAGCCAAAGCAATCAGTTTACATTTGTCCTGGAAAGGATTTGAGGGAAGTTTTTTTTTTCAGATGCAGTTGCCTAAATTCAGTCTTCTACATTTAGGGTCAAACACTTCAAACTGAAATGTTGACTGTTTACAGCCACATGTGAGAAATGTGGGTGTGCATAGTTAGAGAGAGAGCAGGCCAGCTGTTGAATGCACAACATACCTTTGGCTTCTACAACTGTTAGATTAGCATCTTTCTTACGGTGGTGTTCTGGGAATACTGGATTCAAGGGCTCTGTTGCAACATCTGGAAAGAAGCAGCTTAATTAATACTGCAGATGTTATTTGAAAGAGTTTAAGAATCATAAAAAGTGAAGGTGAGAGGAGATTGAAGAGACTGCCAGCTGCAAAGATGTGTAAGGTGTACTGGTACTCTTTTTGCTTAGATTTCTGCAACATGACCAACAGTCCCAGATACTGCATCAACAACAGCAAGACTGTGTTCTTGAAGAATGGATTATAGAATAGCACAAGGAAAGTGCAAACTGCAGGGAAGCTTCTTGCTTAGTAAGTTTTCAGTCTGTGAGTGTCCTTGACAATGAATGTAACGGAGAGTATTTCTACTGAAAGTTAGCATATAATTAAAAAAAGCCCCAAACAAATATCTATAACTTACCTCTTTGAGAATTCTCTATTGGAGCATTCATTGGCTTCTCTAAAAGAAAAAAGATACGCGCAGTTTCCTCATAAGCTTGAGTAGGGAGAGCAAGTGTACTGAATATAGTCTAATAACATGAGCATCCTTCTTTAGTGTTCTCTCTCCCTCAGGCCCCATTTGAGATCTCAAATACTTTATAAAAATCCTCTGAGAATTCATATAAGTCACAAGGCAAGTAGCTACAGATATTAGATACTGAGACTGTTTTCCCCAGGACTCACATTAAATTTAAAGATATCTGTCTCCCACCACATCTTTCCAGTGAAGCTAAGAAAGGGTTTCCCTATCTGTTACTGCAATCTCCTCATACCTCCTCTTGGGGACTGGGAGCAGGTTGGTTTCTAAAGCTACAGAATGACTCATTACCAAGAGAATATTTGCAAATGAAGTTATTTTTCATGTTGCATCTGTCATCATTCCATTGAAACATGTAAGGACCTCCGACACCTGGTGGGGCAGATGGCTGGTGGTACATCACAACACAGATTTCACTCCCACAGGATGGCTCATCGACATACCAGTTCCTAAAGAAAATACAACAAACATGTCAAGTAAGACTTGACATCACTTTCCGTGGTACTGCAGGAGCTCAGGTGGGAATACAGCATACAGGGCATGACAGAGGGCAGAATCAAAGAGGAATACAGCTCAGCACACCCCACCCCACCCTCGCCCCTGCTTCCACTGTGTAAAAGTAGGAACAATAACAATACAATTATTTGCAGTGTATCTTCTCTCTTTGGAATTCCTAATTTTCAAAGAAAACTCAGCAAGCAAGGTGTTCAACAAATACTAGGGAGTGAAGGGCTGAATACCTCACTGCCTGAAACTCCTCTGCGAGGCTGAGTAAAAGCTCAGGAGAACTTTGACTTTCTCCATTCTGCCTTTACACACCTGTGCAAAATCATCTATCAAAATGATTTTTGCTCTCTGACTTCAGTGGCCAATGCCTGCAAAATTTTGACACTTATTCAATAAGAAAATGAAAAAGCTAAAGCACGATCTGTTTTTCTCTGTCTAGAAAAACACTAACATGAAAAAACCCTGTCTCGTGGATAATTTTTTTTTTTTTTAATAGTAAACTTCACCACTGTGTAGGCCTTTCCAAGTAGAACACAGGAAAGAGGCTCCACTACTTAGTGCTCTATAATACAACCATTACTGAAGAGGCATGTTATGCATCTCAGAGAAACACTTCTAAGACTGTGTCCTGATTTTGAAAAATGTTCAATACCCACCGATTTTGGAACAAGCAATGTTCTGCATGCCAAGCACTTTCTGAAAGCTGATCCATACAATATAAATAGTTCCAGATACACCAAGGTATTCAACACGGGAAAAAACCCACACATGTTAAAGAAGTATTTTTTCAATCACCACAATGCTGTATTCCTCCCTCACTTCCTTCCCCTCCTAGTGCCGCCCCCCCCCCCCCCCCCCATGCCCCTGATCTTTCCTTGGCTATATCATTTAGCATAAATAAGCTATGTCTCACCAACGAAAATAATAATAAAGCTATGTCTGTTTCTTAGCAGCAGCAGATCTGGTTCTAGCTTCCTATTATCTACCCCCAGTACCTGAACAACAGGAGAAACTTTAATATATTGAACAGTACTAAAAGCAGCTCTGTTTCATTCATTCCTGCACAAAGCAACTAAAATTTCTTATGGGTTCCCAAAGCATAAAGCTCACAATAACAAGGTATTTTTACACATGTCCAATACAAAGAAGAACGCAAAGGCAGACCTGTCATACATATGATACGTTGTCATAAAATATTTAAGAACGTTTGGGTTGTTTCATGAAATTTGCAGTTCAATCATTGTAAATGCAGCAAGTAGTTAAGGATAATGAGTAAACATTGTAGAGTTTGATTTTTTAGAATTACTTTAATCACAGGTTCAATAGTAAATATCTACCAGGCAAAACTCCCTTGAACCTGAAGTTCACTGCAGAGCTGGCACCTTGCTGCTAAGGCTTTCATCAAACTGGCAATATTTAGAGCAGATTTTCTACTTCCATATCACAGAAAGGCAGACCTTGTAGGCCTGGATCTAAGAATATGTTTCATCTAGCAAACTGTGACTTATGATTGAAATAAATCATAATTTAGCAGAACTTTTGAGGCTAAACACATTTTGGTTCTATGCTGAACAGAAATGTGAAAGTAGTGAAAACAACTCCAGCAAACTTGTAATTGGTTATAAATGTTGTTGCCTTTATATTTTAATTACAGCAAATGCTGTGGTTCTGCTTGCCTTAAGACAAGGAGGCAGAAATCTAACAAGTGGTGTGAAAATTTTAATTTTTCATGTCTACAATAAATACTGCAGCTTTCCAATTTTACTGTCTCACAGGAAAAAAACGTTATTCTCTCAGCAAGTAAAAGGAGAAGGGCCCATCACTCAGGACATCAGGGACAAATCTTCAGGGGATCTAAAGTGCAGAAACCTTCAGGTCAAAGCACATATTTTGTACATGCCTAATCAGAGATTTTTTTAAGACCAGATTGCTTGTTTTTCCACCTCCTTTTAGCAATCAAAAATTATCAATCTAGCCCAAGCTAGACACTCTAGGTGTCTTACATAGAGCAACAAAGAGAGAGCAGGGCCTCTAAAGGGTAATTTGTCTACCCATTACATCTGGATGGGATGAATCACTCTCTGGAGATACTACCACTCTTCAGTGACTGCAGAAGGAACACAGATGACAGCTGGGGCAACACTGCTTGATTCTTTTGAAAGAATCCTTTCTGATTGCTAAAGACAGGTGACAGTCCCTGACCAGGTTGCTTCCCAGTCTCACAGGTACCTACCAGAACTTGGATGAGCTGCCATCTGACCAGGAGTAGAGGTTCTGACACTCTGCACTATTGTCTACCTCCTCCTTTTTCCTCCTAAGCCCTATCCAAAAATCTCCATCAGAAGCTAAGAGACTCTCAATAAATTTTTCAATCAGTCTTTGCTCTGCTTCTGTTTCAATACTGACTAGATGTCCGCCATCAGCTCTGCAGGCAAGGTGTGCTTCTTCATAGCTGATCCTGCGTGAAGCATCATGAAAATAAACTATTTTGTAGCATGGTTGCTGTGTTCCACCCCGGCAAACTGTCTGTCCTGCAGAAATGGAGAGAAACCTGTTACAGAAACTATGCCTGTTAGTACCAAAAGTGAATGCCAATACTTCCATTTGGCTGAGTTTTGCACCGTACCATAGTTTATGTAGAAAATACAACACAGCTAAAAAGCCTCTTGTATTACTGGACTGGCAAGTGGCACCTCTGAACTTTTCTTACTGCACATAACAGTTTAGGTTGGTCTGCACAACACTGTTCTCTCATGTCCTGCACTTCTCAGCTCCCTCATGAATTTTCCACGATTTGAAGACCCTAGGAGTTCCTTACAAAGAAGCAATGCTGCACCAGAGAGCAAGCCGACATGTGCAACCTTTTAAAAAGTGAGTTCCTTTACAAGGGTTCAAGGAGGCTTTTAAAAATTATTTTTAAGGAATTTAAAGGGCTGAAATTAGAGATCCTCTTACACAAGCAGAGATAATAATTTATCTTCTGGGGTATATGTAATAGTTTCATGGAGTATATACTGCAGTGTATCAAGATGTGTTCAGACAGTCCAATTGTAAGCACTGCTCTGCACTGTAGATGTTACTGACTGCCCAGGAAGTAAACAATGTCTGTTTTCAGACTGTCATAAGCCAAGGACTTTCTCATGTGTGAAGCAGCATGGCTTATTTTGATTACAAGGAAATGTAAAAAGAAAGGAAAAGATCAAAGTGAAAAGATACATAACCTAAAATTATGCACTTCTGTTTCTTAGCAGAAGAGTCCCAATATTTAGACTGTGGAAACAAACAGTTTTGTTTTACTTGGTAAATATTTCTTTTCAAACACACTGCAGACACAATCTGCTAACCTACATGTTTTTACAGAAAAAGAACATGTAGCAACATTTGTAATGTACTCAGAACAAATGGGATGTGAAGACAGGTCATTACAAACCCCTCCATGGGATATATGCTGGCTTTGCTTTATTCTTATATGTTCCTGCATGGCCACTCTCTTAGAGTGGGAATTTAAACAACTTTCGTATTGGCATTTTTGAACAGTTAAGTACTCAGAATCACAGAGCCTGCTAACATTGTACACACAAATTAAAACTGGCTGTACTGCAAAAGCAGTATTTAATAATACATCTCTAGGCATAACCTGTGTTTCTCTTGGTAACTTAACACTCATGCAGGCTGGGTGAAAAAGGCAAAACCCCCTACCTCTTATCAGGGATATGTCCATTGCTATTGTGAAAGACATAAGAAAAACACAGATGGCACACTTATTAAAAAACTGCAGCAACTGTCTAGAAAGAGTGTCACAAACTGCACACGGGTTCTTTTCTGATACACAAACATGTTTTTTTCGCCATTAACTGGCAGAAAGTCTCTGTCTTATCAGCCAAACTTGCCATTGCTTTCAGCTAAGGAAAAATTTATTGTAGTTGATTACTGTCCAGACTTCACTGCCAATTAGGTTCCCAAATATAGTTCCGGTAAGAGAGGACAATTGGATATGTAGCTATAACCAATGCTGAAAGTGTTCCTCGTATTTTCCCCTTATCTCCTCATTGCCTACCTGGGATCTGCCTCCAAGCGTGCTGACTTCAGTGAGCCTTGGTAATGCGAGACTAGGGATGAGTCAATTATACTGAGAAGTAAAAATTCATGAAAAGAAATAAATCTCCAACCCCACAGCTGGCAGCTGAGCCCTCTAACTCACTCCCACAAAAGTCCTACTGCCGGCAAAAGCATGGCAGAATTAAAAATGTATTTATAGATATAATAAAACTCCTTGCCTTATGTTGGAATAACATGAACATCTCACAGGTGACAGTGTTCAGGCTTTCTGCTGAACATACCAGCCTATCAAGTCAGGCAGAAACTTGCCCCAGACTGGCTATTCTGTGCCCTAAAAGCAGACTAGACTACCTAGTTTGGGTACTACATCCAAAAATACTGCTGGTCCAACCTTGAGCTGCCATATATCTGTTAGTATGAAAGGCGTCTAAGTAGGTGACATTCCTTTGCGCAAAACCGGGAGGACAGACCAATAATCAAAAGAGACTTCGTAGAGGAAGACTAAGACAAACTAGTGTGGGCTGGAAATTCAGCCAGGCTGGTAATTACCACTGAGGGTGGGATGACAAGAGTAGTTCTGTTAGCCAGGGCAGCATTTAAGATTCCTATAACGCAGGCAAAAATGCAGTAGGGAGAGCAGAACGGTTTCTCAGGGGAAAGGGCAAATGAAACTGGACCACCGGCGTGTCCCCTTCTCGACCAGCTGCTCCCACCCAACGCGGAGGATGCGGACGTCTCCCTAGGGCAGGGCTAGCTCCCGCTGGGGAGTTAGGAGGGAAAAATCACTACTCCAGGTAGCTCCCGCCACGTCCTTGCCTATGTCGCGACGGCCGCCCCAGGCAGCCAAACCCTCCCAGCGCAAGAGGGCAGGCGACGAGTCTCGACGGGGCTGCGAGCCCCGTGCCCGGCTCCCTGGCACGCTCAGCGCTCGCCCCGCTCCGCGGAGCCGGGCAAGCGGAGGGCCCGCCAGCCCGTACCCCCTTACCGCTGAGCAGCCGTGCCCCCGCAGCCCAGCCCAGCGTGGCAGCGCACAGGGCCGCGGCCGCAAGCATCCTCCCCGGCTCCGTCGGCGTCCGCGGGGCGCCCGGCTGGCTCCACCGCCCAGCCCCATGCGAGTGGCCCGGGTCCAGCTGCCGGGCCAGAGGGGCGGGAGCCGGGAGGGGCCGTCCTCCGGGGAGGAGGGGCCGGGCCCGGCTCAGCCCCTACGCGCGTAGGAGGCGGCAGCGGCGGCGAACACCCCCGGGCAAAGCCCGGGGACGGGACCCGCTGCTCTCGCTGCGCATCTCTCCGCCGCAGGCATCTGCCTGTCCCGCTGCGGGGCACACGCTAAGGCCACACCTCTTCCCGCTGCCTCCGTTCTCAACCCTCCCCTGTGCCGCACTTCAGACACCTCATCGCTTCTGCATGTTGCCCCCCGCTCCAGCTTTAGACCTTCCCTGTCCCACACGTAAACGACAAGGCGCGAGCAGAGGAGACACCTCCCTCCACCACAACGTGTGAGTGAGAGAAGCCGCACCTGCAGGCCCTGAAACCAAAGGCTGACGCTCCCCGTACTGATGTGCAGCTGCCTTTCAGAAACCGCGTCAGGGCAGAAAACAGAACACGGGAGCTTTGTTTCAAAGGTTAATAAATGCTGAGCCTGCTTCCTGGTGGCTCGGAAGCTGATGCACACCTGTTTCCGGGAACACTAGCTCTCCAGCTAAGATTTCAATGGCTCAGCGTCCAAGGGCTTTTTTTGCAGGTTGCAGAAAGGGGCAGAGCACCAAAACGAACAAATGCAGGAGCTCTAAGAGCTATAGTTTCTGCTCACACAGATACTAGCTGGGGTCAATGTTTTAAAATAAATTAAAGATTTTATGAAAGACTTAAAACCTAGACCAACTCTTGGGAGTCCGATTGGAGAAACTATTTCTGAAATCAGTATCTTAGATAGAGACAGATCCTTTAAAATATCATTAAGACCTTCCACTCCAGGTCTCCAGAAGTCAGGAATCTCAGAGGTAGGTATTGGAGCTGAACTAAGGCTATGGCTTTGCAACATGTGTCGTGTCTGTGAAACGCACACATCAATGGTATTCTAGAACTGAACTTTTACGTTTCCTAAGTCCTTGGTGATCAAGGTTTGAATTTAGTAAATAACTAGGCACTTGAGCAACTTTACAGACATGAGCAATTCAACTGGTTTCATGAACCTGACTCAGGACTAATATTTTGGTGAGACAGTTTTGCCCTTAATTTCATGTATTTCAGAAGACAAAACAACTCAAAGTGAGGTATGTCCATGAAAGTGACATACGCATTTAACTGTTTCCAAACTGTTAGGTAATACAATTGGAAATGCCTCAAATACAGGGAAGAACCGAGCATCTGAACTGGCTAGCCTGAGTTGTAAGACTGAAGCCAGGCCTTTATCAAGCCAATCTTCATTATCTTGATGCTCCACTAATACACTCATTCTTTGGAGAACTTTTGACAAAGGAAATCCTGTTTTGGGGAGTTTTTTCTTGTTTTGCAGACCAAAGTAACCAAAATAATTACAGTGTTTCTAGAAATTAAACAAAACCTCACCTTCTTTACAGCTGTAGGTATTTTTATAACACAGTTTAAAAGCCCTGCTAATCATTTTAGAAGTCTATCCTTTTTTCAGCGTGTTTGTATTCTAAATCCATTGGAAAGCATTTCTGTAATGGCTCTGAAGGAAAAAAAAATTCTTCAATATATCCATGGCAAGTAGTAGCAGCATTATCAACATGCTTTCTTGAATTACTGGTGAATAAATATTCTGCCTCTTGCATTTTACAGCCTCTCCCATATCAAAAGCACAACTGAGGAATACACTGTCATACAACAGCAGCAAAGTGATTACCAAAGATTTTGCTAACTTCAACAGGAAAATGGTAGTAGCTGACAGAAGCCTTTGTTGATCTATTTTTAACAAAGGTCAACTGCAAGCATTCAAACACTAGCTATAACACTTGATAACAAAACTTAGTGTCTTTACTGTGCAACCTTAATATTACTAGCCACAGACTCTTCTGTTTGATGTGGTTTCTACTTTTGTAAAGAAATTTCCTAACATAGCCATAGCAGTTGCTCTCCATTTATAATTTTGGTAAATTTAGCACACATGAACTGCATATATTCAGTTCAACAGCCTCTTCAGGTCATAGAAGTGTGCCATTTGAAAGCTGTCTAGTAAGTTCAGAAGATTTCAAATCCTGCAAGTCAAAAATCCCAGGGCCACAGATGTCCACCGAATACAAGTCTACAACTGCCCAGGTACATATTTTGGCGCCCAAATATTTTAGCATTAATATTTCAAAAGCCAACTTTGATGATAAAGATTTATGCCAGTGTTAGCCAGGCAAAACTGGTACTTTAATTGAGGTAGAGGGGTGCACATGTGAGAGCACCAGAAAAGAAAATGTGTTTTCCTGAAGCAAATTATATCAATATATGATATCTGGCACAAACCTGAAGAAAATATATAGTCTATCTTCTTGTACAAAGATGTAAGCATATGTCTTTCCAGTTCTAGAATTCCTAGCATCCCAAATGGTTAATTGACACTTTTGCACTTTATTGCTCTTTTCCTTTCATGCTGACAACTTCAAAATAACCATAAACAAAACAAGCATTTTAATTTCCTGCACACGGAGAAGGCAGTAAACTGAGGCCCTACTTTGTCTCACAGTACATTGGTGTAAAATGCCAATAAATAACAGAATTCAGAGTGATTTTGAGCCTCGATAAGCAGCTATTGGCATACATTGCTCACTGCTGTAGTGCCAAGACAACAGGAAAGCAAGAGGACAATAAAAAACTTGGTGTTTCCAAGATCAACAGCAGCACATTAGGAACTAACAGTTTACTAAGTAAATAAATTACATAATTTAAAATGTTTCTGAATTAAGCATTTATTTTAACTTTAGCAAAACAAAGAAATTTATGGGTAGGCTGACAAGTTTCTGCAAGCCTATCCACAGCCTTTGTCACATTCATGCCATGTCTCAGTAGGAGCAACTAGATATGTAGTCAAAAGAGGAATGTACATGGCTTGAGGTCCAAAGCAGCATGCTTCTGATAGCAGGATATTTTTTCTGGGGCAAAGAAACACTTTATTCTCTCCATCAGACAATTTAGCTGAACTATTTAAGGGCCTTTACTGCTTCTTGATCCATAAGGTCAGCTTCAGACACCTTCCGCCTGCTGGAAATAACAGAACTATATCAGATAAAGTAAATTGTGGATGGGGCAGATGCAGCTGATCTACGTGAAACATCAATTGGTTACAGGCACACTAATGTCATGAAAATGGTGTGGATTTTTACTTTTTGGCCAGTAATACAGAGAAGAATCAGTGTGAAACAGCTGCTAGAGAGTGGAGTTCTTTGGCCCAGTCTATGTCATCATGTCAGGTACTTATATGTGTATCTAAACACAGAGATGCCTTGTAAATGCCTAGCTATGTGTAGAAAGCAAAAATCACAGAACACTAGTTCAGAATCCACACAAAAGAATGCCCATACAAGTATCAAAACTTACAGGAAAGTTCACTGAGAAAAACTTCAAAGGCAACATACAAGCTAATAGAAAAAGCACATTTCATCAGGTGAAGTACTGCACAGGATTCATATTCCAAATTCCTCAGTAAGTTCTACACTCAGGCACAAAGCTGTGGGATGAAACCTTTTCAACACACACATATTGCATTCATGTAATTATATTGCTAAAGGTATATAGCTTATTGGGAGATTTTTTTGAAAGCTATTCCAATATAATTCCCAATAAGGATGTAATTATATATCAGTATAGAAGTGCTTTATACTAGCTTAATGCCTTTCTCTAAGGAAATGTTTTTTTCTTTTTATCAGTGCATACAACTTTACGTTGATCGGTTTGTAGATTTAAAGCAATACAAATTCATTACAAAAACCCTAAGCTGCTGGTTAAACAAAGCTAAAAAACCCAAAGCACTGAACTATTTAAGCTATTTCCCCTGAATACTGGTAAGGAAAAAATCATTATTTTTATTTTTAAACACTTGGAAAGTGAAGGCCTATGAAAATACGTACACAAATCATGAGTCTGCTGAAATCAGGAAAAATATGAGCAACAAGAAAAAAGAGGACCTAGTGAAGGAAAAAAGAATCAGGAAGAGAGTGTATTCTGTCCATGGAAAATATTTTGACAAATGTAGCTCTTCTCAAATTACGTAATATTTCCTCAGCCATTCATCTGAGTTGCCACTGGAAACAGGGATCATCTTGGTCAATACAGACTATAAATATTTTATGAGACATTAGTAAAATTGGTATGATCATATTTCCTAGTAATGAGTGCTAACAGACCATTACAAAAAAACAATTATTCTAATTAAATACAGCAGTAATCAATACCCTGTGCTCTGGGTGAGTTTGCTTCAGTAAATACAGAGATGCATATTTTTCAGATTAAAATGTTTAAAAGAAAAAATGTAATAGTTTAATAAACTGGACTACAGTTTTCTTCAGAGGCCATAAGCTGCTACATAAAGCATGAATCTTAACCCTCCCCATGCAATTAACTATCATTTCAGGTGACGAGCTCCAACAGTTGTCCTTGGCACAGCTTCAAGACAGCTTAAGCTTTCCTTCTGTAAGTATCTGATGATGGAAGGAAGGATTCTGTAGGTCGTCCCCTTATACCTACTCCTGCAGCTGCTACCTCAGCGGACATTACACCTTCAGCCTTTTCACTTGTTCCAGATACTTGTATTTTTCTTTTATAGCTAACTTTGGAGGTAATAATTATACTAGAAATTAATTCCACCTAATGCCCAGTATTTTCCTGAGATACTTGCTTTCAAAATGAATTATTGTCAGTCATTTCTCAGCTTTCATATCCATATGTTAAGTTGGAAGGAAGATGTAAGCTGCAGATTCATTGCTTAGTCTTTAAGTTGTGGATATTCAATGACACCATCTTGCTTAAACTGGTGCCAGTGTGAGAAAAATGGCCTCACTTAAATAATTTAAATGGCATTCATTAAAAGGAAGAAATTGCTGAATCAAGGGCTGTGAGGTACCTTGTCAGCATTTCCAAAGATGAGATGGTTTTTAGGAATAAAGAATAACTTCATAGTAAGTGTAGCTATTCTCTTTAACTTGTCACACTGTAGCTGAGCCCATGGCCCAAACACCTTTAGGACTGCCCTCATAGCTCCCACCTGACTGACACAACTATGTTTGAGGAAGGAGATTAAGATTTTGGGATAGACAGGGCAGTGCTGATGTACTTTAAGGGTAAAAGGAACTTCCTCAGCTTTACAGTACAGAGTGGAAAGTATTAGCAGTAAATGTGAAAAGAATCAGCAATCCACTAGTTAAAAATAATAATCCTGTCTATCCTGAATTGAGAAATGACTTACATATACAAGGCCAGTTAAATATTAACTGCCTTTTAATCTAAAAAAAGAGAGGATCCCTTTGGCAAAGACAGCATAAAAGGAAAGCAAGTGCAACACTGCATATAGCCAAAACATCCTGTTGTAGTTTTGGTGGGGCAGTTTTAACAGCATTTGCATCATTCCGGAGGTCACGGACAAATGCCAGAAAGGAAAATGTCTTACCTAACATAATCAGATGGTCAGCACTCTAAGGCCTGAAGTTTGTTACAAATTAAGGAATCCTTCACTGCCTGGTTTAGCAACTGTTGCACCTATGTCACTGGCCTAAATTTAAGGGAAGTCTACTTCAGGTCATTTCATCCCACCTATTTCCAAAGCCTTCAGGTATTCTTGAAGGCTTAGTTTACCAGCTATATCTTACAGACATGTGTCTGATGACATTGGCAATTTCAACAGGGCTCCACAAGAATGCTGCAGTGCATCCAGGCAGAATAATTTTCAGGATCAAACCCTCACTCTGGATTTGTGTGTCAGTATTAGTAAGGCTGACTTTCCAAAGAATTTGAATGAGTCATCTCATGTAACATGACATGATGATGTAATATTCTGCTTTGGTGTTCTATTTTTGGATCTACAGCAGGGCAATAAACATGGAAACTTCTTAAAATTTGGAAAAATATAACCAAAGAAAGCATCCATACAGTGTGATACTACTGACAAGGTCACACTGGTGCTTCTTCCCTCATTCAGCCAAGACATGCATTGGAAAGGAACAGGCTTTCTGGTATTTCCTGGCCCTTTCAGAAATATGGAAACACTTTGACAAGTGCTCTTTTTCCTGACTTTCTGAATTCCAATCAGAATAGCAAAATTAAAGTCTTCATAACTTTTAAAAAACATCTAAGCTTCCACTTCTTTCCCTTAACCACTATTTAGAAATAAATGGAACATATATAGAAAGTAAAGGAGTAAAGTACAGAACAATAGAAGCAGACTTTTAGCCTTTTAATGTCTAAATTTTATAGTAATGGGTATTAATAATAATAATAATAAAGCCAGAACATCTTTCCCCCAAAAATAGGGCCTGACTATTTAGACAGAGGGAAAAAAAAACCCCAAAGCAAACTTATTTTAAGTATTTTCTTTACCTTACTTGATCAGTTTTGACCTTTGGTTTATGTGAGTGAGACATCAGCTCTTTCTAAAAAGAGAGAAAGACTTATTAATTATCACTTACTGTTAATTAAACTTACTGTTTATCCTGGTAGACAGCTTTATACAAACACTGCACCAAAAGACTACACTAGCAATACTAAAGAATTTGGGATTTTTTAATGTGCTAATGTGGTACCTGAGTAGTCCAGAGTATAAAACTCATATGAGTTATTGTGTCAGAAGGAAGGAGACTCATGTTTTGTTTCAGGCCTAGCTTTAATGCATAGAATTTGGACAAAGCAGATATACTTGTGTCAGCATTTTAATACGCTTTGAGAAGAGGAAGTACTTAATATGAACCAACTTAAAAGCTTAAATAAGGAGGAAGAAAAAAGGAGGCTTTTATGTCTAAAATGAATACGTCATTTCTGAAAGTATCCTTTGAAATCTTGTTTCCCAAGTTACTTTTCAAATCACTACACTTATCCGCTTTAAAATTTCAGTTCTACTCTGTATTATTGAGTAATGAAATTGTATTAATTAGGACATGTAGTTCTTCAGAAGGACAGCTGTTTAAACTTATATGGGGTAAAAACTCATCTATCTCTGCCTTGTATCTTGTGAATTACTACTGAAGGGAAGAAGTGCCTTAATATAATACAGACCTCTTATTCTTGAATTTTCTTCTCCTGATAAACATCCGGCCAAGCCAAGCAAAACCATTATAAACAGTAAATCTAGAGTTCACTACTGATAATAATAAAAATCTCTAAATGGAGTTCTTCCTTTTATTGCTCAGATTTACTTTATGAGAGCTTTTTAGGGAGTAGAGCATGTGAAATCTCCAGCCAGTTTAATAACTGTGGCGGAAAAAGACTTAACTGCAAGGTTCAAGCAAACGACTTGAACTTCACTCACAGACTTAACTGCAAGGTTCAAGCAAATGATTTATTTGAACTTCACTTACAGACCTAACACACCACTATTGCAGGTTTTACAGATACAATGGAGGAATGCACTACTGCAATTTTTAAGGCAAGAGTAGTACACTATTACAACCACAAGCGATTCAGAGACAACCACAAGCACACACGTGTTTACAAACTTAAAGCATAAACAATATTCACTTACCCCTCCAGGTAAGGGCTCTCAATCCCAGGGAAGCTACCTCGACTGGCATCCCGATCAAGGCGGGGAAGGGTTTCCTTCACAAGCCAACTGTATAGTTGGAGAAGTGACTCTCCGATTTCCAACCTGAATCTTAAGAGTTTTTATCCCCTGACTTGTGGAATGGTGTGTATGACTGTGTCTGAGTGGATTATGATATATGCCTAAAGGGATTATGTATATCTGAGTGGAGTTTCCCCTTATGTTTCCTTTCCTGGTCTGTGATTGTTTGAATACACAAGGTTGTCATTTGGAACTGAAGCTGAAACCCTCCAGTTTTGTTTTTTTTTTTTACCTTGCTTCCTCAGGCAACTGAATAGTGGTTGGATTGAGACTCAGGGCATACTATTTGTTAAGGAACTTCAAGGCTCAGTCCAGGTTTTGGTTCTTTGAATTGCACAGCCACTGCCCTGTTTAGTTTAGGGTTTATGAGACAACCCAGGGCTAAGCTGTCTACACAGCTCCCCGTGAGTCATCTCTGCAGAGGGACAGGGCCTGAAGGCAATCCAAGGCTGGGTCACTTTTGTAATCCCCCATGAGTAGCCTGTGTGCACTAGACATGGTGAAACTCATTTGTGAACTATGAGCTGGACAATCCACACAATAACTTTGTTATAAACTGGGTTTTAGTGTTTCAGTGGAAAAAACCTGAGAGACAACAATGAAAAAAATCAAAGCAACTAACAATGGACAGGCTGTAAAGATTCCTTTGGCATATTAAACTGAGAAATTTAGAAACTGACACATAGTTGTATTAAAATTGGTTTAATTTAAATAACTGAGGTCCTTTCATTATGTATTGCTATATAGAATACAGGACCTTCAGTGAAGTGCTGACACAGCCCTTACTGCCATTCTGACAGCACTATAGTCACTGCTTCTGCTGTATTTCCCTTCTCAGTCCCAAGTTCTTCTATTTTTCAGGATTCCACACTTTCTCATATTTGCCCTGTTCCCTATCTGCCTCCACCAGTGAGGTCAGCTTCAGTTCCTGTGTGCTCCTCCCACAAGCATCTCCAAGTTTTCTGTGAAAATTTTGATGTACTAAGTATCCTTTTGAGATAGTTTGCAAGAAGACATGAAATCCATTCTCAATGACTATTCTATTCTGTTGTCTTGGAGAAAGTAATGAAGGCCAGTGTGTTGTAGCTGACTTAATTATAGATATACCCATACAAAAATAAAATGTAGCATCAAGAAACAGTCAGTTATACCTTCAAACACTTTAATGTATTTATAATATCACTGTCTTACTCCTTGTGGTTTTCAGATTGGAAATGGTCCAATAGCCTTATTTAGCTCGATTAAACTTAATTTAGCTTCTATGCCTATTGCTTCCTACTGTCTGGTCTGAGACTTTCAGAATCACACAGCCTACAAGATCCTCTTTGCTTAGGGAATTGGTTGAATAAAGCCAACTTTTCTGCATGCTTACTCAGTTCAAACTGAGGTGCTTTTGCTATGCAAGACTGATACTATGGTATAGTTTGCAACACCCCATGAACCCTCATACACTGGACAATGGTCCTTTGAAAGCTGTCCGTATTGTCAGCATGCAGGAACCTCGAGATGCATCCATAATAAAAAGGAATCAGACTTACTGCAATCCTTTCTTCTCTCTGTTTCCTCTGGAGAGCTAGTACTTCTTCTCTTCTCCTGGCCTGAAAAGAAATATATTTACCACAATAAGCTCAGAAAAATAAATTAAAAACATGTAATACTTAACTTGATTGTAAACTTTAAATTCCTCATTGAAGCTGAGAACTAGAGTGAACATACAGCAGAAATAGGCATAACAGGTTACTGGATAAAGTACTTCGACTTCTCTTTCTTCCTGAGATCCTGAAAACACACCACTTGGGAAAGCAACCTTCTCTTCCTAGATTTACATGAGTTTTGAAATAATCACTTTCCTCAAATCAGAAGGAATCACTCCAAATGTCAAGATGAATATACATACTAAAGTTAGCAAATACTATCCTGTAGCATCTTGCAATTATAAAATTGGGGTAATTCAGGACTCACATATGCATAATAACTCATTACAAAAACGTTTTCATCTGAGACGTGCAAACAGAGATAACTTTTGCCTTCATTATGTATCCTTGGATTAAGCCAGTCTCTGCTACTCTGTAGAAGTGATTTAAAACTGTGATAATTTCAAAGGTGATAGAATTTAGTCCAGTTTTGAGCTACAGAACATTTAATAACTCTTTTCAATCAATGGTCCAGCTTCTTCACTCTAGAAGAAGAGAAGTACACATTCTAGAACTTGTTAAAGCTTGTCTCTTTATACAATTGCAAGAAAAAATAATTTCCTAGGGAGAATACATTCCTACTGAGAATTTTTTAATATTCTGATTCCCAGACATCTGAGCACATCTGTATATTTTTGCCTTATCGAAATGAATATCTTTCGGCTACAAGGAGACATCACTGTTTAAGCTGAGTAAAAGCATAATAAATCGTTTTCATAATTTCCTAGCAATATGTTACAAAACAGACATTCCAGGAAGTATTTTGAGAAAACCCTCAACCAATGCCAGAAAGGAGCACATCTCAGCATACAACTTATAAAAAAGAAAAGAAAAGGAGTTTCTTATTTGTTCTTTTCCATCTAGAAGTGGTCAAGAAAAGATGATGTAAAATTGATGGGGAAAACCCCTGGTTTTTAGTGCAGCGTATTCTTTTGTCTGATGACAATTTCTTCCATGCAATTTGATTTTAGAGATTAAGCAATCTTCATTATTTAAAATTGTTTCTTCAACAACCCTTTCTAAGTTTTAATCAGCTTTAAGTCTTATAAAAAAAATTACCGTTTTTTTTCCTCAACAGATTAATGTAAATGACAGCATAAAAGACAAAGCCCAAGCTCTAGATGTTTGAGAGTCCTGATATTGAAAAGTAACACCCACCCAATATTCTAGAATTCGAATTCTTATCCTTTACTGTTATTCCCCTTTTCACAAAAGGAAAGTAAAATACCTGAGATGATAAAAAGAAAAGCAAAACAGAGCCACATCTTAGATCACAGTAGGAAGCTGTAGTTTTATTCACTAGTATGGGGAGTTAATGTAAACACAATACCCAAGTAAGGCAAGCAGTGCATGCCTAGGAGTGGGAACCAGGTTCAACCAAGAGACCAGATCATCAGGTAAGTTCATGGTGATGATGCAATACAAGTTCAAGTCAGGAAGGCAGTCCACAAGTCAGGCTCAGTGATGGTACCTTAGAACTTACTAACTAAAGGTAGCCAAATAAGACCAAGATCAAAAGAAAAAGTGGCCAGATTGGAAAAATGTCTAGCAATACAAAGATTTATTCAGACAAGCTAAGCATTCCTATTTTAAATGCGTTAAACTGATTACTCAGATTTGCAGTGTTTATAATATTGAAATGTCTTTGTTAATCTTAAACTATCCTGTAGAGCCTGTGGGAATTAATGAATTACAGAATAGTCCAGTGAAATAAACAGCTGAAAGACAACAGCTTTTTTGCCATGTGCCTCACTACTATTTCATATGAAATTAGCTAATTAATCAAAATAAGCATTTCTAATAAATGAATTCACTGTCAGTTTGTGAAATAACAATGTTAATGCAGCTAAGCTTTCTTTCTAAAAAAACCTGTCCTTGTATCACTGTGGAGACAACATTCACTTCCCAGATCTACACAACAGAGCTTCCAGGTTTTGCTCTCCCAGGGGACATGCTGCAGGAGCGGAATGTCTGAATCAAGTCTGAAATCTGGATTTGAACAGTAAATGACACCTATGACTGATAATAATGTGAACATTATTCTTATTTCATTCAGTGCATTAATTTTAATTTTCTTAGACTTATGTGAGACTTATAGCATGTCCTGTAGTTGTATAAAGTAGTTTATTCATTGAAATTAATCAGTCACCTTTATGGCTGCCACATGCCCAAAGCTGCAAAACCTTGCTATCATCTATTGTTACTGAGTTTTTAAAAAATGAACAGAAGATTCAGGGAAGTGTTGCTAGCTTCAACCAGAATTCAGAAAGAAGGCTAACTGATTATAATGGATGAGATGCATTTTGGAATTATTAATTGGAAAAGGAGGTTTGCTGACTTGCAGGGAAGACTTGCAGATCTTTCTGCACCTCTTGCAGATTGCTCTCATCTGGCCTGCTTCCCAAATATAGGCTAGAGGCTTTTCAGTAAAAATGTGGAGTGTTTTACTAAAATGAGAAAAAAATTAGTATAATTACAGAGTCAGGCTGAAAATGTTATTACAATATTTAATACTAGTTGTCTTAGTTTCCATTACTTGTGTGAATTGTATTCATGGTATATATGTGGAACACTCATTCACCAGTTAGATTAATAGGGGCTTCAGTAGAAGTTTATATCAGTGTCTCAATAGCAAGCACAACTGTTGTCTGCATCTTCTTTTTCTTGGCAAAGTAGTAGGAGAAACCCCAAGCTCTGTGTACTTGGTCCAATCCCACTGTTTTGCAGGAGATGAACCTCAGGTGATCTGGATACCATGTCACTTATTTTGCTTCTTTTCATGGCCAATTTAATGCTTGAGTCACTGCATAAACATGAGTATATATATCTCATAGCATGCTAAATTTTATTGATCCTATCCACCAGTTACAGACTACAAGAACTGTTAACTAAAGTGCTGAGTGGGCGGTTGCATGCCAGATCAATGTTAGCTTTTGTAAAACTCCACTAAGTCAGAAGGCTCTGCGTGGTCCAGAAGGATCCAACCTGAAAGGCGCTACAGTATCGCACTTACGCCTTCCTTTGGAAAGACAGCATCATCTATAAACTCAGTTTTGATGTTGGTTGCTAAAATCTACAGTTTGTTCTGCAGCTAAGTAGTTTCTACAAAATTTGAAATGGCTTGGTCTAGTGGTTCTTGAATTATACCTCTCTAAAAATATCACCTAAACCTGTCCCTGAGTGACAGGCTAAGGCAGAAGCATTTCTATGGAAGCTGATTTAACAGCCGCCCACTACCAAATTTTCCACATCTCTCGCTCAATGAACTCTTGGCACTAGCTGCTGCTGGGCACAGGCTAATGGAGAAGATCTATTAATAACTAAGACAACTAAGAAATAAACTCACACTTTGAGCTGTGCTTCAATGTCTCTGTGCCAGGATTTTGTGTGTGAAAGTGCATTCAGCACTGGTGGTTCCCCCCCCCCCAAATTATCCACTTTTGAATCTGGGCACTCTCAGTTGGCTACTTTTAGATACTAAATCAGAACAGACATTATGTGCTTACTATGAAGAAATTAAGTACACAGCCTACTGCCTTCAGCCCTGCCCCAAGCCAGCATGACCCAGTTGGGAATAAGTTTAAGCTAACCATGAAGAAATGGGCTGCATCATGCAAACCACACAGTGGGCCAGGTCCAGGCGATTTTCATTACTGTTCATCATGCCACTTCCAAAGTTCCAGTGTTCCACCAAATGACACACAGTGAATGGAAATATTTATGAAAAAAGAGTCAGGATTAGTGGTTCTTACCTGCTGAAGATGTTTTTCTTTTACTTTAGTTTTCTCCACGCTTTGAGCTTTCGAGAGTGTCTCTTTCTCACTGTTTTTCTCACTTTCTAAATAAGACAAATGAGAGGCAAATAAGCAAGTGCTCCTACTACCACTGTCCTTCAGAGAGGGCAACTGAACCACAGTGTACTTTGGGGCTGTTCAGAAAGTTAGTGATCCCAGGGTGTGGATCCCAAACAGTAGGTATCAGCTGAAATATCTCAGTTGTGCACACTAGGGGCTGTGGGTCTTCTGTCATCCAGAGCTTATTGGCATGAGTCATTATTCATTCCTGAGAATTAATTCCTCCCAGAAACCTAGGCAACAAAGGCTTAGCAAGATGGGGGCACGAAGTACTTCATACTTACTTCTAGGAAGTTGTGGGCCCTGGAGAGCAGTACTTCTCTCTGGAAAGTAAAGTCACATTAAGGATGCCTGGGAAGGTGTGTGGGGGTGGGTGGTGCAGGGAGGGCACAAGGCCTTGGAGAGGTGGGGGGGGTCTGCAGAGGGTGCAGGGCTCAGGCAAAAGGTGTGGGGTCCCCGGGAGAGCACAGGGCCTTGGGAGGATGTGTGAGGCCCCAGGGAAGGTGTGGGGGCCCCAGGAGAGGTGTGAGGCTCTGGAGAGGGGCCCCAGGAGGAGCATGAGGCCCTAGGTGAAGGGCAGGACCCTGCAGAGAGATGTGTGGCCCCAGAGATGGTGTAGGGCTGCAGGCAGGGTCTCCTCAGAGGGCAAGGTCCCCTCATGGGGCAGGGTCCCCTCACAGGGCAGGGTCTTGCCATAGAGCAGGGTCCCTTCCCGGGCAGGGCCCCCTCATGTTGCAGGGTGGCAGGGCCTAGACAGGACTCGAATGGTGGTGGGAGCACAGCTGAGGTCCAGAAGGTGCAGGCAAAGCCCACGTTGGCTGGGCTTGAGCCAGCAAAGACAAGGGGCCCATCGGGCGCCATCAGATGTTGTTCTGTCCCCGTCCCTGTGGCACTGCAGGGGGCTGCGTCATGGTGTCCCCTCTCCATGAAGTGGGCCTGCCCAGCTCAGGCTGTCTGCTCCTGCCCTGTGCCAAGAGGAAGCAAGAGGACAGCAGGACCCTGGTGCTGCCCGTGCCACTGACACATCCCTGTCACTGCCACCTGCTGTGGTAGGTGACCTCTCTGCTGGGGCCCTTCACTTTTCCCTGCCATCACTGGCATCTGGGTGCCAGGAGGGAGGACTGTAGTGAAGGGGTGAAACCATCTCAGAGGGGACACAGCAGCACAGACATGCCTGGGGAGCCTGGACCCAGCTGCAAGGTAAGGGACACACTGCCTGTCACAGTAAACATGGAAGACCAGAAGGCTGACCACTTTGTACATCTCATTTCAAGTGTCTTCAGGCCATTTTCACTCAAGTCTAGCCTTGGGCCTCTCTATGAACAGGAAATAGCTGCCACCACAGGCCTCAATTTTATTTATTCAACAAGAGTAAATGGAGGTAAATGTGAAAACAGTGGCCTTTGACAAGTGTAAGGCTGAGACAAGCACAACCAGAATGGGAGCTGATGTCTGCAAATTTTGGGAAGAAAAAAACCGTTTCAATTTGTTATCATGTTTTTCAGTGTCCTGTATGCAAAACAGTTGTGAATGAAGTGTATCACACAGTAAGGTGCAGTTAAATTGGCTTGACAAATGCACTGATGTCTCTTGCATGCGTGACAGGCAATCCAGTACATTTCACTTCTTTTATTCCACTGTCTTGCCTGTCTATTAGATGCTTCTGCAAAGAGGTTAGTCAATCTGCCTTCCGTTGTCAAAATTCCCATGCATCTGATTTCCATTGAGATATCTTCCAAACCTTTTTACCTGGCTGTGTGGCTAGTGATTGTTACTTTTGGCAATCAGCTAACTACACTGCCTAGTAACTAGGCTGATGTAAGAGATGGTTCCCTTTCAACTCCTACTTTGATGAAGACTGGGGTTTTGTTAAAAAAGAATCTTAGAGCAGGTTCTAGCACTATTAAGTATTTTCTGCATTGTTAAAATTCTTGAATGTTAAGTAAAGTGGTCAGAGTAAAAAACATTTATAGCATACCGTGAGTTTAATATCTATTCATTGCTCAAACCTCCCTTCACTTACTAGCTTGTTAAATAAGACAGGAAAAAGAAATGAAAATTATTTTCCCAATACCTGAGAGTTAAACTGAATGGTACAACCAAAAAAATTCTTAGTCCAATCTTGGTGCATAAACAATTAACTATACAATAAGTCTTCATGTGGCTAAACAATTTAAACACAACAGACAGCATTATTGCTCTGGGAAAGTTCCTAAGGATTTTAGCATCAACTTCAAGAAATCTAAGACTTTGCTTGATATTGCCAACATATACCATATGCTTCTGCTGGACAGCTAAAACTCTGGAAATAAAGCTGTAAATGAATAAACATTATTAATAATTTTGCACTAGGAATAAGGATGTCGTAAGGAAGTTTTGTGGTGCATTTTTCTATAATGAGGTTGTAGCAGGGCATCCTGTGCCTTGTTTTGATGGCAGTGAAGTTAGTGATTGCGAAGCAATGGATACAATCAGCTACCTACACTGCCTACAAACCAAGCGCTACTCTTGTGATGGGGTCATGGCATTCAAACCTAGAAAAAAAGAAAGCACTTCCCATAATCATATTAACATACTCTTACATTGCCTACTAACCAAGCACTACTCTTGTGATGGGGCCATGCCATTCAAACCTAGAAAAAAAGAAAGCACTTCCCATAATTATATTAACATACTCTCTCCAGCAAGCAATTGACAATAATGGAAAACATTGGTCATATCAACCTTAATATTATTCTACTAAATCCAAAGTCTTTATATCACAAATTAATTGTTCTTAATAATTAAAAACTGCAGTGGATGCATCACAAAGATAATTTCAGGAGTGCAAAGACAAAGCAATGAAATACTAAAATTGAAATTAATATAATGCACCACAATGGAAATGGGAAATGACAAAAGCCTTGGCATGCAGTCCTTGCTGCATGAATGTGGACTAAGTGGTAGCTGTATGCAGAGGTGGAACTGCAAATACAGCTGCAAATTTGGGCCAAGACAAAATGTTCAACATGAATAACATTCTACCTGGTTTACAGGATGTCAGCTTAGTGCTTATGTCACAGTGATCCGACTTATCTTTGTTCTGTAGTTGGGGCATTTGAGTTAATGTCCTACAGCACAGGTTTCGTGCAATTTCCATTTAAAGGTTTTCGGAAGAAACTGCATGTAACTACAGCAGCGGTAAGAATGGTAGAATTTCACTAGTTCCCTGAACTTCAGAAAGCTTTTTTTTCCAGAATAATATAGGAACACAGATCGTGCTGATAGTCAGATGTCAGGCTGCTCAAACCTTTCACACTAATTTGTGGTAGCTAAAGAAATTAGCAAATCTGTTCTGCAGAACAAAACTGAATATGTGTAAATAGTTATAATCAATTATGCTTTGTGTCTAATACATGTGTATGCAATTAATAACGTGATAAAACTATTATATATGGATTTATCAGGCTATTCCTAAATCAGGAATGAGACAGAGTCTGTGAGGTTACAAGCATAAATTTGTCTGCAAATTAAACAATTTTGCTAGCTTTTAACCGTAAATGCCTTATTGTTAAAATGCATAAAAAGAATTCAGGACTTGCCCTCAAGAAGCTTACCTTGTAATAATCCTGATAAGGACTGCATTTATATTAAAACGCTTAAAAAGATTCAATGGAAAGGAAAAAATGGCTAGCTTCTTCACTCTTCATTTCCTTCCCTTTTCCATGGCTAGCACAGCAACGTATTCACTGGGCACCGAGCAGTCTTTCACTGGCAGACATGCCTCTGGGGATGGTTCCTTAGGTGGCCCTTGGGTGCCCCATCTCTTCCACTGGGACTCCTGGGTTGGAGTGTCCCCAGTCTGGGCTGTGGGTCAGCCCCATGCCTGTAACCTTTGTGTACACTCTGTCGTCATGGTCACTCAGCTGGGGCTTGTGCATGGAGACTGGACCGTTGCTTTGAAACATGCAGATGGCTCTCACCATAG
This sequence comes from Harpia harpyja, assembly GCF_026419915.1. Classification (NCBI taxonomy): domain Eukaryota; kingdom Metazoa; phylum Chordata; class Aves; order Accipitriformes; family Accipitridae; genus Harpia; species Harpia harpyja. Next base: position 45,054,911 of record NC_068943.1, on the reverse strand, counting down.
GAAGCTTTGTTGCAAAAGAGGTTTCTATGGGCAAAGTCAATACGGAGCACACATGGGAGCTTCCGCCCTGCTCCTGTGGACAAATGGCTACAGGTTGTGTCACAGACACTGAAGGTGATGCAGGCTTTAGTGTCACATGTGGCAGTCCGGGCACACGCCTCTAGGCTGATATCTGGATACTGGGGCTTCAGCCTGGTTTTATTCATACCAGGAGTCTAGCTGCCATAGCAGGAGGCCCCAAAAAAGGCAGACTTAACAGCTCAAAAGAATGAACGGCTTGTGCTCCTAGCACTGGGCTGCACTGGGAGGCACATGCTGCACATCTTCACCTAACGGTCACCCACACCACCTCTCTCCCTATTTCTTGGGGGCCTAGCCAGCCATTTCTGTATGCTTGCTCTTGACCTGTCCAGCTCGCTGCAGTCCTCTCACTCCCTTGCATTTCAGGTCTTGTTTCTCTAAGTAACCCTTTGCTCTTTTCTTCCTCACAATCGGCACCAACACAGCCCCATCCTGCTGCCGCTTATGTTTGGAGAGCAGAAGTCAGATAGATAAGCCCGTATGGATTGGTACAATGCTGACTGTCCCCACTGTATGCTGCCCTTTGCTCCATGCTAGCCACAGTGGCAACCAAGGCAGAGAAGGAGAAAAGATGTTTTGTGCTCTGCATTGCCCCTTCTTGTGTTGGAGGAGGAACTGCAAGAGAAAAACAACATGCTCCTCTCTGGTATGTTAGCAACAGTAGCAAGATGTGATTCTTAGCTGGTGATGTGATCCACAAAGACTGTAAGAGTAAGACTTTCAAGAGTGTCTAGTGATTTGGGGTATCTAATTGACCTGAGATGCTTTTGAAGGGCTTGTCCTTCAGAAATTTCTGGGCATTCCACCCTCTTTGATAACTGCATACCTCTATAAGGCCCACGTAAATTGTGTCCAGCTGGATGGCTCAAATCTCTTGTAATTTCTGACATGCAAATAGGGAGGAAGAAAGAACTGGAAAAGTAATCAACACTCGATTACATTAGCAGAAAAATTTACAAGGCTACAGCAATAGCTCTTAGACTATGTATAATAAGCCCACGTAGCTTTACAGTCTTTCCTTTGCTATTTAATTTTAGAACATGGTAGACTAGCACCAGTCTTTTTTTTTTTTATAAGTTTATTTTATTGCTTAAGTCACTGAAGACTGATGATCTAAATTAAATTCTAGCAATATGTGGTGCTCAAACACTTAAGATCCTCTTCAAGCAAATTTAAGCTTCATATATTGTAATATGAGTAGAATTAGAAGTATTAGAAGGTGCTAAACATTGCTACATAGCCCCATGAACTGCAGAGTTTTTCTCTTCTGCAAAGGAAGATGACAATTCACAGAATGAGGGTAAAAGCAGGTCCTGAAATCAACAGTTAAAGATGGAGTTGTGACTCAGAACATCTTCTATACTTGTGGAATATGCCTCCTTAGCAGTTACATCTTATCTCCTGCATCTGCCCTGTACGACACTGTTTTCTCATACCATCGTGGTTTGCCTGCTTACCTGCACAATATGGGTGTTCTCACAGACCTTGTTTTAAAGACCTTTTACACCAGCGAGTGCTTTCCTTGGGCAGGAGGCTCCTCCTGATCCATGTAATTAGCACGGTCATACTGTCATATGTGCTTTGCATAATAAAATACAGTACTCATGGTAAAATCTTTAACAGAAAAATTATCTGTAAGTACCTATCACTTAGGTTTTTACAGAACACCCACTGCATAACAAAGTAATCAAGTAAAGATGAAAACCTTATTCAGAACATGGTTCATTTCTGAAATACCTATTCTTAAGCCCTTTCATCAGGCCCAGAATGTGTCTACTTATATAAGCTGAAAGGGAAGAATCTGTGAGCAATCAACATACTAAAATTTTAGTTTGTGGCTTTACTTGGAATCAGTTTCTGTCTTGTTTCAGTCAAAAATAATTCTTTGCACAGAGACTGTATGATTTAAATAAAGGTGTAAGTTTTTAACATCCAAATATGAGGTTTCTTCTGCCCTCCCATATAATGGCATAGTCAGTTGAATTGGTGCTGTGTTCATGCAGCACTACTATTGTTTGTACATTGCTGTTACATGATACTTCTGAATGTGATCAGGACATTATATAGCCTGACAAAACAAATGCAAAGTGCTTTTCTCTAAGAAGATTTTCACCTAGGGTATTTTCCCATATGGAAATAACTCAGGCTTACTGATTTTTATAACAATAGTTATGAACTTCAGCTGCTTACCTGGAGAAATTGTCTGTCATCCATCATCCACAAAAATCAAATGGCTTGTAGAAGCAAGATTGCTACTAGCAAGCTGCACTTTGTTATGTTTGTTCCATGTACTCAATCCTTTAAAGCAAGAAAACTGCAAAAAATTCTGCAGGGGTGACTCTTGCCAGTGGTGTGTTTAGGGAACGAGTGTTTGCTCTTGGTTTGGCCTGCAGTTACTAGAGAAACTGTGTCTGACTCTTTCCCTTTGTAGTTCATGCCTAGGCTTGCCTGGTGACCCAGGAGACCCATAATTTAATCTGGCTAAGAATGCTTGTGCTGAGTTAGGGGCCTGATCTGAATCCCACTGAAGCCTTTGGACAGATTTCCATTGACTTCAGTGAGCTCTGGATCAGTCCCATGAAAGTCCAAGCACTGTAATGCAGTGGGTTTTTTTCTCTTCCTAATAAGGATTAAAAAACAACAGCACCATTTAACAAAAGGCGCAAATGTCTACTCATTTATCTCATGCATCATGTCAGTCAGAACCCTTGGCTATTCATCATGTTTTTCGCAAAATCTGATGGGATGTTAACAGTTTCTGTTTGGATGCAACTGGGAATGAGTGGGAGCACAATTTGTTGACTGTTACTTAATGGATCTCACATTGGGATGGACTGTCCAAATTTTGGTTTTGACATTTTGTTTCTTAGCTACTTATTATACAAATAGAGTACCAGGGCTACGTTTTCTTCAAGTCAGTGGCAACTGACAGCATTATGAAGGATTTGAGTTCAATGAATCTACCTAATTAAAAGAGCCAGTTTTTCTTGTCACTGAAATGGGAAGCCACAAATACTCTCTGCTTTTCTGGTTTCTGTGCCATTAACAGAAATACTTTTGAACTCCTGCATGATATTAAAAATACAAAGTTAAAAAGTTCTCAGAACCTTACTTCTGTATCAATGACAACCTTAATTACAACCAACTGGATGAATTGCCAGGAACTTTGCTTAAATTTTCCTGTGTTTTTTTGTTATAAATGTGTGCTGTTTGGGCTGGAGTTTGCCTCCTAACATCCAAGAAATAGCACCTTATTATGTGACTGACTGCACTGCTGTAATCTGGTTTCTCAGGTGAAGAGTTTGTTTACTGCTGACTTGCAGTTTATATGTTAACCATGGGAACAAGTAGCTCAACAAAAGGAAGTGTTGTAGGGATTCAGACTTCTCTTTGATTGTTCTTTGTGGAATCTAATCACTTCACTGTTTTGTCACAGAATTTCCTAACTCACAGGGCCTGCCTGGACAAGTTGGAGAAAGTAGGAAGGCAGGAGACAGTTCAAAGTCCCATCAACTCATGCGTCCCGCTGACCCAAACCAGCTTGGCATTTATTGAGGAAAAGACGGTAACTGGATAATTCCTGAGACTGAACTGTGTTAGGGTCAGGTCCCACACGGAAATTATGATCAAATTATGGACTCCAGGGCAGGCGATGGACTCCCTATGATGCCTGCTGCTGTTTTGCAGTGGGATTGTTATTTTAGCCTTGATAGTTCAAGAATAACAGGAAAACAAGGTTTATAGGAAGAAGTCATATCTTTTATTAGGTTATAATATGATATTGTGAAAAAATGACATGAAGGCAAAGAAACCAGACTGAATAGCAACTTCCTAAGCTTTGGCAAGAAAGACAGCATCATCCCTAGAAGAGTTATAATCTGTATGTCTGTGATTGTGCATGAAACCCTGAGTGGACTAAACTGTTATTGAGAAGAACTTCAAAAACTGTAATTATGTGCACTATCTGTCATTTTTAGGTGGCAAATCTTGTTCTCATTTGATATTTTCCTGGATACTGATTTTGTCAGCAGAGTTAAAAAACCCCAGATCTGTGGTAGTTGCTCCCAGCTGCATTTTCTTAGAAATAAAGACACTAGGAAAGGGATCGGTTCATTGCGTTTGCCTCATACTTTGCATGTATCCCAGCTTTTTCCTCTGCAAAGCCTTGGGATAATTGTTCATAACTCCAGTAGAAAATTCTTAGACATTTAAGATACTTCATGAAGCAAGTGTAATCTCTTGGGGAAATAATATGTGGGGACCTCAGGGGTGGCTAGGTGAGAATGGTGGAATGCTTTTCAGGAATATATAGCTCTGACAGAGCTATGGGTAAATCCTGCAGGGTTAGAAAGGTACAAGACATTGCCTCTCAGGATTGAAGATTGTTCCAGTGCTGTTCAGAGAGCTGACAATCAACCAGAAGTCATACAGTGAGTCAAGAACGAGTCTGTGAAGACCTGCTTACAGGAGATCTGCATCTAGCTGTATCTATTAGTCTAAACCCCCTCATGGATGGATTCACTCTTAAAATGAGAAACAAAGCCCCATTTTTTATAACGCCCACTTCTTATGCAGTTCAGCTACACTCTATAGCAAAATCTGTGTCATCAAAAGTTTCAAGTCACTTGAGAACTTTTTTTTGTTCTTTTGACATGCCACCATGCAACAGAAGTTTAAAAACAAGGAAAAACTGATGTGGCTGTAAACATGGTCTTCAGTGTTTACAAGGGAATCCATTCAGATCAGAAAATGACCCATCAATTGCCTGACATTTTCAAAGCAAGTTTAATCTCTAGAATAAAAATCAGGCCTCAGGCATGAAAATCCAGTTTGCCTGTTCAAGAATGCTCATCTGTTGCCCAGAGTTAATTTTGGTGTGCTGGATGCAGACAGTCAGCAGCGAGTAAAAATCTTCACAGGCTGCATAGAAAGAGGCTAATCAACTCCTAAAAAAATGTGTGGAAATTCTTCCCAGCAACGCGTAGCAGTGGTTTCCTGCTGTCCTACATCATTCTCCAAAAAGCAGAGAAGAGGCTACCATTGCCCTCATGCTATATGTGAAAGGGAAGGAATGATTCATGGCTTGTGTATGGAACAAAATCCTTATGTGTCATCACAAGCAACCAAGTGCAGTGCAGAGCACAAGATAAGGATAGTCTTGTGGTCAAAATACTGGTGTACTATATTAAATCTCAAGTCCTGGCACTGCTGAATGTTTTTTCTGAAGATTCATTATCTATCTCAGACTTTGATTTTTCTTTCATTTGAGTGGTTATTGAAAGGTCCCCATTCATTAAGGAAGTATTTTGATATGTGAGAAAAAGAAAGCTAAGACACCTTTCTTTTGTAATTTTTTACTCATTCCTTAAAACCAGAGTTTGTACTTGGTAAGTCTTTTTTTTTTATGATGCAGAAGGAGACTAAAGAGCAAGGAACTAACTAGGTGAGTGGAGGAGAAAAGAAATCCAGAAATAGCCAGAAATTCATGGTTTAGGGTACACTTATGTAAATATGTGTACTTTAAAAAATTGTGCCTTCATGCTTTATTTTTCTTATCCCCTGTCTTGTATCACAATCTATCCACAAGACTGAAATGTAAGCACTTGAATTGCTTGGCTGCAACATCTACAGTCAAATTAAGAGCCAGTTTAAAAACTCAGCTCTTTTTACCTTAATTTGTTCTTTTGTCTTGACAGTTCCTGATATCTGACACTGGAGGCACAACTTCCTGAGACAGCAAAGGGAAAAAAAAACATATCAGCTGTTCTCTGAATGTGCCCCAGCTAATTATTGCCTGAAGTTTTAAACAATGAAGCACTCACATTTGAGAAACTGCTTGTGTATGAACTCTTTAACAGAGCCATTCACGCTCTGTACGAAATGCCTCAAAAATAAAATAAAGCTATACTAACAATGTGAACATTTATAAATACATGACTAATGTTATGATAAATACAGAGTCATGCAATTTTCAAAATAAAGAATACCAAATGTGAGGGCTTCATAAGGAAATTAACTGTGTTGTGTAAAGTCTACTAGAAGCAGTCAAGTGCAATTTTAGTAATTAATTAATAAGTCTAGTACTATTTTTCTCATGGCAAATATCTCAAATATTTCACAGATGTTTATGAGATAGACTGATGGATACAACAGAATATAGTACTGAATCAATTAAATATACCCTAAAAGAAGGAGCTGGTATTGGAATAAAACCAAACAAACTGGAAATAGCTTTGAAACTAGTAGTTAGCTAGTCTAATGGTGCACACCTGAATATTGTTACATTCGTCAGAGACGCATGATTTCCTCCTCTATATAGGCCTTAAGCAAGCTATACTAGAGGAAGTGTGAGGTAGGGTTTGGGTGTTGTTTTTTCTCTTATATAAGTGATAAAGGCTGTTGTAGCATTAGATCTGTTTCCTTGGTGGCTGTTTGAAGCTGTTTATAAAGCCTATCTCAGGTTTTCAACAACTCTGGTCTGAGAAGGTAGTGTTTGTGGTCTTCGTTGTATATAAAAGAACTATGTAATTGTAAGAACTGCTGGTTGTTGACTGTAATATATAACAAGTACTATCTTCTAAACTCTTTTTTTTTATACTCTGTTAACTTGCTTAGTGTCAGTGCCTTCTAGTAATGCATTAAATTGGTTTCACTACCCAAAACTAAATTTATCAGTTGTTTGGCAGTTGGGCTTGTCTAGGCTCTATCTGTCATGGCTTATGCAGGTTTTACAATCTCTATCCTTGGAACTTGATAGTACCTTAATGTTATTAAATCTCTCTAGTGTAGTGTCTCATCTCTACTGATGACTATCCAACAGCTAAAGCACCTTGTGCACTTCAATTTAAAATGAAAGATGAAATTGCTGCCACAGTCTTCTTCATCACAAGGCTAGTGAAAAGGGAAGACAAGCTGAGCAAGCATAAAATTGAGAAATTTGCAGCTAAGCTGACAACAATACTGTTTGAAAAGTATAAGAATCACTGGTACTTGGACAATCCATCCAGAGGACAAGCCTTCAGGTAAGAGGACCCTCAGTAGAGGGGGAGGGGGAATGGAGCCTTTGCATGATATTCAAGATGCAGTGAGTGCCATTTCAGTGCCTGGAGCCCTTAAATTGGAAATAAGTGACACAAAATTGAAAGAGAACCACTTAGCTATCCATTAAGCTTGAGGGAAGAAGTGTTATTAACTGGTAAAAATGCACCTATTTTGGAAGTGGTTTCACAGTGTGTGCCTGTGTAGGTTTGACTAGAGAGCTGAGGTGGAAATCTTAAGATAACATGCCCGAAGTATCTTGGGTAGCCCTCTGACTTGACTGACTTGAATGCAGAATTCAAGTGGTCTTAAACTGACTCGTGGAATTGTTGTAACTGCTTTCAATTCTCTTACATTACTGAAGTAAGTTGCTGCATTATGTGGTTAAAACAAACAAAATCTCATGTGGGTTTATAAATCAGTTTGCTAGGCTAACTTGGTGGTTGGGGTTATAAGTCAGACCTTGCATCAACAGGCTAAATGTGTTGAGAGAAAATACTGAACTTAAGTGTACTTTTGTATGAGCAGAACTTGCAAAGTTGCAGTGAAATCTTAAATCCACCTGTACTTCGTTCTTACCTAGGTGTATAAGGATAAACAAACATCAGACAAGAGATCCACTGCTGGAGCAAGCTTGTGTGGAGAGTAATGTGGACTTTAATAAACTTGGTTTGCCAAAAGAGATGACACTATGGGTTGATCCATTTGAGGTGTGTTGCAGGTGAGTTGAGAAGCTGTGGCTAATATGTCAAGTGCCCTGGACAAACTTCTTCAACTCTAAGCCTGTTACTAGAGTCTTAGTGTCTGAGGGCATACTTACTAGTGTCAGCTGACTACTAACAGATGTCCACACTGCTAGTGCAGAGATGCATTACACAAATACAGTCACTTTCAGATATGGTGAGAAGAACCGGCCCTTCACAATTGCGCACTTTGAAGGAGAGGAGAACCCAGAGCTTCCTCAGCAGATCAGTTATGCTGTTGACAGAGCAGCACTAGACTATCATTCTGGCATTTCCTCAGATGAAGAGAGCTTCTACAAGGAGCCGAAAGCTATCCCTACTGTCAGCAATCCTAACAGTGTCTACCAGGTAAGCATGTGGTAATGGTATGTGGCTTTCAGTAAGAGCTGGCATCTGCCCTCTAGGTTCCCTCATGAAGGAATGCAACAGACTCAGCTGATGGCCAGACTAATCTCCCCTCTTTCCCGAACACATTTTAACATTATCTCATTTCTTGCTGTTTAGTTCAGTGACTACTGCAAGGCACCCATACAGCCCTGGTCTCAGTATCTTCATAGGAAGACCTATATGACTGATGGCTCATACTATGCCCAGCACAGGGGTTACAAAGTCTACAGGCCAACAGCTGCTTTCACAGGACCGCGTGTTGATAGATACCACTGGATCAATACCAAGCGGTAGATCTGTGGCTGCACCTGTTATAGGCTGTTGAAACACTGAGCTATGGTATGGGATGAAGGCTGGCACTACAAAGTTTCATAAAAACAGAAAGCACTTACTGTCTAATCCCTATCTCTTACTTTGTACATCTGAAACTTTGGGGTTTTATTATATAACCTTTTAAATGTTTTATTAATGTTAACATAAGATTGAAAACTAATGTGAGACTCTACTTGTAAGTTAAAAAGGAAATGCATATATCAATAAACCTACTCATTTTTTTTTAAAAAGCCATCTGATCTGCTATCAGTGCCCTGAAGGGAGTTAAAAAGCTTTTTGGTGAAAACACAAGCAAGTCAAGGAAGATAAAAACATCCTCCAAGTTGCTTTGAATGATAGTCTGCTTCCTTCTGGCAAAGGTAGCAAGGGCAGTTGCATTGTGAGCAAAATATCTATATATCACAAGCAGAATCACCTCTATGCTCCCCCTTGAGTGAAGCTTTGGTATATGCAGCTGTGAAAGACTACCTTGTGGCTCCACCTAGGCTTTTGCCTCTAGACTATAGCTTACCTGTCAGAAGAACACAGCCTCATGGGCAGGAGAGGGGCAAATACATGGTGGTGTAGCTTTCCACAGCTGTAAGATAACATATTACCTTGTAGGATGATGGAGCTGTTATCTCTAATGATGTCTAGCCTGTCAGTTTGCAATACTGTGGTCCATAGAAAGCTTTTCTTATAGCTCTGGACAACTTGAGTCAAATTGTCTTTTAGATAGTCCAGAACTCCAGACAGATGGAGACTCCCCTTTCAGTGGAAAAGGACTCACTGGAATACTACTGGGCTTCAAAACCATGCTTTGGGATATTGTTTCCAGTACTGAGTAAAAAATGTGGTCTCGGACAGTCACCATCAACATACACTGCAAGTCAACAGAGCAAAGTTATCTTCCTACTGACTCTACTTGTCACCTACTCCATCACTGCCTGCTGATTAAACTGTGGGGCATAAGGGTTACAGAAGTGATATCAATAGGTCCTGTCTTGCTGGTTAATCTGGTCAAAATGCTGAACAAACTAGTTTGTCAAAACTTAGTAGCTCATGTAAATACCTATGGTTGTCACTTACTGCAGCCATTTCTACTTGCTGCAGTCCAGCTATTACTACCTAATAAGCAATGATGGAAAAAACCTGCTAAAAATAGCCCTGAAGGGGAAGCATTGTTTGTCCTGTAAAAGCAGACAACTGTTCAAGACTGGAGGGCTACCTGCAGAAGTGAATCCAAAGAGAAAGAATTAAAACTATAGTATAGATTTTAGCTAAAATCTCATAGTAGGTGTGAAAAGGTACCATTTGCTCTGTCAAGCCATAGGTGCTCAATAAACTGTATCCTAACCTACTTTTCAAATATGATGTGGATGGGAATAATCAAAAGGAAGCCAAAGGCTGTAATCAACTATTCTCAGAGTTATGTCTCAGTCATGCTTCACCATGATTTGGTCCATATTTCTTCAGAACAAACCCACATCAGTCACGTGTACTTTTGTACAAGAATTTTGCAATAAACTTGGTATTAATAGGGTTTGGTAGATCACTCGTGCACAAAGTAAAAATCTTGCACTTCCTATAACTAGAGCCAATTTCCTTTTTAGAAGATGTCATTTTAAAGACTGTTTTTAATCTATGAATATTACAGTCTGTGAGGTGTTGATTAAACAGAGTAAATAAGATGTGAGGAGAGGCTTCTTCATTACTGTAAGTCAAAAGCAGTGTTTCCAACTAATTCTTGCAGCTTTGATAGTAGAACTTGCACTCTAGCAGTTTAATCCATTTATTGTAATCAGTAGTGGGCTTTTTTCCTAGCAAGATCAAAATAAGCATCTGTGTATGGGGGTGAAGGTGTGAACAATTGATTAAGCAATTCTGAGAGAATAGAACGGATACATAATTTGTGAAGTTGTAATAATCCAACCACTTCTCAGTGTTGAATATTTGATGTAAAATGAGGTAATGGCATTAGTATTGAGGGTATTCAGTGACTCATGAAATAATTTGAATCTTGTCCCATGCCTCTGTGAATTCTTGTACTGGTGGGGAAGGAAGGATCTTAGGTGACTCTGCTCTTTCTCCACTTGCTTTTTACCTAAACCAGAGGCTGTGGTGGCAGAGAAGAGGTGATGTTTCATTGATCAGCAAATACTGAATGTTTCAGGGTTTGGGTCTTGAATTTGAGAGGAGGAAACACTGTCTCTCTCAGTTTAAGAGCAGGGCTAGTCTTTAACAGTTCAGGACCTGCATGCCTGTATAGGTAGTACTACAGAGGAGATGAAATATGGTGACTTCAGAACAAGTAAAGGCTGTCTGGCCTGGGCAAGTCACTTTCAGTGGCAGAGATAATTTCTCACTCTTGATGTGTAATCATGTAGATACCGTTACTTGGGTTGATTATATCTGTAGCTTTCACAGTCTCAAAGTCAGAAGAAAAGTGTAAAAATCAGTTGTCTGCAGAGGCTTCAGAACATGTAGTGGAGTGATATATTAGTTTTAGAAATTTATTTTTTTTTAATGCTAAGCAGGCTTATGATTGATTTTGTATTTTGCTTCTGTTCCTGAAAACTCTGAGTCTAAGCTTTTGCAACAATGTTTGTCTTTTGACCGCTTGGATATAGCCAGAAACACCAGTCACTTAAAGTCTTGTCACTTAAATTACTACATTGCTTTCACTCCTAATTTAATGAGCTGTATGAAGGGGAAAAATACACTATAGTTAAAATAAAAATACAAGATTTACTGTGGCTTAAAGCCTGAGGACAAACGCAGAGGACCAAGTTAGAACCAAAGCACCAAGTCGTCTTTTGAGTACCACTACAACTTTCTGCCTAGGGCTATTTTCTCTTCTAATGCATTTATTTGTTTTACCAAACAGTCTTTCTCCAAACTACTTATTTCAAGGTAGTAAAAAAGCAAGTCTTCATTGCCTTTACTGTTTAAAAACTGGTGTTCATCCTCTATGATGTGTACCAGCTCTTCAGTTAACACATCCACTTTATCCTCAAGTTCTGAAAGGGACAAGTAAGCGCAGGTTTCCTCTTCAAAGCTAAAAAAATGGAAAGGAATGCTTAAAATCAGACAGTAGAAATACCACTGTTAAAGTAAAACACATAGACTCTTCATAAGAGCAAACCAGAAAGACATATTTCACTGGAACCTAACTTCTCTGTTACTGAGAATGTGATGGTAGCTTACAGAGAAGTAATCAGTCTTTCTGTGACATACCCTGGCATCAAATCTGATCTGTGCCTAGGTATTGAAGGTTACGGAGATTGGCTTTGTAGTATAAAAGTGAAGTCATGATGGAGAGCTGTCATGATTTGCTTTGTATCAACCCCCCCAAATTGTTCAGTTGTTGCTGTCTTAATACAACAGTTAATAATACCTGCTGTCAAATCATTCTTACCATGTCCTCCATCCAAAGCTGCCCTTTTCATAGCTGCTCGAGGCACAAAGGAAATGCTCTTTTTTCTTCACAAGCAACTTGTCATTTAGTAGTTCCTCAGATTTCTTATGGAGCAAGAGGTTGTTCTTCATGTGTTATACAATAAGCACAGAAGTGGAGATCAATGTTAACTTTAAAAGACTTTTTATAGACTCCTTAAATACTTTTTTCATGGTACTGCTTTTTATGCTGTCTTAATGATTTCTATGAAGCTAAATAATTTTTCCTGATGTAAGGTTTTTCAGATGACAACCAAAGCTGCTTGTATAGCTTTTAGATTTGAATGCATTTATATTTGCTGGGTGTCTATAGCTGAAGATATGGGAGCCCACTTCAACCCTTGCACACTTTTGTCTTCAGGATGTGTGCTCTTAAAATATTAAAGCAAGCAAAAGGTTTCTTAGCATACTTAAAACAGTAGTTATGGCCTCCTACAGAATCACAGAATGGTTGAGGGTGGAGACACCTCTGGAGGTAATTTTTTCCAACCCCCCTGCTTAAACAGAGCTGCCTAGAGCCTGTTGCCCAGGACTGTGTCCAGACGGCTTTTGAATGTGTCCAAGGAGGGAGGATCCACAACCTTTCTGGGCAACCTCTTCCAGTGCTTACTCACCCTAACAGTAAAAACGTGTTCAGACTGAATATTCTGTGTTTCAGTTTGTGTCCATTGTCTCTTGTCCCGTCACTGGGAACTGCTGAAAAAGAGCCTGGCTCCATCTTCTTTATACTTACCCTGCAGGTGTTTATATATATTGATGGGATTCTCCCTGAGTCTTCTCTAGGTTAAACCATCCCAGGTCTCTTAGCCTTTCCTCACAGGTGAGATGCTCTAGTCTTTGTGGCACTTTGTTCAACTCTCTCCAGTAAGTCCATTTTACTTTTGTGCTGGGGAGCCCAGAACTGGATACAGTATTCCAGCGGTGGCCTCACTAGTGTTTAGTAGAGTGGAAAGACTACCTCCCTTGACCTTCTGGCAATAATTTGCCTAATGCAGCCCAGGATACTGTTAGTCACCTTTTCAGCAAGGGCACAAATGTACTTTCCAGCTGGGCAGCCTCCAGCATCTATTGGTGCATGGGGCTGTTCCTTCCAAGGTGCAGGACTTTGCACTTCCCCTTGTTGAACTTCATGAGGCTGCTGTCAGCCCATTTCTCCAGCTTGTTGATGTTCCCCTGAATGGCAGCAGTCTCCCCTCTGGATCCCGGCTGAGCTGGCTTACATGCAAATAGCTCAAACTGCTTGTGCTTATCTGTATCCCTGAGGATGTTTAAGTGTACATCTGTTTCTGATGGTACAAATGGCCCTTCTCTTCACCAGCTCTAGTTTGCATCACAATAGTTTTACTATCATGCAGACGGGATAGTTAATCCTAGATCTGGATACTCAAGGGATGGCTGAATAGGTTTTTGCCTACATGGCTTATGAACATCTCTTTGCAGAAAGCCAATGCTGAGCCTTTCCAATACATCAGGAGTACTTTTAAACTCAGAAATTGAAATTATGTATAGAGCTTCTACTGACATCCCACAGGAGTCTGACCTTACCAAGCAATGATTTGGAGAGGCAGGCATCTATAAGCCAGTTTAAATTGCCATTTTGTAATAAAGTAAGAAAACAGGGATGGCGAGCTTTCAACCAGACCAGGTCTCATGATCTTTCTTATTACCTTCTCAAAGCCTTCCATGTCTGTGAGGTTTTTCACTTTCACCTCAAAAAGTTGGGAGATGAGATTTATTTCCTCCTTGCAGAATGGTTCTTCCTTTAGCAACATCTGACTTATCCCATAAGATTTATCACCCTGGAGAACTGTTGACAACTGGAGTCTGAGAGAGAATGTTTCACTAAGACAAGCCTTTAGTGCCTAGGAAAAAAAACCCAAAACAAAACCAAAACTGTTTGGAAAACCTGGACACAGTCAAACAATTCTTTACAGTTAACCACTGAATAGAGATATTGGGGGGGGATGATATCAGATAATAGTAGGGTATCAAGACAGATTTTTCACTTCTGGAAGCCTGTTTCTTCTGAAAAAATAACTTCACTAGTCTCATGGGGATTTGATACAGACCACAAATATGCTGCATAATGTGGTTAATATGTGGCTGTTAAAGATGGAACTAGGATGAGAACATGGTGCCATGCATGAGCGGAATCCTGTTTGGGATATTTGTGTTGTGTTGGTTTCTAGACAATGCTGATAGTTCTTGTCACTCATGAGGAGAACCATCTTTCATAAAGGGTAGCATTCGGTAGGGGACTAAAATCACTGTGTGTACATTGGGAATACCTTTAGGGAAAATGAGATGATGATGGGTATCCCCTGCAACACATAAGTGCACTTTATTGAAGGCTGAATGGAAAGGATTGCATCACATTGAGGTGTTATGGGAAGAACAATGCAGTTTCATTTTTCTTTCTCAACAGCTCTGTGTCTGGTATAACTGTGTTCTCTGAGTCAGGACTATGATTATGAAAGAGCATTTTCTGTTTGATTCTCCCATGTACTTGCCAACTGGTGGTTAGAATGTAGTTGTCTGGTTTTATCTCCTTAGCTGTTGGTAGAACAAATGGGTATTTCTGAGTTAGTGTTGTTTGTATGCAGGCAGGATGTTAATACATGATATGGTGGATTTTTCTGCCATCTCGCTGCCTTCACCTAGGGTGAAGCAGTGTTCTGTGAATGTTGACTGTGAATCTTTCTGTGAACAGTCACTGTGTAACTGTAATGGCAGTCCAGGTAATAGTTAACTATCTTATTTAATCTCTCCTTTTGATTTTTATTATCGGAAGTTGTACAAACCTGTTACCCCCTCCCCTTTAAAATGGTAATTTTTTATGAATGTTGCTATAATGTAATTACATTTGGAACATATTGAGGTACCTGATAAAAAAGCCTCAGAAAGAGTGGATTGGTGTCGTGGTTGAAGTCAGCAGCAGTGATATGAGCTAAGCAGTGCACGAGGAGGAGAAGGAAACTTCCAGCAGAGCTCAGGCAATCCCTTAAAATGAATAGTTTGTTCTTTGAATTCTGAGAAAGAACAAATATCCAGAGCTGAGACAAGAGCACAGCTGTAGTCAGCTCAGCTGATGCAACTCTTCCAATGGTTCGTCTCAATTTTAGGAAAGTTAAAAGATTTAAATCAGAGTGCTGGGGAATATCTGAATATACAGAGCAGCAGCATTGTCATAAGACTTCTCTTAATACCCTATGATGTGAATCCAAAGCATTCTTGCATTCTGTGTTTTTAGGCAGTTTTATATTTACATATAATGAACCTCAGAAAACTTCTTTCTCAACATCCCAGAGTTTTAGAAATAAATAATACTAAATAGTCAGATTCTGTAATTTAATTATAGCAACTAAAATGCTGATACACTGCTGACTTCTATAAAAATGACCTATAGAGAATTTGGAAGAAATGGAAGTAGTAGAACTGGGACATGAGAAACTGGGTAACCAGACCTGATTTATTAAACATGCTTTGGGTATGACCCTCACATTAACATATTCAAACTCAGTATCCTAGAGTGCTCTGTTAAGTTTATGCTCCAGATATATCTGAATATGCCATTAACATTTCAGGATTTCTTATATCATTGAAAAGTATGAAACATTTTTGCATTTTATTTCTTAGTCCCACAAATTGATGGATATGAAAATATTGCATAGGCTGACTAGATGTGAAGTTGACAAACCTGATAAAAGAAAGAGTTTCTGAAGGCATTGCCTGTGGCATTACTAAGAGGTACACTGGAGGCAACACACAGATTAATTTCTGGAGCCTGCAAAGAGAAGGAAAAATGCTTCTGTAAAAAGTGTGTATGCACATCAAATCTGCAAAGTAAGAGGGATTAATGGGATATAAGTTCATTTAAATGTCAGCTTTGATTTGCAGTGGGTACACAGAGCCAACAAATACCACATGAAAATGGAAACTGTTTAAAAAAACCTTAGCAAATCATAGTAGTTCATCTTGCCAGTTTTCTAATTAAGTAAATGAAAGTGTACTCCAGCCCTGGATCTCTGGCTGTAGTCACCATGATTTTTATTATTATTTGATACCGTTATTATGAAAGACCCTGGAGAGTTTACCTAGACTAAAGCCATAGTGTGCTAAGAACTGTACAAAGAAAATGAGAGAATCCTTGCTCCAAGTTATAAAAGAAATAGGTTTTAACACAATATTATGCAGTATGCAGGGATTAGGTAATGCAAGAATTAAGTGATGTGATCAAGAAAGATGCCACAACAAATATAAGAATTGACTGTGGATCTTGTGGGACAGAGGTTTGACTTCAAAACAGTCCTACACCATTGTGGTGAAAACACAAATGGAATTCAATACCTGATGTTTGCACACTGGTCATTCTCTGCTTGATCTTACCTTATATTTGGTAGACACTTTGCAGCCTGTTGGCTGAAGAATTTTTTTTGATAACTGTCTTTTGGAAGCACTAATTACTAAATATCAGTATCTTAAAAACTTACATCAATGTGAAATCTGAGAAACTGTAGGATGGAGATGCCATACTGATATATGACAAACTCTCTTGTAGAAAGGGTTGTGGGATCAACTACTGTTAGTTCTCCTTCTTGGGTCATCAAGGCATCCTGTATACCCTGAGAAGTACTTGCTGTTTCTGCAAGAAGAGTAGCATTTCATTAGACTAATTGGTTTCTATTTTGATTTTGTTGTCCAAGAGGTAAGAATGCAATACAAGTGTCTAATATACTGCATTTCTCAACTCATAATATATTATCATTGTTCAGTATAAAA
This sequence comes from Harpia harpyja, assembly GCF_026419915.1. NCBI lineage: Eukaryota > Metazoa > Chordata > Aves > Accipitriformes > Accipitridae > Harpia > Harpia harpyja. Next base: position 45,038,115 of record NC_068943.1, on the reverse strand, counting down.
TGAAGCCCTTCTGATGCATTATGAATTCTTTTAAGAGTCATAAAGTGCTTGATACCGTTAGGCAATGCCCAAAACTTCACTTTTCCTAGTGAAATTTCTGATAACTAAGGCCTAGAAAAGTGACAGTACTTATGTGTGCCTCAGAGCTGATCAGCAGCAAACTCAGGGGTGATTCTGCATTCGAAGTCTTTCTCCCTCACTGGTAGAGCACTTCCTCCAAAGAGGAGAGTAACTTTATGATGTCTGTCCAGCAAAATCTTATCACAATAAAAACAACGAACAGCTACTTGAATGATGAAACAGAAATCTTCACATTACACTCAAATTCTGACTTTCATATAAGGAAGAATGGAGGTAAGATTTACTTTTGTCCAGCCTTTGGCTTTCTAGTAGTCCAGCTGCCACTGCATGACTTTGGAGCTCATCATTCACGTCTTTCAGAAGACCAAGAAGAAAAGATGTTTTTATACACTTAGCTTTATCACCACCTGTGTAAACAAATATGGAGATATTGCTTTCTTAAACAATCCATCTCTTACCATATTTTTCTGAGCAAACATTTCACACATTGGAATTATGTAGACAAGTAAGGTGAAACAGATAGTTTTGCTGTTTGGAGCACGACATTGAAGTCTGGGCAAAGATGTTAATGTTGCAGAGAATTGGATAATCTTTCCCTCCAAAACTCTTTACATTATCCAATTCACTAGTTTTCTCCTTTTTCATATATCTCAAATATTACGTAGAATTCTGTTTAAACAGGAAGAACGGTATGTTAAATTAAAACAAAAAACCCCAAACTGAACAAATAAACCCCAAGTCCAACCACTTCTTGTTCCCACACTTCTTGTTTGGACTGCTTAAAGAATACTTCTCGAAATTTTTCCTAACAAAGTTGTCTTTGTCACTAATGCATTTTTATTGATGAGAAAAAATTTTCTAGCTGCCCTTAACTCTATAAATAGTGATTTTCTATCAAAGTGTCAAATTCCGTATCTCATCAGAATTGGTAGGAGGTTTTTTTCCACCTAATGAATACAACATTTACCTGTTTAAGTGCTCTAAGCCCAATATTTGGTTTATTATAAGGACTACATCATTGATAATTCACAGCCGTAGGCAAGTTACTTATGCAGATATCACGTGGCTCATGTATTTTGTTGTTAAGCAGACAAAAAAGAGGTAGTTGGCAGGAAAAGAAGCCTCTTGTGAGACCATTTTATGCAGCTCTGTTTGTGGGGCAGTAGTCAATAAAGTGACTTAAAGTTTTTACCATACAGTGAAGGTGTTGTAAACTGTGGATTCAGAAGAATGATTCTGGATACCATCAGGTGTTCTGCCTGCTTCAGCACCTTGATATCTGTGAGAACAGTATATACTAATTAATGACAGCAAATAATTCCGGAGAGGTTTGTGTCCATTCCTCTTGTTGTTCCATAAGCTAACCTTGACTTTTCTACATAGTATTTGGGCCTAAGACATCAATTTAAAAATCAAATGTCAGGAATAGAAGTTGTACTTTTTGACTAAATGTCTAATTTTGGGAAGAGGTTTAAAAATACAGAAGTGCATTGGAATTTCTCTAAGGGGCTAGATAAGGAAATCCTTCTCTGGCATTCTGATAATTGCATGACTCTTGTACTGTTTGCTGTTCAGGAAGCTCTGGGAATTGCTTACGGGGTGATAAAAGAGCAACAAGGCCAACTGGGCTGCTCGATGCACTTGGTGTGTGCTCTCTAATTCCATTTTTGCTGCATGAAGGAATTCTTTTTCATCTCTTTCAGAGAGCGCTGTTTCAAATTAAGTTTTCTTTTGCTTTATTTCTTTGTGTCTAGTTCAATTCCAGGATTGTGCTATCCCACTTCATCAAGCTAATGCGTAAATGAACAGTTCTTTACTTCATAGAGAATGTTCTGGAAAAGACTCTGAAACATTAAGCAATTGATCACATGTAATAGTTCACCTGATCCCGATGAAATCTTTTCAGTCCAAAGAAGAGGAAATTCTGCTACTTATCAAGTAGCTGCTGATGTCACAAGCAAACCTGTACAGACCTGCTAACCCTAAGGATGGAATAAGCTCAGCTCTGCAGATGAATAAAATTAAATATCTTACCTAGATGATGTTTATGTATGTCGTAGAAAAGGCAAGCACCCATGTAAGTATCCAGTTTTACATCTGAATTTTGGTAATACCCTTTACTTGAAAGGGTGGAAAACTGACATTTTCTGAGCTGAAAAATGCACTTTTAACCTAAAATCTTCCTGCTTGTTTACTCGGTTTCTAGGAGTGCTTTAGATGTTCTCCTGCTGATGGTTAGTTGGGAGAATGAGACTGACTTTTTTTTTTCTTCAGAATTGCATCAGTCTTCCTCATCTTGTGCTTTAACTATAGTCTGAGTTCCACCCCATCACTTCCCTGTTCATTCCATTTCCAGAGCATTAATGTGCACCCCAGGCAATGCATCCGTATCGAAAAAGAATCATAGGTCACTTGAATTTCCTATGACAAACCAGACTTACTCTTAGTCAAGAACAATAGGAGCTGGTCATCTGCCTTATGATGTATCCCTGGAACCCAGAAAGACTTGGTGATAGATGATAGAGGACTGTTGTTTTGCTGCATCTCTTTTTCTTTTTTTTCTTCTTCTGGTCTCATTCTTACCTTCTTCAAATCTGGATGAAAATCCTTTCCTAAGAAAGCTTTTGTTTCACTGCATTCTTTCATCAAGTACTACAAGGAAAAGTAAGGACATGTAAAAGTAAGTACCTATAAAAAGCACAATGGAAATTTTGCATTTGGTTCTATGTGACCTTTTCTTTACTCCTCCCCTTGCATAAACTTAGGGTCTGTATTTTAGAAACTTCTGCTCCCTCGCATTACTCAATTGCCAGAAAAAAATATTAAGCAGCAAATACAGAGATCTCCAGCAGACCGTCACCTTATGGAGTGACATTTTCTGGCAGTACATACTTTGTTTAGGGCAGACACTAGCTGCTTAGCATGCTTTCCGCTGTTAAATTTCTCAGGCTCTATAATGATTAGCAGTCTGTACTAGATATGGCATTTCTGAAGTACCAGTCCTCTCAATCTTTCAGTAAGTCTGAACATCAGAAAATAGCAAACCCCTCCCCCCTGGCAAAAAGCTGGAGGGGGGTTGTGTGAAGGGAGGTGGTCACACAGTACCCTATTATGCTGCTCAATGTATGCTGTAGAATCAAACCCTGTGGGCTTCATCCTGCTTTCCTGTTCTCCACAGAGCAGATGATCCTGCAGCTTTGCTCTTTCATCTGATATTTGCCATATGTGAGATTCTTTGAGGTCCAGATGCTTCTCTTGGAAAGTCTGCCAGAGGTCTTGTCTTTTTTCTGTTGTTTCTTCTGTTTTCAAGGTGGCATTTTTCTTCTGCAAAGAAGAAAACTCTGTTAAGCTCTTTTTCTTTGTTCCCTTTTACTTTTACTTGGGGAATAGCCTACTTCTGAAAGCTGTGCTTCTCCTATCCCCTTCCAGCTGCTTAAAGTATTGCATTCCTAATCTATACATTCAAACATTTTCTTTGTATGTCTGTTGTGAATCTCATAGTACAGGACATAAACCACACAATATAGCTGCACTCATGGTCTCATTAGCTTTATACCATTAATCTTATGTACTGTGCATTTGATAAAGCCTGTTCAATTAGAAAACTTTTGGGATTTGCTGTTTTCTAACCTGCAATGGATCAAGATTACTTGAAATATTCTTCTTTGTTGTTTTATCTTCCAGGAAGAGTTTCAGCTGTTCCTCCAGCCTTCTCATTTTCTGCTCTCTGAATTTTTTCAGTTCATTGGCTGTGATGTTAGCTTCATCCACAAACTACAGAACGTATATAAGAAAAAAACAAAACAAAACAACAAACCACAAGATCCTGGTATTGTTCTGGAAAGAGCAATATTTGGAGAACAGAGTCCTTTGCGCAGTAACAATAGCAATGCAGATTATTTAGCATTTTCTGAATAAAATTGCTAGGTAATATATTTTTAGTTTTACCTTTTCCTGGATGCAGCCTTTTAGGCTTCTGACTATTTCCTTAAACTGTGTCTCCCTCAGTTGTAACAATCTTAGACTTTGTATAAATTCCAGCACTAAAAATATATACTCTGTGTTGTCCTTCAGGAGATGTGAAATGTCCCTTGTGTCATCATCAATCAATAATTCCTGAAAGGTAGAATTGTCATGTGAAATATAACATGAAATGTGTGAAACTTCTTTGGTTATCTTACTTTCCGTGCAATACATTGAGAATAGATTTAAGAGTCAGAGTGTTTGAAAGTGCCATCAAAGTTAGTGGAAGCTAGGTAACAGTATTTTGCAGTCCTATACATCCTTTATTGTTGTTGTTTATAAATATCCAAATAACAAAATGCAACTATATAAAATAAATTTAAGGTGGTCAAAGGAGCCTTAAGTAAGTCTATGTTAAGAAATGGATCTGAAGTGTCTGATCTTTAGTAGCTAAGCTCAAGATATTTTCAATTCTTTTTGGCATAAAAAACCCCAAACACTATAATATACTGTTATCTGGAGTTAGCTGTCCCATTGCTATAAACAGGCACAATTCCTGAGAAGTTTGTAAACTTTAAAGTTTTGTAACAACACACTGGAGGAGTTCCAGATTCTAAACCAAACTATCAAGAGAATTTTACTTCTACAACAAGTTGTTCCAGGCCTGTGCCCTCCTTTTGGGACCTCAAGGCAATCTTCTTGAGCTTGTAGCAATCTTGTAGCATAATGACTGTTTGCCGCAGGTGTCTCTGAGATAGGATGAAATATGCCACAAGATTCCCTAACTTCTTTCCTTCGGTCTCCTGGATGACTTGCATTTCTTTGGCTTGCATCTGGCAAGAAAACATTACAGAGTCTTACAGATTACTTGTAGACTTGTGAAAGTATGGAAGTATTCTAATTCTCACTGCAGGCTTTGAAACAGGAATCCAGAGGGGAAAAAATTAACTACCCCGAAGAACAACGGAACCCATCAATTTTAAAAGGGACTTCTAAAAGTTTCCCTTGACAGCATGAGTCAAATAGTTGTCAACCACATAAAACATTGCTGAACCTAAAATAACATGGCCAGACATTTCACTAAAGTCTTGTCCCTCTGTATAGCTGTTAGCAAATCACAATACCAATGCTTTAGCTAATGTACCTTTTCCTCTGTCTGTGTTTGAAGTTCCAGTCTAAATTGTGCCTGCATGTTTCTCAGCTCAGCTTCTGATTCTTCCTTTAAACCTTTAAGCAAATCCCCTTCCTGATGATGCTTGTGAAGAAAGGCCACTGCTCTTGCTACTTGCTGTTTCTCTCTAGTCTGGGCGACCTCTCGGGCTACTTCTTCACCAGTATTTTTGTAGTCAAAACTGTTCAGAATCCTTGTCACAGCTTCTGGGCAAGTCAGAATCTGAAGGAGGTAAGCACAGTGATATGAGCAAATGAATTTTGTTTATAGAAGTGAACTTGTTTCCAGCGTTGGGTTTGTAGTGGACATAATTGGCAGGACTTTTGATAGTGGGGTTCTGCTGGCTTGACCTGTGTAGGAGGCTACCGTAACTGCACTTTGCCATGTGTTTGCACATATGCCCCAGCTTGTGTGCCCTGCACATCCTGTAGGTTGTCAGTCAGGATGGGCATCTGTATGTTTACAGGTTTTGTAAATTACCATGAGGCTCATGCAGGGAGGGGAGGCATGAAAAGCATGAAATGCCTCTACCTGAAGGTTGCTGTAGAGATCCAGGACTCTGTATAGACATGCTTGCCTCAGAGCTTCCAGCTTTACTATCTTCACTGCTGAAACTTGTAGTATTTGAGTTAGAGAGTCTGGTGAATGCTTGACTTCCCAAGAATGTAGTTTCTATTAAACAAAAGAGAATAAAGAGTAGGGATTTTCTACACCAACAAATAGCTCTGTGGTCACCAGAACTAGTGAAGTCCAATTTCCTACAGAATTGTAATGGGAAGGGCAAGTCAGTTTGGACTAGTCTTTTCTCTAAGATTATAGAGGTTCCAAGGGAAGCTTTTCCTACCTAGTAAGGCATGGAGTCACACTGCAGTTTTTCCTCAGAGGGGTTTGTAAAGTCTGCATTTATCCTCTACCTGCCTGTTTGTTTTCATAAAATTTGTAAGTGCTTTATTTTCCAACTCCTCTATGCCCCTGCAAAGTTAGGTGAAATCAGGAAATGGATTAAAAAGTTTGGCATTAGCTTAATGAGAGATAGGCAGACATCTGCTCCCAGAACATATTTATATAATCTGACTGTAGAATGACTCCCTGCCATATTAAAAGCTGCCTGTATAAACAAGGTTATCTCAGAGGTGGAATTTACCCACAACAGAAGTACTTTCTACAACTTGCCTAAACACCTTTTAAGCTTTCTCTAGCAACGTTTTCCTGTCAGACAGTAGCATGAGATCTGTGGGTATGTGGAGTGGTAAGAGCTAAAAGGCCCCACTATTGGTGGGCACTCAGATTGCAGAAATGGCAGTGGGCCCTTCTAAAAAGTGAACGAGTGTAAAGGAGATGTTAACTCAAAATATTTTGTGGAAAAATTGCTCTTAGAAGAGGGAGCTTTTCTACTTTCAAAGCCTCAGTGGTTGTCTGTTAGCGTTACGCTCCAGCAAAACCCAGGACACGCTAGAGGAAAACCAGCATGTTATAGTTGTAGATTCATCCTATCTAATAAAATCCTCAGATACTGGAGGACAGAATGAGGACCATTAAAGCACCGAAATCCAAAAGACAGGTTGTGAAGAGAAAAGAAAAACTACATTTAGGCATGTGAGCAAAAGAAATAAACATGGGCAGTAAAAACAGTAAGCAGGCTTTTTAAAAAAAAAAAACAAAACCAAAACAAACAAAAACCCCTTCATACTGGTAATGTCACTTACTACTTTTTCTTGTGTAATGACAGTTTAAAACTTAGAGTTGGTTTTCTTTGATAAAGAAAGTGCTTTGCCACCTCTACTGAGGCAGTAAAATATATAGTCCAGTACAGGGAAACCTGAAACATTTAAGTTACGCCTGTAGCTGCTCTGATAATACAGCCACCCATGTAATGCCTAAAGCTAGGGTGTATGTTTGTATCACCCAGTGAAGATTACATTCATTCTTACAAAGCACTGAGGTGAAAATAGCAGGAGTAGCATAAGGAAAATGCCTTAAACTCACTTGCTGTTCAATGAAGTTAGAATCTGGGATTTGTAAGCCAAGAAGACAAATTGACAACTGATCTGGAATTTCTTCCAGAAAATGTAGGGTCTGTTTGGGCACTGTTAACTCTGGGATGAGGCCTGAAGGCTTGATTTCTTCCAGTTGTTTCTGACGGAGGGCTTGTTCAGTGTGGTGGTGGTGTTCTGACAGTTCTTTCAGAAGTGAATTTTTTGTGGTGGTTGCTTCTGTTCCTTTACTGGTTTTCATCCCCTGAAACTATAGACATACCAACTGAAACATCTTCATGATCAGGAGCATCAAAGGAATGAGAATTGAGTCATACTGAGCCCGAGATCTAAAAAACATAGCCAGAAACTAGATGTCCATGTTCATTTAAGTAACATAAGTAGCCTGATTTACTCTGGGATTAAATACTCAAGAGTTACTGAAGATAAGGTCACTGCTTCTTGTGCCTTAACATTAAGAAAGGAAAACTAGTTTAGTTTCTGTTTTACTTTGCAGTAGTCAGAATAGAAGATTTCTTTCTTCTTTAATAAAATCCTTTTTGCTTCAATTTCCCTTTCTGAAATGATGTGGGAAAATTGAAAGGAATTCAAAAAGGAAACAGAAAACTTGCTTTTCCTATGTATCAGCTGAGAACTCTAAGATGACACAATGCCAGCCTTACCCAATTTCCTTTATGGTATTCCTTTTCCTTAGCCTTGGATGATTCATAAAAGGAAAAGATAGCGTTTATTTCTTCTGTCAGTAGGGACAGTTCCAGATGTGCCAGTTCACAAGCATGCTTCTCAAAGAAAAACCTACAACCAGATATCCATGAGACAGGAGTGAAGATAGATTGCTACTTTTTATATAGTCATTACTGAGGCACTTGTCATGTTCATACATACATATTCAGGAGAACAAGCAGTAGACTGTAACAGGTATCTTCTGTTGAGCCACACACAAACCCCAAATATAAGCCTTCTGGGGAGAAAACCTTCCAAACTTGCAAAGAAGATATTTTTGTAACTAAAAATGCAGAGGCAATTAAACAAGGCAGAACAAGGATTTCTTACCTTGTATGGATTTCTTGTTGTATGTGGCTGATCCTTTCTGAATGTGAAGTGGGCAGAACAGGTGATACTATGGAAGCTGAAGCGGTTTCCTGACTTGCTTCAGCTCTTAATGCCTCTGAATGAGCATTTAAAGTGCTCCTTGATGAGTAGCCTGTAGAAGAAACATGAGAGAATGTATTTATTGCTGAATCATTAATTTCAGGTACAGTCAAACCCTGTTACACACTACTTAGGATTCACACCCCACCCCCCCCCCCCCTTAACTCTACAGCATTCAATAGTTAAAGTAGCAGTGTTCCTGGCTGGAAGGAAACCAAATGACCTTTCAAAAAGTCATTTATCAGTCCATTCCAGTTACATTTCCACAAAAGAGTGTTTTACCAGAACAGGATTATATTTTTAACAAAGAAGTGTGTTTTATCAATAATTCCTTGAGAGTCATCTTGATCTGGATATGAGAATTCTGAAAGTGCTTATATTGCTTATTGAGAAAGCAAACCTGGTTTATACCACTTGTTCCTTTTCAGCTGCAAATAAACTTCAACAGCAGATAAATTTTAACTTGATAGAATCTTCTTGCTGCTTATCCAGACAGTCATTTCCACTGTAGAATCTGCCCCAAGCATAAATGAGTAGATAGAAAAAAACATAAGGGCATACCCACCAATTAACGTTTTGCTGCAGACAGATAAATTAAGAGGTGCCTGCAGTTGACGTAGGAATTTTACAGGGGATTATTTTAGAGGAAAAAAGGTTGAAAGTGCACATCTCTTTATTCTGGTTAATTTAATTTTTGTTAGTAATCACCAATGCTAGTCTACTGGAGTTAAAATAAAACTGATGATTTCATAAATCTTCTTGTACTGGAAATATTATAATGATAATGCCACCCTTAGTTATGCTGGAAATAGTCAAGTTGCAGGAGCTAAAATACCGTTACTGAAATGAACAGCAATACTGCCTCAAAAAAAAAAAGACCATTTAATTCTGTGTAAAATCAATTATTTTAATGCAGTCCTGCTGCTTAAATAGCCACTAAAGTGCTGACAAATCTGCAGGCTTCTCAATTTAGCTAAATTCAACAACAATTTCTAAAGGAACCAGAGGTGACAGAAAAATGGAAAAAGTAGTAGCAGCATCATGAAACTACTGTTACTTAATTCCTGATTCTCTGAAGTACCTGACAGCGATACAAGGCTATATGCTTAAAAACAAATACCCCATTTCCATTGTGCATATTTCCACTGGCAGTATGCATGCCGAATTTGTGTTTATCCACTGTGTATTTCCATGAAGACAGCAGTCTTCTGAGTTACATCACCACTAGATCTGATAGTAATGAAGAGATCCTGTATGAAAAGATCTTTGAAGCACTAATGATTCAAACTCCAGCTGTACAGATAGTTGCCCTAGCAAAGACTGTGCCTGTTCAGAATGAAGAAGGAAATGCATTTTTTTGCAAGTAGTACTTTTGCTGGAACACCATCAAAGGAACTTCCCTGGAAATTCCACTGTGCTTTTTGTTTCTAGGGTTTCAGAAAAGCATACTTCATAATAACTCCATGTTTTTCATACTAAAATTTCTTCAGCAGTTGAACAACTTGTATTTTTCACCTCCATTTGCTCATATATGGCAGGCAGATCTGTATGTAACTAAAAGCCTGGTCACAATGTAATCTACACTTTTAATATTTTCAGCAGGGGAAGTAAAAGCTTTGCTATTGATTTCCAGGTTTCTACTGCATTTTCTGTTGTCAAACTGAGGTTAGATTTTCCATTTTGCAGGACTAAAAACATGGAACTAGTTCTGGTGCATAAACACAATGCATTTTTTTATTTCCAAAGATTAAAGCATCATACTTAAGTTTTCCAGGTAAACCAGCTCAACTCTGATGCATAGAAAATGCAAGAAGTCAAATTCTGTGTCACCCTTTTCTCAGTCTTCCCTTTGAATGTTAGCTGCCTTTCAGCTTATAACTACTTAGTCTAATGAAGTTGCATTTATACCTATAGGAACACTCTAAATGTGGAGAAAGACAATAGCTGTTTTGCAAAATATACATTAACTTTTGTGAGGCCTGGCAAGAGAAACTTCGAGCCTTAGAAATTACTTCAGGGCTGATCCCACCCTGCAGAAAGTTTATGCAAATGATAAAGGACTTATTCATTAAGTCCCAGGAGATCTTTAATTCTTAAAAAATGGAACCAAAGTCTAATTTTCAGCTGTCAGATGGGAGAATCTATTTCTAGATTTTCAAAGTTGAAAGGTTCCAACAAGGTGTTTTTCAAGGCCAGAATAAAATAAGGTAACTGACAGTACCTTTTTCTTCTCTCTTACCTGATGTCTCAGGTGATACACTATTGCTATTTTCCTCCAGCATCTGAACCGTAGACTTGAGTAGTGGGATCAGGTTTTGTTGGATGATCTTGTATGTACTATGTGAGATCCCATTAATGCCATAAAATTTGGTTGTCTGATAGTTTTCAAAACACTGTTGTGACCCAGAGAAAAGCATCTGAAACAGCAACACAAAGCAGACAAAGGCCATTTCATGCTTGTCAGAAATATCATTGAAAAAAGCATCCTGGCATTCTTTGCCTTCTCATGAAAACCTTATATTGTCAGTTCATACCCATCCTATGCAAATTGTCCAGTGACTCAATAAAATGCTACGGCACTTTGCCTCAGCAACTTAAAAGCCTTTTGCAATGGTTATGGTCCCACAGCTGTCCAGTCAGATTTTTCCACATCCTTCAAGCTGGTGTAAAAGTTGTAAGATATGATTTGAACTGCATTGCTTGTATATAATGTCCTCAGTTTCTCTGGAATCCATTTGTAAGTGCCGTACATGTGATAAAATGTTTTCTGTTCAACATTGTGGTCTAATAATCCTCATTTGGACTAATAAACTGAAATTTAGTTAATAGTGATAGTCTCATGGGAATGGAAGAGCAGAAGAGGAGGACAGAAACACCTCCCAGGGAACTTTAAAGGAAGGACACCGAAGAAAGGGGAAGAGGATTAGGAAAGTGCATTCATTTTAATCTTTTTATTGTAACTAGTCCAGAATGGAATGTGGAAACCAGTTAATGCAAAGAGTAAGGATCAGATCCTGAGACCATTGAATTAATGGAAAGATTCACTGACTCTCTTGTCAAAAGGGTTTGGATCTACAGTTCTTGAGACATTATAGATTATGGGATTTGAAAGGTCCCTTTAAGAGAGGAGGACTTCTCATCCTCTGCACTCATGCATTTTTGAAAATCATTTTGCATCCAGAAAAAAATGTTTGCAGGAGTTGTGCTGTGTCTAATATCTTGCTTCTTCCCTAGGAAGTACAGAACTTCAGGTGTCCCGCTGTTTAAAATCTCTTTGCAAATAGACAAACTGACAATTTCACAATTGCACTAGATGATTGTTGTAGGTCCCTTCTGAGTGAACTATGCTATTCTATTCTATTCTAACTTTTTCTAGCACTGCTGTTGAAAAACTGCCTTTTGAAGTGAAATTTAATTGAATTTCCAGGTGTCAAAGTCTTTGATATGTACTTTATAAATCAACTTCTACAATTCTTATTTACGTTTTTTGTTATTTTACAGGGCTCTGATTTCTTGCAGCAGTATTCTTGGATAGATATTCTCAGAACATGGCAACTGCTTATGCTTTTGTTAGAAAGTAAGTAACATGATTGCTTTTTATTTGCCTTAAAGTGAAGTTGGTACCTTTGCCTGCTGCATCTGGATATTTGACAAGTCCCTCAAATATTCCAGTTTGGTGTATGCAGTCTCCACACTAGCTTGTTGTTTCAGTATACATTCCTGAGACTCAGAGGCTAGGGCAAGTATGACCTGGAAGAAATGATACAAAATGTAAGCCCGCTTCAAATGAATTGCAACTCCTGGCTTTCATTTGCTTTCTTACACATAATCTGGCAAGTCACTAGCTACAGAGCCAGTGTAACTGTAACAGCTCTAGAGCACTAGTGTCTAGGTAGCCCTTAAAGAACAGTCATGAAAACTGCAAATTATGAGGGCCAAAAAAAAGCTTCCTGGCAATATATTTCAATAAACTCTATTTGACGTCTGTTCAGTCAGTAAAAAGCTTTGTGTTTACTTCAGCTGGTATTGCTTGGACAAAAATAGATGCATTCTCTGTAGTACTAGGTAACAGTTATTTACTGATGAGAAGCACTGATGATGTTTTCAAGGGCTGAATATGGATTTACCTGTGTGGGAGTCTTATAAATCTTTAGATCTTTCTTAGCATTCCCTGCAAGAAAGAAGAGTGTAGGAAGAGAAATTCAGCTATGGAAATACCCTATCTGGATCGCACCTGGATCCAGCCCTACAGGGGATATGAACTGCTTTTTGGCAGAATGATACTTTCTGATCTCCTAGATCTGTTCCAGCTTTAACAGCTGTGATTTTATATGGTAGGTTGCATTTATTCTCTGTCAATGACTGCTCGGCTCCTGATATAAGGAGAATCTTCTCCACTCAGGAAAATAAAGGAAAGCATAGCATTTTTGTCAGGTGTCTTCTCTAACTCCAAAGTCCAGCCTGTGTCCGTTCCTAGCTCAGCCACTGCTGTTCTACAATTCTGTTGGAATTCTTTCCTTAATGAAATCCAGCTTCAATTACACAGTTCAATGAGACATTGTTGTTGCCAAAAGTCTATCATTAAATATCTGAGTGATGGGTGTCTAGGATGACTGGGGTTTTCACCATTTCTTTTTGTTGTTGTTGTTGATGTCTGTCTTTCTACTTTTTTTTTAATTTCTTTTTTTCTGATTGGGATTGAGAGAAGGCCAGGTGGGAAAGGGAAAACTCTTTATAAATAGCAGTTCCTGGAACATTTTACAGTGCCTCTCAAAGGTAGACCAGAGTGTTCTGTGGACTGAAACCATGGATGTTCAGCCCAACCCAGCAGGGACCTCACCTTTCTGAGCTTCAAGTTTGTTACTGTCTCAATACTTGAGATGTGGCTCCTTTGCTTTTCTCTCTCTATCAGCTGCATGTATACTCGTTCTTCTTCTAGTTGCATCTTTTCGATGAACTCCATCAGCTTCTCCAGTGCCTTTCTGATCTCCAACAGAACCTGTATTTCCTGTTCTTTTTCATCTCTGTCAGCTGTAAACAGCAAATATTAGCAGTAGCAAATATTAGCAGTAGCACCCATCTGATAATCTACTGGAAATTCAGAGAGCAAATCTGAAGTAATATGCCTTCTCAATGTGCTTCACCACATCTACATTCTTTATCTTTTAGAACAGCCCAATTTTCAGATCCTACCTTTGTATTGTCTTGCCTCAGGAGGACATAAGTAGTTTGTAAGGCTTAAGCTAACCTGTCAGAGGTAGCAAACATCACAGAAAATGATGTATGACTCTGCCTCCCTCTCTTCTGGTTGTAGCTACCCTTTTGTACCTTTGAATAGTAAGGATAGTTCGGTGGCCATCTGGCTACTGAAATATTTTGAGGTTCGTCTCTCAGCTTCCTGCAGAGAGGACCCTTTAAGAAAATGGCACATTTCCTCAATGTCTTTTACTTTTTCCTTGTATTTTATCTGTAAGAAATGGAAGAGGAGAAGGAGTTTTAGATAATATGCAAACTTGTGAGATACTGACCTGTTGTGATACTCTTTCTTCTGACAGATGAGAGCAAGAGGCTCATTTGATTACTGCTTTTTCCTAGCCTTTTAATTATTCTGATTGTGTAGAAACTGATTGCAAACCCCCTGTTACTGATACCGCTATGAATTGTGTTGTCCTTGCTGTGTATAGACAGATGCTGAATTTGAACTGTTGGTTATTCTGTTAGGACACCTGACACCATTCCCTTATACTGGGAATGATTGCACTGAAGTCACAACATCTCCATCTACATTTTTGGTTTGCACCGTACTGGGGTGGTGAGTGACTTGCACTCAGAACACCACCATCCTGGGTGCAGCATCAGTGATATTTGAATTTGATATGTGTGAACATATATTCCTTAAGGAATTTTTAAAGAACTTTCCTGAAGCCAGCTGTAAAAAGAATGCACCATACCTTCTGTGCCTTCCCCTCTTTTGCAGCATCAAGGACATGAAGAATTAGAGAGATCAGATTTTTAAGAAGCCCTTCTTCCTTTTTTCTTCTGCAATGCCAGTATATATGCTTTGAATTTATTTCCTTTTCTAGAAAGTCCAGCTGTAAAACAATGACAGACATAATAGCTCAGATTTGCAGGAAACTGAAGGAAGATTATAAACTTCATTGAAGCTAGTGATGAAATCTCCATTCAATGCTTTTGACAGCATATATACAACTTTGCTGCCACAGGGGATGAATGCTTTGCAGTCCTACATCTGTGCGTGTTATAATTCATGTCCGAGTGCAATGTGTGTTTCAGGGTAGGGGAAGGATATGAAATAGAAGGTACAAAGATCAGCAGAAGAAGATACAGATAGAAGGGACAGAAAAAGCAGGTAATGAAAAGAGGAGAGGTAAGTAAAATGACATACATATATTTCAGCTCATCTTGCACTGTAAGAGAATACTACTTGTGGGGCATAGAAAGTTGAAATTTCCTTTCAGTAGCGGAAAAGCATCAGCAAAGAATTTTGCACAGATGTCAAACCCATAAGTACAGATAGTTTGCTGGAGCTCTAATTACCAGATCTGGATCTGTAGCTCTTCTTGGTAAAACTCCAAGAGACTGAACAGTAGGAATTACATTGTGTGTCCAGGGGTTGGTTTGAGCACCTATAACAGGCCCAATTTCACCTGTAATTGGACTTATGGTTCTGGCACCAATAGTGATGGGGACAAGGCCTGTGGATAAAGAAAAACTAAGTATAATGCTTAGAATTTAGATAATTACTTCCAGCTGCAGCCCTAGTAAGCAGTTTTTATTAAAATTCAAAAGGAAATGACAATGTTTTCAAGTTGCCTAATGAAAAACAAACTGAATTTTCCTGAGCTGTAAATGCTATGTACCAAGTGTTGGACCAAGGCACTGCAGAGCTACACCTTCACATAGCATCTATTTATGGCCCCATCACTGAGAAGAACATCAGAATAGTTCTCCTAAAGAGTACAGTAGATTTTTGAAGGGTTGAAAGCCACAGTATGATTTGGTCTCAGTCCTAGCTCTTCTTCACCGTTATTCTGGTGTTGCTTGTTTTGAATGTATGCACCATGAAAATTGGTATTTTCCATTCAGTGTTGAGGTAGAAACCTGTCTGTTTTGGTAGGGTGATTTTCTCACTCTGAAAATAACATGTTCTTGTCTCTTTATTGTTTATATCACCCAATTGAATTTCCTACTCTACCTTTTCCGTTTCTGTCTTCCATTGTTCCTGCGAGAGGGGAAGGCTGCCTAGTGTTCCAGTCACAGTCTATTCCCAGAATTGGCACCATCAAACTGGACCCACCAGGATCTGGGATTTTCATTCCAAACACTGCAGGGATCCACATCTCTGTGCCAGGATATTTGATCATACCTAGTTTGTTCAAAAAAGATGAGAAACATAAATCATTAAATAGTTTTGTGATGAAAAGAACTGCTTTCACTTTCAGAGTCTTACAATGTTGTTATTTCTGCTACAGCTTCCAAATAATACCTGGCTGAGTTCATCATACTATTTGCTAGAGTGGCTATTTTGACAAAAAACTTCCTAGAAGTTTGAAGTGCTGATGTCTTGGCCAAATCCTGTGATGGAAATGTGTGCATAGCTGTAGCCTTCAGTGTAATGACACCTGTTTACTCCTTAAAATAGGCTGGTTGGTTTATACCTACCCAGTTTACCACCGTTACTCTTGAGACTTGAAGCTATTTCCCGTTTTTTCTCCAGGCTTTGCAAGCAATGTATTGCATGATAAAACCTAGTGGTGAAAGATTTCTTCATATCTTCTACTGAAGCCTTTAGTGCTGCTAATCTGTCTGCTGCTAGACAGGTATCTTCCAAAACTGATGCCTTAAACTGCTTTAGAGCATTCACCACATCGGTTTGCGATACCAGCCATTCAGCTTCCAACACTGCTTGGTAACCTCCACTGTGGGGCAGCACCTCATCTTGCCGAAGGTGAGCTCCATGTACCCGCGCTGTTTTCCCACTCAGAGGTTCGGTGAAGGAATCTCCAAGAAGCATTAGGTTTCTGGAAGGATCCACCAGCCCACCTAGAGGTATAACTTCTCCTGCAGTCAAGGAATGGGAAATGAGATTCAGAATATCACCTGGCAACTCATCATTCTGGTCCAGTCCTTCCCATTCAGAAAAAGGCACAATGATCATTTACTTCAATGGAAGCAGAAATAGGTCTAATAGGACACATGGAGTGGGGGGAGGTTTGAGGTTGTTTATAAAATAATTTGGCTCACAAAAAATGTTCTTAAATAGGTCTCCTAGTTTCTGCTTTAGAAGAAGATTAAGGTCCCCACTCCTTTTTTTGGGTCTAGTATATCTTCTAACTTGAGTCATAAAGAATATAGGTATGTGAAAATGCTTCTTAAAAATCTAGAACTTCAACCCCCCCCAAGCCTCTAAATAATGCATTTCATACTACTTTTAATATTTTAGTAGAGCAATTGGACCATCTTTAAGAGTCAAATCAACTTCAGTAGTTTGTGTCATAGTTAATGAATAATGACCTCAGATGTCTCTCACAGTTTCAATAGATAGTTTTATCGACCTTTGAAGTGATAAATTGTAAAATAAAACTATAGAAAAGAGAAGAATTACTGTCTGTAAAAGCTAAGTTGCACAACTGCTTCACAGTTGGCTCGACAGGAAAAGGCAAAGGTGTGAGGTGAACATAAACTTTTTAGGCTCATTCTGGTCTGTGCCTCAAATCAGTCAGGGGCAGGTTAAATGAACCAAACTTATCATGAAGAGCATTCACCTACCAGTGTTACTATCCAAACCGACTCCAAGTATTGGAACAATCTTGCCTCCCTCTGGCTCAGTCATAGGACCCCCAATCTCCAGAGGTGTCAACATGCCAGTAAGAGGGTTAAGGTATGTCCCACCAACAGTCAGCTTTTGCCCGCTGTGAGGATGGATTGTAACGCCAAGCACTGGAACTTCTATTTCTGTCACCGGATCTAGCATGAGTCCTCCCATACCAAACATTTTTTCAGGACACAGGACTGGAAGTTTTGTCTTCACGGGTAGGCCAGTGTTGGGACAAACTGGGTAAGGAATGTAGGGAAATATGGGCACTTCAGGCTTATGACGCTTAGCACCTACATGTAGAACCGGAAGAAATTTAACATGGTTATGCGAACTAATGCTAATGGCAAGGAAACCTTAGAGCTCAGAATGGAGACTATGGAGCTTTCAGAGGATGCTGATAGTAAAGGTTTGCTGTCTTTAGGTCCAGAATTAAATGAATGCATGTAAGCCCTTTCTGACAATTGTATGGGTTTTTTTAAATTTAATTTTTGCTTTGGCCATTCCCTTAAAGTTGCAAGTTTCTCAAGATATAATGGTTTTTATAGTTTAATGAACAGAGGGGCTGAAATCTGTCAGAAATGAGGAATACCTCAACGCTTCCTTGTATACAAGCCTTGTAACATCTAATACATCTTATCCACAGCAAGTCTTATATCAAGCTGAACACCACTATCTTCTAGTGTCATGCTAATGAGAAGTTTTCTCAGATTTTCTTTAGGTTTTCTTATGGCAAAAGTACATGCGAGTACAGCAAGTTGAAGGGTTTTGTTTGTTTGTTTGTTTGGTTTGGTTTGTTTTAACCAGTACCTCCACTATAACTGTACTGCACAAATAGACAGATGGATCAATTGATCATTGCATTGTGGCACTTACCTGAAGCAGAATCAACAGCACAGACCAGCCTAGATCTGATGGGATCATAACCAACGTTACCAGCTACGTGAAGTACCTTTCCAGTCTCAGGATGCAGAAAATGATTGCTAGGTACCGGCCCAGGGCACTGACTGGTCAGCAGCATGGTGCAGTGTGGGTAGGGAGTTAACAATCCAGTGACAGGATCCACGCAGACAACATCAGGTGCTCGGGCAGTGCCATTTGAGTCTAAGAGCAGTTTACAATAGACAGGGGTGGGGGAGAAGAAACAGCCTGTAGGCCTTGCAGAAGGAGGGTGGGGGGTTGCTAGTTTTTCAGAAATCGTATGCAAGGGCAGAGATGGGGTGAGAATAAACTAATCTTTCTACTGCCTTTTACAGAAGATGACTGTGGGGAAAAGTCTATAGTACGTGGCAATTTGATTATCTCTCTACCATGTCTGCATGAGTTTCATAACAGTGAGGAGACTGATGTTTCATGAATGTTCTTTCAGGAGTTTAGATTTCATTGCCTCAGTCTGCAACGTTCATTTAAACATCCAAGGTCAGTTTCATTGTCCTTTTTTTACTTCTGTTCCCTTTAGAAGGGGGAAAGCAAGAGGTGTCTTGGTGTCAGGGTACCTTTTACATTTTGTCATACCAAAACACGTGCAACAATATTAGAAAGCAGACAAACACATAGGAGCAAATCAATTGAACTAATTGAGACTTGCCTACAGAAGAGTTCATTTCCCTCTCTGTTGCTAGCAGATAATTAGCAAGTACCCAGTCAAAGATCCTGATGAGTGCAAATCTGACATTCTTCCTAAGAAGCAATGTAGAAGAGTTCTACTGTTGACTTTGCTTTTGTAACAACCCCTTAATGCACAAGTTGTTAGTGGGAACTCAGTGAGGACATAGTTTTCTATGTACAGTCTCTTTTGACTTTGCTATTAGCTCTTTCGTGACCTAGCTATTTTTGTGACCTATATTTTGTATATTTTGTGACTTATGCTACACCGGCCTGCCTACACTTCCTTACACACTAACAATTTTCAAACAAATTTCTAGAGGTTGTAGTTACCCACTAGCTCTTCCTTGGTAAGTATCCTGGTTTTAGCTTTGTTAAGAAGGTGAGCTCCTGTTCCTTCACCCAGTACTCCCCATGCTTTGAGGCGGTGACTCTCCTTTATTATTATGCTTGACATCTTGCTGCTTGCAGCCTCTATCTGGGCTAACAGGCTGGAATTCAAGAGATAAAGATGGTTACTCTACTCAACATCTGAAGATAAGGTAAAACAATGTAAACGGAGCAGTAAAGGAAGAATTTTGATGGACATGCAAATGATATCTGCACTTTGGCAATTAGAGAGCTTGATGAGTATTTGCTTTGGCTAATGCAGTAAAAAAGATCACTTTCCTGTTTCTCTGTTTTCTTGTTAATGACATCATTCTGATTCTGACAGTGATAAGACACGTCAGAGCATGGATGGCACACTGTCTAGAACTTGTGTGATATCCCAGAGCCAAATCAGTTGGTAGCATGAGAAAGGACGCTCAAAATATTGTTGTCCCTGAGATTATGATGGGAGTCTCTTCAGAGTTCATGTGTCTGTCTGAGATTTTCTAGGCTTGCTTTACATAAACATGAAAATTATGATCTGTATCATCTGACCTTCTGGATCAAGAATCAGTTTTCAGCTTCCAGGTATATGTACTGCCAACCACAAGCCAACCTAATTGCTTGCCACAAATGCTTTCTAGCTAGCAAAAAGAAAGTTGTAGCAGAATTTTGCAGTATGTTTATTACCTTGCACAGTCTGGCTGAGACAGTGTTGTTTGGTTTTCTTTACAAGCCACTTTATTTGTCAGCATCTCTGCCAATCTCACCACCTCTCTCAAGGCAGAATTGAACATGACACAATGCTCTTCCTGACATTTCAGATCATGCTGTAATAAGTGCATCTGTTTGTTCACACTTTCCTCATATTCAGCAGCCAACTGTTTCCTTTGCTGCATCTCTTCTTCTGCCTAGGTGGAATATAAAATCCAAACATCTCTTCTGTTTGTTTAATCCAAATGTAAACAGAGATAGCAACTTTTCTGCCCTTTATTAAAATGGCAAAGATTAGAAATTTAAAATAATTTTGATGTGTTCATTTGAATTTGAGCATACACATGCTGACAGCTCTAATATGCTGAATTACAATTATCTAGTACATCAGTGATCAGCACGCATCCAGATCTGAGTAAGCTAATAACTTAGGGGTATCCTTTTAACAAGTGATGTTAAGTCCATAAGAAAGAATTAGCTTTTGCAACTCCTTACTGTGTAGCATACACATTTTCCCAAGTGAAACAATGAGTATATTTCTGTTTTCAAGACATGAAATCTGTCGTTCTTAGAACTTCTGTAACAATGTAAACAAGTACAGTTCTAATGTGGAAAAAGAAGTTGCAACACATGCTCAAACATGCAATTTATGTTGTTTTCAAAGCTGAAACCTCTGCTACTGAAGCAGAGAGACAAGAGCTCCCAGAAGAAGAGATGGGATGCATGGATGTATCAGATGATGAAAAGAGAAGAAAAAAAATGAGTAATCTTTCAGAGATATGTTTCTGTGTTAGCACGAAGCAGTAACAGCAACTTTAAATGCTTTAAAGGCCCAGTGTAGCCTGTTGCTCACAGACATTACAATGTTAATTGTTTTGCAGCCTATGAAATGTCTACAATTCCAAAAATGAGGTTTTACATGACCATGCCTATAATTATGAAAAGAGAGTACTGAGAATTTCATTTGTTGCTCCATGTGTAAATGTTGCTGAACTGGGCTCTACCTGCTGTTTTGCTTTTAAGTAAGCCTCTGTCATTGTGCTCTCATAAGCCTCCATCTCTTCTGGGATACTCAGTGTCTTTATCCAAAGGTTTTTCAGTGAAGATATTTCACTCGTAAGCTTGCAATATATATTTTTCACCTGAGGTCCAAAAAAAAAAAAAAGAAAGAAAAAAAATTATATATTAGGACTGTAAGAGATGGTTTGTAGATGGTGAAGTCTCTCTTCAAAATAGATGCCTCTATGTAATTAAAACACATGCTGGTATCCGAGTTTTCAGTACAAAACACATTAATGCTAGCTTGTCTCAGATTAGGGTTTGATGATTTCTCCACGCTACTCATCTGTTAACTGTGTGCTGCAGTGCCAGCTCCCTTTACTGTCCTTTAAACCACAAATGAAGTTAGATGAGTATTACAGATAGATTTATCATTAGGGCTGTGAAATGCTATCCCATTGACTTCAGCTGAGAGATTATTATAAAATTCAAATAACAGAATGAGGCTCCATATCTGTGTTACTGTGTATTCATTTATTCATTTATATTTCTCCTCAATTTAATCTGCAGCTCTCAAGTGTTTGACTAGGAAATCCATATTATTTTCATTTTACAGGTGAAAAGTTGAGGCTGAGAGATGAAGTCACTTTCCAAAAATTATATCAGTTCAGTTCTGAACCATAAGAAAACCAAAATGTTCTGCCTTAAGGTCACTACTCTTCCTACTATGTTACATGGTATAAACAACATGCTTAAGAATATGGGTACATATTTGTGTTTCATGTTCTAATAAGATGAAAATTTGAATAAAGCATGTACCTAATAACCAAAGGCTAATGAAACAATGGTAACAGACAAAGTTACATGTTTTAGGCTCTTTCTACATAAATATGAGTAGACCCATAACACAATTTACCTCTTCTTTGAAATGGCCCAGTTTGGTTGTAACAGATAGTGACTGTCTCAGCAAAAGTTCAAAGAAAACATTGGTATTAAATGATTCAAGGTCAATCTGTTCTTCAGGCTCCCAAACATTACCCCTTTTCAGGAAGCAGGCTGAAACATGGATATTCATTTATTAGTTTTTTTTTCATTTAAGACTGTTTTTTGAACAAAGGATGCGTGTAAATCACTGAACTTAGCAGCCATTGCACATTGCTAAACATGGGATTCTGGCTCCATTATATGCAAGTAACCAGGTAGACCCACTGTTGTTTAGCCTTTTTGTTATCTGACCTGTTCCACCAGTGCTGCAAGAGTCATCATCCATACTGCCTTTGTTCTGCAGTGAGGGGTGACATTTTTTAATGGAAAAGACTGTTGATACATTGGAGGAATAGCTGTCCAGATTATACTTCAGCTGCTGCCTTCGAAATGGAGGGCAGGTAGTGCCTTTCTGCGACCAGCTAAGTCCCTGACAAAGAAGCTGCAAAATACAACAAAATTAAACAAATAAGTTCCTTTTCTTATTTTGACATGTTGTATTAATGTGATTCACACCTTATTCACTCAACGAGCAGAATGCATCATCACCTGTTAGGCAAAGACCCTGAGGGTCTGTTTTCTAAGTACCTCATTAAAGTAATCTGTTCTAAAACAGAAGAATAGCAATCCCAGCAGATAAGGCTGAAACCAAGGGGAGGGAAGTATAGTTATCTGTTGTTTGGACCTGCTGGATGAATAAATCACATTTTCTATTGTTACCTCTGTAGTCTGGTTACAGAAAAAGCCGGTTGATTTCAGAACATCCTAGAAACATAAAGGAATGGCTGTCTGGGGGATTAACAGTCTGAAGGACCATCTTGGTTTTTAATTGCGAAAGAGTACATCTGATCTCAGGTATGCTGTGGTTACTGGGACTTTTGTCTGAATAAGGAGTACAAAACTGAATGTCACATGAATGACCATTGGAGAAACTTGTTCATGACTGACAGTTCTTCATAATAGCTTTCCAGGACTTATCTATGTCTTCTTTATTTTGAGGCAGGCTTGGTCAGACATTAAAGAAAAAATAATTATCCTCTCATTGATGATCTCATTCCTTCCCAAAGAGATGTGGGTTGTGAAGAAATTTATTATGGTTTGATCTAATGAATCAGAAAATAGGAATTAAATTCACCTATACCTTGAGGGTCTCAAAGTGGCCTATGTAACAGGTAAATATACTGGGGCTTTGGTGGTGCTAGATCAATTCATAGGGATGAATTTTACCCCATATATAAAACATGAGGTTGAGTTACAATTTACAATTAGAAATTTTCAGCTTTATAGGTGATGCCTAAGGGAATAGAGAGCTTGCAGGTTCATTGCCCAAAATCTTGTAATATCCTTTAAAAACAAGTTTTGTGTAACTGTTACTTACTGCCAATACCACAGAGGCAATAAGCAATATGAGAAGTCCTGTGATTACTCCAGTAATTGCTGTCCAGTCAGGTTTCAGTAGGAGGTCTCGGTTTTTTGCAATGCCCACCTGTACAGCATATCTGGGTGTTGTGGGGAAGAATGGTCCCTCTTCATAACACTGTCCTCCAAGTGGCATGACCCTAACATACTTAATGAAATGAGCATAAATAGAAAGGCCAGTCACATATATTGCATCTGCTTTAAATATGCATGCTGATTTAAATACAAAGTGTTATTTTGTCTGTTACACTCAGTCAAAGCTTTGCAGCAGTTGCACCATTTTCAACTCATACACATAGCACACATGCATGCAAACTCACATATTTATTGCTGTACTCACCTGTACAGTATCATGTAAAAAATGAAAAGATGCTCACTATTATTTTTAAAATTTCCTGTGTTTCCAAACATTCATATGGAACATGAAATGCTTTACTAAGAGGGACATTATAAACGCAAAGACAGAATTCCTTGATACAAACCATTCTTTTGTGCCTGTTGCTACTCAGCTGTAGCACGTAGGTACCAGGGTGCTGGAACTGGAAAAGGAAGAAGAAGAATTTTTGGGAGGCCTCTCTTACTTGCTCTCTGAGGCTTCGAAGGTCTCCCCAGTCAAATTCAGCATTTGTGTTGTACAGGTTGTTTCTAGAAGCAAAAGTACAAAAGTCAGTTCTTGTCATTACCCATTTTTTTTTTTGTGTAGGCTCATAATTACAGCAGAGATTTACTAAGGCATAGTTGTCACTCAAGATTCATCAACACCACTAAATAACTGAGGATCAGTGTGAGTTTAGGCACAACCTCTAATTGCCCACACAGCTCCACTGTTTACTCACCCCCTGCTTTGTTTTGGGTTGCTCCAATTAGCTCTCTCCAAAACAAATGTGAAGTAGCAGGAATTAACCCTAAGCAGCATGGACGTTTATTTAGCAGTGAAGAAATATTCACTGGACCCCTTATAGGTGTTTAATCACCACAGATGTCAACATGGAGAACATGGAAAGCACGTGTAGTTTTTATTATTGATTACCTGTCCCTGGTTTTATTTGTATGCTTTGAAACTGGATGAATGGCAGAGATGAAATAAAAACAGGCCATAGGGGAAGAAACCCACAAAACCACCCACACAAATAAAAGCCACAAAGGGAGAGCTCCTAAGGCTTTCAGTGCAGTAGGAACTACTTGTTCCCATTTGGGCTAGTTTACCAAAACCTAAACCTTAGCTCCATTAAGATCCTAAAACTCAATAACTACAAGAAAGGAAAGAGAACTTAAGGTCAGCTAGAGGGACTATACAGCATAAGTCAGTGAGAAGTCAAGTTGCAAAGAGTGTGAACACAGGTCAGAAATAGCATCAGCAAGACATCAGGAACGGTGTGTATATATTTAATTTTGCTTATTTTAATAAGTGAATGTTATTCTCTTAACAACTTACATGTTGTTTCCTACTGTGCCACAATGTCTTCTCTGTCAAAAAGACACTGAAGTATGTTTAATAATGAGATTTCTACTTTTCCTAGTCATGTTTTCCCTTAATTCTATGTTGAAAAAAGTGAAAGCTTCAGCCTTGTTTCCTAGCTTAAGTAAAAGTGCATTAGCTAAGTTCTTCTACATTCAGCATTTGTACTTACACATCATAAACTGGGTAGTGCTCCTTGGAGACAATGAACATGATGGTAACATTAACATTAATGCACGTGGTAGGATTTAAGATGCCAGTAAATATGATTTTTGATGTGGAGTTTGAAGGTCTCAGGCTTTGTACCCGGGAAGGCCTGCGTTCCTCATGGCCAGCCTTAACTGTAAAAGCACAGACCTCATTAGGTTTGGATCATTACTGATCATTTTCTCTCTACAGAACAACTGCAGGATATAGCATTTCCTTTTCATTTTTATGACTAAGCTTTATACATGCACATTTGGTTTCTAGAATAAGGTTTACTGTCAAGACAGCATGCAAACATGCCACTGGCATTTTCCTGACATTGAATAATTGTGCATCACATTTTCTTGTCTTTTTGCAACAGCTCTGGTGAGGTGCATCTGGTAAAGCAGCAGCACTTCTTGCAAAATCAGCAGCCTTTATAAGGGATCTGTCCCTTTATGCCTATAGATTTGAGGGTATCTCTGCAGACACTAAAGGAGGACTTGAGTCCTGCTCTCCAAGAGGAATGCAGGTGGAAGGAATAGTAAGTGATCTGACATGCCCAAAGCTGAGGAGAGGATGGTGTAAATTAGAACTGAAGAATGGAGCTAGACTGCAGATCAGGACTACTAAGCAAAAGGAGAGATGTGGGAGGAAATGAGGGAAGTTCAGCTCTGGTAGTTGCTCCTGGGCTCTGTGCTCCCTGCATACCTGTGGACATGATGGTGGTAGCAGTGTTAGC
Source organism: Harpia harpyja (assembly GCF_026419915.1). Lineage (NCBI taxonomy): Eukaryota > Metazoa > Chordata > Aves > Accipitriformes > Accipitridae > Harpia > Harpia harpyja. Next base: position 45,012,441 of record NC_068943.1, on the reverse strand, counting down.
AGGCTGTGTGCCAGGTCATGTGCACACCCAGGTGGAGGCATTCAATAGTTGCCCACACAGTTGTTCCTCATTGCCCCTGAGGAAAAGGCAGGGGGCTCGAGGGAAGTATTCTGTTGACCAGTGAGTTTGGACTGTGATTGTAGAGGTTCTGACTTTGTGGTTGTAGAGAAGGTAAAGCTTTTTGTCTGACTTCACTATGCTCAGTGTGAACAGCTTCTCCAGGAATTTGAACATGGTGAGGTCTGTTTGATTTAACTCTTGTTATTTCCTATTTAGGTTAGCACTGGATATGGTTGATATGACAGAGCACAATTAAGTGTTAGAGAAGCTGTAGTAAATACATGCTTTGGAGCTTTACAGGAGAACTTACCTGGAGCTGTTGCTGAAGAAGGCCTATTTTTGTGGTGTGATGAAGCTTCATTTAGCATGATGAAGTTGTGAAATAGTTGCGGGTCAGGATTATACACCCCTAAAAATCCTTTCCCTGAAGTTGTATAAAAAACATTGGTCACTTCTGGTTTTCAGTATGTTGGACTTTGCTTTTCCTTCTAGTTTATAGAATATCCGCTCACCAAAGACCCCAAGTAAGACTTACAAAATCTAAACCCAAATGGTATACTTTTTAGTACATTCCTCTTATTCTAGGGCAGTGCTTTAAAATGCTTGGGCCTTACTCAAAGCCTTTAGGGTTTGTTTGGTGTTGCAAGACCTGTTCCTTAAGTAGCAACTGGTTTAACTTGGCTGAAGTCAAGGAAACAGTGCAAAGGTACCACGGGCAAATGATTCTATCCTATTGTTATTACTAAATTTTCACGTTTGTGCAAATAGTGCTCTTGGCCTATGGCTTGGTTCTGGAATCCTGGGGAAAAAAATGTATCTACTTCTAATTCTACTTGGTAAAAACACATTAAAATCTGAAGCCCAAGAGAAAATCTGTACAGATAAAGGACCTGAGAAGGGAGTCCTTTGACAGGCAAAGATACTCTTCATCTCAGTTTATCATAATTTAGGGAATGGGAAGAAATCTCTGAATATCTGTCCTTTCCTGTAATACTGGAAATATGCAGATTTCAGATGAATGTTCTGGGATTGAGTGAGATGAATTTTGCATGGAGTGATGAATTTGTATTGCTGCATGCTATCAGGATATAAGCATCAAGATTTCTTATTGTTTGTGTTATAAATACCATGGGAAGGCTTGTTATGTATAAAAGCCATTTAATACCCAAATAATACTATAGCTCTTGTTATTCTTTCCCTTACCACTCATTTTCACGATGTATGTTGGATGGGTATATTTGCTTTGTTCTGAAGTGCAGATGCCTTTTAAAGAGAAATATGGTCTTAGTAGAACTGTTCTTAATTCTTCTAAGAAAACAGCAGTCTAGTAGAAAAAGAGTTCAGAAATTTTTTTACATTAATTTTTCACACAGTTGTAATATAAGAGCAGGTACAAAAATACACTATGCATATAATACAATAGTGCCTGGGTGTTTTGTTTGTTGCTTTCTATAATTTCCTAAGAAAAAAGGGATGAGGGTGTTCTTTGGTTAAGACTACTAAAAGTCTAGAAAGCCTAGCAAAAATAGGTAGATTGTGAAAATAACCGCAGCTTTTACCTTGTTCCCATTTCTGTAAGTGATAAAAAGCTGAGCATTTTTCTCTGCACAAGTGACCTGCAGAGTATCTCTTTGTTGTCTTTTACACTGAGAATTACACACACTTTCCAGACTGTCAGTTTGACAAATGCAGAGGCCAAGACCCTTGTCATAGCCTTGATAATCTCTGGGGACAGTACAAACCTGTGGGAGGAAAAAAAGGAATTAAATAGCAGTACAAGTAATGTCCAGGTGTTCCTTAAGTGAGCAGGGAAATCTGGGCTTTCTATTTCAGGCTGAAGAAAAGGCAAAACCTCCTGTGAAAACACTAATAACGCTTGCCATGCTGTCTGTGCCTTCTGAAGGAAGAGCTTGGGAGTTTGCTTTTAGGGCAGTTTCTGCATGGTCTTTGGATTTAACTTATGCAAAAATTGAAATACCTTCTCCGAGCAATAATGAACCCATTCTTTCTTGGTTAAACACTGTCCTTCCTGATTTCGGGAGGCTGAATCTCGACAAATATCATATGCTTGTCTAACACAGTGTCTTCCATCACCTAAGGATGTCCAATAACCTGGAGGGCATGTGCAGCGAGCGTCACGGGGCTGCAAGAAAAAAACAGGTATTTGTTTAGGAACCTATAGTCTCATGCAAATACTGTTCTGTACCTTGCTGCATTAAGCATTGCACCTTATCTGACCAAGGTCAGATGGAACTTGATGTCCATACACATACCCTTTACCTTCCAGCAAAGGGGGAGGATTGAAGAAACTCAGAACATCTATAGATCTGGTGTCCCCGTCCCCCTCCCTGTGGTCTGTGTAGTTGGAAATGAGGTGTAGGACTGAAGGCTGTCAATGCTAAAGAGAGAGACTGAATAGGGCAGTGCAGCTGAGGTAGAGAGAATGAAGAAGAAAGTGTGAAATAATATTGATGTGTGTAAAGACTGAACAGCTTTCACCGGGACTGCTCCTGTACCTGAAACACCTGACCTTTCCCAAGACAGATGCATGTCTCTTGCCCTTCTGCAGGCTGCACTGCCTCTGAGCCACATGGAAGACATGCTTTTTGGCCAGGCATGGGATTAAAGAAATCCACTGGGCATGTCAAGCAGCTGTGTGATATCAATGCTGCTCCTTCTGAACGAAAAGTTCCTGGGGGACACGGAACTGGTGTGATGCTTCCTTCAGGGCAGAAAAAGCCTTTGAACAACAACAACAAAAATTCTTGTCAATTTTTCTTGTATAATGCAGCTGTATTATGTAGATGGATGAGTTAGTGTCTTTCCAGTTTAAATATTGAAGCTTATTTATGTCATAACACTCAAATCAGTTAAATGAATCCTGCTTCAACAAAAATATTCTCTCATTTCCATATTATTTTACCATGCAGTACAGAAAGGAAGTCCTCTGATAAGCAAATCTTATTAGAATAAAATTGAATGCTCTCTACTTGCTGTTTAAGCTTACTTAGCTTTTACGATATGAATTTCAGCAAGCCCAATTGATTACCTAAGGGGTCCTGTAGCATTCAGCAAAATTAAAGTCTGACTCCATTTTTATTGAGCAGTATGTGTTTGAGAAACATTCTAAAGAAGCTAATAATCTGTGGTAAATTATCTACAAATACCTGCTGGACAAATTGTCACATTCTGTTCTCTTCTTTTGCAGTAAATTCCACTTGGACAGTCCTCATCTTTTTGAAGTTGTAGTTCCCCATTGTCACAAGGCAAGCTTGAAAAAATATAGAAAATGAAGAGGAAGAGGGCCATTTCTCTATCACACTGAACAGTTTGAATTGCCAAATGTGGGTAAGTATCAGACATGCATAAGGAGAGCTTTCCTTTCAGCCACTGAATATTTAATGGCCAGTGAAAGTTAAAACATGCTAATGTATCAGTGTAAAATATTCATGGAAGTTACTTGAGCCTATTGTACTCCCCTACAGGTCATATAACAGAACCTGTACTCTGTCCAGTCTAAAGAATTTACATATGAAATATTACTGTTGTAGCACAGATAAGTGCTTATTTATAACTATAGACAATTTGCTACTGTACCTTGTAATCTGAAGTTTTCAGGGTCCCTACAGCAGCTATGATTTTTCCAAGTTTAAGTTACCACAAGGGATCATCTGTTAGTATGGGATATGCTAGGTTTTATGTTGGGGATAGGCTGTATAGTTTGTGACGAGCATAAAACAAAAAAACTGTTAAGCAATTTGTGTCTTCTCGGTGTTTACTGTAGCAACTGTAATTATTCATGGCTGTTTTGTCCCCTCCGTCTTTCAAGACCTGCGGCAGATCCTTGAATGCAGTTCGGGGACCTGCTTTTGAACGCTCTCCGCTTTTTCCGTTCTTCGGGGGTTTTAAAGGTGGAAAACCCAGCAAGTGCTTCTAAACTCGCTCCCCAGCAGAGCAAGGCTCTTGTCCTGGCAGCCGAGCACCTCTTCCCACGGCAGAGGGCAGCCGGGCTTCTCGTCAGGGCCGGGGAAGCCGCCGCCGGCTCTGCAGCCCTGCGGTCCCCGGCACCCAGCAGCCGCTGCCTTGGGCTAGGCACCAGCAAAAGAGCTGGGGTGCTTCCTTCTCTTTCAGTTGCGCATAAAATGCCTTGCGCTCTTCTCGATGTGGACAAGGAAGTGATAAACTTCTCGGTCAGGTGAGAAAGCGTAATGAGATGTGGGTAAAGGGAGTTAACGTCACGTCTTATGTTGCTGGGCATTTGAGGCACTTCTGAAACCTTTGCCCCTGTAATAAAAGGCAGCTATCCCAGTCCCCTACCTGCACATGTCATGAAGGGTGTGTCGTATATCTGGCAGAGACTTCTGTTTTCTTGTGAAGTATGTGATCAAGAGTGTTTCTGGATGACCTTTCCCATTGCTATTCTCTGTACCTCCTGTGGCACTAGTAAATGCACATAGGTTTCTTAAAGAACTTTCACGCAACTATTAATTCAAAGAGCTGTAGTTGGGTGGACTTTCTAGGGACACAATAAATCAGTGGTTTCTAGATGTATTTTCAATGTCAGTCATTATTCCTCTGGCTAGTCAGCCTGGGAAGAAAGAGAGGGGTGTTCAGAGAGAGGAGGTGTTTATTTATCTTTTTGCAAAAGTTAGGACTGCATCTTAAGTGGCGATATGCAGGTTGTCAGAAATTGTTGGTGCCCCTTTGGCAAATCTCTGATTTTACAGTGAAGGGTTAGTTGGTATACCTTTTTTTTTTTTTTTTTTTAATATATATGCAGTAATGGCTGGAGTCCCTAGCCAAAGGTTGTGCTTTATAGGGGAAAGTGCAAAACACTAAAACAGTTTGGTTCCTAAAGTAGGATTTAGATCTGAGTTACCTGCGCTTTAAATTACAATCCAAAACATTCCCACTTGGTGGCTGTCTAATGCTGGAAGTGCCTAAACTCACCTCCCTGTTTGAGTTTGCATTCCCCAAGCATAGAGATCTGTGTCTCTGAGCATGCCTGGAATTGCCTCCATTGGAGAAATTCTGTGCATAGGTCCTGCCTAAAACAGATTGGAATGCAGGAACTAGCTGTTGATTCTGCCTATTCTCCTGTCCCCTGCAGGGTTTTGCTTTGGTGTCTAGTCTCAGAGCACACCTAGTAAATTCTGGTAATTGCAAATTAAGGGCAGCCATTTCTTCTTCTTTGTCGTTGGTGGTGTTTTTTTGTTTGTTTGGGTTTGGTTTTTGGGGTTTTTTTTTGGGGGGGGGTGGGGGTGATGTGGTGTATTACAGATAAAGCCAGAGCCATCTGCCAGCTAACATCCATGGAGCTGAAACACTCACACAGAAATATACTTTCAATTCCTTTCTCTCCCAGACAGGTTTCAATCCACATCTCATAAAGTTACTACCTCATAAGCTAGTGCCTTGCTGCCAGTCAGTATCTGTGAGCAGAGGGAAGAGAGCAAAAGGGAGATCATAGAGGAATGACTGCCTAATCTAGTTGCTCTGTTCAGCTGGAGCTGTGCAGCTGCTAATGTCATAGTCTAGAGAAAGCAGTGAGTAGTTCTGTGGTTGTATTCAGCTCCTTCCCTCCAGCAGTGCATCTGTATTTCAGCCAGCTGCTATGAGGCTCTGGATTCCACTGTACATCTAGAAATTCTGGTGCTGGAATCCCCCCCCAATGGAAAGATTAGGCCGGGCAAGCCTCCCAGTCCTGGGTCTGATAGAGTTCAGCCTTTGGGAATGCAGCATGCATAGCATTGTGGAAATGACCCCAGAGATTTCCCCGAGGCGTTAGGTTTTGTAGGCAAAGAATATGAGAGGAAGTTAGTAGCTTCCCTTCGTATAGGAAGTATTTTATAGTCATGTATCTGACTGCCATTTGCTACACAAACCAGTGTCCAGTGGCGATGGGCCTAGAATAAAGAAATAGCTTGTGATAAAATTTTCCCTGTCAAGTCTTAGGTTAGTGATTGCTTGCTGTTGTGAGCAGATACACAACCTCCTTTTTCCACAAAATTGATATACAATGTTGCTGTGTGTGTCAACCCCGTTCCTGGCAGGGACTGGAGTTTAATATCCAACAAAAAGTTTCGTGACTGTAATCAAGACCAAGAACTAGTGCCTGAGTCATTCTCAAAGGCCTGGCTGACATGGTGACCCTTTAGTCATTACCTATCTTAACTTTTCAGTCCGGCAAAAGGACAGAAAAAAGAGGGGGAGGGCAAGTACAACAAACTCCAGTTTTTCTATTTAATTTTTAAAGAAGATGGAAAAATGAGCAAGCTATTGGATAAATAACCTCTAAAAGCACCATATTATTGAGCACAGAAATTGGAGATTTCACGCCTTCTCAAACAGCTCCTGAAGAGAGCAAAGCTGTCTCCTGCTGTTCTTCTCTTCTATGGAACTTGTAAAAGCATCCCTGATGCACATACGGGTTTTTAACTTGTGTAATTATTTTGGTAAGGAGTGCTATTTCCACCTGCCCCCCCTGCCCCCCCGAACTTAATCACTGGTGTTTTCAGTCTATGCTACACCAGATTCATGTTACAAACTGCACATTATTGTTAGGTATTTTTCTTCCTGGGCATTGGAGTTTGAGAATTATTTGTTATTTTAATTACACTGTATCTGAATAAGTAGGTGCCAATATGTTTGTAAGGCCTATAGTGAGTAAGGCAGTCAAGCAAAATTTTGGTCTTATTTCTCTGTAAAATTGAATAAAGGTTTCTAAACAAAGGGAAGGCTGTTTTCACATAGCCACAGGTGGTGTATGTCCTTCTGCAAATATTTGACCAACCTACCTCATAGTTATATCATGTTATTATTTTTTCCACATAAACTTTATTCTCCAGATAATGTTTACAGTAACCTTTGACTCTGCTAAAGAAGGCCAGTTACTTTTAGATAATGTTTGGTTTACAACCATATGAGTTTTCTGAAGAGAAGCTTATGCAAATGCTGAAATAGTTTTAAAGACTTCCAGTGAAAGGCTGGGCTGTGACAGTTGGCACAAAGCCAAGGTAATTTTGATGGTAATTTTAGGTGGCATTACCCACAGTGACTCTCAGAGGACTTACTACTCTAAAAACTGCAACTTACCTTGAACCCTTCCACCTTGCTCCAGGGTGAGGACATTATGACAAACTTGGAGTATTCCTTGTGCTCCCTTTGTTTCACAGTTGGCTGAATTGGGAGGGGAGGCTGAAGTTAGTTTTATGCCCTCAATCTGAGAAAAAAATCAAAAGACTAACAACTCGTTCCTGCAGCCCTACTGCCTATTTGAAGAAGTAGGAATTGCAACATACAATGTGTATTTTTTTTCCTGTGCTTGGGTTTTCTTTGTTTCGGTGGGGGGGTGGGGTTGGGTGCATTTTGTTTTTTTGTTTGGTGGTTTTGGGTGGTTTTTTTTTTTTGGTCTGAAATGTACTCAATCCCTGCAAAAGAAGAGGGAATCTTTCTCCGCATAAAATACAAGCATGGGACAGCACAACCTGGAGCTTTGCAGGGTTATTTGTCATCGTCAGAAAAACAAACACCACCCATTAAATTGGAGTGGTGAAAGTGATCCAACATGTGAAAGATTCTCGTTTTATTTTCCTTCCTCTTTCCATGCCTTCTCTGATGTATTTCTTTATTCTTCACTGTTTACTGCTCTTCTAGTTTGTTCTTTTTGAGGAATCAAATGAGCATAAGGCTTCTGGCACTTGGGATTTGATTGTTGTGTTGGAAAACAGAGAAACCTGAAGACAGGTTATTCTAAGATAATACTGAAAAGTCAGCTGAATCATAATTTAAATCTAAACAAATGAGGATAGAGGCCAAAGACACCTCAGATTTTTTTTCAGGTCCAAGGGACAATGCAGAGACTGGAAGTTGCTAGTTTTTTTTGCTTTGACTTTGTAGTTGTATTTTTGCAATAGCAATGTTTTATAGCTAGATAGATTAAAACCTTGGAGGACATAAATTAACACCTCTGCAGCTCAGCTCTGATTCTGGAAGAGGAGGTAATGTGGGGAACATATCAGTGCATGGCTCTCGCTTCCTCAGAGAATTAAAAACTAAAGTTTTACTTAATCTGTAAGAGCTGAGTTTTTTGTTTTACAATAGACAAGTATTTTTTTGGAAGTAGGCTGTTGTGAACATAGAAAATAAAAATCCAGTATTAAAATGACCTCTATTACATACATAAATGTCATCAGGATGGACTCTAATAGTGTACGTGCTTCACCTTAGCAAACACTCTATTTGGCTGTGAACTCGAAGAACTGCTGGGTTCTGCAGAAGCTTATCTTTTTTCACATCAGAAAAGGGATTGCCATTGTGTGTGAGTAATAATTCCAGTGAAAGGGAAAGGTCATGTTAACTAGGAGTCAAAACATGTACACCTGGAAACATTAGAAAATGAAATCAGAAACTGTCCGACTACTTAAAGTCCTAGTAGATTAATTTCTGTTCACTGGTGTTTCCTAGAGTCTTTTTAGCAGGCAGATATTTCTTGCTTAATTGAAATGTGATTTCATCACAGCCTGAGCAGAGGTGTAAACATACCTTTTAGTCCTGCTCTCTAAAGAAGCTTTATGGAAGGAGCAGAAAGAGATGCATAAGAGTCTGGTGAAGAAAATGAAAACAGAAGTTTTAAGGGGGCTGTGCTTGGTGAACTCTAAAATGCTTTGTTAAGTCTCAGGGTTTGTGAGAATGGAAGTCCTTTTGGGCCTTTGTGTAGACCTTTGAAGGCAGGTTATTTTGTGTTTCTGTGCCGCTAGCGACCAATTAGCTGTGAATACCTTTCTAGAGGTAATTGTGAACAATTCAAAAACTGGTTACTCATCAGTAGCAAAGGGATCCAGAAGGTTTTATTTAAAACAAAGCAAAACCAAGCCAATCTTAATATTTAAAATTTGCCGCTAGATTGTTGTATTAATTCATGCTGCATGCTTTGCTTTAGATCTGAAGTGAGTATTCTGGGTTACACAGTAACCCTCTGGTTACTGAGGTAATGGTGTTATGATTTCTGCATGTACTTATCACACCATATGCATTTCAGTATTTGTGTTTGGAGACCTTGTTATGTTTGAAAAAAATGAGACTTCTGTAAACTTATTTGGCTAGTGATGATAGATAGAGACAACAAATAGAGATAATTAAGAGCTGGGACCTATCCAGACAGGCTTCTCATGGGTGTAGCAGTGAAGTATGGCCAAACATGGAGCAGAGCAGTGCCTGGGGCCTTCCTGATATCAACTGGTTAAAATCTTCTTGGGTTTTTATACCTGAGAAGTGATGTTGTATCCACTGGAGCCTAAACTCTTGCTGCTAAGCCAAGTGAACCCCCAAACTGTGCCACTGAAGTAAAGGTGAAGTGGCTTCAAAGCAGATGACAAATAAAATACTGTAACCTGGAAACCCAGGGAAGAAGGAATAAGCATTGTTTCCTGGGCATTGCAGGAAGGTCAACAAGAACCCCCTTCTCCTCACCATCTTTCTTCAGGAAAAACATATCCTGGTAACCTCAGTTTAAACTTTCCTCTTCCTAGAAACCATATAGAATGAGGGATGGGGAAAAAAGACAGGAAAATGATGATGTGCTACTTTGGGGCACAGGTGCCATGTGACCAGCTCCTCATGGATGTAAGTAACCAGGGCAGATAGGGATGCCTGAAACTCCAGCCTACTTAGACTGTCTCAAGAGAGAAGGGGCTTGTTTAGGGCTGATCCTGCAACTTCCACATGCTAAGCTACTTAGCATGCTTATCCTCAGGGCAAGTGAAACTTCTGGGTAAACAGATTGATGAAGTGTGCAGCAACTGAACTGCAGCTCCTGGCTTGTGTGCATATGTGGCTGGGGCAGTCTGGGTCATAGTGATTGCTACAGCTTGAGAGCTCTGCTGTCCAGGTTGAGTGGGAGCCAATGTCCTGTCCTCTTTCCCTTTCTTACCTCTCCCCACCATGATCCCTCTTCAAAGTGCCCAAGACACTCAATTTTTCAGTTAGTGTGACTCCATTCTCTAAATTTATTTCATCTGTCCTGTTCAGCACAGCTGCAGAAACATGTCTTGTTTCAAACTGAATCATTTGGTTTCCAAGTTTCTCTAGCCACAAAGAAAGCAGGAAAAATAAAACTTGATGGGTGAGACTGTTCTAAAAGAATCTGAATCAGCCAAGAGCTCAGCCTCTCCCTCTTGCTTGGCTCAGAAACTTGGCTCCTCCAGCTCTGCTTGCAATTCAACCTTGTTGTCATGACGTGGAGAGAGATGTGGAGTTATGGGAAATGGGATGCAGAGTGGTGTAGAGGAAATGTCAATGTTTATTCTTGAATGGCAGCTGTTGATACATATTCTCAAAAGACCTGTGGAGGGTTTTCTTCAGTGTTCAGCCTTCCCCTGACTCTTTTCTTGGTTCCTCATCTAAAAGATTGAATTTTTGTTTGTGTGTTAGAAGGAATTTTTTTAATGTAATTTATTTTCTTGTATGTGTTTTACTTACAGTCATGGTATTGTTCTCTGTTTAACATTATCTGTTTTAGTGGGCAACAGTTCATATGCTTCTCAGTTAAGTTTTTTGGGATCTGGGAGATGACAGCTTGTTTAAGCAAAATCCAGCAGCCTTAGGGAGTCTTTGATACAATAATTGTGGATATGCAGCAAAGTGTGATTTCAAGAACACATTTTGAGAATAAAGACAAAACGGGAGGTGGATTTTCTGCTGTGGTCAGTCTTGGTGTGGTACCAGGCTGGGGTGACAGGGTTGGAAAGCTGTCGGATCCCTCCAGATTAGGATACCATTCTGCCAAAAAGAATTTTGTCCTGTTGTTCCATTTGGCATAAGTAGTGGGAAAGGACAACGCTGGAGCATTTTGGCCATTATGAGCTACTGAAAGGAGCTCCCAGAGGAGCTGTTTGCTTAAGACACCTTCCATAGTTAACAGTCTGTAAGAGGCTGTCTTCATGCCTGCAGAATATTATGCCACTGAAAATCTGGGCTGGAATCTCTCTGCTTTCATTCTTGTGTTGTTTCTACAAGTTTGCAGACGACACCAAGTTGGGAGGCAGGGTCGATCTGCTTGAGGGTAGGGAGGCTCTACAAAGAGATCTGGACAGGCTGGATTGATGGGCTGAGGCCAATCGTATGAAGTTTAACAAGGCCAAGTGCTGGGTCCTGCACTTCGGTCACGGCAACCCCATGCAGCGCTACAGGCTTGGGGAAGAGTGGCTGGAAAGCTGCCCGGCAGAGAAAGACCTGGGGGTGCTGGTTGACAGCTGGCTGAATGTGAGCCAGCAGTGTGCCCAGGTGGCCAAGAAGGCCAATCGCATCCTAGCCTGTATCAGAAACAGTGTGGCCAGCAGGAACAGGGAGGTGGTTGTTCCCCTGTACTGGGCACTGGTGAGGCCGCACCTCGAGTACTGTGTTCAGTTTTGGGCCCCTCACTACAGGAAAGACATTGAGCTGCTAGAGCGTGTCCAGAGGAGAGCAACCAAGTTGGTGAGGGGCCTTGAGCACAAGTCTTATGAGGAGCGGCTGAGGGATCTGGGGTTGTTCAGTCTAGAAAAGAGGCGGTTGAGGGGAGACCTTATCGCTCTCTACAACTACCTGAAAGGGGGTTGTAGTGAGGTGGGTGTTGGTCTCTTCTGTCAGGTGTCTGGAGATAGGACAAGAGGAAATGGCCTCAAGTTGAGGCAAGGGAGATTTAGGTTAGATATTAGGAAAAATTTTTTTACTGAGAGGGTTGTCAAACATTGGAATGGGCTGCCCAGGGAAGTGGTTGAGTCACCATCCCTGGAGGTAATCAAAAAGCGAGTGGACAGGGTACTCCAGGGCATGGTTTAGGGGGCATGGTTAATGGTTGGACTCGATGATCTTGAAGGTCTTTTCCAACCGAAATGATTCTATGATTCTACTCTTTCAATTTATGTAATGCCTGGAAGAGCTTCTGTGTGTCTGTCATGCAGTTTCTTGTTAATCCATAGAATATCTTCCCTAATCTTTTAATCTTTTGCAATGTTGTTTGTCACCTCTGCAATTTATTTTGTGTGTGTTTCATATATACAGATGGGCTGCTAAGTGGCAATGTTTGTACTTTGTTTTTCACAGCGTTTTGGAGTAGACTATACTAAGTAGTTGTGTTACTGATAACTTCTGAAAGCTAGTGGAAATACATCTGTGTGCACCAGAAAAGCTGTTCAGTAGAGCTCAATAACTTAGCATTGAAGGCTTTTGTTCTCAGGACTTGCTGTACTTGTGACTATAATAGCAGTATCTAAGCATCTCTGACAATGTCCTGTTTCCCTCTACAAACTTAAGATGTTGTTTTTGTAGGAGAAAGATCTAATACTCAGCCAAAGTCCTAGTGAGGTAACATCTAGGATAGAGTTCCTGTTCCTTTGCCTCAAGCTGTTTTAACAGATATATTTGTTCATCCCCTGGCTGGAACTTGCAACTTGTCTTCTGGGTAACTTCAGTTTTTAGGGCTCTGATACTTATTTTCACACAACTCTGAATGGAAAGACTTAGTGAGGAAAGCCTAGAAAACTGGCATGAATACTTTAGGATTCTGTACATCCATTGAAGACCACAGTTACTTTGTCATTCACTTTATGTACAGGGTCTGTGGCCTTGTGACTATCACTGATCACAAATATATGCAGTGTCCATCAGACAGCCCTGCTAGGAAAGTAAAGCTTACATCCTTGCCAGGGCCTTCTTCAAGCCATTACAAATCTGCAACAGATATCTTGTGAGTTTCCTCTTTTCTGATGAGGAGCATCCCCGAGGACTGCTGGAAGTGCTGGATCTGATCTATTTATTTATTTTTATTTTTATTTGTTGAATTGCTACTAATTCAGTTGCAAAGCTTTTACGCTGCTCTTAAAAATAATCATGCATGCCAATGCTCATATATCTTCAAAGGAGCAGGGAACCTAAGTAACCACGTAAGCCAGTGAACGGCACTCATTTTGTAATATGGGGCGAGAAATGAGGTAAAGAAGGAAAGCACCTTCTCTAAGTATGGCCTGTGCTGCAGTTCAAAGGCATGACTATAGCCTGTGGGAGCACATGTGATCTGGTTTAAAAAGAATTAGCTGTAGGAGTCATACCACAAATACTAGCCTGGTTACCATAACTGGTACTTGGGTGTCAGAAGCACAGCACTTGGTCCCAGGCATGCCACAGTCTAGCTGTGCGCCTTGAACCTTATGCTGCTGTGGCTGCTGCTTTTGAAAAGGGCCCAGGGGTAGCGAGTTTTGAGCAAGACTAATAACGTCAATGCAGCTTAGAATAGGTCTGACCTCTGCTCTGTGCTAGATGGATTTTGTGCCGGGGATGCTTCTGCCATGCCCTGCTGCAAGTGCAGAATGGTAACTCCTCTCCCTCCACTACAGGCATGGTAGTAACCTGTGTGCACAGGACATGTCTTGAGGTCAAGAGGTTGCTCCTTGGACTTCAGTGATCTGAAATCTTGTCAAAAACAGGACTGAACATGGAAGCCAGTTTCTATAATTAATGTGAAAGGATTTCATGGGAACACAGGAGTACTTCCAGAACAGTAGGCTGGTGTTCATGTGTATGTATTCAAAACTTCAGTTTAAAGACTGTTGTGGGCAAAGCTATTGAGTTAATTTTGAGTATTGTAAAACCTTCTGCTAAGATCCTATTACTGCTGCTAACTGAGCAGGTTTGAGCTGGGACTGTCTGAAAAGATCTGTGGGCAGACTTGTAGAGTGTGTGGGGGGCTGATGGAAGTAAAGCTAATGATTCAGTAAATGCTATCCTGTTCTTTGAGACAGTCCTGAATTAGTAACGGGCCTAGGTTAAAGAGCTGCCTTTCCAGGGGAGGTTTTCCTTTCATGATGAGAAGCGAAACAAAAGCCTTTAATCTGAACCATCAAGATCACTGGGCCTATCTAGTACTGTACATACAGGTCAGAGTTAATTTCAGTGCCACCCTGCCCAAATTGTTATCTTATACTGGGCTAGAAAACCTCTCCCCAGAACTCACTTGAATTTTTTTTTTTTCAGCCCAGCTGTTGAGAACAATTGTCTGTAAAGAGCTGTTGTATCACTTGCAGTAGCAATCACACTAGGAGCAGGGAATATGCAGTGCTTGCAAAGCCTCTATCTAAATGCTAACAGGTCTCTTTTCTTGCAAAAAGAAAAAAATTGTTAGAAAAAAATCTTGCTGTAGAAATGCAAGTTACTTTTATGGAGGGTAATTCCTATTCGAAGCCCTCTTATCTTTTGGTATGGAATAGTTTGTTGCAGTTTGCCACAGTGAATGGCTGAAAAGCCACAGCTTTTTCAGTGAACTCTTTTATATTACTTAATCTCTTTAGGTCCATGGATTATTTTTTCTAGTCTGAGATTAGTTAGTTGTAGGGAAAAATTTTAGTGCTGAAAAAATGTTGAGAATTAGTTTTATAGTTCATTGAAAGAATAGCTGTCTAGCTCCTAGTTAGAGGTAGTGGGTTGATGAATGTGCCTTCAAAAGGAGGAGGTGTTTGGGTTTTAAAAATTTTTTTAAATAAATCACCTTCCCACACACCTTTTTGTGGTAATGCTGGTGCTTCTGCACAGGCACCACTGTACTCTTAAAAAACAAAACAACAACAAAAACCCCTTACGTACTTGTCAGCTTTTAAAGTCTGCTTAATTTGTTCATTTCATGATAGTCACTTCTGTTGTGAGGGTAGTATGGCTATACCAGTACATAAAAAGCAATGTTACATACTGCATGAAATAATGTATTTATTGACAGGAAGGAACAATGAAACAATGTAAAACGTACCTACTAATGTCAATGCAATTAATGTATAACTGTTGTAGAATATACTTTACAAGGTAGTTCAGCTTTGAGTATATTGAATAAAAGATACGTATTAATAGCTTAAGGTTCCTGTCCTTTCATCTGAATGGTTTCCATGTGACTAAAAACTTGATTAATATTGTATTCTTATATGATAGTTTTCTACACTTTTTTTTTTTAAAGAGATCCTGTAAGCAATTAATTTTTCTTCACTGAGAATGCTTATTGATACACTTCTCTATTAGTTCACCATACTGCTTCATTCTTGGTTCTGTATGTGATGCAGAATTTCTTGGTCAGTATTCACTGAAAATAAGGAGTCTTTAATTTCAGTGGGTGTTGGATCTGATCCTTAAATCACATGAATGGAAGCTGAGTAACCTAGAAGATTAATTCTCTTCAAATGAATAAAAAGTTCTGTGAGAACAGATGTGAGTTAAAATGCAAACATGAAGGAAGAATGAGTGGTGATGGGGGGGACAGAGAAAAATCATCAGAGAGGAAAATATTTGTATTTCCAAGTAAAACCTGGGACAAAAAGGGAAAAGAAAAGACTTCACATGATTAAAGTGTGAGGGATGCCTATGGAAGGAGGTGGATGAATATTCCATAGTGTTATACAACTCATCATGTGAATAACAATTTTTTTTTTTAATTTTATAAAATAATTAAAAATTTTGAATTATCATGTCTCATTCAGAGAAAATACAGAAGAGTACTATTTAGCTGTTAAGGGCATAAGACACATAGGATATGACCCAAATCGCAGTTGGAATTAACTTAAACACTGACATTTTTCAATAAAACTTAATTCATGTTGTGCAACAGAGCTCTTGGAGCTTAACACTTAAGGATATCCAATAAGAGGAAAGCAACCATTTTTACAAGAAGAAAATGCAAAGAGTTCATTAAAAAAATATTCCCCAAACATGCTGAGTACTTAACACTGGATCCTGCAATTGTTACACGTGAAAAATCTCCCATTTACTTCAGTACGTGTGTTGATTGCTGGATCAGTCATTTTGTAGGTTATGTAAATGTAGATTGCTCCATATGTAGCAAACAAGGAAGTTTCATAGAAACCAGCTAATTCACAATCAGAAGTTAAAATAAAATGATACTAAGTCTGGGAAGAGAATTTTTTTTTTTTTTGGACAATAATTATCTAACTTATAGGAATTCTACTGAATACTTGGATATCTGGCAGCACAGAACATAATAAGCTCCTTGTTATCCTTCTAACTTGCAAAATTGCTTAGTATAAAAAAAATGATCCTTGTAAAGTGTTGTTATATACTTAAATTTTATAAAGGTCTGTTCCTCTGTTAGATCACCCAGAGTGAAAGGAACTGATTCAAAACACTTTCTGTCCCAGACTTCACCTACAGCCCATTACTGGTGGCAAATTCTGATTGCATAAATAAAGAGCTCGATTTTTGTTGAAAAAACATGCTCAGTAACAGTGTGGGGGTATGTTTTATTTTGGAGGGATTTTTTTTTTTTTCCAATAGGACTGCCTTGAAGTGTGACAACTCCAGCCTTGGACAAACTCAGAGCCAGACTGCAGAAAGTATTCAATATAGCCCATCAGATTCTGAGTTTCCATAGCTCATGTTTAAAATTACATATTGTCTGAAATTTTCAACACTTCTGAACATTAAGTTCGGACTGTAGAGACTAATCTTACACTGGTACCCTCAAGACTAGGCTCTAAGAGGCTAAAGTTTAAGGATTTTTTTTCTTAAGCTAGGCACCTGCATTAAAAAATTGTCAGAACTTCAAAATGTAGAACACCTACAACTCAAACGGACTTCAAAAGAGAAGTCCAAGTGCTCAGCTTTGTGAGAAAATTAAGACCTATTCATTTACCAGAGCATATAACACTGAACACCTAATACTGTTGAAACCTAGCTTGAGGGTTTTCCACATTTATTAGTTTACTCTCTAATTCTGGGTACTGAGGAGGTATTTTCAACAGTCAGTTCAAGCTATAATACATTTGAAGACTTTTACTGTCTGTTCTCTGTCTATTCTTCAGCAACAGTTGCAGCACACAGACCGTGAGATGCAGATAATGACCCTTATCAGCATTTCCCTGGAAGGCAATAAACCAACAAATATTCAGTTCAATCTATGTGCTAAGTGTTCCTTCTAGTGCCACATATTTATTGCCTTATTTTCTACCTGGTTTTGGATGAGTAAGGAGTTCTGCAAGCAGAAGAGATTCTGTGCAAAACTCTGGAGTTAATCCAAAATCTATTATAAGTCATTGGGCATTTTTCCATTAGTTCCACATGAACTGATGATTAATTGTTATATAGCAATGCAGGGAAGGTACTGGAGCTAGCTACTATGTTACAGCTGTTGAGTTACAAAGACCCTGACTAGGTAAAATTAATTTCCTACCACAAAATACCTTTAAGAGTGATGTCAAAGAGGTCCGAAGATGACATGGAAAAAAGTTCAGAAAATCTATCTGGTGATGAGGGACTGGGCATTCTTCTCGGAACATCCAACAAACTGTAACTCTATACAGGTGAAGAAACCAGAACAGTAAATTTCCAGCATTAACAGTGATGCAGGCTTTGTGTCAAGAACTTGTTCTTGTTTTGAGATGCAAAGTCTAGATTCTTCCCCTTACCATAAAATTGGAGAAGGTGGCATGCTTAACAGTTCAGTCAGTAATAAGCTGCATTGAAATTATTTTTTTCCTGTGTTTTATCTCCTACAGAGCATAACTGTTAAGAAGACAGGTTCCTAAATGACTTGAAAAATGGCTTTAAATTTGTATTTCTAATTGAAGTCTTATTATATTATTGGTTTCTGTACATGTACACTGGTGGAAACTCTTACCTGACAGAGTCAAAAAAGACCATAGAAAAGGTAAAAGGGCTGTAACATTTAAGCACTGAATATTTGCTCAATCTTGGACAAGAATACTGGAATCTGTGGCGGATATTGCATTATTTTAATAGAGCAGAATTTCACACTAGAAACTTAGTACTCTGTTATGCACTCAAGCTTCTGCTTTTCAGTGTTGGTGTCTTGTTTCCTGCACCAAAAATTTAGCAAGAGATGCTGGTATCCACTGGAAAATCTGGTTATCTTTTGGCCCAGTAAGGTAGTTTTTGGTGTTGAATGTGTGTGCTACGGGACATCAAGAAGCTGCTGAAGGTAACTGAATATAGTGGCAATACTTGGGCCTGCAGCATTCCTTTATCAGCAGAGGAAGCCCTGGTGTTGCTTCCGAGATACCTCCATCTGTCTTGGTGTGCTGTAAAATGTTGGAAATGAAGGCATTGTTGCTAGGAGGAGTTTGGAATGGGGACAGTTGTGAGCAGTATGCTGGCAGCCCCTGCATGTAACTGGACTGTTCTAAACTAGTAAATATAGCAGTCCCTAGAGCGGGGATGGGACCAAGTGTGGTAAGAGCTCAGGCACTGCTTTTTTGCCTGAAGAGGGGATTTTCCGTCCTATGCAAGATAGGGCAAGGCTGTGAGCATCATATACTGTGTTTACAAGATGGTACAGCTCACGTTACTGCATTTAGTTTCTTGGATATGAATGCTAGACCCTGTGTAAAAGTAGCTATAGAGAGTTACCTCTTGAAGAATGTTCTGTCCTTTAGGTTTGTGAGTCTGAAGCAAACACATGAGTTCTGTGTTCTCCTCAATTTTTAAAGAGGCAGTGGTAATTTGACATGAATTTAGTACCTGTAAATGACAGTGAAACCTGTGATTGCAAAGAATAGCAAAACCTAAGGCCACAGTAAACAGCCTGCTGCTGGTCCTCACCTGCAACTCAGGCTTTCCTCCCATTTGTAATAAGCAGTTAATTCCCTCAAGAATTTGATCTTTGCGTAGTCTGAGAAACCTTCCCATGTCAGTATCGATGTCAGTTTTTTGAGATTCTGTAACTAAAACAGTGTGGGCAAGAGCAGCACAGTGTAGCGGTGTTAAACCTGGACAGAACAAACCACAGAGAAGTCAAACAAATCCAGTGCTTGAACACCTTGCTGGAGTCAACCATCCCACACTTCGCTAATCCTAAGGAGGTGTCCTATTAAGACTGATTGGCTCTCCTTCTAGACCTTTTAGTTTTAAACATGAAATGGAACATTCTTTGGCCTAGATTAAATCTGTAGTCTGAAACTTTTGGAGTCTACACTAAACAGCTATGTGGTTAAGTTTTTCCTCTTACCGTAGTGGTCAGTCAGATTCACTTCCACATGCATGCCATTGTTTTTGCAGTTTTTCAAAACCTGAAATGGAGAAGATTGAGATAAGTGCTGATTTTTGGCAGTGCCAAAATACCCCCTCCTCCCCTAACTCCATCTTACTTTAACCACATCAGACCAAAGCTAATTTTCATGTGCGGAAAACCCTTGTATATTTTAAACAAAAGAAGATGCATTTGTTGTCTTTGCTCTACCCTTGCACATGTCTTTGTACAACATAAATGGCCAGCTTACCTCTAAAACTCTCAAATATCCATTCTCTGCACACAGGTGGAGTGGCGTTTTCCCCAAACTGTCTTGTTCATTGACATTAGCTCCTAGGGATATCAGGTCACTCACCATCAGATGTTGGTTCTTTTCTGCAGCAAGATGTAATGCAGTCTAAGAAGAGAAGAATGGGAGAAACTCGTTGTGAAAGGCAAAAATAGTTTTAAAACAACAGTGCTTGTTAGAGAATGAAGTGGAGAGTTGGGACTCTGGGTTCTGTTGCCAGTTGTGCTAATAACTTGCTCTATGCAAATCACTTTCTTCCTGTTCCTGTTTTCCCCTCTTTGCAAGGACAGTAGCCACACCTTGTCTGAAAGCATGCTTGGTGCTTGACTGGGGTTTGAAAGATGTTTGCATGTGATAGGAAATGACCCTATTCTTGGCAATTTAGCATCCTACCCGTTTCTCTGCATCCTTCTCGTTGATCTTATTTAGGGATGCAAATCTCTGTGCAAGTGCGTAAGTCAGAGCTCTTCTTCCCTGAGCAACAGCCTTGTGCAGCAGCCTGAAATAGAACACAGTTTTAAACAATTAGAAGACAAAGCAGTGGTTAAAATACTCAAAAGTAACAGTGAGAATGTATTTTAAAGCATGAAATGTTGAGGTTCACAAATGCTGAAATCTTGGGATATTTAAGCGTTTAATTTATTTAGTCTCTATATTAATAATAGAGTTGCTGATTTTGCCAGGATTTCTTGGTCCTCCCTTCTTGCTATTATGCCATTCCTCTCCTCTCCACAAGCTATTCCATGATTCCTTTTTGCTAACAATCTATTTCCTCCTCCTTTTTTAGAGAGTCCTTCAGTAGAGGAAAAAGACTGTATGATACCTAAAAATCTAGAGAAGGGAAACCCTCCTCTTGCACTTAAAAGAAAAGAAGTATTTCCAAATTGTAATTCAGTCCTGTGGAGGAAGAGAGCTCAATTTCTTCTGTCTATTCAGTCTCACTGAAGTACTCAAACTAGTACAAGTGTTTCTCCTGAATTTCATCCTGAAAAAGACTTTTTTTTTTTCCTTGTAAATTTGGTCATGTCTTCCTTTTCTCCTGGAGGCAAAATTGATGCAGGCATTGATTTTATTTATTTATTTACCCCTTGTTTTGTAGCATGATATCCTTAAAGATGTCTGAACAACTCTGACACTTATTGCTGTTTCTGTTCTTTCTTTCTTTTCTTTTTTTTTGTTTTTTTTTTTTTTGACACGGTAACTAATATTGTTCACCATTCAGTAAGACTCAGAGTTACCTTATTTGATGTGTAGTCCTGCCTTTGTATGTTCTTTTGAGCATGTAATCTGATGATTAAATACTTCATAGAGGTAAGCGGCCTGCTGGAAATTTTAGCTTGTGAATTTTACACAAACATGGTAGTAGAAATGTCTTAATTTCTTAATTGCAATTAATTTTGTTCATGTGTGAGAATTTTTTCTGTATTGTTTAAAAATACGCAGGAAATATGGTAGTGGGTGGCTTATTGTAACTCTGTTACAGTTATTGCTGAAAAGTGAAGCCTGTAATTTTATTATTGCACTGAAAATCAATATTCTGAATGGAACATGGTACCTTGTGGAAGAGGCTAGTGCTGTGTTTAGCTTTCCTTGCACGGGTTATAAATACTTTAAATTGGGAACAGGATTGTCTATATGAACAGGAATTAATCTCTTTCCCACGAAGACTAGGACAGTTTTTCAGTTATGTCACGCTTTCTGTCGATCTGACTTGATACCAGCTTCCCCAAACTTGCTGAACTGTATGGAACCTAATAAGAGATTTTAATATTTTTTTTTATAAACAACTATTTTCTCTATAAGCATGCCATTCTAGGGAAAATGGGATCTGTAAACCCTTTGTTTTCATTTCATTTCTAACAAAACAGCCACTCCTAGTTCTTTGGAAGTCTGTGCTCTAGACTAGCAGCGTATGTATGTTTTGGTGTAATCCTCCCACCCATTTTTATTACCAACTAATAATACAAGTAATTATCCTGAGAGTGTCTGCAGCATGGTAAAGATCTTTTGCATATCTTTTTTTTTTTTTTCCATAGCAATTACTTGTTTTGCTTGATTTTAATTTTCTTGTGAATACCTACATATACAACTCAGTCTTTAATATTGTTAACGCTCTGAATTTGTCCTGATGTCAGCTGTATTTTGGCAATACTACTGCAAATATGGAATCTTTCTGTTTTTACTATCTGCCTAAAACAGTGTGTACTGAGGCAAGTTTGAGCTTCCCATTGAGCAAGGAAGCCTTTGCTACAGGTGTGCCCAAAACTAGCAGTTGAAGTTAGAGCAAAGCCTCAGGACAACTGATGCCCCAGGAAATAGAAGTCAATATATTTCAATAGAAAAATTGGAGACCTGTTGCCGTTTTCGTCAGGTGCAAGCAGCTTATCCGCTGGGATATTTCTCAGTAAACTTTCTTCCCTGTGTAGTTGGAACTGGAAGAAAGAGATGGCAGAGAGATCCTGCTGTGTGAAAGAAATTGGGGTCAACTTCAAATGTCCCTCAATGTCTGGAGAGCCTGTATTAGCTTCCAGAAGCACCTCTGAACAGCCTCCTGATGGGTTGAAGTGTGTAGATGTGTTCTGTGAGGAATGCCTTGGGAAATCTTTCTGGGTACTTGTACATTCATCCTGTAACCACCAGCTACTCTCTTTCTCACTTGTCCTTGAGAATATTCCTGGTGAGTTGGACTCTTGCATGTTTTTCTGATCATCGTGAAAAGAAGGCTCTACCTCTCCCCGCAATACTGAGTTGAAATCTTTAAAATAGCGGTATGAACGCAACTTGGTTAAGCTGTGGCATCTTTCCTGCAGGCCACCAGCTGCCTGCTTGCTTCCTCCAGTTTCCCACCGAGAGGCTTGCAGATCTGTGGAGAAGCCCTGCCAAAAGCCATCTGGCACAGAATGCAGAGACTCCTTCTTCAACTGGCTTTTGTTCAAATCTTCCTGCAGTACCTCCACCAGGATATCAAGGTCCTCTAAGCCTTTTAGCGTTTGCCCAATGTTCTGCTTGCTCTGAAACAGCAACAAAAACAGGGAGGGTGGAAGATGGGGGAGGGAAATCAGACATGAAGTGTCCTGTTCTCACTCAGTGATATAACATGAAATATGCCTGAGGAGGCTGGCAGCACAGAGTTGAAGGTTTTATGCATACCTGTCTAAGCTGTTTCTCTGTATAAGGGTGAACTCTTCTCTTTTCTGTTGGAAAGAAAGAAAGAAAGAAGCTATTTTGATTCGGGGAGGGGGGAGACATACAGAAGATATTCTCATCAGAAATATTGCCCCAGATAAGAGATAGGTAACACATACATGGTGGCGATGCACAGCTGGCTTTCTGTAATTTAAGGGGAGCTAGGAACCATCATGGGTCACTGGGCATAGGAAAGAAGTGGTCCAGCTCTTTGGGTACCTAACAGTGATGACCCTACTAGAAAAGGAGGCTCTCTTACCAAGAGATGATTTTCCTAACCTGTTTTTCCTGAGGATCCTTTGGTTACCATCTTCATTAATGAGGCTTCCTGAGGAGACAAAAACACCCAACTCAATTTAAGATGCTTGCACATAAAAGAAACAGTGGCAAATACTGTAACACGAACAAAGTAAATTGTGTCCTGTGTTATGTACTTTGCACAGCAGAGGCTGCAGGTGAATAAATTTCCATGAGTGGGTAATTCATGGCAGCCTCATAGAGATCTTTACAACAGACCAGGTATCTGGGAGTCTACTAGCTTCTCAGGCTGTTTTTGCAGGTTGATCAGAAATCTGGGTTGCTCTAGCAAACGTTATTGGTTCTTGGGCTGTCTTTGGCTTGATTGCATGACGTATAGTATCCAGGGCACAAACGGGTTCTTGCTGTCACTGTCTTAGAAATGTTCCTAGCACAGGCCCTCAGCCTGTTTCAAATTTGGTATATTCTCCACCTTCATCAAAAGCATTAATCTGGTGGATGGAAGAGGCAGCAGCTGTAGGTGTAACCTCTCCAGAACACTGGCAGAGTGGGAGTGTGATGTGTGTGCACCAGGATGCTACACCTCTGGGAACAACCTTTCTAAATTCAAGAAGAGTCCTCACCTTGCTGTGAGCTGGGTCCAGGCCTTTGGAAAGCCGAATTTTTCTCAGTAATTCCCGTACCGGCATCTTTACTCTCACACCCATGTAGCGCTTCTGAGGGGTATCAGAGCTAAGTCCAGAGTCTGGAAAAGTCATAATGTGATGCTTAAAGTGACAGAATTGTCTGAGCTATCATAGCATAGTGGGAGGATGAGGTTACCCTGAGAGACGGCCTGTGATTCCCACAATTGATGAATATCAGAAATCTCCACATCACCCTGCATGTTCCTTAGCTCTGCCTACTTCCTGCTTAACTACTTCAATGCATTACTTCTCCAGCTTCAACAGACTGTGGGGCCTCACAAAGGGAATTCTTAAGAAACAAAACAAAAACAAATCCCAAAGCTGGCTGTAGGATCTTCAGTCTAAGGGCATAAGCAGAGAGCTGAGTTAACCTGCAAATTCCCACATGAAGGCCGTTGTCAAACTTTCGTGTGCAGGGATCGTTTCAGTTTTGAGTGAAGGAAGAAGAGAGTGCCCCAAGTGTAAATGTGCCACTGAAGCTGGAAAGAGGACAATAGGGACAGTGTAGCAATGCAGAAGGAAATTCGGATCAATGGTTGGGAAAAAGAAGGAAAAGAAGTCCGATGTTTCTAGTTTAGAGATTTCAGTCATGCAGAAATGAATGTACTATCTTGAGACTTGGCCCTGGGCAGTTTTTCTTCGTGCCCTTCAGCTCAGGGGTGCCATACTGACTTATAGCACATGATTGCTTTTGGGGAATATGTCAACACTGTTTAGATTACTGCCCCTCTTAGTCATGTTCTAATTTTCATCTGTTGCAGTAAATCTGTCTTTGCAGTTTCCTGTCCTGTGGTTTGTTACATTGATACCAGTGGAACAATAAGGAACAGAATTGTTTCAGAAATGAGATAGTGATGCTAGGTCCAATGTCTTTCTCCAATGGTTCTTGGTGTGTTTGGAAGTCAGTGTGGTGTGATTCAAAGGGAAGCAATGAATGAAATAGTTATTTGAGAATATATATGGTTGTCCAAACAAGCTTGTCTTCGTCAAAACAAGCTGCTCTGTAATTGCTTCTGTTAGGTCTTCTTGCATCTTGTACTTGAATCCCCAAACTTGAAAGACTTGCCCACATTAGGAACTTAAATGCATTGCTTTTGAAATACCCTTTATGTAACACTGTGTCCCACCCCATGCCCCCTTGAGAATGATTTTTGTACAGAATGCATTCAGTAACATCTATTGTCATTATAAAGCAATAGCTTTATTGCATTATTTCAGGGTCTTCCCAATTGGTTAGCACATAAAATATAGCATATAAAGGCCACTGTTCCAAAGAAGCCCAAGTGTTGGGAGTCAGAGTGTGGGCTACTGAGAATAAGGAGTCATCCAGCAGCAATACTTGCTGAAGCAGAGAGAAGCTTCTCTTCCTAGTGCAGCTCATGGCATGAGGAATGAGAACAGCACTTACGATTAAGCAACACAGCAGCCTAAAATGAAAAAGGTGTATGCAGCTTGGGCAAGCAGTTCCTGTTACAGGAGCAGTCAGCGCTAAGTAAAACACGAGGTGCCTGTACCAATATTCCTTCTTGACCAAACTCTGGGTGTGTGCTCTGTAGCAGCTGCTGGAATCTGGCTGGCTAAGTCCTATGGAGGAGCTCAACGGATGGGAATGGTGCACATCCCCAAACTTGGGATGTCTCAGAGCAGGCAATATTGGCATGGAAACCAGCCACAAGATGTGGTTTCTAGTTGCTTGATATCGTTGCTCTTCCCTGCTCCAGGCAATGAGAGACTGACACCCCTTCAGTAGGAGGGTGTTGAATCCCAAGTAGCAAATGGTGCATTTTGAATAGACATTGAATTGTTTTGTGCTAAGATTTCCAGCATTTCTGAATGTTTAACCTATCGCTGAATAATTAAAACATTGGGACCTCAAAAAAATTTCTCAGACTGCTCTAGAAATGGGAATAATTCCTTTTTTAGACTGGTGTTTTGACAATGAATTATTTACTCTTTGTAGAGTATTTTAAAGGCCTCTCTGAAAAGCTTTACAAAAACCCCCACACCCTAAATTGCTAATATATTATTATCTTTCAAGCTATTTTACAATAAAAATGCTATATGACAGATCAGATTACATGCCTGGATGTGTCCTTGAAATTGAAGAACTCGGCAAAGGCAATGAGGCAACAATTCACCAAACACATTTTCATATGACTTGGTAACATTAATAACTCAGAAGGTCATATCTATTACCTTGCTGTTAGATTCAGAACCAAACTTGCAATTCAGAATGTAAATGAGCAGCAAAATGCTAGAGATAGACAGAAATGATGGAATATTGAGCATCCTTTACAAAACAGTAATTTCTGACTTCAGCAGCAGACCACAACAAAATAAAAACAAGACGTGAGTAGGAGAGTGTGCCGTACATCTTCAATATTATTGCTACAGAAGCTTAATATGCGCTACTGTTAGTGCAGCTCTCTGTTAGCACAAAAGGAGTGGCAAGTCAGTGTACTTTATTGCTTTGCAAAAGAAGCATAATAGTGTTGCATAAAATAGAAAATGTGAATAAAGATTTGATCTTACCAGTGGGAGCAGACACCTCTTGAAGTTTACATCGAGGAGGAAGGTACATCTTGGGACTTGCAGCATTAAATTCAGTTAATCCAGAGTCTGGCAATGATGGGCTCTGTTGAAAATAATTTTTGGGACTGGCAGTTTCTCCAGGCAGTGGAGATCCCTGGCCTGGACTATAGCCACAGATTTCATTTTCGCTGATGTTTTGATTGACCAGTAGTTCAGGACTCATGCAGACTGTTTGCAACATTACCACTGTATGTATAGAAAAAGAAGAGGGGAAGAAAAAAGCTTATTTGGTTGTGTTTAAAAAAAAAAAAATTCCAATCCAGTTTCACATTGAGAACATGGTAATTGTATTTAATTCTCCAACGTAATTAGCCACTATGAGCTGGGTCCAGCTTCCCTCTTTTCTTTTTAGCAGCAGGTTATAGCAGTTGCAGAATAAAGCCAGCCTTGGAATCCCAGCAGTCACTGGAAACAGGTTTTGAGAGTTTCTTGGCTGCAACTCTCCCTTGTTCTTTATACTCAGGTATGGCTCGAAGGACGTCAGCCTGGGAAGGCTCCACCCTCTTTCCTAACAATCTGCAGCAGCTGAAGAAGAAATTACTTTTCACAGGAAGAGATTGAGTACAAGTTGAAAAATATTTTTCCTTAGGTATGAAACAGAGAAATTAAACTCTGGTTGATTTACTGCAAATGGCATGAGTAGGGAAAAGCAATCTCTGACTTAATTAGACTAGTTGACAGGATTCTGCAAACAAGTAACTGATCCTGAAGTAAATGTTTTGTGAGTTCTTTTCTTAAAAAAAAAAAAAAAAAAAAAAAAAAAAAAGGCAGTTCTTCATTCTTCCAAGGCTGTGTAAAAGGACCTATTGCTCACAGCCTTCATGAAGCAAAAATAAATGATCTTCCCTTAAACATGAAATTTCAGCTAAGGAAAGACATCTCCTACAATCTGTGTAGCCTTGAATCTGTGAAAAGAGAGAAGTGCTGTGTGCTCCATTAAGGATAATATTGTTTCTATTTGTGTGTGGGTTTGGAGATGGTTGGTTGGTTGGTTAGCAAGGAAGGATTCTTAAATATTGTGACAGGTGCAACTATTAAAACTCAATAGGATTAATAATCTCTTTGTATGGGTACTCTTCTTATAGGAAGTCTATTTCCTTGTCACGGGGAGACTACAGTACCAGATTTAAACTCCATTCTCATGTCCCTGGGAAATATATTTCATTGTACAATCCTACTTGTGGGCTATGCTATTTCAACTCAACAAGAAGACATTTCTCTCAAGTACCTAGTTTGGAAAAAAATTACAATGCTTATGAAATGCAGCAGCTTCCTTAGCTGTGTCTTGGAAAGCATTCCAGCTTTACTCCTAAGCAGAATCATCTTATGTATCAGTCTGAGCAGAATGCAGCCAGACTTTATGGAGCAAGTTAAAAGAACAATGTTACATATGTGTTTTAGTTTAAACTGGGTAATGACTCCTCTCTACAGACCTGCACAATCTTCTGTCTCCCACTTGCTCTGTACTGAGCGTAGTAACTTCAGTCTCAGGGATGTTGTAAGAATTATTTAGGTATTGATCAAAGCCAGGAGATCTGATGCTTGTAGAACAAGCGTAGAATCAGGAACCAATCTGCATTGCAGTAGCACTGGGAAGGCTATTGCCTGGCTCCCTGCCCCACAGGTCTTACTATCTAGTAACGTTAATACATTTGGATCTGAAAAACATGAATGCATAGGGTATAGGCATAACTAATGCATCCACATCTTTGCATGGCTGCCCGTGATTACAACTAACAAGGCTAAGACAGCTCTCTTTTATTCCTGTAAAATCCACAGGGCTCTGTAGGTCACGTTCAGGGATTAAGGACATGTAGTGACCAAATAGTCCAGTTTCTTCCTTAGTGGATTGTAACCAGTTTGCTTAAGGGAAGTGATAAGTTAAAGGATATTTCAGAAGTTAAAGGTTATTTATCTTTCCGACATTGAGACAGCCACAAAGCCTTTTTAACTGCAGATACATTCTGCTCTGCTTTGGTAAATATTTTCCTTCTGTTTCATCTACTTTGCCTTGTTGATTGTATGAGTCCAGGACAAGTTGGAGCCAGGGTCCAGTTCCTTAGTGACACGAAACAATATGTTATCCTCTAAATGGTACCATTCAAATCAGTAGGATGAGGCATCATTTAAGGAGCTACTGAACACTTGTATAGGTGGGAGAATTTGGCCTACTGCAAACAGGAAATTACTGTGGTGAATCATTGCATTTATTGGGCAGTAAATCACACCAGAGATTTCTCATCTTTCTATTCTCTTCCACACTCCAGCCCATATGTTGAATAGTTTTCACTGCTTGTTTATAATAAGCTATTGCATTCACAGTGAAAGCAGGAATTAGCCTGGTTCTATGGTACAGAAAGGACCAAAATGCATCCCTGTAGCCGTAAGAAGAGAAGCAAAGCTAGAAAACCAGCAACAAAAACCTTGGAATGTGGCCACTACAAGAAATGGTCTGCAAGGCTTTGTATTTGTTTAACTGGGAATCTTGTGGTTCTCCTGCTTCCAACTTCAATAGGTACCTGATATTTTAAGCAAATACTTTGTTACTCTAGTTTCAAATAGCTTTTATGAGCCTTATTTTATAAACAAGTACTACTGGAAATGAGCTGTCCATTTACAGCTTCTTCTCTGTCTTTCCAATAACAATGTTAAATTTGGACCCGCTAATAATGCTACATCACGTTCTTCTGTATACATGGTGGCAAGGCAAGTTTCAGCATGCACAGCAAGCAGAGAGATTGCAAATATGGCTTTCTAGGATCTGTAGGTACTGCTTCAGCTGGTACCTTTTGATTCCTACAGCTATGGACAGAAATATTTAGCTTATTGACCAGTGAAACCTGGGCTGGGAGAAGTATTTTCTACCCAGGGGCATTGAATATTTTCATTATCTTCCACAGTTTTAGTTATTTCTGTTCTTTTAACCTACGCTGTACTATCTATTCTAAGAAAGGGAGAAAATTTCAGGCCTTGAACTTGTACGAAATGAGGATACAAGTATGAACTTTTGGGTAAAGGTCTTCAGTGACAGTCATCTGGGGAAGGCAATCACGTCAAAACACAGGTTTGGTCATAAACAGGGCTGTCTGAGCCTTTAGGAAAGACTGGTTTGCACTTCCCGTCTTCTGCTCATGCTCCTCTGTCGGAAAAATTGCATGCCAGATCTTTGTGTTGGGGGATTTTTTTCTCTTCCTTTTTAGGTATAGTGATATAATTATTGATATACTGATTTAGGTGTTCTGGTTACTGGTGCAATATTTTCATCAAAAATGGCCGTCACCACCTGGAAGTTCCTAGTGGATAACTGTAATTAAAGCAATTGCTTTCTAACTGATTTGTGATGGGCAGCTCTGCAAATCTCTGTGTAAATTTTCAGGTTATACTGCCAGTGGGTAGACCTCCTGTTATATCTTTGGATGTAGGATGAATGCTCTCTAACTTCCTTTATCCCTTGTTGCTACATGTTTCTTTAGTGCACACACCCACTTTAACGGCATTTGCTGGGTTAGGTGTTTGTCTGTCTTTCCCTTTAGATGCTGTTGTTTTGCCAACTGTTAACTCACCTGACTATGAAATCCTTTGTTGCAAAGGTTTCCTTTATTAATATTCTCTTTCACATATTTAGGGATCAGGAGATGGTGGGCTTAATTTGCACTAATGTAGAAAGCAAGCATAAGGCTTTCCCCTGCACATGCTTTCAATGTCTGATTAGAACACAAATAAAATATCAACCATATGCATATAATTATCTTTAAAGATGAACATTGTACTGTGTGAATGGGTCTTGAACTAATTGGATGGCTAGTAACTTAAAAGGTACTCACTGAATAGTGAAGCTGTATAAAATTCAGAACTACTGCAAAACATGCATGGATTTTTCCTTCTTCTGAGTATCTCTCCTGAAATGCAGTGCTCTGTTGCAGAGGTTCCATTTGCATGCCCTCAATGGAAAGCTTAAATTATGCTGTACTCTAGATGTGCATACTTCCAACAGCTTGCATCCCTGCTTGCAATGAAATGGGGTTGTGACATTGCTACCGAGTTTGTCTCACATTTTCATAGTAAACAGGAATACCTAATTAGCTATGCTGAGACAGGCATCTGTGATGTCTGCTGACAGTGGCCTGTATATGATGCTTCAGAAAGAAACAAACTATAATGACAGATGTCAGTGCTGAGCGAGTGAACCTGAGCAGCTCTTAGTCATTTCGATGACCGTGAAATATGAACTCTGCTACCTCTTGCTGCACTACAAAACTGTGCTGCAAGACAGAATTAATTTCTCTTACCAGTCACAGTCATTCAGATCTCCTTAGCATGCCTGTTCTGGTAACTGATATCCTGCTTTCCTATGGCTTCGAAGTCTTTTGATTTGTTAGGTGAAAGATGTATTTTCACTTAGTGGTGATTATATTCTTTCAGTAACCATTCATGCTCTGCTATGCCCTTAGATGACAGAAATAGAACGACACGGACAAGGTCAGTTTTCATATGTTGTGCCTTCTAAATGTGTTCTGCCTTTCCTTAGGGGTGCTATATCATGTCATCTCATCTACACTTTCCCTTGTAATGACCATCTTTCCTGAGAAAACAGGGTATCAGAAGGATTCCTGTTTATTTGCTCAATTCTAACAGAGCTTATTTCTGTCCTGAAGCAGGCATGCTACTTGCTTTGTACCGATAGCTGTGTTTCTCCGCCCACTTCACACAGCCATGTATCTGAGGGCTAAAGGCACCAGAGCTTGTGAAATTATCTGAAGTCTGGAGAATGATCTTCACTGTAGAAGATGAAAATATATAAGGCAGGAGAGTAAGAGTGGCTGCAGCTGTAATGAAGGTGTAATCGACAATATCGTTGTCACTTTTTGCATGGCTTTTCTTGTAAATTTCCAAGAATTGTCTGCCACTGACTCATCTTTAATGATGATCCGTGGTTACTTCTAAATGTTTTCCTTGGATTCAGAGCTCCCTAGTGATGACAAAGATGGCATGTTCAGACTATTTTCACCTACCTGAAATACGTTTTACTCAACAGTGACAAAATTTCTCTCGTGTCAGACTGCTGGTTTAACTCAGTCCCCCGCAGATATGAATGAAGAAATTTTCCAGACTGTTTGCACCTCTTCAGACCATGAGAAGTAAAGCCGGTTCTCCTGTGTGACATTAGTTTCTAATGCCATTGTATGTAGTGATCAGATGCAGTTAATTGTTGACAGCATTCAGTTCTCTTCTAAGGTATGTGATCAGGTCTTGAAGAATTGCAGGCTATCAAGGGTGAAGAAACTATATTGATTTGCCTGTTTTCAATGCCTTAGGGCATCTGGAGATGTGATTTGGTTTCTTCTTGGTGCAGCTCTGAGCAGTATCAGTCTCCACTCAAAAGTATGTAATTGTATGCTTGCTTTTTGGTGTATTTCTGGAAAAGGTAATTAAGGAGAGAAACTCTGAGCTACTAGAGAGAAAGTGGTTCGGTGGTGTTCCTGATTCGAACTGTGCTGTTAACTAAAACTGACACATCTGATCCATTCTATGGAGCAACAGTGACCTCACATGGGCACAGATGAGCTGTCAGCGGTGTATGTTTCTATTTCATTGATTTGACAAATCCATTATGGAATTGATCACCTAATCCCAGACTGTATGCAAGATTTCTCAGCTTTCCAGATAACTAGCCAGGCACAGTACTAACCTTGTTTTGTCATCAGTTTTCTGGCATAGATTTTCACCAGCCTATACCTGTCACAAATACCCAGCAAAGCTGAAGGCGAAAGTTTAAATTTAGGGGCCTAATATGCACACAAATACAAAAGGGGAAAATCTTGTTATTTGGAGAATTGTGATGGGTCTTCCTTTGGGTGCTTCTCACTTTAACCTGTTTTTCAGTAAAAAAGTTTTTTATTCAGACAGAGCTTGGAAAGATGTTGCAAGAAAAAATTTCCAGATGTTTCCTTTTTTTTTTTTTTTGTTTTGTTTTCCCCTCTCTCTTCTGTTTTATTTGCCAAAGCAAACCTTTAGGAGCTATAGAGAATGGATCTGTACTCTGAAGCCTGGTTTCAAAGGCAGCTTGTCTGTGCTTTCTCAGCTGAAAAATACTAGCAGATGCTGGTTTGTTAACATAATATAGCTGTTTTCCCAGAGGATCTAAAAAGAGGGCTAGAGAGTAAAATGCATCGTAGTCTGCTGTTACATGTAGCTGATGAAGTAAAACATGCTTGTGATCGACAGTAAGCCCATTGCTGAGCTCTGGAGAGGAATGATTCATCTTATGTGCTGTTGGAGTGGGCTGATGGAAGTTAGCAAAAATTGGTCTGCATTTGCAGGAATAAGCAGGTTTGTAGACTCATGTCTTATAGACTGGTTAGTTTTATTGTATTTTTAATGTGTTGGGACCATCCTGGCATACTGTGGGAATCAGTTCATAGTGCTCTTCCATTTCCCCTCTATTTTCTTGAGCTCTCTGCATTCTTTCCAAACAGCTGAGTCGTCATGACTGTAGGTGGGGAAGAGCATTTCCTCATGCTTGAAGAAGTAGGGATGTCTCTGATGATAAAATTGACCTTCTTCCTCCACAACTGCGTGTAGTTACTGTTGGAAATCACAGGGTCAGGCTTTTTGTATGTGCCTTATTACCTCACTGTCATTTGGAAATCTGAATATTTAGTGGGCCAAGCAAAATCATTTTTAGAAACTAGGGAGGGAACAAAGTGTTTTAAGATATTTCTTTTTACTCAGTCATTGGGCCATGTTCTTGTTACACTTTTAATAGGACTGTACAGTTACACCTACTGAGAACAGGGCTCTTAGATGTTTGTTCTTGGTGTTATTTTTTATACCTTCATCATGAGCTCCGAAGCCTTTAGAAACAATGTACGTTTATCTCGGGTTCAGACATAAGTGACGATTGAGGAACAATGGGTTACTGTGCCTCAGCTAGGCTGTTCTAACTGAATGTAGAAAGACCCTCTCTGAACTATGAACCAAGCCTATGGGGCTTCTGGGGGCTTTGCTTCTAAAATGAAAACCAGACATTTTTGCTTGTGCAGAGGAATTGGCACGGGGGGGCAGAAACCATCCACATACACAACCATTTGTGCATACATTCAATGGCTCTAAAGTAAATTTTAATATTATATTTGCAAACTGGCCATGCTCTCAAATCCACAGATGGTTCATATTTCAAACAAGTAGTTTTCGGATTGTGGACTACCAGCATCTATTGGTAGCTACAGGGTTCCAGTGTGAAGCAATTTCGAAGTAGGGCTCAGCACTTTCTGTTCCTTGTTAAATGCAGATTTAGGCTGCATAAACTGTTTTGTAAGTTTCTGTACAGTTATTTTAGCTGAAGGAGATTTGAGCAGAAAGCACAGGAAAAAAGCAAGTACTTAGGTTTGACTTTTTTAGAAACATTTCAAAGTATTTTTTTTATAAAAGTGAAATTGAATTTTAAGAACATATTAAAAAAAAATAAAAATCCCCAAATTCAATAAAGCATTTAGACCTGACCCAATGAGAAATCTTCAGTGACTTCAACATTCTTGGTGCAACTAGGGAACCAAAACAGTAAGTTGGTCTCAATGTATAGTGTTTCACTTTCACTCACTCACTCACTGAGAATCTATTTGTAGTTATTTTTTTCATCATCCTTTTAATTTGCAACAACTAAAAACCAAAACCGAGCCAAGAAAATCGAGAGCGAGTACCATAAAATTTTGTTCCTGGTATCCCAAGTTCTGTCACTAGATGGTGCTGTGAATTAGAGCATAGGAAACCCTCACTGGCAAACAAAACACATCAGAGAAAAAGAGATCCGCAAGTGTGTTGAAATCTCACGTTGAAACAAATCTGATATACGAGGATTTCCCTGTGTTCCCCAATGTTTTAAAATGTACATCAGTGAGGAATATGGCAGAAATACCATTTTTATTACTTTTGCCTCCCTGTAAAATTGGTGACTCAAACTTGTCAAATATTTGTGTTAGTTTCTGAACTGGCTGACAGTTTCACTGTGAGCTGT
Organism: Harpia harpyja; assembly: GCF_026419915.1. Taxonomy (NCBI): domain Eukaryota; kingdom Metazoa; phylum Chordata; class Aves; order Accipitriformes; family Accipitridae; genus Harpia; species Harpia harpyja. Next base: position 44,978,341 of record NC_068943.1, on the reverse strand, counting down.
AACTAGAATTCAGGGTGAAAGGGACAGTGCACTTTCAAAAATGCAGCTGCTCTTAGGTACTAAGTCAGAACAGTCCAGGTGGAAGCTTGGGTAAAATTATTAATCGCAAAGGGTTCATAGAAGGTAGCCTTTAAATGTGAGTATTTTAGAACACAGGGACTACGTGGTACAGATTCTGTCATGTGAGCTATGGCTTGATTCATGTGCCTAGACATCTTGTTATTTTAGATAAGCTGGGTGTCCCGCAGCCCCTTGAACAGTGCAGGTCTTCTGTGAGTGCTGTGTCACACCTGTCAGCTCCCTGCAGAGGTCTCGGGTACCCCAAGGCATCTCAGCAAGCAGAAGATGCGCATAATAAGGCAGCTGGCTCTCACTCTGAATGTCTATATAATGTATTGCTATAAATATTATACCTAATCCTCATATTTTTACCACCTCTATGTTCCTGAATCTCAAGATTGAACTATTCTGCTTCCTGGCATTCCTGCCTTTGAAAATGTCCCTTTTTGTCTCCCCGTAGTTTATAGGGCTTATTACTGGGTGTGAATTTAACTTAGACCTGTACATCCATACCAAAACAATGCTTCAGTTAAATAGAGGCCTTTTGCTGGCTCTGCAGAGGATAGACTTAATTTAAAGATGCACAGTTACGGTTAATATTTTGTGTCCATGAGCTAGAGCCACAAACACGTATTCTTTCTGAGACTGGATACTTAAGCGGTCTTCTCTATTTACAGTCTTTTTTTTTTTCTTTCTTTCTTTTTCCTTTTTTTTTTTTTTTTTAAAGGATCATTTATCTGCTTAGTTATTGAAGTACAATGACATGGCTGGCAGCCAGTCAAAATACTTGGTTTCTCCAACTCTTACACAATATTGTCTCTCTCGCCTTTCAAGTCCTGTCCCCGACAGACACAAGCACATGGGATCTGCTGTTCTTCTGCTGGGACACTGTTGCTACTTGAACAGTTTTGTTTGCTTACGTTGAGAAGTGAGTTATTCCATGTGAACAAAGGTGGGGAAGTTGAGCCCCAAACCCCTAAATTTTTAGATTATTTTCATACAGTTCTTTTATTTGCAAATCCTTTCTCTTCATCCTTGTCCTATCTTGACTGAGATGGCTATAAAATGCTTAATGAACTGTTTTCTTTCTTTTTCTGCTTAATCTCAGACTTGATGGTGATCTAGTGGGGAATGTCACTTAAGGATACAAGGTTGCTCTGTGCCATGTTTTATCTTGTAGTTGTCTTTGGTCTGCCTTTTCTGGCAGGGATTCAGTAAAGCACTCCAAGTCAGGAAGTTAAGTGCTAGCCTGACATTAACCATAAGCATGTGCTATTTGAATTGGGGCCCTTGCATTTTTTTGTTTATGGTAGTTAAATATTCCATGAAGTTCCTTGGTGCACCAGTTTTGACATCAAGCTAGGCATGTCTACTGAGGTATCGAGTTTGTTCTTCAAAGACGTGATGCCTGAATAACTGAGTACATCTGGCTGGGCTTGATAAGGACTCAGTTCTGGCAAGCACAAAGAAAGTTTGGAGATTCTCCACTGGATTGCTTACAGGGCAGCAATCAGTGAGGGGAGAAACCACTAAAATGCAAATTGTACAGGTAGCTGTGAGATTTTCATGCATATAATGCACTGCACCAGTCAAAACTCTTTCAGTAGCTACACGAACTCTATGTGTGAAAGGGTGACATGGCGACACTTAATCCCGCAGGTGATTCCTGATATCCTATAGGCTGCTCTGCCTGGTATGTTTTCAGACTCCAAATCTTCTGGGTCTCTGATTGTCTGTGGCATATCAGATTTGTTTTCAAATGCATCTCTGTATAAAGAGCAACGGCTGTTTCAAATCCTGCTTATACTCCCTGTAGGAGGTAAGCTTCAAGGTGCCTGTATTAGAGCAGAACTTCTCACAGTAGACCGTGAGGCAAACACCGCTTCTATTAGCACACAACTCTTTCTTTTATCTCTTGATGTTGAATTTCTACCACTTTTGAAAGGAATTCCAACAACTTCTAACATTCACTGAAGTTATTTGCTAGAAACTTTATGCTTCCACAACCAAATCCTCAGAGAAACTCTCATCTCAAAAAAAAATCCACATAAACATTGTTCCTTAATATCTGCATGGCGGGGAGTCTAGAGAGAGAGAGGTAGCCTATTAGTCATTCAGCCAGCCAGAGGAGCTGAATGAAACAAGGATGAAGATGGAACAAATTGCAAATGCTCTCCTATTAACTGCAAGTTAGCTACATAAAAATTTGCTTATTTAGGGTTAATAATTAAAGTGATACATAAGTGTGGATAAGAAAATAAAGGCCCTACATCCATTTTTTCCCTTCTGAACAAATACATTGAAAGTCACAAACAACAATGGTTTGTAATCTGGGGTCAAGTTTCAGAGCCTTTTTCCCATACACTGAGATTGTATTTCACTCCCGATGGCCATCATCCAAATTCGTTCAGCATCAGGGAAATGACTCCCACTGAGGTCAGTTAATGTGGAGGACCATGGCTACATAAGAAAAGAGAGAAGTGATTTCATACACACCTAAAAATGCTACTTACTCTGTGTATGGTTGGGCATGGTTCTGCCTAAGCTATGTAACAAGGGAAGAGCCACTGAGCACAGCAATTTGCACTGTAGGTGGGTCAGGTGTGGGAAAGAACAGGCAAGTGTCCCCTAACTTGCTCCTGCAGAGATGGGTGGGTCAGCATGTCACTTTGCTCTTTGGCAGTTACTTGAAATGTGATGTGGGATCTTTACTGATTAGTTTAGACCTGTTAGGCTCCTTGAGACTTCATGTCATTTATGCTGGTTGTGTCTAAAAATGTATCACACTTTTCTGAGATACACCAAAAAATCCTACCCTGAGCATGCATATAATACTGGGTCTTTACAGCCAACAGTAGGGAAGATCAGAGATGCTGGAGCTATTGTCATTGTAGTATTATCGCACCTTTGCTAAAGCAGGAGTAAAAATACAGTTAACCCTTATTCTTGACCTAAAGGAGTGACTTTTCAAATGGGGAAATAATTTTGATTTAAAAAACAAAACAAAACAAAAACATTTCCTGTAGAAATGGAAGGCAGGAATTTAATAAGATTCTGGCTGGCCTGAGAGGACGTAGCAAATAAAACCCCTCTTATGGTGGGTAATCAAGTTCATGATATCTGAAGTTAACATTTAATTATGAAATTTGATCCAGACAATGCTGTGCTAATCTCTGGATAATGATACAATGAATAAGAGCAGAACCCTGAAAAAACCTCTGTAAAATTGCCAAGATTACTGAACTACTTTATTTGTTCAATGTTGTGTATAGTATTGCTTTTTGGTTTTCTTTAATAATTATGACATCTGGTATTTATTTAAAAATAAGGAAGTACACCTTATTAATCAACAAGTCTAAGAAATGTATTTAGCAACATTCAGTTCCTTTGTAGTAGAATAAACTAATCTCTGAGTTTTATGTATGCACAGATCTGTTGTGGCATAGCTTTAATAACCCAGCCTTTATGTTCCATTAAGCTTAGGCACAAAGTTTAAGGTGAAATATCACAACAAGACGGGGATGTATGAGGGATCTCACAGGGCCCAAAGCCTGGTGAGTTGTACAGGATGGTAAAGTGAATATTAGTCTCAGTTTAGAACTTTAAGAGAACTCTTGCTGATCTTCCTGTTGTTACAGCTGAGCATGTGCTTAAGCAGTTTACTGAACTGAGACTTAGGCAGTAACACAGTTCTGGGTGTATTTAAAGTGTATTAATTAGCTACAGTGCTTGGTGGAGGGGAGGAAATATGCTAAGCATTCAATTATAGCTTCCCCCTTATATTCTAGAACTTCATTCCCTTTTCATTGGAGTCAAGGAAAGCCTAAAGGTAGCCAGAAATGGTGGCAGTAACCATAGCCTAAGAAAAACACAGTGTGCTGAATGCACGCCAAGTGCCTTTGCATGCAGCTTGTAAAGCATTTGGTATCTCTATTTCAAAGGTGGATGTGTGGCTCAAGCAGTTTTATAGCTTTGAACTATTGAATCCTCACAGCAACTATTGAATGGCTACACAGCAACAGCTTGACAACATCTGGCCACAGTTGTTAAACAGGCAGAAATGTGGAGTGGGTATCCAGAGCTTTTGTGTTATAGTGCAGAACAAGCCAAATATGGCAACCCTGTGCTCATTCCTCCAGGCACCTGTGTTCAGAATTTCTTCCCAGAAAATTGAAACCTCTCTGTTTCAGATATGAGCTCCTTGAGAAATTCTCCATTTCAGACCAGCTTTTGCCATCTACAATTGCTTGTGTCCAATAAGCTTTGTCAAGTAAAGCATGCCACACACTGCAGATGAGGAAATAACATATGTCTCATAGCCCTCCAATAACAGTCTGTGAATAAATCTTCATTCTGTGCAACTGATGCCTCCAGAAGTCTGTCTAAGCGGATGTATGAGAAAATTGCTACTCTTGAGTAGGTATATTTTATGGAAATATATTTATTGGTGATAGGAGAGATTTACTTAGGGTTGTTCTTGCTATAGTTCATATCATTTACTTGAGCCATGAATAAATAAATGATTGCTGTGTCAGCTTTTGATGATCAGACTCTCTGACCAAACTAGTCTAACCTGGTGATTGTTTGCGTTGGTTTCTTGCCACGTGTATTTTTTTTCTTGAGCAGTAAGTTCCCATGAAAGTGCCAACATATTCCCCCTTGTTGTGAGTTAATATTTCATTAGCATAAATCATTTCATGTCTTATGGAGTCTGACCTAATTTCTCCATGAGTACAAATCTGCATCTAATGCTTCTTTGTCATTTGTATTGCTGGGTAAATTCCAGTACCACTTCCTTATGCTACAGCTACTGCCCCTACAATTTCTGCTCTTAAAATATTTCATTCTTTAGTCTCAGAGCTCCTGTCTCTGTCAGCAAGTCCTTCTTTCACCTAAGGATTACACAGACACAGCATAAATGGAAACACCAAACAACTCCACAGTGTAATACCTAGGGGGTTTTAGGGCCATATGGGTACTCGCTTGGAGACAAGAATGTTAATGTCTCTCTCTTCAGACCACAGTCTTAGCTACTTTAAATTGGGGAAGTTCCACTGATTCCAGCAAGGCTTTGCTGACTGAGCCAGTGCGCACAGCATGAGTGCTGTATTCCTATTGTAAACTGCATCATGTCCCAAAAAACTACACTTATTAAGGAACAGAGGTGAAAGATGATGCAACTTTCTAGGATATGTAACTGACTGAGGGTAAGTTTGTGTAGGGAAATAAGAAAATGCAAAAATAGAGGTGGTGCTTGGAATTTGCTCCTCTTTATCCAGGGTTAAGAGGCTAGTGGAAGCACAATGAACACAAGGAGATCTTGCTAAAAAAAAAAGGGAAAAGAAAAAAGAATTAAATATTTACCTAGTAAAAGAAATGCCAATTGACAGATTAAATATGCAGGTTCTTTGTTATCATTCCAATAATTCCAGAACAAAAAGTCAGAGCTGAAGGAGGAGCAAATATCTGGTGCAAGCCTTACACCTGTGCAAAGCAAGAAAAGAATTGCAACCTGCAGTTCTCTGGAGAACAGTGACCCCCTAGAAACATTGTGATTGTTTCTCAGTTCTGCATCCTTCTCCACCTCAGGTGCATTTTTTTACCCTCTTGCCACTTCTATATACTAAAGGAATTAATGAGAAGAACCAAACTATCTAATCTGTCGGGGTAATTTCTGCATTGAAATAAACCAAGCCAACATGGCTAAATTGATTTTGAGGGACCTAGACAGATTCATGCCCCTGATGATGCGGTCACTGGTGGGTCATGTGAACAGACATTTCTGATGCTTTTGTTGCTAGCTTTGGCCTGATCCAGGAACTACAGGTCCAGCTTTATGTGGGATATATGCCTAAGAACCACAGAAGTTCAAGTTTTTTCCAGTAGTGCATGTGCTTGAGCTTCAGCGAGTGGTGGATGCTCTAAATTTTGTGCGGAATGAAACTTTCTGAAAGAAAGTTACCCTGTAGTTTCAGCCCTTCTCAGATCTGTGGCTATTGCTTCAATCTCTGGGTAACTCACAAGTCCTGTTCTTTAGCTACTAGAAGTGACAGAACCTGGTATTCAATGAAAAGAGGCTAGACATGGCCCCAAACATTTTGGTTTGGGCTTTTTTTCTGCTGTAAGTGATTACCTCTACATCCCCTACTTGTGATGTGGTATGTAGTAATACTAGAAGCTCTACGCCTCATATCCTTTCCCATGTGATGATTTGCACCAACAGTCACAATCAGACCATGGTGACTTAGTGCTGTTAGCTGAGCTGTAACCCTTGATTGGGTGACAGTTTTTCACAATCGTGCAAATTAAATGCATTCATGTAAATAGTCTTTATGGAGAAAGTGCTATATGGATACATGTTTTAATTTGCATTTCCACTTAGTAAAGAGCAAGGAAATTAAGTCAACAGAATTCAGTGAGTGAATTGCTGTTCCATTTGTAAGTGTCCAAACCTACCCTGATTTTAAGATTAAAGAGCAATGTTTCCATAGGCTTTATAGTCTACTGTGCAGGGATGGGAGGTACCCTTTTAAGGGTACCAATACAATACATGGACCAGGACTCAACAAGCTGCTTCAGACTTCTGCAAGGCCCAGGGGCTTAGCTTCCAAGTATTTCACAGTGTAGTACCTGTATAACCATTCTAAATGTTCAGAAAATGCTTTATTTTGTTGCTAATATTGGAAAGCTTGAAAGTTAGCCTGTGCAGTGGGAACAAATTCTTCAGTCTCAGACTCAGTCCCTCTCTTAGGTTCATGTTAAACCAAGTATTTAAATAATCTTTTTAAAGCACCAAAAAGGGTTTCTTCCTTTATTTTGCTGGCATGCTTAGCTTGTTTATAATCTTTCTTTTTTGCTAGAAATGTGTCAGGAGCATAGGCAGTATTATGCAAACAACTGCAGGTGCACTAGTAGCCCAGTAAACAAGAGCCAGAGACACGTGCCGGATGAAACATACAGGGAATATGCAATATGCACATCAGATGGCACTGGAAGCTTTTCAGTCAGAATAAGAGAACTATTTGTTTAGCATCATTAGCTAGACATTTGATATTCAATGCATCAACATGAAAGGGAGAACTTTTGTGCTCAGCAGATTAGACTAGAATCTGCTGAGAAATCCTTTTGAATTCACAACAGTTTTGTTGTTCCATAATATTGTGCATGCAAATTAGCAGCTCCTCCTTTAGTGAAGTTTCACTGGAAATCAGGTATCAAATATGGTTTTTACTAATTAGCCTCACTTGCAGCAGGCTGGCTCTCACTGCTGAAGTGATGAGTATGTGGGAGAAAACGACTGTTGAGACTTCTCTTGCTGGGTGCCTTCATAGCTAGTGGTGAGATACTTGTTACAGCTGAGGTTATTAGATGTAGTTGCAAATAAGCTAACAATTTCACTTCTTTTTCTTTTGTGTGCAAATGTCTAGCTGTGGAAGTAAGCACTCTGGTGCTTTATGGGGCACTAGTGGCAAGCAGGGAGGTTACAGAGGCCAGAATGCAAAGTGCCAGTCAAGGCTTAGCCTAAAACCTTGCCTGTAAAATGGGAATGATACTCACATCTTTTCTCCATCCTTTTTTGGTTTAGGTTGTAAATTCTTTGGCACAGAAATTCAGTTGCTCAATGTGTATATAGAGCACCCAGTAAAACAAGACTGGTGTCTTCTGTGGCATTTAGGTATTACTGAGATACAAATTAGTAGCAAACTGTTCGAGAGGGGCAGATCAGCAAATCTTTGGATTTGGCTCTGATATGTGCAGTATGAAGTGTCCTGCCCCAACCCTGATAAAGCCATTCAGATGTGGGAACCACCCAAGATATGGTCAGTGATGACCATCTAATTCATTGCAGGACTGAATTTTAGAGAGTGACATGGAAACAAGACTCTTGTCCCCTGTTCTGTATGGAGCCGGTGGGTGAAAATTTCTTTCTCCCTTGAAAAAATATAACCCGAGTCCTAGCTGCATGGAGAATGACTACTTGTAGGTAAAGAGGATTTCAGTTTGTATGGCTTATGCCCTCTTTGTTAAGGGTGCAAATAGAGGGCAGATGAATGCTAGTGTGCATGGCAGGCTTTAAGAGGCAGATGTTTTTCTGCTAAAACTTAAGCTAAGAATGTTAGTGTCAGTGAGGCGCTGGAGTTACACTACACCTCTCAGTAACAGTGAACTTCATCCAATACCTCATTGGACTCTGTGCCTTTCTGTACCTACTGCTTTCCCTCAGGACAAATTGTTTTTGTTACAGCAAGCTGAATGGCAGCTGATATAATCAGTAATACTCAGAGTGATAATTCTGCAGGGCTGTAACTTGCATTGGCTGCTGTGTTTGTTCTTCCCAGGGAGAGAAGGGTTTAACAAAGAAATGGACAATGCTGTACATATTGCTCAATAGGATAACTTCTGCGCACATTTTACAGACAGAAAACCAAGCATATACGATACCATCAAACTGCTTCATTCCAAAACCTGCTGCTCCTTAAAATGTCAGATCTCTAACCTTCAGACACTATTCTAAGTTTTTTGAATCTTTGCGTTCCTGGGGATGCTGCTAGGCCCAGCTGTGCTTTAGGGAAATGGGGGTGCTGTTCCCTTAGTCACTCTCTCCTGTGGGAGAAACCCACTAGAGGAGGAATGATGTCTGTGTGCTGTTTTGCACGCTGCTGAAAGCTCTATCTGTTTGGGCTCAGGAAGGGCTGTGTATATGCAGGAGTTAAAGTAATCCACCCTGCTAAGAGAGCTTGTGCTTGGTGCAAGGCCAATTGAGTCACTATAGCTCTGGCTGGTACAGGACCCAGGAAGGCTTGTTTCTGTCTACTTGCAAAGACCCACCTAGCTGTGATCTGGGGGAGTGGGTTTGTCTGATGTCGGATTCATAGCTCTGATATTGGCACTACGTGAACTTGAAGAAAGGTCTTTGATCCCCATGGTTGAATTTCATCTGCCTTAAAGTCAGTATCTATAAGCTAGACATGGGAATCTCAGCTGGTCATCTAAGTTCCATTTACAGTCAAGAAAGAAACAGCCATCCTGGAGGATTCACCTTAAGTCAGATGGGTTGCATGAATTACCTGGAAGCTGTGTTTTGATGGACTAGAGATGGGATATGTAAGCACTTAACTGTGTTTCTCTTCAGTCAGTGTGATGGGTGTGTTAATACTTCTCATCTCAAGGTTTTTTTCCTGTTTGTGAGCAACTGAAGACATTCATATTGTTTCTATGGTCTATGCCCAGGGCAGTATGGTTTGAAGCATCTGGCCTCTGCTACAAGAGAAGCAACAGCATGTTGTTAACACTTTCTGCTGGCCTATGTTTTCCACTTGATCTGAGCCTTTCTTTGCTATTTAGAAGCATAAGCTCCTAAGATACACCTTGGAGTTTGTCTGCATTTGCTAGAATGGTTTCACCATGGGACCTTTACCTCAGCTATCTGGATGCTGTGCACCATTATCTGAACCAAAGCATGCAACAAGAGTGGTCTTCATATGACAAACATCTAAAGAAATGTGTTCTGCATCTGTGAATTGCTGTGGAACCAGGTGTAGGGTAGATTTCCATGGGTAAAGAAGAGTCAGAAACTTGATGAAGGTGTTACTGATGAAACAATGAAACAGAAACGACTGTTGAAAAGAGTAATTTCCTTGGGAGCTTGCTTAGTCACTCTACCTAAAAGGGAAGGTGGCTGGCACAGATCTATTCCAGGGACTGTTCTAAGTGTTTGTGTACTTGAGCCTCACTCATGTGACAGCTTTGACTCATGTTCCTCTGTAAGCCCCAAGGTAGACCCCGGTAACCTTTCATGTCCTCTCGCTTACTCAATGTGTTGTTCTGCTCTCTCATAACCTGATCCTCATCTCATGTTTCTGTTGCTTTTTCAATTTCCAGCTATATCTGATAGACAAGGAGGTGGCCTTGTGGATCCTGACAGGTAGAAAGGAAGGATTAGTGATGAAATAACATTATTTTAGGACAAAAAAAATCCCTCTTCTTAATCCAGAGCTGGTTTTGACTTGAGCGATTGTGAGAAAGAGTAGGTACATAGCAGGTTATGTGCAGAGATGACATCCTTCCTGAATGCACAGAACGAGGTATTGATATCCCTAGAGAAATGGGGGTTGAACTGTACCTTACAGTGGGGCTTGTCTTCAAGCATCACTCAGATTGCTGGGAATTCCCACCTTCAGTCTATTTATGGTCCTAATCTTCAGTTATACTTAGCGTCACTCATGTGAGGAGCTGTCCCTGAACCGGGTGGCAGCCAGCCCTTGAGAAATCTCCCCTGAATACACATCTTGTTTTGGGGTTTTGTGGGTTTTGTGTTTTGGTTTTTGTTTGGTTTTTGGGGGGACTTTTTGTTGGTGGTGGTTTTGGGTTTGGTTTGGGGGTTTTTTTTGTTTTTTTTTTTTAACTGAGTTCTGCTGCCCCTCAGGTGTCACAGATGAGTCTGCTGTGCATGTACCTGGTTCTGACCTCGAAGGGAGATGCTGGAAATCAAGAATATTTCTGGAGTAGATTGAGTACTTTGAGCCTCTATTCACATACTCTGCCCCAGGCCCAACACTGGAACAAAATGTCTAGACTTGGGCTATGCATTTCTGGAGATGAAAGACTGGCTTCTGGAATGAGGGGAAGAGGATGCAGTGTGGAAGAACAAGCTTATTTGTGATTACAAGCCTGCTGCTGCCACAACACATACACACTTGTGCAGTGAATATTTCACTGCCAGGTATTTCAGGGGAATTATAAACCAGAAACAAAAAAATAATATATAAAATGGCAGGGATGACAGAAAAACAGTCTTAGAGCATCCACACTTTGCCCAGAGGTCTCTGTAAATCAATGACAGAAGGATTAGCTGCTCTCCTCTCCTCTTCCATGTGCTGTCAGACTTATCATAGCTTGGGAGTACCTCAAGAGTTGTGTTTTTTCCTCTCTGAGACTAGCTGCCTTTTTGCTTGTTCCCAGGGATTATGTTTGCATTGCCATTGGATCCATTTCCTCCTCCTGCTGTTGTGCTGTGAGCTAGATGCTATTATAATGCTATTATTCCAGCTGCAATAGCCAGCAAAAGTCAGAGCCTGTGGACGCTAATGACAAGATTTCAGGTGGTTTTACCACCTTCAGAGGAGTGTATCCAGCTCTTGTGCCTGTCACTAGCCTTAAATACTCAAAAATCCCCAATCTGATCCCCCAAACCGTTAAGAATGGCTTGAGATTGACAAGTTTAAATAAATGTCAGTGTTTTCATATTTGTAGTCTATTCTTGAATCTTACACGTGCTTAGGCTCACATTTGCAAGTGGTTCTCTGCAGATTAAGTCCCTGGGATTGGCCTTTCTTAATTAAATGGAGACATACTCTTAACCACTTGATTCCAGGTGCTGGTTCTTTAAGATAAATGTCAAATCTCGCAAATTTTAAAATAAACCAGAACAGTTGGAAGGGAAAAAAGTGAAAAATCTTGGCACCTCAGACCTGGCAGTGAAGTACCACAAGAGGCATTTTACTTGCTCATACTGCTTCACCCACTTCTCTCAAAGACTTGCAATTTGCTCCTGAAATATTGAGCAAATCTTAGTCTTCCTGAAGGACAAGTGGTCATTTTCAGTGTGAGTCAACAACAGTAAGCTGCACTTCATTAGGCTGCTCATGCCTTGAGCCAAACCCAATCAGTCAGAAAAATGTAATGGTTCCCATAAAACATGTTGCAGTCAGAAAAATGCAATGGTCCCCATAAAACATGTTGCAGTCAGAAAAATGCAATGGTCCCCATAAAACATGTAGTGTCCTGCCTTACTGCGCTTCTAGCGCAAACTTCCTAGCTGCTGACCACCATCTTTCTAGGTAGAATGGAAAAGGAACAATCAAGAAATTTTGGGCAGTGGGTTTCGCGCCTCCTGCAGGAGAGAGGCCCAGCTGATATGAATGTGAAAACAGCATTAGAGAGTGACCGGATTTATCTTTGCCAAGCCTTGAAGATATCCAGAGTGGGGGACATAAGTGGGGTGTTAACCTCAAGTCCAGCTGGGTGAAGAGGAACTGTGCTACTACACTATTGTGAGCTGGCCCTTCCTCTGTCTGCACAGTCTGTTCTCGGCCTCTTCTCCTCCCCCCCTCGCTTATTTTCCATTGTCAGCAGCTGGGTTTCCTTTGGCTTTTAATGCCTAGACATACCTAGAACACTTTGCACGCTTTGCTGCAGTGGTTTGTGCTTCAGTAATTCCAGAAGCAGAAGTCAGTGGAGATCTTTGAGCCAGAATAGACACAGGTCCTGGAAACCAGGGGCAAACAGCAAGCCTTATTAGCCTGTGTTAACTACCAGCAAGATTCTCATCTGCTAAGGTGACGAGTGTTATTGCAAAAGCTCTAAAACAGATTATTTTGTGTGGCCCTGTGACCAGTGTCAATATTATTGGAGATTTAATGCAATGTTCTCCTGCAGAACATACATGAAACAGCAAAAGTCTCCCCTTATTTGGTAGCCGATGCTTGAGAGAAATTCCGGGTAGGAGGAAAGTGGCAACAGATGGTATGGTAGAGCTTTTGACCAAGTCAGGGAGAAGTAAACTAACTTCCTCCTGAATAGAGAGATTTCCTAGGTGCAGCCATACTGGGCGCTCTTTTTTTTCCCAGAGCTTATTTTCCTGAAAAGTTCTTCTTTTCAGTTTTCTCTCAAAGTAGTAAGGGCAGGAGATAAACCAGAAATTCATGTTGGTTATAGAGGACAGAGAGCAGTATAAGCTTATGGAGACCAAGACTTAAAAGTTATCGGAGGCACATTCTAATCTGCTAATGGGATTGTCTAATGAGGAGGAGCTTTCTGCAACTATGTTTGTGAAATGGTTATGATTGCCTATGGCTAAAATCCCTGAGTGACTGCAGTCAAATTACTTAAACCACAACCAGTCATCACCAAAGCATACACTTAACACTATGGACCAGTGTATACTTTCATCCCAGCTAACATATTGCATACTTGAAATGAAGCACAAACTTAATGGTAATGCAATAGAGTATTTAGTACCTTCATCTTTCAATCTTTCAGTTCCTATAATCATTTAGGGAGGAAAGCAGCAGTAGTGAATTTTCAAGCTCATGAAGAATTACAAGATGTAATTTGTTGTCAACAGGGTTAAAAAGTGCAGTATCACAACAAAACATTACTATGATGACTGAGATCTCTGTGGAAAGGGATCATGTATGTCATGAGCAGCTTAGGCTAGTAAGCTAGTTTTTAAAAGTTTAGGTATTTTATTGTATATTGTTATTATATGAGTAAATAATTTCAGGACATGGTTTAGTGGGCATGGTGGTGTTGGGTTGATGGTTGGACTCAATGGTCTTAAAGGTCTTTTCCAACCTAAATGATTCTATGATTCTATGATTCAGGGGTACTTGTTTTCTAGTATCTTAAAAGGAACTGATTTTCACAAAAAGGAGAATGCTTGCCCCATAAGTACTGGGACTTGTCTGAGAGTGTTAAGCTGGATGACAGAAATTTGAAAAAATGCATATATCTAACAATTTTTTGCATCTTTCACTAAGGGTGGCAACAGAATGCAACCTTCCTGGGGGCCTTCCTACTGGAATCCTGAACTTCCTGAACTTGATATTCTGCATCTCTGAATTTGGGGTTGGGTTGGATGTGTTGTGTTTGGGGCTTTTTTTTTTTTTTTTTTTTTTTAATACAGGCCATCAAAAAGCTCATTCAGTTTCTGAGTATTCAGTGATTAAATGACAGGTCAGGATTTACTGTTGTGCTTTGGGTCTTTATGCCTCAGTTAAAGGGCTGAAATCTTCCATTTGTTACGGCTGTTAGAAAATACATTTAGTTTTGACTAAATTGAGCATTGACAAAGCTTGGAAGGGAAACTGAAAACAATGCTTTTCCCTATATGAAAATATTTAGCATCTCAGTTCATTTGTGTATTTGTTAATTTGTTTCAAATGTTTCATTTATATGTTACAAAGTTAAAAGAAACAAATCAGAATAATTGAGTCATAGTATTTTCACAATATTGAGAGGTTTAGCTGGGAAAGTCCAAGTTTACCTCACTGTAGCAACTTATAATTGGAACAGTATGATCTGATTTGTTTTGGTTTTCTGTTATGTTATCAGATAGAACAGAAAACTTTATGCAAATTTTGGAGAGCCTTAAACACCACGAGCATAATGCAGATATTTGTGCCCTGCATGCTGGACTTGTGCCTTTTAAAGGCTGGTTTCTGCTGCTGGCTACAGAGAAATTATTTCTTGGTAAAAATACACAAAGTTCCTTTTTCTGTCTGTCAAGGTCCAGTGAATGTTTTCCTTTTCCATGGCACAGGATTGACTGTGATAAATGCACAAAATGAGTTGGCTGGAGAGCCAGGTGTTCACCTTCCTACCTGTTCCTTTGCAAAGGGCAGCTGGGGGAGCGTGTGTGCGTGCAGGGTGCAAGTGGAAAGGCTGCTGTAGTTCATCCACTCGGGTCTGCAGGTGAGCGGCAGTGCCAAGATCATGATTTTTGCCAAGAGTGGAGAGGAAGACAGGCATAGAAAATAGGTGATCTATAGCCAAGTGTTTCCCATAGTTTTCAGGTCAGCATTGGCAACTTCTACCTGAAAGCTATGAATTTATTCACCTGGCCATAGCATGCCTGCATTTGGCACACTTCTGTGCAATGCACTTGAACTCCAGCAGACCCAGGCTTTGCGCCCTCACTACCTGCAATTGTAAAGGAATAAATGATTTTAACATTGTTCAATGTGTAATCCAAACCATGTGGATCTCTGTGCAATACGAAAATTCTGACCTTCTGTAAATATAAAAGCAACTTAAAATTCTTTCTTTGGAAATCACCTGGCTAGTCTAATCTGAAAAAAAGCCCCCACAACTGACCCTGTTAATATTTGGGTTTAGGTCTCCCAAATGGTTACAATCGCAGTTTCAACTAGTGCTGGTGCAAAAGTGGACAGATCACACCATAATCCAAAGAGGATTAACAAGAGAGAACCTGTATGCCAGTTGATATCTGGTGTTTTAATTGCATGTTGGAACTTTTCAGTGACCTAAGTGCATGAAGTTGCAAGGAAAAAAAGCCTGAATTTTAATGCATGCAGAAGTTATTTCCACTTTTGACTATATGCATTGTAATTTCTCCTTGTATTCTTGCCATGCTGATATCCCTGGTAAGTCTGACACATTACAGAGCACAGAAAGACAGAAGTAGGGACATCCTGCAACTGGTGTTTCTCCACTATAAGTGATGTTTTTTAGAGGGGAAAAAAACCCAAAGTAATTTAAACTAGGTTTGTTACAGTCTTGTTTTATTTTTTTTGTTTATTCAGCATTTCACAGACTGATTGTGTGAGGGGAAATCCCCAAATTCTTTTTCCAGAACTTGTGCAAATGTATTCCACTTTGGATTTATGTTGGCTGGAAGAAAAGCTGTTCCTCTGAGCCCAGCTTGAATGCATCTCCATTCATTAATCATAAACAATCTTTGCATGGCCCTTTGCCAGCTGGGGATGCACAGTAACCCATCACTGAATCACTCGGGCCAAATATATGTCTAGGAATTGTATGGTAGCTATCAGAGGGGAAATGCAGCTCCCAGAATCTTTGATATAAGCAGTTTTTTCCAAAGTGACTTTGGCTAATATTTTCAAAACTAGTTGTGCATTTTACTGTTGCCCAGGGATCACACTCAGAAACACACATTTCTGGCTGTATTTGCCTCCTTATTTTGATAAAATATTATTCTCAGCAAACAAATACAACTAAGAGTGCAAATGAGTATGTAACTGTGATAGTCATAACACTTGAGGTTTCTATATCTCACACTAAATTATAATCATTGAAGTTTATCAGATTTTGTCAGGTTTCAGCTGGAGCTCCTAAAAGGCATTGAAAGTTCCTCTATAGAAGCCAGCTGTAAAAGCTAGATGAAATTGGAGTAACTGCAGTGTCTTACTGAAGAGATGCTGGGTCATACAGTAACTGGTTAAAGGACTGGCATTACAGAAGAGAGTATGAGTTGAACGAATTGTGACAGCTGAGCCTCACATTACGGGTGAGGATTCCTGAGGCCTGAGTTTCTTGCGTGGTAAACTCTCAACATTAGTCTTTCCCTGGCTCAAAGTACCTTAAGAGGTGAAATTGTGTGGAAAATAAGCTAAACTGTAGAGTGCGCAAAACTGTTGACAGGTAAACAAGAGAAACAAAGGAGAAGGTTAAATGGAAAATTAAGTGCCTTCATTGGTACTTGCACCAGAATCATCAAGTAACAATAACAGCCCGTTTCCATACCTGCATTTAATAAAATAAAAGATCATCCAGTGAGAGTTCCAGTCATTGAAAGAAAAGAGCAGGGAGTTTTCACAACTGAGTCCTACAAAAGGAAAGCCCCTAAATTTCCAGGGAACTGTCAATGTTAATCAAATGCTTTCTGTGCATCTGGAGTGAAAGAAAATACCCTTATCTTTCTGCAGTGCAATAGGTTGAGAGAGGGATTACTCAAAAATATGTAGCATAGATGGTTAAACAGCAGTCAATAGTGTATTTTAAATGAGAATGTCTGGTTTGAGCATTCTCAGATGCATTCTTTGACTACTGCTGATGTTACTCACATGACTCATGCTGATGAAACTTTATCAGCTATATTTTAAATCTTTTTTTTTAATCGGGATTAAATAAAAGGTTTACAGACAGAGATGGATATCAGAAAATTAACATCTGCGGTGTTTCTGGTTTATAGCAATGTGCCACAAATCCGCCTAGAGATACAGCAGTTTAAGTGACTGTCCTTAACAAAAATCAGAGCAGAACATCAAACATGTTTGCCCAAGAATGATGCTGCTCTTGTATCCACATTTGTCTAAGCCTGTTGCTGCATAGCTTCCTTTTCAAAATGATGATTTCAAATTTTTAATGCATGTACAGTACAGGATCAAGGGAAGCAAAGAGGTTGTCTCTGAATTATTTTTTTGAGCTTGTTCCCTGATTTTACCGTTTAAGTGACAGCAACAGGCCTTATTGTTTCCCTTGCAGAAGTGTTGGCAGTGGCCATGAGAGTAATGGAAAACCTCCTGTGCCTGAGGGGTTCTGAAATTATTCCAAAATTCTCATTCGCAGAGGAAAGATTTGTTTCTTTGCTGAGCATGCTGTATCTCCACTGCATTCCCAGCTCCTTTACTTGTAAGAAGATCATTTCTTTCCACACCCTGTACAGAGTAGTAGTTTTTCTTCCAACTGTTGGCTATTCCTGATAGTTTCATTGGCTATTGGACCACTGAGTGTGTTGTGAGCTTCCAGTCACTTGAGGTGTGTGACTTGCCAAGTTGTACACCTGGAGTGGCTTTTTCTCCAGAGCTGAAACCTTTCCCTGTACAGGACAGCAAGAAGCACTGTTGTTATTCCAGACACAATTGGTTGTTGGTGGTTAAAGACAACTCCTCACTGAAGCCATGGGTTAGAGAAAATGGAAAAAAATTCAGAGCACATTAGCCTTGGAGAAGAGAAAACTATCCCTTATTCACCCCGTAAACTCTATTTGGTTCTATCCTTCTCAGGGGTGTCTCTCACTACCCTCTTTCCCATGTGAAGTGGCATGTATTATACGTACCAGAAAGCTTTTGCTTCCAGCTCTGCATTTAGATGTTCTCTTGGATGCTCTGGTCACAAGGAACCAATAAAGAAGTTTGTTCCTTCAATAATTCTGTTTTGCTGTAAATTTATTAAATAAGACATGTCTGTGACATAACTGGAACCTGGGGGAAGGCTCATCAGTTGTGTTGCATAATGCCTGTGTAACTTTAGGCAAGGCAGCTTTCTGGGTTTTACAGGTGACTGTACATGGAGTTGAAGGTTCACTTAAGAGAAGAAGCATAACCTCAAGACTTTGGTATTGAGTTAGTGTCCATGTGTGTGCATGCTTGTGAGTGTCATCCTTATGTTTTCCAGGGAGCTTTTCTTTTTAACGAGTAACTAGGCATGATCATCTGATGGGCTGAGAGACATGACCAAGGACTGGCCTATTGGATGGACTCAGCATTCACAATACAAATATTAATGAATGTAGCTGAGCATGTAAAAGAGACTTGCAGGGTTAGGAATCCTCTTGATGTCCTAAGGGTTTCTGTGCCATGAAGAACACTCTGGTGAAGGCTTTTGCCTGAGGGAAGCTATGCCTTTATGCACATAGAACTGAAAGCATTGTGTTTCTGTCTGTTCAAGAGCTGGTTTGAGTGTATTTCCTTTTCTGATGTTTCCTTAATCTAAACCTTTGTGTTTTAAAGACCAGCATGAGGTATACAGTGTTAACAGTTGTGGCAGCCATGTTATTTTCATCATCCTTACCTGAAGAGCAACACACATCCTGGAGCGTGTGTCATTGCTGTTAACTTTGGTTCCTCTGCTCTGTTTCTGGACAACTATTTTTAATTACCGTTGGAATGTTCTTTGTGTTACCAACCTAGTGTCAGAAGACCACAGGAACTTGAGTTGGAGTAGGCTTTTAGGTAATGTTGTCTCTTTCTTTGGGGCCGTTATATAATTCCTGACTGTAGTGAGTGTTAGAGAACAGATTGTCCAAGGCTGAGCTGCAAGATTTGGTGTCTGTGCATTTGCAAATCTCGTTCTCTTTGCTTTGTCAGTCTGGTAACACAACTGCTGAACCCATTTAGATTGACAGCGAGGTGACCAGCAGGTGGCAGTTTCAGCCAACTAATACAAATCTGCTAAAATGCAAAAAAATTTGTGTGTCAATGCTAACAGCAAAAGTGGTTTCCTTTTGCTTTTACCTAACTTTTAGCTTTTGCTTGTGCTTCATTGCCCCTTTGGATGCTATTGATGCCAGAGTTTCAGGACAATGACAACTGCCAGTAAGCAATTGACATGGTTCTTGCTGGAGTCATTGGTGCAGTACTGGACTAAATCAGTACTGGTTTTTGCATTCAGGAAAGAATTGCTTTGAGTGTATAGGGACTGTTTATCTTAGACAAACGAGTTAGATCATTCAAATGTTGATATACACCTCTGCATCCAAAGGCTGGCACATGTTTAAGTATATTTTTGAATATGGCTGCTGAAATCTTTCCACTGACTTGCAGAAACTGCAGATCACATCTTACTAAATCATGAAAGAGAGCTGTAACATTCTTCTCAAAGTAGTAACTTTTTTCAAACACAAAAATCCAGTTTTGCTTCATGACATGAAGCCCTTGTCTCACTAACTATACAAGGGCAGAGAAATTTGTCCCTCACACTTGCTGATGTGGCCTTTTTTTAACGCCAACAGTGTGCTTCTTTTGGTCAAAATACAATTTTGTACTATCACAATAACACCAAAAATGAAAGGGTATATAGATGGAGAATAGTGAGTGTAGTATAAAGCGTTGCAAGGAGAATACATGAGTGACAATGAGTGAGTCTTTGGGACATCATCACCATCATCACATTCCTCTTTGAGGCTTCCATTGTGATTTGCCTGCATAGTGACGCGCATAATAACATCCTGGGCGCTGAGATCCAAATTCCTGGAGCGAGTCATTAATAACTTTCAGCGCTCTCAGCTGCCAGATAAATGTGCCCTATGAATACTTCCATCTTCAGAATTTCTCCACTTCCACATATGATGCATTTAAACTAATTAATTTAATCTCTTTGCTAGTGGGGAAATAAAATATTAGTGAAACAACAGAAGACTTGAGGCAAACTCCCTCCAGGATCCTTTTCTCACTGTGACTGGAAGCACTGTGTTTCAGAAGCAGCTTAAGAAACCTTGCAGAGGCAGTCTGCCTGTAGCAGAGGCTTGAGCTATTGGTTACAGAGAACCTATGATAAGTTTCTGCAGACAAATTCAGCATGAAGATGCAGAAAGAATTCCAGCAATCACTCCTAGAGTTTTATTTGACTGTAGAACAGACCCAGGTGGTTGTTGCTCCCATGGCAGTGACCAGAAATTGGCATTTTGTCTTCTGTTCCTGCTAACCACAGCCAACATTCATAATTTCCCTTCCAGTGCAGAGCTTTCGGCTATGCACGCTTCTCTAGAGTGGGTAGTAATGCTTCCACTTCACCAAGCTTTTAATTCTGTGTTTTAGTCTAGATGGGTTTTTTCCATTCTTTCTAATCAGTTGTTAAATAGGTAAGGACCTTGGTGAAAGCTCTTCCTGGAAGCCCCCTGGCACAACTTTGCAAATGGAAAGTCAGGTTTTCTGAATGTAGCCTGGCCAGGAACCAGAGCTGATAAGGTAAAGGGGATGTTTTTAGTTCCTTTTTCTTCATCTGGACATGAAATCAGTTTGAAAATCTTGTGTTCTCTCTTAAGCATGAGGGCCAAATGAAGATGTAACAGGTCTTGTTTTCTAAATCGGGGTCAATGCCTTTAGGAGGGGGAATTGACATTTCCACTGTCCTAAGGTCCGATTAGTAGCTCTGTACATAGGGTCCACAAAGCTGTATCCTTGCTGTTGGTGATGAAAAGGGAGGTCCTTCACAGGAAAATTCCCCCAAACTTTTCCTTTTCCCCGTCTCCCCCAACTTCCTAATGGAGTCCTTTCCCCTAGACTAAGCAGAGAATTAATATTCTGAATGAAGAGATGAGCTAAGATCTGCAGGTGGTCCTGCAGGCAGTACAGAGAACTGCCTAACCTCCCATGCTGCTTGTGTCCTGGGAAAAGCAAACGTCCTGAGTTTTCAGAAACAACTGCACCCTCAAGGGGGTTTCCCAGATGTTTGAAGGAGACCACGGAAGAGCAAATGCTGAATGAAGCAATGGGAACTTTTGTGTAGATTCACAGATCAGTACAGTGCTATTGTTCTCTGTAGCTTTCTCCCACTCCTCTGCAGCTGTACATCACGGGTTTCAGGGTAAGGCAGGCATAAGGATGCTGCCAAAGCTGCTGAGTCCTGTTTCTCTATGAAACTCTGGGGGCAAATGTGCTCAGAGAGTGCTCTCAACATGAATGTTTTCCAGAAGGGACCAGGCACTGGTAACTTGACTTTGCTTGTGACACAGTCAGGGCTCAAGCTTTTGCCTTGGCAACAGTGGAAAGGTTCATGTTCTAAATGAGCTAGCTAGAAACAGCCTTACAGTGTGGTTTCTGGCAGAAGGTCTGATCTGATAGTAGAATACCTAGCACCTGCTTAAAGCTTTTAGCTTGAAGAAATGCTGGTTGCTTAGGTTTTGGCAAGCCTGAGCCAATACCCGAATGTGAAAGGAGGTGTTGAAGTCCCTGGTTTACTCTGCTGAGTTGGGCACGTTGGTTGGCTGAATGTGGCTTTTTCAACCATTAATACTTCTGTTTGAGATGGGTTACTTCCACTGTATGAATTGAGCACAGAGAGTATGAGCTCTAACTAAAATGCCTTTCTAGGACTTTCTTTTGTGTGCATCCAGTCAAAAGAGATATTCTCAGAAAGTGGGTTTCATCTGAAATTCATGTCAACAGTAACATGAATTTTGAATCGAACCCACTTCTACAAATGGTGAATGCAGGTCATGAGAAGTATCACTGAATTCATTTTACACAAAGTCTTCCTTGTTCTTTAGTTTTGCTTCTGTGAAGAAAAAGAGAGGCTATTAAAAATGTGATGGTAAGAACTCCTTCAAGTCTGCCTGCTTTGCTTTGGCAGACTCAACAAAGGGGGACTGAAATCTTTAGTGCAGCACGTTACTGGCTTCTATGCAGGACCACTGCAAAAGGAAGCCTGTTTGAGACTCCAGTGGGAACATGGAACAAACCTTCATGCCGCATCGCTTTCATAACTGATGAAACCCCAAGCTTTCTTGCTGTCTCATATTGCCAACTTCCAGAGCAAGTCATGCGATTCATGTGCGTAACATTCAATGATATTCTTAATCCTCTTTTCTCTTCATGAATCATTTGAGATCTGCTTTTGATTTCTGCCAATTTCAGGTTTATTTTGGGGGTGGTTCTGTGTGTAATTTCTCAACAGATATCTTGGACAGGTGGTTTTCACTGTGTTGGTGCGCACAAACTCTGGAAGCCAGCAATTCACCAGACTGGTGTTACTGTAGGCGGGGAAGTTACAAAGATGCCCTGCTCCTTTCACCCCTTAACACCATCTGCTTTAGCAGCCACTCTGTGACATGTGAAAGGGGAGAAGCTGTGCAGCTGCTCCCAGCGCTAGCTCACCCAAGATCATCTATCAGTATTGCAGTCAGAGGCAAGCTTGCAAGGTGCACAGGCATACGCAAACTAGTTTGAACACCTAACTGCAGAGAGAAGCTGCAGTGACAAGCTTCAGTGTGCATTAGCTACGTGGTAGCATGCCTGTGGTCCCAGGCTGGCTTTGCAAGCAAGCACAGAAGCCTAGGCTTGTGGGATCATCGCTGTTCTTGGTCTTCTTTCTGGCTCGGTCAAGGTTAGTTCACATCTCACTTCCAGCTGCAGTATGGACACAGACTGTATTATGTGCTATTGTTTCTTTGCCTGACTCAGTACCGGAAACTTAAACTAAACGTGACTGCTACTCATTCACAGACAAACACCTGAGTGTTTGAGGAGAATGGGTAGGCTGCAAGCAGACAGTGCTGAACATGGCACGTGTGTGAGCAGCAGGAAGGGAGAAGCAAGGACAGGTAGATCTGAGAGTATGTGTGTGGGACCACTACAAACGGCTTGCCTATTTGGCTTTAAGAAGTGGTGGGGTGGTTTGGTTTGGGTTTTTATGGAGGGGGGTAAACCAGTCACATCTTGGAGCTCAGGAACAGACCAGATGATCTCCTAAAGAGTATAAAGTACAAAGAAATCCTGCAAAGGTCTGTTCTAGAACTTATCGTGTGTTGGAAAACACAAGTGCTTGTTCATGGGAAACTCTCATCTCTCTAAGTGCAGACACGGTCTCAGTGTGAGAAATATGGTTGGCTTGGGTTTTTTTACTTTCATTTTATTCTAGAACTCAGAACTTTCTTGAGGACACTGGGAAATTACTTCACTTAGGCATCTGTGTGCAGAAGTTCTGAAGGATTTCATGCTCTCCTTTGTGCCCGATGTTACACCTGATCCATATGGGACATTTATTTGTGTGAAAAAATACGTGCAGTAACCCTGGAGTGGATGTGGAATGTCCCAGGTTCAGATCCTCTCTGTCTGAGAGGTCATGAGGGCTATGGAGATTTACACTGCCCAAGGACTTCATCTCTAGCGATGAGCATATATGATGGCTGCATCATTTGTTCCTTATCAAAGCTGAGGTATGAATCAGAACTTGTTTCAGAAGGTGAAGTGGGAGGTGTGAGGCTCACATAAAAATTAAAAAGAAAGAAAAAAAAAATCACTGAGTTTATCGTACCATGCTTGCTTCAATGTTACTTACAGTATTAAAAAAAAAAATAAAAAAGTTATACACTCCTGAGAAAATACATGATTAGTGAGCAGTCTTGTACACAAGGCTATCCCCAAAAGTTTGGCCTCTGTTCCCAGCCCCTACTACAGATTTCCTATATGACCTTGAGCAAAGCGCTGAAGCTCCTATCAGCTTCCTCAGTCTGTGTTGCGTGATGAGATGTGTATACCTCTTACTTTAGCTCTGTTCCTGGCCCTGCCTTGCAGTGTATGCCCTTCGGAGGGGCGGTATTCCCAAGAAAGAACAAAAACCAAAGAACCCCCAAACCCACAAAAAAACCACAGGACTATTTATTGATGAGGGGTTGCTGCAGAATTGGCATGTCTTTGCTTCTCTGAGTCTATAACATACAAAGCTGATGGAACAGGCTGTGCCAGCAGGAGATGCCATCTTCTCTACCTGTATCAGACCCTTTCCTGAGCCCATGTGAAATCAGAAATGTGTCCTGCATTTTTTTTAGGGCATGTTTAGTGGGGCATGTAGTAAATTCTGGCATTATCCAGAGAGTCTTTGAGATTTTTTACAGCGCTCATTAAAAGTCTCTTTTGCCCTGCCTGGTAAATCTATCTGATCACGTTGTTATGATCTCCCTCCTACTCATGGAAGGACTGGTAACCTTCACACCAGCCACAGCTTCTGCTGAAAATGGGAAATTTTCTTCTTTTTTTGATTTTTTTTTAATTTTATTTTTTTTTACCTCCCCCCCAACTGTTTGCTTCAAACATGCTTTAGAAGTGTTTGAGGACTTGTTTCTGGTAAATGGTCTGTAGATAGAGCATGAAAATTCACTCCACATTGTGACACGCTATGCAGCTTACTGCCATTGTCCTCTGCTCTTGTTCATAGTAGTTGTCATGTCCCTCATGCTCCTCAAGGAATCAGCTACCTTCTCGCTGTTTGTGGCAAGCCATGGCCCATCTCTGCATCCAGCAGAGACTTTGACTTTGGGGAAGGGCTTTGGCTTTGAGGTTTTTTAGGCCTTCATTCATCCCACTCTTTTGATGCCCAATCAAGCTATACCAGAATTAGGAGCCTCATTGTACTAGTCCTGCTCTGCAGTCTACTAAAAGAGATAAGCACCTCCAGAAGGTGATTTGGACTTGGGTGAGTCATACCTCTGGAGATGCCTTTTGTTCTTTTGGTTCTGCCAAGGGAGTTCAACAGGGAGTAGTGTGATGCTCCTAAGTTATGTGATGTGATTTACATAACCTTGCTGGAACAAATCCTGGCCTTGTACTCTGTGAGCTTTGGTTCTGGATTGTTTCTTGCTATGTTTTCACATATAATGTCATGCTACAAAATAAAGATATGGGTTATAGAATTTGTAATCTGAAACAGCAAAAATTTTCAGTCAGATGTCAGATCTTGTTGCCTCAAATGAGGCTCAACTTTTCATTTCCTCTATTCTCTCTCTTGATTGATTAGGAAAGAAATATGAGAACCTTTCCTAAGCATGGTTGTCTTTTAAACACTCATTCAAACCTACGACATAGAGGTCCATTTATTAATTTAGTTATTGCATTTTCAAAGGTAAATGTTTGTGTTTGCAGACCACAAAGCTTTCTGAAATATCAAACTACTACTTATATATTCATACTTCTTACATTGTATGGTAGGATTAAAATGCTAATATTAACATGTTTAAGAAAAAAAACAAACCAAAAAAATCCCACACCCCACAACAACAACAAAAACCAACACCCAGGACATCTGGCATTAATCCACTTTTGGAAGAAAATTACTTATGAGCTCAACTCCTGTCCTGGGAATAAGACAATATCAAAGAGATGAGGGAGTGAGATAAAGCTCAGGTTCAGATTGTCAAATATAATATATCCCTATGATTTTGTACAATTTGTATACTCAAAATTCTTGCAGGGCCATGTTGCTACCAGCACTGAGTAGGCATAGTTGCTACCAGACAGAGTAGGCACAGTTCTTGGTTTTAGTTCCCCCTTAACAGGAGTGTCAAGCTTATAGCATATATCCTTTGGTGTTTGCAGTGAGCTTAGCTGTAAGATTATCGAACAACTGCCTTCTCTCACTCACTTTATCCTGCTCATCTGCATTTCTGTAGTGAGGGGAACCAGTGGCAAGAGGTTTCTTTAGAGGCTGTATGGCTCTTTGCCATTTGCAGTGGATTTTGGTGAATCCACTGCTGCCCACACTCAAGATGGGAGATGGAGGCAGACTTTGTCATGTAAAAGAGGAAAGGATGGATTTGTCTGCAACTTCTTTGAGTGTTCAGATGAAAGTCTTGCCCACTGTTTGGTGGCGGGTGGTTTACTAGCAAGGGAGCTGCAGATTTCCGGATGCTGTGGCTGATGTATTGATTTTCCAGCTGGCATAGTCTGATGAGGTACATATCCTACATACCTTAACGAAGGAAAGACTGATGCTGGGCATCTCTCTTTCACACTTGGATCATCTTGGCTGGAAGAGGAGATAAAGCACATGCAGTCTGAGTCATCCTTGCACTCTGCTCTTACCGTCCTTGCTGAGATCAGCTGCGGGGATCCACTGGGATCTGCTGCAACCCTTGACTGGTTCTTGTGTGTGCAGAGCTACCAACCCTGCTTAGGAGAAATGCATCTCACTGTAGGTCTAAAGAGAAGGGGTTCTGTACTGTATAAAGTGCATGGGTGCTCTAATGTGCTTTGCAGCTAATTTCAGTTTATCCTTTGAACAGCTGTGTGTGGTGGTCAGACCAAATTATAGCGCTGCCTGTGAATCTATTTTTCTCTGGATATGACTCAAAGCGTAGCCACCAGGAAGATGAGAAATTGTACGCTGACTCAGGGCAGAGAGATTCCTTGCCAAACCAAGGTTTGATTGACTCTAATATGTAGCCTGACATAGAGCTTGTTGCTTTGGCCTTATGGTGAACAGGTCAAGGCATAGCTGGAGGCAGCTAGATTTGCATCTGGTCACCTAGTGGCAAAGGCTGCAGTTAGTTTTCTGAGTGTCTCTTAAAGGTACAGCTATCCACAAGCAGCCTTCCTGCTGTCGGTGCTGTTTGATCATCTAACAATAGCCTGGGCTCTAGCCATATTTATAGACTATAAACGTGAATCATGATTTGCAAACAGTTGTCAGAGGAAGAGGCAAATATGATACTTGCTAAGTGATGTTTCTCATCTTTCCCTCTGCTTTTGTCTGTTCCTTTGGACCTCATTAGTAAAATGGTGCTTAACCAAATTGCGTTTTTCTGTAAGTGCATGAAATGAGAAGAGGCTCATATTTGACAGAGATTTTATTTTGCTTGGTATGTTGTGGGGTCACCAAGCTACACACACATGCCCCTTTATATTTTAAAGTATAACTGTGAAGTTACTTTTTGGAGAGTGATTCTTTGTTAATACATCAAAAGTTTATCTGGTAACTGTGTGTAAAATATGGAAATGGATGATTATCAGCCACCAAAATAGTGCTGGCTGTTTTATCTGTGGAAAACATGCCCTTTTTTGCAACTTCCTCATTTGAGATGTTTATTACAAGACTTTATCTGCCTGGTTTCATATTTTTAAAGTATTGATATAGAGACCTTAAAAACAGTTTAATCCTGAGTGATTTAGTGTTACCCACAGCTTTTCTAAGCACAATTAAAGTATAGTTAAAGGTGAGAGGATATGCATATATAGATTCTTTTAATATGAGACTGTATATTTACTTTTGTGTATTATGCAGTCTGCCTTCACATATACATAAGACCTGGTGTGTACAAATCTTACGCAATACTTCTACTAGGCAGAGCACAAATGTATGGGGAGCGTGTTCTCATACTTAAAAATAAGGTCTTCCTCCTAGCAGAAACCTGCCTAAAAACTTGATTTACCATGCTGCCTTCTAGTATCTCTGTGATGTCAGAATCCAGGATTTTCCAGAAGAAAACTGCAACAGAGTACAGTTCTAAACACTCTCTGACATTGTCTTATGCAATGACTCAAGCCAAACTCCAGGAATTTCTCCCAGTATTTCCTGAGATTGCCTTTTGCTGTAAGCTTTAAGTAAATCTAAATATATGATTGGACCCTGGCTTTTAAAGAACATAATTTGTCAGGAAGAGATTTCCTGTTGCATTACAAACATTTATCTTAATTCTACATATTTAAGAGGTTTCTAAAATGAAGTTCCATTAGTTTAGGGAGAAATATGATACTGCTTTCATATCGCAGATATGAGAGTCTATAAATTCTTCCTGCTTTGGTGTAACTGAAATGCCACTGAAGCCTGTTTCATTATTCTTCCTCACTTCATCTGGCTAAACTGGGCTATGAGTTAGACTCTAGCTTACCTGTCCATCTATGAAGTATTAGTTAACAGATTGCCTGCTATTACTAAGCACTTCAACAGCAGAGAGGATACTATACTGTGTGGCTGGTAGTAAGCATTAATGCAGATATGCAAAATGTGGCTAAACAATGCCCTCGTGCCTGAGAACTGAGGAGGTGGGTGCTATTTTGGAGGGCAGCAATGTGGAGGTACACATTCCTTATTTCTTTCCCCTCTGCTTGCTTTGGAGTTTGCTGCTTTGTGTTTTTTAGACAAATCTTTCAAGTAGAGGGAATACAATTAAGCATTTATCTTCATTTGATTAATCTGGGTTTTTCTATTAAATGCAACACTAATGGTATGTTGCAAAATGGTTCACAAAATGGACCTACTCCCAAGAGGTGTTTGGCATCCCCAAAAGGATGAAATTCTTTTAATAGACTCCTGGCTAAAGAACTGAACAGATCCTGCCTTCTTCTTTTTATGGGAAGAGAAATTTGTGAGAGCAAACTTTGAGGCCATGGCAATTCAGTGATCAAAAACTGAATAAGAAGATAAGAATGCCAGAATCCTAAACTCACTGTGCAGTCTCCAACAAATATTTCTCTGGCAATGAAGCTCCTAAGTCAGTGTTACTTGTGAAAATTCATCACGATGGTCTGATTTTTTAGAGGCAAGAATGTTAAGAGGTTTAAGAGGTTATGTTCATGCAATGGTCTGAATAGGTAAGATATAATGGTGCTGTTATTAATGCTAATAACTTATTTGAACTCCTATGGCAAGTCTCTCTCAGCCTTCCTTTGGCTTTGCAAGATATTTTGGAAGGGCCATCTTTTCTTTAGTAGGAATTGTTTTATTTTGATAAAAACAAAACAGAAAAAGGGTTTCTTTTTTAAATGAAGGACGTCCTCATTTAATGAGGCTTGAAGTGTTTACAGGTGTTTCCTCATAAGTTCAAATTTAGTGGCCCCAGGGAGTTGAGATTCTCATAAGGCAGGAGCAAACATTCAAGTTTTGTATTTTAAAAGTGTTGCACATTTAAAGGGCCAGGCAGACATGGTGTGTGGGCTGGTTCAGTCTAGCCAAAGTGTATGAAGCCAATAGTTACGCCATCCGAAGCAGCAGAATGCTGTCTGAAGTGAAACAAGACCATCCTTAGTGCCAAAGAAGGTCAAAATCTTACACACTACTTCTGTTTTTTCTGATGTACAACCTTTTGACCTAATTTTGCAAATCTATGGTAAAAGCCCCATGAGTGGCATGTTCCAGGTTTGATTGTTTGTTCAAATACATTTCAGTGATATTGAGTGCCTTTTTGTGCATAATATCTTCCAGAGTTCACTGCTCTTGGAGGAACTGTTTAGCATCATGAAGAACAACACAGAGCAAGGGAAAATATAGAAGTGGTTGTGGTTGGAGGATGTGATGACATCACAGGGTTCAGCGGGAACATGGGTCTTTTAAAAAGCTGAAAGAAACATCCTGACAGTCAGTTGTCACATCCCCGTAAAGGAGTCAAACACACGTTAGCTATTAAAAAGCCAAACTATCTTCATCAAAGAGAAAAAAAGACTCCATCCTGACACAGAATATGCACTGGCAAAAATGTAAGTGAGCTCTGATTTGTTTTTCATAACTGCGATAAAAGCTGAAGATTGTAATGAATAAGTAAGCATTAGCATAGCATGGGAGACAGTACTCGCGAAGAGATGTATGGCTGAAGAGAGGTAAATGATAAGGCATGATGCTAATTTTCCAGGAGGGATATTAACACAGGGCGGCATTGCTGCTTTGTTGGCATTCACCACTATGAATCAAGTGGGAGACTATGATTCATAAAAACAATAACAGGATGCAGGTATTATATCAAAGGTTACAGTGGTTACATACCAGAAAATTTTCCTTTTTAAAAGTGAAACCTGTGAGAACTCTTATTTCTTTGCCTTTTTTGATATGTACTTTTTTCAACTAATAAAAAAGATAAGGAACAAAGCAGTTGAGGGCAATACAGTTATGACTTTACAGGAAATCAGTTTTCTTGTTTTCAAGATAATTTCACTCCTCTTGGCCCACCTTTGCTCGAATAGTTTACTGATCATAATACAGGTAGGTGTTTGCTTCTTACAAGTTTTTCATTCTCATTCTGGATCTGTAGATGCTGCTCATTTTTCAACTGTGCCGCCATCCTTTGCATTTCACCATGCTGTTCTGTTAACCTGGAATAATACAACACACCTGAATGGAAGAAGCTAATTTCTTAAACATCTGCCAGTCACTTATCTGATATGGAACTAACATTAATCTTCTGATTATATAATAGCTTTTAGGTTAGGTTGTTCAGAGGTTAGTTTACTATGCATATGCCTTTCTGAGCTTATTAGCAGTAAGTCTGTTTTCTCTGTTACGGATTTCTCCTTTTTTTCAGTTGAACACTTTGGAAGCTCAAATATGTATTTGTGAAATTATATTGTAGACTGTAACGTTCTGTAGCAAGAAGCTCTGACTGCTTATTCAATCATGTTTCAATCTGTCTGACAAGTATTAAGCAGCAAGCAGGAGCACTATGGCAACACACCTTGTTTCCCCTTTATTTTGTGCTGTTTTCAGAATCAGTAGGTATATGATGTGGAGCATACTGCAAGATGATTAGATTCAAATCTTGAACCTAATCTTCCATCTCAGAAGCCCATTAATGGTTTGTTTGGGGGCGGAGGGGGGTCTGCAATGACAAAGCAATACTAACAAACTGATGTTTTGGGTAGAACAAAATCGGTAACTGAATTGGTATTTTTTTCTTTGACATGTGCAGTGCTTTCAAAGGTAAACAGGAATTACAAGCCTGCATGAGAAGAGATCAAAACCTGTATCTTGATGTCAGCCATTCCCTGTTGATCATTTCTAGGCAAGAAACTTCTGGCCAATACCTGCCTGTCCCTCCATGCCCCCTGAGCTTCTCAAGCCTTGAGCCTCCCGTTATAGCAATGTTTCCTGGCTGTTTTGAAAGCCTGCATGAGACATAGTAACTGCCCTAATTTGGCTTCTGTTGCTTTTCACAGAGGTCAGATGAAGCAGCCAGTGGAGTGGCCAGACTCCTCTCTGACTCCTGGGCTGGTTGCTAGAGCAGCCTGGCGTTATGTTTACTAAGACACAGAAGGGGCTGAGGGGAAATTTCTGTAGGTGGCTGCCTGGCTGAGTCTGTGCTCACTGTTGGCATTTGCTGCCTTTGTCTGCTGTGTCATTTCATGGTAAGGGTTCCTTTTTCCAACACGGAACTGTTATCTTATTAACCCTGCTTCTTTTCTATACCATTACAGTAATGAAATATGTGCTTTGGCTTTGAAGGTAGACAAGAAGAGTATTCTGATGACTGAGATGCAGGCAGCTTGGGTGCAATTGCCTGCTCTACTGGAGACCTCTGTGTGACTGTAGGTAGATTGCTCAGGTCAGTACAGGTATTCAGGTGCCAGGTCCCAAAGGCTTCAGCGGAAGTTAGACTTCTCAGTATCTCTGTGAGTCTCAATTTGGTGTCTCTGGTGCACCCGTATTTCCTGTTAGTGTGACCAGCTGTGGCCTGAAGTTTGCTGCACCATCTGGTTCAAACCACCTGTGACCACGTGGATGTCCCAGTGCCCACATGCGAGCCATTGGCTTGCTCTAAAGTATAAATTGATGCAGAGGCAGTATGGGTGACCAGAAAACTTGGTGTGTGCTTGCATGAGCCTTAGGCTAATGTGAGAGCATAAAAGCCCTGCTCTGCTCCCTACCTAGGAAATGGGAGGAGCTTTCCTCTGCCATGCAGAGAGTTTCAGTACAATTAAAACCAAATTGAGTTACTCAGGTATTCTGGCAAAAAGGCATCCTGGATAGATGGGCAATAAGTCTGTGGGGAGCTTCTGAGGAGTGGGTGAAGCTTTTCCCCAAGTATGGGACAAAACATCCCATATTCGGTGTAGAAACAGATGGCTCTAATCCTGGCAAGAGCAACTGTTTTGTTTTGCACACCTGTGGTACTGTGCTGCCAGACACCCAGGTGAATGAGACCTAGGCTGACATCTAGCCATGCACTCCCAGGAACGGATGTCAGGGTTTGACATTTCTCACCCTGCAGGTAAACTACTTCCCTGTGGTTTAAGCTGCTGTATTATGGAGTAACCAGACTAGAGAGGCATACGACCATGTACTGGGGCATATGTAAAAGACACTTTTATATTGCTTGGGATCTGTCAGAGAGAGCAGGGATGCTGCAATAACTGAGCCAGAAGGAAGACAAATGGAGGCACAAACTGAAGTACCAGTGAAAGTCAACTGGAGTCAGGCGTTTAATTTCCTAAGGCTTCTTTGCAAATTTTGTAGTATGGACCTGGTTTCTGGAGGAGACTGGATTGAAAAACAAGACAATTATTAAGTCCAACTTTACATGCTTAAGCAGCAGGATGACTAGGGTATATGGGGCTATGAGTAGGTTATGTACCATTGTGTTGCTAGAGGAAATGAAGGGCATGCTGAATGCCAAGGCATTCCTGCCTGACCAGTACAGAGTTGGTTCCCCAGCCAGAGCTGCATTTGCAATTCCAGTCAAGCGCAGTGCCAGCTTGAAAGCAAAGGCAGAGGCAGAAATTTTTGTTCTATCTGTGCCTGTGTGAAAGGTGACTACATAGAAGTCCTGGCAACCTCTTCCATCAGGATATGTTGACTTGGATTAAAATTGGTTTTTAGCTAAATAGGAGGTTTCAAAAGGAATGGTATCATTTCCATACGTTTTCCCCACCTATAAAAATAAAACACAACAACAACAACAAAACTCCACCAAAGAACAAAAAACTCTCCCAAACCCAAGCCCAAGAGTGACACAAGAACTCATTTAAATAGGTGTGACTTCATCAGAGGGCATTGCTCATGGGCACCTTCTAAAGGGCAGTTTCCTGCTTCTTCAGGGGACCCTTCTGTAGAAAGGCCTGCAGGAACAGAAGGAAAACTAACAGACCTTGCCCTCAGCTGCTATGGTCAGAGACTCTTGTCCTCCAGGGAGTCTCGCATGGCTGGCCCTGCACACTGGAAATCGTTCCCTCAGGGTCACGGCCCAGTGCACTTCTTTGCAGGAGTGGGGCCCAGAGCTTCCGCTCAGCAAAACCCCAGAGAGTGTCTCAGCCTGAAAGCATCCCCTCCCACGGCAGAAGCAAAGTGACTGGTCGGGGCTTCCCAGCTTTTGGCAGGATTCTGCTGAATGGAAGCAGGCCTGCTCTGCAGCCCAGTAATCCTTCAGGGATGGGAAATTTCTAATGGGCAGCACCAGCCACTTTCCTTTTACGTGTCTTTATGCAGATAGTTACCTCATGTTGTATTTTGAAAACAAAATAAACATACCTTTCATGCAAATGGTTTCTGCTATGAGAGGGTATGCAAGCAGGTTGAAATTCTGCAGGAGTTTCACATTTAGGTGATGCTTTTGGCTAGGTCAAAATGCTTTGGACACTCAACTGTTGCAGTCCAATGGGACTTCTGCACCTAAGGCAGACAATCAGCTATTTAGCTGTTCCACTGACTGCTTGGATTCCCATGCAACTGAGATATGTGAATCTGCACCCTTGAAAACCTCTTCCCAAATGCTTTTTAAGTGCATAAAGCCTTTTCTGCCCACAACAGATGTGGGGCTCTATACAGCCTTTCTGAAAGTATCAGATAGTGAGACTGAGAGGTGAAACTGCAATATGCTGCACCTTGTGAGTTTTAATTTTGGTAAAACCCCACTGGGAAAGATGGATAGTATGAAAGTTGAGCCCATCCATGCTTTACAAAGCAGGTGTCAGGCTCTACGAATGACCACATAAGCAATTAAATGGAAAGCTTGTATTACTAAAATGGAAAGAGTATTATGGGCTGGGAGGAATTAGGACATGCGGGTGAGACTTATGGTTAAGACACTTTCTGTCTATCTCAGCTTCCCCTTTGTAATAAGGTTCTCTTGTTCTGAAACAGATAAATTTTAGTAGCCCTCACTGCTACATGGCCAATGCATCCAACTCTTATTTGGCACTTGGAAGCTCTTTTTTTTGTTTTGTTTTGGTTTTTTGTTAGAATAATCAAAGCAGCAGGGGTTACTAACCAGCCTTTCATGTTGTTCCCTGAGTGTCTTCAGATCTCCCCTTGATTTTGTTTCTATCCAGGTGGAAAAATACAAAGTTAACATTTTGTTTGCCAATCTGTAATACCTTCCTTGTGTCAGAACAGAATGTAGGTTCTGCAGGGTGCTCTCCTGGCTTCCACTCGTTTAGATCATCTGGAGGTGTGAAGGGGACCTTTTCTAAAAGGACAGTAGTCAAAAGCATACTGTGCCCCCACGAACGGCACAGGCAGGGTACAAGGGCACATGGATCTGCTAGAATCCAAGCCTAATTTGATTCCTGGCAATCTTCCACAACTGTAGATAAACACATGAAAATAAAGATACTGTGCATAATTCTGAAATATACTACTGTCAAACTAACATGTTTCACTGACTTCGGTAGTTGAAGTGCTATGTAAGAGAGCCAAAAGAGACATAGTCAAATGCTATACTGAGTTGTTGGTAAGCAAGTGAAATATTTAGTCTATTGATTTAATTATGCTCAGAACCCTCCTGAGTTCATTTCCTTATGCTGAGCAATGAACCATCACTCGGCTCTTTTGCTCATGCTCTGAGTTCTTCTGTTTATTGTAGAGCAGATTCTCTGCTCAGATGTTTGCTTAGTGCTTTGCGTTTAACTAAATCTTTATTGAAATACCCACCTGTAGTGCGATAAACAGTATAGACAATAATCCACTCCAGTTTTCCTCATCAGGGTTGTATACAAAAAATAATGGTAACACCTGGAAGGAGATTTGGGATGTGTCAGATGCACAAAAAGAGCTGCATGTTCAGTCCTTCAAATGGGCCTTGACGTGCAAACCTGGGGCCTCAAGACATACCATTTCAGATGGGAAGGCTATTGACATGATAATGCAGCAAGCAATAGCCAAATGGAATACCTATCAGATAAACATTTTCTGAGCTGTTTCGTTATTTATTTGGCAATGCTGTACACATGATTTTGTGTCTGAGCACAGTATGGCAGGTTATTAATTCTCACAGCCAGCCAGAGAATGTATTAGTCAGGTCTGTATTAGTCAATTTAGGCAGGGACCTGGTATTTACTAGCCACCCAAGCCCGTTACCACCAACACAACTTGCTAAGATGGATCTTCGTAGAAATAATTGATTTTTGTTTCCAAGGGCATGAGTTGCAGATGGGTCACTTCAGAGTGTTTCACTTTTGACTGATCAGTCGGATTGTTTAAAAAAGGGACACACTCTGGAGGATGCTGAGGGCTAGGGATGAAGTTGAAATGAAGAATCTTTCTCCTGAGTGACTCCCTGTCATGTTACTATCTGGGATCTTGGACAGTTAAATGAATTTCAGTGCTTTGTTTCCGTGCCCTGGACTTACCACAAAGCAGAGACATAGAAAGATCCCTCTGTTTTTTCACTCTTAGTAACATATTGAGGGAAACAGTGTAATTACCCAGCAAATAAGGATGGGATCATCATCTCTGGTCATGGCTAGGGAATCCTCATTCTGCAATGCACTTTAAGCCTCCTGGCTCGATGGCTTTGCTTGAGGGAGCACAGAGACCTGAACAAGTACTACACTATTTACTGCCTTGCATAAATGGGTACTGGTGGTGTGATTAGAGTCAAAGCATCCAAGCTCTGGCTGCGGCCATGAGAATGGCTGCAGTTGGACTACCTTTCCAGCACCACCTAAATACCGTTGTGGGGACTGGCAGGTTGTTGTCCTAGGAGCAGTACAAACACAAGAAAACCAAAAGGAATAAGGACTGTTTTTCTCCTGGTTGTATAGATTTGTAAAGTTCTGAGTTTTCAAGGGGAATCTAACTTGCCTAAGGACTCCAGATCCTCCTTTGCAGGGATTTCTAAAACTACTGAAAAGTGCTTTTGTCAGTTCTATTAAAGCACGTATCCTTGGGCAGCTGAATAACTTTGGAGATCTACCAGTTGGGTGACACTTCCCTCAACTTTGTACAGGGATCCTGGCAGAGCTAAGAATTGGACTTAGATTTCCTTCTCTTTCCTTTCTGATCCACTACTATGAATGGCTAGCTAGGCTGGATGTAAATACAAGGGAAGCTGATTAAGTACTTCTCATACGAAGAATTGCCTGCCTAGCTGTTAAGAGCTACATTTTATCAAAGTGCTTTTCGCAGTGATCCATGATATACTGTGGAACATTATCAATATCACAAAAGAAGCTGTTTCAGTTCTGATGTCAGCTCTGATCACATAATTCATTTCCAAAGCAGCAACAGACCCAAAATAATATTACTGGCTTTAATACTTTAAAAAAAATATTTTTGAAGGCTTCTGTATCTGAAGTTAATGTAAAATTCAGACAACTATGGTGAAATATTTAGTCCCTTGCTAAATGGGCATTGATATCTTATTGTAAAAAGGTTCTGATTAGAGTCTAAGCATCCAAGTAGTGTATACAAAGCTAAGCCACTTTTTTCTTTTTATTAGCCAAAGTTCACTGTGTGTGATAAAAATGTCAGCAGCTGCCTATGTAATTTGGTTTTCAATATCCAAGCCAGAAACTCACTAGTTTGTTAATTGAAATCTAAATTTTTCTTGTTATTCAAGTTACTGTTTGCTTTTTGGTGTTACTGCAAATAAGAAAAAGTTTTCTATTGTGTTTCTTTTAAATTTTTTATTATACTGGGGGTGAAAGAAGAAAAGAGAAAAATATTTACACTGTTAACACTGATCAATTGATAAGCTTATCACATGTCAGTGTGTGAGCAAAGAAACAGTAAATCTTCTGAAACAGTGACGAGTGTGTCATTTGCTGTTGCAGGCAGGCAGTCATGCAAACTCTTAAAGATTAGCAGTGTATTTCAAACAGAAAAGTGGCCTGATGGGAAATCATTCTGACTTGTTTGGAAGGATGAAGGTTTAAACTGATCTGTAGTTCATGTGTGTGTGAAGGCCAGTGGTGCTAATACGAAGTTTAGTGATCTGAAACTTGTCACACTTCAATACTTGTAGTCTTCCAACAGCTGTTTTGCCATTATCTTCCCTCCAATTTCAGCAATGGTTAAATAAAAATTTAGAGGAAGATGATTTTGAAGTTGCTTGGTTTAATTGTTTGGCAATGTCTTGGTATGCTTTCCCTGTCTGATCTTTTACTCAGACCCATTGGCTATGCCTGCTATGTTCAGCACAACTTGGACTCACACTCAACAGGTACAAACCAATTGGCAGAGGGATAACCAATGTAGAGAGATGAGTGTGTTGACCTTAACAACAACACTAATGGAGTTGTCAAATCTTCATCCAGAGTCCACTGAAACTGGCAACCTTCAACCTTGTCTGTGCAGTCTGGACACTTTCAGGCTGAGTTGCAGAGCGGCCTGGAATCAAACATCATTATGGGCTTTCTTCTGTTGTCACTTGGTAGAGCTAGTGGGACTGCTGCATTTGGTAGCTTTTCGTTAGCTGTTGTGTTATCCAGCCACTTTGAAAGATTACTCAAAAGTCTTCAAGGTTTGTGCTAGGCTTTTCAAACATTCAAACAATACAATAATTGATAACATTGATGAAAGGAGTCTGAGCGTATACACACACCATGGATTTGTAAGACAACCTGACAAAAGCATTGCAATGAGCTAAAATATATTTACACATAGGAACTATTGCAAAGCTCCTACTGGTTGGATTAGACTCCTTCTCTTCTTTCTTGATTTCTGACACTTCATACTGCTCCAACTTCAGAGAGCAGTTGCAAATTAAGGAACAGCATAAGGCTGTTCTGTGGTCCTTGAACAGTATGAGACAAGCTAGAACACAGTGGGCACTTGAACACTGGAGCACATGTGCTGCTATTCCTTTTATTTTTTTGAATGGAATTTAGGCATGCAGACCTCGGTGCATTTGCAGCTTATGACTTAAATAAAAATATAATTGAAACTAGGTCCAAGGCAGCCTTCATAGTTTATTAAGACAACCCTGGTATAAGAAGTTAGAGACTACTGAATCCAAGTACTTCCTTTACAAGGATATTTTAATTGTCATTGTTTCTCAAAATGCTTTTATTTTTAAAGGATCATATTTCTTTTGTTTTATGAGGAATTGTACACTGAAGCCAAAAGTCATTTTGCTGTGGTTCATCTGTAATTCTCAGACTTGGTAAACACTTGAACAGTGGAAAAGCAGCTGTGTTACCATTATTTTTATTTCTGGAGGTCAGCTTGGGGGAACCGAAATATGTTCTGCAGACTTTGGTGTTGGGTTTTTTTTGGTTTTGTTTTTTTGGGTTTTGTTTTTTTTTTTGGTTACTCTGCTTACACCGGAAACTCTGAATAGGTATATTTGTCAGCTTTTACAGTAAATTTCTTCTTTCCCATCCCCCAAACCTGGAGCCAGAAACTGCCATCCTTCCCCACCCTAATTCTGCAAGGACGCCCTTTGAAATCGGTGTGATGACTCAGGGATAAGATACTACCCAAGAGGTACAGTTCTGCCTCTCATGCAATCTATAGCAGAGCTCGTATCTGCTTTGGCAGAGTTGATGTTTTCATGCAGCATAAAGAACAGCAGCAATGTCTGACTCTGATGAGCTTTTCGGTAAAGTACAAATAAATAATTTCCAAATGTAAATAAATCACTTATAAGACCAAGCAAGCACCTTTGTGATGGTCTTTATTTCAGACCTCCTGCCTAGTATTCAGCTCCTTTTCAGAGTTCTCAGTACAGTTCATACTACAGCACTTTTTAGCATTGTCTATTGTTTGCACTCAGATAAATTAATAACAATTAAATTTAAAAAGCAAAATGTGAACTGTATTAAAAGCCCTTGTGGATGCTTGTATGCAGAATTAAAGTGACCTTAATTTTCTTTGTTAACTGCATTTCCAAAGCCACAGGATTCATGAGAATGCAAGTAACCCACTTCAAAGTCCCACAAAGAATGTCCACAGAAAGCAAAGGTAGATCAGGCAAAGGCTGAAAAATCATCTTTTCTTCAGCTACTATTTTAAAGCAAAGTATTTTCCCAATATCCATAAAGGTAACAAAGACAACAGTTCAATACATAAATGTAGTGCTGTCTGGTACTAAAAGTATTTATAATGACCAATCAAGATTTCATGATTAAATGGTATGTAGTGACGCAGAAAGAGTTAATGGTAGAGCAAAGTTGAAGGGAAGGAAGTACTTCATTTTTTTAAAAAAGAAATTAAAGCAGAAATGTTATATTCTGTTAAATATTTTTTGAGTTTGACTTACAATGTCTGTATTAAGACTCAGTTTTTCTCCCCCCAGAAAGGTGTAACAGAAACATCTGAGTGTGCATGCATATAATAGCATGTAACTGGGAGAGATGATCAGAAGTAAAATGATTCATCTTGTTCTGTGATGTGAAGCACAGAATGTAAATCTGAAAAAATGCTTCCTGGGTGGAATAATATTTTAAGTTTAAGATTTGAGCTGGATATCCACCTGTACTTCATAAAGCCAAAGACCATTTGCGATCTTTAGAAATGGAAACTTATCAATTAGCATATTTACAAATGAAAGTGCAGTAAAAAGGGGCAGGTAGCCACTACTGCTATCAGTGGGTTTACAAATATCAGGCCTCCCTGAGCTTTGATATCCTATGATTTCCTTCTGCTATCAATTGCCTCCAAATACTTCATGTGAACTATGGGTTGATAATATTGCCTTATGAAGAACTGTGCTTCCTCTACTTTCACTTGTCACAAGGCTTTGCGATAGGCTTTTTTAGCTGGCCGTAAGTTTGACTTTTCAAAATGGTTCAGAGTTTATGGGTATAAGCTCTGAGATGTGTTGTCAATATAATGCCCCAGCTCGCTCACTTATAAACCTCCTGGCCAGGCTATGAGCAAAGCTCTGTTTGGAACAGAAACATGACTCTGGTCCAGGATGGCACTTAAGTATACATGCTTGTTCTCAAAAGCTATGAGGTATGCATGTCGTGAGTTAAATGGCTTTCCAGATGAGGATGCTTTTCTAATTTGGATTGCATTTATAGCTTGCATCTAAGTCAGAATATAATGTATTTCTTTTGAATATCTAATCTATACTTTTTAATGTATCTACTTGGCCAGCAATTATGTTATGTCATAGGCTAGATATCTACTAACCAATCTGTATTATACGCCTGTTGGATGTATTCAGTCTGATTTGTCCTTCAGGTGGGTGTAAATAGCTGCACTGCAGCTGAGTGGCACTGAAGCAACATAAAGCAGATACACACAAGTGAAGTCAGGAGGAATAAAATAAACATGCTATTTTTGTCAGAAGCCTAAAGAAAACAGAATTTCAGGCTCAGGGATTAAGGAGAGAAAAAAAAAAGTAGAACACCACAATTAACAGATTTAAACCTCATTGGAGGCAGTAGAATGAAAGGTTTAGTCTAGAGACAGTTTGAGGAAAACCAACTTTTGTATGTTGCCTCTCTATTTTTGTTTTTTGTCTACCTAGTTGGTAAGTTTTGAAGAAGGACACCCTTTTTTACCTCCCTTCAGAGTGTGTGGCTCACCACTACTACTCTGATTTCACACGTGTATAAAATATATCCCCACAGGGAGATGGAGGTCTGTTGATAGCCATTGCTTTTAGGAATGGAGTATTGTGCTCTGCGTAACAGCAGCAACCCCTTTTCCATGTACTACATCCTCCCTGGCTTTCATAGATGTCTAGAGCAATATGCCTATTTATTCAACAGAACATGTTTCTTACACCCTGTGCCTGATAGGACTATAAAAACACCTGCCAGCGTGCCAGGGAAACTGCCAGCTCTGGCTTCCAGACCATCCTGCCTGTGAGACCTGCGCAAGATCTTGTGCTGTGAATTATGTATGAATGCTTTTTTGCAAATAAAGGGGGCTGAGTTTCTCAGTATTGCTGCAGCTATTTAACAGCTGGAGGGAATTGCAGGTGTACACATCTCAGGTTAGGTTGTCCTCGTGATCCATCTGTGTGATCACAGCATCCAAGCAGCAAAGGTAGAGAGAAGGCCTGTGCCATCTGATGTCACGTATGGGCCAAAAGACATCATTAGCTAAGGAAGAAAATGTTTATGAGTCCAGACTCCAGCCACATTGACTAGTACAACCCACAGACAAGCAGGCTGCCATAGGGATTTTGGCTCTGTGCGAATGGTGGGAAAGGAAATTAAATGTCATGTGCACTTTTTTTTTCGCAGCTTCTGCTCCAGAACAGCAGCCGCAGCCTCGCCCATATCAAGGTGTCCGTGTCAAAGAGCCAGTGAAGGAGCTATTGAAAAGGAAACGGGGAAATGTTCATAATGCCAGTGCAATGGCAGCTACAACGGTAGGAGAAAAAACAAACACAGGCGAAAAATTCTTCCTCCGTAGCTAAATGATTGACCAGCCCTGGCACCAGCTGGCAACACTTTGGGAGTGAAAGAAATTTTTGCATCTCTAAAGCATTTTGAAGGCAGTGCAGCCTTGTGTTACCTGGAGATACCATTAAATATATCTTTTCTTTAGGTGGAGTGCCTTTAGGATGCTGTGACCACCTTCAGTCACCATTGACTTAATGGAAGGGTGAAAGTGCTTTGCACTTGGCACGATCTAACTCCTAGGAAGAGAAAGTGGCTTGGAAATTAAGCAGCTTGTTCAAGAGCACAAAAAGAGATCAGCCAGAGCCATCCTTGCCTATCTGCTGCTTAGTTTCAGGCCACCTCTATCTGTCCTCCCAGGAGGAAGCAGATTGGCTGGCTCCTCTCTGAAGAGGAATTCCCTCCGCAACACAAGGTTTAAATACTGTTTAAGGCCTCCTTGACCTGAAGGGACATGTTGACTTTGGCTAGGCCCATGAACAGGGCTGGGGTTATGTGTACTGTCTGCCAGGCTCAGTTCTCCTGGCCCTTCTGTAGAGGCAGGTGGGAACATTCAGGCACTGCCATTAAAGTAGTAGCTGATAATCAGCTGATAATAGCTAATATGCTCTGTCCCTCAGTGCTTCTCAGAGGGGATTGAATTTAATGCTTATGGTGTTAATCCCTGGATATTTTTTTCTCTGTTCTAGGTTGTTTTGCCCCATCAGCCACTTCCTTCCTATTCACCAATGGGTAATGTTTCCCTGACTTTCTAAGTGTTTGTCAGCCCTGCTGCAGGGAAGATTATGCTGAACTAGGCTTTAATCCTCTCCTGTTTTTTAGGCCAGCCTTGCATTGATATGGATGTTGCTGCCTCTGCATTGCCTGTCACAGATGAAGGAGCACTCTGTTCTGGCTGGATCTCCCAGCCCTCTCCCACATCCTTACAGCCTTTAACTCAGTGGACCACTTACCCTGATTATGTGTCCCATGAAGCAGTCAGCTGTCCGTACACAGCAGATATGTATGTTCAGCCTATGTGTCCCAGTTACACACTGGTTGGACCTTCATCTGTTCTGACCTATACTTCTCAACCACTGATCACCAATTTTGCAGTAAGTCAAAAATACCTAGGTATAAATGACAGCAAATTCCCCACCTTCTAGCAAGCGCCATGGGGAATGCCGGATGTAATTCTTATAATTTAATTACTATAATGTTGTGTGTCTTTGTATCCATACCAAATAGTTGTTCTAGCACTGGCCCTGTCTGCACAGTGCTGGACATTAGTATAGTTTGAGCAAGACAAAAAGTTGTGGTTGCACTGAGATCAGGCATACTTTGCTGCCATTTCCCTAGCTCTCTGCACTCCAAATTTTCTGTGTTATTAACACATACACTGTTCTTTGCTGGTGTCCTGGGAAATGAGTCATCTCTCATCAAGAAAGCAGCAGGGCTGCCATTGCCCTGAGTTTGTTCAAGCCTATGAACAGTTATTTACAGTAGGAGAATACTGTTTGCAGTTCAAGGATAATAATGATGAATGTTACATTTACTGTTGTCATCACTTTCAACTTGAGGACCTCGGATTTGGAATACCTGAGGAAGCAGAATTAAAGTAGTTCACTGAGTGAATGCACATTATAGTCAATAAATGCTGTTGTCTGGACAAGTACTTAGGGGACAGTCCCACCAGAGATCTAAGCAGTATCTAGGGGATCCTTCACTATTTAATTCCAAACTTAAAAAAAAAAAAAAAAAGTAAATGAGATTCCAGGAAACGCATCCACCAGGTGAAGCAGGAAGAATGACTTGGCAATGAATTTCTCAAAAATTGCTGTTTAAAGATGGAAGAGCAAGTCCAAAATAACACGTAAACATAGCTGAATATTTGGTTTCAGGCTGAACAAAATCTGTTTGGCTGACCCAAGATGATTTGTTCTTCCTTAGAGGAGAAGAGCAAAGAATTCTGTTTCATTTGAAATCAAGCAGCTTATTTTCCTTTTAATGTTTCAGTTTAGCTGCTGAAACTGACACACCAAATCAGCAAAGGCCCATGCCTGTGGCCTTCACTGGGGAGGAAGGGCTGTTGTTTCAAATGTGACTCTGCCTTGGCTGACAGGGTCTGGTCAGGATGCACTGTTGCAGAGGCCAGAATAAGCTGCCTTCAGCCTTGTGGCAGCAAAGTTGTGCCTGTGCATTCAACTTGCAAGAGAGGCTATCAAAGAAGGCAGTTTTCAGCACAGGATGTAACTGTCTCATGGGCTTACCATGAGGGTGGGAGTGGGAACAGAAAGCTAGAGGGAGCTTGACATGAGTGTGAGCTACTGGCAGCAAGCACCTGGGACACCCACAGCCACCACTCTCATGGGAGCCAGCGTGGGAAAACTGTCACACTCAGTATAATGCTTTACCCAGAGAGACAGGAAAAGGGATGTTAAAAGTGAGACTGAGCATCCTTAGTCTGTTGTTTTGTGTCCTCCCTCTGCCTCACCTG
Organism: Harpia harpyja; assembly: GCF_026419915.1. Classification (NCBI taxonomy): domain Eukaryota; kingdom Metazoa; phylum Chordata; class Aves; order Accipitriformes; family Accipitridae; genus Harpia; species Harpia harpyja. Next base: position 44,934,763 of record NC_068943.1, on the reverse strand, counting down.
GCCAATTGTTTTACTTTGTTTAATTTTTTTCTATTTTAACAGCCCCGAAGCACCACCCCTGCTGTAGTGCCTCAGCTCGAGGTGACAGATCAGCAGCCAGCTCTCACATACTTCCCATGGGCACAGCCCCTCTCTGCACTGCCAGCCTCCACTTTGCAGTACCAGCCAGCTTCTTCCACGCTTTCTGGGCCACAGTTTGTGCCCTTGCCGATCTCCATTCCTGAACCAGCCCCCCAGGAGCTGGAGGATGCCAGACGAGTCATCGGCACACTGCCCATTGAGAAGCTGCTTCTAGAAGATGAAGACAATGATACGTATGTTTTAAACCATGCTCTCTCTGTTGAAGGGCTTTAAGTTGCACAGCTGGGGCCTGATCCTCACCTACTCAATACTCCACCTGGCACCACAGTGAGTTTTGAGTACAGAGGAAAAGCAGGCTGGGGGGTGGGAACTTTACTTATGATTTTGGTGTCCACCTCTAGCACACCATGACTTGTGTGTTGTGTGAAACTTGCTTTGTCCTGGGGACCAGCACAAGATTTCTCTGCTGTTAGAGTTCCTGCTACCTCTCCCAGGCAGGCTTTTGATACTGCATAGTTCTTGTGCTCAGCATCAGCACGAGGTGACTTTCATCCTCAGACCCAGGGCATGGTCTCAAATTGACATACTATAGTGTAGCCATGGCCAACTGTAGCATTTGGTGAGGGTACGCTTGCCTCTAAACATTGGCAAGACCTAGTTCAATAGGACTGCTTTCCAGAGCTCAGTGTAAATGCCTTGTGTGTGTGTCTTTGCCCTGTCCATGGAGGAACCTCTCTCTGATCTAGGTCACTAGAAAACATTCTTGGGGCCTAAACTGACATTTTTCTTTCCTAAATTGAACTGCTGCTTTGGAAAGTAGGAAAATGTAAAGTGTAGTTTTGTTCTACTGGTACAGGTAGGTGCATTAGTCTGAAGACAAAATGTCAATACAGCTGAACTAAACGCCAGTGCAGTCAGACATCTCTATTTACAGAGCAACACAAAGTAGCCTAGATGAAACGTTTGAGTTCACACAAAGGTGTAACTTGAAGGTCTCACCTTGTCTGCCATTGGAAGACAGCCATGTAGGTGTGGGACGGTGGGTTGGAATCATGGTCTTTCAGCTGCAGAATGTTTTTGGACTCTAAAATATCCATCTTTGAGATGGGGGGGCTGACTTTGTGGCTGGCTGGTAATGCTGCATGTTCTACCAATGGACAGATCCTGGTCCCACTGAAGTCACCGGGAGTTTTGCCTGAGTCAGGATTGCAAGACATGGCCCTATATCAGGAGATCATTGAGAAGACAGGGTCTTCCAAAATCTGGACTTCAATCTAAGAAGGAATTCATGGCATTACTATTAGCCGGCAATACTTTCGTTTGTTCTTTAGCATTTGAGTGTGAAGTCGGTGATGTTGTGCTGAGCCAGGGAACCTTAGTGACTTCTCTTGTGCCTTACTGCTATGGAAAGTTTCTCTGTGCTGTAGTCTCCCAGGGCCACAGGTGCACACATTTTCTTTATAGCTTTCTGTTTTTCTTTCCTGCAGAATGAGTAGCTTTACTTTTTCCTCTGATGCAACTGTAAATGTTGTTGTTGATGTTCAGGAGTGCCACGCCACAGGCAAATATATTTGCAGGACATATATCCCCTTCTAACTCTGTTTATTGTTTTCTTAATCAACAAGGGACTCTTGGCTGGTGAACACAATTTCTCTGGGTTTTTCTGCTTTCTAAAGCCCAGGATCCTTAGGTGATTTTAGTATTTGCGAGACTAACTGCGAAATAATTTATTGCACTGTTTATTACCTGGTGTCCAGCACTCCAGTTGCCACCCAGGCAATATTTCAAGTGACCTTACAGTTTATGCCTGAGTGAGGTTTGCAAGCTCAGGTTGAAAGTCTTGAGGACTTTCAAAGCATATTTTGTTATTTAAAGTTGACAAATCTGGAAGACATAAGCAATAGATCATGTAAGTGATCATAAAGTTGTTTGAAAATAGCAGTAGTTCAGGTGCATTGAAATTAGTGGCTTACATTTGCAGAAAAACCCAGCAAAGAAATTAATTAGAAGGAGCTTAGTTCACCACTGCTTACTCCAGTTTTATAAGTACAAAGACAATCAGTAGGTAAAACTGGGATAATGCAGTTGTGAATCAAGCCTGTGGTTGCTAAGATTGCTTTTAAATTTATGTCACTCCAATGTATGTAAATTCTGTGTGTGAATATAAAACAATGATGAACTGTTTCAGAATTTCTTTCTGGGTTGTTCTGGTTAGAAAAAGAAAAAAATCTTTTTCAATAAAGATCTACAGTAACTTTCATATGCCTAGAGTGTTTTATTTCCTATCCAAAAGGGTAACCCAGCATTGGTGTAGCAAACAATTAGTTCAATAACATATGTACAGGCTAGAACCACAGATTAGCTGTTAGGCTTTCTGCAAATTTTGCACATTAATGCAGACTAAGGAGAAACTCCATGATCCAAATATGGCCAGGAGGCACTGTTTACTCAGCAGTCCTTACTCACAGAAGCACTCCTGCAGTTCAGATGTTAGTTCAATCACTATTATCCTCTATTGGCATCCCTGGGGATGTGTGGGTGTGCAGCCACAGCTAATGCTGAGCTTGACTGAAAATCAGACTAGCCATAAAGTTGCATTTCTACTTCCTGAAATTGCAAGGTGTGGCTCTGGGGTACAAAATTACCTGAGGAAAGAAACCTGCTTACCACCTTCTGACTAAAAAGTATCAAATGTTTCTGTGTGGAGTGAAACAAACCCAGGGGCTGGTGACTGCCTGTTGGATGGCAGTCTCCTGTGCAAAGGGGAATTGCAAAGCTACCTGTGCATGACCGGCGCCCTTGCAAATAGACCTGGGAGAATGCAAGCGACAAGTAGCTCTGTGTAACTCTCTCCAGCTCCAGCCATAAAGCCAGGCAACCAAAGTGAAGTAGTGAAGTGTTTTCCCCGTTGCTAAGGGCCATGTCACCAGCAAGCCCAAAACTGCTATGGGTTGTGACAGCTCTCTGTCTTATGCACAAGATAAGGACTCGGTCCCACTCACAAGTAGTTTTGATAAAGAAGTAGAGCTTAACAGGCTGTTTACAAATACACCATTTAGAAGAGGCTGTTCGTTACCCTGGATGGTGAGATATCACCAATGCATACGAGGCCGTATCACCCCAACAAGTGATACATACATACGATATGGTACGCAGGGCCCCAACACTAAGCTTTGTGGAGGACTTAGATACCTCCCAGCACAAGGGTGAAACTCATCTGAAAGTGCTGAAGTGGAAAGGAGACAGCATGTCAAAACTCAGGAGTGCTGAGAGCTCCTGAACACTGCAGTTATTTTGAGGTAGGAAGTGCTTTCCATGGAAGTGGGTGCGTTCAATGTCAAGCCCTTGGGGGCTTATGGCATGGTTTTGTGGAACACTGGGTATAAAACCCCCAAAGTGGCTATGCCACCCTGTAAAACTGTTTGCTCCCAGGGTGGTTCGTGGCCAAGCAGTGATCAGTGTCTTTATTTACTGTCTTAGAATTCTACATATTTATGCAGCTAAAGGTATGAGGGCGTATACATTGGCAGCTGCAGAGCGCATGAAATTGCTGCGAAGACTTGATGCCAAGGAACACAGAGGAAAGGTAATATGGACCACTTTCTCCTGCAAACAGCTGTGTTTGGGATGGGCATGGGCTTTGCATGACTGGGAGCAACTGATGCCCTGAAAAATCCAGCTCTGTCTCTCTGTTACTGCAAAGAAAGGCTCAGGCATTGATATGCCTTGCTTAGGTGCCACTGGCAGGATCCTAAAATTAGGTGGGATGAGAATGAGCTTTTTCTCTTTTCAGCCCATGGCTCATAGAGTGAACTAAGACAACACTGGTCCAGGAAAATACACGTATGTTGACAGCAGTCTCTGAGGCCAAAGGTTTTATGAACAGCAGATTTATGCTAGGAGTGCTGCACCTGACGTAAACAGCGTTTCAAAAATGCTGGACTTGGGTTGTCGTCCAAATTAGGGCCAAAGAACACTACAGGTTGTTCAGCAGGAGCTGGGAAATGCCCCCCAACTCATGATGCTGTGGGTCCTGATATGTGGGATTCAAAATCTGCCTGTGAGCTGGCTTTAGTTTATGCACCACAATCCTTGGGATTCTAGATACCATTCAGCCCAGACACCCTTTCCCTGTTGCTTGTTTTATGATAGCATCTGCTTCTAGACTCTCACATTTTATCTGCTGTGCTGCTGTTTTCAGACTCCTCTGCTGGTGGCTGTCACTGCCAGGCAGCCAGCTATTGTCCATGATTTGATCCAGACAGGAGCAGATGTCAATGCTGTAGACAACAAAGGGCAGTCAGCTTTGCATCTTGCCGCAACATATGGGTATGCCCAAGTTCTTCAGGTAGGAAAAGCTTTTATGGTTTTAATTGCTAGCAGTATAAACCTACAATAAAGTCTCAATATTAGTGTCTTTAAAGACCTGCCTCAGAAGGCAAGATGTCAGTAAGCAATGAAGACTGACCAAAGTCTCCTTTTCCATTGTGTTAGAAATTGACTTCCCAGATTATTCCTGTTTTAGGACTATACTTGCAGCTAACATCAGCCTCCTGTTACAGAGGAAATGGCTTTAGCGTATCTGTGGGGAAAAATAAATTCTTTCTGCAGATCATAGCTATAAATCTGCTGATGGCAGGCTAGGCAGAGGGGGCTTGCTCGAGCCCCCAGTGTTGTAGTGATGCCTGCATTGGAGGGGGTTCCCCAGAGGCTGCAGGCAGCTGTGGGGTGTGAGGAGAGGGAGCAATAATACCATTGTGAAACCCCTTCCCTGATGTCAGTGTCATCCAGATGGGAGCAACAAATTGTGTCCAGACTCAAGCCAGCTGATGAGCAAGCAGATGTGACCCTGCAGACAGAGCCAGCACAGGCACAGCCTTCAAAACGAGACACATTTTTCAGATTTTATGCAAAATCAAGATCCATCGAAAAGATTTGCCAGTGCATGAGAGAAACTAGACGCTCCTGTACAGCCAGAATCTACTAGAGTTTTCATGACATATATGACCAGATCTTTGCTTCCCTATTGCTTCACACATCTTGCTGTAGACGGGGTCTACATCTAAGTTGTGGGCCAGCCAGGCTCTGACAGCCCTGAAGAGCAACTTAGCAAGAGGCACTGTGGGAGTTTTTGGATGGCATTACATAGCAGAGATAAGCATACTGGAACTTGTCTCTTAAATGTTTAGCTATTGGCCATAAAATGGAATTAAAAAAACACGCCTTCCTTGATTCGTGTCACAACTGAATATAGGCAGCTGCAATGTAGAGTTTCATTGCAGCAGCATGGCTGCTGGTGAGTTTACCTGTGGGCAGGGCACAGGGTCTTCCGAGACTGAGGCATGTGTCAGTCAAAGTGCCAGGGGGTATCTGGCATGCTGGCAGTGCATCTCCAGTATTCATTAGCTCTGCCTTGCACACGCCCTGGGTTAAGTCACGAGCAGGCAGTTAATGTATAACATTGCGAGTTCTTTGGAAAACGGGTGTTTCATTCAGTGGGGAAGAGTGTTTTACATCCAGATGATTCCAACAAAGCCTCCCAGAGTGCCTTGTGGTGGTTCGTGTTTTGTTTGTTTTGTTCTGTTTTGTGTTTTTTTTTCCCTTGACATAAAAAGGGAAAATGTACACTGGCTTGCTTCTTGGTACGGTCAAAGCCATGAAAAGCTTTAAGGTTTGTTTGTTTGTTTGTTTGCTTTAATTGTTTTTTCTAAAGGATTAAACATCTAATCTCAAATCATCAGGCAGCTCAGAGCTACTTGTCAATATTTGATCTGTATATATTATTGTTATGAAACGAGAGCACAAGCCCTAACCGTTCTGGATAACCTTTCAGCAGGATTCTGTCCTGTGCCTTGTCTAACTTGACAAGGTTCTGGATGAGTCACTGCACTGCAAAAATTCTCAGCCAAGATGCTGTAATGTGAACAACTTGCTTTATTCAATCAAGAGCAAAAAATGCATTATCTGTAATAATATAGACTAGGAACTACTTGGCTCATCAAATCGAATCTATCATTTTCTTAAGTTTAAGAGATTTAAAGTTTTTACTTTCTGCTAAATCCAAGCAATGCTCACCTCCAGACCACTATTTCACGCCATTTATAGGCTCTGCATCCTCATTGCTGCAGCCATTGCAACAAGCTGTGGTTTTAACCTGTCACGCTGCTGCACATCTGCTGCACATTAAAAAGAAAAAGTAAATAAATCCAGTCTAAGAATTTCCAGTGTCAGCAAACTTTTAGGTAATAAAGTTTGGCTGTATGTTTCAAGGAGAGATTTTCATTTATCTTTGCCAAGAATCTCAGAATAAAGTTGAATTGGTGTTATTGGTGCCTTTGGTTAAACCAGGGTGAAAGCGAGGGGGCTAGCACTCTTGAGCTGGGGGCAGTGACTTAGTTTTACTGTTCTGAACTGAGAATCTAACAAGATACTATACTTAGGCAGGGTTTAGAAAGCTAGGGAACATGATCATCTTGTGTAACCCTGAATGTCCCTGGCCAGTACTGAAATCTAGTGTCAAATAAGGGCTTAGTTTGTAGTTAAATGATAATTATCTGATTATTTGTTTGTTTTTAAATTTTGTTAGTTTTGACTGATTTTGGCTTGGACAGTATTCTGCTGAAATAAAATTTTCAATTTCTCTGTTGTTTCTAGGTTATACTGTCACTAGGTTTTCCTCTTGATTTAGAAATGAAGGATTTTGAAGGTAAAACCCTTTGTACAAGTATTTTATAGTGGTATTAAAAAAAATGAAAAACTGTATTGGCTATTTCATTGACTGCTGCTCATTGGTTATTTGCTGCTATGCCAAGAGGCCAGAGCGGCCTCAGAAACTGCCTGGGGGAGAGTCGCTGTGAGCTCAAATGCCACAGAAGTCAATGGTGCTGATGATTCAGCAGTGATTCAATGCACAACTGGAACTGAGCACATGCTGGAGTGCCCCATAAAGTGTCTATACAGCCAATATGGTGGCTTTTTAAACCAGAGGAGGGCTTGTGCCTTAACAACACATGTGCAGAGATGCATACACTCTCCCTGCCAGCCCTCGCTTCCTCTCTGTACACCAATGTCTTCGTTGGGACTGTCGTTATCTTCCTCCTGTACTTGGTTTTCCAGGCCATACCCCACTGCACTGTGCTGTTCTGGCCCACAACACCCTGGTCCGGGAGGGTTGCCAGACATTGACGGAGGAGCAGCAGAAAGATCTTCAGCACCAGAGTGAAGAGCTGGAGTCCTGTATCCACCTCCTTGTGCAGACAGGAGCCTCCATCTACAGCCGGGTAAGGGATCAGCTCAGTTATCTGTATGCTGTTTGTTTGTATGGACACCCCCCCCTCGCCCTGCCTGATGCTGGTGCTGTGCTCAAACTATAGAATTGGAGAAGGAACGAACTGCTGACAGAAGGACCAAGCCTGTTCCCCTTTCAAGTGACTGGTTGCAGAGTTAGTTTCTGCCTTTTGGAGTTACTTTCTTGCAGCCTGAAGCAAACACTGGACAGCAAAAGGGCCACTGAAGGGAAGGAGGTACTCCACATTAGCTGCAGAACTGGCCTGGACTTTTCTCTGATGGGTTTATATAATATCTGCAGGTTGTTCTGCAGAACATTTCTTATTTTGTTTTGTTTTTCTGTTTTTAAATAGGATGTGAAAAGCAACAAGACAGTTCTTCATTATACAGTCCAGGATGGGAACATCTCCCTGCTCAGATACTTCTTGGAGCTGAATGCTTTCAAGTCCAAGGACTTTGTCAACAACAAGGTGAGTCAGGCCACGCATGGACAGGATTTGTGTGCACATCTACAGGCAGAGGAGATGCCGAGAGCAGTGCGAGCGCTGTGCTGCGGTGGGAGGCTGCATGCAGACAGAGGCGTTAGGAGATCAGTGGGATCTGAACTTTTTTTTTTTTCCTTAACCTGAAAGTGCATTTTCCAGTAAATAGACACTTCACCTGGAAAGCAGGGCCTGGCTTGAACTTGGAGTTGTGTCGTGAAACGCAGGCCCCTCTCCCAGCAGGTAGAAGCTGACAGAATGAGAGAGTGAGATAGCCAGGGAAGAGGAAGGACATGGGAAGTGGTTACTTGAGGAGGAACATGAACTTTATTACATTAGGCTGAAGATTGAGAAAACAGATCTGCAATGATGCAATGGTTTGCTGTTGGCAGCAACGTAATACTGAAAGACAGCAGTTCAGGGCAGCCATGTATCAAGTAATCCTTCCCATCAAACACGCCGTCCATAGGAAGGACAAAGCTCCTATTTCAGTTAAGGGAGATGGTGACTCTTTCTGCCTTAACTGTTATTTGCAAGTCTTCTGGCTCTGTTTGTGCCTGGGCACAAACTGGTTATTGTGATGACTGCCTGCAAGTTTGAGCCTGGAGAATCAAAATATTCACAGGGCCCTCCAAGTCCTAACAGCTGCCAGGAGCAATAACAGAAGACAAACACGTGCTACAGGCAGTGAACCAGTGGCTGACATTGCCAGGCAGGTGAAGCATGGGGAAACCAGCTCTTTGAAGCGAGGCAGCATCCTTGCTGAGCATGCTGGAACCTAGGCACTGTGGCAAGTAGACCACCTCTGACTCTGAGGGCTCGAGACCCTGCTTTAGGCACTCTATGCAACCCTGCTTCCTGAGCTGAAGTTTTGCTAACATTGGTTCCTCAGTGCAGGGTTTCTGGAGGCACAGCCATTCCTAGGTTGTATAAAGCAAGCTAGAAAACTTCCCAGTGCTGCTGTTGTACCACCCATCCCCTTTCTGCCCCATACTTCACCTCTGAGCAGATACCAAGCAGTGACACTATCTTGCAGATGTATCAGCTTCACCCATCCTCCTAAGCAAGAATCCTGACATTCCTGTGCCTTAGCTGAGACATCACTCTGCACCATCAGCCAGAGCTTTGGCTCTTGACTAGCTGTCCCCTCTCAGCAGGACTAAGTGGGTGCTTCTGGGTCCTTCTGCAGAAGGGTACCCTTGAGCAGTAAAGGACAGAGGGAGGGTAAGACAAGGTTAGGGCTCCCTGTTTTGAGAGGGTCGGTGCATTAGCTTTTCATTTCAGCATTTCAGTCTTTTAGCCTTGCTTGTACTCCCTAGAGCATGCTTGTGTCCATCAGAAAGGAACTGAATGTTTTCTATCAACTCAGTTGCTCACTTGGGAAGCAGATACTGGGCAGTTTCACGGGTTTTTTCCCCTACAGATTTCTGTTGTATTGGAGGAAATGTGTTTTGCTTTGTGTATGTGGGTAACAACACTGAGTTTCTGTCTTTCTGTACAGTGAAGGGCCTTACACTGCCTTTTCATTACATTCTTTCTGTATCTTTTAAGACCCATTAGGCAGGTGCTAGCTTGTCCGTGGGAGTCTGCCGTTGTCTCTTGATCACAATCCTGTGAGAGCTTCCTACTGTGATAGGATCACTTGGAGTCTTCAGTCTTGTTAGTGAGCTGTCTGGGACAGTGACAAATATGATGGCAAGGTTGTCTGATACCCATCCCAGCTTTTTAGTTCTTCCAAGTGTGAAGAAGACAAAAAGATGGGTATGCTGGAGTCCATGTTTTGGCTTCCCTGGCTCACCCACTGCTTACTGTGGTTGTTTCATTCCAAATCCATTTCCTTGTGGATTTCACAATGAGAAAAGCATTGAGGCCTTTGAGGTATTTTTCACCTGAAGGATTCCTAGAGCCCACATATTGGTGCTCTGGACCATTGTCTCCACAAGCCCTATTAAAGTCAATGGGAGGCTTCAAGATCAGGCATTGTCAGATTGCCTTGTTTTCTTAGCCCCATGCCTGGATTTGGAAGCTATCAAGTGCTCCTGCCACAAAGGTGCAGCAAACAAATGCAGATGTTTCCATTTTAACAAGAAGTCCTATAAAGAGCTTGTAACTATCCCTTGACTGTATGGGATGATAAAATTGACAAGGATCTGCATGTTCAGGGCTTGTAAAAAATGCCTTGTCTGAGAATAGCTGTTAAGATTCTGTTATTTTGTTTTGTGTTTCAATGTCCCTTATGTCTCAGTGGGAAATAAGACCTGAAAATCATATATATTCCATTTAACAACTGGAGTAGTAACACACATTGCAATTTGTGTCCAACCATTCCAAATTCATGACAAATGTATGATCATTTCCAAGAGAAAAAATATACAGCTGCCTAAATGAGACTTCTTGCAGACTAAAAATACCTTGCCTTATGCATTTGCTTATTAGGTTTTTCTCATTTAAAACCGTTACCAGTCATACCTGACTAGGCAGGGGCACAGATTTCTACACGGTCTGGTAATACCAGAGCTTTTCTACGACAAATTGCAGCATGCTCCATCCTGCGCCCCCCCGTGGCTTCACGACAAATTTTGTCTATTGTTTCTCTGCAAACACTGTTACTGAAAAAGCTGGAGTCAATATATGCTTAAGTAGGCCCTTGACCTCAGGACTCTGCTTAATGTCAGCGCCATGAAAACAAAGCCAAGCACTACCTTCAGCAGTCTGGGAAGGAACCAGAAGAAGCTTTGGAGCCTGGCGTGATTTATTTTGTCTGCTGCAGAGCCAAGCCACCCGCAGCCCTGTTTGGTCCACGGTACGCAAAGTCATTGAGGGACAGGGCCTCCTAGACCTCTGGCTTGGCTGGACCACTGGGACGGCTTGGTATCTTTCAAAGCGCCTCCTTTTAATGCCATGAGTTTGGTGACCTGGGAGGACTCGCACAGTCAAAGATGCCTGGTATCCAAGAGATCAGTCTGAGCTTCGTGTATAGCCTACACACTATTGGGTCTGGCTTTCACTTGTGTCAAGGTCTCTTTGCAACTTTCTGGCACTTGCAAGTGATTGTAAAAGTGAGTAGTGGAGATGTCTGGAGTACAAATGGGTTTGCTATTGTTGATCCTTGCATAGCCCATGTGTGATAGGTAACACAGCATAATGTGTTTTGTGTCCCCTAGACTGACTTAAATGTATCACAGTGAAATAGTTCCTACTGTTTGTCCTGGATAAGTATGCATGTTATATGGTCTCTATCCTTCTCTTTTTCAAATAACTCATCAGGTCTCTGCTTACATGAAGGTACGATTTAGCAGGGGTTTGCAGAGTGATTAGGAATGTTGCTGATACAGGACTATTTGTTAGCTGTATGCAAAGCATCAAAGCCCCTCAATTTGTAGTGCTCTACCAGAGAGAAAAAAATCTAAATCCACAAATTTCCTCATGAGTAACCATAAGTGAGAGAAATAGAGCAGGGATACTCACTCACGTCCTGGTAAGTAATCGTGTGAGCCTTCTTCAGCTCTCGTTTCACAAGTCTCCATTTCTAGGACAATTCTGAGTAGGTGGCACAGCTTATCAGGAGGTTTCTCTTTTTCTTTCTTTTTTTTTTCATTTTCTTCTTTTTCTTTTTCTTCCACTGAATTAGGCACATGGTAACACAGCTTTGCATATGGCAGCTGCATTGCCTTGTGACAAGAACCAGAAAGAAATCATCCAGTTGCTCCTTGACCATGGGGCAGACCCAAGCATCCGAAACTTAGACAATGATCAGCCAATCCACATGGCTCCTTCTGGAAAAGCTGGGGATCAGGTACATGATCTGCATTGCTGCTGCTTCCTAACACATCTGTGCACACCACAGCTGTCTGTCCTTACCAGGGGAACAGTGAGGACAAGTCATATGACATGGGTCTGACGTTGCAGTGGTGTAGGCTTGGGGGTTCCCCACTTCAGTAAATCTGTAATCGAGGAGCACAAAGCAGGCATTAGCTGGTACTCCAAATACATCTGGGGAGGTATCAATGTGTAGTTCTTTCATAATGACAGCAAATCTCAAGGAATGATCAAATTTCATGCCTACAGGTATGAAAAGGCTCCTGGAGCTCATTGTAGTCTCTGCTATGTTTTTATGTGTATTTAGTTACACATATACATGTATACAAGTGTGTGTATGTATGTATTGGGGTGTCTACATGCAGTTTCAGGTGGTACGTTATGAACGTCTACATTTTTTGGCAGGTTAGGCATTTGCTGAAGAAAGGGAAAGTTGCATCTGCATTCATTTCCTGTCACCGAAATGCCAGATCCTAGGTTGCCCGCAATTTCTGGAATGGCTTCAACTTCAGCTTGCTGATTGCACAAGGCCTCTTAGAAAAACTGTGAGGATGGTTAACCCACACGTCCCTGCTCCTAGAGTCCTTAAACCAGGGTGGGATGCAGTGTTTCTCAACCTGTGGACCACGTGTAGCATGTAAGATATCAGAAGATGAGCTTTCAAATGGTTGAAAACTTTCTTTTGTTAACAAAGAATACTAATAAACCTCAAGCATTGCTTACAAGCAAGGAGGCCAGCAAAACAAATGGCTGTTGCATAAATAAGCAAATGTTTCAAGTACAGCCAACCTTTGATTTGGTGGCCACTGAAACCCATGGTGGTGACGGAACACAAGATGGTAGTTTGGTTATAAAAGGTTGAGAAATACTGCTCGAAGACTTGCTTGAACTGTGCCTCTTATTAGATCCTGTACAGAGGTACTGGTTGAAATGCTGAAGCCTTTGTGATGCGCAATTACCTCCATTCTTCCTGCTAGCCTGGGAATGCAGGAACCTGAGGGGAGGGAAAAGACTGGATGGAAGAGGTCAAGTCAGCCTAAGGAGTCATCCATGGCTGTATTTCATCCGAGTGAACGGACATCCGAACTCAAGAGGTCCAAGTGAGGGTTCCTGCAAGCTGCTGCTACCCCATTTCTTATCACTTTGCGGAAGAAAGCTGAAGCAGCTGTCCATTGCCACAGTCTCTCACCCCGCCCCAAGAAAAGAAAACAGATGCTTGTAAGAGCAAGTACATGGGGCAGGTTCTCAGCAGCATGGGTTCATGTGGCTCCTGAGTGCTTCCCAGTGAAGGGATTCCTCTTTGAGACATCTGATCCAATCCAAGTCTCCAGCTCTGATGGCAAAGAATAGCTCTGGAAGCACCTCAGAGTGGGGAGCTGAACCCTCACCTGGGCTAATGCCTGTGTAGGAGACAGAGGCTTCCTTTGGGTCTTCAACAGCTTTTACGCATAGACAGGGTAGAAAACCTTTCAGCCGTGTAGGCCTGCACACAGCAGGGTCAGAGTGCAATGTGGTACATGCTCTCCTGTTCCCGTTCTTAATCTAAGGGGGCATTTTAATAGATTCTTCTTATTCTTTCTGTGAAATGATTTGTGAATTGCTGTGCAATCAGCTGGCAACAGTGTCTCTGCCAGGTCAATAGGATTGAAGGTAGATGCCTGAAGGGAGTGAAAGCCATGTTTTGACAACCCTTTCACAGAGGGTGTCTCATCTTAGTATACATTCTGAATTAGAGTTTGCTGATTTCTTAATGTTGCACAAGTTATGTTTTCTAACAGGACTGAACAATAAGATGAAGGGCAGATATCTTAAATCACCGCAGTAACTTCCTTGATCACTCACTGACTAACTCAAATGGGATGGGGTTTTCTAAAGCACTTGTCAGCCTTGCAGACCTGGACTGTTTAAACAACTGTTTAGCAGACTTGAACAAAAGCTCTTAAGAAATGCAGAGATCTTCTCGACTTTCTCAGCCTTCCTCTCTGCTGTTTTGCTATTGCTTCTCACTACATCATATCTACAAACCTGTCAACATCTGCTGACAAAAAAGCAGACATGTATTTGCATGTGTTTGCATAAATTTGCATATATCTGGGCATAGGCCAGCAAAAGCATGTGCTTTCTTACTTTGAAGGGATGTTATAACAAGCCCTGAATTGAGTGATAACTGCATTGGTGAGTTAGTACGGTGTGTCAAGACAAAATGGTCAATAAAATATCTGTTTCTTGAACTTGCTAGCAACAAAACTGTAAAACTGTGACCAACATGTGATGCCTTAGGGAAAATGTAAAAAGTTTTTTGCCATCTAGAAATGTCTATGAGATGACAGAAGTTCTTTTGCAGCAAGTGAAAAAAAATACATGAGCTGTTTTCTGGAGTGGCTTATCTCTTTATTGTTTCATCTGCCTGCTGTTGGATGTTTAATACAGAGCAATGCCATCAGTGACTCGTCATCTGTAAACATCACCATCTCCAGAGTATCAGGGAAAATATTGGTTTGGGAAGGGATGGCTGTGGCTTCATTCAAAGCATCACCCTGGCAGCCTGTGTTACTGGGAGTTGATAGATGAGATTTGCAGAGGGAAGAACCTGTGACCAATCCAGGAAGGATTTGTTCTCTCTAGAGGCTCATCTGTGTTCAGCTTCCTAAAGCTCATACATTAGAGGCCTGCTCTGAAGCCAGCCACAATCAACAAGCTGTTCATATTGTCTTGGACTGGATCCATGAGAGAGTTGGAGGCTGCTGCTTCGCCATGCATGTAAAGCACCTTCCCCTTTCCCTGTCAAGGCAGACAGTTCCTGGCCTGTGTATCAAGAAAATCCCTTTTAAGGCTCAAAGGTGGCCTGAGTGTTAAGTCTTCTGTTCTGGGGTGAATTTCATTGATTTAAGCAGTATCTTAGTTCACAGTTAAGCCCTGAATTTTTTATGACTGTTTCAGGGGAAATGTACCTTTTATAACAGCAGTACTGGCAGTGTGTGATACCCCTTTATTTGCACAGTTTATCTCTTCCTACCTGTGGCGTTGGATAAGTTGCCAATAACAAAGGCTTGTTATCACCAAACAAATGTTCTGAAGTGGCACCATAGAAAAGTCACCAGTCGGTTGGCAAGGAAAACTTTTTGATCAAATACTCTGTGCAACTGGTAAAGAACCTGAAAATAAGAACCTTTTATTTTCTCTATAACTGCAGGTTACTTCTGGAGTTATTCATGGCTTTTGTAAGAATGGGGTGATCCTCACTTTTGTGTAGACGCATATTTATATAGGCTGGCAGAACTTCACCTGGCAGGGACTGATCAAATGCCAGCGTTTCAGTAGTGCTATGCCAGCTCTGTTGGAGATATGACCCAAGCTACTTTTCTTTAACTGCCCTGCCTTTTTTCTTGGGGGGGGGTGGGGGGGGGGTGGGGGGGGATGAAGGGGGGAAAGAATGAGTTCCTCATAGCCAGAAAATGCACAATCAACCTTTGAATAGTCCCCTTTGTTGTTTTTTTTTCCTTTCTTGTGTCAACAGTCAGCAAGCTTTTACTTGCACTGCAGATGTTACCTGGAGTTGGGGACATGGAGATGGGGAACGGTGTCTAAAACATGTTTCCTGTCCCTGGCATGGGGGATTGCAAAACAACTGGAGAAAGAGCAGCAGAGAAATACGAAGAGGCTGCAAGGGATGGAGGACAGTGCTACTTACTTAATGGAAGCTGTTAGGGTCCAGAGACCCTGGTGCATAGAAACATTTTGCTGGAAATATCCTTGTCCCACCAGAGCAGCTGATAATTTCAGAGCAGCTGGTCCCATGCAGCATCAGACCAATAGCTGTTAAATACCTGCTATCTTTAAGAACACACTGCATGCTACCATCTCAGGACCTCAGCCACCTGTGAGCCTTGGAAGTATGGAAGCTTAGTGGTAAGACCAGGCCAGCCCTTCAAGAGACAGCTTCCCCCACTAGAGGAGTGCTTTTTTTGCCTGGGTCAGGCAACATCCGAGCAGCAGGAATAAGAATGGGATGTAGGGTGGTTTGTAGTGCTCATACTCACACTGCCATTCCTAAGTGGTCATGCCTAAACAGCAGACATAGGTTCAATGATGGGCACAACCTCTCCACTGCACACCACAGTCTTTGTACAGAGCAGTCCTTTTTGGAGATGCAGTATAACCACTGATAGCTGTACACATCTCTGCCACAATATGCTGATAAATGTGCACCCTGCTGATAACGTATTAGATTTAGATATCTGCCTGATGTGGAGGTGAGAGATATGTTGTTAGACTGTAACACTTGACTTCCTTGCTGGCACTGTTGTGTAGGCTGGGATACTATTAACCTTGCTGTAAGATGTGTTAATATAAGCACTCTCCTTGTTGAATGCTTAATTACCATTTTCACATGCTCTTTCCTTTTCTGTGTGAGAACACCTCATATCAGCTCTGTTAAGCTCAGGCCAACGTTGCCAACCCATTGGGAGGATGTGGTCACCCCATTTCCACTAGAAGTCTCAAATATCTTGCCTCAACCTTACCTTCTTGTGCCTCTCTCATGTTGGTGATAAGGGGCTTTGACATGTGGCTAAAGGTGTACCCACTCCTCAAGCAGCAGGCAGGAGTAGCCAGCACTAAGCAAGCTGTGGAGCAGGCTGGGGCAGTAGAAGTGTAACCCTCCAGTGTCCTGAGGCAACACTCAGGGGCTGAAGCACCTGCCAGCACTACTAAAATGACACCTAATAGAGTGTCTCTGCACAGGGGTAATCATACCTTTAACTGCAGCAAAGATACAGCTGTTAACTCCTATTTATAAGCTTTCTGTGACCAAATGCATTTATCACTTAGGCCAACTCTGAGATTCATCAGGTAACAACAGGGGAGAGGGGAAGATATTATTTAAAGTTGTCAAAGTATTTTAAAGCAAGTTTTGGAAAAAAAGCTGCTACCTTATGTAAGGTAAAGGAACTGGATGTTGGAAAGGTACAATTATCTCTGTGTAATTTCCTTGTCTAGCATGGCAAAAATGAAATATCCTGTCCAGGGACCTGGACCTGACATGGAAAAAATGCCATTTTTAACTCGTATAGAACTTAAAGTGAAGAGAACCCTGGAAGCTGCATGGGAGGTAAAAGCTCTGTTTTCTGATGAAGGCAGGGATAGGAGGTTGAAATAACTGGCATTATATAAATATTTTTTGAAGTCTCATTAAAAAAAATGTAACTCTTAGTTCTTCATAGATTTCACAGGGTGAGGAATATTGGTTTGGTTTTTTGGTAGAACGAAGGAAACCTCCTTATTTGCCAGCCAGATATGTGTGTCTGTTGCATCCTCAGCCACATGGGTAATTTCAGCTCTGGGAGAGGAAAGCTTTTTGGTTAACTGTAGAAGTGTCTGGAGGAGAAGGTGAGCATACAGCTAGTATGTATTTGTCTTCACAGGTGTAGTTAGTGTTTTTCATTTATGTTGGATTTAATATGGAGAGGTGCTTCTTTCTTTCCAGTCTGGGTGCTCAGCTGAGAAACTGGTGGCTTGGCAGTCTGCCTCACCAAGTGCTATTAAAAGGAGGTGAGACATAGTCTT
Source organism: Harpia harpyja (assembly GCF_026419915.1). Lineage (NCBI taxonomy): Eukaryota > Metazoa > Chordata > Aves > Accipitriformes > Accipitridae > Harpia > Harpia harpyja. Next base: position 44,917,529 of record NC_068943.1, on the reverse strand, counting down.
AGAAAGGTCTGGGTTTATGCAAGAAACAGGGAATCCTCACGTATGATAACTTTCCCATTATCTAATGAAAAAAAAAAAATCATTTAGGTCCTGTTCAGTTGATTATGCTGAAAGGTGCAGAAAACCTGACATCAACAGACCGAACTATACAAAGGGCTGCCAAACTACATCAGCCTCTCACTGAAACACTGCCTTCACAGAGAAGCTGGTGTTGAGAAGTTTGCCACTGGATTCAACCTCTGTGCAGGCCTCAGGGGCATTCCTAGTACATGACCCATGGGCTAAGCCCTGAGCTTGTATGGAAAACAGTGGTTTTCCTTTGCTGCAAGAACCACTAGAGAGTATCATCACAGCAGCCTGAGCAGAAGCAGTGGCTAAGAAGATTCAGATCCATCTCAGAGCAGGGTGCTGCACAGCTTTCTCTGTGGATACTGTGCTGAGTGCTGAGATATGTATAGATTTTTTATCTGCTGGAAAGGTTAAGTGAGACCTTTCATGCTGCTGGGTAATTGCTTCTTGTGTAGGTTGCTGAGAGTCTCTCTTCCTCACCTTTGTGAGAACAGGGCCAGGATCCTGGATCATTAGCAGAAGGGAAAAGCACTGACATTTAGCATATGAATAATAAACAGGCTTCAGCATGCATACCAAATTATTTATTTGTATCAAAAAGAACTGGCTTAATGACATGTGTTTGGTAAGGCAGCTTGGGATTTCTTTTTAAAACAACAACAACAAAAAACAAACAGGAAAAAAAAAACCACACCAAAAATCAAACCACCACCACAACAACAAAACACCCTTGACCATACAAGACAGGAGGAATAATGTAGTGACAGCATCATGTAGAAAATGTGTGAGTAGTGAAGAATAAACTGGACTGTGTGAAGCAGCACAACTTTGCATAGTTCATGGGCAATTAATCTGATTTGTATACAGTGGATGTGTAAAACCACAGTCCCCATTAGCTATAGCAGATGTCACAGTTCCTATCCCTTCTGAAGAAGTCATCGGCCATGGCCATGGGTGGTAGGTAGTCCATGCAGTCCACGCTGGGGCAAGGGAAGTACTGCGGGACCCTGTTGTCCTCATGCTGGGAGCCACAGTCTGTGCAGCAGCAGGCTGAGGTGGTGTATGGGGAGGGGGTATGGCAGGACCACTCCTCCGCAGGGTAGCCATAGGTCTTGGTGTCCAGAGCAGAGGGTGGGCTGTGGGTCAGCGGGGTGATAGGAGATAGCGGAGGAGGAGAGCAGCTATAGTTTAATGGGCTGGGCAGATCAGCTGAACTGGGGGATCCGGCTGCCTAGAGTTTGAGAGAAAAAAAAACCCAACAGGATGTTTCAGGGTGTCATTTGGGGAAATGTGGACAGAAGCCAGAATTTCCATGCCGTTGCCTTTCTCAGGGGGGTCTGGCTACCCAGGGAGATAGTTTGGCCCTTGGGGGCCTAAACCCAAGAGACAGTTCCTGTGACATTAGTGTTAATAGGGAGCTTCTCTGCAAGTTAGACAACCAGTAGTGGGAACTGGGCTATTCTTTGCAGAAAATCTACAGGATCTGTAGAAGGGACATTCCCTATTCTGCAGCCTCTTTCTAGGTCTGGCTGGGCTTCCCTGTCCTCTGCTCCCAATGGGAAACTATGCAGAAGTCCACACAAGCAGCCTGCATTCCTGTGGCTGTACCCCATGCCCCTAAAAGCAGCCACATTTCCAAATCAGCTTGCTGCCATTCTGCCCCAGGATGTGACTCCCTTCCCCATCTTCCCTCTGAGTGCACCTGTGGCTGCTCCCCTGGGACACAAAGCTTACCAGGCCCTGGTTAAAGCAGAAGGGGACTGGCTGGAAGGTGTCTGAAGTGTAGAGCGAGGATGGCTGGAAAGCGCTGAAGGCTGGGTCTAATGGAACATCTGTCTGAAGACAGGAATCTACAAGCTGCTCCAAATAGCTAGGGCTTTCTTCACAGGAGAGGCAATTTGAGAACTGCCATGATGGACAATAGCTGGGAACAGAAGAGATGGGATCTAGGAGAAAAGGTAAACCAGACAGTAGCAGATTATTCAGTATCTGTCTTCACAAAGGGCAGGTGTTCGCCCAGGTCAGGTTTCGGTACTCTCATATGTTCAGTAGCCCTATGGATTTAGACAAGGAAAAAAGTCCTTCAAGTTCAGGGTGAATTTTCTAGGGAAGCAGACACCAGGAGGAAGATGCTCAAAAGCATGCAAATAACTTGGGGAACTTTAATCGCCTTGGAAAGCTCCAAAGCTCTTTAAATATGGCTGGAAACTCTTCTGGCTCCAGCCATTTTGGACAGGGATCCAGCTGGAAACGCCCTCAGACTCTTGACCCTCTGGCCTCCCTTCAAATGTCAACTGTTTACTTGATTTATGCTTCACAGCTTGGCAGATGGCTTGTGCCTTTGCCTCACCTAGTCTCCAGATGCAGGGTAGCTATATCTGCAGGAAGAAGGGGATAACAGAAGAATAATTTGCTCTTTAACCCTCCAAACAGTCAGACAGGAGACAAACTTCTGAACAGACAAAATAGAGCAAGTCAGCGATAGCATGGCATTGCGCCCACGTAGTGTTACTGGCAAAAGTGAGTTCCTAGAAAGCTGTAGGGTCAGACTCTCACTGTACTGCAACATGCTTTCTGGGGGTATGAAAGCTCACAGCAGATCTAACTTTTCAGAATTATCTTTTCATGCTGTGTTCAAATATGGTTAAAAGCAAAGCCCTGGCCACATGGAGGAGCACAGGTCTGAAGACAATGGAACTCTACGTGGGTAGAGAGTCACTCAGAGTCATAACTGTTTGCAGGTTCAAGGTGGCGGTGTTTAGCTGGATGTGTGGAGGAAGAGAAAAGCACCCAAATTACATAAACAGATGGAGACTTCCCAGCCTGAAAAAGCTCTGGTATGTCTCACGTTTCTGTATTAACATAAGCAAACTGATTCCCAAATATTGACGATTTAATAATTTCCTTGTCCATACAATGTATATATTCACACCTGCCCAACCTTTTAGGTCTCTCTGCTTTGGCTGCAGAATAATTGAAGGATCTGTGAGCCCAAAGTGCTATTACCCCAACCCCTTCCCCCCTTCCTTGGATATTCACATACAGGAGGAAGAAACTCTTTGTGTTGCTGAAAACCTGACACTCCTCTCACTCCTATGGATGCTACCAGGAGAGTGAGAACACAACAAAGTGCTTCAGGGCAATCTGACCCTCGAGCTCCAATTGAACCCACAGACTGTAGCCTGGAGAAGGTGCTGCCAGCAGTGTTATCCCCTAGGGGATGAATATCCCTTCCTGAAGGGGATCTCGCTCCTTGCTGTGGAAAAAATAAACTGCACAAATGAGAGCATGTGAGTGTGCTCCTGAAAGGGGTAATATGTACCCTGCTGGCCTCACAGCATCCTCATCCACATTTCGTGGACTCCTTTCAGGTGCTGATTAGCTGCATTGCCGGTTATCTGGTAGTGCCTGCCTCAACCAAGGGCTGGAAAGACTCTGGGCTCTGGGAAAAATTGCGAAGGGGGTGGGAAGGGACATGCGGACGGGCTTTGTACCAACCTGGCTGAGGAGGAGACACAGACTCTGAAAACTGGATGCTGCTGCTGCCCCAAGAAACCTGACCAAAGAGAAGGAAAGAAAAGGAATTGTAGATACTGTAACACAGGGGAGTGTTTTTCTATGTGCTGAGGTAAGCCAGGATTTCGCTTCAGTCTATTTATGTAAACCTTATTACCTTATGGCTGTGATGTGAAAAGTTCCCTAGCATTGACAGAACGAGATTAACATGCAAAACATGATTTTTCCCTGAGCCTATAACAGCACTGGAGGAGCACAACACCAACCTGGTGTAAAGCCCTTGATACAGCACCTTGCTAGTGTGCTCTTCCTACTGCATTATTACTGTTAATTCAGCAGAGATGTGACTGCTTTTGATGTGTTAATTTCTAGGACCATGAATTCCACAGTGGAGGGATCCCAAAGAATTTGTAGGGATAATTATGATTGAGCATGAGTAATTAACAAATTGTAGCGATAACTCTTGAAACAGGACTAAAGACAATTGCAGGTATCCCTGAGGCTGGGCATCAGACTGGGTCGCTGTGCTTGGTGTTGATGTCACTTTAGAACCAGCTCTGACATTGGTCCCTGCTCTAACACAGCCACGTGCCTCTATGAAAATAGACAGTCTCATTTTCTAAGGGATGTTGGAAGCTGAAGTGGACAGATCAATCTGTTCTAGGAACCTGGCCTGCTGGAGGCGAGAAATCCAGCCCAAAAGCAATGGGAGTTTTGATGCTTGTTGTTTGGGACCAGGATTTTGCTCTGCAAATACAAATACTGGGTTTTTTTCCTCAGTTTTAATTCATACAGACTTCCACTTCCTGTATCCAAACTCCTCTGGGGCTGAAAGTGCCTGAAGGACTACCCCTCTTCTCTTTGGCTGCAGATGTGTAACAAGGCAGACAGAGCCATACCACTGGCAGCAGAAGTTTTCAGGTTCGGCTTTCTTCAGTGCACGGAGGCAGCTTATCCTGCCAGCCTAAACCTCTGGGGCCTCCCCAGGACAACACGTAACTTTTGCAGATCACAAAGGTAACCTCCTGCACTGCCACTTTTAACTTTTTCCTGTGTGGGCAAAACAAGCGCTATGTAAACTCACTGTGGGAAGCGAAAACCAGTTCCACGCAGCCCTGTGATGCCTGGCTGCGATGAAGAGGCTGCTACCGTTAGGGCTGGAGGGGAGGAATGACCCAGCATTTCCAAAGCCCAGCAGTTTTGTGCACTCTTCACCCAGGCGCCTCTGCCTGTGGCTTGCAGGCTGATCAGCTTTTTGTGCAATCAGCTGCAACGAGGTACAGGAGGTGGGAGATGAAATCTGAAAACCATCCAAAGCTGTAATGTCGTGAACCAGGAAGAAGTAATGATTTACCAACCTCTTTATGCAAATCCCTAGAGCGGCTGGAGCTAGAGGACTCCTACAAAGACTGGAAGAGTGAGTGAGAGAGAGAGTGTACATGTGTGTGAGCACACACACAGATCTCCATCCCCTCCTTTAGAAGGGATGGGGCTAGGAGTACTGAAAAACATTGGAAACCTGAATTCAGTCAGGCACACTTGAATATTATGCTAAGGAGCCCTAATGGAGCAGGAGGGAGCCCTGCTTAAGAGGTCTTTGCCCATGCCTTGTTTTCTACCTTTCTGCTAACCAAAATCTGGGGCTGTTGGTAAGTCCCAAATTCCCAAACCATCTCCACTGCCTGGGAGCTGCTGGAGGCACTGTACCTCTCTGGTGCCTTCATTTCCTGCCTGGACAAGAGAAAGCCTCCAGGGGTAAGGGGTAGTTGAAAGCAGCTTCCTGGTGGGCTGAGACTTGTGGAAAAGAAGGGGGTTAGGGGAGCTTTAGTGTGGCAGAGCTTTGCACTGGTTGATCCTCAAAGCTGCACGGGTCAGGTTGAAGGCATGCCCTGGGCATATGCTTCACCTGATGCTGCAGAACAGTTTGGTCCATGCTTCAGCCCGGCCAGGCCACATTTTAAATGGGGGGCAGGGACCATGGCCTGCCTTGCTCATCCAGCATAATGATACTGGAGTGATAACTGCAAGCGGAACTGAAATTTGTCCATGTGGACCTTCTATCCCAGAGTGAGTTGCATTTCTGAAGCACCAGCTCTAGTTTCTCCGTGCACTAATGGCTCAGATCCATCACCTGTGTAGATCACTGCTGCAGTTACCCTGGCTGAAGGTTTTTCTCCCCCATCCTGACCAGCCTGCTACACTCAGACTTTGGCAGTCTCCTTGGCCCAGAGATTACAGTCTTGGTGAAAAAGATTAAAAGAGAAGAGACAAAGCAGACACCAAAAGATTTTTACTTACTGCTGCACCGTTTGCTGCTTGTTGTGCTCTTCTCTGCTGCAGTAACTCCTTAACTGTAATCTTTACTCTAACACCTTGATACATCTTGGGCTTTCCTGAAAGAATTTGTGGAAAAACACTTTACAAGATGGGAGACTTTCAGAGCATATGGCAAATCCAGCGTGTTTTCAGGCATGCTCTATGAGGAGTCGACTTAGAGTTAACGTGATTAACTGGTCACCGTTAAGTCACTTGTAATCACAGTTTATAGCCCTCTTTAATACCTGCTGTTCAAGCTGTGACAAGCAGACATTTATGAAAAAGTTGGTGTTGATTATATTTAGCAGTCATACATGTTTTATTCTTTTCTATCTCCTTCTTCCTGCCCCCTCCCCCCCCTGCCAGGTGTCCTAATACCAAGCTCCATCTGGTACTACTGTTGAATTTATTTAAATTCCTATCATATTTGCCACTCTTAGGACCTGAAAATAAATGTGGGAAGCACTTCATCTGGCACATGAAGACCAGGAATAAAGCAATGAAAATATGCGGGCAGTTATTCAGAGCGCTAAACAAAACACAAATAAAATGACTGCTTTCATTAATCACTTCTTGCAAAGCCTAGATGATCTCTTTATTTTGCTCATTTTGTACAACTCCCATTTATTTCAAAGAAGCATTTAGGATGTCTTTAATCCAGCCAAAACCAATCAGCAATCATCAGTCACTACCTGATGAGGGATTTTTAGTACAGAAAATGGTAAAGAATTTACCTAGCCTGAAAAACCACTTTCACTTGCTGTACTCATGGTAAAATACTTAAAGCCTCTGGCAGTTCTGTTTCTGTCCTAACTTTCTGCTGTTATTTTCATCTAGTAGCAGATCCTATGAACACTATTGTCATCTCATCCTGCAGTGGAGGCAGCTGGTTGCAGGTTCCCTGCCCGCATACCCAAGAAATCCTACGCTGTGGGCACTGTCCTCTTCTGCTACAACCTCTTCCCCATTGCTGATGGCTATACAGCATCTTCACCCTCCTGTCTGCCCACCTGCCGTCCTGCTGCCCCCTTGGTGCTCTGGTTGAGGACATGCTGTAACAGGCATACAGGTCCCTCCACAAAGGTGGCAGGCTGAGCCAGGTCTGCCTCGAGGGGAGTTTGCTGAGCTGTGCTCTCAGCAGCTGGGGATTATTCATCACATATTTTTATGTTTTGTTTCTGTTCAACAAACTGAAGGTGGGGAAAATGAGGGGAGGGAAGGGTTGAATTTAATGAGAACACCCTGTTACCAGGCCTCCCTATAGCCAGGAAGGGCCCTGAGCTAGCAGCCCCTTCTGCAAGTTTGGGTTCGTGCTGTGTACAACCTCTTAGCTCTGGTCTGCACAGGTAGCTGGACAACGCTAGGGGCTACACTACGAGCAACTTACTTAAACTAGCAGGTGAGGTATGGACACATCTATAACCCAGGGGCTGGCTGTCAGGCAGCCCCCACCCCCAGCTCCCACGGCAGAGCATTGTGCCCCAAGGATCCTGCTTTTCTAGCACCCCGAGGCCCCGACGTGGTCTGCGTGCAGCTGAAGCATTGAGAGCAGGTCTACCACAGCCAGCTCTCCTGAACTGGCCAGGCTGTGGATGGAAGGGGCAGGGTGATGAAGCTGGGGCTGGGGGTCAAGGAGCGGGGTGGTCAGGGCAGGCTGGGGATCGGGAGCAGGGTGACAAGGGCAGGCTGGGGGTCAGGGTGGGCTCGGGGTCGGGGAGCAGGGCGCTCGGGGCAGGCGGGGGGTCAAGAGCAGTGCGGTGAGGGCAGACCGTGTGGGGAGGGCACAAAGAGGTGGGGGGCAAGGGTCCGGGGGCCGCGTCTCCCACCCCGCCGCAGGGGCTCGGGAAGGCAGCGCTTCCCCGCCGGGAGCCACGGGGATGGTCGCCGGAGGGCGAGCGGCTCCGGCCCGGCCCGGCCCGGCCCGGGGCCGGTGCTGCGGCGCCCCGGCTCCCCCCGCCGGCCGCTGCCGCCCGGCCGGGCCGGCCCTGCCCGCTGCGCTCCGCTGCGCCCCGCTGCGCCCCGGCCCCGCGGCAGCCCCGCGCCCGGCCGGGGCTGGCACTTGGCGGGCAGAATCTCTTCCCTGCCTCCTCCTTCCCTCCTCCCCGCCCTCCCCGGTTCCTCCTCGCTTGGGAGGCGAGATTGCCTCACTCGCGAAGTCACCCTGGCGAACCCCGAAACAGACCCAAAATGGGGTGGCGAGGGGGTGGGGGAGGGTGGGGGTCGCGGCAGGGCTTACCGGACATCCTGAGCAGGAGCGGGCAACACCTTGCCGGGCGCCCGGTGCGGCGGGAGCGGTGACCCTGGCCCTGGCCCCAGAGCAGGTGAAGGGGGCAAGAGGAGACAGGCTTGAAATTTGGGGGCCAAGGGACCTGCTTGCCCGGTGGCAATGCCAGGTGGATCCTGACAATATTATTGTTTTATCCTTACGGGTATAAGTTTGAGTTTTTCTCTCCTAATGCCAAGTATTTAAAACCTCTAGAAACCAATGATTTGACAATCAATGATTGCGCGATACTTTCAATTTGAATATTCAAAGGCTCCACAAAATGGGCTATCTTTTTGTGAAACTGAGCACATCCCCATCTAGCAGAGGGTCTGGGGGAACAAGATTTGGTGGGGCCACCCTCCCCACCCTTTGCTTTTGG